>NW_028227270.1:78345638-79568138 GCF_978045245.1 Mus caroli | reverse complement strand
GGGCAAAGAGATAATACACTCATAAAGCTAACTAGCAATTTCTCAGTAATACCCACTGTGCTAATGCGCTTTCTATTACTGTAACAAATTATCCCTCAAAATAGCTGATACAGAGGAAAGGTTTCATTTGTTTTATGGATTTGTTGGTTTCGGTCCATGATCCCTTTAGCTGCAGGTCTTTAGGCTAGCACACATTCAGTTTTCAGAAACTTGTTTTCTCTATAGTCCACATGCAACCTCATTCTCACACTGTTGAGAAGCTTTGTGAGTTAAACTAAGCAAAAATAACTCAACAAACAGCCAACCTTAGTTGTCAGTGCTACAGCATTGCAGGAGAGAAGGAAGGCATGAGGTGAGGAAGCAGTATAAAGAAGCACTATGTAAAACAAGACTGCCCAGAGTGGTGTGAATGTTGTTGTAAGTTCGGAGCTAGGCAATAGAGGTGAAGGTAACATAAACAGAGAAGCCGGTTGCCGAGGACACCAAGCTAGAGGACCCACGCTGTATCTCTGACAACTCTTCTATTACCCTTTAAGCTCATGTGAGGTGACTGGAAGCCGAAATGGTTGGAGAGAAATCTTTCGAGGGGGGTGAGGTTTGATGTGGGTCTTGAAGGAGAATATCTGAGAGGTTAAAGCACTGGAAATAAGATCCAAGGCAAAGCATAGGGGTGAGAACATACTTCCTTCTGCAGAGGGGCAATCTATCCTTCTAGACTCCAACATGTGCCATAAGCTTTGGGAAAGTGTTCCGGTGAGTACAGCAGACAGACAAGTCAAAAGCATTTGAATGTGAATATTAGACAGAAAGAACTGCTGAACCATGGAGTGACATGGTAGGAATTAGGGTGAGGTAATATGGGTGAGTGGAGGCTGAAGCCAGACAAGCTTCATCCTTCACCCAGTGAAGGCTTTCTCAAAACAGCGCAGATGTGAGAAAGGATGGGAGACCATTCAAGAGAGATCTGGTTTCAAACATGAATAGCGAGAGAAGACAGTGGAACTTCTTGTCTACAAAGTCTGCATGCACGGGATCGGGGCTTAGGGGCAAGTGCTGGTGAGAAATACATGCTATATACAAAAAAAAAAGTCAACAGCAAGGAAAGTTCAACTGGATGCAAGAAAATGGAGACTCTGGAGATGGGCTGTGAAGAGAGGGATGGAGAAATGTGGTTGAGATGCGCTATAGTCTGGCCTTGGACAGGTGAGCTGAGCTAGTGTTGATAGAGAGAAGATTGGGAGGTGACACTCAGGATTGACAAAGAATTAAGGGAACAAAACAGATAGGGAGCCAAAGAAGTTGAATTGGGAAGAAGATCACATTTAGAAGAGTTTCCATTATGACCTGGGATTGAAAATCAAGGAGAGGAAAGATGGTAGGTGATGGACTTGTAAACGTGCGCAGAATGATGAAGTCACTACGCGCAAAGGCTCTGACCCCTACTCTTCCTAGCTATGTTACACTCGGACAACTTAATTTGCAGAGGCTTACCCACTATAAGGCTGATTATCTTTCCCCATCCATGCCTTTCCCACCAGCTTGGCATGTGATCTTATTTTGGACTGAGGGTACTGCAGCTCTAAGGGATCAATATGAGTTCATACTATAACAGGGTGGAGCTATAATGCAGTGTGATGCTGGTGTCTTTGTAAGAAGTGGCAAAAGACATAAGGAAGATACCTATGCCTGTAATGATGGGAGCAGAGTCAGGGGTTGTGGAGCAGCAAACCAGGGAGCCCCTAGGGGTGCTGGGAATAACAGAAATGAAGGGAAGGTGTGGCTATCATCCTGCCCTAGAGTTTTCGAAGGAACGGGGCTCTTCCCTTTCGGACTACAAGAGAAAAAAAAAGTCCTTTAGAGCCGCAGGTTTGTGGCATTTTGTCGTGGCAGTCCCAGGACCTCATTCTTAAACTGGAGGTAATGCTTTCTCAATGAAAGAGTGAAAAGTATCACACTGAAAAGTGTCTAGCTCAGGGTCTGTTATAATCACTAAATAATCACTGCACGTTTAAATACAGATGACAAATGCCTTACCTATGAAGACATGCACCATTTCAGATAAAAAAAAAAGCATTCTCTAGGTAGGCCACTTATTTGGTGTGATACCACACTTCAAAATTTCAGAACAGTAGACTCACCCTCAAATTACAGACATTAGCCCCACTGAACACAGCGTTCACACAAAGGCCAATTTTCTTAAAGTCAATTTTAGGTATCTGCATATGAAAGAAGAGACTCTGATTTTAAGTGAGAAATCAATGTTGACTTAAATTCTCAATGACTTAAATCCAGACAAGATTTCTTTCAACATAACTTTGTGAAACTACACAGTACATTCAGAACATTGTTCCCTTCCAGACGTGTGAACAGCTCTAACTACTTTGTCTGAAACACTCAGGAAAAAACAAAAGATCAGGGGTGAAATTTTAATTGCGTTCTACACAACGAGTTCAAAGTAAATGACTGATCTAATTTTATGAATTTACCTTTCATTTCTCATAATTTAGACACTGGCACGCAGGTGTTGCAAGGTTTTTTGCCAAGGGTAGAAAGGAATAAGCAAACTCCTCACATAGTGTCCAGAAAGAAGGGAAAATGAGAAAGGGGCAGAGGCTATAAAAACTGTTCCTCTTTAAAGTAACTGTCGCAGGAGTTCCTGGGAGAAGGGAGACTTTTAAAAAGTAACAACAGCAGACTGTGACTCAGTAGTAAAATGTCTGCTTAGAACATTCCCATCGGTTTTTCAAAAGTCACTTTGAAATCTTCTTTCTCTTTTTAATTTCTAAAGAACATTTGACATGGAATCTATCCTTTAAGCCGTGAGACTAAAGTGGACTAAGACCACTTTTTTGACCATGCCTTATCTTTACTCCAGAGTAAATTAAAGAAAGACCTTATTTACCCCCTACTGCAATTTGAGTGCCATAGTTGACAATAGAATATTACACTGTAAGCCGGGCAGTGATGGCACAGGGGTTTAATCCCAGCACTCAAGAGGCAGAGGCAGACAAATCTCTGAGTTTGAGGCCAGCCTGGTCTACAGAGCAAGTTCTGGGACATCCAGGCTACACAGAGAAACCCTATTTCAGCAAAAACAAACAAACAAACATATGTTTAACTTTGTACTTCATTTAAACTTAGAAATATGAGACAACTATAAGGAAGTGGATCATAAAATGGGAGGTTCCCTTGACAGTCAGACTCTTGAGTATTTGAAACGTTCTCTGGTTGCAAGGAGGAAGTGACATTTTGTTGTGCAAGCCGTTGGTCATAGAGTCCTTGGCAAACTAAGAGGTGACAATCACCCACTGCCTAGCTCAGTGAATTTCTCAACACGTATTGGCTAGTGGGATTTTAAAATCCCATTGTCTTCCATTCCTCTCATAATTAGGAAAGACAGAGATACTTGGGGAGGGAATAGACTTTTCTTTCTAGTTGATTTATTCATGTCTCAAACCTGAGATTAGATTGTAAGGCTGTGGACATAAGGCAGCTTCAATTTCTTGCTTTCACAAGGACAAATGCCAGATGTTTGTCTTTTCATAGTTTTTATCACCTCAGCATTTATGGAAAATAGATAGATACAATTATGTGTTATTGAGTATAGATATATAGATTATGAGTATATATGCATATATAATATGTTCAATATATTTACTAAGTATATATATATGTATGTATATATATATATATATGTATATATATATATAATGTATATATTCCCCTCTATTCTATTTTCTTTCTTATCTAGTGTTAGGGGGTTAAAATGATGGAGAAGGGTGGAAAAAGAACCCACATAGTAGTAAAAGATGCTCTGTGTGTGTGTGTGCATGAGTGTGCACACACACTCAGACTTGCCTGTTGTCTTCTATGAAGATGCAGATGTCCTGTATCTAGGGCTCTTAGTAGCATTATTTGGGCTCCGATAACGATGCCAGCCCTGACTTTGCAGCTTTCTGGCTTGTACTGTACTAGCCTGTCTCTGAGGCTGGCTTCACTTCCATGATTGTAACTCTCCTTGGTAGATACCCGCAACATCCATACCAGGTCCCCATTAACCGTTACTTTTCTCTTTCACAGCTTCATGCAGTGTCCTCTTGTAGACTTCTTGTATGGCATCTGACCTTGCCACACACTGCTTTCGGCTTTCAGCTTTCTACTACAAGCCTCTTGGTACAGCTTTCTAGTACAGTTTTCTTGGTACAAGCCTCTGGGTTGCCCTTACTTTCACATGTTTCTTGTCTGAAAAACTGTACGAAGAGGTCAAAGCTACCATGCTCAGTTGTCAGCCCTAGATGTAGCCCAGCCCCTTCTTGAACCACAGTTTCATTTCCTCTGTGTGTGGAGCCTGGTGAAACATTTTTTCTAGGTGGTTGTTTTGAGCAAGGAGTCCCCTCAGTGGGTTATCAGCCTCAGCTCATTCCTTTCATATGAATTTGAGTTTTCCCATGTTGGCCTTACTGCCAGAGGGCTTTCTTTTGTTAGGGGTCTCAGTAATTTTCCCATCACCTTGAATCTTTCCTGCCAGGCTACCTTCCCTGGCCAACCACACAGTTTTCATATCTTTTTGTTCCATTTGTCTCTCTCTCACTCAGATCTGGATGAGAGCAGTTAACAGCCACCATGCCATAGCCTGAATTCTCTCCTGTCTTGAATTTCCCTCTGCCAAACAAATGAGTCCATCACTTTTGAATTTAGCCACACTCAAGTTCTCAGGGCACGGGCAGAGTGTAATTCTCTGCCAGGATATAACAGTAACGCTATCTAGCCTGATTCTTGACAGAGTCCTCCCTCACCTATGACCTCCCCTCCCCACGCCCCATCCCATCCCACCCACACTTCCTTCTTGTCCACATCTGCTGACATTCTTCTGAACGCCCACCAGAAGAACCATTAAGCATTGCCCACAACACTGGAGGGCTTTTCTAGTTCATATTTCCAAACACTTTAACATCCCTCCCCAACGCCTGCTCCAAATGCCCAAGAACTACATGGTCAAGTTTGCACTCTAATAGCCTCACTTCTTGGTACTGATTTTCTTCTGTATTCTATTTGTGGAAGGAATACTAACTTGTTGTTTGAAGACCTTATTATTTAACTATATGCAGGTCTGTAGGCAAGTGCCCTCAGAGGCCACAGGATCCTCCCTCTGCAGTTCCTGGCAGTTTCAAGCCATCTGATGTGGGTGCTGGGAGACAGCACTCCATTTCTGCACAAGAGTAGTGAGTGCTTTACCTGCCTGACCAATAATCTCTCCAACTCCCAACCTTTTGTTTTCAAAGCAAACAGTCAATGAGGTTTTGTCAGGCTGGTGCAAGCTCAGAGCAGTCTGCCGGTTGTGATTTCAGAGCCTTCACACTGACCCTTAGAGCTTTTCCATGACACCACCGCTATGCCTCTTGGCTCCTCTGCTCTGCTAGGTGGGCAGCGGCCTCTGCCTTAGCGGGGTGTGATTGGCTGAAACAAATGCTACAAGTGGGGTTGTTTAATGTATTTCCCATCGTTCTGGAGGCTGGGAGTTGCACATAAGGGTGCCACCAGACTCCGTGTTTATTGTGGGACTTTTCCTTTGCAGAGAAGCATCTTGCTGATGCATTACAAGGATGAGAAAGCTTCTCTCTCATCTTTTCTAATAGAGTCATCAATCCCATCCACGAGGGCTCCACTGTCAAGACCTCATAATAATTTGGGAGGTCCATCAATCCAGAGAGATGCAGTCAGTACACAGCACGGTCTATGCTGCGGTTCATGTTATTCAGGTCTATTGTACATCTTCGAGGTCAGACCCAAGCTTTTCACAGGTCAGGGAAGGACACTACAAAAAATAAAAATGAAGTTTAAATATGTCGATTTTTTTCTCATTCTTCACAGCTAGAGTTGATGTTACTTCACCTGGTGAGAAATTGGGAATGATTCATAAAGGCCTGTAAGTGAGGTTGGCTGAGGAGCAGTGAGTAGCTGGGGTGCAGTGGAGGGAGGGCCCTTCTTAGAAGAGTTTTGAGCCACAGGACTACGGTTATAATTTTCAAAGTAGGAAAACATAAGTAGATGCTTTCCTTTCAGGAGAATCCTTCACAAGTTCCTTTTGCTCGTTCTTTAGAAGAAATATTTACAGGGCAGCAATTTTCATCTGGTTTAAAAAAGTAGCCATATTTAAATGTGACAGCAATAAAAACAACAACAACAAAAAACCCCTAGCACCTCATGTTATCTATAGATCCAGATTCCATTCTGAATGCGTAAACACCTACCTGTTAAGTGCTCGGATCCTCAGAATAACTCAAGAAATATTGCAATGAAATGTAAGTATAGTGTAATATGTTCTCTACAGTGAGTGGCATATGAAATACATGAATATCTATATAAAATGAAATAGATAAGGAAATATTAAGATGTACAAGTAGTGAAACTGAAGCATAGTGATTAATAACCCATTGTGATTAAATGTTCACATTAGCTGATGCAGTCAAATTAGGGCTAGAACCCAGACGCTTAGGCTTTACGAGTGACAAAATATTCAATCTGCTGAGCTATGATCGGGAAAGCAGGGATCAGTTATGAGGAAGTGGGGATGTTTGAATCTTAGATTGTTTGGAGTGAATGGACAATAGATTCTCAACCGAAGTGCTTTATCGGTTGCAGTGATAGTACCGGAAGCAATCATAGAGCCAACCTCAAACGTGGTCGTACAGGATTTTCCTTTAGACGGGAACGCTTCTCCTTGGACGGATGTAAGGGGACTCACAACAAAGTTACAAAACCTCACAACAACAGAGTTAGAGGCCTTACATAATCTTCCTGAGGTTACATAAGCAATAAACATTTGCTGGGTAAAGACTCTTGAGCTCATGTTCGTGAGGCAGAGGAGGAGGAGGGCCTATCCGTCCATAGGCAGCTGTTAACTGCTGTCAACATACTGCTAAAACACATTATGAACACCATTACTGTTAATGGTAATTTCTTAAATTATGGGCTCTCTTTCCAATATTCATCTACTAGTAAAGATGTTGGGGATGGGTTAGTTTGACCATTTGGCAGGTATCGACTCTCCCTTGTATCTCTGTCAGCCTTGAGCAAAAGGACTGCCAGCCAAGCAGCCGCTCGCTCTACCAGCACCAAGTATCTGGAACATTCCACGGATGCCTTAGGAAGGCAGCTTCAAACAGCTTGCCCTGTACTGTTTGCTATACAGCCCTTGATGGACTCTAGCTGATCCTGCAACTGCTTCTGCCTAGGGCAGCAGTTTTTCCTGGCAGCCTAGTAGTAGGATGGGTGTTGCTGATACAAAAGGGACCTCTGTGTAGTTGGTGCAACCACAGCCCTCCATTAGCATGAGTGATTTTTTGCGGTTGTTACAAACATCTCTTCTTTGGCTAGTTAACAGGTTTTCTGGTTCATTTTGCAAGCCGACGACAGGAGAGTTTAATATGTCCTTCGGAGACTTGGCTATATCAGTCAGTGAATGTGCTCATGTTACCTAATAATGTTAAATCCCTTCACAGCACCATGAGGTAACTTCCCATTCTGAACTTTAATTCAGACTAGAGAGATGGGACATATACTATGGCTGCCAGGAAGAATTCAAAAAGAGGAAGAAGAAGAAGAAGAAGAAGAAGAAGAAGAAGAAGAAGAAGAAGAAGAAGAAGAAGAAGAAGAAGAAAAGAAGAAGAAGAAGAAGAAGAAGAAGAAGAAGAAGAAGAAGAAGAAGAAGAAGAAGAAGGAAGAAGGAAGAAGGAAGAAGGAGAAGGAGAAGAAGAAAGAAAGAAAGAAAGAAAGAAAGAAAGAAAGAAAGCCCCTTCTTTATCTAAAATGAATTAGGATGTTAAACTCATTTATGTCTGATAGTCTATACTCCTAAATTGACACTTGATTCAGCCATTAAACCCTACACAATAGTAGGTTTTAGTACGGTTCCTCTTAATGACGCCCGAACTTTTTTCTGGGAGCAGAACAAAAACATGCATAAATATAAACCTGCATATACATTATTGTCATTTTTAAGGTGCTCACCAAAAGCAACAATATTTAGGCAATTCGAATCTTCAGTGTCTGGGCAAAAACACTTGGTTGGTTTAGCTATTCTTTCTTCACTTCCTTCTGTAAACTTTAGCAGCAAAGTATTTGGGAAAAGATGGAATTGGGTGAGGGGGGTGGGGTGAGGAGCACTAACGTTTTTTATGCAAACACGATTTTTTAAAAATTTTTTCAAATTAAAAGGTTTCAAACTTCAAGGAAGACTGTAACCAGCATAACTGGAGTTAAGATGCTTCTGAGGCTGACCTTGGATTTGAAGGACAGGGAGAAGAGGCTGAGTTAAAGTGATGGGGAGATTCACAATTTTAGATAAAAAGAGTCCTATCTGGAAGAAGCGCTTGAGCCTGCCTGGGCCAGGAGGATTCATTCCGACACCTACGGGGCACTGCGTCAGTAAGTGGTCTCAGATCCTGCAGCTAGGGGAGTTCGTTTTACTGCCGGCCGGCCAGAAGGCTGGCTGAAATGACAAAGAGGATCTATTTCTGTTTTAGTAGATTTAGCAAAGGGAGAGACGTATCCAGGTCACTTGACGCACTCTCAGACAACCCTGAAAATGAAAACATGAGCATTTACACCTTTGCAAAAAGTTGCTTGCAGACGCCCTCACGGAGAGGGAAGGATCTGGAGCAGCGAAGCGCAGGCTCCAAAATTCCTGGCAGCTCCCGGGATCTATACACAGCTCTCTCATCCCCGCCCAGCTCACTGGCTCCAGGTCTCCGGGGGCGCGCAGTCAGGAGGGGGCGAGGGGCTTGGAGTCTGTTCCCTCGGAGCAGCCAATGAGCGGCGAGACTCAGCGGTGGCGCCAGTGACGTAGGCGCCGCTCCCTCCGCCCCACTGCGGGCGGACGCTGGGAGCCGACGGCCGCCTGAGCTCCGGGGTGCCGAGGGCGGCGCGCGCGCGCGCGAGGAGCGGGGGGAGG
This sequence comes from Mus caroli, assembly GCF_978045245.1. Classification (NCBI taxonomy): domain Eukaryota; kingdom Metazoa; phylum Chordata; class Mammalia; order Rodentia; family Muridae; genus Mus; species Mus caroli. Next base: position 79,559,185 of record NW_028227270.1, on the reverse strand, counting down.
CAGTGCGCGTGCGCAGCCGCTCACCCGGGGGAGGCGGGGCCGAGGAGCGGACACGCGCATGCGCGCGCCCCGGGGCGGTCGCGGGCGGAGGGGGCGGCTCCTCGAGTGTCGGCGACCCAAAGGCCGAGCGGCAGGCGGGCGGCAGGTGCCGCGGCCCGGCGCCGCTGCCTCGACGCGCGTCCCCGCGATGAGCCTCGTCTCGCGGCCTGCCCCTGCCGGCTGCCGCTCCGCGCGGGCCTCACGGCGTGACCCGGGCCTCGTGGCGTGGCGGGCCCCCGCGGCGCGACGCGGGCCCTGAGCGGGAGCGGCGGTCCCTCCCGCGGCCCCAGGCCTCGCCCGCCAGCGCTCCTCGATGTCTCCCCGGCGGGGAGGACGCTGCCTGCGACACCCGCCGAGCGGCGCCCCCCGGAGCGCCCCGCTGCCGCCCCGCGGGGACGATGAGGGCGGAGGGCGCCGACCACTCGATGATCAACCTGTCGGTGCAGCAGGTCCTGAGCCTCTGGGCCCATGGCACGGTGCTGAGGAACCTCACGGGTAATGCGCCGGGCGGAGGGAGCGGTGGGGGACCCACTCCACGGGTGTTCGGTGCGTCCGCGAACCCGGCCCGGTGCGGGCCGCTGGAGCACGCGCGATTCGCGCCAGTGCCCCGACTGGATCACAGTTCGTGTTTCTGTCATTAACCCCCCCACCCCCGCCTTTCCCCGTGCGCGCGCACACACACACCGCTTCTTGCAGTTTCGATCTTTTTTATTCTTTCTTTCCTGGTTTAGCCCTTTTTCTTGCTGACAGATGTCAGACCAATTGCAGTACTTCTATTGCCTGCTCACCGTGATCACGGTGGACCGACCGTTCATTCCTTTATTTGCAGAGAGAGAGAGAGAGAGATGACTAAGTAGATTATAGCGGGGTCAGGGGCTGGACCAAGGTCTAGAGCAGTCGAAACAGTTGTTTTCTCTGCTATTTCCTTTTGTCTGGCTGTCTCCTTCTGGCTTCAAGTTGCTGTATTTGTGAAATTGGAGAATTCTGTGTATTTCCCTTCATTTATCAAGGTGATTGGGAATGGGGTTTAGCTATATTATAGCATCAGGTTGTCGGAGTAAGCATTAGTACACATAATATGATTTCATATGCAGGTTTGCTTGTGAAGAAACTTCTGGTTTTCTCAGTGTGGAAGTGCTTATACTCTTGAGTTCCGAGTTTTAAAAATAGCGTCTAAAGAGTAATATTGACTGGAAAGCAGTAGGGTCAACAGTTTGACTCCAGAGTAGCTGCTTTTGTGAAACCACAACCAAAACCCCAAACAAAAACTCAGTTCTTAACTCCAATTGAACATTACTATTTCAAAATCTGTGTGATAGCAAATTAATAGTATGTAGTATACATACATTTATAGGCAAAATCTGGCATGATACAGGGTTCACATGTTCAAGGAGAAAAATATAACGGCATTACGTACCTCCCAGATAATTTTCAGGTTGCTTAATTCCTTACTTATGAAAACCACACAAGTAAAGGAGACCCTGGAGCCAGCAGAGGCATCTTCTTGGTTGCATTTTTATAGTTCTGAAAAGTTAAATTTACATAAAGATCATCTCAAGATAGACTCCTTTATTTTACTTATGACCTTGTTCGTATTTGCCCACAGATTCATATTTATAAAGCATTAATTGTTTATTAAAGTACAATGATTAAAAACTTAGCGATATATATTGCCTGTATTAATGACCAGCTTGGCTCACTGAAGCTGTCTCATATGTAGCTTGATAGTCAAGAGATGCTGTCTGCTGTCCCACGTACTGCTTAGCCTGTCCAAAATAAGCAAGCAAATTCAGCTCCCAAGATGAGACAATAAGCTCACCATTTACTGAGTGTCTCCTCTGTATTACTCTAACTCTGCAAAGCATATACACAAAGCAATTCAGACAAATTAAACTGCCCTAAGCCAGATAGTGAGCAAGTGGGCCTTCAGAGCCAGTCTGCCTCCGAGTGCCTTCCCTTTACCACTGTATAGCTCTTCATTCAGCTTTGTCCTCTGCTCCATCAGACTGGGTGAATTTCTTGCTTCATCCTGCTACTTCTGCTGTTTGTACCTACTTCTGTTTTTAATCACATTATAATTTTTATCTCTTCTAGCTTGAATGTGTTTTGAGAGTAAGGTCTTTGTCTTGCTGAATTCTCGAGTCCTAGCAAAATCTGGCACATAATAAGTGCTGAATCCATGTTTATTAAAGTGAGGTTGTGAAATAATACCTAATGCAGGATTTAAACCTGATGCTGTGTTGTAGTTCACTGGAGTAAACGTGCCCTTAAAGTACAATGTGGCGTTTAAGCAACTTTTGTAGACAATCATCTCCCAGACTTGGAAGACAGGCAAGTGCATACTGAATGCATTTGTATTCTGTGCTGAATTCTGGTTTCCATTTTCTTTATTTGATATTTTCAACAGTTTTTGAGAGATTGTTTATATTCACTTTACAGACATTGAAGCAGAGAGCATGGTTATGTTTGGTAGCTAACATGAAAAAAATCTTTACATTTTCTGTTAATTCAGAAGACATTTGGCATCATAGCAAACTTGCAAGTAAAACAGATACTAAAAAGAAGCATAGTATAAAACAAGGCAGGCTATCTTGGATTATAGCTGAAGGAATTACAGAAGTCTAGGTATTAGGAAATTGGGTTAAATACCAAATCAAAGGGAAATAAACTCTTGCTTCTGTTCTTTGTACACACGAGCAAGTGTGATATTGCTCTTTTCTTAGGATTTTACCTAAGAAGCAGGGGGTCTACCTTTGGAAAACAGCCTTATGTGTGCTCTCCTTTGATAGGAATAAATGTAAACAGGAGAACTGAAAGCAGTAGCCTAGAGCAGGCACTAGAGTCTCTGAAATCTCTGTCACTCTTAGCAGCCTGTGGTGAGCGCTGTTGATCAGAGGCAGGGCCAGAGCCTGTCCCTGTCCCCACCCTCAGTTCCATGCCCATCCTTTGTGCCCCACATAGCTACTTAAGGCAGACAGGTCTGAGAGGCAGTAAGTCTTATGATACTTAAGATTAGCCTGGCACATATCTGTCCCAGCCTGAGGATATGTAAAGGTACCCCCAGTAGCTGGGCCCCATGCATTCCAATATATCCCTCCATCTCTCTCTCTCCCTCTCCCCTCTCCCCCTAACCCCAGGACTGCCTGAAACTACAGATAGCATCTAGTCCTGAACACACACACCTATGGTAGGGTATAGTTTCTATTAGATGCAGTAAGATGCTTAACAATATCACAATAAAGCCAAAATGTTTTTAACTCTGCAGTGTAATAAAATTCCCTGTATCACAACTGTTGCACTCTGGTGTTATTAAGTAAGTAAATGGGCTATTTGAACACAAGTATCACACTGCTAAAGCAGCCTATCTGATAGCTAATAGTCTATCTGATAAGGGAGATGAATCCGTATACCCTTGACAGAAATGATTCTTGCTTTGAGTGAGACAGAGCCGAACAGCATAAGATGTCTGAATGGCCAGCAAGTTAAAATGTATGAGTTGTTTGTTCCTAGAATTTTTCATTTACTATTTCCTAAGTGGTTGATGAAGCAGGTAGCCAAAGCCACAGAAACTGAAATCTTGAATGATGGTTGGCTAATTGGTCCAGTAAATAAAAGATGCTAGAAAATGTGAGATACTGTTGAGAAAACAATGCTTTCTAATCTTTTGAGTGGCTATCGTTCTGTAAAAGCTACCGACCCATGTTCACTGTATTTCCTGTCTTAGGAATCCTCTCAGACATGATCAGCTGTTTCATAGCGCTCTGTTTTAGAGACACTTTCAAGGAGTCTGAGAACAGCCATTCTCAGATCCTGTGTCTGCCACTAGAAGACCGCCGTCCACAGTTGCTGTGTGTCTACCCCTTTCACTGGGGTGTAAGTTTTAGGATCCTTCATTTGTTTAGCCCTGAATAGGTTATAGGCTTTTTTAGCCTATTAGAGAGATGAATGGTCTCCTTTCTTCATTCACAAATAACTTTTTCTATGACTGCATTCTAATTTCCCACCCCTCACTCTGAAGTGGGAGTCCATACTATGTCTAACTTCTCAGCTTTGTAAGTTGATTTTTAAAAAATTACTAATAATTAGCTGTATCTTTTTGTTTTATTTTGTTTTTCTTAACTGATTTGGCTCCCAATTTGTATTCTGATCCAAATTTGGTTACTAAGGATTTAGAGAAGAATTTTTCCTTCAGAAAAGGCAGATCCTTAAACTGCTGGCCAAATATAACAGGGTTTGTCTTGGGAAAGGGATATTAGGCCCTGGAAGGAAAGTGAGTATTGTCTTAAGTTTGTCCACTTTCTCTTTGACAGCAGAAAATGTGGGGCAAGTCCACCCCTCCTTTTCTTTATTGGTAATAAGTGTTGAGAGTCTGGGGTCCAATATATGATTAAAGATATATACCATTCATCTTACATATGTATACGTATGTATGTACAGTTGTTCCTCAAATTATGATGATTATAGTCTGATAAACTCATTGTAAATTTTTTTAAATTATGAACAGAAAAGGTACTTATACATCTATTTACCAAAACCAACACTTAGCCTGACCTGTCTTAAATGAGCTACTGTAGCCCTGGTTGACCAAAAGTCATCTTGTTGATCAAGCACACAGTGCAGAACTGAGTGGTTGTATAGGCATAGGCTTACAACATTGCAAAGCTGTAAATTTATAAGTCCATCCACTTCTAATTTGGAGTCTCGATTTCTCTGTGTGTTTTTACTTTTAGAATATTCATGTACATATTATCATAGTTTATGTTTGGAGCTTTATAGTTGATATAAACTGTTTTTGCAGGCAGCCAAAAAGGGAGGGATGGTTCACTGACCACTGGCTGGTGGTTCAGTTGGTGCCTTCCTCATCTTTGTTTTCAGATAGCTGTGCCTCCCTTGGTGTGGCTGTGTTCACCACTAGATTACTGTACCTTACGAAGGTGGCCGTATGTAGAGAACAGTCTCAGAAATCCACTGATGTCACTCATCCAGCACCTGCAGCATTAATCATACACTCTGCTTTTTTGGTATTTGTGCCATATCCCACAATTGACTATTAGTGAAACATGCGATTGGCATTTCTTATTCTTGTGTTATAGCATAGATTGCAGACAGAGTTGAAATTTGTATCATACATCATTCTAGAAGGCCCACTGTGTGTCTAGCGGAACACTTTGTAAGCTTTGAAAACTCAGGCTTACTGTCATTGGCTCTCACTCCATTATTTTGGAAGTGTACATAAGCCCCGGTTCTGGAGTATTGAGGATTCATTTTAAGATTATGCAGGCTATTCCTTTTGACTCTTTAATAATTAACTACACAATATAATTTCTTTTATTTATGCTTTCTTTAGTAACTAAGACAGTGAGATAATCATGGAGACAGGTCAGAGGTGTTGTGTGTCTGGAAACGGAAAAGGAAGGGACATCGGATCCATGGAAGGAAGCCAGAATAAAAGTGATCAGATGTGAGAGGCAAGCCCAAAGAGTTGAGCACTGACCCAGAGGAAAAATCCTAAACATGGCTACTCCACATCTCTGTATGCCTGAAATGAAGAGAACATTTCACATATGTCTCACTGGAGTTAGTGTCTAAATAATTTATTATATTGTGTAGGATTATATAAGGTGTGATAGGCTAATTGCATATTTTAATGACCTAGTATTTAAGCAATAACATTTAATTGTAGACTACATAGTAGTGCTATCAACACATGGAAGAAATACCATTAAATTATCAATTTCATTTGGTGACTTGAACTAAGTAGACTAAGCTTAAGGAAGCTTTTCTCTAAACTTGATGGAAGTAGAAGAAGCCAAATTTAACCCAAGTCTAAATGCCTATGCTATAATATAAACTGTAGAATGTAACCTAGGGGCACATATTGACTTCCTACGGGACTTAAAGAAGGTGGAGTGTACCTTCGGGGGGTCGGGGTGGGGGAACTGTGCAGACACGATGATCACCTTATTATCATGCTCTGTCCTTGCCTTCCTTTGAGGTGTGTGCTGTGTACTTGAGAATACATTGGATTTTTTCTCATTTTTTTCATAATTCACCATAGCTTATATTATCTTTATATAAAACAATTTGTGTTTAGCATTTTAGTTTTAAGGATGGGCACGTGTCCATGCTAAAAGCTTTATTTGTAGGACATAACATTTCCCTAAGCATTTTCAGTGAGCAGGACATGGCTCTAAGAAGATTTCATGTGGTGTTAGTTGATTCTCACAAGATTCCATGTAGGAGGCTCCATTAACTCCATCTTTAAACTAAGGGCACAGTCATGGAGAGATTTTGCCCCTGCTTACAGAGCATGCAGATCAGGACTTGAGGCATCATCGCTGTCCAGCAAATGTTGAGTAACTACCTGGACGCAGAGCTGTGGTAAACACAGAGGTGACTAGAATGTGGTGACCACCCTTGCAGGCCTCTAAGCAGAGAGGATTAGCTTACAAATTTGAGCTATTTGCCAATGCTGACTTAACAGTTACTCTCAAATTTCATAGCTCAGAATAAGGGGCATATCACAGGTCAGCTGCTCAGGAGTAATACTGGGTTGGATGCTCTAGTCCACCTGTCAGCTGGGCCTGTGATCTCTGCAGATTGCCCTGGGACCAGAGACACAGCTTTCACAAGCATATTGATACAGTAGGTGGCAGGAGGGCTTCCATGGAACTGGTCACTGTTGTTTTCCCCACAAAAGGTGGGAGGACTTAGACCAAAACAGAAGCTACATAGTCCATTTGACCCCAATCTAGAAGTGTTATTGTAGAGTCAGGTTGTATTCCATTGTCACATGGGCCAGCTCCTGTCTAGTATGGAACTGGAAAACAAAAGCAGGTTTGCCTGGCACAGTTGGGCCTGCTTGGTCGCCAGCTTAAACACTTAAATAGGTGTGAGGAAAGGGAAAGAAGCCTTCAGAGGGAGCAATGGTGTCAGCACAGAGGGCACGGGCATGCCATCTTAGAGAAAGAGAAGCTGACAAGAGAGAAGGTTGCTTGACATGTAGAGTCCCATAGAGTAGCTGTGAGAAGTCCCTTCAAGAGCTGAGATCCCCAGGCTGGCCATTGGTACATACTGCTAATCAGATAAAATGATCATGGAGGACTGGACACTTTCAGAAGAGCTTCTTTATGGCTTGTTGACTTTGGAGGGAGGGGGACTGTGAAATAACTGAAGAGTGGGGAATGACCTTGTATGCTGGTAGGAAGTGAGCAGAGAGCGGCTGCTTGTAGAATGTTCCAGGCTTACTTTGCTAACAGGAGTGATGCCCTTGGATGTGTGTGCCAAGCAAAGGTTGGTTGTTTTGTTTTGTTTTTAAGCAGTAATAGAAAATGAGGTTTCTATCCTTAGATTCTCTTATCCCTCTGCTGTGCACAACTTCAGGCTGATGTAGTTGTAAACCTGCTGTCTATGGGAACCACTGGGGCTGGTTGTACTGGGGAGGTCCCAGTCCTATGTATAAAGTATGGGTCTTCAAGGACTTTAAACCAGCTCTCAGGTAATTCTGCCATTGCATGCTCAGCAAATGAGAATGTGTGCTTAAAAACTAAGAAGTCTCGGGATGAGGTTTAATGATGCTGTAGTGTGTGATAGATGTTTATATGGCATATCCAGGGTGACAGCAGACAGGATCTCTATATGAACAGCTCACTTCCAAAGGCAAAGGGTGATTGGCTCTATCATAATTTATATTGAAATATTTTGTTTATATAATCATTAGCCGTAAAGAATGATCCCTATTAATGTAATAAAAATTTAAGTAGTTTTATTAAATCCAAAGTATATAGAAGAATTAAATATTTAAAGTGTTTGTAAATACATAAGATGTAAGTTACTGAAGTGTCCCTGACACTAAGCTTATGTGGCTCTTCTAGGTTTATGTCTGTAGGTAGAATCAAAAGAAACAAAAGAATTTGTGTCAGGAAAAATTTGGTTGCTGCTGTCTTGTTCAGCTGTCTCACTCTGTGTTTGTTTGTTTGTTTGTTTCTCTTTAGATTTGTTTGTTTTAAAATGTATGAGTTTTGCCTGCATGTGTGTATGTGTACCACACGTGAGCCCACTGTCTAGGGGAGGTCAGAAGAGGGCATTGGATACCCAGGAACTGGAGTTACAGATGGTTGTGAGCCATCATGTGGGTGCTGGGGAGCAAACCTGGGTTCTCAGCAAGAGCAACAAGTGCTCTAACCACTTAACCATCTCTCCACCACAGCTGTCTTACTTCAGGCAAGCTTGTACCACCCAAAACTCGCTTTCTTTACCTGTAGCACTTAACTAGTGTCAATTTTGATCTAGGCATGCACCACCATGCCTTTAATCGCAGCAGAGTCAAGCCAATCTCTGTGAGTTCAAGGCCAGCTTCATCTACATAGTGAATTCCAAGCTAACCAGTGCTATGTAGAGAGACGTTGTCTGATAAAAGAAAACAAGATTAATAATAATAATAGATATTAAGGGAAAACTGACAGAAATTTTAAAGAGTTAAGAAAAGTTCAGAAAACATTTTTAAATTTATTGATTTTTATTTTATGTGCATTGGTGTTTTTCCTGCACGTTTGTCTATATGAGGGTGTCAGATCTTAGAATTACAGACAATTCTGAGCTGCCACATGGTGCTGGGAATTGAACCTGACTCCTCTGGAAGAGTGGTCAATGTTCTTAACCACTGAGCCATCTCTCTAGCTCCAGAAATTCTTATGAGGATTCCAGAAAACAATTTTTCCTTTGTATGTAAATGTCTCATTAATCTTTGGATTCTCTTCTTTTCAGGCAGCCCTTCTTTAGCCCTTTAGTGTGCTCACTTGTAGGATAAGAGCTGTTTGATGACTGCTTCCTAGCCCTTGGACATTCTTCCAGTTCTGAAATGACTGTTGTTTTGTTTTGTTTTTGTTTTAGTCTAATGTGTTTGTTCAACTTCTCATAGTGTTTCCTTTTAACACTGAGAGTTTCCACCTAGGTCTTAGCATCCCTGCCTGGTGGATTTGCTGACTGTGCCATCTGGGTCAGAGTTATGTTGATTTGCTGTATTCTTATTGGTGGGTTTCCCTGGTTTTAGTGTATCTCAGTTTTTATTGTTGGATGCAAGATGGAATGAGATAGAAAATCTTCACTCCTGGAAAAGACCAGCAGTGATCCAGGCTTGGTTGGGCTGGACTTGAGTTTAGCTGTTGCTGTGGTTACCCTTGCTGTACCAAACGCTTCACACTCTCTGGAGGTTGCTGCTATTGTGTAGTGCTTGAGATGGGACCTGGGTGTTGAAAGGCCTGCCTCTAGTTAGTGCTCCATTGTCAGCCTTCAGTCATCTCTGTGTGCCTGCATGCAGTAGGGTCCCCTCATGTGCATACCTGCTGCTGAGCTTTTGCTAGTGACAGTGCTAGGCTTACTGTGCAGATTCCCTGCCTTTGGGAGCTCTGCTGGCCAAGCTTGACTTTTGTCTGCACTTGGTCCTGGGTAGGAGTTTCCATGCCTTCAGTAGGAATGGACCCCTGCTTGGGGAAGAACCCTTGGTTTGTGGACAGTCTTCTTCTGTCTTTCCCTATACTGAACTGACAGTATATTTCTCTTTGTCTCTGGAGGGTAACAAGGTTTGCAGGCCTCCCCAGTGGCTGAAGGTGTTTGCTCTATGTAAAAGGATCCCTAGAGGCAGGCTCTTAGCTCCTCCTGTCTGGCCTACCACATCCACAGGTAGCTTTTCTAATCTGCTTACCACCCAGTCTTCCTAGAGCACACCGAGGAGACAATGTGTGTCTCTCGCAATGTCGTTTTACTGAGGACAGCACACCGATTGCTTTTTCTTACTCACTTATGTGGTGCCCACCCATGGGGGTAGGGTGTCTTTTGACTTTATTGCCTAATACCTTCCTCATGAACTGAGGAGAAGTTTTGATTTTCTATACTATATCTGTTAAGGAGGAGTGATGATTTTGTAGTTTTCTATATCCTAAATTCTGATTCACATTTACTGTTTGAGTAAACAGATTTTTAAGTATGACAAAACAGATGCCACATTTAGGTGAAAGTTTAACATATAAACTCAAGGTATAGGTCCTACCAACTTGATGGATTTGACATTTTCCTGTGTTTCCTTTCTTTAGTTCTCATCTCTCACTAGCATTTGGCTAGTGTTGTAGATAGACCAAACATGCTTTTTCATGGGTGTAAACCATCTACTCTTATCTATCTACGGATCCTTTCTAGAAACCTGGATGGCCAGATAGGACATCTCTATTGTCCCCTTATCCAGGCTAGACCAGTGGTCCTCCTAAATATGTCTCAAGTTCTTTCCATTTAAGGTTAGTATCCAAGTCCAGGACTCCTGACAGTATCACAATTGCTCATCTGCTCCAGTCTCAGTTTCCTGTATCTATCAGAGAAATGTTTTTAAAAGTTAAATTTGGTTATATAACTTTTGTATTTAAAATCTGAAGTAAGTCCAAGCTATGGCAGGGCCATTGCAATCATGAGCACAGTAGGAGCTGTGGCTATATACACACAAACACACACACACACACACACACACGTGCACACACACACACAGTGGGGAAGGAGGAAGGGAGGGAGAGGCGTATGACAGTAGTAGGGAATGGTTGGGAAGAAGGGCAGTCAGAAGAAGGGGGAGATGACAGAGGGTAATGGGAGTGCATTTTATCATAATAATATAGTGTATGCATATATGAAAATGTCCAGAGTTTAAAAATGAAAGACTTCTTTGGTTGGCTGCCCCAAACCTTCCACCTTCACCCTAAAGTGTATCTAGAATCCCTACCTGCTTTGGCTCCAACTTACCATATCTCCCAACAGCTTTTGGCTTTGGTCAGATCAGAGTTTTTTAATCACATACAGTTGTGTGATTTGAATATCGTGTCTTAGAGATGATGCTCTACTGTATGTGAAAATCACCTGGGAAACATTAGAAAAATCCCAGTACCCAGTGTGTGATTGGCATGTACAAGGCACAAGACCCTAGATTTAGTCCCCAGCCCTGAATGACAACAGCGGAATGCTACTGTCCTCTAAAGCTGTGATTCTCAATCTTCCTAATGTTTCCTTTAACCATTAACACAGTCCCCTAATGTTGTAGTGACTCCCAACCATAACATTTGGTTTTGTTGCCACTTCATAACTGTACTTGCTACTGTTATGAATCATAATATAAATATCTGTGTTTTCCAATACTCTTAGGCAACCCCTGTGAGAGGGTTGTTTGACCCCCACCCCAAGGGATCTTGACCCACGTGTTGAAAACTGCTACTCTAAATCAAATATTCTTATCCATAAGTTATTCTCCATCAACAAAATGAGTCAATTCAGGCCGAATTAAAGTATATAGAGGCAGGTTTATTGGGGGGACAGCTCTTGACCAGGTTCACTGATCCCAAGGAAGTAGGCCTGGGAAATTGCTGCGGGAGAAGGAAGAGAAAAAAGAGCATGCATAGGCAGGGAGAGAGAGACTGTAGGGAGGGGGAGAGAAGGAGATGGGAGAGCAGAATGTCTGGGTTATACAGGGAAGGGCTTCTCAGGGAGAGGAAGCCTAGCTCCTGGCGTGGGGAAATCAGGGCAGAGGTGTGGTGTGCCAGCTGTGCAGTGTAACAGGCAGGAACTGAAGGATGCTGGGAGAACCTGGAGGCCAGGCCTGCTTTGTACGTAAAATATGCACCTCAGCCAAGTTTGTCCCAGGCCCGAATCCAGCACTTAACATTCTGTAAGTAGTGAATTATTTGGCTTGGTGGCCCTTCTTTTTTTTTTTTTTTTTTTTTTTTTTTTTTTTTTTTAAATTTATTTATTTATTATATGTAAGTACAGTGTAGATGTCTTCAGACACTCCAGAAGAGGGAGTCAGATCTCGTTCCAGATGGTTGTGAGCCACCATGTGGTTGCTGGGATTTGAACTCCGGACCTTCGGAAGAGCAATCGGGTGCTCTTACCCACTGAGCCATCTCACCAGCCCCCTTGGTGGCCCTTCTTATCTGTGTCACAGCTATTCTGTCTACCATAGTAGTATGAGAGCATCCATGGATGGTCTGAGCATACTAGCTGGTATTCATGTAGAATTTGTTATGAAATATTGCTTTTTATATATTTAAAAACCTTGTTTAACTGTACAATCATTTTTAGCCAGAGATTGTTCAGAAACAATGCAGAGCAGACATGACTCCTAGGCTATATGCATTTATTGGCCCAAATCTAGGGGGCCTTACCAGATTATGAATGTAATGGATCCCATAACAATCAATACAAGATCAGAAGTTTCTGCTGTTAGCAGTGTAGTGGGAGCAATTTCTGTATGTTTCAGTTCTCTGGAATGAAAAAATAAAAAACCAACAACTCTGCAGTCACCTTATTTTAACACATTATTTAAAAATATTACATGGACTAGTTATATACAGTAGAAAATTATGAACAGTTCCCAAACATAGTCTTTTATGTGTGTTTTTCAGCTTGGGGGATAGAATATGTTGAATAGTGGGTTTTTACCTGTTTGCTGGTAACTTTATTTCAAAGGTGTGTGTGTGTGTGTGTGTGTGTGTGTGTGTGTGTCCGTGTCCACATGTGTGTGTGTTGAGGGAATGCATACCTGCCCATGTATAAGAACCATAAGATGACATCAGGTGCCTTCCTCTATCACTGTGTCTCTGAGGGCAGAGTTTCTTCCTGAACTGGGGGCTTGTATTTTCTCAGCTATCCTGGAAGTCAGTAAGTAAGGCCTGGGCATCTTCCTGCCTCTACCCTTCTCTGAGCTCGGGTTGTAGGCCTGGGCCACACACCCAGCTTGTCGTGTGCTGGCACCTGAACACAAGTCCTCATGCTTGCATGGCAAGCACTCTTAACCAGCTCAGCCATCTCTCCAGTCCTCTTGTTCTCCTCCATTGTTTGTTTCTTTGTTGGTTTTTGACACAGGGATTCTCCATGTAACAGCCTGGTTGTTCTGACTTGCTATGTAGACCAGGCTGGCTTTGAACTCGCAAAGATCCTCCTGCCTCTGCCTTTCGAGTGCTGGGATTAAAGACTTGCACCACCACTGCCCAACTCTGAACTAAATGTTATCTTTTTAAGGACTAAATGTTCAATGTGTGTCTTATTCTTGTACTAGAATATTTAAATAAACAATTTTTTATGTAATGGTAGCCCACTGTTTGCTTCTGTGCTACACATTATGACTACTGGAAGGATTTGATAGAAATATAATTGATTAAGTCTTACCTCTAGGGAATAAGTTGCTTTTTAGGTAATTCTCAGGAGCAACCATTAGCTTAATAGAGCATTCTATCTCCTTGATGAGTTAAAAAATATGATAAAGCCCAATTTTTAAAAAGCATATTTTCAGTACAAATGTTCAGAAGTATTTTAGACTGTGTTCAATAGTGAGCACTTTAAAATGCTGTTACCCATCATCCATCTTATGTATCTGATACCAGGTCCTTGGTTGGTTTCTAACAAGCAGATCATCCAGTGTCTGCCTCTCTCTGATGCTTTTACTCAGTGATTTCTAGCTGTCTCAAGAGATTAATTTATCATAAACTATGTTTGTTCAGATTAAGAACAAAAGCATAGAAGATAGTGAGTGACTTGGTAACTAGGGCTGATGGTTGTTACAGATGGGAGGGAGCTATTCTAGTACTGTTTGGAAACTAGAGTACATTCTCATTCTCTCAGTCTCACCAGAAAGTAAGCAAACACACTGCAGTGACCCAGATGAAGTTAGTGTAAGGGGACGGTAGCCGTGCATGTGGCAAATGACTAGGAAGGCTGTGTTGTGTTCTGGGAGAAGACATGTCTCTTGCAGTGAGTTATTGTGATTATTTGCAAGAGGCACTTCAAAGTGTTTACTTCATGTGTTGTAATTTTTAGCTGTTTGTTTTATAGTTTGTTTAGCACCCGCAGTGTCATCTGATTCGGCCTTTTTCCTTTATTGCCTAGTTATAGGAGCTAGATGGGAGATGAACAAATAGAAGTAAGGGTGGGATGGGTCTACATGTTCACATTAGCTGTGCAGGCTAAACAGTTGCCCCCACCCAGTTCTGCCAGTGCTGGATAACTACACTTTCCCTCTCTGAAATAGTGGACATTGCTGTCAGCTGCCTCTGATACAGCATAGTGGTCCAGGTCAGTGCTCACACATCAGCAAGTTCAGATTTGGTTAAGCTCAGGAAGGTGAATTGGGAATTTTAGTATTGTGAATACTGCCTGTCAGCCAGTTGTTGGATATTTGGAAATTGTTGGTGAACATTCTAGTCAGGCTTTGCTCCCTATTTGGCAATGCATAGTTTTAGCCTGACCCTACCATGGACGGATTTGTGGACTTTGTAGAGTGCCATGCTGCTGTGATTGGTTCAGCATGCTCCCTGTTCTTAATGATCTCTCTGTTGTGGAAGTTATTATAAGACCCAAAACATGAGGCCTGGTTGGATCTTATGTAAAGCAAAGTGTAAGACTATAGGGAGCAGAGGAAGCTGAGTGGGTGAAGTCATGAGTGGGGGTGTGCTGTTGCCATCAGCTGCCCATGTCAAGGACCAAAGCCTCACTCAGGCCCATTGGAAATGGACAGGCTTTTCCTCAGGTGAGGCTCAGAGGGTCAGCAAAGCCTTTCTCTGGTCCAAGTGTGAATGTTGATCCTATATGCAGGAAAAAATTCATCCTAGCTTTCCCGCCCCTCCTCCTGAAGACTGTTCTTACTGTCTCTGTCAACCTGCCCCTTGTTTATCTGTATGTAATAGCCCTGCCTCCCTGTTCAACTGTATATAATACATGTGCTAAGCTTCTAGAGTACTGTGGCTTCTCTATCAGAGAGACTAAGTCTACCCAATCTCTATGTCCGTTCGTTCGTCCCTCCCTCCCTCCCTTCCTTCCTTCCTTCCTTCCTTCCTTCCTTCCTTCCTTCCTTCCTTCCTTCCTCCCTCCCTCCCTCCCTCCCTCCCTCCCTCCCTCCCTCCCTTCCTTCCTTCCTTCCTTCCTTCCTTCCTTCCTGATTCTCGTCAAGTCAGTCCCTGGAACCATGCAGGATAGGCCCAAGACCACAAGAGGACATCATGGTATGTTGGGCTTGCATTTGCCCAAAATATGTGCTATAATCAAATGAGATGCTCTGCTTTCAGTCCCATCATACTGCATGTCATATTGGAGCAGACTTTTGTTAACTGATATGATGGTTTTAGTACAAATACTTAGATGGCCTTTCCAGATGAATACATTCTAGAGATCCATTGTTTGGTGGATGCAACAAAGGAGAAAAAGGCTCTGAGAGTACCCTCTTGGTATCATTCTTCCTTAGGGATATGGGTGCCTATTACTCAGGTCCTATAGTTCTCTTTACTTGAGCCAAAGGTTTTCTGTGATTGCCACTGGGGAGTGGGTCCTTAGACTTGCTTGCCCAGAGTGACCAAGATTTAAGAAGACCCTCTCTACCCTGAAGGCCATGTTGAAATGTCAGGAAATTAAAAACAGTAGTAGCAACTCTGAATTCAACCTAATAATATTATCAGCAGAGGTCAGTGTTTTCTAAGGTGAATAATATAGCATAATTAAGAGAATAAAATGGAACCATGCTTATAAACCTAACTTTGGGGTAGTTTGATCAGAGTTAACTTGACAGATGATGCTGGCCTGGACCTTGGGACCTCATGAGGTTGTATATTAGTGTATTGTCTTTTGATATCTTGGATCTTTATGAAACATTGAACTTGAACTCCCCTTTTCCTTATTAAGTACATTTACTGTATAGAGGTAATATATTCAGTGAGTAAATAGCCCCACTTTTATGTTAGATAACACTGTGTCCACGTGTTAACTATAGTCAAGAATTACTCCCTCGTGTATTACAGGGACATGGAAGAGGACCTTGGGGGTAAGAAATGGGTTCAGCTTTCCTGAGTTTGCTGGGCACACAGGCTTTTGTTGACATCTGGCACTGCATTGTTGGTGGCCACAATGAGATTGTGCTGGTCCAGAGTAGGATGTGGAAAGCACTTGCTGGTGACACTCACCCCTTCCCTACATTTTACTTTGTTGGGCTCACTTTGTATATCCTTTAATATACAGATATCTGCTGAGCTAGATAAACTTTTCAATTCTTAATGCAATTATGGTTGAAGCTGTTAGACTATGATATGAAAGCACCTTTTCCCTTAATTATCAGAGTCTTTAATTGTTGGAAAGCATGTGTGGTATTTTATTTAGCACACATTGTGAAATATGTCAGCTGTCTCTTCCATGAAACGATCACGTTTTCTGATTCTGTTCTGTGTGTAGCAGGAGAGCCCATGCTCTCAATTTTGTTTTGTGTATTTCTGTCCTTCTCTTCCTAATGATTAAACCTTTCATTCTGAGATAATTATAACTCCACAGCAGTGGTAGGAAATAATATGTAGGAGAGAGCTGCTAAGCCTTTTATCCAGTTGGCCTGATGGATGTCTTTCTAAGACATTAGCTTAATTTCTAAGACACAGCTGAGTTACTGACACCCATTCGGTCTGTACTCAGCTTCCTCCAGAACCGTAGATGTGCTTGTTCTCGTTTGTACACCCCTTCTTTCCACCCCCCCCCCGTATCTGTGTGTGTGTGTGTGTGTGTGTGTGTGTGTGTGTGTGTGTGTGTGTGTGTGAGAGGAGAGGGGGAAGCTCCAGCAGGGTCAGTGTTAGGTGTGTGTGACCATAGAGCTCACACAGTGCCTTACTGACTGATACACAGTGGAGAGCAGCCCCTGACCACAATGTTGCTCTTTTGTACCTTTCTTCATTTTCAAGATAGTTTTTGTTTTTAATTTTTTGTCATTTATTGTCTTGACATAAAAATAAATGCTAGAAATTTATATCTATGTTTTACACATTTTAACTAATTTATCTCTTAAAATAGTGGTTATAAAAATAAACATATAATGAGACACATTGATTATTTACTCTCACAGGGAGGACTCTGGGACAAGCAGTTCTCCAAGGCATCAACTAGGTGTCCTGCCATTCCGTTCAATTCTGACATTTCACCTGGAGTAACACCTGGTCCCACAAGTCAAGGGCTCAGTCCCACGGACTGCCTCACTTCAGATGCCAATTCAACATCTGGACTTTCCTTCCTACTAGAGGTTTTGGGGAGCTCCACCTGAGAGGCCACATGTTACTTAAGAAATGAGTCTCTTTGGGCTTGTAGTCTCATAGATAAGAAGAATTTAAGAATGAATTCAGAAGGTAGCTCAAGGATAATTTTATTGGAGTTTTCTTTAAAAACAAAACAAAACAACAACAACAAACCCAACACACACAAAGCAGTGGCGAAGGCAGGCTGGCCCCCTGAGCAGCTGCGGGAGTAAGGAGGATGAGAGTTCCAGGAGGGGAAAACTCGCCTTTTGAGTTAGGTATTGAGGCCAGCAAACAGCCACTTGGCACACAGGACAAGGAACAGGGTGTGTCTTCAGAGGAAAAAGGAAGGACATGCAAAATGTCAGAGGAAGCTCTCCAGGCATGGCTGGCATCTAAAGGGAAGAAAGAGATGAAAAGGCAGAAGGATAAGTTACTAGGTCCTGAACAGTTTCATTCTTGTCTTTGTCCAGAAGCAGAATTTGTCTTTGATTCTCTGGCCAGGAATGCCAAAGAGAGTTCTCGTTTCTTCTCTCCTGAATGAGAACTTGCAGGCTACATGAGCAGGTGATTCAGAACTTAGGAAGGCTGAGCTGCTGATGGTGGCTTGACAAGTGACTGTTCTGACAGCAGGAGACTTCTGGGAAAAATAAGTATATTACACTGTTAAGGTGATAATTACTCCCCTCCCCCTTTTACATTAATCTTCCGAGGCCTTGGTCAGAGGCTTGGGTAATTGACAAGTCCAGCTGGATTAACTCTCAAAAGAGGAGACAACATGTAATCTAACCTTCAGAACAGATCAGGACGCCATGTGACTACCTAGGGCCAGCATAGACCCCATTATAGAAGGGGTCCATACTCAGTGGCCTTTAAGGCTCCTGTAACATTCCTCCTTCAAAAATGGGGACCTAAAATCATTTAGGAGATAGGCCAGAATTTGGGACTAGATATAACTAATTTTTACCATGGAAATGTGGCCTCCTGGCTCCAAAGCTGTTCACCAGAGGAGATGAATGTTTGGACTGGAGTTTGGGCCACCCACCCAAGCACAGCCTGCAGACAGGCATGTTCACGTAGGAGGAGATAAGAAGCCATGACACTGGCATTTGTAGCTGGAGAACCAAGGACAGTGCCTGCTTCTGGCAGAGGAGCAGAATGGAATTGTTCACTTTCGAGGACTCTGCTCCAAACTGCATAGCTGATTTCTATCTCCTGTTCCCATCACTATGTCCCACCAGAGGGTAATCTATGTCCTCCGCTTGTGATTTGGTTGTTACTAAGTGACCCCAGTACTCATAAAGATCATGTAACACATGCCCTTCAGTGACTGATGGGCTCACTCCACAGAAGTACACAAGGTTCATCCAAGGTGAATCATGTGACAGAATTTTTTCTCTTTTTAAAATGAAACCATTTCCCAAGATCTGTGTATGTGACATTCATTCATGGGTTGATACACACTTGGGTTGCTTCTGCCTCTTGAGTTGTGGTGGATATGCAGGCATGAGCTTGGCTATGCCAGTATCTCTTGGAACAACTAGTGTACTCTTCATCCTTTTGGGTACTGTATTCATCAGTTTTATATTACTGTGATAAAATGTTCTGACGAAAATCACGTTAAACGGTGATAGGTTTATTTTGGCATATAGTTCCAGGGGACTAGAGTCCATCATTGTAGAGGAAGCAGGGCATGGTGGCAGCAGGAGGAGGCTGGCTGATCACATTTGTCCTACCCACAGGAAACAGAGGTAGAGAACAGCGCAGGAAGGGAAGTGAGTCTGCATACTCTCAAAGCCTGAGAGTGATGTACTTCATTCCACAAAGCTCCACTTCCTAAAAGTTCCATATCTTTCCCAAATAACACCATCAACTGGGGATCAAGTATGCAAATACATGAGCCAAGGAGGGACAGTTCTCCTTCAAACCACCATATTCTACCTCTGGCTTTCAGAGGCTCATGGCTGCCTCATGATACAAAAGTGCATTTAGTCCAACTTTTAAAGTCCATATAGTCTTTTAACAGCTACAGCACTGTTCAGAAGTTCAGTCTCTTCTAAGACACTTGAGATATTTTTAAGAAAATTTCTTAACTGTGACACAACTGTGAGACTTAAAAGCAAATTATATACCTTCAGCATATAATGCCACAGAATATACGTTCACATTCCAAAAGGGAGGAATGGGGGCATAGTGAGGAAATCATGGACCAAAGCAAGGCTGAAACCCAGTGGGGAAAACACCAAATCCTGTCTCTCCACATCCAGTATTAAGAGTTTCAGTTTCAAAGGGCTTAGTGACTCTGCTCCTCCAACTTTTTGCTGCCTGCAACATGCATCTCTCTTTTGGACTGGTCCCCTTGCTTTAGGCAGATCTCCTTGGCAGATATTTCTCATGGCTTTGGCATCTCCCAACATCTTGGGTTCTCTGCTACAACACAGGCTTCACACAAGTTCCACAAGTTCACACAATGACCTCTCAGAGGCTCTGTCCCTACCACATGTTGCCGGGCCTCAGGAACTGAGATAACTGATATTGGTTGTCAACTTGACTGCATCTGGAGTATTAAAACCAAGCAGCTGGGCAAACCTATGAAGGATTTTCCTTGATTGGATCATTTGATATGGAAGATCCACTCTAATCTGTATCATTTGAGGTTGGAAGACTCACTTTAAATCTGGCCCACACCTTCTGGTGGCTTGCCCCTAATGACACTGAAGAAAGGAGCTTTTGGTTTTTGCACGCTTGCTTTCACTCTTGCTGGCAAATTCATCTATCCTGCCATTTGGGCATTCCTTTGCTGGTATTGGAACATACTTCTTCAGCCTTGAGCTGAATGTGGGCAGCTCTCTAGGACCTCCCTCAAGTGTCCCAGCTTGGGCCTGCTCAGATCCATCCTCATAGGCTGAATAACTACAGGACTCTTAGCTTTTCTCTTGGGAGACAGCTATTGTTGGATTAGCCAGACATGATAAATCCCCTTTTAATGTATTTATAGATGCATTCTGTCCGTTTTGCTTCTCTAGAGAACCCTGACGAATAGAGCCGCTCTCTGAAATTCTGGAGAAAGAACCAATGACTTTCTTAATCATGCATCTTTCATGCCTCAGGATGCAGGGCATGTGGATGGCACTGCCAAGTTGAGCTGCCAGTGTGGAGTAGACGCTGCTCCCTCCCTTGAACCATAGTTGCAGAAGCTTCTCTATACAGAAGCTGTGGGAAACCGTGGCTAAGTGTTTGTTTACCTCTTAGACTTTATCCTGTCACATGGTGTATGCTTAGCTGGGGGAGGCCTTGCTGTAGAGTATCTTTTCTCCCAGTGCAGGGCACAAAAATTGCCTTTTGTGATGTTTTTCTCTCTAAAAATCACAGCCTTTTTTTTTTTTAAGTTCAAATGTCTTTATGGCTGCCTTATGCTTCCTATCATCCTCTTCCTCTTTAAGCCGCACATCCTTTTCTTTCTGCCCTTCCTGTTGCTTTTCTTTATGTAGGCCTGCATCAGAGTAATCAGAAATAACCACATCACAGACCTGGTGCCTTGCTGTCTTGACATTTCCTCTGCTTAAGCGTTAGTCCACCGCTCTTTATTCTGGCCTCAGAGAAGTTCCTAGGACATAAGCAGAATACATACTAGCTAGCTTGCTTGCTTCCTTTCTTCCTTCCTTAATCCTTCCATTCCTTCCTCCCCTCCCCTCCCCTCCCCTCCCCTCTCTCTCTCCCTTCATTCCCCCCTTCTTTCCTAATTACCAAGACGTTTTTCTCTTTTTCATTATGTACATGTATATACATATAAACAGAACCTGCTGAGTCTAGTTTTGTTTGTGTGTATGTTTTTCGAGCTGACCACTTGGTGTTGTACACCAATTATGAGGTTAATCTCTGAAGAATGGTTTTTCCCTCTCTCAGCAGTCATCAGTTGCCTGCCTATAGCTCTCCATCTGGTGTTAGGGGCCTTGTAAGATTTCCCCCATTCACTCTGGCATGGTAACTGATAGCTGGCTTTCTTACTGTTGCCTACATGTATGTATGTGCACCAGGTGCCCATGGATGCCAGAAAGGGACATGGATCCCCTGAACTTGTATTACAGACAGTCTTGAGCTACCATGCTGGGTGCTAGGAAGAGAACTTGAGATAGCTGGGCCATCTCTCTAGTCCCCAGTTAGATTTCTTATATAGTCTAGGAATGACTGTGCCCACTCAAAGCAATTATCAATCCAGATAATCTCTCACAGACAAGGCCACAGACCAATGTGATCTGAGCAGCACGTCAGTTGAGGGTCCTAACCCTAACCACTCAGATACACACCAAGAAATGGCATTGGGTCATGTGGTGGCTCTGTTCTTAGGTTTCTTGAGGAACTACCATGCTGTTTCTCGTGGTAATTTCCACCATGATGTTTGGGAAAATAGCCCTTGCTTTAAAAAAGTGTCCTCTCATAAGGACTTGACAGAAAGTCCAAGTAGCACAAACGGCAGAGGAGACCCTTCCTCATAGAGTGTTTGCATACCAAAGAGGACCCTCTCAAGGGCGCTAACCATGCTGGTTGGCTTTTCAGTTAGAAGCAAACTTTCCTGAACTGGTTCACTTGAAGCAGGTGCTTAGCAGGGAGAAACTGGGATGTTGTCTCCTGTATAAGGAAGTAATATGGTAGACCTCGGAAGTTGCTGAAACCCAGTCTTGGTGGCCTCTTGTCATTGGTGGATCTCTTTCTTTCTTTCTCTTCTGTGGCCTGCACTGTGTGGTGAAGGAAACAGGTTTAACTTCAGTTACCCAGAGATGGAGAAGAGGGAGTGCATTGCAATCAAAGTCTCCCAGAGAAAGGGGCTCTTCAGCCCCACACAGAGCAGCTGCTGCCTCTTGGATGTGGCCAGGGAGATGGAGTTATACCAGTCTCTAGGGGAAGTGTGTGGAGAGTGAGAAGCAGCAGAGGCCTGGAAGAAAGGAAGTGAAGGCTGGAGAGGCATAAGGGGGTGTGCTCCATCCCTGTGGTGTGTTAAGTCAGCAGTGAACAGTCCATTGGGAGCATGCTGAAGACAGCATAAAGCACAGTGAAAGTCCTGGGTAAAGTATTACAGTTACAGGAGGCAAGCTGATGGATTGCTTTCTAAATGGGATGTGCAGAGGAAGCGACAGCATGGCCTTCACCTTTTGAGATCATGGAGCTATTCTTCCATTAAGCCTTAGTTAGCTTTAATAATAGTCCCTGACTCCCTTTCTCCTGTGGATCAGATAGCAGGTGAGGCCTTTTATGCACGCTCTCTCGTTTAGGGTTCTCCGCAGCCATGGGTACTCACTGTTTGCTGGCTGAGGCTTCCGAACTATACTTCTGCAGCAGGACTAACACTGTTCTTTCCCTTTCAGAGATGTGGTACTGGATCTTCCTCTGGGCTCTCTTCTCCTCTCTGTTTGTCCACGGTGCTGCGGGCGTGCTGATGTTTGTGATGCTGCAGAGGCACAGGCAGGGGAGAGTGATCTCCATCATTGCTGTCAGCATCGGGTTTCTGGCTTCTGTAACTGGAGCGATGATCACTAGTAAGTTGACTTGTTTTGTTTAAAGATATAATTTTATATGCAAATACTGCTTCGGTAAGTGCTGTTGTTATTGTAAAAGAAACACTATCTTTCATGTAGACTGGTCCTCAGCACTTACAGCCTAGAAGGCAAAGGTGAGTTGATTTACTCACCGGACAGACACATGTCACTATGTGCGTTTGCTCTTCGTGGATTTGTGAGAAATGGCATTGGCAAGAGGCATGGCTGATTCAGTCTGAAAGTGCTTCATAGCAAAAGAAGTCTCTGCTTTAAATATGCCTCCTCTCTATTAAGGAAAGAAGATAGGCACTGAAGATAGAGCCTTTGAGTCTGTGGGCTCATCTGCCTGTGACAACAACCGCTTATGACAAAAATTTCTCTGCTTCAGAAAATGTACAGTTTTCTGCTGAGCTGTCTTGTGGATTTCCTTAGCCTGTCACCTAGTTTTGTTCTTCTGACACTGAACTTGGCCCTGCTCCACCCTGTACTTCAGAGTTAAGTTCTGGTTTCTGGGCTGCTGCTCGAGCAGAACCCAGTTGCATCCTGGAAGCCCCTCAGCTGCTTTCTTACTGGGTTGTGCTTACGGCTGCTGACTTAGGTCCCTGCTGCTTTTGAGACATAGACACACAGGGCAGGCGTTCCCTTTGGCTGTCTTCTACACTGTGGGCCCTTACCGCTGCACTGCACTGTTTGGGGCTCTCCACAGGGACTTCTTTCTTTCACTTGATTCTGGCCACAGAATATGAGGAAAGCCTTACTTTTATAGTACCGGCCCAGGCACAGGTCTAGCTCCTGGGGTTCTCAGAGAGTCACGAAGAAGAGACTGGAGTAAGTGCTAAAGGATCTTGAAAGATTAGTCAAGAAGTCTGGAGTTTTTCCTGCAGGCCACAGAAAACAAGTAGATATTTTTATTTTCCCCTTTTTTAAAAGATTGCCTGCCTATCTGTATGTCTGTGTATTTTGTGCATGTAGTGCGTACAGAGGCCAGAAGAGGATTGCGAGCCACTGTACTGGAGTTACAGCTGGTTGTTAGTGGTCACATAGGTACTGGGAACGGAACTGTGTCTTCTGAAAGAGCAATAAATGCTATACATGAACCTCATGGGTGGGCTTTAAGGACATAAACTTCTGAGCATCTCTGGGCCACAGATACGGGTGAAAGCTCTTCAGTCAGATTTTGTTTTATAACTTTATGGAGAGTATGAGAAGAAGCAAGAGAAAACTCTTAAAGGCGGGGCCTTCATTGCCACACCCACTAGTAAAGCTACCTAGACAGTTGTTCTGTTAGCTGGGTAGGTGGGGTGAAAGAAAAAAAGAAGGAAGGAAATGTGTAGAATCAAGAAGGGAAATAAAGAGAAAGGAAGAGGAGTTGAGAGCTATGAGTAGAATTTATACTGTCACTCATTCCTGGCCTAAGTCTACCTTTATTGTAGGTGTTAGTTGGGATCCCCTCCTACACAATAAGCCAGTTTTTACCCCAGTACCCACAGGAGTAACCTGTCAGTTACTTATCAGAGTACTGCCTTCTTATTTGCTGTATTCTCAACATCCACGGCTACGTCTCTTGTGATTGGTTCATCTTCTGTTTCTATTTTCTCAGTAGGGCCTTAGTTCTTCGACCTCTGTGGTTTTGTAGTGTATCATGGAGGTGCTTTGGTCTAGTGCGTGTGTCCTAGGTAATTCAGAGTTAGTGTAGCCATCTGTTCATGGACTGTTCTTTCATATGGATTTCAGAGTGTATCTACTGATTCCCCCCACCCCCCGAGCATGAGTATGGTGTTGTTAGAACCCACTTGGGAAGCTCTGGGGTGTTAGGGGGTGTGACGTGTCATGTCCACTTAAGGAACCCATCCTCCCTCTCATTAGAGAGAAAACTGCTTCCTCAGTAGGAGTTGTGTGCTTTGCACACCCCCTGAACACCTGGTGTGCATGGTAGTTCTTGGTCACACGTTGGTCGTTCTGGTGTGAGGAAATCGTGTGACTCTTGGGTAGTTGTGTTTAGGAAGAATTCACAGAGGCCTGGTGCAGTGAAGAAAGAGGTGAGTGGACTGGGGACAAGCTAAGCATTAAGTCAGGCACAGACCGGAACTGAAGAAACAACTGAAGTGTAGTCAAAGATAGAGAATCTAAAATGTCACCTTTATTGAACAGTTACATGCTGCTAAGTGTAAACTGTCAAAATGGACTTAAGGAGGAACATTAATGGAACAGTGTCTTTAAATCATTGAAGTTCTGAAGCCACCCCACCCCCCCACGCCCAATCTCCAGACCCAAATACAGTATTTGGAGCATCCCTACCAGAATGTTAAGGAACATTTACCCTCCCTCCTTTTTAATCCAAATTATTGCAGAAAATAGAGTAAAATTTGTATGACTTTTGCTGAGACTGGTCTGACCATGTCAGGAAAGATAAAAAGGGTAAAGACAGCAGGCATGGGCTCCTAGAATACTGTCCCTGGGTGCAGAGATTACTTGCTGACATCTAGGGCTTTGCTGTTTGTTTTTAAATTTTATATATTTTTATATAGGCATTTTACCTGCATGTATGTCTGTGTACCACTTATGTGTCTGGTGCCCATGGAGGCCAAACAGGGCATTGGATCCCTTGGAGTTAACAGATAGCCATGAGCTACCATGTGGTTGCTAGGAATTGAACCCAGGTCCCTTGAGAAAGCAGTGATTGCTGTGAAACACCGAGCCATCTCACCAACCCATCTCACCGACCCATGTTTGTTTGAGAACTCACTGAGAACCACCTGCCTCTGCTTCCCGAGAGCGAGCAAGTGAGCGGTGGTTGAGGTGCTGCTGTACCTGGCCCTCTGCCTTTTCTTCTCTCCTACTTTTCCTTTATTGCTTCTCCCCTCCTCTCCTCTTTTCTCCTGCCCACCCTCCCTCCTTTCCTCCTTCCCTTCTAACCTCCCTTCCTCCTTTCCCACTTCCTTCCTTCCCTGTGGTTTTAAGGCCCTCTCTTTCGTAGTATACTGAATCCATCCACTTGGTTTCCAAGTTTACAGCTGTGGTTTTATTTTTAGCCTTTTCTTCTTTTGTGATGGCATGGTGTGAGGTAGGACCAGGGTGGCCATTCCAGCACCATAAGTTGGGTTGTGAGGCACTGATAGTTCCTCCTGCCGTGCCTGTTCTCTAGAGTTAGTGCAGAGTGCTGGGACCAGTACCTATTTCTCTCCTTTTCAATATGTGCATTTTAAGGGGATGGATGAGAGTTTATTCTGAGTAAACATGAGTGGCAGTTCTTATTGAAAAGATCCTCACATTAAAAGTGCTGAGAGCGTGAACTGTGGACTGTAGCGTTCCGTTAAAAGCACCGTTCTTGAGTTGTGTGGTTCTGTGGGGTTTGGTAAAGGTTAACCAGCCGTGTGGAGAAGGAGATCCTCAGTCAGGTGAAGAGTGCGGAGGTTTTCTGTTTAGGTGAACTGAAAGGCGGGCAGCCGTGCGTGTGTGGCAGGTGGGGCCCTGGATGACTCTGCTCTGCTTCCCTCTCAGGTGCAGCAGTGGCCGGCATCTACAGAGTGGCTGGGAAGAACATGGCCCCACTGGAAGCCCTGGTGTGGGGCGTGGGGCAGACTGTGCTGACACTCATCATCTCCTTTTCAAGGATCCTCGCCACACTCTGAGTTCTGAGGGAATGTCTTCTTCACTAAGGAAACGGGTGGACATAGTCCCCGGAAATGTGTGGTTAGCCAGCTGAAATGAAGTGGTACAAGCAGGGACCCAGCAAGAAAAACCTAGGGAAGACCTTGAGCCGTGTGGAAAGCCTGCCCTCTGGCGTCCAAACGATTGCACTACCGCACTGCACCTTACGTGCCTCCATCCCAGGCAAGGTGCACAAGACACTCTGTGAAGCTGCAAGAAGAAGCACCTTGTTTAGTTGCCAATCAGGTTAACATTGGTGTTGAAATCGTCGTTCTCAACAGTGTTGTGTTAAGTTACAGGAACGTTTTGAGAAATTGATCTATGTGCCAAACTTTCCTTTCTGTTAACATTGATCATGTGACAGTTTGCAAGTGTAGACATAGGTGAGTGCTGTGAGTATACTTGACATGGATTCAGGTAACGTAGCCAGGCTTAGCTTTGTCATGTTAATCCCATGAGTGTTGGATAGTGGGCTTTCAATACCAAGGATGGTGTTCGGTTTGTTAAGCTGAGTGTTCTGGGACTTGGGGCTTTAATATGTCTCTGTGTTGTTATTTAATTTATGTGAAAACCACTGGTCTCCTCCATGGAGGACTCGCTGAGCTGTTCTATGGACTCAGACTTGTAGGGTGCATACTTTTCAGTAACCTACACCTTTCATAGTTTCCCTCATATATCATATTCTATTTATATGGATCAAACCTTTATGAGTCAAACACATTGTCACTTGTGTGTCATAAAAATATAATTTACATTTTTCTTATAAATTTTGTAAGGAAAAGTCTAAAATGCATGTTGCATTCTTCAACCCTTCTAAAGGTTTTTGCCTCCATCTCACAGAATATTCTAATTCATTGCAGTGGGATTGTGTGTACCGTGTACGTGTCTTGAGTGTCTTGGATTCTGTAGTACTAACTGCTTAGAGAGTGGCCTAAATTAGGCTCTGGGATTAAGAATGCTTCATTTATAGGAAAATAATAAGTACCTTACATAGGAAGAGCAGTAAACTGTCTCCCTCTGTGTATGTGGCAGGGAGAAAATTACACTTGGGAAGACTGGGGGACTGAGTGGATTGTTTTCAAGTTGGCAGTTAGTCTGAGTATATCAAGACAATGCAGAACCTTTACCTACGCGGGGTGTTAGCGGTGTGGTTTACCTTTGTGATTCTAAGTTATTACCTGAGTCGAATAGAGTCTCAGGTCACATTCATTATCAGTGGAAATGTACTTTGTTTATAAAACCTTTTGGGAGGTTTAGAAAAACACAGTTGTTTATTACAAATACAGGAAGTTGGGAAAGTACAGACCCTGGTTGAACTGAGTGTGTGTGTGTGTGTATGTGTGTGTGTGTGGTGTGATAACCAGTTGTAATTACAAATGTGCTAACTTAAGGGAAGATCCATTGTAGAAATTATGAATTTATAGGTAATCTAAAGAATAGCACAGCACCTTGAGCTCCTTGACTTAGTTTGGTTGAAGGCGTTTACTATCCCTGCCCCTTTTCTCTGACAGAGAATGCATTATCAGTTTCTGGAGGAGCTGCTTTGCCGGTGCATCAGCCAACTTAGACTTACTAATAACATGGCTTGGAAATTTAACAACCCCCAAATCAACCAAGAAGCAAAGCTATATCCTTAGAGATGTCAGAGAACAAGTCTGAAATGGATTCCTTCTGCTGTGCCCAGGCCTGCTGCTCTGCCCATGCATTCTTGTATTCTTGCTGTTTTCTAAACTTAAACGTGAGCATCTTTTCCCGGTAACCCCAGTTCTCTCTCCTGTTTGGCTGGCTTTGCTCTTGTCAGCAACTCAGAGCTTTGTGTGCCAGCGTGAGACTTAACTGTCACTGACATTGACTTGTGTACAGAACAAATATTTGTGTTAACGTGGTTATCTTATGATCTGAGAAAGTTATCATGTTAAAGTAATACAGAGCCCATTGTTCAAATCTAAAACTAACTAAAAATTACCTTGACGCATTGACTATGTGAATGAATGGACCAAAGAGAATTGCGCTTGTTTTGTGCTCTAGGGTGAAAGTCTAAGGGGGTTAGTTACCACTTTAGAGACTGTCCTGCGGTCATCTCATTGTCAAGCTAATTTGCATTAAGAATTGTGTTCGTGTGTGCACTTTTAATTTGATGGGCATTTTTAGTTTCTTCAGTTTTTTCCATTGGGATTTTGTGTAACTATCACTCTTGGTATTTTGAACTGCAATTGAGTAGTGTGGATTTATGAAACTGTCTATATATCTATTTATATGGTAAAGTTTTCAAGAAGCTGTTTCTTATAGAGACAAAGTGTTTAATGAAATATATATATATATACACATAAGTATATCATTATATATACATATATAGATAGCTATATATGAAGAATACAGTCCAATTGGAAAGCTTTGTTTGATGAACATTTTCCTGTTCTTCTGGAGAAGTTGATACATTTGTTTGGTTAAATGATCTTTCAAATAGACTGGAGGGTATTTAAGGTTTTGGATCTGACAAAAGCCCTCACTGACATAGTCAGTTCCATTTTCTTACAAGCTCAGCCGTGGATTAGCAGCACATTTTCTTCCTTAGCACCCCATCTCATGTGACCAAGAGTGCAGCCTGATAACGATACAGTTCCATC
This sequence comes from Mus caroli, assembly GCF_978045245.1. Taxonomy (NCBI): domain Eukaryota; kingdom Metazoa; phylum Chordata; class Mammalia; order Rodentia; family Muridae; genus Mus; species Mus caroli. Next base: position 79,530,271 of record NW_028227270.1, on the reverse strand, counting down.
AGCTTCTCGGGAGACATGGTTAACTCAAATCCTCATGTGTGTCAGCTCAGCCAGTGGTAAAGGCTTACCCAGGATTCTTTCTTAGTATTCAAAACACAGAATTCCATGGCTCCTTTTCTAAGCCTTCAGGGGATTTTTTTTTTTTTTTTTTGGGTGAAAGAAGGGAAATTAGGTGTGTTGTGAAGAACAAGGATAATTAAGATCTGAGGATGCTATAGAAAACAGTGCCTCCAGGGCCTTCCATTCAGAGCGTGGAAGGCTGGGTGGCCTCTTTGAGATGCCTAGGCTGGTACTCACCACTTAGCTCAGTTTGCTGAATTCTGTTCTATAGATCTCCTGTGTACAAGGATGGCTGAAATAGGATTTCCTCAGACTCTACCAGGAACTGGACAAGCAGTTTCAAACTCTAAAAAGGTTGGATAGTACCTTACTACTTCCTGAGACTCATCCTTTCTCCCTCCCCGGACCTCATTTTTCTTTTTCCATCTCATCCTCTGAGTTGGACATTTCAGTGTCTTAGGTGTTGCTCTGACAGGAACCAGACTCTAAGCCAATGGGAGAGACTGCAGTCCATGCTCCATCATGTGGTTCACTTTGGTCTGAGTATCATTTAACCACTCTCAGCTTTAGGTCTCCCTTTGAATTGATTAATACCTCCTATGAGTAGACAGTATGTTTCTGACAGTAAGTCAGTAGAATTCTAAAGTTATATTTTGCCATAACCATTGGGTTTTATGAAATTCACCTTCATTTCTAATTTTTTTCTATATATTGAAAGAAAAAAGACTTTTATATAATTTTACTTTCATTACCTCCTCTTTGCCCCTTAAAATCAACAGATAACTTTTCTAAGGAGACTTTGAGGAGTTGATGATGATGGGTGTGATGGGTAAATAGGAATATATTACAGGTTCTGGTCACCTCTGGTTAATGTAGAGAGAATGGGTGTGGCCAGCATTTCCTCCACTGCCATTTCCTACTTGCTCTTTTTGGTTTGACTCAGAACATCCTTTGACTGGGTCCCATATGCAAAGTACTGCCCTCGTATTAGCTCCCGCCCCTCCTGGTCATCTGTCGCTGTGACGTAAAGAATATGGAAACATTACTGAGGAATTTCTGATGATGGCTTTAGATTATAGAGAAGTATGGTAACATAGCTTGAGTATGACTGGGTAGTTACTGAATCTTTTTAAAATCAGGGGGCTGTATTCTCGGTGGTTAGACTTGACAGTCATCCAGTAGTCTCCTAGTTATCCATAATTTCTCATCCTTTGAAACTGTTCAGGATATAAAGGGCATTATTCAGTTTTAAAATGTAATGTTTCTTGAATGTGCAATGCCATTTGTAACAGAGGGAAATTCAAAGTGGGGGATGTTAGAGAGGCTAATACACAAAACAAGAGCATATGAAAACCCTCTGTGTTTGCAAGCATAGTTCCTCCATCCTGTTAAGACCATAGCCACCATGGAGAGAGAAGTTTGCTCATGCCTTGGTCCAGTGAGTGTGGGCTCTACAAAACACAGGAGCTCATGGCACGTTTTGTAGGGGGGACTTGTCCTCCCTTGAGGATCCCTGTTTTCTGTAGGTGATCCTGGGTGGTGGCTTAGTTTCTGAATTTGCCTATCTTAGCATCTAGCTGGAATCTGTTTGGGAGAAATTAATGTTTCCTATGTGAAATGTTTTCAGGAAGCAGGGTGCTGCACTGCTACATCTTTCTGAGGGCACTGGCAGCACTTACCTTTCTGAGCAAGCTGAGCTGGGATGCAGAATCATTTCTTCATTTAGATCGGCTTTCACATTCTTTACCTACATGTGTGGCACATGTATTGAACATATATAATGGCCTTTTGGGATTTGCAAACTAACATATTTAGCAGTTTCTCTAACAATCTCTCTCCTTTCCAAAGCAGATGTCATACATCCTAACTTAGATGTGTGCAGTTCTTGACAGAAGCTGGCGTGCTAGTGCAGAGAGACTGTTCAGTGCCCATGTTTATGCTGTGGTTATCTCATTGAAAAGGATGCATTCAAGGCACAGGGCTGGGGGTGGGGTAGGCAGAGAGTCCATGTGATGCTCCTGTTCTCCTTTGGATGATGTCCTGCACCCACACCTGCTGTGTAGGCTCCATGACACAGCCTTTCCCTTTGGGGAATGCCTAGCTCCATACTCTGATGCTGATCATCTGGACCCACCCGACGAGCACAGCACTGCCCTCCTAGACGTACACTGGGGATTCTTTTCAAGACATTCACTTGTTCAGAGGCTTGAGAACGCTACTGATGTTTAAAGGTTTTGGTTTGGTTTGGTTGTTGCTTTCTTTTTTTTTAAGTTTTATATTTTTGAGATAGAGTCTCACTCTAGCCCAGACTAGCTTTGAACTTGTGATCCTTCTGTCTCAGCTTGTCAGGTACCAGGATTGCAGATGTGTACCACTGTGCATGGCTCCTCCTTTTTCAATCAAAAGGTTTACGTTTCATCTCGGAAAGTGGTTGGAATAGAATAGTTTTTTAAAGTTTTCTTCCTAGAAAGAAAAATACTCTTGTTTGCCTAGGGTTTTTTTCATAGTGCTTATGATAGTAGCTGTGTTTTCCATGGGGCACTCTTGCTCTTCCCCTGTGCACACCTTTAGTCATGAGCTCCACCTGTTTCATGAACAAGTAGGACGCTCCCCTCAGCTCATTGTCACCATATGATCTGGCAGAATGCTCACCCGTGCTTCTAGCCCAAGTATTAGCCCCTGCCTTAAGATGTCCTAGGATGAGAGAGCAGCTTTAGTTATATGATAACATGGCTTTGTTTAAGTAGCACAAGTATAGCTGCTCTAGCAGATACTAAGAAACTATCAGCCAGCCCACTGATGAACCATTTAGCTAAACCACAGTATAATTTTTTTAAAAGCTAAATGATATCTCAGTGCCTTGAAAGTTAAGAATCTTTTGCAAAGTGGACTTAGGGAGGACTGGGGTTTGGCCAATGAGCTGGCTTTGTGCACACCACCTGCAGAGAGATCCCAGAGCTTACAGTGGGCCACTGAGACAAGTCCAGCTACTTATTCTTTACAGTTCCGGCTCCGTAGACATTAGCCACTGACTATAACAGGCCACAGCTGCTTTTACAGCCCTTCACCACACGGGGGCAGTTTCCTCTCCTTTTTTCCCTTTCTTTTTTTCCAAGTAAGTATGAAAGTAGAAAAATGTAGACAAACAAATGTGGGATTTTAAAGTTGAGTTTTAGGTAAACTAGAGATTCCTGTGTGGACAGTGTTAGTTTAATATTGTAGTTACAAAGGCAGACACTTTATGTAACCTTTAGAAATATGTTTACCATCAGGGATTTATTTTTACAATAGAAATATTAAATGTACTGTGAAGCTAAGACAGGAAGACTAGACGTTGGAGGGTGATACTCAGACAAAAGTGTGTTTGGTGAGGTGCCCGAGTTATGTGAAAATGACTTCCCCTTCTGTTAAGACTATAAACTACACTGTATGAGTGTGTGTGTTGCATGTTTACATAAAACAATTTCATTCTGAAGGATTATTTCAACTATGTTTATATGTAATACCTAACAGGTTGTAAATAGTGTATACTATTGATTTTTAATTTTATATGAGCGATTTTTTTATTTCCCAAGTCATGTACAAATCTCATTGTGTATATAGCATAACTCCCTGGAGACACAAATTTTGCAGTGAATTTTAAGTATTTTAATCGCAGTAAGCATCATGTTAGCCTCAGAGATGCTGGTCCTTATTTTAAATTATTTTTCACCACACATTTTCTTCAAAGGGCAGCAATAAACATATGCAAGTTATTTTGATTCTTGAAAGTTGGCCTCAGAAGATAAGAGTGCAGTTCAATTCACAGCTGTAAAGAAAAGATGCACAACTCACACCATCTGCGTCTGGTCCCAGGACAACTTCTGAGATCCATCTGCACATGGCTCTCCTCTTTGTAATATACAGGGTGAACTGTTGAAAACACACAGGACATCTGTTAAAGTGAATCCAGCACTTCAGTGTCATTACACAGAATTTATTGGATTAAAGTTTGTAATATACAGTATTTTAATAAAGTTTCTGTATTCAATTTCATGCACTTATATATATAAATAAACCTGTCTTTAAAAACTATACAGTGCTGAACTCTTGGCTTATTTCCATCCTGTCTCTTCCCACCTCGTTCACAGCGGACTCGCTGTGTTATCATACACCAGTGGAGTGGTCTGGAGGCAGTTTGCCTGCATCTGTAAGATCCTGGGTCCAATCCCTGGTTCCACAAAAGCCATAGAAAATAAAACTTCATGGCCTCTCTGGATCTTCTGTCAGTTTTGTCTGGGCCAGTTTCACCTGTGGACTTTGAAAGTGTTGAAAAGGTTAAGCAGCAGGTTGAAAGACAGTTTAGTTAACTGTTATATTTGCTGGTAACCAATCTTGTCCTAAACCAACCCTGGGTCACATACGCATTTATTTCTACAAGTCACTATTCTAAAAATGAAGTCACAGGACTGGGGTGGTGGCTCAGTCAGTAATGCTGGTTGCATCCAGAGCTCCAGCACACATGTAAAACATCAAATGTAGGGTCACAGAGACAAAAGGCTCCCTGTGTTTGCTCCTTAGCCAGTCCTGATTGATAAGTTCCAGGTCCAGTAGAGACCGTCTCTAAAAATAAGGTATCCTTAGTGAGATGGGTAGTGAATGAAGGCACTTGCCACAGAATCTGATGACCTGAGTTCAGTCTCCAGTACCCATATGGTGGAGAAGGTTCAGATATAAATGGAGAGTGATGGGAAGGCATCTGTCATTGGCCTTGACACACATATACATGGAATATGGAACCTGAGAGTCAAAATGTAGTCAGAGTTCTTAAAAGATTGCTGAGGGAGATGCCAGGCTAACCATCCTCTTGAGGAGGGAGCAGAGAGCCATTCCCTCTGAATGTCGCTGGGACAAAAAGTAGCCTAACTGTATGTTAAGGATGCAGACAATTTTCACGTGTCCTGGTGTTTATCTAATTCTTACATTTACTAAACTGAATGTACTTTCCTTTTCTTTTGGAACAGAAGATGTTCTCATTCTACCATAAGAATAACTTTCCAGCTGGGCGTGGTGGCACACGCCTTTAATCCCAGCACTCGGGAGGCAGAGGCAGGCGGATTTCTGAGTTCGAGGCCAGCCTGGTCTACAAAGTGAGTTCCAGGACAGCCAGGGCTACACAGAGAAACCCTGTCTTGAATTCCCCCCTCACCCCCAAAAAAAGAATACCTTTCCACACAGACTGTGAACCCAATCCAACCAAACAGGAACTTGAGACCGGAGGTACATCTTGCACAAATGCACACAATGTTTATTACTTTGTATTATCTTTCTTGGGCTCAGAGTAATATTTTGAAATGTTTTTGAAACGGGTAAGTATCCTTCAATATTTTATATCAGCTGAGCATTGCGAGAAGACCCTAAATTTCAGACAAGATCAGAGACATAGAAAACCCAGAAAAAAAGACACTTGAGTCCTCTTCCAAGCCGCCTTGTGGAGGACAAGGCCTGCTCAGGCAGGAGAGACCAGCTCAGACTCACTGTCACTGAATGGGTATGCACACCTAAGTTAGGGATGAACAAGGTCTGTGTTTTTAGGGACAATGAAGGAGATCAACAAACCCCATGGTGGATCTCTCAGAGAGAAATTGGATCTACCTCCAGAAACACTTGAGAAACATCTCTACCTCTTAGGACTGTCTACGTGCACTGAAGTTTTGTTATTTTTTTGTTACCAGAGTCAGTCTTGGGCTCGTAGTCCTGAGGAAAATTTATAGAGGGAATTGGGTTGGGTGGCTTAATAGCCAGGCTACATTCTGCCGCTAGATGGCAGAGGCGTTCCACCTTTTTCTACTTAGGCATCCAGATTAATTTAGTTTGTGCTTTTGGGCTTATTCCCTTAAGACACGGCTAATTTTTTTTTTAACTCGTGAGTAAATTAAACATGAGAAAAAGCATGGTTTCTGCATGCCATTATTGATCAATTTTTACTTCTTAAGAATGTTTAAGATACACTGTTGAGGGTTATTTCCAAATAGAAAATTTCACATTAGTTGTAATAATGTGTTGTTTTTTTAAACTATGTCACTAGCCTGGCCTTGATTTATGTATTTTTTAATTCAAATACTTATTGCCTAATGATACTTTATCAAATTGAGTATAGTATGTAGCAACTGTCAGTTACATAGTGTCTGCGGGAAGAAGTCTACTACAAATATTCCACAACCTTACAGCACCATGACAGTTGCCTATCAAGTCCTGGTCTGCCATCCGTTGCTTTAACATGGCCATGATCAGTTTCTGTGACTCTCAGTTTAAACATCAGTAAACCCAGAATAATTTCTATATTCAACCTATAATATGCTTCCTCTGTCAGCCATTTATTTGTCTTCAGGACAGACAGACAGTAATTTTAGGGAGTGGTAATAAAGCAAGAACCAGATTCAGTGTTGGGGAGTAGGTACGGTGCATTTTGAGAAATTTCTTTCAAACTTAAACTGTCCCCTTTGACCAGGGTGCTACTTTGGCGACAGAGCCCGCTGGGGGATTTTTTTTTCTTTCTTTTTTTAGAAACAGTTATGGAGAGGAGCCTTACAAAGCAGAATGGATGAACTTGCTCAGCCAGCAAATTCCTTGCATTCCCTAGACCAAATATGTCCACGCTGAGGAAGCCACAGCAGTGACTTTAGTGAGGTCCTCTGAAGGACAGGCATGACGTGCCTGTCAGCTGTGCCACCAGGTCACCAGCCACCTCAGATCCTGTTGCTGTTGGCTTTGTGTATTGTTGTACAGAAATAACTATAGCTCGGACCCCCGAAGGGCAGGTGCTTTTATGTCCAGAGCTTTTTTGACTTGAAAAGCACACAGCACATTACACAGTGTGCTCTGACCTCTGTAGGGACTGTGCAGACAAACACGGAAGGCGCTTCCAGCTGTGGTCAGGACACCTTGAGAAGAGGACCTGAGAGTTTTCATAAGCCTGCTGTTCCTTCCTTGTCTCTTTATGTTGGGATTAGTGCCATTGGGTGATTCCAAACAGTGATACAAAGAAGGTAGTAGGGCACCCTACAGAAATGGGTGAGATTTATCCCAAAGGAGAGACCTAGTCGCCTTTCTGGGCTGACCTCTGTGGACATGAGCCTCCATTTTAAACCTAATGTCTTGTCTACTTCCCCAAAGTAAATGAACTCTCCTTCTCTTCTCAGAGGTTGAGCTGCCGTGCTTTGTGTAACACCATCTGAACAGGTGCGTTCTCTTACATCCCTGGACTGGGACTGAGCTGTCATTGTGAACTCAACACTAACCTAAGCTCCAGCCTTAACCCTAACTCTACCCTCAACACCAGTACTATGTTTGAAACGTTAGTCTCTACAGATTCAGTTCAAGCATGTGTAATTTGAGCTACTTGGTTTTTCAAGGTCAATGAGAAGGCAAGAGAAATTCAAATTTAAATCATAACCTCTCTCTCCCCCACCCCACCCCCGTTGTGTGTGTGTGTGTGTGTTTGTTCTCATGTGTGCCTAGAGAAATATAAAAGCTGCTATTATTGGCAGAGCAGTAATTCTGCTGTTTCCCAACCTTCAATGTCAAATCTCTTCAACATGCTTCATTTTATCTTCCCAGTCTGATATTACTCGGAAAGTATTATTGTTGTTTATTTAGGGAATTTTTTGGTCCTGTTTGGGTTGCAACCCAGGGCTTTGTGCACACCAGGAAAGCATTCTTCCATGGGGATAAACCCCAATGTGTGTTTTGTTCCTGCTTTTCTGTCCAGAATACATTTACTTGTTAAACAAAGGTCTTTCATGGAACTTGGGCAGCTGGTTAAACAAAGTCTGTTCTGAGGGCCACCCTACAGTGACTACAGCAGCCCTTGTCTGGACTCTGGTAAGCCTCGGGGGCCAGTGGGTTCTTTGGGCATGGATTATTTCCTGGACAGCCTGAGTCCAGCTCTTCTACATGCCTTAAAGCTTCATCTTAACCCTTTGTAAAGAAAGCAGAAAGGCCTACCTGAGACTCGGGTGGAATTCTGTTTGATCGTGCTAGGGGTGGGGCAGTTACCCAGTCCCTTCATCATGGTTACACACCAGTGTCCGTGGACTCGTAAAAGTATCCCTGTATTTATTCAAGGCCTTAACTAACCAGACTGTTTTCCTTCATAAATAAAACCTGTATGGGCTCCAGACTCTTAATTCTTCTTCACTGTCAATGTGTAGCACTGGCTAGCTGGATCAGAAAAATAAAATCACTAAGTCAGAACTAGTCTTTGTAGTTATTTTGAGTTCAGCATAGACTAAAGAACTAAAGGATCCTTTGACTGTCACAGTAGTGGGATCCTGTGTTTGAGAGATGTCTGCGGGACAGGGCCTGAAGAGTGTCAGCAGCTGGCTCCATGGCTCTGGTGGAAAAAGGGAGCAGCGAGCTGAGCAGCTCCTGTCAGGATCAAACGACAACATATCAGTTGTGACAACGGGATCCATTTGTGGTGTCAGAGTCTGTCATGGAGAAGCCATTAAAAGGTTAGGCTGGAATTTAGCTTACAATGATGTCCCCAAATAAAGACTAGCTCAACATGATGTCATCTCTCCTATTGTAGGAGGGGATGGGGGCAGAGATAATAGATTGACAGGCAACCCTTAGAGAATTTCTCTTTCATGTTGAATGGTATTATCTTGCATGGATCACATTCTATGTTAAAATGTCCCCCCTCCCCGCTTCAAATATGTCTACCTGACTTCAGTCACCATTTCTGTGATGACACAAGGCTCTTCTCACTTTGCAGTGTAGAAGAGAATTAAAGTAAGAAGAAACTAGATGTGGGCTTTCCAAAAGAACTGTCCCCAAAATGAACCAAAGAACCCTTGAGGTTAGCCCCAGTGTGGAAGCAGGGCTTTTCTTATAATTGAAAATCTGAACAATGTGGAAGAAAATAAGTAAGAATTGGTTTATTCTTCAATATCTATTCAGTGTTTTAATTTCTGGAAGATAATGAAATTTGAAAAAAAAAATGAAAGCAATTTGAAAAACACCACTTGGTGGGATTCCAACTTTGTAATGCATATATACCTCAAAGAAGTCTTTGGTGATTTTGGCTACTCCTAATCTGGACTGGCCTCATTCTTTTGTTCAAAAATTGCCCCAAAATACTAGCTTTTAACACAGTAAAATTTGGCAAAATAAACATATATCTCTAAAATTCTCCAATCTTTCCCTATTTTTTTTAACAAACAATTAAACGTGGATCAGACTAAATGTAAATAGCATTCATTAAACATGTTCCAAAGGGCATGGAATGAGAGGCTTTTGCACAGAAGTATCAGCCCAAAATGGATACGGTTGGCCTCTATACCCCTATCTTAGAGATTCACAACTTAAATATGTATATTTAAGATGGTAGAAAGAGCTTAAGACCCTTTCCAGTTTTGTTTAATTTCCATGAATATTCAGGAAAACATCAAACATCTCCCCAACTCGCCCTCTGGTTTTTTGAAAGTGTTGTGAGCATATTTTAAAAGTTCAACATGGTCTCCCCATCTCAAAAATAAACTCCAGCCCTCTAACCTAAACCAGGGCTTTGACCATCCATTTTCACCCAGACCCCTCACTCAGTATTGCCCCTTTCTTGTCTTCCAGTGTTGGCCGACCTCTTTTATTGCTCTCTGCAAGGCTCCTGAACACTAGCACCATCCCAGTCCTAGGATGTCATGCCTGGCATATCTATGCCTGGGATTCCCTAACTTGTGTTTCCAGAAACAAGCCTGTTGGCTAGCCCTGGTTATCCATGTCCTAACTCAATAGCCTGTAAATGTAGGGACACTCAGACATCCAGAGTTGCATCTGGTGCATGTCAAACGAGAGGTACAAGCTAAAGAGCATCATAGCATTTGGGAACTAGAGGAGCTCCTGGGGGCGACATGAGCATGGGTGGCTTTCCTGGTGACTGGACTTGGAAGTATGAGTTTTCTAAAAGTAGATGTGGGGTCTTTAGCCAAGAAAATAACAGAGATGAGCATCCGGGGGGATGGAGCAGAAGAACCCAAATGTGAGGCCTGCATTTTTGGTATGAGATAAAAGTGATTGAAACTCACAGGGAGATGGTGCTAGGCGGGCCTCAAAAATGAATAGGCATTACAAGAGTCAATGTCACCAGAGTTCTTAGGGCCAGATCTTTCACCCTGGTCCCCTAAGAGCTAGGCTTGGCCATTTGTCACCAACAGACAATGAAACAAATACTAGTGACAAGCAGAGAGAGGAGATTTACTCCTGGTGGCCACGTGGGGAAGATAAGTACAGTGACACCCTGAATTTGGAGTACTGACATGAGATTTGGATTTAGACGTAGCCCCAGTCATCACTGATCCATCATTGTCTAGGCTTCCGGTCTATCCAGTAAGGTCATCAGACAGGTCAGAATAATGTGAAGTCTCTTCCTGGGAAACAAGTCCCTCCTTTGGCTGGCACCAGCTTTAGGGCTTCAGTCTTCTCCTTTTCCCAGCAAGAGATTCCTGGGGAAATTCCAATTCCTTGGAGACCATTGTTTGGTAGTCTGATAACCCCAGGGAGGGGCACAAATCTCTCTCTTTAGAATAGCCTTGCTTTTACCAGGATGGTTCTGCCAAGAGTACCAGAACAATGGGTTTGGACTTTACACTGCAGGCAGAACAATAATGCTTTGTCCAATCTACTTTCTATGAAAAAAAAATACATCTCCATCTAAAATTATAAGGTAAGAGAGATGGATTGCTGTCTTAGTTCATGCTGTGACAGAATACCAGAGAGCAAATCATTTAGAATGAGTAGGTTTATTTAGCTGGCAGTTCTGGGCCCTGGGAAGTCCCAAAGCATGGCGCTGGGTGGCATCTAGTGATGGACTTGTTGCATCGTGGCAAGGTGGAGGGGATCACATGGTAAGACAAGGCAAGGGACCAACCCAGCCCTCTCTCCTTCCTTAAAGCCAGTGATACCGAAAGGTCCCATTCTGGTGACCTCAGCCACCCCTCGTTACTTCCCAAAGTCCTCACTACAAATATCATTACCATGGGTTTGAAGACTAAGCTTCCAATACCCAAACACTGGACGGACATCCAAACCACAGCAGAGTCTGCGGTCTGCCCTATCATCTTTTCAGCATCTCCTTTCTTGATAGTAGGAAAGATCAAAGGTTTCCCTCTCAGAATCCCCATCTGATCCCACCTTAGCCAATTACTAGATGCTGGGAATGTAACATTATTTCTTTGAGCCTTGGAAACCATAATTTCCTTGAGACTGGAAAACTTTGGACATCAGATGATTTCCAAAGCTACACCAACAATTTCCTGGAAGGCTGAACAAGCCTGAAAAAGAAACCATGGAACTTGGGGCTGGGGAGATGGCTCAGCAGGTAAGAGCACTGGCTGCTCTTGCAGAGGACCTGGGTTTGGTCTCCCTGCACCCACAGGATAACTCACAGCCATGGGTAACTCCAGTTTCAGGGAATCCGATGCCTCTTCTCCACAGGTGCTCCACACATGTGGTCCACATGTGTATACTCAGGCAAATGCACACGTAAAGTAAATAAAATAGTAAAAAGGAAAAGAAACTAACGGTGGAGCAAAACTCACCTGTAAATGTTCTGTAGCCGAGAACTTGTGTATGCGTGTGTGCGTGTGCGTGTGTGGTGAGGGAGGGGGGTATTCTGCACTAGTTTCCCAGCCACACAGCTGCCTGCTCTACTTGTTACCCAGCCTTTCTGAGCCCACCCTGCACTGATCACCTACAACAGAGAATGGTGTGGCACTGAGCAAATGGTTTTTCTTTCTATCTTAGACTGCAGCACCGCCCAACACTGCCTCCTCCCCCAACGCCATGCCTATGATAAAGACTAGATACCATATTGAAGTTTCTGTGACAGTGGAGGATTGGAATGTTGCAGATCAAGAGCCAAAAGCATCACTGGCTGTCTTCAGTCCCCGTAATAGGCATTTTTATCACCCACCTCTGTTTCTGACCTGACAGGCTTTAACTATCAGGAGGAACCTTTAAACCTATGGAATATGTCAGCTCTCCAGCCCACTAGCTTCCGCTGACCTAACTGCTAAGCAGGGCAGGACATCAGCCAACGTCTGGGACCTGTAGCAAAGATTTCCCCACTTTGTTAAAACCTCCCTACCTGATGTCTTCACACCCCCATCTGGTACCCAGGCCAGGTATATTGAGTAAATGAGTTGACTGGTGATGGTTTTGGGTTTTTTGTTTGTTTTCTTTTTGCTATGTGACTATAAAACATTCATTAATTGATTCTACAGTAAATGTCATTGAGGCAGCCATATTTGGTTAGGAATATACTATCTTTTAGTAACCCTTTGGAGAACAAGGTATGTTTTGCATGATAATTAAGTTAGCCTGTGTTGTTTGTGTTGGTATGAGACCCTCACCTATCTTTTTTTTTTTCCTTTATTAGTATCAGGTTTAGTTGCTGTGGGCAGACAGCCACCTGGGCTATCTCAAGAAGATGTTGTCCTGAAACTTAATCTGCCCAGTGACCTCCCTGCAAAGCAGCAGATCACAGGAGGTGAAACCAATTGACCCCAGTCTGTCAATGCAAGCCTGCGACTCCAAAACAAAATTTGCTTTTGTAGTTTCTATTTTTCTCCTCTTCCAAGGTAGGTAGTTAGAGCAGGCAGCCTGGTGGGGGTTCTTGCCAATGGCCATCCTATGGAAACTATGTGGGGCCAAAACTGTTGCAAACGCTTAGAAGTAAACTCTCATAAAATGAGAATTTAGCTGTGAGACACAGAGCAAGCAGTTTGTACAGGTCAAGGGGATATTTCTGTCCCTGGTCTATTGATTCCATCTTCACTGTGTCTAGAAACGGAAGTCTTTCTGGGTGAAAGGCAGGTTCTTCATGTGATCCATCACTCCTTGGGGTGTGTCCACCACGTTTCCCACAAGCCACAGTCCCTGGATGATCCTAGCATCAAAGCCTCTCGTAGATAAGGCTGGGCCTGGGCAAATGCCTCGGTCAGGAGGAAAGAGGCCAGGGGAGAAGGAAGAAAGAAGTAAAGTCTTGGAGTAAAGTCTCAAAAGAAAAATAAGGAGCCTCCTGAAGGAAGAGGACCGCTGTTGTGTGGAGTGTGACACTTGGTCTCTATATGCTGTCGCTATTCTGGGAGCCTGTGAAGCCATTCTGGGGTGAGGTTTGTCTGAAAGAAGTAGGCCACTGGAGTAGTGAGACAGGTCTTTGAGTCATATTCTCCCTGGCTCCTTCCTATTGTCCTCTCTTCTTCCTGGTGTCTAAAATCGAGGAAAAGCCTCCGTATATCCTTCTATACCCGGATGCTCAGCCAGAGCTCATGGGGCCAAGTGACTGTGGAATGAATGCTTTAAGCCAAAATAAGTCTTCCCTCCCCTTAGGCATTTTCATCAGGGATTTGGTCACAGTGATGGGAAAAGTGACACACAGCCGTCCCACAGGACGTCTTTTCCAGCACTGCAGAACAAAGGGAGACAACACTGAATTCAAGGAGGGGCTGGGGAAGATGGCTCAGTGGATAAAGCTCTTGCCAAGCAAGTGTGATGAAGACTTTCAGCCTGAAAACCCGTCTACGCCCTGGTGTGGTAGCACATGTCTTTAGTCTCAGTGCCCCTACAGTGAGATGGGAGGTGGAGGCGGGAGAATGTCTAGGAGCTCATGGGTCAGTTAGCCTGCCTTATGCAGACCTTGCATCAACCACAAGGTGGAGGTAAGGATGCATCCGAGTTTGTTCTCTGCCCTTCACGTGTGTGCTGTTCATCCTCACACCTGCACACTGAAAACTCACTGTTCCCAGGGAGACGCTGCCCCTCCCAATGGCCCTGCTACAGGGCTGATTAACTGATGAGAGCTTCAGCAGATCTGGTGGAGAGGTTGGAATGTTGCGGGTCCAGAGCCCAGTTACATTATCTTGGCCTAACCTCGGTCTTCTAAATAGTCTTTCCTTGCCTACCACCCTGGTGACTGACCTAACATTCTCTGGCTGACAGCGAAACAAGACAAAAGAAAACAAACAAACAAACAAACAAACAAGGAATGTGTTAGCAAAACCTTAGTGTCCATCAACCAAAAAGCTCCGAGTGTTATCAGATAGCATCTGAGGCCTGTAGCTGAGCCGTCTCTGCTTAATGGTTCCCACCACTGTGTTTAAAATGGGCTTTGGTTTTTGTTTGCTTTGCTTTGCTTTCTTCCTTCTGTGACATTCACACATGTGCACACAAGTACACATTGCACACAAGGTTGGTGCCAGAACCTCAAATGCATGTCACCACACTCTTTGGGGGTTGAGGTGAGGCATTTGGGGACTAAATTCAGGTCCCTGTGCTTGCAAGGCGAGCACTTTACTTGACTGAGCCATCATCCCGTACAAGTATAGATTATAATGTCACATCGGTGTTAAATTTCCTGATTTATAACTATATTGGAGTTACATACAAGGGTAACCTTATTCTCAAGGAAACTATGGTGTGTTCAGTGATACACACACACACATATACATACATACATACATGCGTACATACATAGAAAACCTATCCACCCATGTATCCATTCACCATCTATCATTCCCCTAGATAAGTGGCAAGGAAAAGCAATGTGCATTATTTCTGGTATACTGCATGGTGCTTTGACATACGTTTGCATCATGCAATGGTAAAGTCATGCCAAGTAACATAAGTGGTATTCAATATTTACTCATGGTGAGAGTATTTAACATCTACGCTTTCTCTGGCACTCGGTACCTTTCTGCCAACTGTCATGTGTGTTACTCAGGAGAGCCCTTGTCCTTACTCTCCTGTATAATCACATTCCTGGTCCTTTGACCAACATCTTTCTAATACTGCTATACTGCTGCACACACCCTGGCCCTATACACTCTTCTGCTCTCTGCTTCTCAGTGTTCTTTCTATAGACACACATCAATAGATCATGAGGTTACATTTCTATGCTTGCTTTGTTTCACTTCACGTGAAACATATTGCTGCAAACAGCTTCGTTCTCTGCCTCATCATCTCCTCCTCCTCCTCCTCCTCCTCCTCCTCCTCCTCTTCTTCTTCTTCTTCTTCTTCTTCTTCTTCTTCTTCTTCTTCTTCTTCTTCTTCTTCTTCTTCTTCTTCTTCCTCTTCTCCCCCTATAGTATCATCTGTACACCACACTTACTTTATACATCCTGCCATCAGTAGATGCTCAGGTTGTCTCCATATGTTAGCTGTCATAAATGATGCTGGAGTAAACACAGGGTTGAAGGCACGTGATACCATTCTTATTTCTGTAAAGTATCTTTTCTGCAGTGGGATGGTTGGATCATAGGACAGTTCTATGTCGAGTTTCTTGAGATCCACTATACTATCTTCCATAGTGACTGCCCCGAATTACCTTCCCACTAACAGAACGGGAAGGCTCCCTTTCAAGACTTGGGGATTCCCATGCTGACCATTCCATGAAGAAGGACAAACCCTCAGTGATATAGTTCCCTCTCTCCCTGGCATCCCTTCTCTTCCTGTCCTTCACCTCCCCTTCCTTTCTCTTTCTTCATTTCTATTTAAATTCTTTTCTTTTCTAAACTTTGACATACAGGGACAAATGAGAGCATTTCAAATCAGATAAGCCAGCCTCAATTAAATGCTGTCCTTATAAGAGTTGCCTTAATCATGGTGTCTGTTCACAGCAGTAAAACCCTAACTAAGACGGTGGAAAATTCTCAACTGAGTGATGGAGCCAAATTCTGGCTAAATTTATGTGACACACAGAACACTGGCCCCAAACTCAAGACCTAGTTGAGAAGAGATTTGGGGTAATTATGAATAGTCTGTGGTCAAAGGTGCTTTCTCTCTCAACCTCTCTCTCTCTCTCTCTCTCTCTCTCTCTCTCTCTCTCTCTCTCTCTCTCGCTCTCTCTCTCTCTCTCAACATCTTGACACAATCTCAAACCAGATTTCCTGGTCCTTTGGCCCTTACAATATTCCCACTTCCTCTCCTACTATGTCTCCTGAATCTTAAGTGTAAAAGTAGTGGTATAATTGTGTGTGTCCCTTGGGCTTGGACACCCCATGATCAGCTGTTCTCTGCATTGTGCCCAGCTGTGTATTGGTATAATGGTGTCTGTCTGTTGCAAAGAGAAACTTCTCAGTATTCATAACCTTGGCCTTTCTAGCCCAGGCTTAGCAGAGGATCCTGTTAAGGCAGATCCACAAGATTACCCTGCCCTGATGTCTCCTTTGAGTAATTTTCCACTCACTGATCCCTCACTCTTCTCCTCAGCTGTGTGAATCTTCCACCTCCCTTGCTACATTTGGAGTTGAGTCCAGTCTCTGTTCTCCTTTGGAACATTCCAACTACAAAGATCTTTCTCACTCTAGCAGATGTCAGAATACCTTTATCTATAACTCTATAACGATGCATTCTTTGCCTTTTTCTCACAGAGCTGTTAAAACTGGTCAAGACCTGAAAAGAATAAAGAGTGACACAGAGAAGAGTGTGTCATGGAGAGACAGGCATGCAAACAAAGACACTTTTTAAAATTAATGCCAAGAGAAAAGAAGGGAAGGAGAGAAGCAGGAAGAGAAAGAGGGAGGAAAAGGAGGGAAGAGGAGGCAGGAGGAAGAGAAGGAAGTCGGGAGAGAAATTTGCTCCAAGTGGGAAAGAACAGCAGGTCATAAATTTGCTCAGATATGAAAGGAATTTGACATCTTGCTATTCCATCTCAGAGAGTGTTGCTCATAAGGGGTTACCCAGGGCTGGGCTACGGAAACAATGAGCCTGCAGGGCTTAATAGCCCAGTAGGCCTAGACCTCCTTTGTGTAGAAGTCTTTCCTGCTTAACCAAAAAGTGATTTCCAAGCCAAGTTAGGTAGGGCAATTGTCACAAGAATATAGATGCCAAGTGTATAAGTCAGAGCTCTCTAGAGTCACTGAATTTATGGAATATCTCTATATGTTAAGGGAATTTATTGTAATGACCTACAGTCTGCAGACCTACTAACCCAACAATGGGTAGCTGTGAATGGGAAGTCCAAGAATCTAGTAGTTGCTCAGTCCCATGAGGCTAGTTGTTTCAGCTGGTCTTCTGTAGAAGTAGGTTCTAACAGATGTGCTGGCAAGTAAGTGCAAGCAGGCAAAGATGAGTGAATCCTTCTTCCAATGTCTTTATATAGGCCTCCAACAGAGGGTGTGGCCTATCATGCCTGGATCTGGGACTTGTTTTGTCCCAGGCTGACCTTGAACTCTAGATCTCCTTGCCTCAGTCTCCTGGGATTAAAGGCAAGTTCTGCCTTGCCAGGGCCTAAGCTTTTCATGGCCACTATGCCTCAAGGTCTCCATGTCAAGATCCAGGTTAGAAGCCTGTGCGCCCTCCATTTCTTGATTGTAGTTCATTCCAGATGTAGTCAAGTTAACAACCAGGAATAGCCATCACACTAAGTTACCCTGAGCATTTAAATTCTGGGCTGTGATATAGTTTGTATCTGGGGTGTGCCTCCAAGGCCTACATGTTGTTGAATGCTTGGCCACCTGTCTGTGGTACTATTGGGGGTGCAGGAACCTTTTTGAGATGGAGCCTGCTAGGTAGTGAAAGTTAGGTCACTGGGTTTAACCTTGCAGAGGATTTGAGCCCCAGGCCTCTTGTTTTCATTGCTTTTTTGACAGCCACAAGGGGAGCAGCCCCCCTCTGTGGCATGCTCCTGCCCAAAGCAGCAGAGCCAACAGACCACTGGAGCCTTAACAAACCTTTCCTGTTATGCAGGTGATCTATCTCGGGAATTTGTTACAGTAACGGCAATCTGACTAAGGCATACTATGTGATCAAGAATAGATAAAGAATCAGAGGACAGGATGTTCTGGAAGATTCCAGTGAAGAGCAACCTATGTCTTAGCCCAAATAAGTAATTCCATAAATAGGAATTCCAAGTAGCATCTTGGGGCAGCCATCTTTGCGTGTGCTATGGTGAATAGAGAACTGTTACACCTTCCTCCAGGCGATTGGTTAATTCACTGCAACTGGGAACCCCATTCCAAAGATAGAGGGTTTTAATTCTGCACATGTAAAGTGAGTGCATTAGTCAATAGCTTTGCTATCCTAAAGGGAATTGCCAAAAAAAAAAAAGGAACCTTGGCTTTAGACCTTAAAATGTCAGAGGAATAGCCAGGCGATGGTAGGTATACACCTTTAATCCCAAAACTTGGGAGGCAGAAGCAGGCAGATCTCTATGAGTTCTAGACCAGCCTAGTCTACAGGGAGAGTTCCAGGACAGCCAGGACTACCTGGAAAAAACCCTGACTCTAAGGCTCCTTCCCCCTCTCCCCAAAGAATTGTTTTGACTCTGTTTTCTCTTTTGCAGTAAACTTATTCTTTTGGTCCTTTTGACACTGACTGGTGAGTCCGCAGTGGGTGGAATGAAGGAAGAAAGAAGACTAAGAAGACAAACATTGGCACCAGTGCCTGGAAAATGATTCCCTGCAGGTGGGAAAATCTTTCCGCCATTCCTCCGAGGCGAGACTGAAAGCAGAGAAATCATGCAGAAAAGCGCACGGAAAATCCGAGCAAGAATATTTTTAGCTGGCTGACCTTTTGGTGAGAGTATTATCTCCTTGAAAAGGAAAAATTATCAAAAGAATGCTCTCTCCTCACAGAGGCAGGAGGTGGGGACAAGCCAGAGGTCGAACCACTCCAGCCTGTGCTTTACTTTGTGGGGTCAGGGTGACAGCACCTTGTCTTTCTGCCTGAGTGAGACTCGGGCTTTGTTCTTGTGTAACCATGTCCCCACTTGGTAGAGTGTGTGTGCGTGCAAATTCTGGATTCCCATGATGTCTTCCTCCCCTTTCTTTCTCTCTTCTCCCTTCTCTCCCTGTCTATTTCCCCAGGCCTCTGTTCCTGTTCCCTTTTGTGCCTCTTTGTCTTCCTCTCTAGCCTGGCTCTGTTGGACTTGGGTGGTTTGCTTTGCCACGATACTTTCTGAATTGTCTGCATACTGTGTTCTGCTAAGTTCATTGATAATAAGTTTGTTTTCAAAATTCTCTGCTGTCTCCCACATCAAGTCAATTCCCAGTAACATTATGGGGTGGACAAGGCTTGGCTCTGGTTTGCACTCTCTCTACATTCATTGTTTGTTTGTTTGTTTGTTTTTGTAGACTTCTCAGTTCTATCTCTTCTCCCCTGCGTCCTAAAATCCCAAGAACTAAAAGGTTCCATGACCTGCGGGTTCATATTGTCAAAACGTAGTTCTTGTGGCTTTGCTCTCTTCATTTTCCGAAATGAAGGTCCCATTTTCCAGGGACCTTTCCTGGCTCTCATTCTTGGCGTGGCTGCTACTGGCTCTTTTCTTAGGAAGGAGCAGAGGTGAAGCCAGTTCACGAATGACCTCGATAGCTGATTCCACTTTCCTATTCCTCTGCAAGCATGTCTGAGGAATGATCAGCAAATAAAGGTTTGCCGCAGACCCTCTGGGTCCCTGTGTCTGCGTGGAACCGGTCTCTCAACGCGGGTGGGCAAAGCGTGGATGAATGAAAAACAGACACACACAGGAGAGATCGAGTGGAATCTGAATGTAACGAAGTTATAAATACAAACGTACTGTGAAGTAATGGTTTCATCTATCTGCCATTCATTTCCTCCCATTTTGATTTTAAAGGCACAGTTATAATAAAGAATCACTAGCTCTTTGGTTGTTAAGCTTCTGGCTGCTATCACATCCAACTCACTGTCCCTTTCATCGGACTGGCTCCAGCCATGCTCAGGCTAGTGACCCCTGTGATGGCCTGTATATACTTGGCTCAGGGAGTGGCACTATTAGGAGGTATGGCCTTTATTGGAGTAGGTGTGTCACTGTGGTGTAGGACTTACGACACTCACCCTAGCTGTCTGGAAGCCAGTCTTTCATTAGCAGCCTTCAGATGAAGATGGAGAACTCTCAGCTCCTCCTGCACCCTGCCTGCCTAGATGCTCCCATGCTCCTGCCTTGATGATAATGGACTGAGACTCTGAACCTGTAAGCCAGCCAGAATTAAATGTTGTCCTTCATAAGAGTTGCCTTGGTCATGGTGTCTGTTCACAGCAGTAAACCCTAACTAAGACAACCCCTAGGAGACTCTTGGCTAGAAGGTATGAATGCTTGGTCCTGGCTGTCAAGTTGACTGCACTGAGAGATACTCAGGACATTATTTGCTCCTGTGTGTCTGTGGGGCCATTTCTAGAGAGGACTGACTTGTTAAACCGGGACTGGGATGGAAAGACCTGTCCTCAATAGAGGTGACATCTTCTAGGGTTGGGAGTTGCTAGAAAAGAAGTTCAAGGTAAGATCAGTGTGCACACACCTGACTTCACTTCTTTTTGAGCATGCGTATCTACCCCTGCTGCAGCCACAGCTCATTCACATTATACTCCAAGTTCTTCAGCCTTTCAAGGTGAGCTCCATACCTGAGACAAGGAATTTCCAGGTTCTCGGTGCTAGACTGGAACTATTAAAACATCCAGCTTCTTGGACTCCAAAACTATTGGGTCCTTTGCTTCTCCTACATGCAGATAGCCATTGTTGGATTATCTAGCCCTTATGATGTAAACCAACCTAACAAGCACCTTTATTACCTATGTCATCTACATTGTATCATCTGTCTATCCATCTGTCTGTCTGTCTATCCATCCATCATCTATATTTATTATCTATCTATCTATTATCTATACTTATCATCCATTCATCTATCTATCTATCTATCTATCTATCTATCTATCTATCTATCATCTATCTATCTCATCTATCTACTTACCTGCCTATCTAGTTCTGCTCCACTAGAGAACTTTGCCTAATACAATGTAGGGTGGGTTCACTAAAGTATTAAGAGCCAGATAGAAGCAGGTCTGTTAGGTCACAAAGGAGAGGTGAGGAAGTAAATGGCTGTCCCTTGCAGGGAACAAACTGATGGCCCAATGTTTATAGTGGACATATAAACCTTGCCTGTCTTGGGGGGTCCTGTTGAGCTCACTGAACCCTGGACACTCAAGGCTAGGAAGCCTCCAGGGCTTAAGAGTCCTGCAAGGGTCCAGGCATCCCATGTATAGCAAGTCTCCCAAATGTCCTGTGTATAGCAATGTCTTTCCTGCTGAACCAGAAACTGCTTTCCAAGCCTTTTTTCATGCTCTCCAAAATCCGTTCTCTGGAGTATAGTCCTGTTCCCCCTTCTAGAAGCTTCCTGTTTCCTAAATGTCGGTGGCATTCTGTGCTCATCTTCTTTTTTTGATATCATCCTATTTACCACGCCCTCTCCTCCTCCTCCCTCAATCAGGCAGTTGCCCTCTAGTATCGAAGCAGGGACTAGCCAAATGATCTGTGGAGTGTGGAGGGGGAATTTACAGTGTGGGGAATTGGAGGGGCATCTGTGTATACATAGCAAAGCTCTCAACAAGGTGTAGTCAGGGATGGGGTAGTGAGGGACTGTACTCTGGAACATTCGTCCATGATAAGAGTTGACCCATACAGGTGAGGCAGGTGATTTCATTGAGGAAGCCATGGAGGTTTTTATCTGTGGTGAGACACTGAACCTCCTGAGGGGAACAAGAGTCCCAGGATGGGTCCAAGTCAGGAGGGGGATTCGGGAGATGGTGACAAGGGAGGACAGGTGGCTTGGCATGTGCACTTTGGATGTTCCACTTGATCCCTGTCACCACAGTCAGAAAGCAGCATTCCACACCTCTGTTCACTGTATGCTCTCTAGCAGGGCTTGCCATACTTTGACAGTTTCTCTCACATGACTGCAAAAGGATACTTGGAAGAATATCGTAGTTTTGAGTCCTGTTCTGCCTTTGAGGCTAACATGAACCATTTGTCAGTTTCCAGAACCTTCCATGGTATGTATATTTTACAATGCCAGTCACCACCTGATTTTAGGGTCTTGGAAGCAGTGATAGAAGACAAAGAATGCCACAGGGAAGTTACACGTGGAATTACACTGGCCCAGCCCAACCAGGGAAACCCATATCTGAACAAAACAGAAGCTATTGGCAACCTTTCCAGTCAGGAGTCAGCTCCTGCCCTTGACCTGGCTGGCCCAGGGTGGGGTACAGGGAAGCCCTGGGAACTCTGGGAAAGGAAGAAAAAGGACTATAACACTACTTGATTTGTCCTGGTACCCTCCTTGCCCTCAGCTCTAGCTTGGACACTCATGAGCACCATTTGTTCTAAAACAAAGGAAAAAATATATCTGTTATGAGTTCCCTCCTCGCTTGCCTTGGGGACCTGATATGGGCTGCTTTGCTGTATGGGGTTTTGTTGTTGTTGTTGTTTGTATGTTTCCTTTCTTTTCTTTCCTCTTCTTTCCTTTTCTTTTCTGGGGCAAATGTCTAATAGAAACAAGCAGTCTGGGGTTGCTGCAAACACGAACTCTACAGCTGATTAGCCTTTCTTAGGCGCCCCATCCCTAAGAGATAAATATACAGAAAGAAACTCTGGAACATAAAGGAGGAAGGACGCCATGTCAGCGGGAGGCCATGGTGACAACAAAGGGGGTTATGTTGGGTAGAAGTTGAAAATAGCACCCAGAAGCTAGCAGAGCTGGGGTAGACAGGGACAGACTCCCAGAAACCAGCTCTAAAGTAAACCCCAACCTCCCAGGAAAACAAGCAGAGTTCAGCCTGGTGAAATTGCATCTCAAAAAATCCATTTTGGGAAACTGCTATCGGGCCAAGAGGCTGGCAGCCACCAGTGCCCAGGTTCTTAGGGGTAGTCTAATTAGAGCAATTTGTAAACCACAAAACTGGCTTAGCACAGTGGGCTTTCTTCCCTACAATGTTTATTTGTTTGCTTTTTTTTTCTTTACTTTTTTCATCTCTAAGATCACTGAAAAGAACCCATTATTAAGAAGGCATTTAAACCTGGAATATATATTTTTTTCCTCTCCAAAGAACTGCTTTTAATTTAATGGTGTATTGCTGTGTTGCTGGGACAGGGTGGGAGTCAGGAATTGTGCTGGAATAAGCTACTCTGACCTTTTCAAGAGAAAGACCGCAGGAGGGAATGCTGGAGAGGCTGTGTGTTTCTAAGAGGTGGCCTGGGACATTCATATTACACTTAAGCATCTTCTTCCAAAGCAGGTGTTCTCCCTAAGTCCTTCGGAGGGTTTTTGGCAAGCTTGCTAAGACCCAATCAAGCAAGTCCAGCCCACCGGTTAGCCGGGAGCGGGCTTTATCTTGTGCAGTATCTCTTCCTGTGCACAATAAGCAGCTAATACAGACCATGCCAGGGAAAGGTTATTTCTTGTTTTAGATTCCACTTTAATGGGTAGTTAACCTGTGAGTCAACCGTTTCAGAATCTAGGTTCAGTTCCTCCCCCTCGCCCCCCACCCACACCCCCGCCCCTGCGCAGGCTCTTCTGTGCGCCTCACTTCATCTGGGTACATCTTGTTTACAGGGCACCAAGCTTGTTGGAGATCCAGCTGGCCATTTTCCCTTTTGTAACC
This sequence comes from Mus caroli, assembly GCF_978045245.1. NCBI lineage: Eukaryota > Metazoa > Chordata > Mammalia > Rodentia > Muridae > Mus > Mus caroli. The sequence goes on along the minus strand of NW_028227270.1, from coordinate 79,506,784 downwards.
CGGAGCCCGCTGAACTGTGGGAAGATTGGGTCAGCTGTGGATAAAGCCAGGGGGTGTGGAAAAACCTTAAGGGAAGGAAGCTGCCCTTTAGAAGCTTTGACCTTCTGATTAAAGTAATAATTAAGCCATTATGTCTGTTTGGACGGTCTTTGGGCTGGCTCCTTAGCTTTCCAAATAAAAATCTTCAACTACAGACTCCATCCAGCCCAGAACATCACCACTGGGGTGTTCAAGATCAGCACTGGTCACAAACCAATAGGTTTCAATGTTAGACACTTTGTCATAGTCAGCTGCTTCTGCCTTATATTAGATTTCAAGATGAAAGTTATCTCCAAAGCAGCTCCAGCTATCCAAGGACCCTTTGTTCACCTCAGATTTGGAAGGGAACCGCAAGATGAGTTGTGTTTATTGGGGATGGGGTGGGGGTGGGGTCATCTGAACATGTGCTTTTCTGTAGGTAACCACAGAAGCACAGGGGTCCTGATAGAAGCCCATGTAATTGTGCATGAAAGGACTCTCTGGGTGCCTTGGGACCCTCATCTCTTTCTCCTCCATCCCACCAGGATTGAAGTCTTTTTCATACCAGTATGTGGTGAGCTTTATCAGGAGGTTAGAGTATGGGAACTCCTGCCCCAAAAGGATGGACAGAGACAAACACAGGAGCTTCAGAAGTCGCCAGGGCCTCCGAAGGGCTCTTTGCAGCGGGCCTCTTTCAGCCGGCACTGTGGAGATGGGTACTTTCAGAAATCTCTGAGCATGGAGGGCTCTGACTTAGACAGAGGTTCATGGCTCTGTTTTGTTGCAGATGGTTCAAGTTCCTTTGTTTGTTCTGTGGAAATATAATTTTATTCTGTCTGAACCCCAGCCCATGGGACAGTGTCACTGACATCCAGAGCGACCTCAGGCCAATCATTTCTAGAAGCACTGTTGCACCTGTACATGCGCACACACAGCCAAAGGCATACCTCACTAACGGCCTGATTTGTTTCTTAATCCATTCATTTTGATGTTTACAAAATCAGCTATCCTATGTTATAAACTTACTTCACAAAGGAGAAAGGGGAGGAAGGGACAAAAAAAAATCAATAACAAAGAGCAGATATATTGCATGGGCACTGAAAGTTATGAATGCAACTGGAAAAAACCAGAGCAGGAAGGAAGGGTACAGAGGGTGGTTTGTGACAGAAGAGGGAGCATCGCCATAGGAGCTTCAAGTGTAATTTTAATGAAGCAGGGAGAACAGGAACAAGAGAGGGTTTTTATTTCTTGTCATGAAGAATTGATATTATCAGTCATGGACAAATGTAGGACATATATATTCATATATATGTCCATACCAATGTGTATATATACGCACATATCCATCATGCCAGTATTTGTAGGTTAATAATCTAAAGATATTTATGTATGTAATAATATTAATATTATTTATTTTGTAATTAGATGCCTACATAATTATGTATGCTTTATGTGTGTACGTATACATTTCATAATTTTAATAACGTCTCTAAAAGGAAGTATGTGCCCTCAGACATTTGAATATCTCATCCAAGCCAGGCAGCTACGTGAGAAATTTCTAGATCCCCTCCTAACATGACCCAGTTACATCTCTCAGTAATGTGAGCCGTGGAAGTCTGTGCTTTTGACCTGTTACTTTGATCAGGATTCGTACTACTGCGGGTAGACTTTAGTTTGAGGTGAGAAGGTACCGGTAGCAGCGAGGGTTCCTGGGATGCGGCTGATACCTGAAGGAGGGGAGGCTGTTGGTGCAGGGCGCGGCTAGCGCATCACGCTACATACACCACTCCCAAGTCAGCGTCCTGGTTTCTGTTGTCTCTGAAAGGTTTTAATGCACAAATAAGCAAATAAGAGACAAGGAATGTCCAGTCATTGTTTGCAGAGTTTCTGGAATTTCGCGCATTGTTAGTTTAGCTGTTCAAGAAGGCTTTGCTTCGCTGTTTATCAAACAGCAGCAGGCTCGTGAATAACTTCCTCGGGTACTGGCCCACATTCTCTGTCCCCTTGGCGTCTCTTGCCCAGCAAGGCTCATTCAAGGCGTCTTCCCAACATCCTGTCTGGGAATGCGCAGTTTTTCTCTGCTTACTAAGCCCCAGTGGTCCTTATTGAAATGACCTCCTGCCCAGGAAGAGCTGCTCTGGCGCCTGGCTGGAAGCAACCGTGGTTTCTAGGAAGTCACACACACACACACACACACACACACACACACACACACACACACGCGGTCGTGCATGCGTGCGTGTGTACGTGCCCATGCTGGAAGTCGTGTTCACAAAGGGCAGAATGTTCTTCCTAAGGAACTTTCCTGACCCAAGAACCAGCAGGTGTTACAACAACAGCTAAAACAGGCTAAGTCAGGGGCAGGGCACACACGTGGAAGCCAGCCAGAACCGCAAGCGGCAGCCCTGGTGACTAAGGCAAGCTGAGGCGGCATGGGGATTTTCCATGGGCATAAGAGAACACACACCATGTGTGTGGTTGTGTGTGTCTGTCTGTATATGTGTGTTTGTGTTTGTGTATGTGTATGGAGTATGTGTGTGGAGTGAGTGTTTGTATGTGGACAGTGTAGAGTGTATTTGTGTATGTATGTGTGGAATGTGTGTGTATACATGGAGTGTGTAGTGTATGTATGTGTATGTGTGTATAGAGTGTGTGCATGTTGTGTGTAGTGTGAATTGTATATAGAGTATGTATGTGTGTGTGTATGTAGTGTGTGTGCTTGGAGTATGTGTGTAGTGTGTGTGTATGTTTGGAGTATGTGTGTATGTGTGTGTGTAGTGTGTGATCATAGGTGCATTCAAGTGTAAAAATTACTGAGATATCTTCAAAGCCAGTGGCATTTAAGAAAAAAACTAACAGCAGAAATCCATCTCAAAAGAATGTTGCTTACCTTAGCTAAGCATGTTCTAAAGCTATTGTGATTCTTTTCTTTTCACATCTTAAAGCAGTGAGTTACCATCCCCCTGTGTGAGTGTGCGAGTGTGTGTGTGTGTGGGGGGGTGGAATGACTGTTTCACAGGGGTGGCCTAAGACCAATGGAAACCGATGCTACTCACATTGCAATTCATAACAGTAGCAACATTACAGTTATGAAGTAACGTGACTCTATGTTTGCCGTTGCCACACCGTGAGGCACTGGATCAAGGGTTGCAGCATCAGGAAGGTTGAGAACCACTGTTTTAACGGGTTACCAGTGAGAACAGGGAGACCGGAAGTCTCCAAACACCCTGTGTCTTAGTTTGGTTTGCTGTGACAAAACACCCTGACCAAAAACAATATGGTGAGGAAAGGGTTTGTTCCAGCTGACAGGATAGAGTCCACCATCAAGAGAATGCAGGGCAGGAGCTCAAGGCAGAATCCTGGAAGCAGACACTGAGGCAGAGGCCAGGGAGGGGTGCGCTTACCGGCTTGCTCCCATATGACTTGCTCAGTATTCTTTCTAACAGCACCCAGAACCACCTCTCCAGGGGTGGCACCACCTACAACAATCTAGGCTCTCCTCCAATCAATCATTAATCCAGAAAATGTCCCCCACAACATAAGACTACGTGATAGTCTTATGGAGGTATAAACTGAAATTTCTTCTTCCTGGGTGACCTAGCTTGTAGCAAGCTGACAAAATCATCATCATCACCATCATCATCATCAGCAGCAGCAGCAGCAGCAAAGACAACTGCCTGAACATAAAAAAAATCTAAAGCAGTAGAATAGTAAACTTTTTAGCAATGACAGTTTTGTAATTATTATGCTTAAGACATCCATCCTTTAAGGATTCCAAGGACCAAGAAACTGAGTGCCTTGCAGAATCATGATTCCAGCTTCCAGATGCTTAAGGTACTGTGACCTCTCTCATCAAAGCCAGTGTCACAGGTGTATGACATTGACACAGCCCTGGACTCAAATGAGTTCCTAATCCGGTTTCACATACAACTGTGGCCATCTTGAAGCCCTTAATAGTTTTATCTAACTCGAAGACTTTAGTATGACACAGGTGAGCTGAGTTATGACAGGAAATGCATCTATTGGTCCTTGATGCTGGCTCACATTTAGAATTTGTGATGGCCCAAGAACACAGATTCTACTGAAAGAAAATATGAGTGAAGGGTGACTAGAACTGAGTAAGGAAGGAAGGTTGTTGACTTTGTCCCATTTATACCAGAACTTGTCTTGAATAAAGAATGAAGACCCTGACTGAAATTCCAAGAAACACGACTGGACACCCTATGTCCCTTTTGTTTAATCTTGCTTCCCTGACTTAGGCAAAGTGATGATACAAGTTAACAGGGAGAGAGAGAGAGAGAGAGAGAGAGAGAGAGAGAGAGAGAGAGAGAGAGAGAGAGAGAGAGAGCGCACTGGGAGAGAGAGAGAGCACTAGGGAGAGAGAAACAAAGAGTGTACTTTGTCCTCGGTTATAACATTTTTGTTTTGCTACAGCTACCTGTGTATGCAGAAGCCACAGATAGGAGTTATGAACAATGTAATTTCAGCAGCTGCATACATGTTAAATACCTTTATGTTTGAATTTTTAAACCAACATTTTACAACATAAAGGTCAGCAATAAAACTCATCCCAGACATTTTTAGATTTAATTTTCTTTACTTAGAATGACATTAAGTCGCAAAGTAAAAGATTCAGAGGTGAATGTGATTGAAGAGATGTACGTATGCGAAAATGTCATGCTGAAATCCATTATTATGTATAATTAATATGTACTGATTTAAGTCAATAATGAATCGATAAGGAAAAAAGAGTTGGCAGGATATGTGTATATATATATATATATATATATATATATATGTATATATATATACACACACAAACACACACATCTATGCATATATGCATGTGTGTGTGTGTGTGTGTGTCTGCTGGTGATAAATCCAAGTTTCTGTGGAAACACAACGTCACTCTTGGCATGATTAGGGATAGCTCATTGAGCAGTGTTCACGTGGCATGGATCTGGGGTCCACTGAAGTGGTTATATTTGGGGTTTTCCTGAAGCACCCCTGAGACACAGAATCTAATTTAAGATGATCTTGACAAACACCCAGCAGTAGTGTTTTAATTAAGCTGTGGAAGGTGGGAGAGCCAGTGCAAAGGTATTGAAAAGGCAGTTCACGGTGGGCACCCCAGCTCATTCCTCCTGCAATTCCTGGGAGGCCGCGTTCTCTCCTAATCAGTCCAGAGAAAGAACAAGAAAGCTAGAACATCTGTCTCTGCCTGGTGGGAAGTTGTTCCTGGAGGTGTTAAACCCCCATCATTTTTGACTTGTTCTGCTCCTGGCTATGATGACCATGGAAAGAAAAAGAGAAGTAGCCCTAAAGGAAGAGGGTTGCACGTGTAGAAGAGGTTTATCAACACCCGTCACACTAGTCAAGCAGTACAAAACAAAAGAAGCCTGCTAGATTAGAGAGACTCCGTAGCACCGAAAATACTTCAGCCCCAACTGTCAGAGCTCTTGTATATCCAGCTTGAATGTTGGTGTCACATCAGGCTAGGTAAGCGTCAGCTAAGACGCTTCTAGTACTGTAGAGAAATGCAAGAAACTGAAGAGACTTCTGCAGAGACCATAGGACAGCCGAGGGGACACTTAGTATTGATCAGGAGGTCTGGAAAGAAAACCGCTGGATCTTGTCAAAGACCAGCTTCAGACCTTAGAATCTACCTAGCCTTTAATGACTCTGACCTAGCTGTTCATTTCTGATTCGTTCAAGGTATCTAGGAACCAAAAATCTACCGTCCACTCTCCGGCACAGCCCCAGGGGTGCACACACGGAAGTCACATAACAAGTGGTCATGGGCTAATACCTAAGGTATGTTTATTCAGCTTTCTAATGTGGGATCGAAGTCTTACACCACGGATGTGAAGTGCTAATCATAGGTAGATATAAACTCACTTAACACAAGATCAAGTTTGACCAGTCAACCCAGGAGAGTATAGAGTTTTGCTAAACCTCATATCCTGCTTTTTGTAAACTATGTACATAATCATTTATATCAGTATATGTGCACTTGTAAAATTTCATGTTTATAAAATTATGTTGACTTAAACAATGGTATTTATAGGTGAGCACTACTCTAAATCTGTTTGTTTTAATGTTTAAGTTAAATATAAAATGTGAGTGTGAATGTGTGTATGCATGAGTGTGTGTGTGTGTGTATGTGTGTGTGTGTGTGTATGTGTTTGTTACTCACCTGAACTTTACCTCTTATTTTAAAAGTTCAGGAACATACATACTATTTTTATTCATTTGTTACTATTGTATTGTACAATATTGTATTGCATTTAGTGACATTGGATTCACCATACATAGGAGCCAGTAAGTCAGCCTCTTACAGTTTCCTGATTGCTGGCAGAAGCCATGAGATTCCTTGGTCAGAGACAAAGACTTCTGTTAACTAATTCAAGACAAGCCTGTTACCTCCCACCTGAGCACCACAGTCTGGCCTCTATGATGTTACTCCCTCAGTGTGTCTGGGGTAGCTAGTGTTTTTCTAACAGGCTGTAAGCAAACGAGGGGTTTGTTCACAAAGAGTCGGGGCTGCATCTCTCTGGGTGACCTGTGAAGAAAGATGGGGCCTTGCAGTACTGACATGCTTAGCAGGAAGTCCAAGGATACTAAAGCACGTGGCGTCCAAACACTCTATATTTTTGAGAAGAGAAAAGAAAGCATCTGGACAGCAATAAGTAGATGTGGATTAACTATTGAGATAGAAAGACTGCAATGGGGATGGTGAGATGGCTCAGTGGGTAAGAGCACCCGACTGCTCTTCTGAAGGTCCAGAGTTCAAATCCCAGCAACCACATGGTGGCTCACAACCATCCGTAACGAGATCTGACTCCCTCTTCTGGTGTGTCTGAAGACAGCTACAGTGTACTTACATATAATAAATAAATAAATAAATAAATAAATAAATAAATAAATAAATCTTTAAAAAAAAAAAGAAAGAAAGAAAGACTGCAATGTCTGTGATAATGTTGCAATGGACGACCTTGTGGGAAAACACAGCCAATGAACTGGAATTATCGGTGGACACTGTTCTCAAAGAAACATAATAATAATAATAATAATAATAATAATAATAATAATAAAGCAAAGATGAAGGGAACATGAGTGAGCTGGTAGGCAAATATAAATGATGTGTGTGTGTATGTGTATGTGTGTGTGTGTGTGTGTGTGTGTGTGTGTGTGTGTGTGTGTAATTGTCATTAAACTTGAGAAGGCAGACAAAGTAATGTTTTGAAATAGGGCCTGAAAACCAGGTAGTGTGTGGGCTGACCGTCAGGAGAGAGCAGAGGCAAGGTCAAGAACGACTAAACTAAGACTGAGCAAATTAGGTAAACAGCGCATTTGGGACAACTAATTGGAAAAACATACTCTATATGTCAAGAAACTATAGGCCACTCATATGAAATGGAAGCCCTGGGCTCTCTGCCCTGGCAGGTGGACCCAGAGCTAGATTCAGTCATATTTAGTCCCAGTCCAGACACATCTGGGCAGAGAGCACCTGTAGAATGCAGAATGAGAGTGTACTGGTCCTGAGAAACAACAGCCAGTCAGCAGCGCTTACTGGAATGTATGGGCAAAGAAGACCACATAAAGGGGTTCCAAGAGAATGCAGGTGTTTCCCCAGGCAGACTAAGCCCTCCTCATCCCTATGTCTATCATTTTTATAGACTCCAGGATTTCAGAATTTGTTTAAGACATATTTGTAGTAGGAACCATGGTATTATGGCCAGCGTTGTCTCCAAAATTCCTAGGCTGAAGCTGGGACTTCTCATACCCAAGGATGTTACTGTGTTTGGAGACAGCCAAAGAGAAGCCAGAGTACCTTCCTCTTTATGTTAGACCTTCAGCCTCCAGAACAGAGGAGGATGAACTTCTTGATGTGTGTGTGTGTGTATGTGTGTGTGTGTGTGTGTGTGTGTGTACAGGCTCCTGTGGAGGCCAGAAGAGTCATTGGATCCCCAGGAGCTGGAGTTATAGGCTGTTGTGAGCTCTTTGATGTAGCTCAATACTGGGAAGATCTTGGAAGTTCAGTTTGGGAGAGTTCACCATCCTCTTAGTAGATCTCTGGACTTGGGTAAATTACTCAACGTCCTGATGTCGACATAAACTCAATTATAAAATGAGCTTCAAATAGCCATTGCATTAGAAATGCTTATTGAGGCTGAGGGAGACAGTGCAAGCAAAATTCTTAGCATGTGGGAACTGCTCAACATCCGAGCTCACTTTGTTTTCTACCAAGAGTAAAATTCCCCAAAGGCCTGCTTCATGTTCTTCTCTGTTCTTCAGATAAACAGTAGCATTTGTCAGCTTTTTTACTTCAGGGATCCAACTTGTACGGGAAATGAGATTGAGTTGGGAAAAATCAGATCTGCCAGGAGAATCCTAAGGGTAGAACATGAGTTTGCATGGTTAAAAGCCTCTTGTATTCCAGGAACTGTTGCATGCTTGGAGTAGTAGCCATCACATTTTAGCTCTCAACACAGTTAAAATGTCTTTACCTAACTCTTGAGGGTGTGAAAACCCAAAGTCCAGAACACTAAAAGGATTTTCCCAAAGACTGGAAGCACCAGTCTATGGCACTGAAATCAACCTTGGATGTCTTGACTCCAAATCCACTTATGCCATAACTGTTAGGATAGATAGAGTCTTGTTCTTGTGCGGCAGGCAAAAGCCTCTTGCTTACTATGTTATGTGTTAGGAAAACATGACCAGGGAAATACTGAACCATGCAAGCACACATTTAATAATATTAGACGTGAAGTCAGTTCTTGAATCCAATGAGGGTTTCCCCCTACCCCATTAGTCTGTCATTATTTAGAAAGTTAGCTGCTACAGTGAATTTGAATGAGAAATATCACCAACAGTGTTGGACATTTGGTCGTCAGCTGGTGTTATTGTATGGGAGTTAGGAAAGAGGTGTGGCTTTGTTATGTAGGAAGTATGTCACTTGGGGGATGGGAGGTTTAAGACCTTGCCCCACTCCCAGTTTGTTCTTTCTGCTTTGTGCCTGCAGTTCAAGACATGAACCTTTAGCTTCTGCTCCACCTGCCTGCTGCCGTGGTCCCCTGCCATGATGGACGCTAAACCCTCTGGAAGCAGAAGGAAGAGCAACTTTTTCTCCTGTAAGTTGCCTCGGTCATGGCGTTTGATCACAATAGTAAAAAAAGAAACTAATGCAATACTCTTTAGCTGGTCAGATCCTCACTGACTGACAGAGTGGTATTCTATGCACTGCAGATAGATTTGACTTTGAGGGATACTTTAACAGAAATCAGGGATAGTTGGATGGTTAATAGCACTTGCTGTTCTTGCAGAGGATCTGGGTTCATCTCCCAGCACCCATATATAGGGTGGCTTACAACCATGCATAACAGTTCCAGGGGATCTAGCACCCTCTTCTGGCCTCTGTAGGCACCAGGCACAGATGAGGTACACATACATGCATGCATGATATACACTCATACACATAAATAAAATTAAAACAAACCTTTAAAAATTGTTTTTTTAAATTTTATATGTATGACTGTTTGTTTACATGTATGTGCGTATGTATACCATGTGTGTGACCGGTGCCTGCAGAATCCAGAAGTGGGCTTTAGACCTCATGGAACTAGAGTTCCAAGCAGTTATGAGCCACCATGTGGGTGATAGGAACTGAACCAATGTCCTCTGCAGTGTTTGTCCCCACGACCCCTCTACTCTCTGAGGGATGCTTTCAAACTCTGAGGGATGCTTTCCCTGTATGGATGGGATATGAATTCAGCCAGCCTAATCCCCATCAGCTGAGAGAACCAGCAGAGCAGGAGTTTGGCTCTGTCTCTGCTACAAACTGGATGAATGACCTTATCTATTTCCCTACTCTTGGCTGTGGGCTTCTCAGTTGTGAATCACAGTAATTGTGCCTACTGATTTCCCAAACCTCTTAGAACTTGATTCTCTGCTTAGCCCTAAAAAAGTAGTAAGATACCCTGAGCCATATGAAGGTCAAGACCTGCCCCTGTGGCCTCTGCCTGTCTGTACACCATGCCTTTTAATGGCTGGCATTATATGTCAGAGAAAAACCATCTCGGAGTGCAGGGCCTTAATGAAGAGCTGGTTACAGAAATGAGTCTGCTGGAGACGTAAGGGAACCTAGTAAGCACTCACAGGTTCAGCAAGTACAAACCCCACAAGAACTCCCTGGCCACAGAACAGAGAGTCCCAGAACAAAGCCTGTTTTGATCCTTTGTCTTGGTGGAGGGTGATACCAAGTCTGCAGCATGGACTGCGGTGCTTGTATTGTTTGCGTGCCAGTAATCAAACAGGAAGACACAAGCAAGTGACTTGGTTAGTTTTGGCATGTACAATTCAGGGTGGGAAGTGCCCTTGAGTTCTGGCTGATCACCTAGTATTTAGGCTTTTTTTTTTTTTAAAGATGTGTGCTGCTTTTGAATACCAGCAATTCTTGTTGAAGTATAATCATATAGAAGCAAATATCCTGGTATTTGGGACAAACATTCCAGCTGACTGGCATCACAACCATTTCGGTAATGTCAGTGATAACAGCAGTGACCACAAGAGCCAGGGGAAGGTCCCTGGGGATCTCCCAGGGGAAGCCTTTCCATTTATGGAAAAACAGTTGGAAGAAGCAGGAAATTGTAACTAAAATCTAGATAGCCTTTGCTCGAAGGGACACTTCTTGGGCCTCAGAGAGGGGCTACCTGTGGTCGTGGGGGCCCTAGGATCATGACCAGCCTGGTTTCCAAGTTAACTAGGTGACCTTGGCTGATCTTGTATGTAGCTTTGGGAAGCTTCTGACTTCCCGGCTTGACGTTCACATCACTGTGGAGTTTGGTTCTTAGCTCTAATGTGCTATGGTTTGGATCTTGGCTGTTTCTGTTAGTTAGAGTCTACAGCCCATAGTGCTATAGGGAAGTGCTTGAACCTTTAGGGGCTGGACACTTGTGGAATGAAGTTATGTTGTTGGGGCCATGTCTTGAAGGGGGTGTGGACCAGGATCACCTCTCCTTCATCCACTAACTCTCCTTTCAGCTACCCAAGTTGAACAGCTTCCTCCACAGCAAGCCACCAGCTGTCAAGTGCTACGTCACCACAGCCCAAAGCAACATACCCAGATCATCACAAATTTCGAGCTCTGAATCAAAATAAAGCCTTCCAGTTTTCACTTTGACTATGGTCAGGCATTTTGTTTCAGTGATGGAACAGTAACTAACACAGAAACTGTGACTCATGACTTGATGCACCGGGTCCAAGAAGTTCTGGGCCCTTGCTCTCCATGTGGCACACAGACCATTCGACAAGAGTTTGTGAGAGACCAACTAAAATAAGAACCTATATTCAACAAGATAAAGTGATTCGTTCTCAAAAATCGTTCTTAAAAATTAGTTCTCAAAAAACAAAAAGTAGTGCTCCCTGTGGAAGAACATGAAAAGAAGCAGTGTTGCCCGTTATAGACAGCAGAGATAAGATAGAAGGCAGAACTCGAATTACTACAATCTGTGGGTGTGATATTTCTACCTTATGATCTATGACTAATATCTTTCAAAGGTCAAAATGAAAGATTAATTTTTCCTTTCTTTCTTTTTCCTTTCCTTCCCATTTATTTATTTATTTATTTATTTATTTATTTATTTATTTATTTATTTGAGACAGGCCTTCATATGGCCCAGGTTGGCCTTGAACTCTCTGCATAGCTGAGAATGGCTTTGAGCTCCTGACCCTCCTGCCTCCACTTTCCAAGTTCTGGGATTCTAGGTGTGTGCCACCAGAGTTAGCTTTTAGGATCCCGCGAATAGAACCCAAGGTTTTGTTCACACTAGGCAAACACTACACTGATGGAACTATTATAGCCCTAGCCTCAGATTTCTTTTCTTTAAAAAGATACTTTGAGGGGAGGTGGGAGTGGGTGGGTGGGTAGGGGAACACCCTCATAGAAGCAGCAGGGGTGGGTGGGGGTGGGATAGGGGGTTTCTGGAGGAGGAGAGGAAACCAGAAAAGGGGATAACATTTGAAATGTAAATAAAGAAAAATTCCAATTTAAAAAAATATTTTGAAGGAAAAAAAATATAAGCTGAGACAATTCACAAAAGAAGAAAAAGGATCTCTACTACGACTCCTTAAAAACTTAAGACCAGGCACAGAAACCTGAGTTCAGCGCTCCCAGACAGTGTCTGTTCCCACTCACAGAATCACCAGTTAACTGATTGCATTGTATTTTATCCTAAACACCCTTATGCTTGTACATTTGGATTTATATCTGTCCATAAACATTACAAGCTTGTTCTTACTAATTGTCTCTCTACATGTTTTCCAAGCTAGCATAATGAATGGTATTCAATGCACCCTTCTGAGAGGCCTCCACCACAGCCCTATTAACAGCTCTAACTTTGAAAAAGCATTTTGCTTAAAGGAAAGGAGTTGAGAGCCTCATGCAAAGCAAGATGACATAAACCAAATGGAAACTCAGGGTGTCATCCAGACGGCCTGCTCTCTCCACCCTCCTCTCTGCTCTCTGCAGTTCTGTCTGACACCTCTATCACAACAGGCTACACACAAGTACCCCCTCATAGGCTGTGCCTATGAAATGAGTATTACACACAGGGACGCACTGGTCCTAGAGCATCGAATTTCAGTAAGTGACAGGCGTCATGATGACCAGTGTATTTGCTCCCTCCATGTTGCATCATGCCAACTCCATGCTAGAGCACATCTGTACGCCCCATGCCTGCCTTTACTCCTCTGAAGGTCCTAAGCATCATTCTATTATAGAAACCCAAGCAGCTCAATCTTCAGGCACCAAGTCAAACCTCCTTTAGTTGGTGGAATATCCCTAAAGGCCACAGCTTCAGCACTTTTGTATTTCAGGCTGAGATACATGGAAGACGTCTATGTCCTCATCTTCTGAACCTGAGTCACCTCACACAACCAAAGGGACTTTGTGTACGTGACTGAGTTAAGAAACCAGCATGTTGAAATTGCCCTGGTGTGAGCCCACTGTCGTCCTTAAGAGATAAAAGCAGGAAGGTCAGAACCAGAAAAGGAGATGTGCCGAGGGGGTACAGGCCTTGAGTGATGCAGCTATGAGCTAAGGAAGGCAAGACTTCTTCTACGCCAGCCTCTAGAGCAGTGGGTCTCAACCTTCTTAAAGCTGAGACCCTTTCATACAGTTCCTCATGGCATGGCGATCCCCAACCATGAACTTACTTTGTTGCTACTTCATAACTGTAGTTCTGCTACTCCTGTGAATCCTAACGTAAATATCTGTTATGCAGGATATCTGATCTGTGACTCCTGAAGGGGTTATGACCCATGGAGAACTGCTATCAGTACCCGTCTTGCTAACACCTGAATGTTAGTGCAGTGAGGCAGGTTATAGAGGCATGGCTTCCAGAACAAGTGGTTTTAAACCACTACATCCTTTTTTATAGTCATAGGAAATGAATACAAAGGTAAGCAATAAAACCTGGGTCCCGAGTCCTAAAAGGGACAAATCCTTTTCCTCTAAAGAGAAGGAAGGATACATCTTCCCTGGCCTGTGACTGTGTCACTTCCTCAGATGATGTTTTTCAGAGCAGGGAAGTAGTAGGCACCAAGCAGGCTCTAGATTTCCTAAGACTACACGTGGCTTTGGTCAGGGGACAGACAAGGCAGAAAGTCAGGAAAGGGCAAGCTAAGTGAAGAAAACACTTGTAAGCTGTTGGCACTCTGGCCTTGGAGAAATGTGTGCTGTTATTATTATTATTTTGCTTTTAGAAAAACTCCAAAGGAAACACCTAAGTGGTGTAAAGAAGTTAAGTAGGCAGTTTGTCAAATCCCAGAGAAAAAGTAGAAAGCGAGGACTTCAAATGAATCATGGGAAAATTGTCCAGGAGGAAATAAGGGACATAGCTTAGGCTTCAGGAAGATTTTGGTGGGGATTTTGTTTGGTTTTGTTTTGAGACACGGTCTCCCTAGGCGTCCATGGCTGACCTGGCATTTGGCATGCAGATTAGACTGGCTTTGAACTCACAGAGATTCATCTCCCTCTATCTACTGAGTGATGAAGAATTTTTCAAGATATTAGGACACATTACGTAAGATGATATCCTAGGAGAAGTGTGAGAGCCCCTTCCTGCTCTCACTGTGAACACAGCCTGAGCTCCTCTGCTCTCTGCCAGCCTGCCGGAACTATATTTGTAAACTCCAGAGGCTGAGGGTCTCCAGAGAGGGAGTACTGAGTGTAGCCTGTTGTGATAGAGGTGTCAGACAGAACTGCAGAGAGCAGAGAGGAGGGTGGAGAGAGCAGGCCGTCTGGATGACACCCTGAGTTTCCATTTGGTTTATGTCATCTTGCTTTGCATGAGGCTCTCAACTCCTTTCCTTTAAGCAAAATGCTTTTTCAAAGTTAGAGCTGTTAATAGGGCTGTGGTGGAGGCCTCTCAGAAGGGTGCATTGAATACCATTCATTATGCTAGCTTGGAAAACATGTAGAGAGACAATTAGTAAGAACAAGCTTGTAATGTTTATGGACAGATATAAATCCAAATGTACAAGCATAAGGGTGTTTAGGATAAAATACAATGCAATCAGTTAACTGGTGAGTGGGAGCAGAATTATAGAAGTATAACAGGCCCTCTGTGGACCTTCTAGTCTGCTTGGGCACTGAAGGACGACCACTCATCAGGATAGGCAATGGTGTCTTCTGAGTGTGGCTTTTAATAACTGGAGTTACCTTCCCTGAAGAAAAGTATATACGGCCTTCCAGGACCTCTTCTGCTATTGTGATCTCGATCTCACCCTATGTTGCCAGTGGCATGAGAGAGGCCATCATTGGATAGAATGGTGCTTCTCCTGGTTTATGGAGCATCAGTCACAACCATCTCTCCCCATGTAATGGGCCACTGGTCTGTTGGATCAGTTTGCTTATATCTGAATAGAAACCATAGATTGTCTTAATGGTGGTATCCCAGACCCTCTTAGCAAATGCATTCATATTTGATTAACATCTATTGAATACTTGTCATGGGCCTTGGGCTGAGCTGGGTTCCGGGTAGATAGCTCAATAAGGGTCTAGTGGAAATGGAGCTGCTGTCAGCACAGGCTCCTCTGGCAGTTGGGATGGGAAGCTATACAAGGTGATGGGGAGAAGGCAAAGGCCTGGCTCCACCCATTTTCTGATTATCTAGCTGAGCCCACCCTGACTTCCAGGAAGTTCAATTCCTCATTGTCTATTCCAGTGAAAGTTCAACTTCAAATGATGTTCTGGGTATGACCAGTACCTTGACCACAAACGGAGGAAAAAAAAAAAGAACAGAAACAAAACAAAACAAAACAAAAACAAAGAATTCAGGCAGGCTTCAACTGATCTTAACATTGTTTAGCTAGTACCTCACCAGTGGCGTGTGCAACCAGTGCCATGACAGCCAATTGTGTGTGTCCCTGTCTTTCTCAATCTTAGTGGCATCAGGGTCATAGGTTGCACATGGTCATGGGTCTATTGGTGCCAGAAAAAAAAATTGCAAGCGTTACAAAGTATGAATGTTTTTCCTCTAAATAGTCAATTTATCAAGATCCAATTGCCTTTGACATGTATTTTGTGGCATAACTAGTGAAAATGAGTCATTAGAAAAATGCTACCACGTGTTAGCATTTACAGCTAACTATGCATAAAATACCTTAAACCCACAGATCTGGGCATTGCAAGAGACACTAGACAAGGAAGTTGAACAGATTCCAATCTGAAGAGTTCTGCCCCTATCTCTTTGGGATCCAGTCCACCCTGAAGATACAGCTTTTGTTGGTTTCCCAATATCTTAGGTCTTGAGATTCAAAGGTAGGGTTGTCCTAGGTCAGGGAATTCAATCAGCATTGTGGTAGAGCAGAGGCAGGGGCAGAGCAAGGCCCTAAGTCTAGGATTCTAGGGTTCTGGTGGTCAGGCCAAGCTTGCCTCTCCCTGAATCTTGCAAAAATTAACAAGGAGGCGATTGTGGCTTCCCACGAGTCCTCTGTTCATTCTCCATTACCTTTCTACTTCAAGCATGGAAATTCTAGGTCTAGAGACGGATTCACCCTCTCGCTGCCATCATAGGCCCTTCGGCTACAGAGGTGGCTTTGAGCTGTGCCTGGGTATGGCGTTCCACGGAAAAACTCAGGGTAAGAAAGGGTGTTTCTGTTTGTGCCAGTGTTGTTCAGGAAATCACCCTTCCATGACTAACCAAACCAAACAGATTAATTTGTTGTAAAAATTAACATAAGCAGAAAATCTACCACAAAACAGCCCGAAGGAGGGATAGGCTTGTTGTAATTAGCATCAGAGACGAACATACGGATTGCTTCTTCTTCTAGCAATGTCCCCAACCCCAGTGCTTCCTGCATGGCTCTACTGGCCTCAGCCCCACACTGAGCCTGCTGAAGCATGAAGCCTGGGGGCAGGGCGGGGCGGGGGGGTTGAGCGTCTCATATGGACTAAATCACAGATGTCACTTTCCTTCTTTCAGCTCACAAGCCATTGAACCGTGGAGGGCAAAGGTTAGAATTATAGTTCTTGGCTGTTGAATCTTTTCTCCCCCGTATCCTTCTGGCTTGCACATGGTACCTCCCACTCCAGCCTGTCTTAAAACAATTCTTTCTAAAATAAACAAGCAGAAAAGGTCATTTGATCAGTTTGCATACAGACTCTGGAATGTTCTAGAAGCTGATTTCTCCTGTCCAACTAACTACCTAAGGTGAATCAGATAATGTGTATATACGTTCCTTAGTATCTGCAAGGGATGTGTCCAAGATCCCTGTGGATAGCAAGTGTACAGATACTCAAGTCTCTTACAGAAAATGGCACAGAATTTGTATAGAGCCTGCACACACATCCTCTCTAAATGGCATTTAAAATCATATCTTCTTATACCTCTTCTTCTTATTTGAGTATTATGCACGTCATTGTTGTATCTGTTATACAGATGACATGTCTGTGCATGTGCTATTATTATAATTGTAAATTATTTTGTAGGTTCTGGAGATGAAGCTCAGTGCCTTGCATATATCTAGGTAAGTAAGGGCTTTACCACCAAGCTACACTATGGAGCCTAGAAGTCCAATGTTTTGGGGGAGAAATGTTTCATCTATGGTTAATTGGGTTTAAGGATGTGGAACTTGAAGGCACAAAGGGCTGGCTGATTACACACTTAATACTAGAAACTGCAACTGGGGTTTCTGACTTTGGAAGAACCAACAGCAGTGTCCACAGGTGAGTACTGAAGATATTCCTAATGTGATTTTTTTTTTTTTATGAGTTTCACTCTTGCTCCTTCTGCAAACTTTCCATCCATGACTTTTAGGCAGAAAACAGCAAAGATAAACCTCCTTTGTTCTGGACCCAGGGACCCAGGAAAGGCTTCCTGATACTGGACAGAGGAGAGTCTGTTGGTAGACTATACCAGACAATGGGGTGGAAAGGTTAGAGGTCTGGAGGATCTCTGCCCCTTAAGACCATGACCCTGGTGGAGTACTGAACACCCAAAGATGGAAATGGAGGAGGATTGTGTGGGAAGGAACCTGGAAAGGGGGTGTACTGATATAGAGGCTCAAGCGTATGGGAAAAATAAGTGTGACCCCAAGGTCTTTGGGTCTGAGCCGTGGAAGAAGGGGACTGAAATCAGCCATAAGATGGCAAGTTCCGTGTCACTGAAGTCTGCTATGGTAGGCACACTGCTGTTTAGGACTCAAACAGAGAATCCTGGGAACTAATCTAAAATGACCTTTAGAACTCAGGGGACCCAAATGTCTCCAAAGATCCTGGCAAGCAGGGCTTCGAGACTTAGATTCCAAGAGAGCAGCCCCACAAGCAACTTCAGAATGAACCCAAATAATGTCGAGGTGGAAACTGGTCAGGTGACTTCAGCTCACCTGTATATTTAATTTTTTTTTTTTTTTACTACAGGCTTATCTGGAGACATATGTGAGTAAGCCTCCTATCTTTGGACCAATGGATGGACAATACAGCTCTTTCTTTTTGCAAAAACTGGTACCACAGTCTTGGCTTCATTATGTGTTGAGCAATACGTACTGTGATGTCTGATGTTGGTTGTCAACTTGGCTGGATTGAGAAGCACTTGGGCAATTGGTGAAAAACACACTTCTGGGTTTGTCCATTAAGGGGCACCTAGAGACAAAGGGTTGGATGATTGGCAAACTGAGTGAAGAAGAGTACCCTAAGTGTGGGCACCGTACAGCCCATGGGCCTATAAGTTGGGGGCCAACATGGAACAAAAGCTAGAAGGAAACCCATGCACCAGCCATGCCCAGGTCTTTTTGAGTGGGTACACTGCATTTTGCTCTGTCAAAGACCTGGAGATCACATTCCAACTTCTTCAGCCCTTGCAGGAGGACTCACCCCAGCCACTCTCCAGGAGACTTCCAGGCTTCCAGGCTTGGAATGGGGCAGTATTGATAATTGACCCCTCCTATTCTGGGTCTTCTAGCCTTAGGTGCTAAATAGTTACTGATTCTCCTGCCTCTCGGGTTAGCCTTCATGGGAGTACCCATCCTCTGATCTTGTGAGCCAATCTGATAAATCCCTTCTTATAATTACATATAATCTACTAGCTCTTCTCCTCTGGAGACTCCTGACTGATACAAGTACCATTGATCTCTGTAAGAAGAGAGAAACTAAATAGGATCAATGCCAGAGTGAGGAAGACAAAAGAAAAAACTCTTGGGGGTTCAGGGAGAGCTAGAACTACCAACCATGTTCTTGGTGGAAGCAGCCCATGAGAGAATGTCATAATCACTTTCCTAAAAAGAAATAACCATTAAGCGTTGACCTGCTTATACAGCTGTTCTGGGAGCTGAAGCAAACGATTCAAAGTGCTTTCTCCCGCCTTCTTACCTCTTGGGGACTTGTAATCATCTCGTTTTTGAGTGCTGTGCACTTACAGCATCTTGGAAGCCAGCAAGATCCATAACTATCTAGTGAGTCTCTCTATCAGAGTGAGGTCACGTAAGAAGTTTTAACAGCTCAATACATCTGAGTCATTCTCTACCTTCTCAAACACTGATTATACCATAGGCTAGACATGGAACTGGGTCCTGGGGTGGGGAGATAGCCAGAGTCACCTAATTTTCACCCAGCAGGTTGGTTACCCTGAGCTACTGCACCAAAATTTAGTAGACTACGAGGTTTAGATGATAGGAACATCTTTCCTCCGTTTTTGAAGTTAGCAGTCCGAGATGAAGGGATAGGTGAGCTTTGTTTCTCCTGAGATGTCTCTGATTCGAAGACGGCTGACTTATCCCTGTGCCTTCACACACCCTTCTCTCTGTACATGTTTGTCTGCAAACATCCTCCCGGTTCTATTGTGTGAAGACCTATCCATGGGACATTACAGGGTTTTCTAACTCCTTAACGATCTCATCTCTAAGATTTAGTTATGTTCTTAGGTACTAAGTGGGGGGTAGGTAGGGCTTCAACAAATCAGTTGAGAGGATGTGATTCAGCTCAGGATTTTGTGTCCATTGTCTGTCTCTTGACATTTATGGACAGAGTTAGAAGTGTGTGTGTGTGTGTGTGTGTGTGTGTGTGTGTGTGTGATATTTGCTAACACAATGGGTTATGATATCTATCTATCATCTATTTATCTATCTATCTCTCTATCATTTATCTATCATCTACCTCTATCATCTATCTATCTATCTATCTATCTATCTATCTAGATGTCTAGCTATCACCCATCTATCGACAGACAGACAGACAGACAGACATAATAAATGGATTGGTGTAGAGAACACGTGTATGAAAGGGACAAGCTGTGGACTTCTGGTAAATCATACAGCTGCCTCCTTGCCTCCCTCTAGTACACCGGACGCATAGAAAGGGGCTGCTCACTTCTTCTCAGGGACTGAGAGTTTCCCCATCTCTGACCAGCCCCCAGGTAGAGTCCTTCCCGAACCCATCACAGACATGCTTCATCCATACTTGCTCTTTTTCAGGTAACATTTTTCTGTTATTCATTAGGGGGAAAAAAAATCTCAAAGGCAGCTGGAAGAACTAATTTTCACAGATGTTTCCAGTTCTCATTAGCTTGACCACAAAGAACTCTCGTGGACTCCACTCTAAGACCCAGATCTTTCTTTGGTTTCATTATCCCTGCTGAAATCACTGAACCTAAACCTGAGGACAACTTAGGAATTTCCCTGGATGAAGCGCACCTCTTTCCTAATCATGGTTTCTAGGCTCAATTCTTTCATATATAAAGTATTTGTCAGACTGCTTACTTCTTTGGGACATTCTTCAACCTCTACGTAGCTCTCTAATGCTTTCCCAGAGTCCTTAGCCTGGGCAGGTGACATAGAATCCAAGATCAAATTTGTGGTTCCGTGACTCATATAAATATTGATCCAAAGTCATTTTTTTCTAAAGCTCAATTGCTCAAGATGATTCCAACCCTAAATAGAACACAGCTGGTCCTGAGTACACCTCTGCTTGTGGACGGCTGGGCAGCACGCCGTGGCGGCCATGCAGACACTGGGAATGTTTGTCTTTGGGGGATAAGTCCCAGGGGCTTACTACATCTTTTTTTTTTTTTTTCATTTTCAGATTCCAATATTCAGGCTGGAATTGCTGACAAAAGAGATCTTGTTCCAGGAAAGTTGGCAACGGTATTTAACAATGTTTAACAATCAGACAATGGACTGTTGACATTTAAGCCAAATGGTAAAACGTTGAAAGACCCCATGGTAGAGATTAATAAGTCACTTGGCCCTGGTGGTCAAGACTGGGACACTGTGTAAACTCAGGCTTCGTGTTAACACTCACTTTTTTTTTTCAAAACTGTTTTACAATTTGCTTACTTAAGAGTTATTTCCTTGTTAAGTTAAGGGTGCCCTGGTGTGAACACGCTTGGTTTTGTTAAGCTTGGGCTAAGGTTTCTCCTTCTTCTATTTTAATTATGACAAAATCATATTTTAATTAAAAATACAGTTGAAAGAAAAATAAAGGCTAACTCTCCTGGAACAGACTGAGATGAAATCTCAGTGGGGGAGACATTGGGCTCACTATGGAGACACAACCCGGCCTCAGGTGACCCCAGGGGAATGGTACTTCAGGTTTGCCTGAGTTGGAGCAAGGGAACCAGGCACGGGTGTATGTGCTGCACTGACCAGCTAGTGGGTGTGTGCTCATTAGCAAAGGGAATTCTCAGGGGAAACTGACAGCTCTGGCCAGCCAATCCTTCACCTGTGGATGGTGACTGAGAGCTTTGTAGACGTGACTATGAATGGCAAAATGTTCATTGTCCGTTCCTACCCATGCAGGATTGCTCTAAGCGCCCTGTAGACACTGTGCACCTGCGCAATCTGTCAGTGGCCAAGCCCTTGTGTAAAATTGACCTTGCCTTTATATATAACATAGATACATGATCCTGTGCACTTTTCAAATTTATTTTGTTTTACTGAAAACATTTTTTTCCCTTCCACAACATATCCTGACTACAGCTTTCTCTCCCTTTGTCTCCTCTGGTTCCTCACCCCTCCTCATTCATCCAGACCTGTTCCCTTTCTGTCTTTCCTTAGAAAACAAATAGGCTTCTAAGGGATAAAAATGAAACAATATATGACGGACTATAATGAAACAAAACAAAATACACCAGAATAGAAGAAACAGAAGAGAGAGAGAGAGAGAGAAGTTTTTAAAAAGAAAAATGCCTGACATGCCATTATGAGACCAGGAACCTCCAGAGACGCCACCGAGTCCGTTTTCTGTCAGCCATCTGCTGCTGGGCACGCAGCCTACACTTAAGAGTAGTGTGTTTCCCCGGTAAGACTTCTTTGGAGGAAACTAAAATTTCACTTGCAAGTGCTTATCAATGGGAGAAAGTGTCAGCGCTGGGAATAAGGCCGGGTGTCCACTTTTTTCAGCTCTAGGAATCCATCGGTTGCTCACCCATGCAAGCCCAGTGCACGCTGCCTCCATCCTCGTGAGTACATATGGGCAGCACCTATGACGCCCGACAAAGCACCTCTGTTGTACTCAGAAGAGCTTGTTTCCATGGTATCCTCCATCCTCTTTGGTTCTTATGCTCTCTCCAACTCCTCTTCCACAGGGATCACTGAGTCCAGAGGGGAGGGATTTGACGGAGACCTTCCATTTAAGGCTAAGTGTTCCAAGGTCTCACGCTCTGCATGTTGCCTGGCTGTGGGTCTCTATATTTGGTCGCACCTGCTGCAAAGGAAGCTTCCTTGAAGATGAGAGTGAGGCACTGATCTCTGAGTACCACAGAAGGTCATTAGGAGTCATCTTATCTCTATCTTCCTTTTGTGAAACAGCAGCCTTTGGCTTTACCCTAGGTCCCCAGGACATCTAGTATCAGGTTCTTGGTCACCCAAGCAGCATTGGGGTGCGGCTTCCATCTCATGGAGTGGGTCTTGTTTAAATCAGACATTGACTGGTTACTTGCACATGCTATGTGCCACCATTGCACTTGTATAGGATGACATACACCACTGTAGATCAAAGGGGTTTTAGCTGGGTTGGTGTTTATGTTTCTCTTTTGGGAGCATACAGAGAGCTGTTGGACAGTAAGAGAACTAACCCAGAGTGGTGAAGGTTCTATGTAGGCACCAGCTCAGCCTCTCTGTGTTCAGTGGGTTGTGTAGGCGTCGTCTTCAGCAATGGAGCCTTGCCATCAGTCTGTGGAGAGCAACCTCGAGTCTTGGCAACAGCCTGCACAGTTTAGGGATTTCCACGGGCCCCCTTTGGCCAACAAGTCAACTAGATGTCACCTATGGCAGTTCTGGAAGTTTCATTTGGTGACAAGAGATGGCCAGTTGAACTCTGTCTCCCTTGTTACTTGGAGATTTCATTTAGATCGCCTACATATAAATATACTTTCGAAAGCGTCTACCGTATTAGGTTTCCATGCTACCCCTCTCGTGACTCTTAATTTTAGCACTCTCTCCCCATACTCCCTCCCCTTCCCCACTTACCCTTCGAATTCCAGGCACACACACCCTTGTCCATCCATAACTATTCTATTTATCATCCCTACAGGGAGCTATTTGTTCCTCCTAGCCTCTTACTCTGTACCTATCATCTGTGGTTCTGTGACTTGTAGCTTGCTTACTGTTGACTTAACAGCTAATGTCCACATAAAAGTGAATACTTTTATAAAATAAAAAGTAAGTTGTTTGTTTGTTTGTTTGTTTTAAATCTGGGGCTGGAGAGATGCTCTATGACAGAGTCCTAGCTGCTCTTGCAGAGGACTTGGTTTGTTTTTCGGCACTCACCTGGCAGCTGGTAATCTTCTATAGCTCTAGTTCCAGAGCTAGGCATCTGGGCAGAACTACACCCCATAGCTTCCTTCCCTATTACATACAGCCTTCAGTGCTGCCTAAGAGCAGGCTCTCTGGGCTGGGGAGGCAAGGCAGATCTACACAGAGATCTTGAGTCTAGCTTGATTTTGTTTGAGAGCACCTGCTACCCACCCAGGGCATGCCTCTCCAGAAAGTCTAGCCCAGACAGAGCACAGCAGACTGGGGTAGTCTCCCTCCTACCCAAGAAACAGCTCTGCCAGGGAACCAGTTAGTCACTATGTAATGGTAGAGAATCTATTGTTTGCTGATGAGATACCAATCACTAACAATCATATGACTAGCATCATCTTCTCTGACTCTTAAACCTTCCTAAATTGGAGTGCCCAAAGTTATGCTAAGCCATACCAGAAAGCTGGTAAAAAATGGAAAGCAAGACTCTTTCCACAGAGAGCTAAACTTCACATAGAGAAAATATACATTTGGCCTGCTCACTTCCAATAGAGACCCTGCCTATAATGACCTTCTAGCCAATTACTGTCCATGCCTTGGCCTTGGCAGGTGTCAGGTTAACCTGTTTCCACATTCACTGCAATCCATGATTGTCTGCCTGTATATAGTGATATTATCTCTCAATACTCAGAACAGGGGAAATTCCATTGTAAATAACCTGTGACAACCTACCTTAATCCTACGGTGTCTCTATCAGACTGCGGGCCTGCTAGCCTATTTCGGGTACCACCAACACATCCTATTCTTATTTTTGTAAAATTGGAATTACCCCTCCTCTGGAGGACCTTTGCAAGGATTTGATGAAACAATTGCCTTTAAGTGGAGGGCTTAGCCCATGTGTAGCTCTCGCTGTGGCACAATCGATAATGGGATCAAGGGTTCTGTTTCGGCATGCCCAAGAAGGAGATAAGCAGTAGAGGGCTACCTGGGGGAATTTCTGAATTGAGGGAGATTTTCCTGAGAGAGCCACAGACTTGGCTTGCCTGCTTCAGAGGTTGCTGGCTGTAGGAAGACATGCAGGCAGGCCTCTGGGTCGTTCACGTATGTATTATTAAATCTATGTATCTATGTATTTATGAGTTTATGTGTACATAAGGAGGTCAGAAGACAACTGGTAGGAGCTGGTTTTCTTCTCTACCACAAGGTTCCAAAGATTTATTGCAGGATGACAGGCTTGGCAGCAAGCACCTTTACCCGGAGGCATCTTGCAACCCATTGTTTTATCTTAGGGTGTTACCATTTGAATACAGGAGGGGGCATTTCTCTTTTCCATTTTCCTGGAAACTAAGCTGCAGAATGGGTTGAACACAGTTCACGATCTTCTCCCTCCTCAGCCTCCCTTGGCACTTCCTGGGGTGGGGTGACCTCTGAACCCCCCTTTCTTTTAGAGAAAAGGTAAGGAGAAACACCCTCTCTAGTCTGGAGAGGTGGAATGCCAGTCTCCTGGCCGATGGAGGGATCAAGATGTCTGGAGCCCTGACCAAAGTAAAGGAATCTGAGGGCAGCTCAGACAAGTACAGACAGAGTCGTGCTGCAGACAGATGCTGACCTGCCCTCGGACAGAGCCATCAGTGACGACGGGGTCTCTCACTGGCTCATGCCCCCACACACAGCTCTGACCCTGAGCAAGCAGATCTGTAGCCAGGCGAGAACCTGTCTGGACTTGGAGGTGTTGAAGCTGGTGTGGATGAAGACTTTGCTTTTGAACCGGCCTCGCCTTTGGCTATGCTGATGATTCTGGTGTATCCGTGCCTTTAGGTCAAAGGTAGTCCATCCCTCTCCCCAACCCATGCCCCTGCAAATTCAATCAACTGTGGATTAAAAGAATATGGAAAATAACCACCTCTGGACTAAACATATACCGAATGGTATTTTTCATCATTATTTGCTGAACAAGACTTTTAAAAAAAGATTTATTGATTTATTTTTTGAGTACACTATAGCTGTCTTCCCGACACCCCAGAAGAGGGTGTTGGATCCCATTACAGATGGTTGTGAGCTACCATGTGGTTGCTGGGATTTGAACTCAGGACCTCTGGAAGAGCAGTCAGTTCTCTTAACCACTGAGCCATCTCTCCAGCCCCTAAATAACACTTTTGGACAACAGTTTGCACACCATGTAGAGTGTGTTACAATGAGTCATCTAGAGACAACTTAAGTATGTGAAGGCTATGGATATGGTATATGCAAACATGATGTCTTTTCATACAAGGCAATTCAGCTTCCCCACATTTGTGCATGGGCAGGTGTGTGCGTGGAGCCTTAGAACCAAATCCATGCAGCTACTGAGGCACACATGTACATGGTTATGAACAATGAAGCTGAGGGCAGTTTAGTCAAAGCCTAAATTTGTATCTTCATAAGAAACAAGGATGGAAAGACAAGATGGCACATTATCCCAGCTTCAGCAATGGCAGCTGAGCCCCCCATGCATCCTTGACTGGTCTGGGCAGCTGTATGGGGTATATGGATTAATGATCAGAACATCTCATTGCTTCCTTTGGTCCATCCCTCCATTATTTTTCCTACGAGCACCTATTCATTGCCCACTGTGTGCCAGGCACTGAGGTAGGTACCAGGCGGTGCTGGGCCTTGTGACCTTCAGAGAGTGGGAGCTCATTCACTGGGATCAGTTGTTCCTCTGTCCTTAGCATTGTGTGCATCCTAAAGATGCCTCCAGAATCTTGATTCTTGCTTCTTTTACATCTCCATTTTGAAGATGACATGAAATAGGGGACTGGTTCTTTATGTGGTTGTTAAAATAGTCACAAAGAAATGTCTCTGAAGCTGGGTATATTTTTACCATGCCAATATCCTAGTAAGCTGGGAAACTGAGGCAGGAGAATTTGAGCATCTGGGAGCAAACATGGGCTATATAATGAGACACTCAGCAATCAGCCTATAGACTTCTCTGAGTGGACTTCTTTCTTTTTCTTTTATTTGCAGCAAGCCCTTTGCTGGAGACAAGCATTCCTACACAGAAAACACACTTAGTACAGGTCAAATCCCATCCTCCTGCCTGTCTGACAGTCCTCTGCTGGGCCACAGAACCCTTTTGTGAGACCGTGTTTCAGTCTGTGATGTGCTGTTCCTTGGCAGGTGACAAGCCATTTTTGCCATCTACCTTTGCATGGTAGTAATATTTTAACATCAGGATTCTACTTAGTTCATTGAACTGGCTTCAGTATAGTCTTTTTTTTCTTGAACTGTGAGGGAATTGAGACACAAACAGCTCCCTCGTCTTATTCATATGCTGAGTACTGAATGCAGTGTCTACAAGTGATGGACCAATGTTTGTTGAGTGAATGCATGAAGCATACTCGGAGGCAAGGCTGTGTATCTAACTAATGTTTCATAGCTTTGAAAATGACATCTAGCAGGCGAGGTGTCTCAGCAGGTAAAGGTTCTTGTTGATAAGCATGACAACCTGAGAGAGATTCCCCAGGACCCAAAGATGAAGAAGGATGAGAATTGACTTCTGAAAATTGTTCTCTGACCTCCACTCATTCCCCACTCCAATAAAAGTAAATGTAATAATTTTTTTAAAAGATGATGTGATCATTTTTAATACTCAGGTTGAATTAGCCATTCAAATGAACTGTGCCAATTTTCCAGAAGGATAGATAAACATCGAGACAGAAAAACCATTCAGTGCCCCCTCTCTCCTATTTCCTGTGACACATTCCTGCGCTTGTGTGTTTGTATCTAAACCTGCGTGTCTATGTGCTTATTTGGGGCGAGGAGGCTCGAGCACTGCTTTAGAGATACTTTAGCCATGTTTGGCTGACAGAGGTGGTTGAAGCTTGGTAGATGCCTGATTGTACTACTAACAGAGCAGAGATACGCTGGGAGCCCTTGCTGAATAAAGAAGGCAGATCCAAGTTTGCATTTGGCCTGGCAAGGGCTCATTGGCTGTGCTGAGGCTGATGGCTTTGGGTCTAGGGTTCTCCACTCCTTCACGCCCTGGCTTCATGCTGACGGTCCTCAGTGGAGCCATTAGAACCAGTGTTCTGCTGAAAAGCAACATGAAAAGAACCTGCAAACATGCCAGGCCTATTTGGAGATCACCAGAAAGATGCGGACCTCATATTAGCAGGAAACCCAAGCAGAAATTATATTTCCTATCATTAAAATGACCCCATTTCTTCCTGGTGGCTGAGATGGCTTAGGAAAATTTGAGCCTTTTGTATACAAAACAAAAATTTGAGCCTTTTGTATACACACACTCACACACACACACTCACACATACATATATTTGAATGTGAGAATGTATAAGTGCCGTGGTTTGTATATGCTATGCCAAAGGAGTGGTACTATTAGCAGCAGTAGCCTTATTGAGGTAGGTATGGCCCTGTTGGAGTAGATGTGTCATGTGGGTGTGGGCTTTAAGACCCTCATCCTAACTGCCTGGAAGCCGGTATTCTGCTAGCAGCCTTCAGATGAAGATGTAGAACTCTCAGCTCCTCCTGCACCATGCCTGCCTGGATGATGCCATGCTCCCGCCTTGATGATAATGGACTGAACCTCTGAACCTGTAAGCCAGCCCCAATTAAATGTTGTCCTTATAAGAGTTGCCTTGGCCATGGTGTCTGTTCACAGCAGTAAACAATAAGTATTTGTATGTTGTCTCTCTCTCTCTTTTAAAGGGTTTCAAGACAAAGTTTTTCTGTGTAGTCCTAGATATCCTGGAACTTGCTCTGTAGACCACTGTAGGCCTTGAACTAGAGATCCACCTCTCTGCTTCCTGAGTCTGGGACTAAAGGCATGTGCTACCACCACCTGACTTGTATGTTGGCTTTTAATTAAATGAGTTGAATGCACATTTTATCTGGTAGTGGGCTTTGACTGTGGACTCTAGACAGCCATACTCTTGCATAGCTCCAGAAACTGAATTAACCAGGGTGGTGAAGGAATGAAGAAAAGACACACAGACACACACACAGAAGAACGTAGATTGCATGGACTGGGTTCTTTGATAGAGAAACCTCAGCATCCCAGAAGCTCCTCCTGTTTATTATACACAGTTGACCAGGGAGGTGGAGTCACCACAAACAGCTGAACAAGGAGGTGGGCTCACTGCAAGCTGAACAAGGAGGCAGGGGTTTATGATAAACATCCAGAGAGGCAGGTTTAGCTGATCTCCGTAGGAGCTGTCTCTGTAGGGGAGCAGTCCTCAGGCTGTGATCATGTGGGTGCTGAGGAGAGAACTACAGTGAATATTTCCTGAACACACTATCAACATCTGGACTAGATGAACACTTTGCCTTGAGGCTGAGGCACTGGGGTCCTAGACGTGGCTGTCCGTGCCAACAGCGCACATTCATTCAGGACGTTGTTCACTCAGTCTTCCTCCACTCCCCACAGTGGCTCGTCAGCCTCAATCCCACTACCACTCCTTAAAAAGATTCTTATGCCCCACAAGAGCCAGCAAGGCCACTGTGCTGTTTCATCCCATTACATATCAACTCTCTCATTAAGTAGTAAAGTAGTAAAGCTTGCAATAATTTTTCTCTGAGTCCTGCGAGGTTCCCCTCCCCCTGCCCAGCCTCTTGCCCACCTCTGCACACCAGTGAGTTTTGTTGCACCCTTGGCTGACCCCCCTGGAATTCCTCCCTGGGACTTCAGGGAAAGGGAGAGTGGCCAAGAAACTTGGAGGTCTGCTCCCCCGCAAAGAATGAAAAATAGGGTGTTGTTTGGAAAGAGACAAAGAGGAGGAAGAAGAAAGTAATTAAAGCTAATTATGGAAAGAAGTTAGAAAGATACAGTAAGAGGAGAAAAATGTAGCCCCCGTTCCTAGGCGGATGAGGTTCATCCTGGCTTGAAGTCCAAGTTCCCTAGAGAGGTTGGGAGGTGACCAGGGAAGTTGGGGTCAGGGAGCAGAAGGCTAATTATCAACTGTTTGGAGGATGAAGGACCAGGCTAGAAAAATATTTATAAAGCCAGCTAAGCAAAGTCCACTATAGTGCCCCCTTCCACCTACACCACGGCTACTTGTAGGATTCTTGTTGCTGTGTGCAGTGAGTGAGGCAGCTGGATTTCATCCCAGTCGTAACTGAATTAAAATTACATTCAACATGGCCTACTGGTGCATATCAATATGATCAGTTCACTGAGGTCTTCTTTTCAAAGACTTGTTTTTATCCGCGTGTGTGTGTATGTGTGTGTGTGTGTGTGTGTGTGTGTGTGTAATGTGCTGAAGATAGCCAGAAGACAGTGATGGACCCTCTGAAGTGACAGTTATAGGATGTTATTAATGTGGGTGCTGGGAATTGGACCAGAGCAGCAAGTTCTCTTAGCCATTGAACCATCATCTCTCCAGGGATCAGTTCATTAAAGTTTTATTGCTATCTGGAATTCAAGAAATAATTTCTGTATGTATGTGTATATTTATTCCTGTGTGTGTGAGTGTAGTACAGGTGCAGGTGTTCAGGCCAGTGTGTGTGTGCGTGTGCGTGTGCGTGCGTGCGTGCGTGTGTGTGTGTGTGTGTGTGTGTGTGTGTGTGTGTGTGCAAGCCAGACCTCAGCCTCAGGTGTCTCCCTCAACCTCCGTCCATCATCTTATTTTTGAGGCATGGTCCATCACTACACCCGGACCTCTCCAATTCGGCTACACTAGCTGCCCAGCAAGCTCAGTGAATCTTCTGTTGCTGCCTCCCCCATGCTGGGGTTTTAACTATGCCATGTGATGCCTAGGTTTGTATGTGGGTGCTGACGATAGCCACAGTTATCTGGCAAGCACTTTACAGGCTGAACTGACCCGACTCCCCAACCAAGGGACTATTTTCAGAATGGGAGGATTTTAGCAATTACATAGTTGTCGATTGTTTTTTGTTTGTTTGTTTGCATGAAACAAGTTATGTGTGGCCACAGGAACACAGAAGCAGTGACTGTATTAGCCCAGCATACATTTCCCCTAGACCAGAGCACACAGCATCTCTGGGAAAACATTTGACTTTGATAAGGTTTGATTTAAAAACTGCTCATTATAGTCCAACACTTTCCTTCAGTCAAGAACACCAATAAACAACAGGGTGTATTTGGAACCTAAAAGAAAACTAAATATTGAGGACCAGCCATTCTTTCTGTCTTTATTCACATTTGGCCGTGTGTGCATGACTGAAGGCAGCATTGCCTGACGCTGGCCCCTGGCAGATGAAGGCAGAAGCAGGTGGTTTGTGCTTACACCCCATTTGCTGATATCTATGGCTGCTGCCTTCAGAGGTACTGTGACCCTCATATTCCCGCCCGCCTCCAGTCCCTACCACCATCACACTCCTGCTGATAGATGGTCTCTGTGTATTTTCTCATCTGCTCGTAACTGAACCCCACCTATTGTCAGAATCTCTGATTTCTAGGTTGGTTTCTAAGTCAAGTCAGGCAGCCTGCTTCTCTTTCTAGCCGAGCCACATAGAAAGATGCTCTTTCTGAAAAGGTCTTTCAGGTTTCCTAGGCTCTGAGTCTGGCATGAGTCCTCATGGATAAGTCTACAGAGGAGGAGCCTGAGAGGAATGAAGAGTTGGATGTCCTTTGAGCTCCTACTATTGGGATATGACAGCTGGTCCCAGAAGAGTCCATTGAACCTGCTGCAGACCCTGGGTGTGATGGTTTGTATATGCTCGGCCCAGGGGGTGGCACTATTAGAAGGTGTGGCCTTGTTGGAGTAGGTGTGCCACTGTGGGCATGGGCTTAAGACCCTTACCCTAGTTGCCTGGAAGTCAGTCTTCTGCTAGCAGCCTTCAGATGAAGATGTACAACTCTCTGTTCCTCCTACACCAGGCCTACCTGGATGCTGCCATGCTCCCACCTTGATGATAATGGACTGAACCTCTGAACCTGTAAGCCAGCCCCAATTAAATGCTGTCCTTATAAGAGTTGCCTTGATCATGGTGTCAGTTCTAGAGCACTAAAACCCTAACTAATACACTGGGCTATAAATGACCTTCAAAGGAATTATTTAGTAGTCCATAGATCAAGGTGGTCTGATATAGTAGGAGTCATATATTCTATCTGGCCCATACAAAAGGCATATGATCCTGGTATTGTATTTACAAATTGTAAGCCTAGATTGGGCAGGTTTTGAACTATCCTAACTTAAACCCCAGCCAACGCTCCTTGATATTTGTTATCTCTCCTGGCTACGTGCTCATGGTCTATTTCTCTCACGGTTGCCTCCTCCTCTCCTTGTCCCCTCTTGTCTCCCTCTCTAGTCTCTCCTGAGACCCTGCCTCGATCGATTCTCAAGTCCTGCCTTTCTCTACTGTCCAATCACAGGCTTTAGCCTATTATTGACCAATTAACTTAGGGAGCAAGGTTCACACAACCAAGCTGGTATACTTGAGAATTCACTCATCTTGGGGCAATCAGATCTTGGGGGTACAGAGTTTAGCATCTGAATACATAGCAGCATCAGAGTAACCCTAACAGTGTGGCTGGCTCACTGGGCATTAATCTGGGAACTTCTCTTTGTATGGTTATGACCTAAGGCGGGGCTTTTCCCCATCAGCTCCTTGGAGAAGGATGACCCCAGTGCTCCTCATTGACTTCTTTGCTTCCCCTGACTCCTGCCCCCATCTCATCACTGTGGCTAAAGTCATACAGAAAGTGGGGAAACAAGCCTGTCACCCACAACTGATAGACAGAAAGGAGGAGGAGAGGGGGAGGAGCCTGTAGAAAGAGAGAGGAAAGGCAGAGAGATGGTTCCTTCATAGTACTTACTACATTGCCTATGCCACAAGCTAAAATAAACATGGTGGTCGATTGGTGTCCTTCGAAATGCAACTCATGCTTTAACTTCTCTTCCATGACGTCAGCTGCTGTTCCAGAACACCTGTGATGTTACCCATGATTCCCCTTTGCTGATGATGCTCTTCCAGCTCCCCTCTCTTGCCAGGCTCAGCAGCTGTTTTCCCATCAAGGGGACCTTCCCTGGCCTCTCCAGGTTGAGCCAGCCATTCCCTCTCCTATGTCTGTATTCTGGTCCCTCCTCCACATCAAGCATTGCTCTAATGCCCTTTCTGTGGTCAGACAGCGGTGTCATAAGCCCAGGGCAGAGCCCAGTGAGCTACCTAGACTTCCTAGAACTGGGAAGGTGCACACGGAAAAGGAATTTGCCAAACAAATGGTTTGCCATTTCTTGTGTGAAGCCAACAGAGATGTAGTCAGAGAAGTCGAGCTTTTGAAGTCCTGCAGTGTCGAGCTACCTTAAAGAACCTTGCTTCGGTAGCAGAATGTAGTGATTGGGAACTTGCCATGGTCAGAGGGCAAAAGCAGCCCATGGAATATGACCACGGTTATATGAACATGTATGGATGAGTACATGTATGGATATCTTTGGGTCTATTTATATAGGTGCATGCACATCTGTGTGTGTATGCCTTCTGTTGTCTGAGAATGTTTTCTTTTCCTTTCTTTTAAAAAAGATCATCTTGTCTATAGAACTGTGAGTGCTTAGCTCAAAATGGGACGTCTTCATCACTACCTCTCATACCTGTCCCCTACCCAGGCTAGGGTGGAAAGGATGTAAGAGCCGGAGGGTGGGGAACAACCATGTGAAATGTTGTCTCCTGGGCATATTATGGCTGGTGCACATAGGAACTCACAGCAGCTATGTTTGCCTATACAAGAACTGTGCAAGATCAAGCAAGAAACGGGAGGAGCTTACAAGGGTCCGTGCATTATTGAACAGCTATTGATGGTTGAGAGCAGTTGAGGGAGGGATAGTCAGTTTTCTTTGGGGATGTCACCACTTCATTAGTAGGGGTAGGGTGCTCATTCTCCAGTGGATGGCTGCACAGTGGGATAGAAACAGGTGCACAGTACATGTAGTCTAGAGGGGGCATTTGGGAAGCATTTGGGGGAAGCTGGAAGGAAATGGAGCTGAATATGAATGTGATCATAATGTGTTGTGCATGTGTATGGAATTCTCAAAGAATACATTAAAACTAAATCCCGGTGGCCTTGTCTCCTTCCAGTCCCTTCCCTAAATGTCTCCAGCAGAAGCAACTTCTATCTCCTCTAGGCTTGGCTTTCCCTTTCCCGTATGGAGAGTCCTCTAAACCATTATACACTAGGTCACTGCTCGTGAGATTTTCCCTAACCAATTTGAACTCATAGCTGGGTATAAAGAACCCTAAATTCCATCCTCAGGTTTTTAAGTATGGAATCTTGAGTCTTCTGTTAACCCCGAGAATTGCGTATGAGAGGTGAGTTCCACAAATTTCAAGTCAAATTTGAAGCAAGCTTTAATTAAATGCTGGCCAGACTAATGGACTCTGGCTAGGGCCCATTTAACGCTTCCCAGAAAACTGTGACAAGTCACATTTAACAGAGGCTTAAAGGGCAAACCCGTAAAGCCACTGTACATAATTTCTAATCAGGTCCAGTCAGGGGCCAGCTCCTTATATCCTGATGTATTTCTTGCCTACATTTCTCCCACCTACATACGATCAAGCGCATCCTGTTTAGTTGGGTCAAACAAACTTGTCTAGGGGAGCAAAAACCATGTAGCTTGCTGTCTCACAAGAAGCACAGTCCTCAGCATCTCAGGAAGTTATCTATCCTTGGGCAAGTGGGATTGGTAGACTCACTTTGGCCCTCACATCTCTTCTGACCATCTGACACCTCTGGACACAGCCATCCACTTAGTGGGCATAAATTAAAATATCATGCCTTGTTCTCAGGAAACGTGGGGAGGGGGTGTCTTTTGTCACTCTGGTGGCTTTTCACTAGAAATGGATATGCAGAGGACTGAGGGTGAAGAGTGGAATTGTGCACACACACAAAGAGTGTTTTTGGATTCCTCTGTGGTGATAGCTCTGGAAGAGGACAACGTGAAGGTCTGCTGTGCCTCCCAGCAGAACAGTGTGTGGAAGTGATACTGGCTTCCTGCTGGAAGCACTGGCCACAAGTCGGATAAGGTAAGCATCCCAGGGAAAGAGACGGGGACACAGCATCCAGGCAGAGCAAAGGCCAACTGGCCTCCAGACCGAGGACATGTTTCTGCATTGAACTCCCTACCACTGGTCCCTTGGCTTAGCTCAGACTTATCGGCTGTAGGAGTGAAGTGACAGTTGTAACTTTGTTCATCAGTTATCAGCCCAGGACGGGAATAGTCTCCAGATTTTGGCAACCCTGTCCTTCCTCTGATTTCCTGAAGCCCAGTGTTAAAGAGGCTGTGGAAAGGGAGGGGAGGGGCTGGAGAGAAGGCACATGGGTTACAGTCCCAGCTGCTTTTCTAGAGGACCTGAGCTTAATTTCCAGCACTCATGTGGCTGCTCACAACCATGCAGGTCCAGGAGGACCTGATGCCCTCTTCTGCCCTCTTCTGCCCTCATCCAGCATGATCCACAGATACACACGCAAAAACCCCACACATACTATGATGGCTAAAGTTATGTCTTAACTTCCTAGAATACTGGAAGCTGTTGTTCACGCAAGATAACAAGCCACCTGTTTTCACTTCTGTAAACAAGCTTGATTACCTCAACTGCATAAGATTGTGTGTGATCACAGATAGGTGGAAGGTCTGTAGGCAGGAAGTACATCAGGATGTATGCTTGCTCATGATTGGATGAAGGCGGGAAGTGTGTAGCTTTATGGGATTTGCTTTATAAACCCCTGATGAATGTAATTTAGTGCTATACTCTAGGCATCCCAGCTATGGACCTGGCCAGTGCCTATCGCCCTGGGTAATATTTTATAAAGCTTGCTTCAAATTTGCCTCAGAAATTGTGGTAGTGACCTTTATCCTTGCTCTGTGTCATCAACAAAACACATAAAATAAAAATAAGCAAGACTCTAAAGAAAGAGGCAGAGGATCCTTGACACCACACAGATGCCTGCCGAGGGCAGTGCTATATAGATTATGGCTTTTTATTTTTCCTATATTTTGTGGTGCTACAGGGTAAGCTTAATTCGACTATAAACAAATGGGATCCCAAATTGTTGAGTCAGCTCTCCCTCAATTTGCACACATTCCATCTATGAAAACATGTTTCTATTCATTCACTCCCAGATCCAGACTGAACTGACCTGAAGTTCCCAAATGGTGGAGGGGAGCCACTTCTGCGAGAAAGATTTTACAAGGCTGATTAGCTAATTCTAACATCAGGGATTGTGGAGAGTTGGAATGTTACAGATCTGAATCCAAATTATCTTGGGCCATCTTTAGCCCCTTCAATAGGCATTTGCTACCCACCTGTCTTACTTTGGGAATGTATGAACGGACTGCTTGGTTTCCAACCAATTCACCCCCCCCAAAAAAAAACCCTAAGAATGTCATCACAAACATACCGAAGAGAGTTCTCTGTTTTGTGTAGTCTCCCTATTGTATGTTCTCATTGGTGTGTGTGTGTGTGTGTGTGTGTGTGTGTGTGTGTGTAGTCTTCATGCTTGCATGGCAAGCACTTTACCCTCTGAGTCACATCCCCAGCTCCCACTAATATAGTTGAGAAATATCTTGATTTATGACTTTCTTTTGTTCTGTAACTATAAAAAGCTGGTGAAACTGTCTCCACCTCAGAAGTTAGCACTTATGGCAATTTGAATCCATGTTCTTGGTCCGTGGTCACTCATATTTGGCTCCAGGATAAACTATCATATTCTTTTTTGAGATAAGGGCTGTTTTTATGTCAACAAGGTAGACTAACCAATTTCCCTACAGCTGGATCTGCTACAAGGAATCAGATTCCATAGTTCCCCCCACCACCACCCCTTTCACTGGAGTCCCAAGGGAGGACAGGGAGTTCACCCTGCTCTCTCTGAGGTCCGTAAAATCTCTCCTAAAGCCCACCTCCCCTCAGCCAAGATACAGCAGGACTGAGTGCTTGGTGGAGACCTCCCACTCTGCAGATTTATAATGCTCTTCTGAAAAGCCCTGTCCTTGGGGTAAAAAGCTGGTTTCCTTTCTGTGTCCCTCCTCTTGATAGGATTGTGGAGGGTCATGGCTGGAAGAAACTTTAGAAAGCCAACAAGCCCCTCATTTACAAATGAGGAAACCTGAGAATGGAGAGGTCAACCCCAAGGTCATTGAGTTAATTAGCGGGCCCTGGAGGAAGAGAAGAGTCGCGTTCTGTTTCCTATGGCCATCCTGGTGGCTTCACTTCTGAGTGCACATCACAAGCGCCTTTGTGGGAGAGACACCAAGATGCCTTGTAGAAGAAGGAATTCTTTGAAATGTGAAGCCAAATTTCCTCTCTGCCAAGAAAGTTAAAAAAAAAAAAATCACAGCAATGAGTTAGGACATCTGTCTGTCATTGGGAATTCGGGAGGCAAATATTTTCACAGAACCTAAGTGTTCAAACAAACATGAACAGCAAATATGGTCTCCACTCCATTTGAGCCATTAAAACTTGGACAGAAGAGGGGAGGAGGGGTGGAAAGAGAGAGTGGGTAGGAAGCCTATGTTCCAGTTTTCTTCCATAGATTACATGGAAAATGAGGTTCATGCAGATAAAGGCGTTTTTAAAAAGCATGAAGGTATTGTACCATCACCCCAGGAGAGCCGAGTTTAAAAACACAAGTCTGTTAATGCCTTCTTTGGACAGCAGGCTCACGTTTGAGGGATTGGCAGAGCTGGACACATGCTTCGAGGAGTGGACAACCTGAAACAGGAAATAGCCTGTCTCTCCTCTGCAGGGCTCTGGTGGGCTCCACATTGCCAGGAGTCATGAGCTAGACAGTCTGGCTCCTTTACTAGCGTTAAGATGGGGCTTGATCAGGAAAGTAGGACTTTGGTTAGAAAGAGGCTGTGGATGAGAAAGATGTGGCAAAAGAACAAGGCCAGCGAGAACCAGGCCATTAGTCTGATATAAGAAAGGGTGTGGTGCCAGGTCTGGGGGCTGGTGTCCTTCTGACAAGCTCTTAGTGGGTCAGGGGGTGAGTGGGAAAGAAGTGGGGGTTGAGGCAGGTGAGTTGCGCTCTTGAATTTGTGTCTTCCAAAACTCATCAGGGTAGTAGCTCTTAAAGGGGAAAATCTCCTCTTCCAGCTCTCTCTGCAATGCACCACGAGCTGGAGTAGTGAGAACAATGATGGAGTCTGATGCTCCCAAGCTGACCGGAGGCGAAGCCCTTGGAAAGAGCATCAAGTGACACTGAGCTTCTGCTATTCCAGACATTAAGCCAGTTTCTAGTTTCTGGAAAAAAACGTTTCAGATGTTTTTACTACCGTCCTTCAAATACTATTGTCTGGATACAAGAGGATCGTCTATGACCCTTAAAAGTTTAAATTCTGTCTTTGGACTGCTGAGAAGTGCTGGAACACTTACGTGGCTTGCTTAAGAAGACCGGAAACAGAGCTACCGAGGCTGGTGGGATTGTTTTTGGAAACCTATCATAGAGGAGTATTCCCCAGCATCCACTGTAGCCCACACCGATGGCTTCTTTCAAAGTTAGAAAAACTGGTGCCGATAAAGGACACATTAAATCACTACTGTTTCAGGGGGGATTAATTCATTAACTGGAGACTTTAGGCTATAGGACAATTCCAAATGAGTCTGGAGATGGGGGTTGGGGGAAGCCAGAGCTAAAGAAAGCAAGGGCCTAACACTTAACATTTGAGAACAATGCTCAAGACAAGATGTAGTGATTTCCTGTCATGGCGAAGGGCAGCCTTGGGAGATAGTGTAATTTCTCTGGTTTTGATAAGACATAAATGGACTGGGACCAGGAAAAGTCCGATGGGTCATTGTGAGTTGTATTTCTGTATTAAATGGTACCACTGTGCATTTATGTAAGAGCCCCTGGTCTCCAGTGTGCATAGATAATGGATGTCTCCGTATTTCCCAGCATGGTCAGTTGGAGGGAGAAGAAGAGCCATAGAAGATGAGCCCCAGCTTCTCTGAGAGTTTAGTTGATTTCCCTCCTGTCACAATACTTGGGGTATCCTGATAGTAAAGGGGGGTTTACTGGATTGGCTTATATACATTATGGTATAGGAAGTCAACAATGGCTGTGTTCACGGTCAGGGAAGGAGAAATGGTAGCTGCTCAGTCCGTAAGGCTGGATGTCTCAGTATTCCCAATCAGGTGCTGAGGGTCTGGAGGACTCCTGGAGTGAAATTGGTCCCCAGGTCAAGTTGAAAGGATGAAGAAACTGGGTTCTGATGGCAGCCATGGCAATGGTAGCTTCCATGGAGGCAACAGGGTAGGAAAGCTCATCAGTAAGGCGTGAAGACAAGCAGGCACAGGGCAAAAACTGCATCCTTGAGCATCCTTACGTCTGGGCCACCCCTGGAAGGGACCACACCCATTTAGGGTAGACCTTTCCACTTTAGTCACCATTATCAAGATATGGTCAGGTAATACAAGGAAGTCTGGTCTAAGTTCTTGATGAAGAGACACAAGCTGCGAAGCAATGAAAATTCTGGAAAGAAGTCCCCCCTCCCAATGGAAGAAGGTGATGACTCTGTCATTTCTACATTTAGGACATGCTTCCTGACCCTGAGCCATCTCCTACCTGGATCATAAATTGTAAGCCGGGCATGAGCACAGCATTGAGGAGAATGTTCTACTTCTTCTGTTTCAGAAATCTGTTGGAGGATCACAGTGTTTGGACCATCCTGGGTCACCAGGGTGGATGACATCTTTGCAGCTGTCCCCCAAGCTCCATTTTGGGTGAAGCCAGTGACTTAAGTTCATGCCATGCCTGTTATGATTGGAGATATCAGAAGGAGGGAGATATCAGAGAAGCAGTAGCCTCAGTCTGACTTTAGCAACCAGTGGAAGATAATGGTTTTATGGGTGTGTTAACCAGGGTTCTCTAAAGGAACAGAACTGCCAGACAATGAATATAACTGATAGAATGAATATATATTCACATATATTTATATGTATCTACATCAGTAGAGAGATGGATTTTTTTCCCAAGGTTTTTCTGTGTAGCCTTGACTGTCCTAGAACTTACTCAGTAGACCAGGCTGGCCTCAAACTCAGAGATCCACCTGCCTGTTTCCCATGTGCTGGGATTAAAGGTGTGTGCTGCTGCCGCCACCTGGCTAAATAGATGGAATTTTTTAAAAAGTGGCTTACAGCTCATGATCTGGACTCAGTCTAGGAGAGACGGGATGTCTCAGTAGTCCAGTCTGATGCCAGAGTCTTGGGGACATCCTAGATAGAGCTTCTTGTCGTCAGTATTTATTGGAATCCTGAAGAAGTAGGCTTTAATATCAGAGAAGGAATACCTAAGCAGCAGGGCCTCAGCATGCCTCAGCATGCCTCAGCATGCAAACTTGTCAGTGAGCGTGAGGGCAAGCAGTCAGAAAGCAAAAACTTCCTTCTCTCATGTCCTTGTATTGACTACTACCACAGGGTGTGGCCCAGATTTAAGGTGGGTCTACCCACCTCAAACGCTCTAATCTAGAAAACTCTCAGACATTCCCAGATCTTCAGACCAACTTCATCTGTTGGTTACAGATGTAGTCTTGCAGACAATGAAGACTAGCTAGCACAGTAAGTGTTGAAACAACTAGTCACTGGCGATAGTGTCTTATGTTTAGGATCATTGCTGTGGTTTGAATGTGTTCCCCCCCCCCATACACACACAAGTTCATGTATCAGACACCCAATCCTCAAATTCATTTGCTGATGGCGTTTGGAGGTAGTGTTTGGGGAAGTAATTAGGATGTGATGCCATTATGGAGACAGGATCCCTCCAGATAGCATTAGTGGCCTTATGACAACAGAGATTTGAAGTGGTACACTTGGCTTGGTCATGTGTTGTTCTTCATCAGGTTGCACAGATGCAGTGGCCAGATACCAGCATCATAGTCTAGACTTTCCACACTTCAGACCATGATCCAAGAGAATTTTCATTCTTTATAAATTATTTGGCTTCAAGTACTTTGTTATAGCAACAACAACAAAAAGAAATAGACTGAGATAGTCAGTGTTATAATGGGATTTAGAAAAGGGGGAAATCGCTGTAGGTAAGACATAAAGCTTTTGAGGAAAGATAACATTTGGATGAAGCTGTAGTTTAAGTCTTAGATACTTGTTTTGATGGAAAAAGAGAATCTTTGGTGTAAAGCCACAAGGCTTCAGGGCACTAGGGAAGAGAGAAAACAAAATTCTCCTCACACTCATAAACATGCAGGGGTGGAGACAAGCTCTGGTCACTTTCCAGGCAACCTTGGCTAACTTGTGTGTTACACACCTGTGAATCTAACCTGGTGACTTGGGAGATACAATACCCTATACCCACCACTATCAAGCCTACAAAAATCAGAAACAGTAAAGCTCACCTCCAGAAAATATAGTAGATTCATTCGCAGAGCAAAATTAATGTGCAGCTAGCTAACAGACATGCAACCATGTTCCAGGGCAGCAAGGAACAAGACTTGGCATGGGTTCAGGTGATAAAGGCAAACCAAAGGGGACTACTACATCTTCCAAGTGTGAGTACAAAGGGGCTTTGCAGGCTGAACACACGCCCCACAGAGCCTCACTTCCAAGTGGACAAAAGTCCCCACCCCAGCACCCACCTCTGTACACAGAAAAGGCTATTATCAGCTTAATTTAAAACACATTGCTTTCATTGAAATCAAACACAATTAGCTGATTATTTTAACCACCCAGCGGAGCCTTTGGTGGGATCTCAAAAACCAAAGAAAAGGCCATGATAACTTCTGGAGGGTTCAAAGAACAGTCAGGCACATTTTATCAGCACAATTGTTTTGGAGGTCGGTGGTTTTCTTGAAGACACGAAGGGTGGGAAGGTCCTCAGAGAGGATCTGTCCACCCTCATCCCTTGACAGGTGGGAACACAACAGCTGGTCTGAAGGGACCTGCCTTAGCCGTTTCAAGTGGGGTCAGTGTCGGGACAAGACTGTGAGAGTCTTTCAATTAAAATCTCCCAGCAAATTTAATTAGCCTCAGAGTGTATATAAATCGGGTGTTATTCAATGAGCGATCGGTTCTGGAGTTCACATGACGTAAAATTTGCTCATTTAAAGCACACAGAATAATGGCTTTGAATACAGAGTTGTGTATTATTCTAGCGTGAAAGCCTGTAGCCCTTAGCTGTCAGCTCCCTACACTCTCTCTTGGCCATCTATGCCCTTCCTTGCAGACACATCTATTCAGGATGCTTGTTCTTTTAGCCCTAGGCAACAGTGAACCTACTTTCTGCCTCCGCAGTCTGCCAGTTCTGGGCATTGTATAGAATGACATCATTCTTTATGACTGGATTCCTTCCTTTAGTCAATGTCCAAGGCCTTCCTGGGCTATAGCATGCATTACCACTTAATTTTCTTGTGTTGTTGGATAGTAGTATATTGAGCGAATATATCGTACTTTTATTAGCCATTTATCAGTTGATGGGTGTTGCTTTTAATGTCAGTGTGTGATGAGCAATGCTGCTGTGTACTTTCGTGGGCAGTTTTTGCGTGGGCATGTATTTCCATTTCTCTTGCGTGCATATGTACCTAGCAGCAGAATTGCTTGGTCATGTGGTGACTCTGTTTCTAACCTGTTCGGGAATGGCTGCTCAGATTTCTAGAGCCCCGTTAACACTTGGTGTCTTGATGACCCACTCCTTTACTTTCTCAAGAGTGCTTGTTAGTGCCTGTACTTTTTATAACAGCATCTCCAGGAAAGGGAAACTGCATCTTATTATTTCATCTAGCACGTTCTTGGTGGTTAATGGCCACCAATGAACAACTTGTCAAATGTGGGTGGTTCATCTGCTTCCCTTTTGGGCTGGATCTAGAGCCTTTGGGGCACTGTGATGGCTCCCCACCTACCTTATATACAAGTTCCCTATGAGAGCCAAGGTTTGGAAAAAGTGTCTCTAATTCTGTGGGCGCTTTTTTCTCTTTGGTTCTGAGTTTTTGAGATGAAGTCTCACTGTGTAGCTTAGGCTGGCCTAGAACTCACTATGTAGCTTGTCTATTCATTTTCTTGCGTGGGTCTTTAAAAGTCCATATGTTTGAAATCTTGATAACTTTACAGGATTTTACATGATGAATTTATTTATTTTTTTGTCTTTAAGTCATTGACAAGTATGTGCTGTATATATGTGTTTGTGTATGTCTATGTGTGTGTGTTTATTTCTGTGTATGTGTGTTTGTGTGTGTGTATGATCTAGGAGGAATGGCGAATTGATCTAAATAACAGAGCTCCAGAAGAAATGAACATGATAAGAAAGTATAGCACTGAAGGAGTTAACACAAACAAGGGTGTGGTCAGAAGGACAGGGAAGGGCCTTCTGTACTATGCAATCTAGGAATTGCCCTGGTCACCTAACACCAGAGAGTCTGCGAGGAGGGAACAATAGCCTGAAGGAACAGCTTGTGACCACTGCAAAAGTTATAATCTGTGTACACTCTTGTGGAGACTAAACAGGACGGACTTTGCAGTCATTTCCTAATAGAGGGGTGTATGCTTGCTAGTCCTTAACCGGTCACTTTAATCAGACAAATTCTGCAAGACATTTTTGGAGGTGTGTGTGTGTGTTGTGTGTGTTTATGCATGAGTGTGTATGCCCGTCACACATGTGAGTGAAGCCAGAGTTGTCATTTATTCCCGTGACAGCATGGAGACAGAGCTGTTTTCCTTATGATTTCCTTTGTCTTTTTGCCCTTGCCTCCCCCAGCCCGGCCACTTCCCATCCAAACACAGGAATATACTAATCAGGCAACCATGCACTGCTGTTAGTAAAGGGGTCAAATCCATTTGGATGGAATTCCAGGCCCAACATGTTAACAATGGCAGGAAACTGGGTCCTCAAACTGGCTGGAGCTCGGGGCTGTTGAGCGATAGATTGTTGAAAGCGCTGGCCCTGGGGGTAGGCTGTTTTGGCTTGCTTTGTGTTTGGAATGCCTCGATTGTTCCAGACACAATGAGGGATCTGTCTGTCCAGGGAGGAAAAAAAAAATTTTATGATCGAAGGAATAAAACTAAACGTGCTGCTCTCTGTTGCAAATGGTTCTTTAGTGGTCCACACACAGCTCTGTAGGGACAGGCAGGATTTTTATTTTAACATTTCAGGTAAACATGATAGTTGACATTCTATCCAACTTCCATATGTACCTGCAATGCCCTGCAGGGGACACTTTCGTCTCTTCTGCTTCCAATTCATGACCCTCGGGACTCCCTGTCTTGCTGATATTGATGATAAACTTGGAGGTGGAGCTGTCTCTGCAGAAACTATACTACATGCCGGGCGGTGGTGGCACATGCCTTTAATCCCAGCACTTGGCAGATTTCTGCTTTCGAGGCCAGCCTGGTCTACAAAGTGGGTTCCAGAACAGCCAGGGCTATACAGAGAAACCCTGTCTTGAAAAAAACCAAAACAAAAAACAAACAAACAAACAAAAAACTATAGTACATATGATGCACTGTACGTTGGCTGTCCTAAGACCCTCCCCAGTCACTCATTTTCTGTGGACTGTTTTTGATGAGTGGTCTCTTCATATAGATAATATGAAAGGACTATTTCCTAATTAGGAAAGATAAAACATTTACATCTGGCCTGGCATATTGTTCTGGTTAAAGGCAGATCTTAGAGACGAGACTTTGCATTTTATTACCAAGTATTGCACCAAATAGACTTCCTTTCACTGAGGATTCAAGATCTCGGATCCCTTGTTAACACACAAAGCACAGTAAGAAAATTCACCATGGTGTGGGCCTTACCCCATCATCCATTCTTTCTATCATTCACCCATTTAACAAACATGTTTCGAAGGTCTACTTTATGCCAGGCATTGTACTGAGTCAGGGGTAAAAGGCAGCAAAGCTCTGCTATTGAGCTTACAGAATGGAGGGCGAAGACATGCATATGAATAAAAGGGAATGATTATCTTCATCCCAAAATAGCACCGGGCAGGTGAGAGTGTGGAGAACAGTCCCCAAAATAGTCATAGCTCTTCATTGCCCATCACTTCGCAGGCCAGAAACAGCGATCCCTGGCAAGGCAAGGGGTATGGTCTAATTCAGATCCACCAGATCTGCCCAAGAGGAAGTGAGTAAAAATTGTTCTTGAAGCATTGGGAGTGCTGAGCACTTGGACAAAATTTGGGATCTGTTTGAAAGATGACACCGGAGACAGCTAGTGGCCTATGTGCCTTAAACTGACCTGCAGGTGATACTGCAGTGGCCATGTGGGGATGGTACGGGTAAGGGATGGAGACAACTAGGAAGTGCTGAAGGATTCTGGGAAAGCTAACAAAGCACAAGGAGGGTGTGAAACAGTTCAAAGAGCTTGAGGGTGAAGGACCAAACCATCCCATGAAACTTATCCATGGGAATCTGAGCCTGGAAGGGAAGCCGGATCAGGGGCAAGCTTGCAGTTTTGTTTCATTATTGTCCGTGTAACTTAATGGCCTGAAAGCTGGCTTGG
This sequence comes from Mus caroli, assembly GCF_978045245.1. Classification (NCBI taxonomy): domain Eukaryota; kingdom Metazoa; phylum Chordata; class Mammalia; order Rodentia; family Muridae; genus Mus; species Mus caroli. The sequence goes on along the minus strand of NW_028227270.1, from coordinate 79,462,128 downwards.
TTAGGTGAACATCCAAGATTTCCTCATGCCAGAAGTGTCAACACAGGCCAAAGCACACTCTTCCAGAGTAAACACTGCCCTGAGGCTCTTCACACAGGTGAAGGCCCCCTAAGATAGTAACGAGTCCTTGTAACAGTCCTGGAAAAACGTCAGCTGTAAGACTCGAGCTTGGAGTTGTCTGAGTCACAGCATCGTGGACCCTTTACAGGGGTAGGGGTGGTGGTGTTTCGTCCACACGTAAATAGCTCTGGTTACTAGCTTGCTTTTCCTCTCCTGGCATCCTTTGGCGGCTTCTGTTTGCACAGCTGAAGTCAGCCCTTACCACCTCATGTCTGATAGTCTGGGGGAGTTGACAGCAGACTATTCAAGGAATGGCATCGAGTAGCTTTTCTCAAGGTCATTTCCTGCCCATGATCTCAGCAAAGATCACATTCCTTAAGGATGTGTACATGGGGGGTGTGTGTGTGGAAACAGACCATATTCTGTTGCAAAGAGATTCCTAAGGCAGCCGTAATGATGACTACAACCCCATCACTGTGTGTGTGTGTGTGTGTGTGTGTGTGTGTGTGTGTGTGTGATAAGTGCATACCTCCCTCACTTAACTGAAAACAAAGCCTGTCTGCTCGCTCCCTCTGTGTGCTTGAACTGTCTTCATGCCAAGACAATAATTCTCATTTTAAAGACAAATGCTGCACTTGCAATCGACCCAGGTTACATTGCTTTGATGACAGAGGCTTCTCAGTTTGGCTCCTTAGAAACTTCACTTGCTTAGTTCTAGATTTAGAACTTGCTTAGACAGGCCTCTCTCTATCTTTAGGTCTTGGAAGGATTCTGTGCATTGGTAAATCTGTAGGTGTTAGTAAAAGGAGGAGTGATCAGAAATAATGGGCTGTGGGCTCAGGTAATCTTTATTTCATGCGTGGATCCTGCCCCCAGCCCACTTTACTAGTACAGTAGTGCCGGGAAAACATATTCTCCTTGCCTTGGGGTTTTACCGATTTGAAAGACACCATGACCAAGACAACTCTTATAAGGGCAATATTTAACCAATGAAATGGTTACAGGTTCAGAGGTTCAGTCGATTATCATCAAGGCAGGAGCATGGCAGTGTCCAAGCAGGCATGGTGCAGGAGGAGCTGAGAGTTCTACATCTTGTTCTGAAGGCAAACAGGAGCAAGCGGTTTCCAGGAAGCTAGGATGAGGGTCTTAAAGCCCACACCCATATACATACAAACATACATACATACACACACACACATCTATCTATCTCTGTCTCTGTCTCTGTCTATGTCTATATCTATATGTCGCTGCCTGGATTAAGTTTTCCTTGGTTCTTGCACTAAGAACTATGTAAGAACTATAGGACTGTACACAGATACCAAAGCAGCAAGAGGTTTTATTCAGAAGCAAAGAAGCAGCGTCCCTGAATGTGGTTTCACCAAGACTCCTAGGTTACTTCCCAAGCTTTCATTTTGCTTATATAGGTGCAGATAAAAGACTGCCAGGGTGTGGTGAGGGTGGCTATATGCCCCTGACTGATAGACTTGAGTTAGGCAAGTCTTTGTTAGTTTTGCATATCCTTTACCCAGATGCACCTGTTTTTAATCCCGTGCACGCCCAAGTACACATAGGCATGGGATGGTAAATGGAAGTTTCACCTAAAAGTTCACTCACATGCTGCATGTCGTCTTCAAACGCATGCACACACACACACACACACACACACTCATGCACACACACACGCACACGCACACACACACACACCCCTATACCTCTAAAACCAACCCAGGGTATCTTTACACTCCATCTCAATAAAGGGGAGGTGCCAGGGGCTTGTCAGAGGGCTCGTCAGTTGTCAGGTGGAGTGAGCAACAGCAATCTGGAGAGGACTGGGTGTGTAACTCCATGCAGGTGGGCACTGTCCCTGCAGCCCACACACCTCGTACTGAAGAGTGTTGGGGCCCTGAAGCTGACACATGCATGTGCCACAGCACAGATGTCAGTATTGGCTGTAGTGACACTTCCCTGCTGTCGGCTTACCACCTTCTGTCATCCCTCCCTTTCACATTAAGGGCTTTATTTCCTTGAAGTGGAGATGGGGGAAGACACTCAATTATATGTATTATATCCATTACTGTCTGCCTCCCCCATCACCTCACCGGGCAGTTTTGTATCACCTGGAGAAGGAGAAGCTGAGGACAAATAATCTCCTCCCTCCCCATTAGGCCCTAACTTAAATGCTCCCCCCCCCATGATGTCACATAGACCTTCAGGTCTCTATTCATTCCCCAGTAAAAGGAGGCTCTTGAATGGAATCACCCGTGGGCCCTTCAGGATGACCCGAATTCTGGCAATGAACCCAGCAGAGTAAGGCATATCATGGTACCTCCTGGGTGTTTTTCTGTACTGGCTGATAGATAGAGCCATGTTTCCTGTGGGCACTAAAGGGTGCCGGTGCCCTCAACTATGCCTATACTATCAGTTCCTCTCTAGAGTGTGAGGCAGACAGACCTTGCCTTTGCACAGACTGACACATTCCATGAACACTGGCTTTGCCCTCTGCTCTGTACAGGCCTACTTATGTGGAGATTATCGTGCACAGTGCTGACCTTAGAGATATCATAGATAAGGGCATGGATGTCTCTGACAAGGAATTTGTACTGGTTCAAGCAGTCAGTGGGAACCTGAGCCCTAGCATGCATGGCCTGTGAGGATGTCAGGCCTCATCCCTCCTGCTTTCCTCACACTCGGGAGTGGGAGGTTAAGAAGAGGTGACTCGGTCACAAAGGAACAAACATGGTATGTACTCACTGATAAGTGGATATTAACCCAAAAGTTCAGAATACCCAAGATTCAATTCACAGGCCATATGAAGCCTAAGAAGAAGGAAGACCAAAATGTGGAGGCTTCAGTGCTTTTTGGTATTTTGGTGAACAAAATACAGGAGGAAATATGAAGACAAAGTGTGGAGCAGAGACTGAAGGAAAGGCCATCCAGAGACTGCCCCACCTAGGGATCCATCCCATATACAGTCATCAAACCTGGATGCTATTGTGGATGCCGGGAAGTGCTTGCTAATGGAAGCCTGATATGGCTGTCTCCTGAGAGGCTATGCCAGAGTCTGAACAAATTCAGAGGTGGATGCCTGCAGCCAACCATTGGACTGAGCTCGGTGGTCTCCTATGGAGGAGTTGGAGAAGGGACTGAAGGAGCTGAGGGGCTTTGCAGCCTCATGGAGGGAGCAACAGTGTCAACAGGCTAGATGCACCACCCCCCACCCCCCCCCCGGAGCTCCCGGGGAATGGACCACCAACCAAAGAACACACATGAAGCAACCCATGGCGCTGGCCACATATGTGGCAGAGGATGGCCTTATTGGACATCAGTGGGAGGAAAGGCCCTCGGGCCTGAGGGTGTTCGATATCCCTGTGTAGGGGAATGCCAGGGCAGGAGGATGGGAGGGGGGGGAAGCACCCTCATAGAGGCGGGGAGGGGGAGATGGATTAGGAGGTTTCCAAAGGGGACACCTGGAAAGGGGAAAACATTTGAAATGTAAATAAAGAAAAATAGCCAAGAAAAAAATAAAAATAAAATACCTTCGGCTTATGAATAGAAAAAGGCTAACAATGAAAAAAAAAAATCCAGGAGAAAATAAATAAATACATAAGGGGGAAAAGAAAAAAAAGAAGTACAATTCAGTTGGCTGGTGGAATCTTCAGACAGACCAACCTGGGTCTATTTGGGTTTTAGTCAAGGACGAGGAATGCATGGCTGTTCTGGAAGTCAAACCTGACTTACATTAGTGTGCACTCACTGCGGGCCAGACGCATGAGGAATGGCCGCAGACTTTCTCGGAATCTTACGTAAGAGATGGAAGGACCTAGAACATGACTGGACAACTCTCTCCGCTTCTATTTTGTGAAATCAATTCTTTACAACCCCTGTCTTTCTTTTAGCTCAAAATACCTGAACCTTGTATTCCCCTTGAAGGCAATTAAAGGAAGCTGTCTGTTTAGGAAAATAAATGCTCTCCAAATTGCAAGAGCAGAGGTGACAACTTTTTCAATAGTTTTTTCATTAATAGTTTTTTCATTTTTTTCAATAATGTAAATCCTCTAGATGATGCCTATTTTGGCAAGCGACCTGTATTGGGGTTTTATGGGACGACGCTAACACGTTGGTATACGTTCGGCCAGCAGGTGGCAGCAAACGTTTTTATTAGGAAAACCGTGCGCTTGAAAGGAATGCCTAATCAGCAGTCTCCTCTAGCAAAAGAAGCCTATTAAGTGTGCACAGCACAGAGCATTCACCACAATTCACGCAGGAGCCTTTCTTAAGAGGGGGCTCTTGGCAGTAGTTGGTGGAAGCGCGGGGTGAATTATTTCCACCAAGTTTGTTAAAAGGAAAGTCCAGATGAGATTAAGGACTGGAAAGAAAACTCTATTGAGTTTCGCATCCTAATGACAATCCAATTTCTCGGCCCACAAACTTCTATCAGCCTTTCTCGGCCTGCATCCTGGTGCTGAGGGGCTGGACCCAGCTTTTACCATGTGGCTAAGGTTTTGCTGTTTGGAAAACAGCGTACTCTGGGCTACCTAACTGATGGAGCACTTTTCTGGAGTAGCACACTCTTGCTTTGAGATGCCCGAGGTGACCGCTATTCCTTTTCATTGCCGCTGTTCAGGGCCACCAGAAGAGAATGCTGGGATGCCAACTATCCTGACATATCCTGGCTGATTTACATCAAGTTCTGATCCTTATAAGACTTTTAAAATATAGTAAAAAGGTTCATTCGTTCTTTCAATGACTGCTTGCTTTGTGTCCACTATGCCCAGTGCTGTGCTTACAGAAGTCTCAAGTCTAGGAAAAGAATCAACTCCTTTCTCATCAAGTCCCCACAGAAACCTACAGAAACAAGCCCGGGTAGGAAGGAACACAGTCCTGGGATGTTGTTGAACCTAGCCTAGGTTTACAGACTGATAGGAGTGGCCAGTGATCCTGAGTCAGGGACCCTTAAGCTGAATTTGAAGGCTGAGAAGGAATGAGTAGGGTAAAGGAATAAGGAGAATACTCAGACCAGAGACTAAAAAGTTCTAAGACCTGAAGATGGAAGGAAGGATAGGAGGTAACATACACTGGGAGGGATAGAATATTAGGGGAGAGAATGGACTCTGTTATGTAAGTGGAAAATCATGATTCTTGCATTTATAAGGCAAATGTACACACACACACACACACTACACACACACACACAATTGACCTCTGCTGGCTGCTTTCGTGTAGTTTGGATACTGTTAGTTTGGAGCTAGTGCAAAAATATTTCCAAAAAAAAAGTTTGAGCATTTTACTGTCCCCAAGGCATTGACTTACATAAGTGGACACAAGTACCTTTAGGGACAGCCACTGTGAAAGATCATAACACATATCTTTAAAAAAATATAAAGCCTTTCGCCCTTTCTTTTCTCCTTCATTAAGGAGATGCGTACCTGTGAATTGACCAACATTTAGAAATAATCCCTTCTGGCCACTGTAAATTGTGCATCCTGCATCTGAGAAGCAGAGAGAGGAAATCAAAACACTTCCCCATCACCAATACAACACCACATGTATAGGGTTCCACGTTGTTTTTTGCATAAAATTATTTAAGGCATTGTATTCTCAGTGTATTGTGCAGGGGGTACATCCAAGACAATGGATTATACACTTAGACTTGGACCCTAGTCGTTCAATACAGTAGCTAAATACCTGCAAATATTTTATAATCCTTAAAGTATCTAGAATCTAAGACTTCTTTTGTCCTAAGCATGCTGTATAACGAATACTGTTAACTTTGAAATGAAACATATCCCATGAGTACAGTTGGTGTGATGATTTATCTTAATCAGTTTAATTATCAACTTGACACAATATAGTATCACCAGGGAGAAGGGTCTCAAGAAAGGATTGTTTCTACTAAGTTAGCCTGTGGGTTTGTCTGTAAGGGCTGGTCTTGATTATGTCAGTGAATGTGGGAAGGCACAGCCCACTGTGAGCGACACCATTCCTAGGCAGGGCACCCTAAACTGCCCAAGTGTCAGGAGTACTAGCTGTGAGTAGACATGCAGGAATTCATTCTCTCTGGTTTTGACTGTGGACGTGACAAACTACTTCAAGTTCCTGCCGTGACTTCCCCTCAGCAGTGGCCTCTAACCTGTAACTAAAGAAACAAATAAAACCTTTCTCCCCTCAAGTTGCTTTTGTTGGGTGTTCATCAGAGCAACAGGAAGGAATCTAGGACAAGTGGTAAGTGCTTGGTCCCCAGCTGGTGCTGGACTTACAGCAAGATGCTTAGGAGAGGTTCCTTCAGCTTTGAGCATCTCCCTTGAGGGTCTCAGTGTATCCTGTGTTCCCCTGGCCCTTGGCTTTCTCATCTCAGCCCAAGGGTTTACATTATCCCTCTTCCCTCCCATAGTTGCAGTTTGTTTGCATACACCTAGTCAAGAGACTAGGAAATGCCGTTAATGTACAGCAAGCTCCCAACACTGAGTCCTGATAGCTTGTTAGTCTGAAAATTATGAAATGAAATAGATGCCGGATGACCCCTCAAGCACACATCCACAGAAATGGTGAGCTCAGGTTTGCCCATTATCTGTTCACAGCAGATGTTGAACACGATGTGGCTGAGGAGAGCAGATTCCCACCCTTATCTATGACAAGGAGGAAAGAATCAGAGATGAGAGGAGGGGGTCCCTTCACACAGCTTCCTGATCAGTGGCCAACTGGGTTTACTTAGCTAGGGCCATAACCCAAGTTATGATCCGAATGGCATCTGAATACAATTTTGGGGCAGGCATAGTGTGACACAGGCTTGGAATCCCTATTCTTGAGAGGCTGAGTGAGGCAGGGGGATCAAGAGTTTGAGATCTGGTCTGTTTAGTGAGAAACTGTGTCTAAAAACATGGTTTTTAAAAAATTATTACTCAGAATTTTAGTAAGAAATAGGTGATCAATGTCAATTTCTGAAAGCACGCTATTATTCCTTCTTATCACGTAAATAATGTTTTTTTTTTTTTAATTGGGAAGTAATGTGGTTTGGTGAGGGAGATCAGGTGAGACATGACCTGAGTTTTCAGCAAATTAAGACTTAAAGTTTCTGTCTCCATCATCCTAACCTTCTTTCCGTTTTGGACCAACTTGATTGAGTTGTAATTTACACTGTATAGAATGCACCCACTTTTAAGGTCCAGCTAGTAAATTTTCCTGAGTACCTACATCAAGATGCGGAACCTTTCCGTCGACCTCCACATTCCACTCTTACCCCTTGCCCTGGCAGTCTTCCTGTATTCCCTGAACTCTAGGTAAACCGGCCTGCTTCCTGTCACCCCAGATCACATTAGCCTAGTCTGTAAATTCATGTAAGCAGAGTTGTTCAGTACGAGTTCCCTTGGGTCTGATTTGTTTTATTTAGCACACCTTTGAGATTTATCCACACTCTTGCATGCTCCATACTTCATTTTTATTACCATGTAGAGTTGCATTATATGGTGAGGCCACTGTTTATTCATTCACCCCTTGAAGGGCCATTGTTGGTGCTGCTCCCTTAGGCACTGTGAATATTCATGCAACTTTATTGTTCTTTTGGGGTGGGGATGATAAAACACAAACATATGCATACACACACACACACATTCAATTTTCCTAATAGGCATGGCGATGTGAGTTATTTATTCTTAAGCGTCTGCTTGTGGAGGTAAACATGTGTAGAATATAGATTTAATGTGTAGAATATAGACTTAATCCTGAGATGTATGTTTGCAATAACTGACACCATCAAAATCACATGCATGTTGTTGAGAGGCCTGTGCCTCATCTTGCGAACCACAGAGTCAACCCCTGGGGACGAGGGCTGCCCAGGGATCTGTTTCTGGGAGTCTCTGTGATCCCAACCATCCTGGTTTCTCTGGCATCCATCCGTGTGGCGTTGCCCATTTAACGATTTGTCTGTGAGGTTTACATACCTCTTATGTGCCGATCATAAAGACAAATGCAGCATGTTCTCTCTCATATGTAGATGTTAGCTCTGGATCTTTAGATGCGTAGCCTTCATTAAGAATATCTGTAGACATCAAGAAACCAGAAAGGAGTCATAGGGGAGGAGAGGAGAGGAACATAGTGTAATAGAGCAATGGAGTGGGAAGGGCTAAATGGGACTATAAAGAGGGATAACCAGCCCTAAAAGCCATAAGGAAACCAATACTGTAGAAGCTTCATAAAATAATTACATATATTTTAAAACATTTCAATGGAATTACCCTATACCGGGGACAATGCTCCAACTAGACACCACGTGAGAGCAAATAAAAACCTCAGTAACAGGAGCGGGTCATCTCTGTTTGAGTTGTTGATCAGCGAGGTCCCATAGATGCCCAAATATAACAGGCTACTATGATTGCTCTTACCCTAGAACTTGACAGAAAGTCTCTGTTGCTGAGGCTGGGTGGTGGTGGCCTTAATCCCAGCACTCAGGAGGCAGAGGCAGGAAGATGACTGAGTTCAGGACAGCCTGGAATTCTGAGTGAGTTCCAGGACAGCCAGGGACACACAGAGAAACCCTGTCTCAAGAGAAAACACAACACAACCCAACACAAAAGGAAATGAAACAAAGACTCGATTGCTGAGGATCATTCGAGTTTTTAACCAAACTTTGCTTTCCAGAAAGGGTGCCTATGAATGTTCACCATGGCGTCACAAAACACTAGGAAGGAGATTTCACTAGAATCAAACACAGCTCAGTTGGTGGATAAAATGGGCTTGGAAAAGTCATATTTGGCTTTTAAAAGTCACTAGTTAAATTTAGAATTCCCTTTGCCAACTCTCTGTGAGCAGTGTGATTTTTGCATAGTTAACCCCTTCTTTCTAGAAACTGACTCCAAAGTTCAAATCAGTTTATTCAGATACCAAGCATCGTCTCATGGACACAAATGAGAAGGGATGATGGTCTAAATGTCGAAAAATACATTTTAATAACTGATAACAAAAATCCAGAGCCAATCCCTTGGCTGCCCTTGTCTACAAAGTGAACCACTCCTTCAGTCTGGGAATCAAAATCTGCACCTTGACCTTCTGAAACAGATAGGCACATACTCCCATGCTAGGCAACATTGGCTTACATTTCTGCTAATAGCATCTCTGACGCACTCGTTGAATACATACTTAAATGTCTTCCTTTACCTCGTATGGGGTTACTATGGAAACTGAGATGTTCATGGCCTTTGTCCCCTTAAAGTTTGACATCCTGTATGGATGCACTAAACAAAATACAAACACATAACCATGTCATTATGAGCTGTAGGAAGAAGAAACTGCAGGGATGGTGGCATCTGGAGGGATGGTGGGGTCTGCAGGGATGGTGACAAGGTCTGCAGGAAGGGTAGGATATGAAGGCAAAACAGTGGTTCCAGAAGATGGGAGGAGCAGTAGAACCTCTGAGTCATGACCATGTTGGTAAAGCGAATATACAGATGTAATGATATGGGACTCCATACATCCACACCACCATTGAATACCTGGCTTTGATATCTATGGTGCCTTGAGTAAGAATGGCCCCAATACACATATACTTCAATGCTTGGTCATTAGGGAGTGGTATACTTGACAGGGATTAGGAGGTGTGTCCTTGTATGTTTTTTGTTAGAGGAAGTGTGTCATTGGATTGGAGGTTTCAAGGGCCCAAGTTAGGCCTAGTCTCTCTCTCTCTCTCTCTCTCTCTCTCTCTCTCTCTCTCTCTCTCTCTCTCTCTCTCTCTCTCTCTCTCTTCTTTGTGGGGAGCTTTTGGGGCCACTTCTAGAAACTTGGCAAGAATTTGATGCTGGACTGGGACGTGGAAGTAGGCTCAGGCAAGAATATTTACATTTGAGCTAATACAAAGCTCAAGATAAACTTGGCTGAAGGGATGTGTGTTGTTCCTTTTATCTTGGTCACCCTGAAAAGCCCTTAGAAACAGTGATCATGGGATTTTATTGCCTTGATTGTTCCCTGACCTAGAACTGACCTTATTCTTTGCATGTGCTTAGAAAGTCATAAAAGCAGGCTGGAGGAAGATAAACCCGCTTCAGCCTCAGCAGTGGCTGGAGTCCTGCTACAATGCTGTCCAATTGTCCTTTTCTTTTCAACCCTCGCTCCCTCCCTTGAGACCTGGTTGACTGACTGAGTTGGCTTGGTTTCTTCTGCCTGCAGATCCATATGTAGAACTCTCAGCTCCTCTTCAGCCCCTACCGCTATACTTCCCATCATAATGACAGTCGTCTAAATCTCTGAACGTGTAATCCAGCCCCAATTAAATGCTTTCCTTTATAAGATTTTTTCATGGTCATGGTGACTCTTCACTGCAATAGAACAATGACTAAAGACGGAAGTTGGTACCAGAGACTTAGGGTATTGCTGTTATATGCCTAAACATGATTTTGTTTAGAAGAATATGGAACACTTTGGGACTTTGGACAAGAAAAATGATAGGAAACTTTAAGCAGGGCTTAATGGGCCATTCCTGGTAGAAACATGAGAGAAAATGGTGCTAAGGTAAATTTGAACTGTGGGGGCCTAGCTCAAGAGGTTTCAGATGGGAAGAATATTAGTAGTGACCCAGAGACCATTCTGATGCTTGTGATATTTTGGCAAAGAATGTGATTGCTTTTTGCCCTTGTCTGAAACTTTTGCCTGAGGCTAAATTGGAGAATTTTTGGATTAATGGTGTTGCCAGCACAGATTTCAGAGCCGCCTAGGATTGACTGTGCCATGGGGCTATTACTGGCCATTCTTATGCAGATCTATAATGAAAAGGAACAAGCTGAAAAAGAAAAATTACAAAATGTACAGTTTGAGGAGAAAGGGGGCACTGGGAAGCATAAGGGAGCTAAGTCCAGTGCTCAAGGACATAAAAGTGTAAAGAATAAATAATAAAGGGAGTGGTGACCCCAGGGCAAGACTCCACCCAGCAAAGCTTAACAACTTCAGAAAAAATTTAAAAAGTTAGGGCCTGGTGTGGTGACACACACTTTTAATCCCAGCACTGGGGAGGCAGAGGCAGGCAGGTCTTTGAGGTCAAGGGCAACCTGGTCTACAGAGCAAGCTCCAGGACAGTCAAGTTTAGAGAGTAAAGGAAACACTGAAAAACAGAAAGCTGGGAAAATGAGGGGGGCATGTTCCAGCTCCAGAGATCAGAAGAACATGGTGGCTTTGGCCATGCGACTCTGGCTTTAAAGCCAAGGATACCAGAAAGGGGTTGTAGAATCACTCTCTATGATTAAGGAAAACTGCTGAGGTCAGGCTGTCCCTGCACAGAGGCTCAGAAAGGTCTTTATGTGAAGTCATGAAGGGGAAACCTGGATTGCTTTAGAGACGTCAAAATGATGTTAGGATGCCAGAGGTGTTGCCTGGGCTGGGGAGGGGGGAGGGAGCTGCTAACAGAAAATGGAACTATGGGGAGAGGGGAAGGGGAGGAGAGTGGGGCAGAGGGGAGGGAGAAGGGGGGAGGGGGGAGGGAAGAGGAGGGGAGAGAGAGAGAGAGAGAGAGAGAGAGAGAGAGAGAGAGAGAGAGAGAGAGTTGCAGTCAATAAAGCTGAAAGGAGGAGTTAGAGATCTGAAGAGCAATTTGACGTCAGCCATGGAGATGCAGAGTCTGGAGTTTGTCCTGCAGGTTTATGGCCTTGCTTTGGTCCAGTCTGTCCTCATGATGCTCTCTCTTTCCTCTCCTTGGAAACGGTCATGTATATGCTGTGCCACTGTATGTTGAAAGTACGTGATCTGTAATTACTTCCAGACAGAGAGTGTTTTAGAATGGCCACTCTGGACTTAGAAAAGAGAAGCTGGAGGGAGGCAGTAGTGGATGGCACAGAGGGTGGCGGTGATGGGAATCACTGGAGGGACTCCTTCATCCTCAGGCTTTGCATCTCTCACTATGAGCAGGGTAACAGGTAGAGACACAGAAAGCTGAGAGGGTACGAGACACCTTGGAAAGTGAGATAAGAGGTGTTTATTTATTTTTATTTCATGTACATTGGTGGTTTGCCTGCGTGTATGTCTGTATGAGGGTGACAAGTCCCCTGGAACTGAGTTACAGACAGTTGTGAGCTGTCACACGGGTGCTGGGAATCAAACCCAGGCCCTCTGGAAGAGCAGTCACAACTCTTAACCACTGAGCCATTTCTCTAGCCCCAGCCTTTCTTGGATAGTGGTGGATATGTCAGCTACAGCTTTCTTTTGCTGAAATCAGGACCTGGTAAGAAGCAGTTTAGAGAAGAGGGTTGTATTTCAGCTGATGTCCATGAGTGGAAGATTCCCAGGGGCAGGAGTGCAAGCAGCTACCACTGTTTCTACCACGGTCAGTCAGCAGAGAGGGGTAGTGCTCAACCTGGGTTGTTTGTTTGTTTTTTGTTTTTGTTGTTATTTGTTTGTTTGTTTCCTTTTTAATTTTCAGTCCAAGATCACAACCCATGGAGTGGAGCCTGTATTTATGGAGGGTTTTCCCACCTCAACTAATTGTTCCTTCAAATACCCTCACACACCTGCCTAAAGATGTGTCTGGTAGTCGAGTCCAGATCTAACCAAGTTGACGATCAAGTCTTGAGGGAGGGAGCTGGAGGAGGAAGAGAGGATAGATAGAAGCCTAACATATTCTGTAAGCATGTAACGTTCTCAAAGAATAAATTACACACTATCTTAAAATTATCCTCACAGTTGGATGTGGGATGAAGGCAAGTTGCCAGCGGTAACTAGGCTTTGAGGGGGATGTCGCAAAGAAGCCTGGTGGTGCCGCTGAGCATGCTGGGAAACCAGGTAACAAGACAGGAAGGCTGTGGGTGGTGGACTCCCTTACGACACACTAAGTTTTGGGTACTGCTTTAGTTTGAATCTGCAATAATCCCCACAGGTGCATGCTTTGAATATTTGGTCCCTGGTTTGTGGTGCCATTTTGAAGGCTGAGGTAGAGTCGTTCTGTCAGAAGTATGACACTGTGATGGGCCTTTGATGTTCACACCTGCTTTTGGTTCCTGTCTCGCTCACTCTGCTTCCTGTCTGCCACCCTGTGAACAGACACCACTTACCATCAGGAGCAGGGCCCTCCCACCCCCCAAGCCTTCTCTGTCACGGAGCCAAACAATGGAAAAAAAGAAACCCTTCCGCCCTTAAGCTTTTTCTATTGCATGTTTACATCAGAGAGGTTCAAAAGTAGCCAAGACGGGTGCTTTAGGGATGGCTAAATAGAGCTGGTGAGCTGACAGTCCAGGGCTCAGACTTCTGTCAGCATTAAAGGTACAGAAAACACACACATTTAAAGCCATCGGAAGAGACAGTGTGGTGGCCGGGGAAGAGTGAGGAGACAAGCTGAGGCCCCAGAATCTAGTCTGAACCAATTCCGACACTTATTGTCTGGAAAACAAGCCAAAACAGACAGCTGGTTATGTAACATTGAAAGGCTGAGAAAAGAAGCATTGGGGGTGGGAAGGAAGTGGATTGTGACTTGGGACTCAGTGGTCTAAGGCCAATGACAGCTGAAAATGACGGGCTTAGCACTCTAAAGTTATGGGTGTTCTTGTGTGTCTCTTGATACTCCTATGCCATGGCTCAGGGGATTAAAGGGACTCTGGCAGAGGAGACCATTGAGAAAACGAATATATCGGATTTCTACTGCCATTTAGATATGAAGGGATAGAGAAAGCCAGGAAGACATTTTTCTTGTTTGTTGTCCTTAACTAAAAAAGACATCAAAAAGAAAAAGAAAAAAAAAAAAACCCACTACAGGAAAGGCTGCGAGGAGGTAACTGAGCAGCAGAGAGGCCACAGGGTTCAGAGCACACTGAGACACCGCAGGTGACTCTCCAGCTAGAGAGAGAAGCGCCTCTCCTCCTCCGGCAACGATGATATTTTTGTCAAGGTGGTAATTTGCAGCAATTGCTTTTAGTCTGTATTCTCCATGAGAATAGCTTCTGTAGCCGAATTACAGCTCGTTAGAGCTATAGGAGATGTTAGAAGTTCTGATTTCGTCTGTCTACCGCAAATGATAAAAGCAGGGGCCGGAGAGGATGCGGCTGCATTGGCTGCATCTGGGACCGCTTTCATCTTGGCGCATCGTGGGTGGATCACTGAGCATCCTTGAGCCTAGCTTTCTTCATGTAAAATGTGGGCCATAATTATCATGGAAAGGAGTCATCTGCTTTTGTTGGTGGTGCTACTGCTTTGAAAAGACTGTATCTCTCTGACCACCCATCTTTATGCCTACAGCTTATAGGCCTTAGAGTTACAAAAAGGCAAACAACTTGGTTCTGTTGCAGTTGATCAATGCTGTGTCCCCAAAATAAAATAGCATATAAAGGCCTTTTAGATGCACACCAGGGACTGGGGAGATGGCTCAGTAGGGGAGTGCTTGCAGTACGATTATGAGGACCTGAGTTCAGGTCTCAAGACCCCCTGGAAAGTGTTGGATGTGGTTGCATGCACCTATAACTTCAGCTCTTGAAGGCAAGGCAGACAGGAAGATAGCTAAGACTTACTAGCCTAGCCCAAACGAATAGAGTTCCAGGTTCAATGAGAAACTCAAGAGAATAAAGTGGAGAGGGCTAGAAATAAAATGTCTGAGGTCTTCCTCTAGCATCTGCATGGCACGCACATCTGTACACTCATGTGTACACACACCATACATACAGACACACAGGCACAGGCAGACAGACAAACAGACACTGCAGACCACAGCATTGATATCCAGATGTAGATCTTCCCCTTACTGGCTCTATGAGCCCAGTGCCTGTGAGCCCTTCTGCAGGCCATGTGTGTGTATGTGCTTGCTGCTGGATTAACCACTACTTGGTGACAGTTTCTAGCTCATTATATAAAGGAGAAACTTTTCTTCTTGGAATATAAACCATCTCTTTTAATTGACTTATCTGTTTACTGCTTATTGTATAGTACAGATGTTTTGAACGTTTTTATAATTTCAGATTCATCACTGAGCTGTAAAAGTGGTTTGGAGACCTTCTTCAGTATAACAAAGCACACTTCCTCATCCCAGCTTCCACAAAGGAACTACCTTATGACCAATAGCCTGTTTTCCAAGTGTGGCCAGGCGGGACACTGATGCTCATCCTGTGGTTTAGCATCCGAACCAGTGCTGAGGCTCACAGTTAGCTGGGCCTCCAGCCCAGGAATCACTCTTTCTTTTCCTCAATGTTGACACTTTTGAGACCTTCCTCTTAGTTTGCATTGTCTGTGTTTCTTTATGGCTGAATTCTCCTGTTCTTACATCCATCCTCTCTCGTAAGAATTGCATCTTGGGAATTTGGGAGCTGCATTCACCACCAGCCTGTATTCTTTTTGCAAAGCACACATCTGTACAGAAGGAAACCTGCTTCTTGCCCTATGCCTAGAATGATAATATGGCCTTCAAAAAGTTGACACAATGCTTATGGTTCTACTTGCATGGTTCTCATGAAATGGTTTATAGCATGATGGACTTTGAGTATTTTATTATCTAAGATACAACGCCATGCAGCTGGATACCTAGAAATGTCAGGTCTATGTTCTTCTCATTTGTCATTGTTCATTAACTAGGAACAGACCTAAATCATCAAGAGTTCATTCTTAGACTTAAGTACCCAATCAACCAAAATTCTTCTAGAGTCATCAATAAATAATGTCACCATGTAATGACTCCCCGTACCAAAGGAATGAGCAGTCAGGTAGGGACTACAGGAGCGGCTTACTCCTCAGAAGACAGCAGACTCAGAATCATCACAAACACCCACAACAGATAGCACAGACTATTCTAACTTTAGTTCATAGGACACATGGAAATGTTTACCTGGGATTGGAAGCTTGACTTCAGTCTGCCAATGTATTACAAGATAGCCTTCACCTGAGAACTTGCCTGCACGTTTGCTTATTTATCCATGTATGGGATGTGTTCTAAGGGCTCAAGGGGATGTCACACACGGGCTATTCTATAGGGAGGCAAAGCAGACATGGAGTTTGTTTGTAGAGAAATGTGATGGTGGATGTTGGTCATAAGAACAGCATGACCAGCCATCATCAGACAGAGGAGCAGGAACACAATATAAAACAAGACAAAGCAAAAAGTAAAAACTGAGAAAACCATCATAGCTTCATGGAAGAGGACAAGTAGAATAGAAGCCAAGTGGGGAAGTGGCCAGGGAGACCCCGTTTGGTGCTCCAGGGAGTGCCGCTGATGACTTTTAAGCACAACAGAGAGAAAAATCAGATTTGGATCTTAAAGTTCTCTTTAATGCAAGAAAGAGACAGGTTACAGGTAGACACACCATTCTCATGGTGGCTCTGGCCAGGAATGATAGTGGGCAGAACCAGCGTGGAGGTGCAGAGACACTGGAAGAAGGAAGATGTTTTAGAGGAAGTGGCAGGGCATCCATGGGAGCTGGTTCAGACTGCCAGTTTTCACCCTCTTATCCCTAACCTTAGAAAGTTCCTTTAACTCCATGTGCTGCAGTTTCTTTATCCATAAAATGGAGACAATAATCATACATGCTATGCACATACCCATGTCCTGTACTCCTACGCATATGGCTTGTAAGCCAAGGGGAACATGAGTGTAGCTCAGGAGATCCTTAAGAGCCAAGCATGATGGTCAACTGAGTGAGGGGCAGAAGAAATAGATGTATATCAGCCAGATACTCATGTGCAAATAGCAGATACCAAACTGTCTTAAATTGAAAGGAATTGATAAGGAAGGTTTCGGCAGGCAAAATTTTCACTTTCTGCCAAAATAGGATAATAAGAATCAGATTTTCCTGTGTGCCCCAAAGTAAACAAAATATGCAAAGCCATAGATTTTTTTTTGTTTTGTTTTGTTTTTGTTTTTGTTTTTGAAGACGATGGACAGTAGTCGGTGAAGTTCAGCTGTCTCTAATAGGTGGACGCAAAATGAGGCGAGCCTTGCAATTATCTCCACCTGGCTGCTTGGAATTATTTCCAGGCTGAAGCAACAGGTTAAGTGAAGCCAAAGGGAGTCTGTTGGAGGCCTTGATGTGGGGAGATAGAAACTCCAGGGAGTTCAAGAGGGTTGGGGTTTTTAGAGCTCAGTGGCAGAGAGAGAGAGAGAGAGAGAGAGAGAGAGAGAGAGAGAGAGAGAGAGAGAGAGAGAGAGAGAGAGAGAGAGAGAGAGAGAGAGAGAGAGAGAGAGAGAGAGAGAGAGAGCTTCCGAGTGATTTTTCCAGACACACCTGGGGTCACTCTTGAAAAGTCAACTGAGGATAAGCATCAACCAAGGAAACAGAGGGACCCGAGTGCAGGCAGGGAGTATTAGAAAGGGTTAGAGAGGTACCAGAGGGAGCCATCTCTTAACACATAAACAAGGCTAGGAATAGTGCTCATGGCCAGGCAGATCAGAAAATGGGTTGTCAAGTAAAGTAGTCTTGGGGTGGGGGTTAGCCTTCGACTAAATGGCATTCTGCACCGCCTAGCAAATTTTTAAACCAAGCTTCCAAATAATCCAGCAGCTTCAAATGATTTACTGCATATCAGCACAACAGTCTTTTGTATGTACATTTAATTTATTTCTGTATTTATTCATTTACATATAAATAAGCTATCTGGTGTCCAAAGAAGTAAAATTAAATCTAATCAGAAATTATGGGGCATGAGGAGGCTCAGGAAAACATGAATAATACTGAACAAAACTGAAGACAAAAATCAGTGAAGAAAAAAATTGATAATCAAATCAGAGATAACAAGAAGTCAGAATTGCAATTCAAGGACGTTAAAATAGAGAGTGCTGCATCGGATTTGTTGAAAAGCTTGAGGAAAGACTCAGTGTGTTAAAGTAACCTACACTGAAATGGTAGCGCTTAAAAACGGAAGTGTTTCGGATGATACTACATTATGTGGGATTAACAGCAGATTAGACAACTCGGAGGAAAAAAAAATAAGATTCTGAAGATGAATCAAGACAAAATATTTAAATGTAACTCAATGATAACAAAATACTCCAGGGAGAATGAGGAGAAATGTGCTTTCTGTGGGATAATTCCAGGCTGTGCTCTGACATGGTACCCTTGAAGAGCAGACAAAGGAAGAAGAAAGGAAAACATTTTTAAAAATAAGGCTGAGGGTGTCCCCTGATACAGCCTGCATTTCAAATAGGCTCAGAAAATCTTGAGCCACACCAAGAAGTAAGGAACACGATGGCTGATCTCCTCTTGCTAAATTTGTTTGGTTTTCCAGTACCGTAACACCATGCTGAAAGCTTTCTTCCTGGATAGAAGTATTGTAATGATTATTGGACAATTGATCACGATAAACAAACTATTCTATAAAACAAATTACTTTGCATTTTACTAAACAACAACAGTAATAAAGAGTAAAATTTTACTGTCAGTGTTTCTGTTAAGGAGAAGAACCAAGGTCTCTCCCTTGTTTGCCCACAGGGCCTCACAGACTGATATGTATGTATTCCTTCCCTGCCATTTTAACAGAAATAAGTGCTGAAAGAATCATCAAGAAGACATTTTAATCTTAATTTAAGAAGTTTTTGAATATAAGCTTGTGTTACTGGCATGACTGGTGCCCATCGAGGAGATGGAGTCTGAGCCCTAGAACTGGTTACAGGTGGTTGTGAGTTGTCATGCGGATCCTGGGAATTGAACCTGGGTCCTCTAGAGGAACAGACAGTGCCCTTAGTCTCTGAGCCAACTCAGTCCCAACAAAAATATTTCAATCACCATGTCTGATACAAATCCTTTCTTACTTTCTTCGGATCAGTGAGTGTTGAGCCCCACTGGACAGTAAGAAATTCTACCCCCTATCTGAACAGGTTCAAGTTAACAGGTTCAAGTCTGAGCCTTTCTCCCCAGGATTTTCCAACATGTCCCAAATACCTCTTGATGATTGATGCCTGGTTGTCTTTCACATAAAGGTGACTCTTGTAGAGTGAGCCAGTGTCTTAGCTTTGGCTCCCCTTCAAACAGATGCCAAGATCCAGGGTTGAGTTCAGTACATTTATCTGACAGTTTATTTCCTGTGACCGTGACAAGTGTTCTCTGGGCTGAGTTATTGTTATTGCCGTTGTTGTTGTATGATTGTCCAGGAAAACAATGGTCTATTTTCAAACAATAACTGTTTGTAGCTTATTAAACAGAAATGATAAAAATGTCAGTGCCAGTGCTTCTGTTAGCGAATTGCCGCTGAGAGAAATTGGGATCTGTGGGAAGAAAAGCTGAAAAATATGCAGATTCAAGCCAAAATGGGTTCTCCAGCGAGATTCTGCCTCCACGGTGTCCTGTGGAATACACACACCTGGGAACTGTGTTACAAACTGAGTGTGACGTATTGTGCCTGTCATCCCCACAGTAAGGTGTTCTGGAATAACAACAACAACAGAAAACTGTCCCAGAGAAGACAAGGCAATGGAGACTATCCCTCCACTCACATCTCATCACCCAGGCTCCTCTGAACAGGGACGAAGGTCAGAGACCCTGGGAGTCCTTCTTTCTTTTAAGATTAGAAGGTACAGAGCTGGAGAAATGGCTCATTGTATAAAGCACTTACAGTGTGAGCATGGAGACCTGATTCGAATCCCCCAAATTCACATAAAGTCTGGTGTGGCAGCCACATCCCTGCACTACTCTAGAGAGATGGGAGGCAGAGACTGAAGGATGCTTGCAGACCAACTAGCCCAACAACTGTGAACAAAGAGACTCTGTCTCGAATGGGGTGGAAAGTGAGGACTAATATCTGAGGTTATTCTCTGGTCTCGACCTCAATACCCATGCATACATCATATGGACACACACATCACACACACATCCTCACACACTACTATCACCATCATCATCAAATCTGGGATTGTGTACCAAATCTGGCACCAAAGTGAGCCCTTAGGTGAGACGGTACTCACGGAGCAGGAACCTGGCAGGCAGCAGCATCTGTCACTGATGTGAAAACAATCAGATTGTCAACTTTATTATTGATAATTTTTAATCTCATCGCATGCTATGACATACAGTTTTTTCATTAAAAATTCAGAGCTCCAGATTTTCTACACGTATTTGTAAAACTACCCTTCCTATATGGAGAAATCCCATGCCTTTGTCAAATATATCAATGATAAAACCTTTTTTTTTTGGACAAAAATAACCCAACTTCATTTTTAATTCAAATAAATATGTTAATACAAGATTAAGAAATGTCATCAAGAATCTCTTGAATTTAATTTGCATTTAATACTGAATAAATATCTAACATTACTAAAACCACTGAGAAATACATGTCAGACTATGTATTACAACGAGATTTAAAGGATGTATATCCAATAGAATTAATGTATTCACTGTTTTATAGTTCTAAAAAGAAGAAAGAGGATCATGTGACTATTTGTATTACCTCATTTATAAAATAGAAGGACTGTTTAGCTGAAATTGTATGCTTTATCTGAAGGGATCTGTGTGTTGGAAACCATGGTCTTTCTTTGGTGTGTGTGAGTGTATTTGTGAGTGTGTGTATGTGAGTGTGTGTCTGTATTTGTGTGTGAATGTATGTGTATGAGTATGTATATGTGTGGGTATGTGTGTATCTAAATGTGTGTATGTGTGTGTGAGTGTGTGTATGTGAGTGTGTGTGTGTATGTGTGTATGTGAGTGTGTGTATGTGTGTATGTGAGTGTGTGTGTATGTGTGTATGTGAGTGTGTGTATGTGAGTGTGTGTGTATGTGTGTATATGAGTGTGTGTGTGTATGTGAGTGTGTGTGTATGTGAGTGTGTGTGTATGTGAGTGTGTGTGTGTATGTGAGTGAGTGTATGTGAGTGTGTGTGTGTATGTGAGTGTGTGTATGTGAGTGTGTGTGTGTATGTGTGTATGTGTGTATGTGTGTGTATGTGTGTATGTGAGTGTGTGTGTATGTGTGTATGTGTGTGTATGTGTGTATGTGAGTGTGTGTGTATGTGAGTGTGTGTGTGTATGTGAGTGAGTGTATGTGAGTGTGTGTGTATGTGAGTGTGTGTATGTGAGTGTGTGTGTGTATGTGTGTGTATGTGAGTGTGTGTGTGTATGTGTGTATGTGAGTGTGTGTGTATGTGAGTGTGTGTGTGTATGTGAGTGTGTGTATGTGAGTGTGTGTATGTGAGTGTGTGTGTGTATGTGAGTGTGTGTATGTGAGTGTGTGTGTGTATGTGAGTGTGTGTGTGTATGTGTGTATGTGAGTGTGTGTGTATGTGAGTGTGTGTGTGTATGTGAGTGAGTGTATGTGAGTGTGTGTGTGTATGTGAGTGTGTGTATGTGAGTGTGTGTGTATGTGTGTATGTGTGTGTATGTGTGTATGTGAGTGTGTGTATGTGAGTGTGTATGTGTGTGAGTGTGTGTGTATGTGAGTGTGTGTATGTGAGTGTGTGTGTGTGTTTGTGTGTATGTGTGTATGTGTGTGTATGTGTGTATGTGAGTGTGTGTATGTGAGTGTGAGTGTGTGTGTGTATGTGAGTGTGTGTGTGTGTGTATGTGTGTGTGTGAGTGTGTGTGTGTGTTTTATGTTCTACCTTGGGTGGAAAATGAGTTAGAACAAAGTGTAAATATCATCAATTATATCCTAATTTCTCAGCCTCAGCAAAAAAACGTCCCCTGGTGTTTAAAGAGAGAGAAAGCCACAGAACTCTAAAATAAACTCTAAAGGAGTGCGTGCCTCCTTTTTTTTGCAGGGTGGGGGGTGGCTTTTTTTTTTTTTTTTTTTTTTTGAGACAGGGTTTCTCTGTATAGCCTTGGCTGTCCTGGAACTCACTTTGTAGACTAGGCTGGCCTCAAACTCAGAAATCCATCTGCCTCTGCCTCCCGAGAGCTGGGATTAAAGGCGTGTGTCACCACTACCTGGCAAGTGCCTACTTTGGTTGTTGCTGTTGTTGTTCCTAGGAATAGAAATCATTGAATATCAGATAGAGGCTAATTTTGATTAGATTATTCATGACACACTTTCATTTTTTTTTCTTAATTTACTTACTTATTTACGTTACATCTCAATCATAGTCCTCCTCCTCCAAGTCATCCCCTCACATCCTCCCTTCCCCCTGTCTTCCTTCTCCTCTGAGAAGGGGAGGCCCTCCTGGATACCAGCCCACACTGGCACATCAAGTGCCAGAAGGACTAGGCATATCCTTTTCCACTGAGGCCAGACAAGGCAGCCCAGCTAGGGACCCAAAGGGAAGCATCAGAGTCAGAGACAGCCCCTGCTCCACTTGTTAGGGAACCCACTTGGAGACCGTGCTGCATATCTGCTACATATATGTAGGGGCCCTGGGTCCAGCCCATGCATACTCTTTGGTTGGTGGCTCAGTGTCTGTGACCCCCCATGGGCCCAGTTTAGTTGACTCCATAGATCTTTTTGTGGTGTCCTCGACCCCTGTGGCTCCCCAAGTCCATCCTTCCACTCTTCCACAAGACTCCCCAAGCTCCACCTAATGTTTGATTGTGGGTCTCTGCATCTGTTTCCATCAGCTGCTCCACGAAGCCTCTCAGAAGACGGTTATGTTAGACTCCTATCTGCAACATAGCAGAGTATCCGGAGTGGTGTCAGGGGTTGGCTCTCTCTCATGGGATGGGTCTCAAGTTGGACCAGTCATTGATTGGTTGGCCATTCTCTCAATCTCTGTTCTACCTTTATCCCTGAACATCCTGTAGGCCGGATGGACATACTTTTATATTGAGCATATTCAGTGTTTTATTGAAGGTCACACAAGTTAGAGAGAAATTATGAAAGAGTCTCTCCTGCAGATTTTGTCACACTTCAGGAAACTGGATAATTCTGGCTACATTTCCAACGATGCATAGAAGGACTGCCAGTTTTTCAGAGTCCTACCTGTTTCAAGCCACTGGTATCTTCCAGACATATCACAAAGGGACCCTAGAGGGGACCCATAGAAGGTGACCTACAGGTACCTTCAAAATCCATAGCACATTCAACATGTCTCACCCATGACTCAGTCTTATGAACCCCACTTTCCACCGGTCACCTGACTAATAGTGTGTCTTCCCCTCAGCCCATCTTTGCAATGCAGCTCAAACCCGCTGTGCAGCTTGGGCAGAGCTAGCTGTCCAAAGGCTTCCTGCATCCCACCCAGAAGGAGCAGGTGCTTCTTGTTTCATTGGCTGAAGGTTGTTCAAACCCAGAAACAGTTTGAAAATCTGCCTAGAAAAGGGATCCTGTGAGCTCGGAAGACTCTATTCAAACCCATCTGAAAAAATGTTCCTTGTTCATAAGCCTGTTGCACAAAGCCACAGCTGCTGCGGAAGCTGCCTCGTGCTCAAATGTGCGCATGCCCAGTTGTGCCAGACAGTCACTGATCTCAGCCTACACCCCCACCTCACACCCCACCATCTGTAGAAAGTTCCCATCACCCGATCCATGCAGATACTTGACACAACACATCCTGAAATGTGTGCCAATTTGGCATTGTCCAAAAAATTTACTACCTAAAATTGACTTTCTGTTTTCTGTTTCTTTTTGCAGGGCTGGAGTATACCATTTAATTAATTAATACATTATTTAATATTGTTTAATGTTAATTATATCAATTATTAACATATCATTAATACATTGTGATTGCTAATACTGACTAATATATTATTTAGAATTGTTTAATATTGTTAATTAATTAAACAACATGCTCCAGCCCTGCACAAAGAAACAGCAAACATAAAGTAAAATGAATGAATTAATTGATTAATGAATTGTGAATGTGAGTTTGTATACACTGTCTGAGTTTCTGCTGGTGTGAACTGCCCTTTGCATCTTTCTCCCAGTTCTGGTGTTTGTAAAACTGAGACGTGAAGTTATTGACGCATCCTGTGTTAATAATCTTTTCACTGCTGGGGGGATGTCTACTAGTCTATCACTGCTTTATGAGTCCAGGTACAGATCTGTCATCATTACCTAATATGGCGTTATTTTATACTACCAACGGTAGCATAATTAAGATAGTAACACTGTGCAGACTTTGGGGGTTTTATATATTCTAATTCCTTTATTTCTCATAATATTTCTCTACTAGTCCAGTGTTCATCAAATCCCCATTTTGTAGATGAGAAAGCAGAGGTGTACAACACTTAAAGAAATGGGTCAAGATTATTCAGTGGAGAGTAAGAGCAAGTTCTCAGCCTAATCTCATTCCAGAAGACTCAAGCTTATGACTACATAGTCTCACACAACTTCATTTTAGTATTATATAAATCAAAGTTCAATTTTTAAAAACTTCATTAGGGCTTACACAAAAGTACACAGTATTGAGTTTTATACCTAAAAGCTATGGTACATGCCACTTTGTTCATTGATATTATGTTCCAATGGTAGATTCTGTAAGACTCGTTTATTAAAAATAAAAATAAATAAAATAATCCCCAAACAAACAGAAAACCAACAGTCTCTGCTCTCAAGAAGCTTACAATGAAGGAATTAAGACTCACACTTCTATATGATACTGTGATGACCGGCATAATAGGATCCAATCAAGGATTCTGGCAAAGTCCACAGGATGGCTCCCTGACAGGCAACACAGGAAGATACAGCCAGCTATTTCAAAGCAAGCACAGGAACCTTGGAATACTTGAACCTTGAGTCAGCAAAAATGGCCCATTCTCATCCTGTGTCAACCATGCTCCTCCTACATATTATGTGGATCTTTCGTCTTCCTGCTGAGAATATGGGACCCTGGTTTACCCTTGGAATACTTTTAGTTTGCATTCTAACCTCACAGTTCTCGATGTTCATTATTAAATGGGGTAGGGTGGAGATGGGGTAACTGTTGGTTCTTTTCTGTCTTTGTTAATTTCTTCCCCAGTAAAAGCGTGCATAACTTTCTTCAAGAAACAAAGCCTTAAGATTTTTGTTTGTGTCAAAAATGCCAAGTTGTTGCATAAACTGCTGTCACCTTAGTGTTTTTCTCTTAAAAGTTCAAAGCTATCATGGGCCTAGAGTAGGTAATGCTGGTCGCTAAATGAAAATTCTCATATGCTTCAGAGAGATTAGACTAGGAGTGCAGGTCTTGCTTTCAATGGTTGTGGTACAAAGAGGCACATCCAAGAGAAAAGCTGGGTGATCTCATACTGGGCAAGCGCAGTCTTATCTGGATTTTTCCCATGATGTCATCCCGTGTTGGTTATTTTTAAGCACATGGACGAAAGCATTTACTTCTTGGCTGCTGGTGTTCTGTCTCACCTCAGTTGCTATTTTAGCAATTGTCCTATATATGGACAGTGCTGTGATCTCATGGGTGCTGGAAGGGAAGAGAAGAGAGGCCAGAGGCCTGCCTGCCTGATGACATGGGATGGGGACAGAGCCTACCAGCAAGGTACCTGCAGAAAGGGACAGAAGCAAACTCAGTGAAAACATTGCCCTGTGCTGGGTTTTTGAACAACTGGCTGTGAAAACGCAGAACTCCACAGCATTCTCACAAACTAGCTTATTTTTCTGCATGTTGCTTTTAGGTAATTTCTGAAAGATCACCTACCCCAACAAGGCCATGCCTACTCCAACAAGGACACACACACTCCAACAAGGCAACACCCACTCCAAGAAGGCAACACCCGCTCCGACAAGGCCAGTTAACATTGCGACTCCCTATGAGCCTACGGGGGGTCATTTTCATTCAAACTACTACAATATCTATAAAATTTTATTGGATAACTTCATACTCAGTTGGTATGTTTGGTCTATGTGATTTCATGACACCATAAAGGTTGACTGAACAGATGAAGAGATGGGACACTGCGCCTTATGCTCATATGGTATTGCTAAACATGCTGCAGATATCGGGATACATCTGTGATCTCTCAACAGTGCAACAGTGTTTTGAGTGTCATACCTATTACTACACTATAAAGTATTTTTTTTATTGATAACACAGTCAGGTCATGATCAGAAACATGAGAAAAATGAAATTTGTGTGTATGCCTTTAAGGCATGACAAAGGATGTGTGAGAAACTTGGAACTCCAGGTGTATGACCTGGTCACATCTTCAAGGTCATTAGACCAATTTGGTTCTTAGCAATTTTCTATTCTAAACTTCTAGTTTGGGGTGGGGTGGGGTGGTAGATCAGCAGGCTTCAGTGTGTTCTACTCATCTGTAGCTGAACCTAAGAAGACTCAGGGGACTTTTATTCTGGAAATTAACCACTGCATTTTATTTATTACATTATATATATATATATATATATATATATATATATATGTTCTTATCAAATGAAAGGACACTGTAGCTTCCAAGCAAGCAAGCAAACAAGCAAGAATGGTGGATTAATTAAGTCATGCTCGATCTTAGCAGCTAAGGAAATGTGTCCTGATAAATAACTGGAAGATTGTTAGCATTTTAGCAGGAACAGTTGTTTTTAAGAATTTAGAATATAGCAAAAATCAATAATCAATTTCAAAACAAGGCAGGTGATTTTGAGTGGGTTTTTTTTTTTGTTTGTTTTTTGGTTTGTTTGTTTACCTTTTGGCTCTGGATGAGTTGAAAAATGTTTATGATACTGTTCAATTGTTTATTCAGGGAGTCAACTTTAGACTAGTCTGAAATGACTAAAGACACAGTCTCTGATCAGTGTGGTTCCGTATGGAACCATTGCAGGTCAGTCTATGTTCAAAGAAGGGAAAGAACCACGAATTCAATATCATTTGAAGTAGAATCTGCTATGGTGTGTTGCAGCTGAGCATAGGTAAAATCTACATGGAGGGAAAAAGCCTCAGACAAATCTACAACACATGTAAAAACATAGAACTTTTACAGTTTGTTTATTGCATTATCCTTCAGTAGGTACCCTGCAGAAAATTTGAGTTTATTATCTGCTATCAAACCTGGAAAGGCACCAAACTCCATATTGTAGACTCATCTACTGGGGAGTTTAATGAGTTTTCCTGTCAAAAAATATTGACATCTATAATATTATCGTTCCCTTGGGGAAATGTGAACCATCTAAACCTGTCCTCTCTTGATCCCCGCAGCAAACCAAGATACAATTGCACCAAAATTCATTCTGAGGAACCCGTGAATCTGTTAGGCTTACTTATAAAGAGTTAAGTGTGAGAGTTAAGGTCAGAAGCATGGGTGACACAAAGCAGCCATACTGGAAAGTCTAGACCCAACATGGTAAATGGTTCCCCCATGGCTATGTAGATGGTGTCCATTTTCCCTAATAATCCTTCTCCACTTATATCCTCTCAGTCTAGCCTTTCCTAAGCCCCTGACACCATGTGAAATTAGAGCAGAATTATAGACAACTGGTTGGGAGGAGAGGCTGGAAACTCAGGTGAAAGTTCCTCTCTGCTTTCTCTTTCCAAGTCAACAGCCAATAAATCCAGTGATGTGTTAATTGCTGGCAAGCAAGCATGGTCCGACTCCTGGAGATGGCTAAAGCATCTCATAGGATTATGTTGAAGCTGCAAAAGCTAGCGGTGCCATGTAGCCATGGGGAAATCATAACACAGTGCGTTCCTGACATTTCTGTGGTGATGCTGCTGTGGCTAAACCTGCTGTATTAAAGCAGAGCACACACAGCGCCTATCTAATGGTTGTAGCAAGAGACAGCATGAAATGTCCTTTTCATGGGTATTAAAATAAACCATTTACTATAAAATAACCCAGTGTGTCGTGCTTGGGGCAGCCTCATCATCTCCTGTTTCCTATGCCTTTTGATTACACCAAATAGGCTGCATCAGTTTGTACGTTGCATTCTGTATTTCTACAACTACAACATGTCCTTGCTTTACACGATGAATGGCTGACTATATAAGAGAAGCACTTGAGTTATATAAATAACTTCTAAGTAATGAGCATCCTTAAAATGGTATACTCCTGGCCTCAATGCTAATATTTGGCAATACTTATCCATGTAAAAAGAGTTTCACAGATTAGGTTACATCCACAAAGTTTATTAAAAGTCAGCTTTAACAGATGACGTTCACAATTAGTTCTGGCGATAGAAAGCATTAACTCAGAGCCTGAATTCAGTGAAATAGTATACTCTCTCTTCTCTTCTCTCCTCACCAGATTATAATTATTACAAGAAAATCACAAGTTCATACTGCTATACTTTTTAATTTCATCAGTGAACACTTATTGAGGTTTTGTTATCACTTCTATGTAAGTACCTCTGGGAATTTTTTTTTCTTTTGCCTCTTGGTCTGCAAAGGGCAACTTGATATTCCTATACCTAGCTTTATAGAAAACCTTTGGCAAACCCCAGCAGAGGTCCAACAGCACATTTATGGGTAGCCCACTTAGTACATGGACAGAGACATTCTGACTGTAAATTAGAAAGGATCTAATGACTGCCTCACCTTTGGTGTGCTTGTCTATGAATGCAATTCATCTTGTTCGTAATCAACACCCCGAACTGCCTGGGGTTTGCTCCATCCTCATAGTCTCAGTAAATTCTCCATGGCAGCCCTAATCTACAGAGGACACCGTTCATAGAACTGCTCATCAGTGGATACCTCCATCACCAATTGGATGTCTCTATGCTTTTGTAGGACAAGTGTCTCCCAGCTACCTTGAGATGTGGACTGTAGGGCAGTAAATATAGGTAGCACTTGGTGAACATGCTCTGATGGCCTTGCACTCCTAAGAAGAATTAGGCAGGTCCTTTGTGCTTTTTCATGAAAGGAAGCATCTCCATTTCAGAAAACAATGAACCATGGTTTTAAAGCTGCCAGCAAACCACTAAAGCCAAATCTAGTTGTAGGAAGTAATAGGGATTTAGCTCAGTGGTAGAGCGCTTGCCTAGCAAGCGCAAGGCCCTGGGTTTGGTCCTCAGCTCTGGGGAAAAAAAAAAAAGACAAAATAACAGGAAGTAATAGTTTCAAACGCAGACTTTGTTAATTTCTTCCATAGCATCATGTTTAATAAAAATCTGATCTCATCTATATTCTGTTCATTTTGTCCTTGATCTTATATCTCTAGAAGAGACACATTTATTTTTCAGATTCGCACACTATACATTCAATTTATACTATTTTATAATTATCGTAGTATGTACTCAACTGACTTCTTGGTTAGCTTAGTACTTGCCTATAATAAAGTATCAAATCTTGAGGTAGTTTGATTTGAAAGTGATGTTCCCCCATAGTCTCTGGGATTTGAACATTTGGTCCCAAACTGATGCTATTTGGAAGCTTTGGGAAGTTCAGCCTGTTGGAGGAAGCATTGCAGGTAGACTCCGAGATTTTAAAGCCTTGCGCCATTTGAAGTTTGCTCTCTCTGCTCTGTGCTGTGGTTCAAAATGTCATCTTTAACCTTCCTGATCCAGCCACTACGCCTACTGCCTGCTGCCTCCCCTAGGCCATCATAGACTTTAATCCTCTTGAACCAAAAGCCCAAATAAATTCTTGTTTCTATAAGTTACTTTGGTCATGATGTCTTATAGCCACAACATAAAATAATACAGATGTGGTCCTAACTATGGATGTTATAGCAAAAGGAGCCAATGGGAAAGGCCTAAAGGGGAAGAGATATTTCACAGCAAAGCTTCTGTCCAGCCACTGAAGTTTAGAGAGGCCAGGATCTCTAGAAATGCTGGCAAGGGAGGATACTGGACCCCATAAACCTATCCATGTGTCTTCATCACAATCCTAAGGTACGTTCTCTTTTCCAGTCAACACTGGGAAGCATCACTTGTAAAAGCTGAGCATTTGTGAATCTGACCTCAGTTCGCATTGTGCAATCTGCACACTTAACTTTGGTGGCTTATTATCATCCAGAAAAGAGGAGCAGCTCTTAGGACACACTTGGAAGCTTTTCGACTGTCAATCCCTGATTTGAGCTGAGAATTTAGATATGAACTTGTCTTTGGTATGGGGTCTCAGCATTCAGGAGAAGCCAGTCTGTGCTGTAGTCAATGCAGTCATCTTTTCTGATGTTGTTGGCAAGGGAAGCAGGCCCGTGTTCCTCCCAAGGCTCTTGTTTTAGGAAGTGTTACAGTCAACTGATTATGCTAACTAACGGAATTTGCTGTGTGATGCTCTATGCCGCAGTTGCTAGAACTCTAGTGCCCAGTGATAGGGACCTCAGCCCTGTTCTGCAGAGTTAGCAAACAATCCCAGGTTCCACTGTTAAAGGAACTGAAGGGCATGCTTCCTTGGATCCATTCTGGAATAAATGTCTATGTAAGCTAGGGTCTCTGACCATAGCTCAAGCAGTAAAATGGTTTCTGTGCAAGCATGAAGACCTGCTTTGAGCCCAACCACCCCTTAAAAAGGCAGGCAGGGAACACACAGTGGTGATCACAGTCCTTGGAAGGTTGAGAAAGGCAGATTCCTGGGTATTGATGGCTGGTGAGCCTCCCCTCATCAGTGAGGCGCAGGCATCAGTAAAAGATTCTGCCGCAATAGACGAGGTGGATGTATCCGGAGGAAAAAGAGCTGAGGTTAACCTCTGGCTTCCACATGCTTACACACACACACGTATACACACACACACACACACACATAGACACACACCTACACACACACACCTACACACACGTACACACACACCTACACACACACATAGACACACACCTACACACACACACACCTACACACACCTACACACACACACCTACACACACCTACACACACACCTACACACACACACACGTACACACACACACAGACACACACCTACACACACACACACCTACACACACCTACACACACCTACACACACAAACACACACACACACACACACATAGACACACACCTACACACACACACCTACACACACGTACACACACACATACACACACACACCTATACACAGACACACTCATACACAGACACACACATACACACACATACACACACATAGACACACACATACACACACAGACACATACATACACACACACACGCACACACACATACACACACATAGACACACACCTACACACACATCTACACACACACCTACACACACACACTCATACACACACATACACACACAAATACACACATACACACACAAATACACACATACACACACACACACATACACACACACATAGACACACACACAGAGACACATACATACACACAAACACATACACACACACACACACACACAAAGGTGGTGGGAGAAACAGAGAGAATATACAAATACACACATGGAGAGAGGTAAGATTCTTTTAATACATGCCATCAGGATAAGTAATTATTAAATTAAAAATATGAAGTTTCAGAAGTGGCACCTGCAGGAAGCAGCTATGTCTCCTAACATTTGGGAACAAGGGATAAGGTTGGAATTTTTAAAGTTTTTAAGATTGGAGAAAATTCCCTGGCTAGCTAATAATCAAACCTCATAAAAGGAACTTTATTTATTTAACACTGTTACCTTTGAACTTGCCCATAGGGTCCCACAGATCTGGGTCCTGCATGCCCAGCCCAAGGGAGGAACATCAACTAACTGGTACCTCTGAGGAGTATTAGTGTCAAATTACAAACTGGAGTCACTTCTGTTACTTTACTCACTGTCCCTGCCAAAGTGGAGAGTGTACCACGCATCACAGGCAGCATTGACAAGCAAGGACAAGGCAGAGTTCTCTCCTTAGAGCCTCTCTCCCATCATCCTCATCGTTGCCTATTGGCAAGGGCAGGCTTGAAGGAGCTGGCTGAGCCTTGAAGGGGTTTGCACTGTCAGCCTCTTCCCCTGTCCCTTCCCCCACCCCTCCCTCTGCCACTCCCCCACCATCCCACTGCCATCCCATCCCTACTCACAAAGGCAATTTAGAAGCATAAGAACACAGCTTAACTTCAGCCCCTCTTACAAAGCGCACGAGGATCTTGTCTTTGCCACATCCTCACTTAGTGAGTTCCTAAGCTATGATCAGAGTCAGGACATTCATTATGGATAGGGGCAAGAGCATGTAGTCTTCCCTAGTGAAGGATACATTATTGGTTTCATTTTAAAGCTCCCCCTCCCTGGGGGGGGGGTGGCAGTCATTTATACCATGAACCTCATTTATTTAACATATGTCAGGATGTACCTTCCAGGCTCGTGACATTGCTGCCTGGGATTCTCTAGACGGAAGAGAGAGCTCATTTAAAGAAAAGTTGAGTTTTCCCACCACGCCAGAAGCAAATTTCTCTGAAGCCAGCCAGGGTCCTAGGCAATTTTATGTTACTACAGCCCATATTTATTATTGGAGGACTTGGTACAGAGACGGGGGAGTGGGGACAGATGCAGACATGAAAGTATCAAAACATCTCCTTCCTGCTATTTAATGCATCTTCTCAATATTCCAGGGGAGAGGGAAGAACTAGAATCCCTTCTTCCTGGGCATTGCTTTTATAGGGAGGTTAATTTGTTATGTGATGAGTGGGCTCCATCTCCTGCTTTGCTGCCTCCCTCTTTCTGCCCCACTTGGTGCATTTGCTTCTTGCTGAGTGCACAGAGGAAGGAGCCCGGGGTAGCAGAGACTTCAAACCTTGGTTACTTCATGGGATGGTGATCAAGGAAATAATATGGTTAACTTCTGATTCTTCTCTCACATAAACAGAAAGGGGAGTTGAGAAGGAAAAGGGAGCTGGTTACACTAGTCATACGGAGATGAACTGTTGCTCTCAACATGTTTTAAGAAGCAGAGAGCAAAAATGGTCCAAATGGAGCCCATGACTTGGGTCTTGCCTAGCTTTAAGCATAGGTAATTAATTCCCTGGGGGAGAAAAATATTGCAGAATTGAGGTGCTATAACAAAATAAAGAAAGAAAATGACGGATTCCATCTGGTCAGAAGGAGTTGGATCCAGTGTTGAGAGCTGTGGCTACAGCCAGCTGCGAGTGCTGGGTAGGAATGGTGTCTTTTCCCTCCCTCCATCCTCTGTAGTGTTTCCCTTTGTTACTTTGGCTATTGTCATTATGCTCCCCCTACCCCGTGTGTGTGTGTGTGTGTGTGTGTGTGTGTGTGTGTGCATGTATAAAGGTTAGAGGACAAGTTTCAGCATCAGATATAGTCAAACAAAAAATAGCTATTACATCATGGATATCATAAGCAGTCCCTAGGTGATTTAACACACATAAGGGGATATATGTGGGTTCTATGCAAATGTGATCCCATTACATATAGAGTACTCGAGCATCTGTGTGCTGTAGTATCCGTGTGAATACTAAGGGATGGCCATATTAGTAGGACAGCTTTGCTTCCATCGTGATGACAGGAAGGGAGTCCCTAGGTGGGAAAATGATCTACTCCCTTCCTATACATCTGGACAGCTATCAAATATACAATTTGTAAAAATTAAAGACATACGACCTTCAAAGTTGGCTCATGGAAAAGATGCATTAGGAGCGAATGACAGCCCAGTGCAGAGAACAGGGAAGCTGCTTCATTTGCTGTGTCCAGTGGACAGAAATCAGGCAAAGCAGGCTGTGTACTGCAGAAGTAAGCTTGTTTTCCGGTGCTGCCACGTGGCTATTCCATTGTCCATGCCTTCATTAGCTAGGGCAGAAGCAGACTGAGATCACACATGCGCACTGCACAGCAGGGCCTGGCATTAGAAATGATTACCTCATTCCTGTGGCCAGTGCTTTCGGTGGCTCCAAGACTTCAAAACTAAATGCAGCCTGGAACTCTCCACCTCTGGTGAGCTCAGATGCAGCAAGCACTTAGCACTCCAGGTTTCTTTGTGGAATGCTTTGTCCTCGCATTAAATCTCTTCAAGTTCAAGGTTTTAAAAGGAACAATGGAGTCTGTTCATTTCTCTTGCAAATCGAGCCTGTGCAAGTTCAGTAGATAGTGTAATGGGAGAAACAATAGCCTGCTCCATCATCTCGGAGATCCACTTCTCTCTGCCTCTCTGGTGCATGCATGTGCTCCAAGTCTCGATTGCTCTGAGGATGGAATTCAGCTCCTCTTGTTCTCTCAGCAAACATTTTACTGACTCCACAATCTGAGAGGATGGATGAGAGTCTTCAGAAATTTTAGAGATCTAAGCACAGTTGACAAGAGGGCCCAATGTTCAGTGGAAGACAACCACCGAGACAGCTTTTTTTTTTTCCATAATTTAATTTTTTTCTTGTTCACAAATTGCTGAGCACTGCCTTTTAAGAACCCCACTGTGTTTGTCAGAGCCATCAAATCTGGCTTCAGGGATAAGTGGAGAAAGGGGCACAGAGCTTTAGGCAAGTGACCATGCCCAATCTTCTCTGTTAAGCTCCTAGATTTGTATGCCAAGGTTTTGTGGACATAAAAGTTTGGCAGCAGATCTATTAGCTTTGATTCGAATTAATGAGACCTTATAACTTCTGTTAATTTCCCATTAAGATGATGGTTCCGGTGAAGGGTTACGTAATTTCAGTGTTTAGGGGCACAGATGATAATGAAAAGTAGGTAAGCAGAGTTTGAATTCTACCCCCTGATTAACTTGAAAATTATAAGACTATACATAAGGTGCTTTGTGTTTAGAGAAATTGATCAGTTTGTACATATGGTTTATTGATTCATGGTACTGGAAAGTCGAGGCTATAACTTCTAAACTGGAATCTTAAGGTTCCAAGAGGAGAAAAAGATACTGGTGTTTGACCTATTGCTACAACCAATGATTGCTGCCAGGGGGTTCTCTGATGGACATTCCAGTGGCTTAATCATGTATGGTTGTGAAGAGACTCATGAAGTCCGATTAAAGAGAATCACTCACCTACCCAGGAGTGACCAGTCAAGCAGTATGATGCATACCGATAATTGTCAACTTGAAGGCATCTTAAAACACCAAGGATATGGACCTCTGGGCATGCCTGTGGGAGATCACCATGATTTCAGGAAGTGAAGTGGGAAGCCTCACCCATACCATCCTCCCATCTCATCTTCCCATCTAATTTAGATCCTGGACCACATAAGCAGGGAAAGAGCTGAGGACCAGCAAGCATTGCTCTCTGCTTCCTGATTGTGGATACAATGTGACCAACTGTTTCAGGCTTTTCACCTCCTCACCCTGGGAAACTGTACTCTTGAACTACCAGCCAGAACAAACTCCTATAAGTTGCTTGTGCCACAGTAGTTTATCACAGCAATGGGAAAAGAGACTCAGACAGCCAGGAATGAAAATACAAACAAGAACCATGACTTCGACAGTCAAGGGCGGAGCAGTGGCTCTGCATTGAGCTTTGATTTACTGCTAACACATTGGGGGAACGTTGGACACATAGTAGCTTTGAATCTTAAGAATATGCTAGAACAGCACTGCCATTTCCAGAGTCTACACTATCCTACTCAAAGCTAGGCAGTAAGTGGCCAAATGGTGATGTTCATGAGATATTACATTGCATCATATGTTACTGTATGGCTACCGGTATTAATGTTTTCATCCTTGGTGTGGGCAAACAGATTGATAATTTCTTTCAAAAGTAATAGTAAAATAGAAAGTCAAAAGTCCTTCTTCATATTCACTATAGATACATCAACATTTGTTTCTTGGTTATTTTTATTTATATGCATCCATTTATTCGAACCATGTCTGCTCAGGAGCCCAGGGAGGTCGGTGGAGGGCATTGGCTCACCCGGAACTGCAGTTAAAGGCAGTTATGAGATCTGTGTGGGTGAGGGAAATCAAACATTGGTTCTCTACAAGAGCAGTAAGCAGTGTGAGCCATGGAGCTGTCTTTCGGGCAAACAGTAAAACTTTTAACAGGCTACATTGCATGAATGCAGTGATCATTGAATTAGTTCCATAGCATCAGGGTCCTGCAAACACCAGCCTACTCTAGTATTATTTTAAGAGTTCACATTTTCTCGAGCATTTTCTCTGTTTTTATATTATTTTGAGACAACTTCTTATTATGCACCCCAGGCTGACCTCACACTTATAATAGTGTGTACTATACAACACCTGGCCTTTCATGAGTCTTTATTCTACATACTTTTTTAAAGCTAGCATGTCTCTTTAAAGTACAACCCTATATAACCAAGGACACACTGAGTTAAATATATATTGTTTGCTTTTGTCTTTAAAAAACATTTCCTAACTACATTGACTTAATTCATAAGTACTATTGCTTTCTGTGTGTGCTTTACTGTGCAAGACATCGGCATAGCCTGACGACCCACACCTACTCCCTATTTTCAGAGGCTGACAGTCCAAGGGGTTACCACTTGTGTGGATGATTCAAGAGTGTGGTGAGTACAGTGTGACCTGCTGTTTCACCTCTAGGTACTTCTAGACACATGAAAACATCCATCTGCCAACGGACATGTACAGAAAAGTTCACAGCAACATTATTTATGATAGCTTGAACTGAAGTTGACCTGAATGTCTAGCAAGAACATAATCAGTGTGGGATGTCCTCGTACATATGAAAAGTAATAAAAATGATGAAATGTGGATGGGTGAGCCTTGAGAACATCAGGCCTGTGCCAAGTCAAAGACACTAGGTCATCCATGTACATCTACAGTGATGTAACTCATAACTGTCCTCAGCTGCAGTGAAGGAAATCAGAACTCAGGCTGCTGGGGCTAGAGGTGAACCTGAGGAGGCTCCTGGAAAAACACAGATGATTAAAGGTTTTACCTCTTCACTAGGAATAGGGAACTAACACAATTTATATTGCATAGAAACTGTACCACTGTTGTGGATAGCCCTGGGGCTAATTATATATGATGCTAATTCCATTCTCCTGTGAGGGGTTGTGAATAAGGCATGAGTCAGCACTCAGGTGATTTCCTGTAAACCTGATTCCCATCTTAATTTGTAAAATAAAGGAGAGCTGATGATTGGGCAGATAAAAGGGAAGGTGGAGAGAGAGAAGATTGAGAAAATGGAAGATGGAGAGGACACAGAGAAGGAGGAGGAGGAAGAAGAAAGTCAGAGCAGAAGCACATGGCCTGGAGAAACCGCAAGTTCTAAGGGGTCTTATAGAGTGGAAGATGGTAGTGTAGTGGTAGATCTGCCCAATCTAGGAGCACAGCATGTATTCTTATTAATTGAGTCATGTTTTATTGGCGGGGCATATTTGGGTTGGAGATTTACTGCAATATACCACAACAAATGTTTTCTGGGTATGTTGTGTATTTGTACCATTATACATTGTTTTTAATAACCCTATCTTTCAGATGCTTATATCAACATGTATCTGTACATTTAATTTTTGATATTTACCAAGTATTTTCTAACACTGATAAATTCACTAATCACTTCTAGTAGTTAACATACACACACACATACACACACACACACACACACACACACACACACACACACACTTGCGCACATGCATGCAGGCACGCACATGCGCAGTTCTAACTATATGTACTCCCGTAGTCTTCTATTTATTTTAACTTCATTTCACTTCCTTGATCTCTCTCCATCCTGCAGTTGGAGTCACTTCCTTGGGTCAGTCTTTCAGTCCTCCATGACTGTATCCATTCTCTCCTCACAAAGATGTACAGGGCTTTCAACTGTTGCTTCTTTTCCTTTGAGTCTAGAAGTCCCACTCTGTTCTTTTTTTTTTTTTTTTATATCAGTGAGGTCTTTTTATCATTCCCTGTTCATTTCAAACAGTCTTCAGTCTTTCTTCCTTCAAATACAGTCTTCTAGATCTCATCAGCTTACCTCCATACTGACATCTTCAGGGTCTGTTTATAGTGTCTGTTATTACTTCTGTTTCTCCGTCTAACCACTCACCTCCTTCAGCAGCCTGTTTGTGTGCTAACCATGTACTGACCACTCTCTGAGAAGCAAGCATTCGGGGAGTGCCTTATGGGAAGGTGTCCCTCTCTAGATAGCTGTCCTTGCCAGGTAGTGTAGAGCGTTACCTGTAATCAATTTAAATTTAACTCCTAGCTTAGAGTTTTCGGAACCTCCCCTGGATTTTTCAATTCAGACTAATTCTACAGAAAGGCTGATCTCTGGGTAAAAGTATTCAGGGCATTGGTAGTTTTCCCTTTGAGATTCTATGTTACAGCAGAGGCAAATCTAACATTGGCCTTCCAACCTACATGGACTCTGAACTTGACTTCTGTTCCTCTTACTTGTAGGGCCTTCAAAACGGTTAACACCATTCATTGTCCCCTTCATGAATCCTCATAGCAAAGGCTCCTGTTGTTTTGCTTCCCTTTCTGAGGCCCTGGGGTCTCTCAAAACTTGCTTTAGTAATTTCTTGCTGTGGTCGTTAGCTTCAGATATAAACTCAACACAAACCTAGAGTCACCTTGTAAAGGGAATGTCAGCTGAAGAAGTGTCTAGATCAGATCGATCGTCTGTGAGGCGTTTTCTTGATGACTAATTGAAGTATGAAGGTACAGTCTACTGCGGGTGGTTCAATCCCTACATGCATGGCTCTGTGCTGTGTAAGATACTTGAGCTAGCCAGAGGGACTAAGCCAGTAAGTAGTGGTTCTCTGTGGTTTCAGTTTCAAGCTCCTGCCTTGGCTTCCTTCAAAGATGGACTACATAACTTGTAAGATGAATAAGTCCTTTTCTCCTCCAACTTAGTGTTGCCTAGTGTTTTGTCACAGTAACAAAAGTCAAATTAGACTACATGCCACTTTGTCTTATTTTAGAACGTGATTTTTTTTTCCTATTATTTTTAATTGATTTGAGTAGGAAGTTTGTCTCAATTGGCCTGGGCCTTTATTCTTGGAAGAGGGGAAATTTTGGATTTTTTTCCCTAAATATCTTTTCTTTTCTCTTTTCTTTTTTCTTTTCTTTTCCTTTCTTTTCTTTTCTTTTCTTTTCTTTTCTTTCCTTTCCTTTCCTTTCCTTTTCTTTTCTTTTCTTTTCTTTTCTTTTCTTTTCTTTTCTCTCTCTCTCTTTCTTTCTTTCTTTCTTTCTTTCTTTCTTTCTTTCTTTCTTTTTTTGTCATTCCCAAAGAGAGAAGTAATCCCAAATTGTTGTTTTATAATGTAAAAAGTAAATAAACATCTTCAGCGCAGGCAAGGAAGGAAGAAGGAAAACAGTAGAATAGCTGTTTAACAGAAAAAGGTCTTTTACAGTTTCATCAGTAAGCTGAAACATAAGAGAAAGGACCATCTTTCTTAATATATTGAGAAATCTTTACTGACATTAGTTGATATATGAAAAACTAAGCGAAACCAGCAGGTATTTTTTTAAATCTCACAGGATTGAGGGCAGAACCTGGATGTAGGATGGAGAGATGGTACTAGGTCTCTGAGCCATTTCTGCAGCAGTCCGTGAGAGATGTGCTGGAGGCCTGTGCCCATCACTGGAGACTTCCGTTACCCCTCACATGACTCCATCATCTGTATGTTCATGTCATGCTCACTAAGTACCCATAGCAGTGGCTCAAGACAGCCCCCAAGATATGAGCTGAACACATTTTATAAGCTAATCTGGAAGATTATAGGCCATCATTACCATCATTCTTGGTATGTTTTATAGGTCATGCATCATGGTACAGTGTGGGAAGGTCCACATATGTGTGTCAGTGCTGGCATTTTGGGGGTCATCTGGGCCCATTTTGGAGGCTACCTGATAAATACTTCTGGGGAGCAGAAAGAGGGGGTGAGGGAGACTCATTTCTGTTGCTGCAATAAAACATCGATGTTGTCGAAAGTAACTTAGGGTTTATTCAACTTATGGTTCCAGGCCATTGCCCACTACTGTGCTGAAGTCCAGGTAGGAATCTAAAGTAGCAATGTTCTCAGTCAACAGCAGAAAATAATTACGTGAATATTTTTTTTCCTGCCTAGTTCTCAGCTAGTTCTGTCTCCTCCCCTACAGTCCCAAGCCCCTCCTATGAGATGATGCTGTACAATTCAGTGTGGATCTCCCCACATTAGTGGGAATCAAGACAATCATCCACAGACACGCACACAGACCAACCTGACCCAGATAATTTCCTACTAAGCCTCTTCCTAGGTGAGTCTAGGCCCGGTTAAGTTGACCGTTGAGACCAGCGAGGTAGGGGAGAAAGAGGGAGGGAGACAAAGGGAAGAAGGAAGAAAGGAAGGGAGAGAGGATAACATATATAGAAAGCATGTTTATGGAAAATTCATATATGTCATACATGTCATATTCTGGTGGGGTATGTAACTTGATGGCAGAACACTTGCCTTGTATATCTATATGTAAATCCCTGGATGACTTTTCTGGTACTGCCAAAAATGATTATAAATAAACATGAAGATATAGTTTAACACTTTAAAAATGTTCTTATGTGATATTTAACCTCACTCAAAATAAGAATAATTTAAGCTAAAACTCTACTGAGATTCCATTTCCTCCCATAGGATTGGTACAGAGAAAACTCAAAGTTATAATTCAATATATTACTGAAGATTTTGGAAAACAGAACCCCATTCTCTGTCAGGGCGGATAGACTCTGATAAAGGATAATTTGGCAGTAACTGTCAAAAGTAAAAATATATGTATCCCTCTGATCCAGTAATTCCACTTCTAGGAATTAGTCTAAGTATATTCTGGCATGTGTACAAATGATGTCTGTATGAAGATATTCACCACAGTGCCAACTTGTAATAGTAAACTATTGAAGAAGGTCTGAATTTACACCAACAGGGAACTGATTAAATAAACTATGATGCACATAACAGACTTCTATGTAGTTCTTTAGAGAGGACAAAGTAGCCTGCGTTACACTGAGTCAGAATTGTCAGCAATGTTCATTGAAAGTTAAAAATAAGAGCAACCAGACAGCAGGGTATCATTTTTAAAGAGCCTACTTATATATCTTTTAAGTACAATTAACTCATGTGGACTTATATTTGCTTGGAAGAAGGAAACTAGGTGGACTAGGGTTTAGTTTTTTTTTTAAAGCCTTTTCTAATGTAGTCACTATTATATACTCTGAGTTCTACACTATGTACCTGTGCTGAGCATGGGGTCAGGGTCTGCTCAGCTTCTGGCCGGGCTATTTGCTTGATTACAATGTGGAAGAAGAGTGGACGAGCAAGCAAGAGAGGCATGTTTGTGAGAGAGAGCAGAGGGAGGCTGAGCATCTCCACACAGAGCTAGTCTAGCTCCTGAGGGAACTAGCCCAGTCTCTATAGAAAGACACCCACCCACCTTTGACCATTTTATCCCATTGCTTTATTTCCCATCAAGCCCCACATTTTTACGGTCCCCTTACTTCTCAGTACCATTAGACAAAGGACACATGAACCTCTGGGAAATGGTCCATTGCATGTACTCAAAATCATTGTCAAAAACCTGAAAGCTTAGAGAAGGATCTGAAAGGATGGTGCCCTGCGTTAATGAGGCTCATGTCAACAGGAATGCCAGGAGTAGAATTGGTTGTAAATTGTTGGTAATTGGATTGGAGTGTAGGAGAATGAAGGAAGGCAGGGAGCAGATAAGAACACTAAGTCACTTGACGAACTAGGTCAGTTTTATAGGGAAACCACATCTTTAAAAGCCTCAAGGCCATCTTTTCTCTGATGTAAGCTTGTCAAGGTCAAAGGTGACTTAAATTTCCTTGGTTTTTGTTGTTGTTGTTGTTGTTTTCTTATACCCAGTAGGGTGTCAGACTGTATAGAGATACCTAATAAATTGTGTTAGATAAACATCTTGGATGTAATTACTGAAGCGGTATTTTTATTTTTTACTTTTCCGAAGGTTACCTTGATTATTTGCCTAAGTGCAGAGGATGGACATCAAAGAAGTTCAAGGTGTGATACCACCATGGGACACAGCCTGTTTAACAAAGGAGATTCGCTAATCAAAACAAAGCATAGGAATTTCACAACCCAAGATAACTGTGTTTCAACACCTCTAAGAAAGGAAGAATTAATTCAGCCACCAGGGGGCTCTCATCTTCTCATTTAATGGAAGGCTTAGAACTAAATGAAGAGAAAAATACAATTGGAGCCCAGAAGGACACACACACACACACACACACACACACACACACACACACACACACACACGAGTGTAGGAGGCGACGTCTCTCCTCCCTGTTAAATTTATGCAACCATTGTCAAGACATCCTGCCAAGCCATCTTAATATAAGACGGGAGATTGAAGGTAAACAAATGTGCTCTGAATACTCCCATCTTCAAATGTTGAGCGGGCCCTCCTCCTTATCTTTTCCTAATTGCTGTTTGAATTTATTTCTGGTGCACTGTGATGCAGGAGCTGCCTGAAAGCGTTGTCCATCCATATGCTGGGTGGGAAGAGGGAGGATGTGGCAACGAGCCTCTTTCTTCCCTTTAGGTGACTCTATTGAAGCTGTGTTAATTACTGAAGATGCCGTGCTGGGGAAAAGGTTGCTGGTGTCCGTGGCATTCATGATATGTGTTGTCTTCATTGTCCTCCTTTGTATTCTTTTTAATATACGATGTGGTGTGATCTGGGGCCCTCTTGCTTTCTTGGTGAATGTGTGCTGATACTAAGTGAGTTTTCTTTCCTCCCACCCACATCTTATTCCTGGGGTCAGCATTGCTCCTTTGTGTGCCAAGGATTTAGCACCAAATCTGACCAGGGCTTGCAAGTGATGACCAATAAAATCCCTCATGGCATTGAGGGAGCCCTTGGATCAGGAGAACGGAGAAGGAAAAAAAAATGCTATTGAGTAAGTCCCGAGAGTGAGTCCTTATTACTATTAACTATTCTCCTGGTAGCCAGCAGAAAGCTGGCCTCATGCTTCCAATTTGCATAAGAAGAGACCAAACTCTGCAGGGCTGAGTCACCTATGGCTGTAAGTGCTGTAGAATTGGAACTAATTGGATTTAGAGTGCCTAGAGAGTCTACATTTTTTTTTCCACCTTGACATTTTAGGAGCTCACAGAATGTGAATTAACCATTCCGGCTTTCGGTCTTTTTGGACATCACTTTTCCCTCAAACCATTCAGGGTGTTTGGGACAGTTAGCTTCTTGGAGGAGCCTCAAGGCCACAGCGTGGTAATAACTATTAGGAGTGTGTCTCGCCGGGCGCGGTGGCGCACGCCTTTAATCCCAGCACTCGGGAGGCAGAGGCAGGCGGATTTCTGAGTTCGAGGCCAGCCTGGTCTACAAAGTGAGTGCCAGGACAGCCAGGGCTACACAGAGAAACCCTGTCTCGAAAAACCAAAAAAAAAAAAAAGGAGTGTGTCTCTTTGGTGGTTGCTTCACTCCAAGGGCTCCTCCTGGTATTTGAGAGGGAGGAGAGGTATCTGGATCCCTTGTCATGTGCAGCGTGTGGGCGGCAATGAGAACATTCGGAGATCTTTTATAGTAACTGCTGCACTCTGGCCATAGCTGCCCTTCTACTCCAGCTAGTAATGACCTCTGAGCTGAGCTTCCTGACTCTAAACACAGGTGGGCTTCTTGGCCCACCCCCCCCAAGACATGATTGCACTCCTTGCTGAGGATCTTATGAAGCACTTGAACGGAGTTTATCACACGCCCTGGAGCCTATCTAGAAGCCACCATTATGATGAGCCAGCATC
This sequence comes from Mus caroli, assembly GCF_978045245.1. Taxonomy (NCBI): domain Eukaryota; kingdom Metazoa; phylum Chordata; class Mammalia; order Rodentia; family Muridae; genus Mus; species Mus caroli. Next base: position 79,418,788 of record NW_028227270.1, on the reverse strand, counting down.
AAGGGATTGTGCCTTTCTTAGGAATTTTCCCTGACTCTTCCAGACCTTCTCATAGGAAGCCATCCTACGAGGTAGCGGAAGCTATCTTTTCAGCCTGTCATCATACAGAACAATGGCTTTTAGCACCCATTCAGGAAGTCCTGCCCCAGGACCAGAGGCTATGAGCTCCATTCGCCACAGACTGACAGATTGACACAGGCTGAGGGCAGGGACAAAGTGTCTTGTGAAGCAAGCAGCCCCTATCCCTTCTTGGAACTCAATGTTCTATGAGGGTGGTATGTGGAACAGTCTCAGAAATTAATTTTCAAACGGCACTCATCCATTTATTTGATCTTCGTTAACTCTGTTCCACTGGTTGGGTTCATTCTAGGAAGCGCGGGCTGTTTTTCCCTTGATTGGATGACTGGTGTGGCATCTGGGGAGACTCTTGAATGAAGAGAGGAGGGAGTGGGAACTTGGCAAGCAGAAGCCGAAGGATTATTATAGGCCTATGAGTCACAGGGACTGCAGGCGAATGATACCGAGTGGGCTGATGGAGGGAGTGTGGGCAGCGAGCAGGCTTGAGGTAGACTGAGAGGAAGGAACTAATGCAAGGAGCAACGCTTCGGGAGTATGTTAGTCAGGCTCTGCAGAGAAACAGCACCAATTGGATTCGTGTGCATGTCGAAGGCAATTTCATTCAAGGAATAGGCTCCAGGGATGACAGGGTCTGGCAAATCTCAAATGTGCAGGCTGGAGGCCCAGGGAAAGTGCTGATGTGGAATGTCAAAAGTATCCCCACAGGTGCCACCCCCGAGGTGCTCACAGCCTGGTGTTCAATGCCCGGAAAACACATCCGTTCACGTCTATAGGGAGCTGTGAGAAGTCTCGACCAAGAGTCTCTATAGATGCTTCCATACCTCTAGCAGAGCTTGGCTCCAGGCTGTGCCTCAAGCTCACCTCTGCTGCAGAGAGGCCAAGTCGCCAGTTCTGCTTATCTGGTTTGGCTCTGGCTGTTCAAGGCAGCTAGGAAAGCAGCCAGTGGTTCGAAGACAGTTTAAGTAGGATTCTTCTACCCGGAGGGGAATTCCAGCTTTGGCTGCATATTAGAACTATCTAGAAGGGGGTTTAAACACCTAGCACGGGGTTCATAGTGCAGACAAATTCAGAATCTCTGAGCTGGGGTGAAGAGAGCATCCAGGAAATTGTATTCCTGTAAGCGCCTGGCTGCTCAGATGCAAGGAAGTTTGGGTAGAAATCTGTGCAACATGGCTGGGTCAGTTATAAAGGAAAATACCTTATTTGGCTCAAGGTTCTGGAGCCTAGGGAGTCTAGAAATGTGGCATTGGTATCTGCTCAGCCTCTGGGGAGGGCCCTGTGCTGTGTCTTAATGCTGCAGAGAATATCAGACAGTGAGTTCTTGGGCATGGAAAGTTCAGTTTTCATCATTCTATAAAGTTACCATGAAGGTCTTCCTCTCGTGTCATCTAGCCTAATTACCTCACAAAGGTGAGGTTACCACTAACATGTAAATTGGGACGTTCATTTTAACACATGGGTTCTTGGGTGACACATTCAAACCGTAGCCACCCTTAGTGGCTCTCAGTGTTTCCTTTTCTGTGCTGTCCTCAATGTCTGATTAACACATTTTTTTTCTCTCTGATGGTGCTGAGGTCTGATACATGTACCCACACAAAGAGTGCCTGGCTGAGGGCTGGTGAGATGGCTTAGTGGGTATGAACACTGACTGCTCCTCCAAAGGTCCTGAGTTCAAATCTCAGCAACCACATGGTGACTCAAAACCACCCGTAATGAGATCTGACGCCCTCTTCTGGCACGTCTGAAGACAGTTATAGTGTACTTATGTATAATGATAAATAAATCTTTGGGCCAGAACAAGCAGGGACCAGAGTGAGCAGAGGTCCTAAAAACTTCAATTCCCAACAACCACATGAAGGCTCACAACCATCTGTACAGATACAGTGTACTCACATACATAAAATAAAAACAATAAATCTTTAAAAAAAAAAAAGTGCCTTACTGAACTGTATCGATGGCCCTAACTCACTTGTTAAAGTCGCTTCGGCTCAGAGAAGCAGGTGTTTCCACAACGATGCTGTGTTCTCTACACTGGCATTCATCACATGTTGGTTTAAAAGATTTGAAAGAAAAATGTCTAATGTGTTGAAGACACAGAGGAAGAATTAAATTTTTCCAGTCGTCACAAAGGAGACAGAAACTGGATTTGTTAAGAAAATCATATGGCATGCCGGAAACAGCTTTGTCTGACTTTTTTTTCTCTTGGGTAATTCTTCATTGAGAAAAACCCATCAATGTTACTGACCCTCAGGGGGGTTTTGCTACCAGAATGATGATGTCAGTCTCTCTGTGCAGTGGTGAATGAAGGTTCTGGGATAATGACTAACAAATGTCCATTTGAAGGGGAGCAGACAGTACAGGGTCTGAGTCATCACTGGGACAGACCGATGAAAAGAGTTAAGAGCTAGCATTCGGTATCTATGACTTCTGAATCTCCAGTCTCTCAGTTAATGAACCAGAGTTATCAGTTGGTAACACCAGAGCTTTTACAGTACAAGCCTGAAACCTTGCAGCTCTAACAGGAAAACTGTCTCCGCTCACCCTCAATAAGCCGATGCGATAGCCCTAATAGTCAAGAGCAGAGAAGGGAAGAGATGGAGCATGGCTACTGGTTCTTGCTATCTGGAAAATTGTTGACATGGTGACAAAAACCTCTTCAGGGAAGACAAGAGCCCCAGCCTTTCCTTTCCCCCTGTCCTCCTCCTGGGGAAATTCCAGCTCCATGGGTCCATGACTCAATGGTCTCTGTATCTGAAGGGAGACGCGTACCTGCCTGTCCTCTCTAGCTGAGATAGTCACATTGAGCTGAAGAGCAGCCTCCAGGATTCACCAACTCCCAGACCATCAGAAAGGGAACTAAGTTTGTCCTAAGACCTTCCAATCTGTGAAGTGCTAAGGAGCCTGAAGTGAATTATGTTGGACTTGGAGGAGTCACTACATCCCTCTCACAACTGGGGTTTATATGAGAAAAGAGAGGGACATTTGGATCTGGAGTCCTGATTCTCGTAAGGTGCAGGGTGTGGGGGGCGGGGGGGAGTCACAAATAGGAAGAAAAATGGAAGCAGAGATGATAGCATTTCTGTGATTAAACAAGTGCCACCAGGAGCCAGCAGAAGGAAGGGTCTTCCTCTCCACCTTCTAAGGGGACATACAGCTACTATGCTTGATCCGTAAGATGATTAGCTTCTTCATCTGTGGGGAAATACACTTTCATAGTGTTTAAGGTGCCCAGCTTGTGGCATTTTGTTACAGTAACTATAAAGCTCTAAAACAATTAACAGCCACGCTCTTCTAAGGTATTGAGACTGTAATGAATTCATATGGTAAACGTGATTAGATTTAGTAATGATAACATTTTAACTAAATATACATCGGGACTATTTGATACTAAGGTAATGACAGCCATCAAGGCTGCTGGTGCTTATGGGTCTTCTGTGACTGTCTCTGTGACTCCGGGAAATGACAGGTGCTGAGTGAAGGCGAAGTGATTTACAGCAGGGTGGTCAGTCAACATCCAAGAGGTGCATCTCCATGTGTCCACCCATCCACCATGGAGGGGGAGGAGCTGTTCTTTGACTGCATGCAGCACAATAGACCACGAATCATTCAGAGTTACCTGTAATGGGCCCCTCCCTGGAGTTACGCGGTCCATGTCTTCCTCAGTAAACACCCACAGCACCTAGGTTTGTGTTCATAAGAAATTTCCATTAAGCTCAGCTTAAGGAGCGTGTACGTTCCTTTCATTAAAGTACATTGGTCTTCTCCTAGCTACTGTCTCAATTCTAAAGTTTCATTTACTTAGCTCTAACTGCCATCCCAAATCCACGAAATAGAACATTCCAGAAATAAACAACCTAGCTGGTAAGTTTTTAATGACTTTTATTACAGTCCATTTCTACAATCATCCTGTTATTATTATTTATGATGGTTGATCTCTTGCTGTGTCCAACTTACTGAACTTTACCACAGGAGAAAACATAGTGTATATATTGGTTTTTATTACCCTCAGATGTTTCAGATACTCGATGCAGGTCTTGGGATGTCTTTTCCAAGGGAGAAGTACTATGCCATTGGATGAATAATTTTTGGTCTTATATGCCCAGGTCCTGGGTGGCTCCCTGGTAGACTGAGAGTTCTCTGTATGGTCCAAAGCCATTTTGTGACAGTTCTTTCCTTTCTTTTGATTTGATTATTACTCAGAAACACATACTCCTATATGGGCCAGTACAGAGGTGGCCCCAGCAGCCACAAACCCACAAGAGACAATACAGATGGAGGCCTAGCACTTGCTGCCTGCCATCCTGAGGGATTTCACAGAGGCAGGCTTGGTTCATGGTTTTGATTGGCTATTGTTGTGATTTCATATGAGCCTCTCTATCAGCTGTGGCTACTTCTGAATCTGATAGCCTTTACATAGAGTATGGGGGAAAACATGACAGTCTTGGTGGCCCATGGCTTGCTTTGGCCTCTTCTCTTTTAGTTTGGTGACGTATGGAGACAGTCAAAGGTCACAGTGGCAGAAAGCATCTGGCAGAGGCAAACACCAGAATAATCTATTGTACAAAATGAAGAGAATTTGATTTTGTAATTCGGACAGGTTAAGTTAGTGCTGTACATAAAATGACAGCATGAATAACTTTTAGGTGTACATAGAAATTTCACACGCAAAAGCATGTCTCGATGATTCCCTCCCACACCCTTGGGATCACATAGCAGATTCCCAGTCAGGTAAAACTAACCCAGTGTCAACTAATTCCATCATTTGATACTTAACAAAAAAAAAAAAAATGTGCTGAGTGGGAGCAACCCCCTAAAGTGAAATGAAATCAGTCAGCTGAGCCGGGCTGAGGCCTCAGAGGACAGTCCGGAAGCTCTTGTGTGGAAGCTGTCATGGAGAGACTGTCAACATCTCAGAGGTGCTGCTGGAGCAGTAGAGCAGCTGCAGGTGTGAGGTGGGGACCACGGGCTGTGTTCTGCCTCTCCTACGGGGCCACTGGAGGAAATGATGTGAACATTCAACCCTAGTGCAAATGTTCCATGGAGAGGACCCCAAGTCTCTAAACAACCATGAGCTGCAGACAGCCAGGGCCATATATAGAACAGGCATTTCATTATTATTTGTTAAAAGAGTGAATGAGAGAGCAAGAGAGTGTCAAGTGGCTCAACACTAAGTTGAACCCTATTATTACTATTATTATTAGATTACAAAATACATAATATCTAGAACACTGATTGGGTTAGAAAAATCAGCAATAGTTGCAGAGTTTAAATAATGAAATAAAAGATTTGTGGGAAATATAGGGTTTCACATATATTTTAAAATGAATATGGTTTTATAAAAGTTTTATTTCAGTTATGCACGGGCATATATAATTTGGTTGTATGTGTATTTCTCCTGAGAACCTGACCAAAAAATTCATTTCTGAGAGTGTATTTTCAGTAAGGTTGAATGATGTTGATGGAAAGGAAACTACTGGAGCGTGTGGGCTCTGCAGATGGACCAGGAGCTCAATGTTGGTGCCTTATGAATCATTGAGCGTGCTACTTACATCTGACTAGGTACCAAACATGTATTTCACGTGTGCCATGCACGAGGCTCTATGCTTTGAGGAGGGGGGTTGGGGGAGGATAAAGAAGACATCTACCCTTCCCCATAAGCACAGTGTCCATTATTTCAAGTGTTGTGCCCGTTTCATGAACCGCAAAAGACCACCAAGAAGCTGACTCCGATGCAGTCACACTAGGGTCTTTATTATAAGCTAGAGCTTTGGCCACATGCCACTGTCTCTGATGCAGCAGAACTGGAGGGTGCAGCCCTGAGCTCTCAGCTGGACAAAGCTTTATAACAAATGGCAAGCAAGGGAGGAAGGTCTCTAGCCTGGCACACATCTCATTGTGTGTGTGTGTGTGTGGTATTACAGAATTTTGTTGCCCTTTAACATAATTGGCTGGGGCTGGGAGCCAAACCATAAATTTAACTTCTGCTTTCCTTCTGATTGGTGGTTGTTAAGAAGTGAAGTACCAGGGGGGTCAGGCTTGTAACCTGGAAACTGGTGCTAGACACTGGCTTGTTGAGGAGTAACTTGGAAACTGGTGCTAGGAGCCCTGCTTGTTGGTTAACTCAAGTTCACCCTGAGGTCAGGTTCTCTAAGATGGAGTCTGAACCCAAGATCTGTTCTCTCACAAGCATGTGAGGTTCTCTGATTAATCAATATCACGGATACTTGGGAGGGAGGACTATGGCAAAATTCAGTGCTGCCTCAGGATCCAAAGGAGCCAATGGGATCCAGGTTTCTTCTGCCTGTCACTCCTCTTCCTATGATGCTGATAACCCAACACCAGTTCTCTCTCCAGGTATGATGTAAGTTTAAATTCCTGCAATCTAAGCCAAACCTTCAAAACTGGGGACTCCAACAGCCTAAGACAGCTTTGTCTTTTCCATCTGTACTTCCAAGGGAGTACACTGTTCTGTTGACCCATTAGCTGCTGAGATTCCCAGCCACAGCTCAGTTTTAGGTACCGTAAATATCATCCAGCAATCTTTGGAAGAGGAAGGTGAACATAGGATGTAGCTACAAACTCAAATTGTTTCTCCAGAGATCATGGAAGGCTTTATTCTCGGTAACGATTTTTGTTTTCTTCCCTCAACATTAGCAAGATATACCGTCTGGCAGTAAGAACAGAGGCCTTTTATCCTCAACTCTTCTAGAATCAGACCATGGGGCAGGTTGATGAGATTGTAGTGCTAAGGAAGTGTTTGATCTGCCCCCAACCCTAAAAACAAAACAAAACAAAAAACAAACAAACAAACAAACAAACAAAACAGACAGGAGCCAATCTGATGCAATTCACAGCAGAGTCTTTATTCTATTCGAGCTAGTTTGTCCCTTCCCTCCCCCCCAACACACACACACACACACACACACACACACACACACACGCTTCACTAACCTCTGATCTGGCTGATGTTTGTGCCGTTGTGTCAGGTACATCAGGTAAGCCCGCGGCATCTCTTGCTGCTTTTTGGATTCCACTGAAGCTGGACCCGCACTTGTGGGCATGTTTTCATTTGGTGCCAGGCATCCTCGTGGATTTTTTTCTCAGTGCTATGCATCTCGGTCAGACTCCAGGATTGAGCAAGTTGCCATGGCCAGACAGGAGTTTTTTAAACTAATTTCAGTCAGTCATAACTAAGGCGTTTACACATTATCCCCCTTACTCCAACTTTATCACATTCATGCTCACACTATGGCTTGGTTTGTAGCACCAGGAAAAGTGCCTTCTGGGGCCTTGTGTTCCTTATAGTCAGGTTCTCTCAAATGGAATCTGGACTTAAGAGATTTGACCTCTTGAGATCAGGATGGAAATGATGTAATTGAATCTCACTAGATAAAGCCTTAACAGCAGCACAACCTTTAGGAAGAAGCAAACCGCCACCTATAGTAAGATGAGCTTTGTTATGTTTGTGTGTGTGCGCGCGCGCGCGCGCGCGCGCGTGTGTGTGTGTCTGTCTGTCTGCATGAATGTGAGTGGAAGCCAGAGGTTAGCATGAAGGGTATTTGGCCACTCTTCTTCCTTCAAGACAGGTCTTTTTCACTGAACCGGAATCTTGTGGATTTGGCTAGCTGGGCTGGCCAGCATGCTACTGGATCCTTCTGTTTTCTTGTCCTCTGCGCCCTACTGGGCTGTGAGTCTAGCCACAATTGGGCTGCCCCACACCAGCTTTCTATGTGGGTTCTAGGGATCCAAATTCAGGTCCTAGTGCCTGCATGGCAAGCATATAGCTGACTGGGGCATTTCGCCAGCCCAAATCTTTCTCTTCTTTCTTCTTCTTCTTCTTCTTCTTCTTCTTCTTCTTCTTCTTCTTCTTCTTCTTCTTCTTCTTCTTCTTCTTCTTCTTCTTCTTCTTCTTCTTCTTCTTCTCTTTCTTCTTTCTTCTTCTCTTTCTTCTTTCTTTCTTTCTTCTTTCTTTCTTTCTTTCTTTCTTCTTCTTCTTCTTCTTCTTCTTCTTCTTCTTCTTCTTCTTCTTCTTCTTCTTCTTCTTCTTCTCCTTCTCCTCCTCCTCCTCCTCCTCCTCCTCCTCTTCTTCTTCTTCTTCTTCTTCTTCTTCTTCTTCTTCTTCGATTAATTTGTTTTATGTATATGAGTACAACAGTGTAGCTGTCTTCAGACACACCAGAAGAGGGCATCAGATCTCATTACAGATGGTTGTAAGTCACCATGTAGTTGCTGGAAATTGAATTTAGGACCTCTAGAAGAGCAGTCAGTGCTCTTAACCACTGAGACATCTCTCTAGTCCCTCCAGCCCAATCCTTATGTAAAAAGAGTTTGTCTTTAATGTTCCTTTTCCGTCTCTTTTAAGGAATCCTGCACTCTACAGGATCCTCTGGGTAACCAAGGCTATCCAGTTGTTCTACAGACAATTCTGTTGTGTAGAAATTTCCTCTGAATTTAAACACTAGTAAGTTCTGAATTTAGGAAGGTTCATTAAGACTGAGGAGGTGGCCTGGAGAGATGGCTCAGAGGTAAAGAGCACTGACAGCTCTTCCAAAGGTCCTGAGTTCAATTCCCAACAATGACATGGTGTCTCACAACCAACTGTAATGGAATCCGATGCACTCTTCTGGTGTGTGTCTGAAGACAACTACAGTATACTTATATAAATAAAAATAAATTAATTAAAAAAAAAAAAGACTGAGGAGGTAAAGAAAACTCAAAAGGCTAAGGAGTCCCTGAAATTTACAAGATCCATGAGGTCTTTCCTCAACGTTACATAAGTAGTAAGGACTGATGGGGACAGAGACTTGACAACCTTATTACACTGTCTGCATGTCATTCAGGGAGCTCCAGAGTTGCAGCTTTCATGAGTTGTTGTCCCTGCTGGGGATAGGTTTTTCTGTGACAAAGCTGCCTTTGAGTTACCTATGTTGCTGTAGGCTCTCCTTCACCCATGTTCCTATAAGTAACTTCAATAAACTCATTAGTTCACCAAGCTAGACTTAGGTGGAAATTGTCATTTGACCATTGATTTGAAAGGAATTCTTTCTGGATGTCACTAGTGACAGATATCTTACATGAGATAATTGTCTGTAATGTCAGGGAGTGGTCTCGGCTTTTGAGGAAGAGTTGGATAAAGAAGACAAAGAGATGAAGAAACTCTGTGTCACTCTAAATCTGTTTATATGTCTGTTGTTTTATACTGCTATGCTTACTAGGCTTTGGTGAGGACAAAGGTAGACATGACTCTTTACCTCAGGCATTTGCAATCAGCAGGACAAGATGGGTTCTTAGAGCCCAGGTACTTGGACTCACCATTTAATGTTTATTAATCATGATGTGTGTTCGCGCATGTGTGTGTGTGTGTGTATAATATTTGAGAGAGGGTCTTACTATATAGCCATGACTGGCCTGAACTCTCTATGGTGACCTTGAACTCACAGAGATCTGCCTATTATACCTCTAGTTTGGGGATTAAAGGAGTGCATAATCTTATTTTATCTAATCTTGGAAGGTATTACAATCTTATCTGCACAGACCAGGAATAAAGGTTCAGAAAAGCAAACCTCTTTTTTTTCTTTAGCTTTAATGCAGACTGTGATCATGGAGTCAGAATTTAAGGTCAGTTCTTGTCAGGGTCTGAGTGTTACTGTTTTCAGTACCCTACACTAGTGTGGAAACAAACACCAAGTAGACACGTGCAGAGAGACAGAAAAGACTGTGTGTGTGTGTGTGTGTGTGTGTGTGTGTGTGTGAGAGAGAGAGAGAGAGAGAGACAGACAGACAGACAGACAGAGAGACAGAGACAGAGACAGAGAGACAGAGAGAGAAACAGAGACTATGGGTGTTCAGAGGATCAGAAGCCCTAGAGAGGGTTGATCCGAAAAGACTTTTTTGGAGAGCTTGGGGGATGGCCCTCTGAGAGATCAACGGTGGCACCAGATAGATGATCTCAAGTGAGGCCTAGGAAGAGACAACTGGAGGCTGGAGACTAGAGCGAAAGCAGTGGCTATGACCAAACAGCAAACAAAAATCACCTTTAGGGAGGAAGGTTTTATTTTGTCTTACAGTCTAAAAAGGTACACTGGTCATCAGTGCAGAGAAGTGACCATGAGCAGAGCGTGGTGCATTGCATCTGCAATCAGGAAACTGATTTCCAACAGGAAGTGGGAACAGACCATCAAAGCCCAAGGTCCCCCGTGTCTCACTTCCTCCAGGAAGCCCCCCAAGTACAGGTTTCATAGCCATTCAAAACAGAACAAGGTAGCTGGGGACCAAGTGTTGGTATCAGGACCGCTGAAACCCCTGACATCACATAGGTGGACCCGCAGACCTGTTGCCAAGGCAACAGCCACCTTATTCCCAGAATCCACTTGGCTCACCTCCCACCTTTACCTGTGTTACATCATCACCCATATATAAAGAAAGGCCCCCCTGATCTCTCTCTCTCTCTTCCCCCCTTCTCTTTCTGCTGCCACCTTGCCCCTCTCTCTCCCAATAAACCTCATTTAGAACTGTTTGGCTTGGTCTGGTCCTTCTGAAGGTGCGCAACGTTCAAGATCGTAACACCAAGTGTTCAAACCCATGAGTTTATGGGGGTATTGCACAATGCAAACCAAACAAAAGTGGTCCCTGTGGGCTCCCTTGGATTTTATCACAGTTTCACTGTCAGAGGGAGTCAGATGCAGGGCAAGTCTCCTTAAAGGAACAGAAGTAAATCAGCCTTGCCCTGCCCTGCCCCTTGCAGTCTTCAGGGGGATGGGTCTTCATCTCTTGCTCCTTGGTCTGGGGTCTTTCCTCAGAATTTCCAACTAAACCAGCTGCTTGCCGGTCTCTAGGGCCTGAGGGAGGACCTGGAGCCAGGTGGCTTTCCCTCTTCAGATTTAGAATCCTGGCCAGCTTCAATTTACATAACACAGCTTAATCCGCAGTAACAGGAGCTGCAAGGCAGGTTCTTTCTCTCTCTCTTTTTCCTCTCCAAGACACGGAAACCTTTATTTTCTCTGTACACCACAAACCGGTGCTGTTAAATAATATTGGATAATTGCACCTGTCGTACCTCCCATATTGTGCCGAGGAAAAATAATTGCTGGTTTTCTGCTTTGCCGTTTAGCTGTGACTCCGTCATTTGACTCGGAGCGTGTCATTTTCTCCCGTTTTTAGACTGTGTACAGTCAAACTGTGTGAAAGGCCTCACAGATAGGGGCCCTGCGTGTGTGAGTGGGCGCAGGCCTCATTCAGCAGTGATTTCTAATTTATACAGCATTGAAAATTTGCAGCTATAAATAAACAGCTGACTGGCTTAGCTGCCTACTCAAAATCCTTTATTAAAAAAAAAAAAAAAACCACCACCAACTTGATGTGGAAGGAAAACCAGGCTGCCTGACTATGGAATAAATTGGGTTTCCCAGTCTCTGGGCCTGGGAAGGAAGCTGATATCTCCTGGGATGGGGCCATGGCTCAGGGCTCAGGGATTTGGAGGTGCCCTGACATCCCCAGTTTTCCCCTCATGTTTCCCACATGTACCTCAGCATGTTTGAGGATCACTGTCTATGAAACTGGCTTCCTGTTATGACAAATAATTCAGGGAAGCAGACACAGGGTTGCTGAATACAGATTGTGGAACGTATGAGCCTTTGGAAGGGAGAGTGGGGAACCGGTTTCATTTTGTGAGAGCTAGCAAGGGATGTTAGCTTGTGTATGAGCCAATCAGGTGTGAGGTTAGCGATGAGGAGCCATTGTTCCCTGCTCCCCACCCCCAGCCTGGATAAGGGTCTCCAACTACTCTGGAGACACTTGGTCACTTTGTCATGTCTAGCATTGCAAGAAGGGATCAGTTGTTTTAGCAGTGTTACCATTTTACTCTACAACAAAGAGGGAAGAAAGTGGACTGGGGAATGAGCTGCCTGTGTGAACTTGGACCTGCCATTTACCCTATCCTGCCCCACCCAACCCCCTCTGGATCCAGAAGTCTACTGGAAACAGGCTCTCTGGAACCAAAGGGTTGAGAACATCTCTAGCCAACTCAGGTTGCACCATGGTAAGCTTAAAAAGAGATTGCCAGGTGGGGTGGTGTGTGTGTGTGTGTGTGTGTGTGTGTAGGGGAGTGTTTACACTATGGAAAGGAGCCAACATCATGAATCAGGAATTTAATTTGTTGTTGGTCGTTAACATTTGCCAGCACGCCACTCACTAACAGGAGGTCAGTTTGTCTCATTGAAAGATGGGACCCAATACATTTTCCACATACGAAGGCTAAAGTGGGTATGATTAGGAATTTTCACTATTCAAACATTATTGGGGGCATCATTTGGCTCCTGTTATTACACCAAGGCCCCCTAACATAACTTTGCAGGTAGCGAGTGCTATATGTCTTTTTCATGAATGTTTAATCAGCGTTCATTATAAGTGTCTTGTTGCTGGTAATTTAACGACACCAGCTCCGGGAAGCACCTGTCTGCTCATTATGCATGTGCCCAGTGGGACACTCAGCTGAGGTATTTCTGGTGTCAGAACAGAATTACACAGCGGCCAGCCACGCTGCCATCAAGGTTTAATTTGGTGCCAGAACAGTCAAGCCACAAATAGAAATGGGCTCAACAGACACCGGAGTGCACTATGTCTGTGAGAAGGCAGCAGTGCAGGTCATCTTCAGGGCGTGGAAAATTTGGGCGATCCCCTGCGAGCTGCCTCGTTAGGGAGTTTCCACCCTGGCAAAGCTCCTAGGCCTCTTCTGGGACCAGGCGCCCTGGGCAGTTAGGAGCAGCAGCAGGTGTGAGCAGGAGGCAGAGCTCTCATTTCAAGGAAAAACAAAAACAAAAAAACAAAAAAACCTTGGAGGCTCATATTCCCACCTTAGTGAGAAGAAAGAAAAAACAAAACAGGATTCTTGGTACTTGCCTGGTAGTCTTCCCTCGGGATGTGCCCTGAAAATATCAGACTATTGTGCTCTTCTATACTTTTATAAGCTTTTAAGGAATTTTTTGGTGTCCACTTTTACCCAGCCTCTACTATGTAGTGTTAGGCCAGGAAGTCAAGGTACACTCCACGGTGGCATCCACTCCCAACCCATGTGAGCTTAGAAGACTCAATCATGTTTTCCCACCCCCAGACACTGGTCATTGTATTTTCAGAAAGTGACCCTAAGAGGACTGTGGCAGATAATACCCCTGACTAGAAACATCAGCAGTTAACCTGGGCAGAGTGGTGAGAGCAATCCTGGTATGAGATGAGTGTGGGCAGGAAAAAACTCTCACAAATTTCAGTAACCATGAAAGAAGGAAAAACTCTGGGGAACAGAATGGGAAGGGAGAAGCCAGCATCTGTTCAGGAGGGCTCTCTCCTCCCCATGTGAGGTTACACACAGGCCGGTAACCATGGCTTAAGATGAAGAGATCATCAGGGAGATGCCTCAGGGGTTGGTTAAGAGCCATACACTTCTCTTGCAGAGGACTGGAGTTCAGTTTGCAGTACCTAAGTCAGGTGGCTCAGGACCACCTGTAACCCCAACGCCAGAGGAGTTCAGGTCCTCTTCAGGCGTCCCATTGGGGACACATCACATATGTGCCTTTGTGCTCATGCTCACCCACGGCCATGCTGTGTCATTCCGTGTGTGTGTGTGTGTGTGTGTGTGTGTGTGTGTGTGTGTGTACATAATTCCTTACACATACTTCTAAAAACCAAAAACAGAGAGCCTCAGAAAATTTACATCTTACTATCCACAACAGATAATTTAAAGACCAGAAGGGGAGGGGCATACAGAAGCTCTGATAACCCCGGGGGGAGTGGGGGTGCAGGGATGTTACAGACAACGCCCTCTGTTTTTGGTACCAGCCATAATGAAGCGAATAGGCCATTTTAAAAAACTACTAGCCGGCTTTAGAGGCAAAGGTCCCTCCCTACATGACTCAACTGGGAAATGTCACAGAAGGTCATCAGTAGATCTGATGACCTTCAGGGCATCTATACAGAAGACTTGCAGGAGGCAGAAACCTTATCTTAGCCGTGGTCTATATAGAGACAAACTGCAGTCCACTCATATATGGGCCAGTACAGAGGTGGCCCCAGCAGCCACAAACCCACAAGAGACAATACAGATGGAGGCCTAGCACTTGCTGCCTGCCCTCCTGAGGGATTTCACAGAAGTAGGCTTTTTGATTGGTTATTGCTGTGATTTCATATGAGCCTGTCTATCAGTCATGGCTACTTCTGAATCTGATAGCCATCTACCCGTGTCTTAGGGCTTCTATTGCGGTGATAAAACACCATGACAAAGGGCAGCTCGGGGAGGAAAGGGCTTGTTTTCCATATATTTCAGGTGATAATCCATTACTGAGGGCAGTTGGGATACAACTCTTGCTCTCCATGGCTTGCTCAGCCTTTCCTGTACAGCCCAAGATTACCCATCTGAGGTGGCACCACTCACAATGATTGTGTCCTTCCACGAGTCCCTAATTAAGGCAATGCTCTGTAGACTAGCCTACAGGTTAATCTCATGGAAGTGTTTTCCCAGTTAAGATTCCTTCTTGTTAGATATGGATAGGTGTGTATCAAATAAAAATTGACAAAACCCAACTAACACGGCAGAGAATGAAGTCCGGTGCCCTAAGCTCGGGGCTGATGGTCTAATTACTAAGCATCTTGAGGTAGAACTGCACTGTGGTGCAAGCAGATCCCACTCCCACTTAAGCATAATAGCCATTTCCCCCTAAAGAATACGGGTGAGAGCCGGGCCGTGGTGGAGCACGCCTTTAATCCCAGCACTCGGGAGGGAAAGGCAGGCGGATTTCTGAGTTCGAGGCCAGCCGCCTGATCTACAGAGTGAATTCCAGGATAGCCAGGGCTATACAGAGAAACCCTGTCTCGAAAAACCAAAAAAAAAAAAAAAAAAAAAAAAAAAAAAGAATATGGGTGATTAAAACCAAATCTAAGCAAGCGCTTTAGTCCCACATGTGCAAACCCTAACCCAGGAATACAAGAAACATGAAAAAAATCTTTATAGAAATGCGGTTTTATTTACTCATAAAAAATGAAATTATATCCTTTGCTGGACAATGGAGGTATGCAGAGACCATCAAATTAAGGGAAATAAGCCAAACTTAGAAAGACAAATGTTTATTTTTTTTCTCATATGTGGATCTTAGATTATATTATAGATACATGGACCCATGCATATACATGGTCCATGTGTGTGTGTGTGTGTGTGTGTGTGTGTGTGCGTGTCTGTCTGTGTGTCTGTGTCTGAGAGGTGTGGGAAGATGAAATCAGAAGGGAAGCTGGTGGGAGGAGCAGGAGTTGGGCAGGGGGGGGGGAGGTGATGGTCTTGGGAGGCAAATACAGTTAAAACACATGAATTACTTTTACAAGACCCTGTTCTGTGTAAAACAGGTATACAGCAGTGACAAAGCTGGACTTAAAAACCCCCAGGGAAATGAAAGGGCTCACGAGCTCTTGTGAGTCACCTGATCAGTTAAGGAGCTTGTATAGAAGCAACCTTGGCTCCTTCAGTTAGCCTTTGTCCCAGCTAAAGTCCTCCTTGCATATGGAATACACTGACTTCCCAATAACTCATCTGTGCCTCCCTTCAAACCAGTATCCAAATGGAAGAGCCATTTGACAGCCCATTACGTTCCACATTAATTGGTAACTCCCACCCCAAATGTTTGCTCTGAAGAGGAGTAGACTTCCCAGCACTTGTTATAAATTATTCTCACTGCCCCAGCAAGTTTGCTACCATTTTTTTTATTAGTTGTTATTATAAAGTTAGCTGCCGCTAGGTTATATTTCTGTACACTTCTAAATCAAGGGAAAATAGGTCAGAAATCACTGAAAACAATTAGCTTATTAAAAATACGTACTTTTTTTTTTTTAAAAGAGAAGTGGGGATTATTGAAAAATGGCCCAGTATTTGGTATTGGGAGATCTAGAAGAAGCCGGCATTGTCTTCATTGCGACAACTACTTTTTCTTTTTTTAAAAATTAGGTATTTTCTTTATTTACATTTCAAGTGCTATCCCAAAAGTCCCCCATACCCTCCCCTCCCCACTCCCCTACCCACCCAGCAACAACTACTTTTTATTTATTTATTTATTTATTTATTTATTTATTTATTATTTTTGGTTTTTTCGAGACAGGGTTTCTCTGTGTAGCCCTGGCTGTCCTGGCACTCACTTTGTAGACCAGGCTGGCCTCGAACTCAGAAATCTGCCTGCCTCTGCCTCCCGCGTGCTGGGATTAAAGGCATGCGCCACCACGCCTGGCTAACAACTACTTTTTAAATTACTATTTTTGGTCTTCTAATGACAGGGTCTTACTCTGCAGTCCAGGGCAACCCTGAATTCACGATCTTCCTGATTTAGCCTCCAGAATGCAGGGAATGCCCTGTGTGCATCACTATTCCAGCTTGGTCATGATTTTGACGTATGGAGCATGTCATCTGGGTCTTCCCCACACCCCTAGAAGGTAAAGAGAGTTCATGCCTCCATGTTCCTGTCCCCACACCCATTCTCTAAATGGTCCAGCAACAAGTTTAGACAAGCTTGTTTAGCCTTTTTGGTCAGAAACAAAATGTGGAGGTCAATCAAAAGTAACAGATTCTGAGATGTCAGGAGTTATCTGTCAGCCTTTTAGAAAACCAGGAGATCCCAAGAGAAGATCCCTTTATATTCTTTATTAAAACTGTGCAACATTCTCTGTCCTTTCTATCTCCACAAGCAAGTCCACCCCTGATGCAAACAGAAATAATAATAATAATAATGAGGATAATAGAAAGATGACCAGTTCTTAAGTTTCTTCTTCCATGGCTCTTGGAAAACAGTATGTCATCAATTCTTCTTCATCTGTGGCTTCGCTATGGCACCTGTACAGACAGACACAGAGACACCTCAGATAAGTTTCCCTAAGGAGTATTCTTGAGTGGGTAGCGATTCACACTGATGGGGCAGTGGGAAATCAAAAATGCCTTTTCACACGGGGAGAAAAACTCTGATAAACCCCCATTACTGCTTCAGAGACAAGAAGCAAGCTAGTCCCCTGCCTTGTGGGTCAGTGTGTGGTTAGCCAGATACTCAGTAATGCTACTGGTCTGCATGGTACTCTCAAATCAGCTCCCCTGTGCTGCTGCTTTGTAAGAGTGCAGTGTGCTGTATGCATCCATGGGAAAATGCAGAGACTTTACAGATGGAGATAAAGAGACAGCATCAAGTTAGAGAGGAACTAGGAAAATGGCAGTCTACCTAAATGGGGTCTTCCATGACTTCTCCCAAATTAGTTTATATCAGGATTGGTTTCAGGTAAGCACATTATAGGATCATTCTTCTGTTGAAACTATAGTATGACATATCTAGAACGGGTTCCACTTAGCCAACAAGTTGGCAGCTCCATATTTCATGGTCACCAATGTTGGCACAAGCTTTGAAGTTGATAACCTTTCTGTGGCTCGTTAGCCATTGTGCCTGTTGCCAAATGCTATCACTTCTACTTTGAATTTCTTTTTCTCAGCTCAGACTCTTCCTCCTTGTGGGAATCAGAGCCATGGCGGCTGTGGTCTGCAGTGTCTCATGCTCCAGATTCCAGCACAGCAGCAGACAACAGGAGAGTGAGCAGACAGCCTACGGAATGGGAGACCAGCATGGCCAGCCCTGCTTCAGTCAGGGGGTTAATATCTCGCATATATAAAGAACTCAGAAAATTAAACACCCCCTAAACAAAGTTATCAATTCGAAAGTAGGCTAATGAACTAAATAGTCCTCAAATAAGGAAACATATTCAATAAATATTTTTAAAATTGCTCAACTCTCTTAGCCATCAAGGAAAGGCAAAATAAAATTCCATTCATGGCTATAACCAACGAAACAAGCAACAACAAATTCGGTTAGAGTGTTGGGGAGGAACCCTTGCTCACTTCTAATGGGAATGTGAACTGGGATCGCCCCTGTGAACATCTATATGAAGGTTTCTTAATAACAACAAAACAATTCTAAAACTATAACTACCAAACAACCTCCCTGTACCACTTCTTGGTATATACAAAAAAGACCATATTCTATCATGGAAATATTTGGGCATCCATCCATGCTGACTGGTGTTCTAATCACAAATTAGAAGATGGTTGCATTTAGATGTCCATCAACAGATGAATGGATAGTGAAAACGAGGCACACATACCCAGTGGGAAGCTACTCAGCTGTAAAATTGCCAAAAAATACATGGATTGTAAATTCTAGTGAGCGGCCCACACTTGGAAAGACAGACACAAGTTTTCATGTGTAGATCCTAGTTTCTAATTTTTATACATGTGTGTCTAATAGTGGGTTGTTTGATGGTGGATATAGGATTTGAAATCAGAAAGGTGATCAGGAGAGGGGAGATGGAGGAGGGCAATAGGACACATGTGACGTGGAAGTGGAATGGGGATGACAGAAGGCTCCAGCCAGGGATGGCAGAAGGGTAGGAATGAAGAATGTATAAAAATGTTACAATGAAGCACAGTGTGCTGTATGTTATTTCAAAAGCAAACAGATACAAAGAAGGTCACAGACTGAATTCATCCTTCAGATGGCCACCTCCTGAACGCATATTTTCAACAAATATACATTATAGCTGAGAATATAACCATCTGTTGCCTACCTATGTGTCTGGCCTGTCATCATTTCCTTTGCCTGTCACACAAGGCCTTTGGAATGGATGAACTTGGCAAACTACTGGCTTCCACTCTTCCCAAAGCTAAGAGTCATCAGATAATATCTGAATCCTACAGCCGAGTTTCCCCTGTTTTGCTGTAGCCCATGGGCCTGCCTATCTGTGGTCCCTACCAAAGCATCAGTATTTGGTTAGATGCAATGATCTGTCATTGTCCTTTGTTCTGTGACTATGTAACTTCATGTAATTTCTTCAATAGAAGAGGAATATATATCACTCGGGGCAACCTGAATCCATGGTTCTGGGGCCATGCTCATTCATATTTGGTACAGAATAAACTATGTCTTATACTTTAGAAGGAGAATCTCACTTTTTATGGACAGAAGGAATTCACATTTTCACAGTTTATGTCCCTCAAAGCCCCCATTGGGGTGAGCAAAGACCCTTATAGCATGTCACCCCTCATGCTGGGAGGGATATCACTTTGTTCTTTGGGCCCTAAAGTTGTAAAGAAGATTTGGTATTTGAATTAAATGAGATGGTATTTGAAGGAAGAGAGGAAACACTTGGAGTCCTCTGAGGGAATGCCAATTTGCACCAGGCTTTTGTTCTGCCAGTGTTCATAGGACCCACCTGAGCCCTACGTACAAAGGTACCTAGTAGTGTGGCCTTCTGGTTTGGACTCAGTTTTCCTTTGGTTTAGGGGAAGATCAGAGAACAGGTAAGAAGTGTCTCTGTGGACTGCGGATGAGAAAGAAGCACTGACCCCATTTCCAGTGATTGATCTTCTCGCCAAACAGGTAGATGCCGGCGACTAGGATGTAAGCGGCTGAGAAGAAGAGGATAATACCCAGCGGGCTGAGGGAGGCAAACACAGGGTACACCCAGTTTCCAGTCTGAACGTAGCGCCACAGGATCCTGCGTGAACAAGAAGTCAAGATGACTGTTAGCATCACGGAAGCCAGCAAGGTACTTTCACCTCAGGTTCAGCGGAACACTGGAAGACAGCAGGTGAAAAGCAGACATGGGGAACATCCATCATGTGAAGTGTCCCCACAGATCTGGGAGTCAATCAATCATCTCCCAGCATCATATGTTGTTTTAATAAGTCATCTCGTTTCATGGAATGAGGGGGGGCTTCTCCCTATTTAATACTCCTTAACCAATTTTGGTGAATGGATAAGAGATGCCCCCAACATATCATCAGTGAAGGAGGGTATGTGAGTCCATGACTGAACTGTTGCTTTCTTTAAGATGGACAGCTGGCTGAGACACTGGATCTGTAAGCTAAAGCAATGGTGTGTGTTGTTGTTGGTTTTGGTACCTAAGAGGGCAGCGTGGCTCTCAGCTCTCCACATCTTGTTGGCACAGGAGGGGAAGAGGTAGTGCATTGTTGCCCTCAGACAGGATGCTTGGAGGTTATGTGTTATCTCTGACTTTAGCTCGGGAGTTCTTAGGGACCGAGCACTAGGTAGGAATGGATGAATGGGTGGGGAGGCTCACACCTCACTCACATGAGGATAGGATGTAAGTTGTTTCTATGAGCCAAAGGAATGAGAGGAAATGCTGGGAGAGAAGCCATGATGTCTAAGGGAAGCCTAAAAACTGCACTCTGCTGGAAGCCAACAGCTTTGAAGATGCCAAAGTCTGGGATAACTTAAAACCCAGAATATGTGTTAAGGGACGATGCCACCTCGGCTGCAGCTTACAGCTGTTAAGTGAATTCAATCTGGAAGAGGATCCTGTGACTTAAATGTTCAGTCTGCCACCTATTAGCTGAATTACCTCCAGTGGTTTATTAATTCTGCCGGTGTAGACTCAGGAGCCCAGGAAGGGGGGGCTCCAAATATACAAACCTCATCAGACGGCTGCAAGAATTACCGGAGTGAAACACGTGTTCGGTACCGTGTATGTCTTGTGTAAGATACATAAGGTAGTGTGTAGTGCCTGGCATGAGGGAGTTTAACACGCGTTCCTAAGAGGCCACGTTCACAGAGTGACAGGTCAGCAGAGTTCTCTTGTAAGAGGGAAAATAGGCCGGACCTGAGAAATGGAACTCCAGTGTGGCTATTGGAGTTCAGACAGAAACATGAAGCTTTGTGCTTATGTAAGCCATCAGAAACCTGAATGCAATCTCTTGACGTTTCAAATACATTCAGTTTGGTAAGTGTTTTGTGGACCAGAGCTAATAGTTGGGACTAGGACTAGGGTGAGGCAAAGGGGGATCTGGAGTCTGGAATTCATAAGCTCATCTCTATGCATCAAAAGACACTGTCATCAGTGTAGAGGTGCTGTCAATAGGATGCCGGAAAAATGTGTGCAAATCATATGTATATTAAATGGTTAACATTTAGAAGATATAAATACTTTGCCTAATTCAAAAATACTCACAAAAAAACCTAATTAGAAATAGATGATTGTCTTGGATAGACATTCCACAAAGAACATACGCAAGGAATAGGACCAAATCAAAAGATATCAGGTGTCCCTAATATCTGGAGAATGCAGATCAAAATCATGAGCTACCACATCATTACACAGATTGTCTACTATTAAAATAAAAACTCAAACAAATCAAACCACAGAGGCTACCTGTTTTGAGGATATAGAAAAGTTGGGGCCTTTCTCTACCATCAGCTAGGAAAACTATGGAAGTTTTTCGGCGAGTTAAGAAAGGTTATCACCTGCCCCAGAAATTCTACTGTTGGGTTATATACTCAAAGACTTGAAATCAGGGACCCAACGATATCTGTACAGTAGGGTTTATAGTCCAAAGGTGGAGAGAGTCCACTGATGGATGAATGGAGGAACAAAACGTAACTTAAAAAAGAAAAATTTGAACCTAGGTTACAACATGGGTGTAAACTGTGAAGGTGCTATGGTAAGAAAAGGACTCATATAACTCCATTTATAAGAGGAAGCCGTGGTGTCAGAGTCATAGTGCCAGAAGGGTCGATGGTGAGGAGGCGGCAGAAAAGAGAAAGGAGAGATGTTGAGTGGACTCAGTTGTGGTGGGGAATGGTGCTGGTGGCTGTATATGAACATACCTAATGCCACCAAAGTACACACTTTAAACAAGGAAAATGGTCAATTTTATCCCATGTTTATTTTGTCACATTTAAAAAGTCTTTTTAGGGCCACTGTGATAGCTACTTTTATGTCAACTTGACACAAGCTAGAGTCATTTTTTTCCCCTTTTGAGTCACTTTTGAAGAGGGAACCTCAATAGAGAAAATGCCCCCACTAAACTGGTCTGTGGGCAAGCCTGTGATGCATTTTCTTGATGAATGGTTGATGTGGTCAAGTTCAGCTCCCGGTGGGTGGTGCCACCCCTAGGCAGGTGGTCCTGGTTCTGTAAGAAGCAGGTGTTGAGAAAACCATGGGCGAGCAATTCAGTAAGTAGCATCCCGTGTTACTTCCCACCTTCAGGTTCCTACCTCGACTTTCTTCCGTGAGACGGTGACCTGGGAGCTGTACAGTGAAATGCACCCTTTTCTTACCCTAGCTTTGGTTTTAGTAAACTTTATTAATTATTAAAATGACCCAGCCAGACTACAATAACCGAGGCAGAGCCCTACGGATGATTTAATCAGCTCTTGCACAGTGACTGGGGGATTACCCCTAAATCTATTTTTCTAATCACTGGACTGTCTACTTCCCAAGTACTTGCTGTTTGAATCTTGCTCGGGTTGTGTCAGCTCCAGCAATCTGTCGTTAGGGATGGGAGCAGAGTAGAAGGTGAGGGGTGGTGGTGATTTCAGTTGGGCGCATGTTCCTGGCCCATCACATCTTGTGGAGATCTCCTGTTCTCTCCATCTTCCTCCTCCTTCACCCTCCTTTCTCCTTCACTTTCTCTCCTTTCTTTTCCTGGTTCCTACCTGCGACCTCCAGCCCGGTAACTGAAACTTCTGCTTCTTCTATTCTCCCCAGTAATTGGCTGTAGCCACCTTTATTTAACCAATAGTTTTAAATTGGGGTGCAAAGTTTACTTAACATCACTTGGTGTACATGAGTATCTTCTAGTCGGTGGACAACCAGATCTTGGGGGGTTTCAGTATTTAGCATTAGAATACATAGCAACGACAGGGCAACCCCCAACAATGGTGTTTTATCAAAGCAACATAAATCCTACCTAAGATGGACAGCATCAGTCTTAGGGTCAAGCAAGTGTAGCTTTGGTGTTTGGCCCCTAGTCTTGCCCTGCTGTGATCATTCATCTACCAAACCACCCAGCTGTTCCCTGCCATGTGGATGCTGTGATGACTGTAACAAAATAATATCATCATCATCATTGACACTAGAATAAAGATGTGCAAGGCGGAGATGCATTGTGGGCTTTTCACAGTGCCTCTTGCCTGCATGGCTATCTTGTGGTACAGATCAGAATGGAAACACAGGGCAGAAAACAAATATCCCCAAAGCAGGAATGCATCTCCGAGCAGAGGAACAGATTGTATTAATTAGTTCACAGTGTTTACTTTAAATTCATGAAATCAAGGCTTCTGAATTCCCATGTCCTTTTATGTGAGGCAGTCTGCACACAAGGGCATTCCCTGAAGGACCTGAGAAGTTTTGTTTTTGTTTCACTTTTGTTTCCTTTCAACATGAAGCTTCTGATCCCAGGGTTAGTAAATCAACTGTGTGTTTCCACAGAGAACATGCCCAAGAAGGGAGAGCTGTTAGATGACAGTAGGAAAAGCAGAAGAAAGCCAAGTGGTGTCAGGGACAAGAATGTAGTGGTTGTTGAAGGCCATTCAACATCGAGTGAGTTAAGAAGAGTCACCGGGGCAGCTGGAACCATTTCTCTGTGGATTGCTTAAATACAGGGAGAAAAGAAGGAAGGAAGTAGGGAGGGGGAGAGAAAGAAGAGAGAGAGAGAGAGAGAGAGAGAGAGAGAGAGAGAGAGAGAGAGAGAGAGAGAGAGAGAGAGAGAGAGAGAGAGAGAGAGAGAGAATAGTACACCTTGCTTGCATCTCACCTCTTATCTCCTGCATGGGCTGAATTTGGAACCTCACCCAGGCCATCCTGATATACCTCCTTTGGGTGTGAGGCTTCCTCCGGGTTAAAGACCATGGGGATTCTTGCCTGCCTGGCCTCAGCTGTCTGCTACATCCGCCACCTTCCTACCTCATCTAATCACAAAGACAAGAGAATTTCTCCAGCATGGGCTTCCTGATCCTTCCCCTACTTTCTCCTTTGACTCCAGAAAAGGCATCCTGAGGGGTCAACTACCTGCATCCCCTCGCTCGCATCCCTTCAGAATGTAGGCAGTGATTTTCTTCTTGGTGGGTGGGTCTCAATCTTTCCAGTAGAGAGGAACTGCTTTTCTAGAGGAGGATGTATCCTAAAGATTTATTTATTTTTATGTGCATTGATGTTCTTTGTGCCTTGCCTGCATGTCTCTGGGAGGGTGCCAGGTCCTCTGGAACTAGAGTTAAAGACAATTGTGAGCTGCCATGTGGGTGCTGGGGATTGAACCCAGGTCCTTATAACCACTGAGCCATCTCTCCAGCTTCAGCATTCACAACATGTACCGTTTTCTTGGGATATGATCTATAAACGAAGAAGGGATTTAAATACTATTATTCTTGAGGAACAGGAGGGTTCGCATTGACTGTTAGTCTCGTAGGATCTAGCCTCTGATCAACACCTGTGATGGATCACTCGGACTTGGTTATGGCCTAGTTATGGTTTTATTGCAGTGAATCAACGCCACAATGACGGAAACTCTTATAAAAGGAAAACGTTTCATTGGGGCTGGCTTACAGTTCAGAGGTTCAGTCCATTGTCATCATGGTAGGAAGCATGGCAGCAGGCAGGCAGACATGGTGCAGGAGAGGTAGCTGAGAGTTCTCCCTCCAGATGCACAGCAGCAGACTGCCACATTGGGCCTGGCTGGAGCATCTGAGACCTCAGAGCCCACCCCCAGTGACACATTTCTCCCAACAAGGCCACGCCTCCTAATAGTGTCGCTTTCTGTGAGCATATGGGGCTAATTGTTTTGTTTTGCTTTTTTCCTAAATCACCAGAGTTGGGCATGACTAGGAAAGATTATCTTGATTAGGTTAAATAAGGTGGGAACAGCCACCCTAAAAGTGAATGGTACCATCCACTAGTCTGGGATACTACACTGTACAAAACAGAGGTTTAGCTGGCTCACAAGTATTTATTATCCCCCTCTTGCTGGTTATAGGGTGCAGCGTGGACAGCTTGTTGCCCTTCTAAACCTGCTTGGTCTTTGGGCTCTCAGACCCTATATATGCCTTCCACAATGCCTTCCCACACCACTCCCTCCTTCTCTATGTTCTTACAGCTCTGTGTTTTCATTTCATCTTAGCACTTT
Organism: Mus caroli; assembly: GCF_978045245.1. Classification (NCBI taxonomy): domain Eukaryota; kingdom Metazoa; phylum Chordata; class Mammalia; order Rodentia; family Muridae; genus Mus; species Mus caroli. Next base: position 79,393,731 of record NW_028227270.1, on the reverse strand, counting down.
CTAGCCCGACCTCCTGTAGTCTGTCTGCATAGCTCGTTTCCCTTAAGTACCAATACTCTGCAGGCTGGAGCCTGACCTTATATGAGTTCGCTTTTAAGGACCAGTTCTGTACCAGGGTAAATATGTGTTCAAATCCCCTTTTTAAAGAGGAATAAGGCCAGCGAGACAAGGACATTCCTTTCCCTACCCCTCACCATTGCTTCAGACAGAGTAGGGTGAGGAGTTTCGGGGCTAGGGGGCGGGAAGGAATGAGCAAGCAACCAGATTTATAGGTGACTAAAGCTTTCCAACGGAAATGAAAAATTTTTCTAGCCTCACTCCTCTGCAGGGCCAGACTGCCAATGTTGCAACCTGAAAAGTAGTAGCAGAAAGTGAACAACACCCTGGGGAGGAGGGTAAGGGGGCAATCCCCAGGTGTCTATGTGGATATATTTAGGTTACTAAACTGTGGTTTTATTGGAATGGTGTCTCTCTGGTGCAGAGTTAGCACCTCCTTACAGACTCAAGTTTGTTTCTCATGCCCCCTATGACCCAGTCCATGTTCAGAATCTCATTCTTACTATGCAACCTCTCCATCTGACCATCTCAGTTGATAACCAACCCCCTCCACTGGAGCTGACCTATAGCACTTCTCCATGGGTGTCTACCGCTGTGGAACTTACTATGGCCCCGTGTGCTCATGAGGTTCTCTGAAGATGCATTGTGTTTAACGGGGCAGGGATGGCAGGCAACAGAGTCACATGCCTTCTTACTGGGGACTGAACTAAACTGTGGAAGTATCTACCCTGAGACAATGACAAAATGCCCTCAGCTATACTGTATTCCATTTATTCTAGTACAAAGATCGGTCTAAAGCTACTTGTACCTAGGGTCTCTTGTATCCAAACCTAGCTCTTTCTCCACAGTGTGCACACTGGCCAAGCGTCTGCTCTGTTCCCAGAGTGTGTAAAACCCACCATGCTGGAGGTAAATGGGTGGCCATAAAGCTTGTCCTAATCTCAGCACTTTAAAATCTTTCTTAAGGGTTTCTTCCAAGATTTCTACTTGAGCCTCATTCCTTCTCCCACCAGGAGCTTCTGCCTTATGACCTCAGGACCTTGAGGAAGGCATTCAACCCAATCTAAGCCACCTTCCTCCATTCGTGCTCCCAGATCTAGCGTAGTTTCTGAGCATCCGGATGACAGGACACTCCTGAGTTTCTACCTCTCCATTTCCTCAGCCCCATCTCCACACTTCCGCCGTGGTCACCTGACTTTCCTTCCTACTTAACTCAAGGTACTTATTGACTTTGTGACTCTGCTTAAGACTTTTTCTTTTCTTTTCTTCTTAAGATTTGTCTATTTCATGTATGTGATTACACTGTTGATGTCTTCAGACACACCAGAAGATGGCATTGGATCCCATTATAGATGGTTGTGAGCCACCATGTGGTTGCTGGGACTAGAACTCAGGACCTCTGGAAGAGCAGTCAGTGCTCTTAACTGCTGAGCCATCTCTCCAGCCCTGCTTAAAACTTTTTCCCAGTAGAAAAGCACTCTGCAAATGCAAGTTCACTGACATGTATTCATGACCTAGCTTTCCCTGTCCTCCGATTCTGCTATGCCCCTGCCTCCTTAGCCCTTCAGAGCAATTTTTTTTTAATTTTTAAAATATTTATTTATTTATTTATTTATTATATGTAAGTACACTATAGCTGTCTTCAGACACTACAGAAGAGAGCATCAGATTTTGTTACGGATGGTTGTGAGCCACCATGTGGTTGATGGGATTTGAATTCAGGACCTTTGGAAGAGCAGTCAGTGCTCTTAACCGCTGAGCCATCTCACCAGCCCCCTTCAGAGCTCTTATTACTTCTACCTCATCTTTTCTCGCATTTCTTCCAAGATCATCTTACTTTTTCTCTGGATCTCAGCTTAAATGACTCTTCCCTTTAGAAAGCCAGCCCTGACCATCAGCCTAGATAGAGGACCCTGATCTCCCTACCACCAATTTCTATTCTGTGTCTTCTTCGTCCTTTGTCCCTTCTCATTCCCAGACAGTCCCTAAGAACCACAGGCTTCTTGTACCATCCTGTGTCCCCAGTATCTAAGTCACACAATATGGCTTCAGGATCCCTCTTAATGGTGTCCACTACTAATGGTCCTCAGCTAAGGTTTCAACCTCTTAATGTGTTCCTTTGTTAAAATTCAAAGACCCCCCCACCCAAGTAGTGGAGAACAGTGTGGAAATTATATTATGCAAGAACTTTCTTTGAGAGAAAAGGAAGAAAGACTTTAGCACTCAGGGGAAATTGAGGAAGGGTAGGAGGAAGATAGAAAGATTATGGGAGGGAAAGTGAGGCCATGAAGTTCTGGGTACCAAGCTGGTGACTTCTATGAAATTTCCCATGTCCTTTGAAATGTCACCTTGTGCTTTGCTCTCATTGTTAACAGAGCACTGCCCTAAATGGCTTCCCATAGAGAGACTGTGGCAATGATCCAGAGTGTCCTATGGCCTTGGTATTCAGGTCCTCTACATGGATGGTATGGCCCTTTCAGGCTTGAAATGGTGCCATATGCAAAGGCTGTGGAAGGTAGGGCTGGAGATATAGTGCACTGGTAGAGTGCTAGCCTACCATACATGAGGTCCGCAGTTCAACCACAGCATCATAAAACTGAGCAAGGTGACTATGGTGGTGTCAATGAAAATGACCACCACGTAGGGAGTGGCATTATTGAGAGGTGTAGTCTTGTTGGAGTGGGCGTGGCCTTGTTGGAGAACATGTGTCACTGAGGGTAGGCTTTAAGGTTTCAGATGCTTGAGCTAGGCCCAGTGTCATTTTCTTTCTGCTGCCTGCCAATCCAGGTGTGGAACTTTAGGCTCCTCCAGCACCATGTCTGCCTTCATGCCCCCATACTTCTGGCTATGATGATAATGGACTAAACTCCCAAACCTGTAAGCCAGCCTCAATGAAATGTTTTCCTTTATAAGAGTTGCCATGGTCATTGTGTCCCCTCACAGCAGCAGATAATGATCCACTTCCACAATTCCGTCAACTGGGAAGTAGAGACGGAAGATCAAGAAAAATGAAGATCACTGGGTTATTCTTGGTCATATAGATAGTTTGAGGCCAGAACGAGCTACATAAGATCTAGTCTTAAAAAAAATAGACAAGCAACAAAAGTCAAGAAGAAAGCAAGCTACGAAAGGAAGGGAACCAGATCATCCTCAAGCCCCAGACACAAAGCCATGCCCGTGCCCTTGACTGCAGACCACAGTGCAGCATTACAAAGAGTGACTGGCACCAGCTGACTGGAAGATGATGTCAAGGCCAGTTACTGGATTCATTTTCCGTGTTCTGCAGGTCTCTGGTAACTGCCCTCTGGGCGCTTACATCTGAGGCCTAAGATGTGACAGGAGAGTAGCACCTGGCTCCTCCCACCAAATGCCTTTTTAGATGGAGTGTGTATGGTTGCCTTGGATCATTCGTTCATTCATTCATTCATTCAAACTCTAATTGCAAATGAAACTGAAATCAACATTTTCCTATATGTATGCCTATATACTGCTGAACAATAATTACTTTTCATGGTGGGGGGGGACAGGGAAGTTATGGCTTGCCCTGTGTGTGTGTGTGCTCAAATGCTTGTGCGTATGTGTGTGCATGTGTGCCTGTGCACATGCATGCTTGTGTATGTGTGTGTGTATGTATGCTCAAATGCTTGTGTGTATGTGTGTGCATGTGTGTGTGTGTGTGTGTGTGTGTATGTGTTCAGGCATGCCCATGTGTCCTCTGAATATGATATTTTTATAAAATGAGTATTAAAATCAAACAATAAGAACCCGGCTCTTCTGGAAATTTAAAGGGTTAGATCACCAACTAAACCAACAAAAGGACTGATTTAATGGTATCCATTATGTAATGTTGATTTGGGTCACAAATGACAAGTGTCATTTAACCCATTCTATGCCGTTCTTACCTGATGATGTAGGCAAAATTAAAAGCACCCAGCAAGGTGAGTCCTAGCTTCTTCGATGGATAGTGGTGTGGTCTGAGGATGGTTTCAAACAGTGAAAAGGGAAATATGGAGGTATGCTGTAGAAGGAAATATGACAATCTGTAAGGCAGAACTCCCCAGATGCTCATAGTACCCACAATTCCCTTGCCCCATTCCAGGCAACCCATTTAGGCATTGCCAGGTTGACCTTTCCAAAACCTGAGTCAGATCATTCTTCTTGGATGCCCGAGGCCCTCCTGTGACTTCCTGTTACCTGTATGTTGGTCTAGACTCCTCTGTTTGGGTTCTAGGGCCTTTGGAAATGTACTACCATCTCTGACCTTACATGCTGCCTGCTGTGCCTTCCTAACACACACATGCATACACACACACACACACACACACACACGCATGCACGCATGCACATGTGCACATGCCAAGCACATACACTGACATACCCTCTCATCTACACACACTTGCTTTCTCTTATGTGTATACCTACACCTAACCACCTTCCTTTCCCACTTGGACAGGGCAGTGTCCCTCATTCTCCTTTGTATTCTGCATGCTGTTCTCAATCCAGACACCTCATCAGACTGTACTCGTCTCCATAAGTGGGCTGGGTCTTTTCTGTGTATGTGGATGGATCCTCTATGCTCTTTAAAACTAATGCAATCCTTTATAGTGCTATCTGTGAATTCCCCGATGCTAACTTCCCTTAGTCTGCTGCCATTCTGTCTGGAGCCGTGTAGTCTCACACTTATATTGTGCATCCATAAGCCGAGGGGAGGGGGGTATGGAGCAGACAACACTCCACATTCTCTGCGTTCCCTACTGCCGCCAGCACTGAGTTCAGTCCTGCCAGGGATGGTACTGTGAATTATGCATATGGAGCATCCATACGGCTCCATCTGAAACTCCTAAAGTCCACCAGATCTTTCCTGAGTCTTCCCTTTTTATAACCATCTGCTTTGTCATATCTTTCAAATACTTAAAACAATTCCATCAAAAACAAAACAGGACAAAAACACAGTCAAGTAAATGCACCTTTAGAGATGGTTGGTGGCAAAAACTACTGGGGCTGCTCCCTCCTGGGTTTTGGAAGCTACTCTAGGATTGGCCCTGGACAATGTTCCCTTGGTTTGCTGAAGACATTACAAAGCCCTTCAGTCACTCTGCACCCCGGTTTACACAGTTCTTTGCAGCCCCTTTGCTTCAAGATCCTCCTGATTCTGAGCCCCAATGACCGTCACCACCTGAATCACGGAGAACTTAGGGTTTGAGAGCGTCTGTGTGCTCTGGCCCAGCTTGTGTGGCTGGCCCTTAGGTCTCTGGCTCCAGGCACTCCTTGTTGTCAGTCCCAAAAGGCTGGGGCTCAAGAGGAGTCACTAAGAGTTGGCAGCTTCTTTTGTCCCTTGTACCTATGGCCCCATTGGGAGATCAAGATGAGCTTCAGGGGACACAAATTGTGACAAGTGGGCCTAGGTCAATATGGAGCAAATGACAAGGATGGGGTAGGAGCATCATTGGCTGGAATGTCACAGCCAGGGTCACACGTGGATAACACTGAACAGCCAAGCATCCTAAAGGCCTGGGATCCTCCGTTGTAGTAACAAGGCATGGCAGGTAACATAGCTTTTATGTACTTTTCCTGAACCTGGACCTGAATGTACTGACTGGCAAGATAGATGGGTCTGATTATAGTTTGCTGCTTTTGTGTGTTTTTCCAGTGAAGAAGCCTGATTTTCTGGGCATAGGCTTCTAAATACCACCTTGCCAAAGTAGCTGAAGCCCTCTCCACTTGGGCTTTCTTGTTGTCAAATGGGCACAATACATGAGTCCTTGACAGCATCTGGTGACCACCTACCATGCCTGTCGCTATTATTATTGTGAATTCTATCTTTCTTCTATGGAAACTCAGGGTGGAGAAGATGTTTAGGATATCCATAGCCCCTAGTCTATGGATGTTCCTAGCCTGTGCTTTGTGAGCAGCTATAGCATTCATTTTTGAGGATGGGGGCAGAACCATTGTGGGTTATTCTGGGGACTCCCTACCCTTCCTCCCCAGGCCCCCAGGCACCAAAGCCCCCAGACACAGCAGAGTCTGATTCCTGATCAAACTCAGTGACTGATCTAAATATCGTCTATATCTAGAAGGAACTAAGGTGTCTGTCTGCTCTGCACAGATACCTGCCTCTCTTCCCGCCTTTCCTCTGCAGTAGTTGGAGGGATCCAGCTTCTATTAAGAGTCATTAACAGGTTCATTATGCTGGCCATTGAGCTGACAGATTTTATTAACCTCGCCCACAACCAGAAGCTCCCTGTTGTCCGCACTAATGATCATTGGGAACAGAATTCCTGTGGAATAATGCAGTATGTTTGCATTAGGAGTAAATGAGTTCATGGTGATTAATGCTTTTACAACCAACAACTCAGGAATGCATGGCTGGTCACCTCTATGGAGGTGCCTGCCCCTTTGCAAGTGACATTCAATTGGATTTCCAAATGAACTCTCCCCTGATGGCTTCTCGGAAAATTCACTTCCGTGATACCATTAGCGATGGTCCATAGAGTGTGGCTCCATCCCAGTGAGAAAGGTCTTTAAAAGAATCACACTTTCTCAATGGGGCTTGAGATAGGCAGGAGCAAGGCAGGGAGACTCCAATCTACAGGCTTTGTAAATATCGAGCTACTGACGAGAGCCAAGCATGACACAGTAAACCTCTCGGTATTTCAGATATACCCGTGTTTCACCTCATACTGAAATAAATTACATAACCTTTGCCAGAGAGCACATATTTTTTTTTAAATGGGGAAGAAAAGGAATTCAGCAAGAGAAAAAAAAATCAAATATGCTTTCTGCTTCCAACAAAATCTAATAATTAGGCTGGGATTGACACAAATTAGAACGTTGCCAAAAATTACAGAAAACAGTGACTCATTCTGTATTTCAATTAACAGTTTCTCAGTTTCCCTTATAAACAGGGAAGCTGACAAAAATTAATTATCTCACAGGGGGTAAAATATTTCATTCGGAAGTAAACAAAACATCACCGGCTGAAACAATAGACATTATGTAAACACAGTGGGCGGAGCCAAGCTATCTCTCCTAGTCAATGAAGTTGTCCTTGGGTGGATTCCTTCTTCCAAGGCGGCTTTCCAAAACTGAGGAGAACGCTATTTTCCTATTATTCCCTCCTGGTTGCTCCTTGCAGAAAAGCAGCGGTTGCCATGGCCCTGACTAGGAACTTTACCTACAATGGACGCCTACTCTGCTTCACTCTCAAGCCATCCTCAGCCAATGAAGTAAGCAGCGGAGCCCACAGGGCTTGGGGTTGCTCTGGTGCTGCGATGTATTCAGAGGTTAACTTCTGTAATGCCAAGATCTGGTTGCCCCCAAGAAGAACGAATTCTCACACTCACCAGCTTTTGTTGTGCAAACTTTGCTCCCCAAGTTAATTGGTCAACATAAGGCTAAGTATAAGCCTGCTATTGGGCAGTGAAGAGATTAAGGCAGGACTTCCTGGGAGGGAGAAAGGAACAAGAAGTAGGTAGTTCCTTTTGCCAAGAGATGTTAGGAGACTGTTGTGACTTCAGACCTGGAAGGTATAGCTAGCCATACAGCTGAATAAGATTAGGTGGTTGGGTTAACTTAGATGACCTAGTAGAGAGTCACGCCCAGCTAAGGCCTAAGCTTTGAAAAATTAAAAAGTCTCTATGTGATTATTTGGGGGAACTAGCTGGTTAAGGAATAACTGCTGCCATATTAATTTCTAGCATTAATAAATATATACAGAATATTAATAATCTTTTTTTATATACAAGCTTCTTGGTTTCTGTTTTGTTTTTGTTTTTGGTCTTACTCATCAATTCAGGAATTCTAGCCTGCTCATGTCATTGAGGTCCCAAAGACTATATCTACAGGCCAACTGATCACTTATGACTCTGGGGGATGGGATGGCGTTGAGTAGAACATTTAATTTTCTTCCCTGGAGGGAAAATACTAGGGAGACTACATATTTTAAAAATCAGATGATGACTTTAAAAGTGTTTTATCTTTGCTTCTTGCTCTATTTCATTTCCTTGCCAGAATCTTACCTTGATTGAGTTGACTCGACTAAGATTAATGAGCCAACGTCTTCCTCTCTGGGCAGCTCTCCTGCAGTTTCTCCCTTAGATGCCCTTTCCCACCCAGGATGACAGACTGCTATCTCACACGGGCTTCTGAGCTCTCGACATTTCCTCTGTTAAAACAATGCTTATTAAGAGTCAAGTACCAGTGCTAATTTTTCCCCTAACATTAAAGCATGTCCAAATTAGGTTAACTGGGGATGGATGACCCACTCTAAATGTGAGTGGCACCGTTCCATGAGTCTCACATTAAATAGAAAAGAAAATGGAGTCGGAGCCCTCTCATTCTTCCTGTCTGCTTCCTGACTGTGAACACAATGTGACTTAAGGTCTTGCCACCATGGTTTATCAGGCTTGGTGTCTCCCTCAACTGTGAGCCAACAGAAACCCTTCCTTCCTGAACTCCTTCTGTCAGGCATTTGGTTGTAACGACAGGAACAGTGACTAATTTTTGTTATGTGTAAGGAGCTGCCTTCACATTCGCCAATACAAGATGGCGCTGATAGCACTGACACCCGTGTTCTAAGTAGTAAACAAGCAAGCTGCGCATATGCCGGGGTAGCTTTCCACGCCATGTGCTCTGCCTTTCCCGTGACGACAACTCTGGCCAATGGGCTGCAGCCAATCAGGGAACGACACGTCCGAGGCGGAGGACAGTCCTCCATAAAAGGGACGGTTTCCGCCATACTCTCTCTCTCTCTCTCTCTCTGGCTCTCTCTCTGGCTCCCTTCTCCACTGGCTCCTGATGGGGTAAGCAATAAAGTTTGTGCTGCAGAAGATTCCGGTTGCCCTGAGCGTGTTCTTACCAGGGGGACACAAAAGCGCGGGCAATAGTTATGGTGCTAAAAGGTGGATATTTTTAAACGAACTTTAGTGTGTTCATAAGATCTCATTTCTGGATACATAAAGATGACTCTTATGATAAACCAGACTCACCATAATGAATAAAAGGAATCAGCACAAAAATTCCTTGGGGAGAAACGTGACCAAAACATCAAGTCACAATTTTAAATATAAATGCAAAAGATGGAAAAATGAAGACCAAGCAAGCGTTATTGAAGAATTGTTACTCCCAAGCTTGTCACATGGCTCGTCATTACAGCACTGGTGAGAGCTGGTTGGTTAATCCTGTTAGGTCAGTTTTGTCAACATCATACATTCCCCAGCTAATAGCTTTGACCTGCTTCCTCAACTAGTGGCCCTCGCTGACTTTCTGCCTCAAATCTCCACCAAAACAAACAAACAAGCAAACAAACAAACAAACAAAAAACAAAACGGTGGCGGTCTTAGGCATGCAGCTGTGAGTATTTTCTATTCCCAAACTGAAGCCATCTGCATTGCAGACTCTGGTGGTTAAGAGCACTGACTGCTCTTCCAGAGGTCCTGAGTTCAATTCCCAGCAACCACATGGTGGTTCGCAACCATCTGCAATGGGATCTGACGCCCTCCTCTGGTGTGTCTGAAGACAGCGACAGTGTACTCATACTCTAAATAAGTAACAATAAAAATGCTATAGTTCTGGTGTTTTTTTTTTTTTTTTTAAGGTGCAGTTTTGCTTGAAGTAAATCTAATAATAGGGTAATTCAGAAGTCCACACACAGGTCAGTCAGTTTTTACCTCTAGGAGATTTTTGGTTTTAACTCTTGTGTTTCTGCAATCTGCAAGCTTCTCCTGTCTCAATCTTAGTTTTAAAAGAAGACTGCATTTGTCAAATAAACTTCTCTTACTTTCTAGGAACTCACTGGCAAGACTCACTGTAATTACAAAGTCACTGTGAAATCGCCTTGGGCAAGGGGTGAAGGATGGAGGGAGGCACATAAGCCACCCACAGACAGAGCTCCAAGCTTTGGTTTTAGCTCCACTATCCGGCTAGGTAGGCTGACACAGGTTGGCCACCTACAAAGATAAGTTAAAATCTGTCTCATTTCTGGGAAAGGGCCATCGTGGTTAGCCCAGTTTACTCTGAAATGCACCTGAACCCATGTATGAGAGACGGACAGATTGATGCTAAAACCAAACCAGCCAACCAGCAAGTACGGAACCATCAATTCACCCTGAGATTTTTTCATTGTCATGCTGAAAATTTTTGTTAATAAGCCACTAAAAGGGTTGAGTAGCCTTCACTGGTGTTCCTGTAAAGCAAGGAAGGAAGTGTGCTGGTTATTTGTAAACAATGTGTTCCTACATTAACTGAATAGGTAACTGAGTGACAACTTCTGGAAAGCTTTGTAAACCCTCTTCCACGCACAGACTGTTCTCCTCTAGGTTAACCTGTAGTTAACCCAAGCATCAATCTCCTACCTGGAAGCTAGTTGGTTTTAGAAGAGTCTGCCCTGGTGAAGTGGTGATGATTTGGAGTCTGTCTAGTTAGGGTCAGAAAAAACAGACACATCCGAGATCCTAGGACGATATTATCAGTGTATTCTGCCTCTTGCTGTATTTTCCTATACCCTGTCTTATAACCAATGACTCGTTCTTTTAGACCTTACATCTAAACTTTTTATTTCCTGTAGATGCTTAGCTTTTTAATTGCAAGCTTTAGCTTGCTGGCTTTTCCCTATTGTGTTGGTCTGAATAAGAAAGGCTCCCTATAGACTCATGTATCAGGATACTTGGTCCCCAGTGGGTGGTGCTGTGTAGGGAGATTGTGGGACATTTGGGAGTTAGAGCCTTGCTGGAGGAAGAATATTAGTGGGGGTAGGCTTTGAGGTTTTACCTCCTGCCCTCACTTCCTTCTTCCCCACACCTTCTTGCTCTTTGGTGCTCTCTCTCTCTCTCTCTCTCTCTCTCTCTTCTCTCCTCTCTCTCCTCTCTCTCCTCTCTCTCCTCTCTCTTCTCTCTCTTCTCTCTCTCTCTCTCTCTCTCTCTCTCTCTCTCTCTCTCTCTCTCTCCAGCATGTACATGGTACCTGAGTGCTTCCTGCCTCCCTGTCATGATGGACTGTAACCCATGTGGAACTGTAAGCCAAACTAAACCAACCCTTTTTCTCATCTAACTTGCTTCTGGTCACAACATTTTGTCATAGTAACAAGAAAGTAAGGAGTGCTCCTGTTGGGAGCATATTTTGCTACTTTGTATTGGCACTGATCTTCTAAATTAAGTCTCCTATGACTACCCCTTACTCAAAACCACTCTGTGATTCTCCCATCTATGTCCTTCTCAAATCCCAACCCTTATTCTCCAAGGTATGTCTGCAGGCTGTCTGCACATTCAAATCAGCTTCTTGCTGTCGGTTTGCTTCTGCCTGTCTCTCTTCCTGCAACTCTTCACTTTCCTTTGTTTTAAGTAAGTCTCCCCCCCCCACCCCTTAACTAGCCCTATGTACCTCTGAGATACCTTTCATCTCAAGTCCATTAATTAGCATTGGAAGACATAAGGAAAAATAGGACTCAAGAGAACAGACACAATAAACCAGCCAGAAAGCTTACTGTGGAGAAGGCCAAGGCTCGAGTCCCTGAGCACCCTGTTTCCAGACAGCTGATATGAAGGAGAAGGGACTGATGAGGCTCAATTTGGGGTTTCTTTGGGAGAAAATGAAGGGTTTCCTCTTGTGAGAAAACGAAGAGAAATTTTTATCTTTGTATTTTGTTTAGGGGCCATGTGGGACTTAGAGATTTTAACTGTATTCCCTCTAGCAAATAGTTCAGGGTTCCTGAATCTGTGAGCCAACATCACTGGAAGACAGTATAACAAGACTCTGGTGGAGAGCCTCTGCCACACACACCACCGAGTAGCACTTTGTGGTCTGAGCAGCAGACCACAGGTATCCCTTTCCTCATGGGTGTTCTCATTTCAACTTTGCATTGGATGCCAGCCAGCCTCGTTATATAAAGCCAGACCGCAAGAATGATCTGCTGTTGGTGATTCAGATATAAAAACATGGAGGGATTGTTTTAAAGGCTATAATAATATTGATATCTTTGCATTGTAGTAAGTCCGCCCAAGCAAATAAAGCCCCCTCTTTCTCCTCTACAGTATGTCCAGAGAGCCTCTCCCCTCCTCTTCCCTGCCTCCCTCAACACCGGGTCAGGTGTTGGTTCTGCTGCACTACCCACTCTTATCTTCAATGAGACTACACATGCTTTGAGGGCAAAGATCTAATTTACTATTTTCTGCATAAGTAAATATTTGACTGACCTTCTTGTTTCAGAGGAAGGTAGAGTCCTAAGTGTGGTTTGGTCACTGTAATGGTTTGTATATGCTGGGCCCCAGGAGTGGCACTATTAGAAGGTGTGGCCCTGTTGGAGTAGGTGTGTCACCGTGGGTGTGGGTTTTAAGGCCCTCATCCTAGCTGCCTGGAAGTGATTATTCTTCTAGCAGCCTTCAGATGAAGATGTAGACCCCTCAGCTCCTCCTGCACCATGCCTGTCTGGATGCTGCCATGTTCCCACCTTGATGATAATGGACTGAACCTCTGAACCTGTAAGCCAGTCCCAATTAAATGTTGTCCTTTATAAGAGTTGCCTTGGTCATGGTGTCTGTTCACAGCTGTAAAACCTTAACTAACACAGTCACCCATCTTCTCTTAAGCTCTATGCCCAAGATCCCCACCTCCTTCTCCTGGTCACTCTGCACTCCCCTCAAAGACCCCTTTGTCCTCTTCTAGCACTGATATATCACCTATTTGACCCTCCACTTTCTCATCCTTGTCACCTCTTTCCCATTAGACGGGGGTCCAGTGACTCCTAGGTGAGTCCCAGCATTCCAGTTAACATTCTTCATGGCCTGCCTGGAGGCCTCTGTGCTCATTTCCACCACAGTATACAACAAGCTGAGATCTTCCTGAGACTGAAGCAACTCAGGCCTCCTAGGTCACTTAATATCCATGGCATTAAAGAGTGAGGCCAAGGAAATAGTCAAGGGGCAGGTGGAGAGTCCTTCTGCAGAGCCTGGAAAGGAACCCAGAGTGGCATTCATAGACATGAGTGTCTATGTATCAGGAAGTGTGCCTGTGGGAAGAGTGGTACCGTCAACCTCACAACTAGATAGTGACAACTTCATCATGGCCCGAGATGGCATGCTAGGTCTTAAAATTATGTCTCGGGCACTGCAAGAAAGCCCATGAGCAAGTGAGGCTCCTGGGAACGACCAACAGGGGCTCACACCATGATCGAGTATACTGCAGGCTCAACCAATAGAATGACATTTAGAACCAACATCCTTGCAGCCAGCCCTTGGTCTGTCCTGGCTTACCTCCATCCCAAGGCTGGGCCAGGTTGAACCCTCTCTCCTACAGCTTCATTGAATAGTTTTTCTACCCCCCACCCTCCCACAACTCTTTATCTGTCTTCTCCTATACTTCCTCCATGACCCCTTGTCTGGCTCTACTAGGCTCCACTGGTCACACGGACACATAAAGAGACAGACAGGACATTCTCTAGACTGTAACTCCACGAGAGGTTGTTCTCAACACAGAGGAGGTTTAGTGAAGCATTGGGTTTGACTTGCTTCATAGGCACTATGTACCCCCACGCAACATCGTTTCCTCTCCAGTATCCCATTACCACATCAGCAAGGAACTCAGGATGTGGAGACAACTGGTTTCCTTGGAAGATAATGGTGATGCAAGAAGCACCCCTCAAGCACAAGTTTGGGGGCACAGTTCTGGGCCCTCCTCAAGGCAGATCCTGTAAGGGACCATTTCCCCTGCTTTCTCTTTTCTTCCTCGTGCACACCCATCATCCTAGTCTGAGAGAGTTCACCAGCTGCTCTGTGTGGATGGCTGTTGATCATTGGTGATTTCCCTAAGTACACACAATTTAGGATTAGTGTCTCTCTATGCACCTTCTGTTGAGGTCTCAGTGGAGAAGATGGATAAGAATTTGGGCTGAGAAATGTCCTCACTCACTATCCATCTAATATCTCAAAAGACACAGTTTTGAATCTACACTTGAAGAACCACACACATGTATACAGATGCACATGTACACTCAAATGCACACACCACAAACACACAGCACCAAACTGACTGGATACAGAGGCAAGAAGATTCAGTTCCTCCCTGCATTCCCATGCTGATCATTCTTCCACAGTGAGCCCTGTATTCCTCACCCAGAGGACCACTAGTGTCAACCTCCTGTTGATGGTATTCTTAGACATGGCCCACTGCCGTATTGTCATTTCCAGCTGTTCCTCAGACCCTGAAATTGACTTAAAATCTCACTTGTGAGTATAAAATCTGGCGACCTATGTGCAGGTTAAATCGATAGCAAGGTCACTCTCAGGACCCTCCACACTCCTGAGAAAGCATGCCTGGGACACCCATACCAACTTCCCATTACCCAGAAAGTAGATCTACTTCCTTCTTTGGTTTTCTTAGAGAAAAGAAAATCAAAAGGGCTCTAAAGGTTATGAGAAATCTTCTCAACAAAGAACAGTAAAATGTGGCTTTTGGGAGTCTGAATATGTGCCTGGAGATAATATGCCCAAAACATGATTGGTGAGGTGTCTGGAATACCCCTCTGGAATGATTCAGCACCTTTCAGTTTCCCAATGCAGGAAGCACAATACAACAAAAACTCCCCTGCAGTCCTCTGCATGTTGATGCGTTTTAGCTTTCAGGTCTGAGTTCTTGCTGGCAACATCTGTTCTTTGGAAGGGAAGTGAAAGGCTGAACTCCTTTGAGGTTTTTCTTAAAATTCTGTTCTTAAAATAAGATGGCCATGATTACCAGTCAGCAGAAGAAATGCTGGGTTTGGTGAAGACCATTAAAGAACAGAACTGGTTCTTCCTGGTGAAGCTTTGAACAAGGGTCCACTTCTTCCATACAAGATAACCTCACACATCACCCATCTGTAGGAACCTTTGCTTATATATGGAGTCCACTTCTCAGTGTCAAGTTCTGACTAGCCATTGCCCAAGGGGCCTTTCACTCATGTTCATTCACTGAGAAAGGATGCTTCTATTTTCAACCATGTCTCTTTCCTTTCTTTTGAACACATCTCATTAATCTGGTGGCTTCCATGATTGTGTGTCTGTTTCTCTTCTGCCTTTCATCTTCAGCCACACTTCTTCCCAGTTTCAATGGCCTTTTGAACTCTCCTTGGCTACAGGAATGTTGCTGCCTAATGCACAACCCAGCAATGGAAATAACCAAGGAAATCGGAGATCAGTGAAAGTCTCCACTGAAAGGTCTACCTTTGAGCCACAATGGAAGCCATGATGGATGCTATGCGTCCTTCAATAAAACAGATGCTCTAACCATGGCGTTGTGCTTGTCTTAAACCATCCTCAAGTATACCATGCCTCACTCAAGTAGAAACAGAGTTTGCACAGCTATTTCAAGGCACTAGGGAATTCAGTGGAATTTCATTACAATTTTCTGTATCAATTGCTTCCACAGTAAACTTCCCTTCTGCCTCCAGTGCCACCTGACTTCATCATATACTACTGTGTCCCTAAAGAGAAAAAATCTTGGGGTCAGTCAAGATTCCAAAGAAGCAATGAAATGAAGCAGTGACATGTTGGTCCTTTCATGTAATCTTCATTGTTTCTTAGATACAATGAGATCTGTAAGGCATTTATGATCCAAAGGCAAACTACTCTTGAAGACTTTGCCGAAGGGGAAAATTTTCTATAATCAAGAAAACACAGGCTGGAGAGATGGCTCAGAGGTTAAGCACACTGACTGCTCTTCCAGAGGTCCTGACTTCAATTCCCAACAACCACATGGTGGCTCACAACCATCTGTAATGGAATCTGATGCACTCACACTCTTCTGGTGTGTTTGAAGAGAGCAATGGTATACTCGTATAAATAATAATAAATAATATTTTAAAAAAGAAAAGAAAACACAAATACTAACATGATGTGTTGTATGCACTGTGAAGGGAGACTGAGAAACTATGCCTGGAAACACACACAGAAATGCACAGTATGGACAGATTAGGGATGGCCATTCAGAGGTCAGGATTAATACTGTTTTGCAACAATAAAGAGAGCCATATAAGAGCAGGTGAGGAGGTTTCCAGGTAAGAAGGACAGTATAAGCAAGTCCTAGTATAGGAAAGACTTCAAGGTTCATTGGGAAAGAGAAATGGCAAGAACACCTAAAACTCACCAGACATTGGTGACATATACCTTTAATACCAGCACTTGGAGGCAGAAGCAGGCAGATCTTTGTGAGTTTGAGGCCAGCCAGGGCTATATATTAAAACCTTGCCTCAATACAGACAGACAGGCAGGCAGATAAATTCATCTCAGCTCACCAAGAAGAGAGGGGGACCCATCTGAGCTGTCAGTAGTCAGCCTGATAAACATAGTTGAAATGAACTAGGAAGCCATGGAGGAGAACCAAGCGAGATGGTTCATCTGTTTTACTCATCTGTTTTACTCTCATGAGGAGAAAGTCGAGAATGGCAACCGTTATGACCAGTTTAGGGCTCTGCAATGGGTCCTAGGAAGTGGTTGTAGCCCCAACACATCAGCAGTGGCTCTAGAAGGTGCCCAGGAATGCTACCTACTTCCTTGGGTAGAATGGATAAGATATCAAAGAAATCGGCAAGGTCAATACTGGCCGTTTTTGTCTGTTAAATAATTTTTTTGGTTTATATAGTCATTGAGCGTAGTTCTGGGTTTCATAAAGAGAATTTCTTTCAAACATGTCACATGATTTGACCATATTCATTCCCACCACCCCTGTGCTTCCTTCCTGCCTCACAATGTCTCTTATTCCTTCCTGTCTCCCCTTCTGCTTTCATGTCCTATATGTATATAACTTTTATTTATATAAAATTTAGGGCCCACCAATTAAGGAATATATGCTATGCCTGTCTTTCCAAGTCTGTCTCATTTTACAAAATATGATGGCATCAAACAGCATTCATTTTCCAGATAGAATGACATATTACAGCCCAGGTTTGTCTGGAATTCACTCTGCAGCCAGGACTAGTCTTAAGTCCACAGAAACCTTCCTGCTTCAGCCTCTGTAGTGTTGGGGTTGCAGGTGGGAGCCTCTTCACTCAGCTTATTTTGGATTTTATAGTGTGAAAGTCTCACAATATAGTTCCAGATAGCCTTAAAACCACAGTTCCAGTTGTGGCTTCTGTCCTATGCAATTAGAACATGGCTCCAATTCCCAAGTTGGAAAGCCCCGATAGGCTTGGCTATGAAAATAAAATGCTCAGTTCTGGACACATCAACTCAAAGAAGGAAGGGGGACTCACAACCATTAAGGCAGCATCGAAGAGGACACTTGAAGGAATGCTACACAATAAAGAAAGAGAGGAAAGTGGGACCATCCAAAAGGTCACAGGAAAGCCGACCCTATCCCAGAACAGTAAACACAGGAAAGCCCCAGATCTTACAAAAAGAAAAATGAGAGGAATGAATGCATGCCTTCCGATAATAACTCCACATCTCATGATTTCAATTCTCCCAACAGAAGCCACAGACAAGCAGACTGGCTTTTAAAATAGGCATCTCTATTTGTTGCCTACAAGAAACATCCTCCATTTTAAAGATGAACCCAACCCAAGAGTTAAGAGGGTGGAAAGGTGTGAGCTTCAAGAAAATGCAACACTAGAAAACAAGCAGATGCCACAGTGGTGTCATCGGACAAAACAGATTTCAAACCAAAATGAGAAGAGATGAAAAAAAAAAGTCACTTCATATTGATGACTGGAACAACCCATCAAGAGGCCTTTTATCCAAAACATGGATATATGGAACAACTATGTGACAAATTTCACCTGTCCTTGATGTAAAAGCACAGATTGGCATCATCCAAGAACAGTGGGTCACACCAAGACCTCCCTCACCCATACTACAAGCATCCAGCCAAAACATCAAGAAAGGACCATCAGGGTTCAAACTGGCAGATCAAACGGATTTAACAGACATCTACAGAATATTCCATCTAAACACGAATGCACATTCTTCTCAGAAGCCTGCGGAGCTTTCCCAAATTTCCCTTCTGATATCTCATTCCTTTCCATAAGCACACCCTTTGGTGGGTGTGTGTGAGTACTAAGGTCTATGTCAGTGCCCATGGGCTATCTTTATTGTGCTCCTTTTCCTAGCAGAGGCTCTCGGTGATTTGACACCTTGCAGGGGTTCTTGTTGGCTTTGTGTTGTTTGGGTTTTGAGACAAGGATTCACTATGTGGCTGGTCTCAAACTTAACAACCCTCCTGCCTCAGCCTCCCAAGTTCATCACGTGTCAATGATAACAAAATGGAAGAACAGGCTTAAGCCCCGCAGATGAGAAGACAGCTGTGATCCAAGTTGTCAGAGAAACAGAAGCCAGGAGTGAAGAAATAACCCAGACAGGATGATGGGGGCAGGAAATAGGAAGCAGCCTACAAGGGCTGAGGTCAGACTGCTTCCCTAACAGCAGTGCCTCGGCTCCTGGGAGGGAAAATGGCAGGGGCTCTAGGTACAAAGGTGATCAGAGAGTTATAGAAACAAGGAGAACTCTTTTGGAGTCGCAAAAACTAGAAAAGAAATACTGTTTTGCACACCTTGAGTACCTACCACCCCACCACAGCAGCGGCAGAAGGCTGCCCCCCCAACCCCCAAGATCTGTCTGGAAACTGCTCTTTTCCTCTACTGGTCTTCTGGTTTGACATCTCTTCCTTGATTGTTCCTGGTTTTCACCTTATTTGCATGCAATCTCATTCATCTAATCAAAATCCTTTTGGCTCTGTAAAGCGCAACCCAGAAGTCTTAGAGAGGCGATCTCATTTACATACACAACAGAGGTGGAAGAGTTTAGACCCCCACTTCCTGGTAGAATCCAGTCTTAAATCCTGGATTTTGCTGGAGGCCAGGGTCCTAGAGTTTGACTTCTAGAGGCTCTCTAGGGAAGGAATGCTGATTTCAAGACCCTCTACAACAAGCAGATTAGAGGCTTGCTGCACCAGAGGCTTCTGCTCCAAGCCAGGAACTTGCCCAGGCTCCCACTAGCCCAGGCTCTAGGACTTAGCCTGCAGCCACCCAGGTAGGGGGAGCCTTCCAGACTCCGAGCTTTGACTGCAGAAGAGAATTTGTTCCTGCAGCTGTCTCCAGCCTTGAAACCCACCTTGGATGTAAGCTTGCCATGCCTGTTACAGCTATGGCTAACCTGTTTTCTGTAGGCCTGCTCGCCGTTGGCATCCCAAAGCCCTCTGAGATCACTCCAGAATAGACTCCTGCCAAGAGTCTCTCCATTGGTACCATGAGGCTCACTGAGAGCAGAAAACTGTTATATCTACCACGTCTCTTGACTGGCACCCAAAGCCTGCTGACAGCACAGGCTATGATACCCACAGGCTCTCTTGGTTGTATCCTCCTGCAGCTGAGCATCTCAGAAGTCCTCTCTTTTGCCTGCCCAGTACATTGTTAGATGGAGGCCAGATCAAGACCCCAAGATGGGAGACTCAAACATCCTAGTATTATCTTAAATCAAATTTTCTTTTTTCTTTTCTTTCTCAGACCCATGAAGCTATTATCTTTGCTGCTGAAACCCATCCCCAAGTCTGACAGTATGGTGATTCCTCAGTATCCACAAAAGCCTGACTACAGGATCCTTTTGAATACCAAAATATTTGGATATTCAAGTCCTTTGTCTAAAACAGTGGTTCTCCACAGTCCTCATGCTAAAACGCGGCTCCTCATATTGTAGTGACCCCAACCATAAAATTATTTCATTCCTACTTCCTAACTATAAGTTTGCTACTGTTATGAATCGTGATATAAATATTTCATATGCAGGATATCTGATTGGCAGCCCCCAAAATTGAGAACCACTAGTCTAAAACATGGTAAAATTTTCTTTTGCTTTTACAGTCTACTTATTTAGTCTGTCTGTCTGTCTGTCTGTTTCTCTCTGTGTATGCATGTTCACATGTGCAGTGGTGTACATGTGGGGGTCAGAGAACAACTTGTTGGAGCCAGTTCTCTACCGGCTGGGACCTGAGCTAAGCTCAGGTTATAAAGTTTGGTGGCAATCACTTTCATTCAGAGCCATCTGGCTGGCTCAAAAGCCATGGCATTTACTTAGAACCTGTGTAACCATCCTCCACACTTTAGGTCACCCTGACAGTACTTACAATGGCTAACACAATGTAAATTCTATGTAAATAATTGCTACCCTGATTACTTACAGGATAACAACAAGAAGAAAGTCTGAATGTGTTTGGTACATAAGCGTTTGCCCCAATTATTTCTTGTTATCATTAAATGAGTCTGCGGATTCCAAAACTGGAATACATTCGAAAATGTGCCCTACTAACAATTTCCCAGGATTCTTTCATCTGAGGTGTCTGTCTCTAGTGTCACACAAGTGGCCAAGAGACAGTGTTTTGGTTTTTTTTTTTTTTTTTCTTTTCTTCTACTTCTTCGCCCCACGTGGAACTTTCCTACTTCTTGAATCTGATGCTTCATTGTTCTTAAACTTTAAAAAAAAAAAACAGTAATTATCGCTTCAAACATTGCCTTTATCTCACGTTTTTGTTATCCC
Source organism: Mus caroli (assembly GCF_978045245.1). Taxonomy (NCBI): domain Eukaryota; kingdom Metazoa; phylum Chordata; class Mammalia; order Rodentia; family Muridae; genus Mus; species Mus caroli. The sequence goes on along the minus strand of NW_028227270.1, from coordinate 79,373,185 downwards.
TCTATTTTATTTTAACTTTGGGAAATTTCCATTCCTTTCTTGTATGTAAGCCAAGCATTTTAAAAGATTTTTTTAAAAAATGTTTTATTCAATATTTGAGGCGTCTTTTTCTTAATGAGAGTTCTTCCTTTCGGGGACCACTTTTCTACCACACGGCAGGGATGAAAGTCACTTTGTGTTCTGACTTCTTTGACTGTGGGTACCTTCTCCATGCGGTAATAAAAGCCACCCTTCTTCTGTAGGTTAACTTTAAACATGTAGATGAACAGTGGGGAGGGGTGGTTCTGTGGGACAGTGCCTGGCTCTATAATCTGAGGAGCTGAGTTTGGATCCCCTGAACCCCTTACAAAGTTAGACCTGGCAAGCAGGTGCCTGCAATTCCTGCACTGCGTCAATGAAATGGGAAGGAGACAGGAGGTTTGGGGGCTTTCGACCCAGCTCACCTAGCACAATGAACAAATGGCCCTGCCTCAAGCAAGGTAGGAGGGGAGGTCTAAACTTAGAGCTGTCATCTCTATACACACACCATTGTATATGTGTAGCCATACTTGCATACATGTCTCACAATCACACACACACACACACACACACACACACACAAGGTTTTGAAAAGCATGAAAAATTTTTAAACATTATGAACATGATTCAGAAGGAAGTATGAATTTTATGATTATGTGGCATCAGGATTCATTGAAGCAAAATCAAAGTGGTGCATTCAAGGAGTCCAACACTACAAGGACTGGCAGTTTAGGTGACTACCATAAAATATGGGATGGTGACATCGGGGAATCGGAGAAACTCCTAAGGAACAAGGAGCTCTCTCTCAGATGCTGTAAACGAGCCACCATGGCCTTCATTGCTCACTGTGTGGAGTGTGTATGACCCCTACATATTCATCCAGGAGCCGTGTCTAGCCCCAGGTCTACAGTCTCCCCGCACAGCTGTTGCATACTTCTGCCAGATAACTGTGAGCTCTGCATCTTGGAACTGTGTGATGTGGGGCTCTCTGAGCAATGAATAGAACAGGGAAGAAGCTGGGTAGTTCCAAGTTGGCCTCAGTTTGACTTCATTCATTACACAACTATAATTCAAGTGCTACACATATGACGTGTTATGTGTGCTAGAGGGTGTATGCATATATATGTATGGGTATGTTTGTCCACGTCTGCACTTATGCAGTTAGGGCTCAACAACAGCCACCTTGTTCTTTTACTCTACTTCTTGGTCTGTCTGTCTATCATCTATTTACTTACTTATGAAGACAAAGTTTCTCATTGCAGCTATAGTGGCTGGCAGAGGGACCTGCCTGCCTCTGTCTCCTTCCCTTTCCTAACAACTGGGGTTATAGAATTTGCAGCCACACCACTTAGATTTTTACAGGGGTGCTATGGGATTGGAACTTAGGTCCTCATACTTGCACAATACCTCACCTACAGAGCCATTTCCCCAGTCCCATATATAACATTTCATTTGCTCTCAATAACATTTCTGAGACTTAAAGAGGGCTAACATACTTTCCTTGTTCTAAAGAACACAACACTCAGACAAAATTTTAACATTCTTGAAACCAGACAAGACACTGGCAGAAATACCATCCTGTTGTGGTTTGTAAAAATCTTCCTCCAGCCGGGCAGGGTGGCACACGCCTTTAATTCCAGCACTTGAGAGGAAGAGGCAGGCAGATTTCTGAGTTTGAGGCCAGCCTGGTCTACAGAGTGAGTTCTAGGACAGCCAGGACTACACAGAGAAACCCTGTCTCGAAAAAACAGAACAAAACAACAACAACAAAAATCTTCTTCCATAGGCTCTTGTGAACACATAGTCCTTAGCTGGTAACATTATTTGGGAAGGTTATGGAACTTTTAGAAGGTGGAGTCTTGCTGGAGAAGAAGACACAGAAGACAAACCTTGGGGTTTTATACCCACATGCCACTTCCTGTTCATTCTTTGCTTCCTGACTGCCAATGAAGGTGACCATCTGTCCTCCTGTCCCTGCCATCATGCCTTCACCACAATGACGTTATATGTTTCCTCAAACTGGAAGCCCTAATACACCTTACTTCCCTTAAAATGGTTGGGTATTTGGTTACAGCAATGAGAAAAAAAAAAAAAAAACAGATAAAAATCAAGGTTTCCTAGTACTGGTCTCTTCCCCCCCACCCCCGTGATATAAAAAATAAACTTGTACATGCTCTCGATATAGAGACTTAGACATAGAGGGATTGCTTTCATTGACCTTGATGTAAGGTTTAAAGAATGACGCAGATACAGGGGTTTCATTTCTAGTATCCTTTTCAACCACTTAGCCCAAATATACCTTTAACACAGGGGGAGGGGCGTTTGTAAAGATGTAAATACATTTACCACATGGCCATTTCCTAATGGCTTGTATGTAACAGTGCCCCCACATTTACCTCATGTTCTAGAACCTCAATACAAATGGGGAAAAAAAGCTACTAACATCAACGTCCACTTTCACTTGAACAGATAACCCCATATTACCGTCGTCAAATATCCTCTAACCAACATTTCTTGAGCAGTTTTTCGTGCTAGGCTTACACCTTCTGTGCTCACAGTGACAATTTAATGCTACCAACTCTGACACTGGATTATGAAGTATTATTTTAAAATATGTCACTATAACTCTGCATATTAATTAAAATGTTCCCACATACCAGCCTTGAACTCGACTCCCTGTGCTGATTGGAGACAAAAGGCCTTTATTAAATGCTATTTGACAGGCTAAGTGTTTTAATATCTCTGCCAATCATTCCTACGGAAGAATACTCATTGTTGAGTGTGAAATAGATAAGAAAGAAAATCTCAAGGTATGAGTATCTGCTAGCGTCACGTGACCTGAGGATATAAGACAAGCAATAATGCTAGCAGAAGTCCCTGTCTGGCTACTTTCCCTAGTGGGGCAGCTGGCATTACTGCTTCCTTTGGGTTAAGATGATCACAGTTTGATGAAGGATTCCTTTTTTTTTAAATTATTATTTTAATTTTTTATTAGATATTTTCTTCATTTACATTTCAAATGCTATCCCAAAAGTCTCCTATACTCTCTTCTCTGCCCTGCTCCCCTACCCACTCACTCCCACTTCTTGGCCCTGGCTTTCCCCTGTACTGGGGCATATAAAGTTTGCTAGACCAAGGGGCCTCTCTTCCCAATGATGGCCAACTAGGCCATCTTCTGCTACATATGCAGCTAGAGACATGAGTTCTGGGGGTACTGATTAGTTCATATTGTTTTTTTTGTTTTTTTTTTGGTTTTTTTTTTTTTTTTTGGTTTTTCGAGACAGGGTTTCTCTGTATAGCCCTGGCTGTCCTGGAACTCACTTTGTAGACCAGGCTGGCCTCGAACTCAGAAATCCGCCTGCCTCTGCCTCCCGAGTGCTGGGATTAAAGGCGTGCGCCACCACGCCCGGCTAGTTCATATTGTTGTTCCACCTGTAGGGTTGCGAACCTCTTCAGCTCTTGGGTACTTTCTCTAGCTCCTACATTGGGGGCCCTGTGTTCCATCCTATGGATGACTGTGAGCATCCTCTTCTGTATTTGCCAGGCACTGGCAAAGCCTCACAGGAGACAGCTACATCAGGGTCCTTTCAGCAAAATCTTGCTGGCGTATGCAATGGTGTCTGCATTTGGTGGCTGATTATGGGATGAACCCCTGGGTGGGGTAGTCTCTGGATGGTCCATCCTTTCTTCTCAGCTCCAAACTTTGTCTCTACAACTCCTTCCATGGGTATTTTATTTCCGACTCTAGGGAGGAATGAAATATCCACAAGTTGGTCTTCCTTCTTGATTTTCTTGTGTTTTGGAAGTTGTATCTTGGGTATTCTAGGTTTCTGGGCTAATATCCACTTATCAGAGAGTGCATATCAAGAGACTTCTTTTGTGATTGGGTTACCTCACTCAGGATGATACCCTCCAGATACATCTATTTGCCCAAGGATTTCATAAATTCATTGTTTTTAATAGCTGACTAGTACTCCATTGTGTAAATGTACCACATTTTCTGTATCTATTCCTCTGTTGAGGGACATCTGGGTTCTTTCCAGCTTCTGGCTATTATAAACAAGGCTGCTATGAACATAGTGGAGCATGTGTCCTTATTACCAGTTGGAACATCTTCTGGGTATATGTCCAGGAGAGGTATTGCTGGATCTACCGGTAGTACTATGTCTAATTTTCTGATGAATCGCCAGAGTGGTTGTACAAGCTTGAAATCCCACCAGCAATGGAGGAGTGTTCCTCTTTCTCCACATCCTCGCCAGCATCTGCTGCCACCTGAATTTTTGATCCTGGCCATTCTGACTGGTGTGAGGTGGAATCTCAGGGTTGTTTTGATTTGATGACGGATTCCTTGACTGGCGAGTTTACCACTTACTTTCAGGTTTTGCATTAATGGAGTCACTCAATATTGATGTCTAGAGTCGTGTTTTTTTTTTTTTTTTTTTTAGCTGCCCGAGGCTGTTAAAAGGTTGCAGGTGTACACTTGGTAATCCAAAGAATTTCTGAGGTAAGAAAAAAAAAACCTAACTGGAGCAGATCTCGCCCACACTATAGACTGTGATGTACACACCTGTCTTTCCCGTGGTTTAGCATGCTTAAGCTTCGGAAAGACCAGATCCTGGGTTCAGACTCCATTCATCTTAGAAAACCTGACCTAAGATTGAACTCAAGTTCATTAAAAGGCCAGTGCTTAGCACCAGTTTTTAGGCTACCCCCTAACAAAACCCGTGTCTAGCACCAGTTTTCAGGTTATTCCCCCCAATAAATCTACACCTCCAGGTTACAATCCCACCCCTGACACTTCACTTCCTAACAGTCACTAATCAGGAGGAAAGCAGAAGTTAAGTTTATGATTTGGCTCCCAGTACCAGCCAATTATGTTAAAGGCCATAATGGCGCCCCCAATCAGATGTGTACTAGGCTAGACACCCCGTTCTTGCCTCTATAAATGCTTGCCTGAAACTGGGCCCAGGGCCAGCTCCCGTCCTCCTGCAACAGAGACAGTGGTGTGGCCCAAGCTTGAGCTTGAGTAAAGAGACCCTAATATAATTGTATCAGAATCAGCTCCTTGGTGGTCTTTTGGGGGTCCACGAATGTTCCCTGGCACAACACTTCCTGGATAAAGTCCCTGCCTATGCCCCTCTCCTCTGTCTTCAGCTTTGTTTGAACCAACTATTTTAGAAGTGGGTGAATCCAGCAAATAGGTGAAGATGGTAGGAGGGGAAAGAAACCAGACAGATGTCTTAGCCTGCTTAGCATCACTGTAACAGAATACCAGAGTCTGTGTAATTTATAAAGAAGCATATTTCTTACAGTGCAAGAGTCTGGGGAGTCCAGCATTGAAGGCTCAGCATCTGGTGAGGGTCATCTTGCTATATCATGCTTTGAAAAGTAGATGCTCTCGTGGTGAAGGAATATGGTGAAGGCAGAGAAAGGAGAGTCAGACTCATCTTTTTATTAGGGACCCTCTTCACAGCTCACTTAATTGGGCTCTTATTAAGTCCAATTGATGTTTTCATAAAAAGGGGCACCATCATGACCTAATAATCACCACTTAAGGTTCTGCCTCTCAATTCTGCAGCACTGGAGACTGTTTCCAACACTGGACTTAGTGGGGGAACATTCAAACCACAGCACCAGTGGAACAGTGATTTCAACAGAGTTGGTGAGATTCAGGCAGGGATGTCAAAACAAGGCCCTTTGTACACATGTGTGATCTTTAAGTCATGGGTTGGGAGACCTGATGGAAAGGAAGAGTTGGAAGTTGCAAAAGCCAGGTCACAAAACATGAAGAACTGAGAATCCATGCAGGCGTGGGAAGCCTCTGGCATTTTTACTAGACCATCCAGGAGGCTACTGGGTAATGCTCAGAAGGATTATTCTACTGGCTGGTAATCCACCCCCCAGGGGGGGGGGTCGGCGGGGGGGGGGTAGGAAGTAGTACAAAAGTGGTGTGTGATGGGCAAAGAGGCAAGGGATGAGCGCTATGGGGAATGGGGAAAGGGCTGGCTGGCAGCAGCATTGAAGGCTGGGTCTCTGCATTAGTCACCCCCCACCCTATCCCCACCCCCAGTGGCTGCCTGTGGGGTTATTGGGCACTGAGAGTAATCTGGCTGCCTATCAGGAAGGGGGTTGGGCGTCCATTCAAATCTGCCTGGGGAGTCTACCCAGGCCACACACCAGGCGACCAATCGATCAAGCATACTTTCATTCAGTTCCAGATTCCAGGGACTTTTGGTCTCTCCTACCTACTTAGGTTTTTATTTTTGTCTTTTGGTATTTCAGAGAGGTCCAGGATCTGCTGTTTCAAGTGTCTGCCTCAGCGAAGTCATGCTTCCTTTTGGGGTATTATACTCGGTTGTCTGTTGCCATGGAAGTGAGGGCTGGCTGATTCACACAGGAGGGGGGTGGGGCCCACTAGCAAGCCCTCAAGCACACTGGATGACTTCAATTACCTAAATCCCTGCAGCTTCTCAGAAGACATCTACATGGTTTTTTATGACATATGAATACCTTTGACTTTGATTTAGAAATCAAGATGCATTTTTAAAAATCTGTGACCTGCATGAAAGCAGTCTATTGATAAAGCACCAAGAATAAACGGAACTTTGAAAGCAGGCCAGTCCAGCACAAATTGGAATGTCTCTGAATTGGAATTAAAAGAAAGAAGAAAAAACAAACAACCCCCCCCCCAAAAAAAAAAAAATCCAACAAAACCAGGCAAGCTGAGCTCATCCAGGTTCTCGAGAAATGAAGAAAGCAGGCCTAGTGAGAGCCTGGTTGATTCTAGTTACAAAAAGCCTGCAGTGGATAGCAATCCTGCGGTAGTCATTGTTAGATGCCCTTCTGTTTGCAAGTATGGCGAAGTTCTTGTCCAGCAAGTAACTGTTGCCAAAGCCAAGATTTGTTTCTGGTTGCCCTGCTGCGCTTTTAAGTGTTCATCTGCCTTCTCGGGGTCACTCTGGTGAATGTTGGGAGGACAGAGGGACCCACCTTAGGTTAGGAAGTCCAGAAGAAAGCAAGAACTGTGATGGTGTTCCTAAGCAACCCTTGCTCCACCCGCTCAACCACACCCCTGTAATTAGGCCCGCCATCCTGCCCAAATTAGGGGCAGGGTTAATAGCTGTGCTTCTCTGTGCTGGGGCTTCCTAAACATTTGCAGCAGCTTGGAGCTCTTCCCCACCGTGTGTCCACAGGAGTGTCCATCCTTTACCAACGCCCTCCCCTCCTCCCCCAATCACAGGAGAAATTGTATCTCCAGCACTGTTTTTCTGCTCACAATGTAAACATGGTGGCTGTGCTTTCAATATGGCCCCCTCTTGCCAAAATTCCTGCTGAAACTTTGTTGCAGTGTTGGGGCCTTTGAGAAGGACTTGAGCCTTTCTGAAGGAACTGGACTGGATCTTTCAAGAGGACATTAGTCTGCTTTTTGTAACAATGGAATCATCACATATTTATACAAAGGGGTCCCCTTCCCTGCCCACTTCCATATGCTGGGTTGACAAGTTCTCATGCAGATCTAGCATCTGATGCCACCCGCATACTACAGTATGAAGCCTTCAGCAGGTACAGCCACTTCATCTTGAGCTTCGCTAAGACTGTTGAGCTGAATAAATCCCTTATCTTTATAAATTGTTTCATCTCCAGTATTCGGTCATAACATGGGCAAATGGAGTAGGATGCTAATCGAGAGTAGAAAATGGCCAGAAAACATTTTTAGAATTTCATGATACAACAGACTGGAATCAGAGGTGATGTGAAATGGTTGTCCCTGAGCTTATGACTCAAAGATACTTCATATCCTTCAATAGGTGACACATTAAAAATGCATAGCGGCAGAGGGGTGACTGGAGAGATGACTTTGTGGAGAAGTTACTACTGCTCGAGAGTGAGGACCCATGCTTGAGTCTCCAGAACACATGTACAAGCTTGGCAGGGGTAGAGCACATCTGTGATCCTAGCATTTTTCAGGAGAAGATGGGAGGCAGAGGGAGGAGAACCCTATCTTCAGCACCAATGAGCTGAATAGGAGCCTACAGACGCTGAGAACTGATACCGAGGATCTCTGAGCTTTGCAGGCAGATCACAGCACACGTATCCACGGAACTCACAGCAACACACACACAGAGAAACAGAGAGAGACAGGGAGAAAAGAGACGTGCGCACACACACAGAGAGAGAAAGAGAGAGAGAGAGAGAGAGAGAGAGAGGGAGAGAGAGAGAGAGAGAGAGAACACAGAGAGAGAGAGAGAACAGAGAGAGAGAGAGAGAGAGAGAACACACACACACACACACAGAGAGAGAGGGAGAGAGAGAGAGAAAGAACAATACCCCTGATGGAACTGGTCAAAGCACACTGAGGATTTATTTCTTGCACTTGTATGCAAATCTGTAAGTATCTGAAAATAGCTTAACTGAGAGCCAGTGAAGGAATAAAGGAAAACCATGCACACAGTAGGTGTTACATGTTTGCACATAAAGATTGTGCAGGGCAGGGAAACAAGCCCTTCTGTCTAGTGATTGATGTGCCTGGAGGAAAAGCTGTATTAAGGATAAAGAGGTCCCAGCAAACGTATGTTTACAGTTTCAGGGTCACGAGCTGGCTAGCTTGTCACAGTTCAGCTTCGGCTTCCTCTTCTGTTCCCCTGCAAGGTGTTCAGCATGGAGAGTTGGAAGCATTTTAGTTCTGATTCTACGCCCACATTTGTGTCTCTGGGGAGCAGCAGGGCGAGGCATGATGAATCATTACTACTTCGTAGTGGCAAGCAGCTATGAGGTCACCAGCTGAATATAAGCAAATGGTCACAGGCGTCATGTTTGTGTAAGAATAGAGTCAAGACTGCTATTTTAAGAATGTCATACAAATAGATTTTTAATCTCTTGTTCTTTTCTCTGGATTTAACATGAGATAAAAATAATGTAGTGCCTCTTCCCGGAATTCCCACTAGGAAAGCGATTGTGGGTTTCTGAGCTGTCTACCTGGTCTGGTGAGATTTCCCTATTGCAGTTTACTGCCTATGCTAACAAGAGCTCCTAAGTAACCCCATTTAATTTTTTAAAAATCTAATTACTAATACTCATGGACACAAAAAACTCTAAGCTCAAAACCGGTTATCCATCTCCTTTGACTACAAGATAGCCAACCAATGACCAACACCAAGAATACGAGTTCTTAGCATTAAAGCTGTTCAGCACTTACTACCTATGTCTCTCAGCCCCAACTCCAACTTCAAGCATTCCACGTTCTAGAATAGAGATCCACTGAGCTATGCCAGCCTCCCACTCCTTTATTTGATCCTCCTGTTCCTGCCAGCTCAAATAGTATCCCCTTCGTTGGTGTTTTTCTTGGGGTCTCAGGACGCTGTTAAATCAATCTGATCAGTGCCCTTTTAGAAGAGAAGTTTCAGAGGCACCTGCGCACAGGGGAGGTAGAGTAGGATGGATGAGGCCACCTCTTCACTTAGTGGGATGCTATGAAAGGTTTCTGTTGTTAACAAACCACAGTTCCCTCTAGTGAGCAGGGGCTGGTGGGGCGGGGGAGAAGGAAAGAAGGCAAGTAGAAGCTTCTGGAAAAAGCAAAAAGAAAAATTAGGAAGTGACCTTATCAACATGTGAGATTGTGGTTATCAAGATCCAATTTTCTCCTTCCCAGGCCAGGTTCCTTTTCTCTGTCACCACTGTCTTCACCTGTGTCATGGCATCATTGCCAAATTACATAGGACCTTATCTTTTTTACATGGGTGGTCCATGAGGGTTTAAAAAGACAGTACTGGACCACAGTTCACTAACCGCAAGCTTCAATAACATTAATACCTTTGTTTAGCTGAATGGACAGAATCCCTTATTGTCTTGGGGTTTAGGAGCTCTGCAAACGGGAGAAAGTATATACAGTAAGAGTGTTGCCATCATAAACCATAGCAACAGAATGATGCCCCCCACACAAGATGTCTATACCCCACACTTCCTGGAAGCCTTCCTTGGGAGGAGTACTTCACATGGTCAAAGGGCTTTGGTGATTGTTAAGTTTGGATATTTATTACTTGAATGTGCCCCTCAAGGTTTCGTATGGTGGACGTTTGGTCCCATGGATGTAGGGGTGGGAAGTGGAGGGACTTTTAAGAGGTGGGGCCTAGAAGGCAGAGGTTCCTGTGTTATTGGCAGTTCTGCCCTTGGGAGAATTAAGGTAGATCTCTCCAGAGCAAGTGGCTATAAAAGCCTGGGCTGACTGCTGACTCTCTCTGTAGCTTCCGGTGGATGATGTCATCGCTTTCTGCACACACATTCATCATGTTCCATGAAGCTTCACCCAGAGTCTCTGCGATGCTGTTTGGATGTTCAGTCTCCCAAACTGTGTTAAACAAACCTCTTCTTAAAAAAGCAGCTCACCTCAGGATTTCTTCAGTCCCTCCTTACATTAAAAAATCAAATGTCTTGTTCATCATTTCATTTATGATCTAAAAGGTATGGAGTTGCTAAGCGCGATGTCTGTATTTTTTCTTTCTTTCTTTCTTTCTTTCTTTCTTTCTTTCTTTCTTTCTTTCTTTCTTTCTTTCTTCCTTCCTTCCTTCCTTTCTTTTTTTTCTTTTCTTTTTTTTTTTTTTTTTTTTTTTTGGTTTTTCAAGACAGGGTTTCTCTATGTATCCCTGGCTGTCCTGGAACTCACTCTGTAGACCAGGCTGGCCTCGAACTCAAAAATCCACCTGCCTCTGCTTCCCAAGTGCTGGGATTAAAGACGTGTGCCACCATGCCTGGCTACAAAGTCTGTATCCCAGCACTCGAGAGGCAGAGGCAGGCGGATTTCTGAGTTGGAGGCCAGCCTGGTCTCCAAAGTGAGTTCCAGGACAAGCAGGAATATACAGAGAAACCCTGTCTCAAAAAACCAAAATAAATAAATAAATAAATACATAAATAGATATTCATCAGCTTTACTTCATGTTTCTCATGCTATCCCATGAAGACAAAAAAAGTGCTAAGCACACAAATTTGATTTAAAAAAAATGAATAGCATAGCTATTGATTTTTGTCTTTTGTTTTGAGCTACAACATATTGCCTATGACACGAGGAACCTATGTATAGTTATATTGGCTATTCTTATCCTGAGACCAACATTCACTGGAATGTGAAAGGTCTGAGGCCTTCTTAAATAGTGCATTAATTTAATGGATATTTGTGTTAGCCCTGAGAAATGGCTTGAAGACTCACTCATATTCATAGGAGATGTCCCTAAAAGTTTGAAAACACAGAGACATGGAGAAATGTCTAGGCTGTGAGTTACTGTGTCAGAAGAGTGCGGGTGGAGGATGAGGAATCAGGAGGGAGACACAGGGGTTACAAGGCCTGGAAACCAAGGTCAGCCATCAGTGGCTGACATGTCCAGGATGGATCTACTTTATTCCTTAGGATTCACACACTGACACTCAGCCCAAACATCTCGGACTGAGCTAATGGGTGGGAGAGAGAAATCTGAGACAATGCCTGTAGGTTATCCAGCTGTACTTCCAGTTCCCAGGACATATTTGTCAGGTAAGAATCATATGCTAATACCAGAGCATGTTACCATGTAAGCCAGTGCTATGTGTTAATATTTGTTGCTCCTCTCTCTCTCTCTCTCTCTCTCTCTCTCTCTCTCTCTCTCTCTCTCTCTCTCTCTCTCTCTTTCTCTCTCTGTACAGGCTCAATCAGGATTCAAAATCACTGGGTGCGAAAACTCTTGTCAAATGTTACCCACACCATCTGTGTTACCTAACTATTTCCTTCACTATAACAAACTATAGGAGAGACACAATTTGGAAGATGAAGGGTTGACTTGGGCTTGTGTTTTTAGTCCTTGATGATGAAGCAAAGCATCATGGTAGAAAGTTGCTGGGGAGGGGGCAGAACAAGGCCGCTTTCCTTCGGCAGCCAGGAAGCATGAGAACCAAAAGCTGTATCCAGTGACAAGAGACACTCTTCAAAGGCACACGCCCCCCTGGCCCACTTCCTCTAAGTCAGCCCAGCTCCTAACAGCCATGACTTTATGGATCTCTTGATCCAGCCACCCCTCAGCAGCGGTGAGGGCCAGTCCATCCATCCATCAACACATATGCCCTCGAGAGGGACTGGATAGTTTCAGGCACCACACACATCCCAGGGCTTAATAATTATTTTCCAGTGAACAAAGGACAGTGGGGCCAGTAACCGAGATGCTGTATTGGGTCTTTCCTCTAATCAAAGAGCCAGCTTTCTTGTCTTTTAATTGGAGGTTGTTTCTAAGGTCCCATTCATACCTACTGAGTTTGATGGGTCTCAGGCTGTGGTTGTGGGATTCAGAGAAGCATGAGGGGGTCCTGGCTGGGATTCGTATATTTTACATGATAATGACTTCCATTTATGCTGCCTTTGGCTGTTTTTAAAGTACTTGGGCCCATTCTCGATAATTATGCATGCTTTTCAAACGCAGCAAAGCTTAGAAGGAACTCTGATCTATTCCAGCCCTCTTTCCAACTTGAACAATTCAGGTTGATTTCCAGAGAAATCCTTTCTCCTGCTTCCCTCTGACACTCACGCAAGAGAGGGTCATTATTTCTCCGTTCCTGAATCCTCTTCCTGCTATTTAAATCTGTCTGCTCTGGTTCTATCTTTAGTAAGCATTTAGATAGGACCCGAGGAGTTAATGCTTTCCTGGCAAACCCTGAGGTATGAATACTCTGTCCTGTTGCTTCCTTTACGAAGGCCAGAGAACTGCTGCTCAGCAATAACACAGTTGGGTTGATCTACTTCACCCAAGGCAGCAAGGCTCTCACCAGCTCAGGCAGTCTGTCCACAGTGGTGGATGGAGAGGACTATTTGGACCAAAAATTTGATGGGGGGCGGGGGGGGGGCAGGAATATGTCTGTTGAACACTCAGTGACAGTCAGCTCTGAAGGGTCCTATGGGAACCACACATCTCAAGGGAGTCAGAAGCACTGGGCAGGAAGATCCCAAATACTCCATTAGTTCCAAAGCATCTAGAAATACACAGCGTCAGAATAGAGTGCCATAAACCTGGGAACAACACCACAGATAACGATGCTAAGAAAACAGTTGCAAGAAGAAAGCTAGCCTCCGGTCAGCAGGAGGGATACTGTAAAGTAAAAAGGACCTGCCAGGACCATGAGGAGCTGCTGATGCTGCAGTCATTCTACGGCAGAGAGAAAAGCATGGCAGTACAGGGCAGGATTCACTCCAGGGAATAGTTTGCCTCACACAGAAGCACTTAGGCCAGATGTTCAGGAGACTGCCCATCATCCTTCTGGTCCCAATTTCCCGGTTCTGAATCATTTTCTTTGGGTTGTCTTATATGGGCACTGGCAAAATGGGAAGTGTTAACAAATTGACCTGTAAGGTACTCAGCTTCCCACTGCGATAACAAATGCCCCAAGACAGCAGCTTGTGGAAGATAAAAAGGTTTATTGGGGTTCACAGCTTCACGGGTTTCTTTCCATGGTCATTTCGCTCCATTGCTTTCTAGACCCATGGAAAAGTGGCATAGCAAACCAGGGAGCATGAAGAGACTAAATAAATAAATAAATATATATATATCTTTACCTCATGGACAGAAGAAAGAGGACAGAAGCTGGGATTCTACAATCCTTTCTAAAAACACGGTCACAAGTAACCTCAAGGCCTCTCACTAGTATCCATCTCTTCACTGTTCCATACTTTGCCAACAGAAAGGTCTTAGGGACCCAGGCTTTAACACTCAGGGCCTTGGAAACCATTCCACATACAAACTATAGCACCCAATACCGAGCTTCCCCTACCCTCCTGTTGCGTGTGTTCGCCTGTTGGCGCATGTGTATAGAAGCAGAGGTCAGTATAAGATTGCCTTCTTCCCTTGTTCTCTACCTTAGTCTTCTGTGATGAGCTCACTGACTGGCTGGATGGGCCCCAGGAATCTTCCCATCTTTGTAACCCTCCAAGTAAAGGTTACAGGCATGTGTTACAGTGCCCAGGTTTTACTATATAGGTCTGGGGAACCAACTAGATCTTCATGCTTGCATGGCAAACACTTTACTGGCTCAGCTATTTCTTCATCCTTATGTAATATTTTAAAATTTTTTTATCTTGAAGGTAAATATATACACATACATATGTACATACATACATATATACACACATATATATGTACATGTGAGCATACACATGTATGCACATGCATGTAGAAGCTTGAGGCCCATGGTAGGTATCTTTTTCATTTGTATTTTATTGTCTTTGTGTTATCATTGTTATGATGAAACACCATGACCAAAAGGACCTTGAGAAGGAAAGAACTTATTTGGTTTACACTTCTAAGTCATTGTTTATCATCAGAGGAAGTCAGGACAGGGATTCAAGCAGGCAGGGACCCAACGGCAGAAGTTGATGCTGAGGCCATGGAGGGGTGCTGCGTACTGACTTGTTCCATGGCTTGCTCAGCTTATTTTCTTATAGAACCTAAGACCACCAACCCAAGGGTGGCACCACCTATAATGGTCTGGGTTCTCCTGCATCAATCACTGATCAAGAAAAGGATTCACAGGCCAGTCATATAGAGGCATTTTCCCAATCAAGGCTCCCTCCTCTCATATATCACTGTCTACAGCATGTATCAAGTTGACATAAAACTAGCCAGTGCACCACCTCATTTTTTAAGATACAATCTCTCACAGAACCTGGAGGTCATCTATTCAGCTAGGCTGGTTAGCAATGAGCTGGAAGAAACCCACTGTCTCTGTCTCCTCAACACCAGCATTACTGGAACATCCACTGTGCCTGGCTTTTATGTGGGAGCGAGGGATGGAACTCAGATCTCTGTTCTTGTTCAGCAAGAACATCACCAACTGAGCTATCTCTCTAGCCCTTAAGCAACCACTATCTTGTAGGAACAGCATCCTTGAAGCATCAGGCTAGAAGGTTTTAATAGTAATGACGGAAAATAGCCAGAGTAGTCAAGAGTCTGGAGTATGGGGATGAGATGTAGCCACAAAGACACTCTCCATTTAGAGCCAACACTGAAGAGAAGCAGGGTGTTCGGAGATGGTTCCATTAGGAAACTCCAAGTGGGTTTGCTGGTTTTTCTTCCCCTGAGAAATGACATGCAGGAATTTTCTCCAATTAAGCAAAGAGAAACATGGAAACATCCGAGTCTAACCCATGGCAGGCTTCCTTCCCCTCCTCCTCTTCCCTAATCTGGAGTCCATTTCCCTTGACTCTGGCCTGGTTTCCTCAAGGGATGAGGTGACCTGGATGGAGGGCAAGGAGGCAGAGTTTCTAATATCCCCCCCCCCCCAGGTGGTGCAGGCAACAAACTACTTCAGCATCTCCACAGTACAGTATTTGTTTTGCTGTTAATAATTGGCTCATGGATGTGATGTACAGTATTATCCAGATCTTCACTTCCCAAATGATCAACCATCCATATGGCTGTTTACTTATCAAGGTCACTAGGATTGGGCATCACCATTACAGCTAACTGGAGGAAATCCAAGCATCTACGCAGACAGTGGGGCTCAGTGGAAGAGGGAGCTGGTAGTCATTGTCGGAAAACCGGCTGAGCTCACGAAGCCTGTGGAGTGGGCTTGGTAAGCATGCTTGGCTCCAGATGAAACGAACTTTCAAGATTCTGTCCTTTAAACTATGGGAGTAATGTCCAGCCCTAGTGGGTGATTGCTTTCTGACCCCTCGATTTCCTCCAGGTTTTGGCTTATTGGCATACAGATGGGGAGTCTAAGTGAAAACTCTCCCTTTGTCATATTAATTAATCCCCTTGATTTTCCAGTGAAATGTAAGGCTGACTCAAAGCCCAATAGGGTTAGGGTTAGGGTTAGGGTTAGGGTTAGGGTTAGGGTTAGGGTTAGGGTTAGGGTTAGGGTTAGATTTAACCCTAGATTTAACTGATAAAAGGCATCAGCAAATTAGTCTCGTATCCTTACGAGATTACCTCCAGAGCGGGGCTGTGGAGGGCAAGCTCCCTGACTCCCGGGCAGATGAGGTAATAGCCTTTCAGTCTGTAAAACTCGAAGTTGTGGTACTTATCTAAAGAAGGGTGTGAGAATTAAATCAAATTCAAGAAACATGATTTACATAGTATAATGTAAAAATTTTAATGTAGACATTAAAAATGGGGGTTAGGTGGGGTGGGGATGGCTCAAGATGGTGGAGAGCTTGCTCTACAAGCATGAGGATCTAAGCCTGGCTCCTAGGCACCCATGTCACAGCTGGGCAAGTCTGTAACCTCAGCGCTGGGGGCTGAGAGGCTAGGGGGATCCCTGGAAACTCATTGGCCTGTCAGCCCAATTAAATCAGTGAACTCCATGTTCCGTAAGAGACCCTGTCTCAAAAATAAGGTGAAGGGTGACTGATAGAGAGATTCAATATCAATCTCTGCCACCACAGGCAGGCACACACACATAGACACATACACACATACATACACACAGATATACACATATACACATACATACATATATACACACATAAACACACATACACACACACACATATACATACAGATATACATATACACATACATACACACACATAAACACACATACACACATACACATATACATACAGATATACATATACACATACATACACACACATAAACACACATACACACATACATACATATATATACATACATACATATATACACAGACACACACACATACATACATAGACACACACAGACACATATACACAGACATACATACACAGAACACAGAAACATACACACATACACAGAAACATACACAGAAATACATACACACACAGAAATACATACACACACAGAAATACACATACATACACGTACATAGACACACACATACAGACATACACAGACACATAGACACATAGACATAGACACACACATAGACACATACATATACACATACACATGCACAAACAACATACAGAGAGGAACACAGACATATACACACAGACACACATACACAAATACACACAGAGATATACACAGACACACAAACACATACACACAGACCCATATACACATACACACAGACACATATACACATACACACACATATACACATACACAGACACACACACATAGATACACACAGACACACAGATACACACACATACACACACACACATTCCTGAATACCCAGCTACATATATATTAAAGACAAACACCCCTACCCTCCTACTTACATTGGGAATATTCGCTATGAAGTCATCCCAGATGAATACTAACGAAAACCTAGCAAAGACAAGACACTGGAAAAAGGGGGATTCCTTAACAAGTAGATTTGGATCTTGTGCACTGAGTTAGATCAGAATCAAGAGCACAGTACTCAGCCAATGGTATCTCTCTCAGAAAAACATTTGAAGAGTTTTTTTTCTGGGTGTGGGGTGCATGAGGTAGTGTGTTCAGGAAGCTTTTCCACACTGACTGTCATGAACTTGGAGACAACAGGAGCTTTGAAAGGTGGAAGAGAGTCTCTGGATGGGTTCTCCCGATTTTTGCTTATCTTGTTTCCTAGCATCTGAGGTCTTCCTATTTAAACTTCCCAGTAATGCAGAAACGCATCTATAAGTGTTGCAGAGTTGAGCCACGATTGCCCAGGGAGACGTTATACACACAGCTCTAATGATTCAGGCTTAGCATTGCAGTGGAGACCTGGACACCTTGCTAGCCCTGCTTGTCTGGGTCACAGCTGATTCCAGACTCCGGTGACCTGAACATCTCAGAAGAGGTTCTGCCTTCTGCTTAACTCTTCAAAAACATTGGAGTCAACGGGAAAAAAAAATACATGACTGGATAAAACCGATCGAAATATTTAAATACTAGTCTGGGAAAATTTGGTGAGCGGTCACGCCGTTGCCCTTTTTAGTGTGTTATTTGGACATGGGGATAGAATTTTGTTTCAACCTTCCTTTATTCCATTCCTGGAAATGAACTTCATTATTAGTCATGGGCAAAAGTCACTTTTTTTTTCAGAACTGGCAAAGGTCATTTTTCCTGGTAGCATGACTTTTTAATGTCTTTCCTAAGCAACATAAGAACAGCTCAGCTCTTCCTCTCAGCTTCAGTAGATCCCTGGGCTGCGGTACTAGATTTTACTTATTTACATCCTGAGTATGCTTTTTAAAAAAAAAAAAAAAGATTTATTTTTATTTTATGTATATGAGTATTTGCCTGCATGTACGTGTGTGCAAAACAAGCGTGCGTGGCACCCACAGAGGTCAGATCCCCTAGAACTGCAGAAACAGGCAGTTTCGAGCCACCAGGTAGGTTCTGGGAAAGGAATAGAACCCCAGGCCTCTGGGAAATCAACAGTTGCTTTTAACCAGTGAGCCATCTATCTCCTAGCTCCTCTCAGGATGCTTTTTAAAATAGTGACAGGGTGGAGAGGCAGGAGTGAACTGGAGAGCACTGAAGAACTGTTTGGAAACATACCCAGATACTTCAGCGTTCAGTACAGAGGCCACTGGCTTCGGTGTTCATTAATTTTCTCCCACTCACCATTGCGTGGTTAACCCATGCTGGGAAGAAGTCATCCAAGCCCTTGGGGTAAACGAGATTCCGGTCGTAGTGAAAGAGAGTCCAGAATGCCAAGAACACAAACTGGAAAGGAAACACAAAAATACCAGCCTTAGGTTTGGTTTTCCAGCAGAGGTTTATAAGCCAACCAATGAAAGAAAGAGCAATATCAAAATTGATGGCGGTTTGAAGGATAGCGTACATACATTTTATAAACATAAAATGGAAGAGGAAATGCTTACTATAGAACAGTTGTATCCTGGCTTTCTGGGGATTCTTTAGTGAGGACAATGTGTTAGGAAGCAACGATGATGACCATCGTAGTAGGAAGAGACGACCTAACATAAAAGATGCATGGACCACCAGCCCTACATTGTTATCAATGATCTCTTTGTCATCTCTGCATGGGTGTGTATGTGTGTGTACATGTATGTGCACATGTGTCTATGCATATGCATATATGTACTTGGGCTCTCCTCCCTTTAAGGAGTCCCGGCAGAGAACAACAGGAAGGTTTAGGGTGCTGCTGAGCATGAGATCATGCATAAGCTACTGATGTGGGAATTGGATCTATCTCTCTGTCGCTTAGAACTTTGGGTTTCCTTGCATTTGCTGTATCCTTTGTATGTCCTTTCCCAGTGTCTGCCCTCTGGAGATCATGCATAAGCTACTGATGTGGGAATTGGATCTATCTCTCTGTCGCTTAGAACTTTGGGTTTCCTTGCATTTGCTGTATCCTTTGTATGTCCTTTCCCAGTGTCTGCCCTCTGGGTTCTGTGCCTGCCGAGATGATGGGGCAGGCTACAGATTCTCCCATCACATTACCTTCTAAACATGCATAGGCTCGATTTGCAAGACAAATAAACAGACTCTGCTGTTCTTTCTAAAACCTTGAACTTGAAAAGATTTCCTGTGAGTGGAGGAGGAAGCATTCCACAAAGAAACTGGGAGTGCTAAGTGCTTGCTGCATCTGAGCTCACCAGAGGTGGAGAGTTTCAGGCTGCATTTAGTTTTGAAGTCTTGGAGCCATAGAAAGCACTGGCCAGAGGAATGAGGTTGTCTTTTTTTTTTTTTTTTTTTTTTTTTTGGTTTTTCAAGACAGGGTTTCTCTGTGTGGCCCTGGCTGTCCTGGAACTCACTCTGTAGACCAGGCTGGCCTCGAACTCAGAAATCCGCCTGCCTCTGCCTCCCGAGTGCTGGAATTAAGGGTGTGCGCCACCACACCCAGCTGAGGTTATCGTTTCTGATGCCAGGCTCTACTATGCAGTGAGCATGTGTGATCTCAGACGGCTACAGTCCTAGATAATGAACGCATGGACAATGGAATAACCACGTGGCGGCACCGGAAAACAAGCTTACTTCAGTTAAATTTGTGGTTGCAAAAATCCACAAACATGGAGAGCTGATTTTATTTTGATTATGCTTTCCCACCAGGCAACAACAAGGACCACACACAAAACTTTCACACACAAAAAAATAGGACTTTGGGCTGGAGAGATGGCTCAGCAGTTAAGAGCACTGACTGCTCTTCCGAAGGTCCTGAGTTCAAATCCCAGCAACCACATGGTAGCTGGCATACAACCACCGTAATGAGATCTGATACCCTCTCCTGATGCCTCTGAAGACAGCTATACTGTACTTATTTATAATAATAAATAAATCTTTGGGCCGGATCGAGCAGAGCCGACCAGAGGGAGCAGAGGTCTTAAATTCAATTCCCAGCCACCACATGATGGCTACAGTGTACTCATATACATAAAATAAATAGATACATCTTTGAAAAAAATTAGAAAGTTAATGATAAGCTCATATGTGGTGTACCCCACTCCTGGATGATGCTAGACAATGCAGTCAGTCCCCAGACAGAAAATTTGTGGAAATGTAGATGCTCTGGTTATAGTAATTAGTCTCCAGACCACCTTGTTGTTCCCAGGAGAAGTATCCATCCATGGTACGGGATGATGATGCTGGACATACAATTTGGGTACTTACTGTAGATATAGGAAAAGCCATTGTGGTAAAGAGCAGATCTCTGAAGGATGTGACAAACTTGATATCTTTCCTTCCGATGACTCTTTTCAGCACATCATCCAGGCAGGCGACCCCAAAGAAAATGGCCTGCAAGAGCTAAATTCATTACAATAAATGAGCACTCTCATTGGCTTTAATTAATACATCCTTGACTGATGTAAAGCTGCAGCCCTCTGGGAGCAATGTTGGCTCGAGAAGGAAGGGGCGGTGGGTCGTTTGGGTGCAGAGCCAATTCAAGAGCTGGGATTCCAGCTCATTGGGCCTTGACCTTGCACACTAAAATTGATTGAGGAAATTCATTTAGGAGATAATAGTGTGTACAGTATTTAGTCTAATGGTCTTTGGCTAAAATGGAAAGAAAATAGACTTTAAAGGGAGAAAGTAATGAGCTGCATAGAGGTAAGAACCAAATATACAGCTCAGTGTGAAGAGCCAGCCAGGCATAGCGGGGCATGGTCAGAAGTCCCTTCCTAGGAAAGATAGCTAAGGTAAAAGACTGGGTAGCGCTAGATACAACAGTCAGTGGAATGGCTGCCTCACAACCTCAAGACCAGATTCGAATCATTCATGCAAAAGCAGGGTGTGGTGAAGCAGATGTCTGTAACCTCAGCACTGTGGGGCGAAGGCAGAGAAAGGTGGACCCTCCAAAAAATGCTGACTCATGAAATAAAGTTAATTTCTGGTCTCCACACATAGAAACGGGCAGGTACCCGTGCACATACATGCATGAACATATTCCTCTCTCTCTCTCTCTCTCTCTCTCTCTCTCTCTCTCTCTCTCTGACACACACACACACACTGAACCCTCACTAAGAAAGCCATAATGAACACCAGGATGGAACTCTGTGCCGTTTGAGGAAAGTGCAGATCAGGACAGCATTCTCAGGATGAGAGGCCAGTGCAGCCCCACTACCTAAAGGGGCTGCCTGAAGGCCTCCGGGAAGCAATCTGATAATTGGAAGGATTTAAATCATGGGATCCAGAAAGCAAGGCCAGGAGTTGTGGCAGCTGCTGAGTTCTGTGAGGTTCCTGAGGCAGGGCAAGAGCGAAGCAGAGCCCTTTCACTTCAGTAAGACTGAAGTCCTTTTTATCCTAAAGGCTTGGCACTAGAAGTATTTCGGATTGTGGATTTCTTTGTTCAGATTTTAGAATATTGACTCATAATGGAGAGAAGACTCAAGTGTGCACACAAAATCAATTTGTACTTTATGTTCGCCTCTTAAAAATAACTTGAAGGTAACCTTATACCATACTCGTAATAATGATCTTGTGCGTGAAAAATCAAGTTAGACTGTGTGAAATTTTCTATTTGTGACATCATACTTGTGACCGAGACACTTCGATTTTAGAGTCAATTGTCAGATCTTTGGATTCAGGATGCTAAGCCTGCAGTGTGGCCTGGAAATCAAGCCTTGTATATTTTGTACAATGTTAAGGACTGGTGGGTGGTGACTGTACAGAGATTGGGTTTATTTGAAGTATGTTTGCCTTAGAAGCCATCTCAGTTCTTAGAGGCTCTGCCTTGGCATGTGAGGGGCAGTTGGATTCCAGCCTAGAGTATGAGATAAGAAATTTATGGAGTTGGGGAGCTGAGTTAATAAGTGATCCAAGCTGGCTGTTGGGGAACAGTGTCTGAAGTTTAGACTTGGGCAAGGATCTAAAGTTGACTTCAGGACACTCCCTAGGTTGAGGACTGAGCAGGAAGAGGGATGGGAAGAAACAGACGATTCATCCAAGATTGGAAACCGAGTCCTCAGATCAGCAGAGCGTGCACTACCTTGAGCTTCTCAGAAAGCCAGGACTCTTCTCTGCCCACAGACTTCGGGATCACAGTCCCTGGGAAGGAGGTCTAAGGGCAGAACCCTCTGGATTGGGCATCCATTGCTCATGGATTTTACCAGGGACTCACAACTCCAACAGCTGACTTTCAGTCATGGCTTATAACATGCCAGACTGGAGACTCGTTTAATTCTCAAATGTCCTGTAAGTATTAGCTCCATCTTAGAGATGAGGAAAATGGGCTAAGAGAGATTAACAAACTGGCTTTAAGTCCCAAGGCTTTGGAGTCTGGTTCTTGAGCCAGCCTTAAGAAACATCAGATTTCTTGAGCAGAATTGAGGAGAAACAATTTACACGACTAGGAGAATAAAATGCAACATTACAAAAAATTACCAGTGCCCTGTTCCTACCTCAGGGACTCCCCTTTAATGGGCCTAAGGGAACAGCTCAGATATTACAGTTTATGAATCTCCCCAAGGTTGTAGGTTTTTTTGGATGTGTGGTGGTAGGGTTAGCCAGGGATCAACTTTGGCCAGGAGACAACAGTTATCTTGGTTTTTGAGGCAGGGCCTTCACTGGGGTCTGGGGTTCTCTGCTTCAGCTAGGCTGGTCAGCAGGCAATCCCCAGGAACCTGCCTATCTTCAGGTCCTCTGGGCTGGGATTTCAAGGTCCTGCCACTGTGCCTAGCCTCAAGTGTAGATGCTGGGGATGGAAGTTTGTTCAGTCCTGATTGTGCTCAGGCATTGAAGCAGCCGAGCCTTCTCCCTAACCACATCCCTGGGGGATGCTGACACTAGGTATCTGAGACCGACGGCCACCTTTCCAGCAAAACCTACACTTGGAAATACAGCTACTATCAAGTGGTCTTAGAGAGAAGCAGCTGGGAGGAGCAGACCTAGATAGTCAACTGTCTTCAGGTGGAATGAAATTGTTGAGGGAGCTATGAGCAGGGAACAAATGCCAGGAAGTTACCTCAGGAGAGGCCCAGGATGAGGCAAGGCTTATCCAAGGCCACAGAGGCAGATTCCAGGGCAGAACCACGGGCTGGGCTCCTGGGGAGGAAGAGGAGGCTTCCCAATGGCTGAGGGTCGGTGTGGGAAGGAGGGAAAGAGCCACAGTTCTAAATGTCACGCAGAGGTTCCCTCCACAATGTTTAGCCCTACTGCTGGTGCCTTTGCCACAAAACTCATGAGCTGTAGAATTCTGAGGGTGCAGTCGTTTGTACACGGATGTCAGAAGTTGCCTCTTCTCGCTCCTTCCTCTTCCCACAGAGCTCTCAGCCCTAGTTTCAGTTCCAGATACTCTTGGCCGTAGCAGCCCTTTGCTGCCTCAGTTTGCAGAAGCAACCCTGGGGCCTGGGCTTTGTTGATCAACACAGCCATTCTACACACACATACACACACACACTTGCATGCATACACATTGACCATCCTTTGGACCTGCCCTCTTTGAGACTGAGAGAAAGGCTGCCTCCACCACCTAGAGAGTAAAGTCTATACTACCCAATGTCCTTTCGCCAAAGGAGCATCTTATAGGGAGTCAAGCCCATCCCTTTCCTTGCCCGTCAGCCACAGAGTATGGAAATCAGATTAGGGAAGAAAGCGTATTACTCAGCTCCTCCGAGGTTTCTCCCCATCAATACAAATTGGCTTCCCTGTAAATGTGCCAATCATCTCTCCCCCCTCCACCCCCAGTTCACACATACCGTCTCTCAGACATATGCTAGACGCCAACTCAGGGTGAGGCAGCCTCGCTGCCACTGATCCGAGCACTGATATGCTACATCTGTACTAAAAAGGAATACATGGGCAGTGGCAGGTCCCACATGGGTGTAGGAGAGAAAAAGTTGAGGGTTAGGCCAAGGTAAAGGTACAGGCTAGAGCTAGGGTTTAAAGGGGCCACAGAACAGAGTTGGAGAATAAGGAGTAGTAAAAGCTGGATTTCTAGGGAGTCTAGAGGGGTATCGAGAGGATAATCAACCAGGTTATCCAGATGGATAGTGATCTGCTCATCCATCAAGGAAAAAATAAGACAATGTTTAGAATCACACACACACACAGATTCTAGGGAGTCCTGGGTGGTATTGAGGGTGCATTTGGGTCATCACCTCAGGTCATCCAAATGGGTAGTGGTCTGCTCTTCTGTCATCCTAGGACATTGGCTCCCAGGAAAGTAGGCTTCACAGTGTCCTGTTGATCACAGGCTATTTGCAGCTAATGGTTTCCGATTCATCTTTTCTACTGGCTCTTCCCTGACTCTACTCCAGTGGAATGTTCTGGGACTTTTCCTGAAAGGCTCGCTGCTCTAAATTTGGTAGCTGTCTTTTTGTTTCTGTTGCTAGCTAACAAAATTATGACCAGTGACAGAGCTGAATTTACATTAAAAAAAACCAAAACAAAACAACTAATGTAATTTTTAAAACTGTAGCTGAAGGATATTTAGTTTATATATTCCATGTCTTCACAAATCCACTAGGATCTTAAAATCATGGAAACTTATCCTCTCCAGCTCATCAAGTTTATTTCCCTTGCCCTAAAGCCAAAACCTTTTTAAACAACCCCAGGAAATGAAAATTTCTTCCATTAAAAAAATAATAATAATTCCAGAGAGGGAGATTCCGCAAGTTCCCTGAAGAAGACATTATGACTCCTGGTGGATGAGTGTAGTAAGCCAGTGCCAAGCTCAAGGCTCCGGGCCTGACTCAGTCATACTGGGACTTTCCTTACCCCTCTGTCAACCTGACGCAACTCTTGCAGTGAAAGACCATTCTAAAATTAAAGAGAACACAAGGACTAACAGGGACCAATGTTTTATCTGGTGGTATCAGAGAGGGTGCTGTTGACTGAGAAGGTGGATAGGATTCTCATCCAAGTCTATCTGGGCCTGTGTGAAGTGTACAATCCCACTCATCGTTCATGTGCCTTTAAGAAAGATGCTGAAATGCGTGGACAAAAGGGTATACAGTGGGACACACTATAGCTTCCACAGGGAGATTTGTTTTTCTCTGTTTTGTGTGTGTGTGTGTGTGTTGGGGGGTGGGGGGAGGTTGCAAGGATGGAGGAAGGGTAGAAGGGGAGGGAGAGATGAGTGGGATTGGAGTACATGATGTGAAATTCACAGTGAACTAATAAAAAGTTAACAACAGCAACAACAAGAAGATGCTGAAGTTTCATCCGTGTAATCTTAACAACACGGTTGTCCGAATAAGATGTGCACAATGGTACCAACTTGTTGATGCACCAAGGTGGGTGTGGGATGTTTCGCAAGGTTATGCCCCTCAATGAGGGGCCACAAGGAATTCATCCATGGTTACTGAGGGAGGGAGCATCAGCGTTCTCTAGGGATGAGCTTCCTGATCAGTTAGTTATCCAATCTAGACGGTCAGCCCTAAACAGATGCTCTCCTGAGTTAGAATCAGTAGAGTATGTGGGTGTAAAGCAGTGATCACTGAAGAAGTCCTAAGTTTGAGTGGGAGAAGCGGTGGACGTGGGGGATGTGGAGGGAAAGTGGGGAGTGGTCAAATTGGTAAATACCGGACTCATATGTGACATTCACAAGTTAAATTTAAAAAGGTCAACTTAACAACAACAATACAACTCCCTTGAGATGAACAAGGAAGTTAAACAAAACTAGGAGGACAAATAATGTAAAGAACACAATTTGGAATGATGAGGAGAGAAACAGGGAAAGCAAGAGTTGTGGGGATGTGTTGGTTAGAAGTGTAAGAAGCCTTGGCCAAGGCTGTGTAGCTATGAACAGTGGCTTTCAGGTGAGTGATAGGATTTCAGTGAGTGGTAGGATTTCCTGGGACAGAGGGGGATGGGGTTTCCTGGCAAGTGGCTCACCCCAGTTAGAAATATGTACTGCTTACCAATTCATTCAGCCAACATCCCTGGAGTACCAGTGAGGAACCCAGAATTGTGTTAGAGATAACACTGGCCTGGGGTAGAGAAGTGTGTGGTGGGAGAGCTTGGGGGGTGGTGGAGGGGAGTGGCTCTTGTCAGTTTGCCTTTACCAGGAATGAGGAAAAGGGGAAGAAAAAAGAGGAAGAGGAGGAGAAGGAAAATGAGGAGGCGGGGAGGAAGGGAGGAGGAGGAGGAGGTGGGAACACTTTCTGTAAGTTGTTATTGGTAGGATAAAAGCCAGGATGAGTGAAAACTTGTGTGGTTCTGAGATATGCCAGGAGGGATTCATTGAGGATAATACCCTTGAAGTATCTGTGGCAGGGAGGGAGAAGGATTGGGGACAGAGCAGATCCTAGAGGAGCCCTGAGCTGCCTTGCAGAGATTCCCCCAAAGTGGCCCTTTCTCAGCCCTAGGGAAAGGGGATTAACCCTAGTGGAGGCAGCTTCCTCCCTGCTGAGGGTGCTTCCAAGAGGAGAGATCCACCTGCGACCCACCCACCGGAAGCCTACACACCATCTGGGAGCTGTGGAATGAAATCTCTCAGCTCTGTGAGGTGGGAGGATGTGTTTTCCTCAGTGCCACACAGGAACAAACCGAGATGGTGGAAAAGTGAGGTAACTCTCTTAGAACCACACAGGAAGTAGGTAGAGAGCCAGTGTTCTAGCTCCAGAAGCCTGGCTTCTCAGCACAGATCTCTCCACTGGGTTTAAAGAACGAACCAAAATGCTACCCCATTCTGCCTCCTTGATACATCCTAGTTGCTTTATTTGCATGCTGCTGATGGCCATTCCTTCTGTGCTGTCATCTGTAATCCCTCAAACTGCCTGAGACCTGTCAGTCAAAGTTGCAAGCATCTTTGTGAACATCATCAGCCTTGTGTCTTTTGGACCCTGTAAAACTAAAGAGCTACACAGATTAAGATCTAAACTCGGGGATGGGAACCAAGGGTTTCCCTCTAGGTACCAGAGCAGCCACTGTAATATAAATAGAACCCTGTCTTTCTACTGTTTGTCGGCTGCCTTGGGGTTTGTGCCAACGGGGAGGAGGGGCTTCTTTTTCTCTAGACATGAATCATCCTCTCTGGGGACATATGCAATGACATCACATTGTTATCATCCCGAGAACTTGAGGATCAGGAGGTTTGGGGAGCATTACAAGAGGAGAGCAAAGGAAAGGTTCATGTCTGCTAGAGAAAGAGATACGGGCTAGAAAGGGATCAACTCTAAGAATCTCATCTAGGGGCTCCTAAAATTGGGACATCTGAGCAAACCCAACAACCCTGCACATCAAGAAGTGGCCGAAGGCTCCCCACCTTCACTAGTAAGTGTGTGTCCCTTAGGGCCAGGGCCAGTTCTTAGATGGAAAGGGAGTGAAGGAACCAGGAAGCACATCTGTGGAGGACCTGGGTACTATGTGCACTGAGCTAGCACAAGCAGACTAAGCCATACTCGGCTGCTAGGGTTTCCTCACTTGGTGGAACTCATTGCTCTCAGCTTACACCTGAAGCTCTACCTCTCCAAAAAGCCCAATGTCAGGGATGTCTATGCCAGCAGCTACAGCAGAGAGAGGAGAGTCTCAATAGACATCCTGTCCTAGCTAATGACAGAGAGGCATACACCAGAGCTGTGTATGTAGAATGTGTGTACCGAGTATGAGGTGGCTGATTCTCATCAGGTCACCCACTAAGAACGTATCAAGGAGACCTGTGTTCCACTAAGTCACTATGTCCCTTATTATCTATCCATCTCTGTCAAACACAAGATGACTCTAAGCTCCTTGTCTTCCTTCCATCTTCTCTCCCTTTCTGCTTACACCATTCATTGTGATAGCTTATGGCCATGCTGTTAGCTTCTGTTTGTGTTTCTACTTAACAAATGTGAGAATGAAGAGCATAAAGTCCTTACCCCTGGCTCACAGTGTAACCAATAGGACAGAGGAACCTTATAGCAGACACAGCCACCAGAGCACACTCCCTCTCCCTGGGGCCACCTCTCTGTCTTGTCGGGAGTGACTTTCTTGTCCCCCCGCCCCACCTTACTCTTCTTAGCTAGCAGCTCTCTATCAGCCATCAATCCTCTGGCAGCTTCCATGGCTTCTTTTGGGACTTCCTGGGGGCGGTGTCAGGAGGAAAAAGTCATGAAGCTCTGAAAGCTGACTTGTAATAAGACAGGCTTTGCTATTCAACCGGGACACAGACGTGCACTCAGCCGATTAGAAATTAAGGATGTCTGAGAGGAATGGTACATCAGACTCAGAAAGATAAAAGCCACACATTTTCCTTCCTATGTAGGTTCTAGATGGTACTGTTTCTATGCATGGGCTGCAGCCTCTGGTCATGAAACTAGAAAGGGGAGGAAAGAAGTCATGGGAAGAAAGAAATAAAAAGTCAAATGATGCATGTGACATGCAAGGAGGTTGGGGATTACTGGGGACAGAGGAAGGATGTGTGGGTGGGGATCAAGAAAATCAAAATCTGTAAGAAAATTCCATGATGTCCAGTTTGGTTTGTATGCTAACATGAAAGAACGCATAGAAGGCTAATGTGACTAGTAGGGCATTTTACAAAAGCGTTAAAAGTTATGTTTGATATGTTTGATTGAAAATATAAATAAAAAGAGGAGAGATGTAATCCCTGCTATGTCGATGGATTCCGGAGATGGTTCAGTGTTTAAAGAGAATTTTCTGCTCTTACAGAGGACTGCAGTTTGGTTCCCAGAACCTGCAAGATGGTATCAAACTGCCTATAGTTCCAGCACTAAAAGATCTGACACCCTCTTCTAGTCTCCACAGGCCCTGCACACACATGGCACACAGACAAATATGTAGGCAAAACTAATGTAAAAGTTAGGCCAAAACTTACATATAACATACAATATAATAAAATTTTACAATTCTTGCTAACATGAGTTGGATACTGACATCACTAGTAATAATAAACATGAATGTTAAAGTTAGGAGATCTATAGTCTGATCATTCTATTAATGGAAATTTTAAATTTTAATGAAAATATAAATCAGTTAAGAACGAATAGCTATAGGTGAACATGCAAGATCTCATGAGGTAGAGATTTTGAGGCTCAACTATATTAGTCAAACTATTTGAAAACTATCCTTGGATGGGTTCCCTAAAATATACTAAACCTATCTTTGTCAGATGGGGGATATTCTATGAAGTCAAACTTTCAAGAGCATAGAAAGGAAATCACTACAGGTAAGGTCTCGGGGTTGGTCTCCTTTGCTCTCGTGCTGGGGCCATGCTGGGGCCGGAAGCAGCCAGAGGAGGAGTTATTCATCTTAGCCACGCCCACAGCAGACAGAGCAGAAGTCTAGTCTGTGAATACAGTGTAGAACTGTTAAAGTGGGTTGCGTTGATAAGAGCGTAGGAGACAGAACTGGTTTTGAGCTAGTGAGAGTTCAAGTGCTTTTTACATTTACGGAAAGGGGAGGGAAAGGACAGAAAACTGCGCCATACACTGGACTTCAGGTGGTCTATGGAAGGCAATGAGGAAGCAGTGTTGAACAGAGGCAAATAGGCCTTAGGGGATATGGGCAGAGAAATGAGGAAGGAAACTGCAGATAAAACTAGAGACAGACTTCTTTCTCAGAGACAGTAGTAGCTTTCCTGGGAAAAAGGGACCTGAGGGGTGAATTTGGGTATTTTGTTTTGTTTTTTGTTTGTTGGTCAGATTTGTTGTATTTTTTTCATATATATACCCCCACCGAAGAGGCCACAATGTTTAAAGGAATTCAAGAAAAGAAAAAAAAAAGGACTCTGGAAAATTAACCTGGAATCTGAGTATTGGAGGGGTGGACACTTCCTATAGGAAAGGACAGGGCAGAGCTAAGGTGGCAGTCCTCGGGTGCAAAGTAATCAGAGTTTGGAAGGAGCCTGCAGGAAGTTTGGTGAGGGAGAGGTGGGTCCAACAGAAGGAACAACCAATGGGATTTTTGATTTGGTGGCTAATGCACCAGGAAGGCAGGAAATGGGATTAAACTAGAATACCATCTGAGCCCTGTAAGAGGCTCAGGTTGGTAGATTACTGCTCAGCCTGACTTCCTGATTTCAAGCCTCAGGACCCAATAGTGGAAGGAGAGAGCTGACTCCAGAGAGCTGTCCCTTGACCTCGACCCCATGCATTGAGGTGGACGTGACGCCCCAAAACACAAACATACATGCACACAAAATAAATAAAGGTGCTATAATTTTTTTTTTTTTTTTGGAAAACACCAAACTAGAATATGCCAGCAGACAAAAAATTAGAGAAAATGCCATTGGAAGCCAGAAGAGGTCAGGGGGGTGGCTTATAGAGCTGTGTGTGTGATAAGTCTGTCCTGCTCCATAGTTATGTGTGACAGAACGCCATACAGGAGTCTGCCCTTGATTAGTGCATAAAAGCTGCCTTCAGTTTACCCAACGGAGATACATATAGTGCTCTTAGAATTCTACAAAATCAGTCTTTGTTTTCTTTTCTAATGATTCACCTTTTTCCTTCACGACATCTCAAGACTGAAACCAACCACTTTGACACTTTCTAGTACAAGGGAGCAGGGTCCAGAGCTTAAGATATTCCGGCTAATATCCAGAGGGGAACACAAGGCCAGAGGGAAGGGGACAGGGCCTCAAGGGGCTCTTCAACCTGAACTCAACGTCCCCTACCCCGACAACGTAGCATCACCCCACCACCGTGCTTCTGCTCCAGTTGCAAGATGAGGATTTCTATTTTGAAGATTCTGAGGGATTCGCATATTCTGATCCCGGGGCCTGAGAGATCATAGCGCAGCAGTTACAGCAGTAAAGGATGCTGCTGCTGCTTCTTCTTTGTAGGACTCAGGGTCAGTTCCCAGCACCCACAGGACAGCTCACCTATAACTCTAGTATCAGGAGATCTCATGCCCCCTTCTGGCCTCTACAGGCGCCAGTCATAGATATGTAGTACACATTGCATGCACAAAAGGTGATTCGAGAAAAACTCTCATGCCCTTAAAGTAAAACTAAAATGAAATCTTGAAAACAGAAAAAAAATTTTTTTGCAGCTTGAAACCAGATAATTTTATAACTGTATTTATTTTGTTTTGTTTTTAATTTATTTATATTTATAATTTATTTGCTTATTTGTGTGTTTGCTTATTTTGGTTTTTTGACAAAGGGTTTCTATGTATCCCTCTGACTGTCCTAGAACTCACTCTGTAGACCAGGCTGGCCTTAAACTCAAAAGACCTGCTTGCCTCTGCAGGAGTTGAAGGCCTGCCCTGCCACCACCCAGCAGAACCGTGTTTTAACTTTGGTTTGGCTATAATAGTTGAAACTGTGTATTGACTGTTGGCTCGGGTGATCTCTCCTTTCAGATGGATCTTGAGCCTAAAAAAAATTGTAGTGGGAGAGGAAGGTGGCAAAATGTGTTTGCTTTTCTTGGCTAAATCTGTGAGTTGGTGCGTGCTGTCAAATGACATTACTCCTCCATTGGAAGTCACACTTCCTACTCAACATGCGACACTGCCTTCTTTTCACAGACTTTCCCAAGCAAGGTTCAAAAAAAAAATTCTCTCCTGTGTTTTGTACTCAAGTCTGTAGTCCCCCAGTTGGGCTCAGAAAGTCTTTGTAAAAGAGCATTTAACAGTTAGACACCCCAGTAGCTACAGAGCTTTTCCAAACTTAGTTCCTTAGAACAAACTACTGATTAGCAGGGGAAGCCCCAAAACTCACCAACCATGAAGAAGGAAGACCTATAGGGGGCTTGTGCTTCGTAAAGTGGTTCGTGGAAAAACACTCACGTTACTGATAAGAAGTTGGTTCCAGACACGGATAAACCGACTTACCAGATTAAGGAGTGTTAAGTACTTGGATCGCCCGCCGTCATGGAATTCCTTTAGCTTCTCCTCATCCCTTCCAATCTGTGGGATGTGATAATTGAGGAAAATGTACCAGTTCAGAACAAGGAAGTGGTACACGCAAGTGGTTGTTTTCGTCATGGCTTCCCTGGATCGGAGCGACAGTGGCACCTGCTCTGCGTTCACTCTGAGTCCTGGGTGTCGCAGCTGCCCTCTGTTCAGGCTGGAAAGCTGTAGAAACAAAGCCCTCTGGGCATGAGCATTTCAACATAGGCTGGACTTTGCATCTCTCTCTTAGGCACCTTTCCTTATAAGTGTAGGAGGGAATCTCTGAGATAGACGTATTTAGGTAACCTGACAGTTTGCACCCATTTCAAAACAGGGCTCCAGGAAAGCCATGAAGTTGCACTTTGAACAGAGGGTACAGCTTGCTAAATAACCTGTTACAAATGCCATCTCGGTAAAAGGTCACGCCTCTGCTCTTTTCCTTTGACTGAAAGATCAGAAGTATCAACAGTGTCCCGGCAAAGAAGGGGAGGTTCCTTTTAAACCAGGAAGTACAGACTTGGTTGTGTTTACAGCCTGAAGAAAGATAAGGAAATAGGGTGTAGTCATTCCACTTTTGAAATCTGAGGCATTTTCAACCTTGAGAAAAGCCTTTGATCCTCTAGGAACTCAAGGGAGTCTCACCCCCACACCCTTACACTACAGAACTAAAGATGTGCAGACATTCTATCTGTACAGCATTTGTGTGCTGTGGGAATAAGCACAGGGAGAGAGTCATGGCCAGGAAGCCAGTCAGAGTGTAGACAAGGCTGGTTGGGGGTGTATGTCAGGGCATCTGTACTGCCCTGGGGAGAACAAGACTAATCGGACTGGGAGAGAAAAGGACAGGTCCCTACCTCCGTCTATGCAGAAGGGGACTTAAGGAGAGCTGCCTTGTGACATCACAGGCTTGTTTCCCTGGGCAACTCTCTTGGAGGGCTGAGCAAATTCCTTGAAAAATAAAATACCCCTGGAGCTATTAGGGAAGTCTGCAGTTGATGTTATTCATGACTTCCCCCAGGGCTTATAAGAACTGAGAAAAAGAACCATGAGGAGCTATGGGAACCCAAACAAATCCAGAACAAGTCTATCTCTCTCTGAAAAGCCAATGGGATCAAACGTTCAGACTCAAAAACAGGAGGAGGTCAGTGGTCCTGAGCCAGCAGCTCTGCAGGGGAACTGCTTCCTAGTGTGCTGGAAACTCGATAAAAATATATTACAAAGTTGTAGGCTTATAAACAGATTTTATTTATCCTATATTTCTAGGCTAGCATAGTAAGGACAAGGTGCTGGCAAGTTCGGTGTTTGGTAAGGGCTCATTTTCTGCTTACCATAGACAATCCTCTCACCATGACCTCTCAAGGCAAAGAGACACAACAGATCCTTTGGTTATCTTTGGGGCCAGAATCCTATCTGAGAAGGCTCTGTCTTTATGTCCTCAGGACTTGTCTATCACCACACCTGTGACCAATAACATCATCAACTTGGAGAGTTAGGATTTCACCCTATGAATTTGGCAAAGGCACGGACATTTTTTAAAACAGAAAATCATTCACCATGGAGAGAGCAATCCAGGACATGGGGGCAATGCTCTGCAGAATTCCATGGCTGAGGCTAAAACTGCAAATAACGACAGCATCTCCTGCTTCTCTAGTACCTCTAGTTAAGCATGGCTCCAAGCCCTTTACCAGTTTGGTTCTCTGAACATTCTAAAAACCGTAATGATGTTAGGGCTACAAGGATGTGCTCTGCAAGTTGTGAGAAGGCAGAGTGAGTTCCACACAGGTACTCACTCTCAAGGTGGATCTCAAGGGCCCAGGGAAACCCTTGTTCTCCATACCGCTGGCCCCCTTTTCAGTACTTCCTCTCCCCTAAGGGCCTTTTATATTTTCATCTTCTTATCAGAAAATTCTCCCAGTCTTCAGCTTAAGACCAGTTCCTCCAGTGTCTCCCTTCCCAAGTTTGTCGTCTTTTAAAAATTTTTCACGCTTACAAGCAAGACTTACTGGGCCCATTTAGCTTTGCTTGTTTGTGCCCGCCTGAACTAGGCACATAAAATGGTCCTCACCACTTCCCTAACATTTATTTCTTCTCTGACACCCCAAGCATCTCTGAAAATCACATAATGACCAAGAACAAAACTTGCTAAACACCCCGTTGTTTCTTGGGGTTCAGAGATATGCCGTTGTAATTCTTAATGCTTATCAGAGGGCTGAGCACATAGTAAGTGCTTACTAGAGAGTGCTGAGCACATAGTAAGGGCTTTACAAATGTCTGTCAAATAAGACAATGAACAATTCAAAAAGCTGGGTGTGGTGGATAGAGGCAGGTGAAACCTAGAGAGTTTGAGGCCAGCTAGATCTACATAGTGACTTCCAGGCCAGCCAAGACTACATAGGGATGACTTATTTCAATAAGATAAAATATATAAAATAAGATTCAAAGAAATATTTTGCAAAAAAAAAGCATACACATGGCCAACAAATACATGAACAAGATGTGCAATATTACTAATCATCATTAAATCCAAATTCAAAAGCAAAATTGAGATAGTAATTTACTTCTGTCACAATGGTTATTATATATATATATATAAAACTGTGGAGAAAAGGGAACCCTTGTGTACCCTGAGTGGAAATTCAAATTGATCCAACTGCTATAGACTTTGAAGATTCCATTAAAAATCAAAATGGCACCACCATATGTACCATATGATCCCACAACATCAAAACTGGGTATGCTTCCTCAGGAGATGAGGTCCAAATGTCAAACATATATGTGCCCTCCTGAGTTATTGCAAAACTAT
The DNA here is from genome assembly GCF_978045245.1 of Mus caroli. Classification (NCBI taxonomy): domain Eukaryota; kingdom Metazoa; phylum Chordata; class Mammalia; order Rodentia; family Muridae; genus Mus; species Mus caroli. The sequence goes on along the minus strand of NW_028227270.1, from coordinate 79,338,262 downwards.
TCTCAGTACTTGTGGTATGAGGTCATTCTAAATGTCCAGTAGTAAACAAAGGCATGCATGACACATTACATTTAATAATCACTTTGCGCCATAGCCCTTGCATAGGGAAGAATTTTTTTTTTTTCAAGACAGGGTTTCTCTGTATAGCCCTGGCTGTCCTGGAACTAACTCACTTTGTAGACCAGGCTGGCCTCGAACTCAGAAATCTGCTTGCCTCTGCCTCCCCAGTACTGGGATTAAAGGTGTGCGCCACCACGCCCTGCCATAGGGAAGAATCTTGCCATTAGCAACATGGCTCACCATAACATAATATGTTAAACAAAGTAGCACAGGCCCATAAGGACAAATACTACAAGGTCTCACTTATATGAAGAGTCTCTACCTAAGTTTATAGGAGCATTGTGTGGAATGGTGGTTAGTGGAGAATTAAAGCAAAGGTAGGAGTGGAAACTAGTTAGAGTTTGTTAATAGACAAAATTACAGTTCCAAAGAAAATAGGTTCAAGAAATCACTTGTATGTCATGGTGATTACAGTTAACAAGAGTGTAGTATGCACAAGTTCTAAGAGGGAACGTGGCAGGAGAGATTGGAAAGATTGTAAGAGCCGAAGAGAGGGAGAAGAGATATAAAGTGCTATCTCTAGAGAATGACAGCTATTGCAAACATGATCTCATAGTAGCCGCAGTTACCTGCACAAGACAGGGTCTGTCAATAGCCATTTGTGGACCAAGGAGGAGTTCACATGACCTCACGCCTACCTGCTGAACTATTGGCTATTGACGGACCTGGGGGAGGGGCAGTCATTATCTTCAGTTATATACCACGATGGATCATGGTACATGATATGCTAATGAGTAGCTCCAGATTTGGAAATCAAGACAAATATGGTAAAGGGACCCGACAGGAGTGGGGAGAGGGAAGGGATAAGGATGTGATAACAGTGAGAGAGACGTAGGAGAGGGTGGGGGTCAAGAGCAAACAGGATGCATTATGTACATATGTGCAGAATTGTCAAAGAACAAATATAATCAATAAAAAGAAAATTTCCAAAAGATCTGAAGTATTCTCACCACAAAATGTACGTAAAGTAATACATATATTAATTAGCTTGACTTAACCATCTATACATATGCATACTTGGAACTTCATACTGTGTACAATAAGTGTACACATATTTTTGTTTTTTCTCAAAAACAAATCTTACAGTAGAAATATCTATGGATAAATGTATATATGAATAGCAGTTACATTTGGTTATTGAGCCTCTCAGAGCTAACTTGTTCATTAAAAACCTACTATGTTCAGAGCCTTAAGCTGCTATGTACATAGGAGGAGGCAGGATTTAGGATGAAGAATCTAACCGAAGTCCTGGAAGAACTCAAAGTCAAGTGGAGGAGACAGATATGTAAACAAACAATTACAGCAAGATGTGATAAGTGCTATAATGGGGATGTGCGTAAAGTAGTAATGGAGTTTAAATTATCCTGAAGATTATTCTGTCATTTAAAATACACCGAAGATTGAACTGGGGTTGAATGCATTGAGGAAATCATCAGAAATTCAGTCACTATGCAGGAGAAGATGAACGTCACCCCAGGGCCACACACTCGAAGAAGGTCCTCTCCCAGCTTCCTCAGCCTCATCTTTCAACCTTCACATGAGGGGGCTGCTCAGCAACACAACAGAGACAGCCAATGGGATGGTGAGCCTCCAGCGTGGGGCCTGACCCTTATGGTGTTCTCAGCGACTCATGGCAACAGAGAAATTACAGATCGTAGTAGTAGTAAGACCAACAGTTCTTCCTGATTGTATTAGTCAGGGTTCTCTATAGTCATAGAACGTATGGAATGTCTTTCTATATTAAGGGAATTTGTTGTGATGTTGTGTGTGTTACAGTCTGTAGTCCAACTACCCCAACAATGGTCAGCTGTGAATGGGAAGTCTAAGGATCTAGTAGTTGCTCAGTCCTATGAGGCTAGGTGTTTCAGCTGGTCTTCTGTAGAAGAAGTAGGTTGCGACAGATGTGCGGGCAAGTAAGTGCAAGCAGGCAAGGAAGAGTGAATCTTCCTGCTACCAAAGTCCTTAAGGAGGCCTCCAGCAGAAGGTGTGGCCCAGATTAAAGGTGTGGGTCAGGGACTTGCTTTGTCCCAGGCTGACCTTGAACTCAGAGATCTCCTTGCCTCAGTCTCCTGGAATTAAAGGCATGGACTACCTTGCCTGGGCCTAAACTTTTCATGGCCACTATGCCTTAAGATCTCCATGCCAAGATCCAGGTCAGAAATCTGTGTCTTCCAGCCTCAAGATCTGGATCACAGGTGAGCCGTCCAATTCTGGATTGTAGTTCATTCCAGATATATTCAACTTGACAACCAGGAATAGCCATCACACTGATAAATATATGACCTATATTTCAGTTGCCTTGTGAAAAGGCAGGAAGAACGAAGAGCAAGGGGATCCAGATTTGAATGGGAGCTTGTATACTTACTAGGTTAACTTACTACCTGATCTGCTTGAAGAGCCCTTTTAAGATACATCGTTCCCTTGAAAGTTGACCCAGGGCCTCAAGAACTGTTTAACTCTGGCCTCCCATTCCCCAGGGTAACAGTAGCCTTCCCAAGGAAAATGGAACATCCTGAGATAGCCAGTAAACTTCCAACTCTTCTACAGATGTCTGATATATCTCTGTGCACCTAGCCTATGCAGGTGTCAGGCGAATTCTAGTTGCCCACAAGGATTTGCTGTGCATTCAAACATCATGTGTTACTGATAATCACTAAGGGCGGCATTGGTCTTAGCTGCTGGTGTTTTACATATTCTCCCAAACCCTGGTGCCCCTGAACCTGTATCAGCTTGTCTTCTTTTATAGCACCTCTCCAAAAGGAGGACTGTTCCAGAACAACTGCAGGTGTGGGATTGTCCAGTTGAAGTCAAAGTACACGAAAACCAAAGGGGGATTTCCCAACCCAAATCACAATTCTCCTGACTCAGCCTCTTAAATGCTAAAATTACAAGTGTGTGCTACCAAGGCTGGCTCTTGGCTTATTTTTTTTTTTCAACATCATGCACACATATGCCTTATAGTTGGCTTGTTTATCTATTTGTGTTTTAAGGTAGTTGCTACCTGTCAGGATTCAAATTTCCCATTTAATTCTTTGTTTTCAATCCATTTCTGCTGTGTCTTATTCCTCTGATCATGTTTCCACTGATCTCTACATGACTTGAATACATTTTAAGATTCCATCTTGATTTATTTATAGGGTTTAGATTGTATCCATTTGAATGTCTGGACATGACAATATATACAGAGACCATTGTATTCTACTTATGTATATGTTTTTACTCAATTCAAATATGGCCTCCTTCCATCCCTGTTTTGACCCCCTTATCTTTCCTATGTTTAAATATAGTAGTCTTGGTTCACTTGGTGCTACATGCTCTAGTTACTAAAGAGGACTGACAAGAGAAGAATTACTCTTATCCTATACATAACTGGAGTAGCTGTTGGCTACAGACTGTCTCTTGTCATCAACCACTGGCTCTGATGTCTTTGTATGAACCCCCTCTTTTGAGTCCAACAGTGGAGGAATGGTTGGTATTGAAGCTGTAGGCAACCTGAATTTCTTAAGAAACCACTGGGTCATGCATGGCCCCATGTTGGCATGCAAAAAGAAGTTTCTCTAACCAAAGTTGAGAGCAGCACAAACCTATGAGTATAAGCTTAAATATTTGGAATTCAGTAAGCCCATTTAACATGAGAACAGTAGATTCTCCTCTGAGATCTATAGTCTTCCAGTGATGAGCTTTTAACTAGGTCTGAAATCTATCTTGTGAACAGGCCTCACATCCAATCAGGATATGCTTGGTCAATTCTGTAACCTGTATGCCACTATTGCAACAGTGAACATACTTTGTGAAGCAAGTTGGTATTGTATCATGCAGGGTCCAGTGCTGTGTGAAGTCATTTATATGTTTTCTGACCCAGAATCCTTCGTAGCAACTTTCTGGCACCACGTAAGCTAGCCATCCAGGGAGAGTTTCCTGGTCAGTTAAGGTTAATCTCTACATCCTGCATCCCAAGTTAGTGATATCTTCATCAATAGGGTCTTACGATCTGGTTAACTTGGGCAACCAAGATCAAGGGCATAGCCTGTGTTGCTTTGGGTTCCTCTGGGCCTCTCTGACCAATAATTCATAGGGAGGTACCCTGTGCCTGCCACTGAGCTTTTCCATGCAGTAGCTCACTCAGTCTTGGGGAGCAACACTGTCTACCCTTGGAGTCCATTTCTGTTCAACATCCTTTATATTATAATGCTTAACTAACTTATAAACTAGTCATTTCTGTAAGGCTTCATTTACCCATAGTTTTAGATAACCTACTCATCCCCCATGCTGTCCCCTATCTCCCTGTCCCCATCCCCACTTCAATCTTCTTGTGGATGCTGCTGAGTTAATGGCTGTAAGCAGGCCATTCCTGGTACTCAGGGAGCTGGGCAGTGAGCGGGAACCCCAGCATCCAGTATCCCTCCAACTCCTCTCAGTTATCTCTGATTTTCATGCGTCTCATTTGTTGTCTTTCCTGATGCTTTAAATTCCTTCTTTTATCATCGTGTTTCAGTTTGCATTACTTTATTTTTAGTACAGGTTTTATTATATTTATGTGTGTGTGTGTGTGTGTGCGTGTGTACATGTGTGTGTGTGTGCATGTGTGTCTTTCTGGTGCCATGGTACATATCTGGAGGCCAAAAGACAGCTCATGGGAGTGGGTTCTCTGTATTTCATGTCTGAGTAATTCACTTCTGAGGTTGAAGGTATCCTTGGCCATTGTTACAACACATGGTAAAGGCTGTGTGCCCTTTCTTTCCGCCCCCTGTGGCTGCAGGAAAAAAAAATGTGCAGTTACTTAATTTTCATTCCTGTGTGGTTGGCATATCACTTTTCTTTTGCTGCTTTTAGAGACAATGTCAAAAGCATTCTGAAACTTAATGATGATGTGCTGAGATATGAATTTGTCTGGTCTAATCCTGTTGGATTTTTCATTTTTTTAAGTCTGTAGGTTTCTATCTTTCATTTAATTTGGAAAATGTTTAGCCTTTATTTTTTTCAATGAGATGTTTTAAAAGTCTTCTATCATTGTCTGACAGTCCAGCTGATTTCCCATTTGTTCTGTCTGTCTCCTTTGTCTCTCTGTTTTTCAGACTGGCTGGCTTCTTTGGCTGTGCCACACACCTCTCTGGTTCTGCAGCCGGTTCTCTTGTCTCCATGGTTGCTCTCATGCGGTGAGAGCAGTATTTTATTGCTGTCATTATATTTATTCCTGTCAATATATTTCTCAGTTCTCTGCTTCTAACTGATTCTGTTTTGTAATTTGTACTTCTTCAATGACATTTTCTATTTTCATTTGTTTCAAGAGAGTGTTCAATTACTCATGGAAGATTTTTTTTTTAATAGCAGTTGTCTTAAAGTCATTGTCAGATGAGTGTAATATCTGATTGAACTGTTGTTTGTTTTTATTCTAGATGTAATTTTTTTCTGATTCTTGGCATGACTGCTTCACTGCACTTATATTATGCAAAATTTGGGCATCAGAAGACTCTACTATATGTGCATGTGTGCATGTGTGTGCACTTGTGCATTCCATTGAGCATGCACACAGAGGCCAGAAAAGGAAAATGAGTATTCTCTTCTATCATTTGCTGCCTTATTCCCTTAAGACAGAATCTTCATTGAACTCGAAGCTTGCTGTTTTGATGCCAATGGTTGACCAGCAACCTCCCAGAATCTGCCTGCCTCTGTCCCCCAGTGCTGGGGTCACGGACATAGGAGGCCACACTCAACTTCTATGGAGGTGCTTTCTGATTGACTTGGATGCACCCATGGTCACTGACCATGTTCCACCAACGTCCTCTAGAATGCTCAAGGTATCTGAGGGCACTCTGAGTGATTCCAATTTGTTTCCTAGGTACTCCCCCCAATTAGTCTAAATCAAATCCAGCTCTCTTTTATTATTTCTAACGAAAGTAAGCTTTTTGAAAACGTGGCCTCCTGGGGATGGGGATGTTTTATGAGCTGTGGATTCCTTGAGCAGAAGAATTTAATTTTAGCGAGTTCTTAGATGTTCAGAGCAACATTTGTCCCATAACTCTGACACAGCCCTTGCATTCCTTGTCTTGAATGACGTCAAAATCCCTGCCGTCACCTTCTTTCTGCCTTTCCTTCTCTGTCTATTTGTTAAGGTTGCAAAAGGAGTCATGTCAAAAAGGATATGAGATCCGGCTGGATCAGCGCCTGGGTAGCGGGAGCGCAGGGTTGCCTGACACCCGCCAGCTACCCACGACCCCCGCCGCAGGATTTTGGGACTGCTGGTGAGTGGAACACAGCTTCTGCTCCAATCCAATTGCGCGGGACCTGAGACTGCATTAGTTAGGGAAGCAGAAACCGGCCTGAGTAGGGCCACAGGCCTCACCCGGCCGGATCAGCGCCAGGGTAGCGGGAGCGCAGGGTTGCCTGACACCCGCCAGCTACCCACGACCCCCGCCGCAGGATTTTGGGACTGCTGGTGAGTGGAACACAGCTTCTGCTCCAGTCCAATCACGCAGGACCTGAGACTGCTCTGGTTGGGGAGAGAGAAATCCGGCCCACACAGGGCCACAAGCCTCTTCCGGTCAGAAAAGCACCTGAGCAGCTGGGGCGCAGGGTCTGCTGACACTCGCCAACTGCCCACAACACCCGCCACAGGATCTTAAGACTTCTGGTGAGGGGAGCACAGCTTCTGCTCCAATCCAATTGCGCGGGACCTGAGACTGCATTAGTTAGGGAAGCAGAAACCAGCCTGAGTAGGGCCACAGGCCTCACCCGGCCGGATCAGCGCCAGGGTAGCGGGAGCGCAGGGTTGCCTGACACCCGCCAGCTACCCACGACCCCCGCCGCAGGATTTTGGGACTGCTGGTGAGTGGAACACAGCTTCTGCTCCAATCTTTAAATAGTGACAACGATAACAACTAACCCCAGAGATTACCAGATGGCGAAAGGTAAACGTAATAATCTTACTAACAGAAACCAAGACCACTCACCATCATCAGAACCCAGCACCCCCACTTCACCCAGTCCAGGGCACCCCAACACACCGGAAAAGCTAGACACGGATTTAAAAGCATATCTCCTGATGATGATAGAGGACTTCAAGAAGGACGTTAATAACACACTTAAAGAAATGCAGGAGAACACTGCTAAAAAGGAAGAAGACAATAAAGAGGAAGCACAAAAATCCCTTAAAGAATTGCAGGAGAACACTGCTAAAGAGTTACAAATCCTTAAAGAAAAACATGATAACATAATCAAACAGGTAGAAGTCCTTACAGAAAAACAGGAAAACACATCCAAACAGATGATGGAAATGAACAAAACCATACTAGACCTAAAAAGGGAAGTAGACACAATAAAGAAAACTCAAAATGAGGCAACACTGGAGATAGAAACCCTAGGAAAGAAATCTGGAACCATAGATGCAAGCATCAGCAACAGAATACAAGAGATGGAAGAGAGAATCTCAGGTGCAGAAGATTCCATAGAGAACATCGGCACAACAATCAAGGAAAATGTAAAATGCAAAAAGATCCTAACTCAAAACATCCAAGAAATCCAGGACACAATGAGAAGACCAAACCTACGGATAATAGGAGTGGATGAGAATGAAGATTTTCAACTCAAAGGACCAGCGAACATCTTCAACAAAATTATAGAAGAAAACTTCCCAAATCTAAAGAAAGAGATGCCCATGAACATACAAGAAGCCTACAGAACTCCAAATAGACTGGATCAGAAAAGAAATACCTCCCGACACATAATAATCAGAGCAACAAATGCTCTAAATAAAGATAGAATACTAAAAGCAGTAAGAGAAAAAGGCCAAGTAACATATAAAGGCAAGCCTATCAGAATTACACCAGATTTTTCACCAGAGACTATGAAAGCCAGAAGATCCTGGACAGATGTTATACAGACACTAAAAGAACACAAATTCCAGCCCAGGCTACTATACCCAGCCAAACTCTCAATTAACATAGATGGAGAAACCAAAGTATTCCACGACAAAACCAAATTCACACATTATCTCTCCACGAATCCAGCCCTTCAAAGGATAATAACAGAAAAAAACCAATACAAGGACAGGAACCACGCCCTAGAAACAACAAGAAGGTAATCCCTCAACAAACCTAAAAGAAGACAGCCACAAGAACAAAATGCCAACTTTAACATCAAAAATAACAGGAAACACCAATTTCTTTTCCTTAATATCTCTTAATATCAATGGACTCAACTCCCCGATAAAAAGACATAGACTAACAAACTGGCTACACAAACAAGACCCAACATTTTGCTGCTTACAGGAAACTCATCTCAGAGAAAAGGATAGACACTACCTCAGAATGAAAGGCTGGAAAACAATTCTCCAAGCAAATGGCATGAAGAAACAAGCTGGAGTAGCCATTCTAATATCTGATAAGATTGACTTCCAACCCAAAGTCATTAAAAAAGACAGGGAGGGACACTTCATACTCATCAAAGGTAAAATCCTCCAAGAGGAACTATCAATCCTGAATATCTATGCTCCAAATACAAAGGCAGCCACATTCATTAAAGAAACTTTAGTAAATCTCAAAGCACACATTGCACCTCATACAATAATAGTGGGAGACTTCAACACACCACTTTCACCAATGGACAGATCATGGAAACAGAAACTAAACAGGGACACAGTGAAACTAACAGAAATTATGAATCAAATGGATCTGGCAGATATCTACAGAACATTCTATCCTAAAACAAAAGGATATACCTTCTTCTCAGCACCTCATGGTACCTTCTCCAAAATTGACCACATAATTGGTCACAAAACAGGCCTCAACAGATATAAAAATATTGAAATTGTCCCATGCATCCTATCAGATCACCATGGACTAAGGCTGATCTTCAATAACAAAATAAATAATAGAAAGCCCACCTTCACGTGGAAACTGAACAACACTCTTCTCAATGATACCTTGGTCAAGGAAGGAATAAGGAAAGAAATTAAGGACTTTTTAGAGTTCAATGAAAATGAAGCCACAACATACCCAAACTTATGGGACGCAATGAAAGCATTTTTAAGAGGAAAACTCATAGCTCTGAGTGCCTCCAAAAGGAAACTAGAGAGAGCACACATTAGCAGCTTGACAACACACCTAAAAGCACTAGAACAAAAGGAAGCAAATTCACCCAAGAGGAGTAGACGGCAGGAAATAATCAAACTCAGGGGTGAAATCAACCAAGTGGAAACAAGAAAAACTATTCAAAGAATCAACCAATCAAGGAGCTGGTTCTTTGAGAAAATCAACAAGATAGATAAACCCTTAGCCAGACTCACTAGAGGGCACAGGGAAAGCATCCTAATTAACAAAATCAGAAATGAAAAAGGAGACATAACAACAGATCCTGAAGACATCCAAAACACCATCAGATCCTTCTACCAAAGGCTATACTCAACAAAACTGGAGAACCTGGATGAAATGGACAAGTTCCTAGACAGATACCAGGTACCAAAGTTGAATCAAGATCAGGTTAATGATCTAAACAGCCCTATATCCCCCAAAGAAATAGAAGCAGTCATTAATAGTCTCCCAACTAAAAAAAGCCCAGGACCAGATGGGTTTAGTGCAGAGTTCTATCAGACCTTCAAAGAAGATCTAATCCCAGTTCTTCACAAACTATTCCACAAAATAGAAACAGAAGGTACTCTACCCAACTCATTCTATGAAGCCACAATTACTCTGATACCTAAACCACAAAAAGACCCAACAAAGATAGAAAACTTCAGACCAATATCCCTTATGAATATTGATGCAAAAATCCTCAATAAAGTTCTTGCTAACCGAATCCAAGAACACATCAAAACAATCATCCATCCTGACCAAGTAGGTTTCATCCCAGGGATGCAGGGATGGTTCAATATACGGAAATCCATCAACGTAATCCAGTATATAAACAAACTCAAAGATAAAAACCACATGGTCATCTCCTTAGATGCGGAAAAAGCATTTGACAAGATCCAGCACCCATTCATGATAAAAGTCTTGGAAAGATCAGGAATTCAAGGCCCATACCTAAACATGATAAAAGCAATCTACAGCAAACCAGTAGCCAACATCAAAGTAAATGGTGAGAAGCTTGAAGCAATCCCTCTAAAATCAGGGACTAGACAAGGCTGTCCACTTTCTCCATACCTATTCAACATTGTACTTGAAGTCCTAGCCAGAGCAATTCGACAACAAAAGGAGATCAAAGGGATACAAATTGGAAAAGAGGAAGTCAAAATATCACTTTTTGCAGATGATATGATAGTATATATAAGTGACCCTAAAAATTCCACCAGAGAACTCCTAAGCCTGATAAACAGCTTCGGTGAAGTAGCTGGATATAAAATTAACTCAAACAAATCAATGGCCTTTCTCTACACAAAGAATAAACAGGCTGAGAAAGAAATTAGGGAAACAACACCCTTCTCAATAGTCACAAATAATATAAAATATCTTGGCGTGACTCTAACTAAGGAAGTGAAAGATCTGTATAATAAAAACTTCAAGTCTCTGAAGAAAGAAATTATAGAAGATCTCAGAAGATGGAAAGATCTCCCATGCTCATGGATTGGCAGGATCAACATTGTAAAAATGGCTATCTTGCCAAAAGCAATCTACAGATTCAATGCAATCCCCATCAAAATTCCAAATCAATTCTTCAACGAATTAGAAAGTGCAATCTGCAAATTCATCTGGAATAACAAAAAACCTAGGATAGCAAAAACTCTTCTCAAGGATAAAAGAACCTCTGGTGGAATCACCATGCCGGACCTAAAGCTCTACTACAGAGCAATTGTGATAAAAACTGCATGGTACTGGTATAGTGACAGACAAATAGACCAATGGAATAGAATTGAAGACCCAGAAATGAACCCACACACCTATGGTCACTTGATCTTCGACAAGGGAGCTAAAAACATCCAGTGGAAGAAAGACAGCATTTTCAACAAATGGTGCTGGCACAACTGGTTGTTAACATGTAGAAGAATGCGAATAGATCCATTCCTATCTCCTTGTACTAAGGTCAAGTCTAAGTGGATCAAGGAACTTCACATAAAACCAGAGACACTGAAACTTATAGAGGAGAAAGTGGGGAAAAGCCTTGAAGATATGGGCACAGGGGAAAAATTCCTGAATAGAACAGTAATGGCTTGTGCTGTAAGATCGAGAATTGACAAGTGGGACCTCATGAAACTACAAAGCTTCTGCAAGGCTAAAGACACCATCAATAAGACAAAAAAACCACCAACAGATTGGGAAAGGATCTTCACCTATCCTAAATCAGATAAGGGACTAATATCCAATATATATAAAGAACTCAAGAAGGTGGACTCCAGAAAGTCAAATAACCCCATTAAAAAATGGGGCTCAGAACTGAACAAAGAATTCTCACCTGAGGAATACCGAATGGCAGAGAAGCACCTGAAAAAATGTTCAACATCCTTAATCATCAGGGAAATGCAAATCAAAACAACCCTGAGATTCCACCTCACACCAGTCAGAATGGCTAAGATCAAAAATTCAGGTGACAGCAGATGCTGGCGAGGATGTGGAGAAAGAGGAACACTCCTCCATTGTTGGTGGGATTGCAAGCTTGTACAACCACTCTGGAAATCAGTCTGGCGGTTCCTCAGAAAATTGGACATAGTACTACCGGAGGATCCAGCAATACCTCTCCTGGGCATATATCCAGAAGATGTCCCAACCGGTAAAAAGGACACATGCTCCACTATGTTCATAGCAGCCCTATTTATAATAGCCAGAAGCTGGAAAGAACCCAGATGTCCCTCAACAGAGGAATGGATACAGAAATTATGGTACATTTACACAATGGAGTACTACTCAGCTATTAAAAAGAATGAATTTATGAAATTCCTAGCCAAATGGATGGACCTGGAGGGCATCATCCTGAGTGAAGTAACACAATCACAAAAGAACTCACACAATATGTATTCATTGATAAGTGGATATTAGCCCAAAACTTAGGATACCCAAGATATAAGATACAATTTGCTAAACGCATGAAACTCAAGAAGAATGAAGACCAAAGTGTGGACACTGTGCACCTTCTTAGAATTGGGAACAAAACACCCAGGGAAGGAGCTACAGAGACAAAGTTCGTAGCTGTGATGAAAGGATGGACTATTTAGAGACTGCTGTATCCAGGGATCCGTCCCATAATCAGCTTCTAAACGCTGACACCATTGCATACACTAGCAAGATCTTGCTGAAAGGACCCAAATATAGCTGTCTCTTGTGAGACGATGCCGGGGCCTAGCAAACACAGGAGTGGATGTTCACAGTCAGCTATTGGATGTATCACAGGGCTCCCAATGGAGAAGCTAGAGAAAGTACCCAAGGAGCTAAAGGGATCTGCAACCCTATTGTTGGAACAACATGATGTACTAACCGGAACCCTGGAGCTCTTGTCTCTAGCTGCATATGTATCGAAAGATGGCCTAGTCGGCCATCAATGGAAAGAGAGGCCCATTGGACTTGCAAACTTTATATGCCCCAATATAGGGGAATGCCAGGGCCAAAAGAATGGGAATGGGTGGGTAGGGAAGTGGGGGGCGCTATGGGGGACTTTTGGGATAGTATTGGAAATGTAATTGAGGAAATTATGTAATAAAAATATTAAAAAAAAAAAAAAAAAAAAAGGATATGAAAAAGGTGCAGATGGGGAAAAGATTAAGCTCTTCCAAGTTGCCTTCCATAGAGGAGGCTTTTCTTGCACACTTAGTTGAATAGCTGACGTGATCATTTCTTTTCTGTTCTGAGATGTAACTACTATGTTCAGCGACAATGTCCTACTGCTCTTGCCAAAGATACTTTTGCCAACACTGTGTTAGCAGGAAGTAGATTTTATATAGTCTTTTGGGTTTTTAGTGGCATTCACATGAACATCCATGTTTTTATCAGGCTGGCTATCTTTTCAAAGTAGATATTTACTAGAAGCTAAGGGAGAATACACTGGACCAAGCAGTCAAAGCACCAATTAGGAAACTCTAACCCTCGGCCTACTGTCCTACTGCTGGTCAAAGCTGTTTATAACCAGTGAGAGTGCTGCTAAGATTCTAGGACTGAGACGAGGACTAAGCGAATGCTTGCACCAGCTGGACCACAGCAGTCTGTTAGCATGGCCAGACTGCTGCCTTGCAGTTTTGTGTTGGCTTCTGAAAGTGTGTGGGCTCCAAAGAGAAAAACCATTTTCACAAGCAGTCAACAGTGTATGCTCCGAAGTCAAGTTCTTGACTTCAAATCGTGGGTTCAGCTTTTGCCACTTGTGTGGTCATGTGTGAGGCAGAAAAACTTTACACATGTTTCCTTGACTGTGAAATGAAGGCAGTAATATAACTCCCCTTTCACAGCTCTGCAGGGCTCATTAGATGAGATAGACCATACTGGTGTTGTACACAACCCACAGGATTGTAAATATTCAACATGGTAATATAATAATATTGTAGATATCCAATATGATAAGAACAGCTTCTAGAGCAGTGGATCTCAACCTTCCTAGTGCTGTGACCCTTTAATACAGTTGCTCATGTTGCGGTGACCCCCCAACAGCCATAAAATTATTTTTGTTGTTACTTCATAACTGTAATTTTCTATTGTTATGAAATATAATGTAAATATCTGTGCTTTTCAATGGTCTTAGGTGACCTCTGTGAAAGGGGCCATTAGACTCCCCCCTCCCCCGAGGAGCTGGGATCCACAGGCTGAGAACGAGAATGCTATCTCTTGTGGCTATCAACCGAGGAGAACATTCTAGTGATTTACAAGAAGTGCCTGGCTTTGGGAGGCGCATCTATGGGAACAACTTAGAGATGTGTTTTCTGCTGAAGGTAACAGTTCTGCCATGAGGCTGCTCACTATTAGCATTATGATTGTTTTCCAGAAAATATTCAGGGGGAACAATTTCCAAGAATATTGTAAATGTTGTCTTAAGGCCAACATTAACTTTCAAACTGAAGGAAAACTTCATTCTTAATTTGGGGATTTCCATGAAGACCTCCATGACCCAGAACTTCCCACTAGTCCCCACTACATTTCTCAGGAATTGGAAAGGGCATCTGAAATTGACCTGAAGTCTAAGGTTGGTGAATTATCATCAAGTCTGAGAGACAGAAGGAACTAACATGCTAGTGAGCAAGGGTTATAAAAATAAGGGGTAGGGTACAAAAATCAGCAAACAGTGTTGATTTGTCGTCTGTTTTAGGTAAAACAGAGATCAAATTATTATCAGAAGTATTTTCAGTGGAAGAGAAAGAAAGACGGGAAATTAAAATCTATTCAACAACCTATCATATTCTCAGAACTCAATAAACCAATTTGGAATATATAGCCCAAAATATGATCAGTTGAAGGTCTTTCCTTCTTAGTGACTCTTCTTTGAGGAGACCACACTTGTACTCATGTGTGCTTTCCTTTCTTCCCAGATTCTCCTCTTGCTCTTAACCGTTCCTCTTAAGAAACTGGGTAGTAGGCATGATGTTAAATCAACGATGAAGGAAATGCACATTAAGTAAATAGACGCCACGGAAGATTGGAAAGCTTGGGATTATTTTCTCCCCATTTATAGATGGAATTAGTTCTAATGACTTTAGTAAACTAATGATGATAAGAAAAACAGGTGCCGTGGAGGTTGCTTGGTACTCTAGTTCCACACCACTTCTTTCTCTAGCTCAGAAGTAGACAATAGGAAACTGGATGGTGGGCATTTAGTAGCTCCACAAAAAAGAAAGCCACTGTTCCCATGCTCAGAGTCCTAAGACAGTGCTACACAATTCCCATCCCTTGCCTGTGAGCCCCTGAACAGAACATGACATGAGAGCTAAGGGCTCTCTGTGCTCCTTGCTCCCAAATCCCTATGTTGGAACTCTACTCACCAGTGAGATGGTACTTGGAGATGGGGGTCTTTGGGAAGCTCTCACCATCGGATTGATGCCCTTATCAGAAGAGACCATAGGAACCTTTGTCCTTCTCTGCCTCATGTGAGGAGGTAGCCAGGATTGGCACCCTCACAAGTTACTGAGTGGACAGGCACCATGACCTTGGACTACCCATGAAATAAGTTTTTGTTGTTTAAGCTACTTGGTCTACAATATATTTGTTAAAACAACCAGGAAGAACAAGACAGGGAGTTTACCAAGTCTAGCTTCCTTTTGTCTCTTTAAGTAGGAAAAAGGTCATTAATGATACAAGACAAAAAGATGGTGGATCCATGTGACTTGATGTGAATTTCTAACTAAGAAACAAATGAACTACTGAAGAAAGGGAGTTATAGTAAACATTTGTAGACATAATACATAATATTAAATAAACAATTTTTAATATTATGTATTATTTTTATAAAATTATTAAGGCAAATATGCCATTTGTATAAATAAAGAGAAATGCTTATTAAGCATACCAATGGCCCAAGCATGCTAAGCACTTAAAAAAAGTGTCTCATGCCTTTCTTTTTTACAACACTAAAGTACACATTATTAGATCATTTGACAACTGAAGAAGCCCATCTGATTATACACTGGAGCTAAATAAGTTATCAAAGCACACAGGGTGAACAATTGGCAGAAATGCCAGCTGTAATTTTTAAAATTATTATATTTATTATAAAAATAATTTTTTAAATCTCAACTCAGAACCCTGTTATCCCATTGGAACTCTGTATACTACTGTTGAAGTAGATTTTTCCAAAATGAACTAGCTCTGTAGACCAGGCTGACTTCAACTCAAAGAGATCTCCCTGCTTCTGTCTCCTGAGTGCTGAGGGACTAAAGGTACCGCCACTGCCTAGCCGAAATGATCATTTTAAGAAGTTAAATAAAACCCATCATCTTTATTAGTCTAATATTCTTTTTCTCCAAATAATTTACAAGAGTTTGTCTTTGCTTAAATGATGGTTTTATTAGAAATATTGAGAAATAAGACGTCACATTTTCATCCAAGGCTCCTTTCAGCAACTTGATTTCCAAAGAATTGCCCTATACTTTCCCATGTAAAGCAGATTAGAGCCTGCCTTATGGGAAGCTCCCAACAAACAATAGATATCATCAAAACCACCATTATCATTGCACACATAGCCTCCACAAATCTTCATTTACATTATACCTTTAAAATCAGTAAATGTGTTAGTCTCTCTCTCTCTCTCTCCCTGGTCTGAATGCCACGAGAACAAGAACTGGAGCAGTGGTCAATAAAATTTTCTGAAAGGAACAAATCCTTGTGCTCACACTTCAGGTCCTTCAGGAGTGGATTTTCAAACAGACAGGCAGTTTGTCTCTGTTTCGGATGCTAATTTGCCTCTGCTCTAGGAAAGACGGCTATCCTCTCTATGATTATCTATGATTATCGCCACTACATCCCCATCATCCAAATGATGTTTGGGATCCGACTGCAATGGACTTTCAAGTCATCCCATTGCAAAGGGCAGTTTCCCTCATGAATGGCCACCCTCAGCTGCAAGCTACGTCAGTCATTAGCCCCACAGTGCAGCACATCAAGGGAGATACTATAATGGAAGGAAATGAATGGGACGCTCATGCTTAGTGGACAATTTAAAAAGGGTCAAGTGGTTTTGTTTTGCCTATACATTAAATATTTGTAATGTCATGCCCCTATTTCCACTAAGCACCAGTAGGTATTCATACATTCCTGGGAGCTAAGAAGATTGAGGGCACAGAGACAAAAACTGATATAAACTCTAAGAAACAGTTTTCTGCAGGTTTCCTGATACAGCAGGCTTCATGTGCTCTCGGGGGGCAGTATACTCATCATATGAGCATGCTCAACCCTTGACCAGTGTGCTGTTTTCAAGGATACTAGTTGAAGGAAACTGCAAGAGATAGCCTCCAAGCTCAGCACTACCCTGCAGAATCTTCTGTAATGGTAAAGATTTTAATTTTTTCATTGATCATCAACATTGCCACTAGCTACAAGGTTGTCCTGGGGCACTTGAAATGTGACCAGTACCTTAAAGTAAAACTAATTTTTATTTAAATAATCCCATGTGCCTGATCTTTCTTATTGGCTAGTACAATAGTAGGGTGACTGAGCAATCCAAGTTTACCCAGGACTCACTAATTCGGAAGCCACCTCAGGCCAACTAAGTCAGTTGGGTAAACTGCGTTTGTGATAGCCAATCTTGTTGGCCAACTTGGTAGATGAAGAAATATCCAGGATGTCAGGAAATCACACCTCTATACATTCTGTAACAATCTCTGCAGAAGAGATTAGATTTTAAGGCTCTGACTGAGTGACAAGACTAATACCCTGATAAACTCACAATGGTGTTATTGGTAAGTAAAAAACAAAAGTAAGTGTCAGAGGGCTAGATGCTGTAGAAAGTAGGCCCTGGGGGCTCATCTTTCAGACCTGTATTCTCTGCCACTGTCCTTTTTCCTTTCTTCTGTCTAGTGCCTGTCTGTTTAGAAATCAAGAGCCCACCCTACCACATAGTCCATCACCGTGATGCTTGAACATGTGGGACCAGTAGCCACAGACTGAACTCTCATGAAACCAGGAGCTAAAAGTAAATCTGTCTTCAGGCTTGTCATTATGTCATTTTTTTCAGCTCATTGGAGGATAGAAGGCTATTGGTTGCCTCATTAAAATATTATAACAGCTTTGTGTTCCTGATCCTAGGCAATTCCTAACCCCCTACAAGTTTTTTTTTTAATTGAATTTCATTTTCTTGCAGTAGGCTTATGCATTGCAACACTTAACCTACCTCCCCACGCCAGCTCGAATTCTCCCTCTAGAAATGGACCCCTTTTAGTACCTTGTCCAATTAAATAACAAATAAGTTTAAGAGGGGTCCCATGTGCCTGTGCCCTGGTATGATATTGCGACTATGTCTTATTGCTTTCATTGAGTCCAACTATCAGGGTCCTGAAGAAAGGAACTCTGATCTCACATTCTATCACTGCTCTTTGTAACTGTATATTGATTGGTCACTGTAGGAGACTGGTTCTAATGCTTCGATTCAATTGGGAATCTGCAAGTCCAGACACTAAAGGTCCTTTTCCCCAATTGGTTTTTGATTGATCAATAAAGATGCCAGCGTCCAAAGGCTGGGCAAAGGGAGATGGGGTGGACCCCTTAGAGTTGCTCGGGCTAGGATGCAAGAGGGGAGGAGAAAGGATTGCCAGATGGATGGACACAGGAGCTGCAGGAGATAAAGCCAACCAGTCATGTGAGATCTTGGGTAAGTGACCACTGGCCACTTCCCCGATTGGGCCTAGGGTAGTAGGCAGAGGATTAGAAGTGCTCAGTCATTGAGTTAGCCAAGGCATTTCAAAAATAAGTTAATGTGTGTGTGTGTGTGTGTGTGTGTGTGTGTGTTTCATTCTCGGATCCAAAGAACTGCTGGGCGGGTAGCTGGAAGCATGCAACTCACTGGGGGCCTAAAGTGGAGTAGCCAAAAACCCACTGTTATGGGTAACTATGACCAATCCATATTTTAATAAGCCACCCTTTTCTATATTGTGAAGGAGAACCAATTACTTTGAAAGTTTCCCATGCGTTGCTTTGTTTGCTGTTCTGAAATGCTTGGGACCAGAAGCATTTTGGATTCTTCCCAATTTGGGAATGTGACTTGGACTTTCCTGCTGGGGAACTTCTAACATGAAAACCTGGAACCAGAAACTTTCTGACCATGCTGCCGGGGTGCTCAAAAAATATGTCACAGTTTAGAGAATTTCTAACTGAATCCAATAGTTGTCACCTGAAGCACAGTGGTCCCAATCAGTAATGATGTCTTGGGTCTCTTTGAGCCACCGAGGAGAGATTGGTAACATTGTATTTAAAAGCCTTTATTGCTTAGATATTTATCTCTTGCAGTGTTGTGTGGGTCACACTAAATCAGTCTGCATTTTTGGTCACTGGTGGGTAGTTGTGAAGACCAGAGTCATGATCACTGACAGAGTTACGTCAAGGTCATTGGTCTTTAGTTTGTTGTTTTCCTTTCAAGGCAGCATCTCTCTGTGCAGCATGCTGGCTTTCAATTCCATATTGGCCTCAAATGAACAATCTTCTTCCCTTGCTTTGGCCTCCTTCATGCTATGATTACAAGCATACCTCACTGTGTTGCGGGTGGGGGTGGGGTGGGGGTGGGGCTCTAGGTCTTTGTTTGTTTTAACAAACAAACTTCCCTCTTTGACCGTGGTTAGCAAACTTCGTCACATGGTGCATAAAAAGTACATGAGAGTGTTGTCTTAAAATAGGATTCCGAATCCCACACCCGAAAGTTCTGCTTTAACTTGTCTGAGAAAGGGTGGAGAATTAGCCTTTGCCTGGAGATTTTGACCTCACCTCATGAACACTGTCCTTGTATACTCCAGCAGAGTGGGAGAAATAAGATTAGCAGGTCACTAATATAGTGATCCCTGGCACTGGTTAAAACAAAACAATTTGAACCTTACAACACAGTATGAACTTTGCCCCAGAATTGACAGGAGGGAATGAGGTCATTGGTGGAGGGTATAAACTTGTGTTTCCAACCATGAAATTCAAAAGTGACACTTAATTTTCCTTCTCTCTCTTAAAGAGGAACCTCTCCTAAGTAAACTAAGTAGCCCTTTAGAAACTATCATTTAAACGTTATACCTACCAAGAATTATTTCTGAATTCACCTTTAAATATCAAGTATGTTTTAGATGAACATTTTGGTTCATGGCTAATAATGAGACTTAGGTCAAGGGTGAATCTTTATCCCAAGACACATTCACTAAAGTACCAAGCCAAGAGTACAAATACCATATGATGCTTCGATGTGCTACTTGCCACAAGTAAGTCATTCAAGGGGACCAGGGCTTGGTTAACTTATTTTTTTTAAAAAAAGCTTTTAAGGCTTAGCAACAGACCCTACATAACTGATCCTACTTCCCAGATATGAAACATACCCAGACCAACTGTATAACAAGTTGCAGGGCAGCCTGTGCTGAAGAGGGTGACTTAAAGAGTAAGGAATCAGTTTTCCCCTTGGGTATGGACCCAAGAAATGTTGTTTAGTGATTTAAAATATGTAAAAGTATTTACATTAAAATGAAACACTTCTCCCAACCCTTCAGCTCAGCATTAAATCTTCCTTCCCCAATGGCAAACACTGCAGCTAATGTTAATATTTTTAATATATATTATATATAGATATGATTAATAAACATGTTTTGATGTAGATTTTTAACATAAGAAGAGACATACAGAATGACTCTCAGAAAACACCAGTGTGGGTTTCTCTGAAAGAATCTCTGAGAAATTATTATCTTAAATACTTTGTTTATTTTCACAGAGATTTGCTTATCCCTCTCCAGATAACAATTTGAACAATTAGTGGAGCAGATACTGCTGTTATGTTGAAATCACACTTTTCGAAATGCCTGCTCTGCTGATTTCTACAGCCAGGTTGCTTTGAGGGCAACAGGACAGGTCTCCAAACACAGTGAGGGTGCATTTCTCCCTGCTTACACTCCAACGTCAACACATGCTCCTAGAAATAGGACCCCAGATGCTGCACTGATGACGCAAAGAATTATTTTATGAACTAGCAATAAAGTAATATCTCAGATGTCTCAAAGACCTACAGCAACTTTTAAGCACCCACCAGCTTCATTTCTCCTGAGAGAAATGATCTTTTACAGAGTTAATATGTGTAATTGGTCAGCGAGTACAGGTTCTTTCTCATTGTTCTCAGTCATTTGTGGGCTGTAACCAATAGAGTGAGTTGGTTTCTTCCGACCACATTGTGAACATCTAGCACATGCACAACTGTGCGCTGTTTCTCTCCCCCACACTGCCTGCAGCCTGTGCTATGAAGGTCCCAGTATCAAGAACAGGGCTTCAGGAGGCCGCTTTCATGTGAACAGAAGGATAGATTTTCTCTCTTAATTTTAATGATGCATATCCTCGAGTGTAAATCTGTACTTGCTTCTTATTGAAACCTGGCACAGGATCCAGGAGATGATTCTAACTAAACCATATCCACAGGGCACCTAACTCAGCATCCCTGAGGTTTGCTGTGTACCTTCCATAAGAAATCCTAAAAGCAAGAGCAGTCTTAAACACCATGTCATGATGGCGCCTCTTCATCCTGCCTCCGGCCCTTCTCCCATATCCCTTGCTATCTCACTCATTCTGAGGCTAGGAGCACAGACTCTGATCCAAGCACATTCTCCCTCTCTGTTGTGCTCTGCAGGTATCTATGAGCTAATTCCATCCCCAGTGAAGAACACAAAGAATTGTTATGGGCGTGGCAGATAGGCACCAAGCATGTCTAACTGTCATGATAGAACCAATAGCAGTTTACCATTAGGGGTGTGTGGTGTGTGTGTGTGTGTGTGTGTGTGTGTGTGTGTGTGGTGCAGTGTGACCTTCTCTACCCTGCTCTATGCTCCCAGATGGATCACACATCACTGAAAGACCAAACATCACAGCATGTAAGACGACCTGAGGTCTTGGAAATCAGGCAGACTTGGCTGCACTAAACATTTTACTCTGTCTCCGAATCTTCCCATCAGAAGGAAGGACATACGTTACAGTCGCATCTCTAGGCTTTGCACAGAAGGAAGACGAGGAAAGGGCATTTTCTGTACTTCTGAGTATCCGACTTTCCATGGGTAACTAACTCATTCTGTGTGCCTGGGGACCGGAGTTGCAACTCTGGATGGGCCAGTTGCTCTCAAGCACAGCTAGTATGGGTGCGCGCCAAGGCTGCTTGTGAAAGGAAGGACACACCCCAGGTGCTTTGATCAGCATGAGTTAGGTCTTCCAGAATGGTTGGTCACTTTGCAGCCGAGCCTGCCATACAGGGGATATTTTTCCAGGGCCCTCTTCAGTACCACAAGTCCAATGTTGGTTGTCTACTGAGCTGCTGACTTCAACTGGAGGGGGGGGGGGTTGGAAGTTTAGGCAGATGAGGAAAGGAGTGGTTTGGAGAGGGTTTTGAAAGCACCCCACTGCCACCCGTGACTCTACAGTTTTTAATCTTCAGCTTGTGAATCCCAGTCTGCCTTGGCTCTTTCCTAAAGGAACCAGGAAGCATCATCTAGCCAGAGGTTTGTTGCTTGATACCTGTAGCCAGCTGGAGAATCTTGGGGATAATGAGTCAAAAAGATTCCTGATGTAATGCTTAATTGAAGGTAGGGAACAGAAGATGAAAGAAATTCTGCCCTTCCATCTAACTTAGCTAGTGGGCAGGAACACACTCCAGCACCTTTCCCCGATCTTCCCAAAGCAGTTAATAGCATTGAATCTTCTCATGGAATCTCACACTTGAACTATATTTGAGCAGACATCTGGTAGTGATTTATTGGCACATCGGAACGTTCAGAAAAATCAAGATAGAGCCTTAGGAAGCTACACAAAACCTCCCTCCCTCCCCACTCTCTTCAAAGTCTCAACCCCCAGCGACTGTTCACCTGCATGGGCTTCTGAATCTCACACGTGGTGGTGACACGGAGAACTCACCTTAGCTACCTGGGTCTTCTACCAAGAAAAACGCAGGGAGCTTGAGATCAAGCCCGATTTCCAGTGGCCAGAAGAATTTCCTGGCCCAGATGGCCACCTTACTAAGACACGCTCTGTCTGAAAGATAAGAAGTGTTCTGTGGGAGTGGATGATCAAGGGGCCCCTCCCCTGACCTCACCCATCCTTCTCTGTCCTGGCCCAAGGCCAGGCAGGGAGGAGAGACACTCACGTGCAAGCTATTTCTCTTAAGACCTGGCTTGACCTTGCCAGGGTTCCTCAGGATGGCTCTTGCTGGATTTCAGCCTCATGACTAGGAATGATGAAAGGCCAAGGCCTCCCTCAGGGGCTGATGGGAACTCATTTTGCTAAGGGAAAGGCAAAGCATGAGATGGGCAGCCCTGGTTTAGAGAGTTGCTTGGCTGCTGCTTTCAAAGGTGAGCAGGCAACATTGCTGACTGATGATGTGGCAGCTAGGACTGCTGGGAAATGTGTGTGTGCCCCCCCCCCTTTTTTTTTTAGTGAATAGGAGTTTAGAGACAACTCCTTCTAAAGCTGCCACTGTCCTGGACCAGAAACGGTCATTAATTGGGGGATAAAGATAGGGCACAGGAATGTCTGACCACACGAGAGCACGTGTGTAGGTGTGAGTGTGAATAAATCCTACCTTTCTGTCTCTAACCTTAGAACTGAGTGTCCTTTATTTGAAACCTCTGCTTAACAAGAAGTTACAAGGCCTTTGGAATTTGTTCCACAAAAATCACATGAGTTCATTGTCATATTGTCATTTTTTTTCAAACGCTTTTTAAAAAAGCACCATTATCTTTTATTGTCTCTCAAACAAAATCCGATTCCAGCATCCTAAACACACATACAAAGAAATCACAGCAAAGCTACCAAGGTTGGAGTGTGGATGGCTCCCAAGACCTGAACCCTCTTCTGACCTCCTTCCTATGAGCAGAAATGCTTCACAGCACATGAAGGTACTTTAGTGCCCAAGAACAACACTGAACAAACTCTGGATGGACTGGTCGAGTTGGCAAATGGGTCAGAACTAGGTTTAGATCCTTACTCTGCTGCTATAGGCAGCGAAGCCCTGAGTCATACACTGAAGTGTTTGTTCCTCAGTTTCCCCACCTGGAAAACAGAAGTACCAGCACTTATGAGGCAGGAAACCCACAGACAGAAAGGACACAGAGGGCACATGGCTGTGATGAGTCTTCACACATCATAGGTAGCTGTTGTTATCCCAGGAAAGCTGGGTATGTGTTGCTTAAGATGGACCAATGAGAGTTGACACACAGACCTCTCTGCTCAAACCCTTTATGGCTGCTCTCATCCCAGTGATGCCTGAGTGCTTTGTTCATTAGCTACGTTTTCAAAACAAGAATGCTGTAGGCTGAAGAGACGGCTCAGCAGTCAAGTGCATTTTCTCCTCTTACAGAAGACCTGGATTTAGTTCCCCATACCCATGAGGTGGAACGTCAGTTCCAGAGCATACAGCATCCTTTTCTGGACTCCATGGATACCAGAAAAACTAGCAGAGCATTTGTATACTTGTAGGCAAAACATTTATTCACATAAAACACAAAAATGAATTAAATAAAAACAAATAAATATTTATTTTAAAAAAACTCAAAATTGGATGTAATAAATACACAATCCACAGAAATAAAGAATATTTGTAAGTTGTTCTGATAAGGGCCTAGTATACAGAATACATGAATAGCTACAACTCAAGAGCATAAGAGTAAAATAAGCAAAGAAGTTAGAAAAGTCATTTATGAAAAGAAAATATACCAGCGATCAACAGTCTCACAATATAGACAGTTAGCACCCTTAGTTACCAAGGAAATGCAAATCAAAGGGATGATAACACAGCCCTTTTCCACTGGCATGATAAAAAAATGACATCAATAATGCAAATGAGCAAGTATGAGCTTAAAAGCTGACAGCTTCCCACACCAATGCTCAGAGTACACCAGCATCTATGGAAAACCGTTTGGCCATTTATAAATGTTAAACATAGAGTTATCCTATGACTAAGCAGTTCCACTCCTTGGAATGACCTAGAGAATTGATACTAGGAATCTAGGCACAAAATTGCCCAGAAAAAGTGATTGCTCAGAAGATAAGAGCACCGACTGCTCTCCAGGTGGCCTGGGTTTGATTCCCAAGCACCCACAGGCGGCTCACAACTATCTATAAGTCTAGTTCCATGGGATCCGATGTCCTCTGCTAACCTCCAAGGACATCATGCACATGTGTGCTACATAGACATACATGCAGCCAAAACACCTGTACACATAAAATGAAATCCTTTTATAAAAGTTACACACAAATGCTCATAAGAGTTTTCACAGAATCAAGCCACTTCAAACACTCACTGAATGATGCTTGTATAAACTAAATAGTTCTCAGCATGTACTGGAGTGAGGCCCATGATAACATTCTATAACATCAATGACCTTGAAGACACGGTGCTTTGTGAATAAAGACAGGAAACAACATACACCCAAGAAGCCCATGTCAACAAAATGTCCAGCACTGACAACTAGACACAGAGAAAAGATGGGTCCTGTCCAGGGACCAGAAGGCAGTGACAGAATGAGGAGGAACTGGGCACAGTTTTCTTGTGGAGTATTGAAATTGTCCTGGAAAAAAAGACAGCAATGGCAGTTTATGGTCTTATAGACAGACACATTTGATGCCACTAAGCTGCACACTGAAGATAACTGAAATATGTTTTCTTCTTCTTTTTTTTTTTTTTTTTTTTGGTTTTTCGAGTCAGGGTTTCTCTGTGTAGCCCTGGCTGTCCTGGAACTCACTCTGTAGACCAGGCTGGCCTCGAACTCAGAAATCTGCCTGCCTCTGCCTCCCGAGTGCTGGGATTAAAGGCATGCGCTACCACACCCGGCCTGAAATATGTTTTATGTACATTTTTATGCAATAAAAATGGCAAGTATCAATTTAACTAAGACAAAACTTACACTTTAGGTTTCATTTGTTTTCTTTTGTTTCAAAATAGTCTTATACAATAGTCTAGGCTGATGTGTAACTCAAGATCTTCTTACTCCAGCATCTGCATTGCTGAGGCCTCGAATCACCAAGATCAATTTTAATGCGGTTTGTTTGTTTTGACTTGGGACAACTTTGTACCTTGTAACCCTGGATGGCCTGGAACTTGTTATGGAGGTTAGCCTTGCTGTAAGTTCGAAGAGATTTGTCTGTCTCCCAAGAGCTGGGAATAAAGGTGTGTGTACCATTCCATCTGGTTATAATTAATATTAGATGTGCATTTCTAAAAGTGATTTAAAGTCTTTCTATCTTTCTTTTTCTTTCTTTCCTCTCTCTCTCTCTCTCTCTCTCTCTCTCTCTCTCTCTCTCTCTCTCTCTCTCTCTCTCTCTTTCTTTCTTTCTCCATGGACATGGTAACAGCCAATCTTAAGAAGTCAGAGTGTTTGTACTAAGTGGCACGCTGAAGCTTCACTTTAAGGAGAGCTATTCTATGAGCCCAGCCAGGAACCTTTTAGGGCTTGGCTGTGCCCTTAAGCTTCTTCACTTTGACCTACCTACTCTTGGCTTAGGAGTCCTGCCCACACTTCAGGCCTGAGCTTGCCTTGTTTGAATCTTAAGCTCAGAACCTTTGCCCTGCTCCTTTTCTTAGAGGGGAGGTATCAGGAACTACTCTCACAGATGCTTGGGATTTTGTATGTGACCCAGCTCTGGCATAGGCTTGGGATCTTGTGGACTATGTTGGGCCCAGATGCCACCCCCAAAGATGCCACCCCCAAAGTCACCTTTGCTTGCTATTACCTTAAATCGAGGGGAAATTTTTGTACCTCTTTGTCCAACGTTTATTATATGGGAAATCTGATATTTCTCTATTGCAGATTGTCACTTCCCCTTGAGCACAGTGTATTCTCATGAATCCCAAACCAGGAAGGAGAACTGGAATTTGGGGAAGCAAACATCTGTCTTCAGATCCACATAAAGATAGACATCCCTTGGGGAAAGAGAGGCTTCCTGGTTGACCTCACCCCATCTCTGCCTGACCCACTTAAACACAGGTGTCTGTGCTCAGTCTCAGATACCCTCTTGGCTCCTAAGCCCTTGCTTTAAAAAGATAGTTGGAGATATATATATATTTCCTTCCCTTTCTATCACTGAACAGCCCATCACTCTGTTCCTATAGCCCAGATTGCCAGGGAGCCATCAGAGACAGAAGTAATTGAGTGAGAGACAGAGGAGAAGGATGAGATGGAATGTAAAAGCCAGTGGAGAAGGAAGAGCTGTCCTATTCAGTGATGAGGGTGCTGATAACTCCAGACTGCCTTGGGTCACAGAGCAGACTCTCGTAACACAGAAGGCTCTGATTCTAACAAAGGAGCCATAGAGCTTCCTGCCATGAAAGAATAAATCAACCCTCTTCCCTTCCTACATCTATGCTGCAGTATAGTTTGTTGGCACAATGCACAGCACTTGTTAACCACTCCAGGAAAAGAAAAGGCCACTCACTCTGATTAGCTGTCAGAACTAATTTTAAGCCATGTTATTATATGGTAAAGAGGAGAACAGGAATCTGCAGAAACTGTACTTAAGGCCAGCGGCTAATCAGATTATTTTCTCCTTCATCTGTTCCACACAAAGGCTGCCTAGGATTACTGGTGTGAGCCATTTCTTTCCTCTCCTCAAGTGTTAATTAAATGTGATATTTTAAAATATACACCCCTCTCTCCAGGTAGAACAAACTGAGACCTTTGTAAATTGCTTAATGCCGATTGGCTCCCCGACAACTCTGCCCTATTTCCCTGTTGATCCACAGCTCCAGCAGCAATAAGTATACAGTAATTATTTCTACCACAAATATTCCCCTAAAAGGGGTTTGCCTTGTTTTGGTATATGTACATGTGTACTTGAATGAAGGGCATATTATAATATGCACGCTCTTTGTTTTCTGTTTAATGCCCATGGGTTCTCCAAGTTGTTGATGGCAAATATGCTATGTGTTTTTGTTCCCTTTGAAAGTATTTTCTGCTCAAGCCTCATCTCTTAGAACTGCTGAGTGTCTCACTGTGGACAGCAGCCGTTGTAAGTTAGCAGACTGAATGAACTTAGCCAGATTGTTTAATTTAGGGCAGATTTGCTAGGACTCGGGTCTGAAACTCTTCATCATTTCGGGCTTCTTGGAGACTTTTGGAAGACAACTCAGCTAGTAGACACACCCTTGTAAGGCAGGAGCAGAGGGACATAATTAATCATTTGATCATAATTGCTGGATGCCTATGACTGTATGTTCCCTGGCAAGTTGGTGACCATTCAGACCAAGTAGGGTGCTTACTACAGTGAACTCCAGCTGGTAATCAACGAGGCCTCCATAACAGTTAAATCTGGATATGTAATTCAATTGAATAATGTATAATTTGTCTGTTTGCAGAGAATAATCACCCCCCTTAAACCCCAGAGAATATACCCTAAGACCCCTAGTGAAGCCATAGCTTGTATCAGTTCTTACATATATGTGAGATTTTGCCTATATGTACATATTTTAGTTTTTCTCTTTAAGGAAGCACTTCAAAGCCATATGTGGTGGTATCACTTCATCCCATCAGAAGCTACACAGTGAAAGTTCAGGGCTAGCCTTGGTTCCATAGTGAGAAGACACCTAAATAAATAAACTAAAATAACTTGCAGTTTCTTTTTTTAGGCATATTTGAACTGTCAACAACCCTACTCATGTGCTTTGTGGAGCCCAAGTAAGAAATAAAAGAGTTATTTGACATGAGCAGTTGTACCTTCCAGAAATTGATCTAACAACTGAGATGGCTTTTAAGTAATACCTGGGTGGCTAGCATACACATCATGGATCCATGTCTCAGGCAGGACAGAATAGGATGTCATGAGTTTTCATCATGTTACCACTGTCCATGGCTAACTGAATGCATAGAAAGTCAAACTTTGGATAAGGAGAAACTATGGAATTATTTTTATTATGTAAAAAAAAATACTGATAGCAGACTGTAAGTGTTGTGAGTGTGTACTCTTAGCACACAGGGGAGTGAGGTAGAAGGAGTTTGAGTTCTATGACAATGAGGGCTACACAAAGAGTTCAAGGCCAGCCTTGGACACACACACACGTATGTGTGTGTGTGTCTTGTGGTAAATGTTATTCTGAGACGTGGAAATGTTAAATGTCTCCATCTTTCTGGGTGGGATTTCTGTGTCACGTAGAATTTTGGCTATCTTCAGAATTTGTTCCATTATAGGAATCTATGAAATGGTCTTTCCGGTCTGAAGGAATGATCAGCCAGGGTGTGGTTTAACTTGCTTGGGAATAACAGATGGAATGCTGGGATTTATGTTTATAGTGACACGTAAGATTTGGACTAGAAGATATTTATAGACTACCTAGCAGTTCATAAGGTAGAGTCAATGTATTAAGGATGAATTATGAGCTACGGGATGGAGTGCATTGAATTTGGGTTTATAAAAGGACCAAGTTGAACACTAAGAAAGACTAGAGTCAGAGATACCGAACATAAATGGACCAAAATTATCCCAGGAGTCCAAACTTAGTGAGAAGTATCTTGTATGTATTACAAGTGAGCTAGCAAGATGGCTGAACTGTAAAGGGGCTTGGTGGGAAAATCTGATGATTTGAGTTTCATCCAAAATCCCACAGTAGAAGGAGGGAACTGACTCATGAGAGCTTTGTCTCTGACCTCCACATGTGGGTCATGGCACGCCCGTGTCCTCATTCACACACACACATACACACACACAATTAAAATAATGATATTATTATTTCTTAAAATTACCCACTCACTTAAGGAGAGTCAGCTTAGCATCCAGAGGCAAGCCACTGAGTCACTTCTATTCTACATAGAAGAGAAGAATCTGACCTTTGCCCCAGATCATATTTTATGTGGATCCTGAGCCCTCACAATGGAAGGTAGACACAAGACCCCTGGGGGGTCATTTTGTCTTGTAGATTCTGAACTTCTAAGTTCTGGGGCCTAAGCTAAACAAGTTAAACTTGAGGACCAGACTACATTTTTTCCCCCAAAGACATCACCCACATCCAGGAGCACCTGCGGCTCTTCACCAAGTACAAAGAGATTCCTCAAACGTCACAGTGTTCCTGGACTCCATGGAAAGCTTGCTACAGGAAGGCAGGTGGTGGCAGGGGTGTGGCACTCTCCAGTCTCTGAAATCTTGCCATTTGGTTTACGAATGAAACCTATATGAAATTTGTAAGGCAGAAAGGGAAGACGATCCCAGACACAATTTTATTGAAATAATAATGCGTTAAAGAAAAAAAAAAAAAAAACCAAACCAAACCAAACCAAATGGGAGAGGCTGTTTATTGTGGAGGCAGGCAAGTGAGCAGAACACAGTCCTTTCCCTAGGGCGTTTTCACCAGTCTCTCTTCTCCCTTTCTTGGTCCCTTATAACTATCAATTACCAGAAGGAGATTTTGCTCAACAATAATTTTTTTCTAAAGATTTATTTATTTATTTTATGTATATGAGTACACTGTAGTAGCTGTGCGGAGATGGTTGTGAGCCATCATGTGGTTGCTGGGAATTGAACTCTGGATCGCTCGATCCAGCCCACTCATGCTCACTCTGGCCCAAGGGTTTTTTTATTATTATATGTAAGTACACTGTAGCTGTCTTCAGATACACCAGAAGAGGGCATCAGATCTCATTAGGGATGGCTGTGAGCCACCATGTGGCTGCTGGGATTTGAACTCAGAATCTTCAGAAGAGCAGTCAGTGCTCCTAACCACTGAGCCATCTCTGCAACCCCAACAAAAAACCTCTTATTCATGAGTATCTCCAATAGCACTCCAGTTAAATGGACTCCTTCCAAACTTGGTCGTCTAGGATTCCTGCATTAACAGAAATAATGGCCGGCTTTGTTTTCATTAGAAACCTTCAAAATAGTCACACAAACATTGTCTCCTGAGGTATACTGGGCACATACTGAGTTTTTCTTTCACTAGACTTGGAAAAGTTGGGGAAATTTAAATCTTGAGATTAATCGAATATGGATAATACAAAATTAAACTGAGACTGCCTGGTATTCCCGTCTGGGAATACACCCATCTCACTGAATCACACTGTTTGAGGTCTCAGCAGAGCTTCCCCTTGGCTGGAGGCAGTGTTGTGGAGGAACAACACTTGACCCCACATACTTTCATGTACACATGGGACATTAGGGACCTGGTTCTGACATATGTCCAGGTTCTAAATCATTGACCAACCTTCATATAACGCCAACATTCACGGATGTTGCTTGGACTAGCAAAGATATGCTAGGTTTACCCCCCCCTTTTTTTTTTTTAGGTATTTTCCTCATTTACGTTTCCAATGCTATCCCAAAAGTCCCCCATACCCTCCCCCCACGCCCCTACCCACCCACTGCCACTTTTTGGCTCTGGTGTTCCCCTGTACTGGGGCATATAAAGTTTGCAAGTCCAATGGGCCTCTCTTTCCGGTTTACCCCTTTTTTAAGTGAGCTAACATATATGGGTCATAATCCAAAGTCAAGTTAATGTCATTGAAATGTTATTATTGTTATCAAGGAATTATACTACCCCCCCCCAATGTATTGTTTAGAGAGACAATCGCCATAACAATAGACAAATCTGTACTAGAAGGTAACTTGGAGGCTTTCAAAAGGACAAGGTTTGGGCTATAAAAGTCCTTGCTCTCCACACAATATGTTTTGGACAGTTGGACTCTGGTGAGCTTTTCTAAGCAGAACTGAGAAGGGGAAGAGAAGGGGAATGGAGCTTCCTCATGCAGGACAGCCTTCATCAGGGCTCCCGTGGGTCTAAGTAGATGGATTAACAAAGATTAAAACCTAGCATAGTGTTGCCACTAAGAGTTTTCTGCATTCCCTGGAAAGTGGGACAGTGAGCTCATTCCTGAAGGAAGCCAACAACCCAGATTTCTCTTGTAACACTTGTTTCTTATTGGAGAGAAGATGCGCTTTAACTAAGATATTCACATCAATGCTTCTACAACAGATGGAGTCTTTCTCCCTAAGATGACGGAAAGCACTCAGGTCAAAGGACTTGACCACCTAAAGATCTATCGCTATCAGGATGGCCGAGTTCCTACAACAGCTTCATTGTTAAAAGGGACCTTTTGAGTCACGGACTCCTCATGCTCAACAGGGAAAAATAAATCTTGCAGTCTATCCAGACGGACAAGGCTGGTGCAAGCCTCAGCCGGTTGAAGTTGGTTGGAGTTGCATACAACTGCCATGAGGAATTCTTAGGTAAACTCAAAATAAATAGCACTCCTTGGAATAATCAGTAACCTGGAAGTTCAGATTAAGCCCTCTCTAGTGTTCAGAAGGCTTTGAATCTCCTTTCCCTTTGGTTTCCTGCCAGGAATGGATGAAAATACATCAGGTACCCCAGGAAAACCTGTTCTCACAAGTTTTATCACACCACTTGGCAGACAAAAAAAAAAAAAAAAAAAAGCTTGGGTAGAGGCCGAGAACTTTCACACACATCCAGAGAGCTTGGGAATTTAGCCATCTTGGCTTACCCTGCCCACCAACCACAGAAAACTCTTCTAACCCTACAAGCCAGCAGCTGAGATTCCTGTGCTAATCAGAGAAGGGGGAGGAATTCTGCAGAGTTCAGTGCTGTCTTTGGAGGAAATGTCATGATTTTCCAGAAAACTAGTCCATTTTAGAATTTCTCAAGGTGTGATGAACATCAGAGACCATGTACTCTCCATGAACACATATCACCTTCGCTCATTTCCTTTCAATAACTACTGGCCAATGGTGAGCTCTCTGAGAAGCTGACAGCCCAGAGGAAATGGGGAAGATGGGGATTAGTAAAAAATGACGGTGGGGAGAGCAGCTGTTTTGGTTGGGCCACTCTGTGTGTTTGGGAGTCCACGAAAAATATGAGAAAGACTCACTCTAAAAAATGAACAGTGGGCACTGGGAGACATGACGGAGTCTGCTGAGAATTCCTGCACAATATTCACAAGTTAATAATTTCCCTAGGAGGGGGAGTTTCTTGAGGATGTCTGGGATTTATTTTGAAGCCATTAACTGGAGTGGCACAGTTTCTCTTTTACTATTTCTACAGAGATAGTAGAAATAGTATTGTTCAGAGATTTCAAACTCAAGCATCTTAGAACAATGCCTGCCTACAACAGCTATAGACAAAATAGTGGGAAATAATCAAGGACCTCCCACACTCATTAAGAATCTCATTGGGGACATGCTCATTGCATGCGGGTTTTCTCATTTTGATAATGATGACGGTGGTGGTGGTGGTGTGGGTTCCCTTATAGGTCTTGAAGGAATACACATTCATCTCGTTTACATTTTCCTCATAGTGGCCCTCACCCAACCTCACTGCCATGTCAAGTCACTGATTCACATTCAGGGCTGTGGAAAATGTAAAATATATAAGTGAAAGGGAACATGCTGTGAATCTACCAGGTAGCCATCCCTGCACAGAGACCTGGAGAGAAATACATCACCAGAAGAGCTGACACTCCCCAACTGGTCAAACAGGCTCGTGAAAATTAAAGGAAAAGATAAACTAAGGCTGTGTCTGAATCACCCTCAGACCCACCCATGTTCCTGGGTTAACCCAAAGGAAAACGAACCACTGAAGTTGCCCATCACTGCTAACTTCTCAAATAATGTTATGACTAGTGTTAGTGGATCCAACATCCAAACCCAGATGTAATGAAAATTAAATGGCTCTGAATCAGTAAAGCCTACTAAATAATTGTTTACAGTGGGAGCATAATATATTCAAGTTTGGATCTTGAATATGTTCCCCAAAGACTCTCATAGTAAAGGTGTGGTCAGCAGCCTGAGGCTTGATTGAGAAGTGACTGAACATTCAGGAGATGAGGTCTGTGGGAAAGAAATTAGACCATCAAAGCCATTGAAAGGGATATTGGGACCCTGCTTCCTTCCCATCTCTCTTGTTCTGGCCAGCATGAACTAAACAGAGCCCTTGACCACAGACTTCATCATATACACACACAAGAATAAAGGATCAGGGCCAAGATTGGAATCTCCTAAATCTTGAGCCAAATAAAATCCTTTCCCTTTCTAGGTTGATTATCCCCAAGAATTTTATCACAGACAACAGAAGGCTGGTTAACATAAATATTAGCCACTAGCATCATTTTTGTCTTCCATATCATCTTTTTCATCCTTATTGATTTTGAAAGAAAAGGCTTCTAAGCATAATAAGATAAACAACTCCGTTATTCTATTAAACTTAAAGACACAGAAAATGGATAGTATATTATTAATCCAAAACTGTTCTGTAGGCCATGATTTGTATACTGTGTGCTTTTTAATATGCCTCTATACTCATATGTTGTTGCAGCCTCCAGCTTGGCTAAAGCAGTGTCCTCTGAAGAGAACAGCAGTCATTCTAGAGGCTCTTAGCTGGTATGTGATGAGAATAAACGAATCAGATGCTCAGCTGTAAATGATTTCTGCATCACATGCTGCCCCATTAAGGCTCTGGCACTAGCTCAGAAGAAGGGTCACAAAGGATTCAGAGTCAGAGAAAACACGTGGAAGGCTGACCACAGGGAAGTCCACAGCATGAACATGGACACGAACAGTCCTGAGCTCATAATAGCTGCCATCATCTGTGCAAAAGCTTGGAGAGACTGAGCCAGACAACAACCTGTCATGGAATGTGAGGGGCCCACAAAGCCCTAACCCTGCTTCCTAGGAACTTAAATTCAGTTTATGGGTGGTGCGTGTAAGGTGGTAAATAGCTCTTACCAATGCTCCTGTAAGCAGCCATAATGTTTCTGACTAGGTCATTCAAGAAACAAGAGACATGGAAGTTCTAGAGCGATAAGTTGGAAAGGAGGGGGATATGTGGGCATGAGAGGAAATAAAATAGGGTAACTGAAAGCAAACAGGAACGAAATATTTCACAGACATATAGATGAAAACCTCATAATGAAACCCATTATATAAAGTTAATAGATGCTAATATATACAAAGTTAATAGCTTGGTATTGTAGCTATAGTGAATTTTTTTTCCATAGAAGAAAGAAAGTGCAATTTCTGAGAAAAAAAAATTGAAGGCATATAATAATGAAATAACAGAGCTCCTCAGCCCCTCATCACTGCCAGTCTGAGAAAGGCACTGCGTATGAGTTTTGTAAGCTCTATATTTGCACGCCATATCTAGCACGGGCCAAGTGATGTGGCTCAGTGGGTGTTTTAGTGTGCTGCCTGTTGATGCAACAAAATGCCATGACCCAAAAACACCTTGAGGAGGAGAGGGTTTATTTGGCTGACACATCTCAATTACAGTCCATCCTGAAGGGAATTCAGGGCAGGAACTGAAGAAGGAACTGCAGGCAGGAATGGCAGCAGAGACCGTGGAACACTGCTTCCTGGCCTGGTCCCCATGGCTTGTTCAGTTTCCTTTCTTATTCCAGCCCATGGCCAGCTGCCTAGGAATGATCCTGCCTGCTATGGATTGGGCCCTCCCACATCAATCACTGATGGAGAAAATGCCCTTCTAGGCTCTTCTACATGCCAGTCTGATGGAGACATTTTCTCAGTTAAGGTTGACTCTCATGTGTGTCAAGCTGAGAAAACAAACAAACAAACAAACAAACAAGCAACAACAATGAGTAAGGGCAGTTGCCACTAAATTTGATAACCTGAGTTCAATCCCCAGAACCCACATGACAGGATGAGAGAATTGATTTCCACAAATTGTCCTCTGACTTCCACATGTGCACTGTGGCATACAAGCACACCTATGGGTGCACTCATAAAAAAATGTAATAAGATTATTTTAGAAAGAATACCACATGGTCCTGACTTCCTTTATAAGACACTGACTCTAACCATCTGTATTAGTCAGGGTTCTCTAGAGTCACAGAACTTATAGAATGCCTCTATACATTAAGGCAAATTATCGGAATGACTTACAGGCTGCAGTCCAACTAATCCAACAATGGGCAACTCAGTCCAGCAAGGCTAGGTGTTTCAGCTGGTCATCTATATAAGCTGGAATCCTGACAGAGTAGGTTCCAACAGATGTTCTGGCAAGTAAGTGCAAGCAGATGGAGACAGAACACTTCCCTTTCCCATTTTCTTTATGTAGGCCTCCAGCAGAAGGTATAGACCAGATTAAAGGTGTGTACCACCATGCCTGGATTTGGAACTTGTTCTGTCCCAGGCTGTCCTTGAACTCAGAGATCTGGTTGCCTCTGTCTCTTGAGATTTAAGGCATATACTACCTTGCCTGGGCCTAAGCTTTTCAAGGCCATTATGCCTCAAGATCTGGATCACAGATGTGTCCTCCATTTCTGGATTGTAGTTCGTCCCAGATGTCGTCAAGTTGACAACAAGGAATAGCCATCATACTCTCTGTTCTGAGTTTTACTCATAGTTCAAAATGCTGTCCACCACCATAAACCAAGGCAGCAAGAACTTGAAGTAGCTGGTCATATTACATGTGGAACAATCAATCCACACACATAATGCTTAGCCCCTTCCATCACCTTATATAGTCAGGTTCTTCTGACCAGGGAATGGTCTCTCCTGTAAGGAGCCGTCCTCACATTCGCCATTATAAGATGGCACTGACACCTGTGTTCTAAGTAATAAACAAACCATCTGCACATGCGCTGGGGTAGTTTCCCACCCCATGTGCTCTGCCTTTCCCGTGACGACAACTCTGGCTGATGGGCTGCAGCCAATCAGGGAGTGACACGTCCGAGGCGGAGGACAGTCCTCCATAAAAGGGAGGGGGCTCCGCCATCTCTCTCTCTCTCTGGCTCTCTTCTCCACTGGCTCCTGATGGGGTAAGCAATAAAGCTTGTGCCGCAGAAGATTCCGGTTGCCCTGAGTGTGTTCTTACCAGGGGGAACAAAAGCGGCGGGCAACACTCTCCCACCATTAAAATAGCTCTTCCCCTATCAGATAATCAAGCTAGTCACCTACTGGGCATGCTCAGGAGGCCATCTTGCAGGAAATTCTGTTGTTTCCCAAGTAGCTTTAGGTTATTGATTCTGGGACTTGTAATGCTGTGGTCACTTTATTACTATTACTATTATTATTTATTATTATTATTATTATCTATCTTTGTTTTTAAAGTTCTGTATCTCTTTCTTTCTTATAGCCAGAACATAGAATTCGTTAGCACAGATTAGGAACCAGCTTCAGGTTGCCAGGAAATTAGTGTGTCAATGGCTATATAGAGAATTTTCTGTTATTTAAGTTGCCTCAAAGAAATAGCACTCAGTTATGAACCAGTGGTCACTTTTTACACAGTTGACTGACAAGAAGTTGCCTTCATATGATTAATATCTCTTGTGCCTTTTACTCCTTGCACAATTGCATTTATTGAGGATGTTTATCCTCTCAGCTTTGCAGTGGACACTACAGAACCTCCATAGAGAATATTGTAAGTCCCTTGTCCCTGAGAAATCTTTGATTGACTGGGAACATAAGAGGAGCGGACACAGTCTGATATATTAGAAGTAATGACTATCTCAGAGTAAGCGGCAAGCAGAAAGAGTCTTTCAGATGTCAGAGAGAAGGGTGATCTGTGATAAGCAGAGTGGATTGGGTAGCCTTGCTCTGGGGTGTGGGGCGAGGAGAGCTTTGCCAGACTTCGTTGTAAAGCAGAAGGGGCCTTCGGTCATAGGACCAACTACCCGAAAGCCTTTAGAAAAAAAAGGAAAAAAAAAAAAAAAAAGAAAATCACAAGTGGCCTCCTTGTCTAACGATGGGTATCCTGTGGGGTCTCATATGTTTTCAAAGGAGGTGGCTACAAAGGACGCACCTCTGTGAGAGCTTTCATGTGCTCCCCGTTATTTTTGAGAAGAAACTAATGATCAATCGCCTTTCCCTGGGGGAAAATGTCTAAGTTATCCTGTCGGGGAAGATGAAAGTTTGCTGTCATCCCCATCCTTGCTACAAAGGAGAGGGGAACAGCTCTCCGCTGTAATCGAGCAGATTTGGTCAGACTCTTGACATTCCGGGCTTTACAAAAAAAAAAAAAAAAAAAAATGTAGCTGCTCCCTATTGAGACCATGCTTTGATATACCAGCACTGAGCAACTCACAGCGCAAGCACCCGTTTCACATAATGATCAACTCTGTGCTGAGTTCACAAAGTAGCTTTTACTATGAGGAGATTAGAGTAGCAGAGCCAGGGTGAATGTGGATTAGGCTGATCCAAGCGGAGCCATCTTAGACGTAAATCTATCAGAATTTATACCAGACAGCCTGTGAGGACTTCTCTGGCCTCAGACACCACCTTCATGTTACTGCTCCTCTCGGGAGAGGTCTTGTGACTTCAAGACATGACCTGTACATCCCACATTCATGGAAGATTTGTTTCATCAGCAGTGACAGTGGGGCCAAACAGTGATCTGAAACCCACGTGGAGACTCCGAAAAAGAAGCCTGGATTAAAGCCTTACTGATGAGTGGCAGCCTCGTTATTTCTTGTTGACAGTTTCCTTTGTCCAACCACTATGTGTTGAAGACTTATGATCTGCACAGTACTGTTCTAGGAACCACCCATGCAAAGATGAGTAGCCAGACACCACTTGAGTTCAGTGTCTGGGAAGACAGAGTCAAAAAAAAAAAAAAAAGCCCCAAAACAAACAAAATAAAAACCTACAATCAGATGGGAGCAGGGTAACAAAGTGCCTTTTATCTCAGAAGAAGGGACAAGTGACTCCACACTGGTGGGACAGTCAAGACATTTGAATTGTGTCATGAAGGATAATTTGGGAAGGTCCTGAAGGGGAGGAGATCTTGAAGTAGTTGAGAAATTGCAAATGGTTCCCTATGGGCATAGTATGCAATCAAGGCCACCTAGTTGCCTGTTTGGCTTTTGAGCGATAGACCTCTAGTTTGGGCTGTGCACACACTCTCACTGAGGTCTCAGATGTACCATCAAACTCTGAATCAAATGGAAGAACTTTGGAGGTTTGTCATCGGAAGACTAGTATGATGAATGAGGCCTTTGCTTCAGATACTGTACCCTGTGGTAAGTGATTAGGGATATAGTTAGGCTGGAAGAGGGTTAGAGGGTCACTAGGCTACTATTGGAAGATCTAGTTAGTGAAGGGAGAGGTCCCTAGTTTAAAGGGCCAGTACCAAGGCAAAGGAAAGCTTAGCACTTAATTCTTACTCCGGGGGCATCCTTCCCATTCTCTCAGTCAAGTCACTCAGTCATAGGAAGGTTTGCTCACCAGATCTTTGTTGAGAAATAATCATAAAATAAGCAATAGGAATGCAAAAGCAGACTTAGCCCTGTCCTCTTGGACAATTGGCAGTGGGTGGGAGTTACATCAGTAATTATGACTGGATGTAATTTGCCTGGATCCAAGTTAAATATAACTCTTCAAATTCCACAAGTAAAGGCAGGCTAACACAGTGCTCTTTGAATTTCCTGTGAGCTGTATGATCTTAATCCTTCTCCTGTTTTTACAGCAAGAGCATCCCTTTTGGAGGTTGGCACATTGCTGGGTATTAAGTAGGTCCTTTGTTGAATGAAGGAACTCCTAAAGGAACAAGTACAAGAAAGGAGAAGCTATCTCCTCTGACTTGCTTGCCTTTTGGACCACCTCAGGGTATAAGACTCCATTTCTGTGCCTTAGTTCATAAGGGGAAATGGCCTAAGGTAATGGGAAGTGTTAGGATTCTGGAATCCCGAGAACCTAATTAGATGCCAGTTACTGTACGTAGTAGCAGCAGAGAGGCTGAGCCAGTTTTATAGTCTTTTAGAGTCTCAGTTTCCTTCTCTTAAAAATCTACCTGGTCAGGATTAAAAAAAAGGGGGGGGGGTTTAAAGGACTTAGGAATGAGGGTTAAATAAGATGCATTTCCATTCCAAGCTTTAAGAAACACAGAGGCGACGTGTTATTATGGTTCTGTTGGGTCTCTGTCACTTTCTTGCCTACAGAAAATGAGAAAAAGCTCAAAGCTGACCCATGATCACAGCACTTTGTGCACATTTAATTTTTTAAAATACTTATTTATTTTCAATATTTATTTATTTGCCTACACATATGTCTGTGTACCACGTATGTGCAGTGCCCATAGAGGCCAAAAGAAGGCATCAGATTCTCTTCAGGTTGTTTGTCTTCATGTGGGCACTGGGAAATGAACTCAGGGTTCTTTGCCAGGGCAACAGTGCTTTTAATCATAGAGCCCATCACTCAAGACCTCATATTTAAGGCTTTAAAGTTTTCTACTTATCTTCTTTAAATAATAGCACTTAGGGCTCCTGTTAAAGCTGGATACATGTATTAAAGTGTTGGTTTCCAGGGTAATACTCTTGAGAAACTAGAGATTTTGAAGGTTGGGACCTAATGGACTGTCCTTGGGTCTCTGGAGGCTAATGGAACCACAGCCACACCCCTTCCTTCTCTTCTTTTGATTATTGGCCACAGGAAAAGTGGTTTTTCTTGGCTACATACCCCTGCTGTGTAGTGTACCATCTTCACTACAGCCCCAAGCAATGCATGGAGCAACCGGGAGACTGACTCTCCAAAGTATATATCTTTCCTACGCCAATTGTCTGCAGTATTTTTTATTTTCCCAGAAATCAGACAAACACAGCATAAGGAAGTCCTGTCCTGATCTCTTTCCATACTCTTAGGTCCTCTTTTTATCTGTACCGGTTGCCTTGACAACTTGGCCTCACCACCATCTCTCTCCATAACCTCCTCTACCTTGTGGCGCTGAAAGCACAGATTACATTGTTTTGCTCTAGGTTAGAATTTTTTTTTTTAATGCGAACCATCACTCAGAGCTTGGAACAGAAAACCAAAGACGGGGATTGTATGGAGATGAGCTGTGCTCTGACCACTGGCAATGGGTTCTCATGCTCGCACATTTAGTCTCCATCCATAGCAAGCCAACAACTGTGTGGCACAAACAGAGGCAGTAATTGCAGGAGAGAACCATAGCTAAGCATTTATACTCCAGTGATCTATAGCAGGATCAAAATGGAGGCCCCATTTAAAGTCTCAGGCACTTGAGCCACCACAAATCAAATCTCCCATGCTGTAAAGCAGTGTGTGTGTGTGTGGGGGGGTGGTGGTTGTTGAGCTCTTTTTCCCTTGGACCTTTGCAAAACTTCCTGGTTCCAAGATGATTTGGTACCTAGAAGCCTGGTAGACAACAGCACACCTGGTGACGACATCTGCTGCCTCCAGGTCCCAAGCATGCCCCCAGGTGCTAGGGTTGTTTTGCTTTTTAAAGGCTAAGATGGAGTAATCTGGCTCGATATCAAATGGGACACTCAGTATTCTCTAGTCTACTGGACGCCTAGAAACCTCATATGCTTGATTTCTATTCTTTGCCATGAAAAATTATGTCCTAAGTATGGTGTTTGTCAGTTCAGGAATAAGAAGACATCTACCTAGGCTGTAGGACACCTGTGAGCAAGGCTTTACAAGTATGGGTCTGAGTGTTTTATTCTTGCAGAAACAAACAACCAAAGCCTACTTGCTTCACATTACCTTTATCTCAGCCAAAGAATGTAACCCGTACCCTTATATGTGTCTCATTCTCTCCCGTTGTTATTGCTTCT
This sequence comes from Mus caroli, assembly GCF_978045245.1. Classification (NCBI taxonomy): domain Eukaryota; kingdom Metazoa; phylum Chordata; class Mammalia; order Rodentia; family Muridae; genus Mus; species Mus caroli. The sequence goes on along the minus strand of NW_028227270.1, from coordinate 79,297,080 downwards.
TTGGCAAATTAAAGCGTCTTTCCCCTCTTTCTCCACTCAAGACCGGTCACTAAGTCAGCAGTTAACACGTTCTTAAAGACTAAGTTTATCGCCCAATTCATGTCAGTTATGTCTGCCTTCTGGTTCATCACCACCACCCTGGAATTTTATGACTTTTTGTGCATGCTCGTTTGTAGTCATGATGGCTATTTTCCCAACATCTATTCTATCAGTAATGGTTAGCCTAGACCAAACATTGTAATAAAAATACTTGTTAGCTAATCCTAGAACAACAACAAAAAAAGGATGGGGAAGTTCTGGAAGCTATTAGGAAAGGTTTCCTTACTCTCATCTTTCCCCAAAGAAAAGACCAAGGCAGAGACAGCCTGACTCCTGTTCTTTCTCCGTGTTGTCAACAATGTGGGAGTTAAACCAACCCATGGGAACAGGGCCGAGCTGGATCAAGCGCAGCATGTCCTGTGTTGCCTGGGGATCTCTGTCAACGGCAAGCATTTCCAACAGCACCCAGCACAGACGCTGTCCAAGACAAACACTTAAATAAGTTGTTCCATCAATAAATAAAAAGAAAGCCTTTCAGACTGCTGTTGACATTGAGGATATAAAATCCCTGGGTAAAATGTTAAAACAATAGCAGTTACCGAAGCATGGAAAGTTTGTGGAGAAACCAATGTGGAGGATGTGGGGACCAGAAGTGGGGAGGGGACTATGGTTAAAGTATACTGTAGTGGGGGAACCTCAAATAATTTTTTTTAAAAGGAAAGTACTCAGGAGCATTTTAAAAAAAGAAAACCAAAGGTTTGAGGAAGTAAAAACTTCTAAAGGAGAGAAAGGCCCTGCTAGAACCAAGATTGCATAACCTTGCGTTTTGAAGTCTTTGCAAACTAGGCTAAAGATTGAACAGATTCTCATCTCCATGGGAAGCCTCAGTTTAATTCTTCCATAAGATTCCACTGAGGGTGGCCAAACCAAATAAGGACGAAAAACCAGATTGACTGACCAAAGACCCACACGTTACAAAACACATCCAAGGAGGATGTGCCGGAGGAAATACAACTGACAGCTGTTTCTGGTATCTGGACAGCAATCACATGGCGAGGTTCTAGTCTTTCAAAGCACAGGACTGTGTCGCTCACCACCACAGCCAGGCAGCTGCTCTTCTGGCTTCTGATTATCATCCCCAAGCTGTGCTTTGGTCATTTCTGAATTGAACAAAATCATAAGTGACAATGCTTTGGGACTGTGGGTTTGTGTGCTCCAAAATATGAAATGATCTGTGGGGTCTAAATCTTCTGGATTGTTCGACTTCCCGACATGGGTTAGTCACGGCTTCTAGTAAGTAAGTCTTTGACAGATGAGGCTCAACGGAGGTTTTGTATTGTATCAGAGATGCTGAGAGATGCTAGGCATACAGAGGCGTCTGAGCTCTCAGGCCTCAGCAGGAAAACAGAGTCATTACTAAGTCCATCATACCTGTTAATCCCTGGTCCTTTATTCCAGAGAAGAAAAATAGCTTTAATTTGCCATGATCGGCCACCCACTCTGCTGTCCTACCATAAGTCCCAAATGCATAGGTGTTACTAAAGAGAGTAGAAAGATTGGGAATAAGACGATTATTGATAGGTTCAAACTAGAAGTACTCATATAAGGAACTGATCTATTTAAGAAGCCAGGAAAATATGTCCTGCATCTCCGTTTCTTCTGAAATAACTGAAAAAATACTACTTTGTTCAAATGAAACAGTGCATCCAGTATTACCTTTCACAGAAGAATCAATACCCAACTACAAGCATACATGGACACAGGTCCCAACACACTCAGTTTCTAAAAGTAGTACAATCTTATGGTTCAAAATTGATGGCTGGTCGGTAAGCTCCAGGGACCTACCTGACTCTTCCCCATACCAGCCCAGGTTTGTTTGTTTGTTGTTTTGTTTTATGTTAATTATAGAGAGGTGAAGTTGGGTCCTTGTGCATGCATTTCCCCAACTGAGCCGAGTCAGCCTTTCTGTTACATTTCTGACTGCTGTTATTATCTTGATATCTTAGTTAGAGTTTTACTGCTGTGAACAGACACCATGACCAAGGCAACTCTTATAAAGACAACATTTAATTGGTGCTGGTTTACAGGTTCAGAGATTTAGTCCATTATCATCAAGGCGGGAGCATGACAGCATCCAGACAGTCATGGTGCAGGCGGAGCTGAGAGTTCTACATCTTCATCTGAAGGCTTCTAGGAGAAGACTGACTTCCAGGCAGCTAGGATGAGGGTCTTAAAGCCAACGCCCACAGTGACACTTCCTCCAACAAGGCTAATAGAGCCACTCTCTGGGCCAAGCATATACAAACCATCACATTGAGGAAGTGTAAAAGTAAAAGCATGCTTTATTCTGTGACTCAGTTTACTGCTTTAGAAAGAAAATACATGGAGTCACATTGTTTATCCATGAGAATGGGCAAAAACCCGACTTCCAACACAGATGGATCTGGAGGTAATTGTGGTGGGAGATTTAACTCAAACATAGAAGCGTATGAAGTATGTCCTTGCTGACTTGTGGGAGCTGGATGACCGGTCTTGTGGCGGAACACAGTAGTATGGTGGTTGCTGGCAGCTGAGAAGAGTTACCAGGGCTTTCTGTAGCACAGCAGGGTACAGAGGAATGGGAAGGCCCTGATATTGACTTGGAGGCAATTTGTGCTGGGATGGGCTTAATGCCTCTGATCACTATACATTGTGCTCTGTGGGGAGTTATTAGACTATATGTACATCACAGAAATGTGTAAGTATCACATCTCTACTTTAGAAGAAGAGAACACTGAGCAGGCTATTGCTGAAGCTTAGCACAGGGTAGGGAAAAGCAGGGCAGCCACTCTCTGCTTACTTCTTTTCTTAGACAATCACTCACAGTTAACTCACTTGGTACCTGGGAGAGCTTAAGTGGGCACTTACAGATAGTAAGCTCTTTTAACAAGCACATTGAAAGCCAATGGCTTTAGTTTGACTTCTGGGATAGCGGTGTGTGTGTGTGTGTGTGTGTGTGTGTGTGTGTGTGTGTGTGTGTTTAAATAAGCCCACACAGCAGCTTTTAAGTGGAAAGAGGATAAGGCTAGAAGAGGAGAAAGCACACTGGGGGTTGGACTGGTTAATGTTAGCAACCATTAAGAGAATTAGAAGGCATACAAGAATGAGTTCTTTCTGTTTCTCCTTTATGCTGTCTTTGCTGTTGAGAGATGCTAAGGCACCAGGAAGAACACAAGTTCAAGGTCAGCTTGGGCTGTGTAGCAAGACCTTGTCTCAAACACAATGTTACATTACCATTTTACAAGAGAATGAAAAGATTTAACCATTTCTGACAAAAATAATGAATAACCAGTGAATTCCAAGCTGCGTGAATTTCAGTTTGTAGCTCCCAAGTGGCTCATTTAACCATGAACTGGGATGGGTCTTCAGGTTGTGAACTAAACAGGCTTCCCAACATCTTTTAATCCCATTCACTCATTTGTATCATTGTATAATAGAAGCATGTTGAGTAAGAAGGTACAAAGAGACATGGGCCATAAGGTGGTCGTGGCAGTATGGCTTTCAATTGTGACTGCAGGTGGTGGCAAGGCTGTGCTGCAGAGGCTCCCCACATTTCAAAACACAGGGAAGATCCTACCAGAGAACAAGTATGGTAGACACTGCAGGAGGGCCTTTCCCGGATGACAGAGACCCCACTGATGAGCACATAGAGCTGCCAGCACTCAGAGGCAGCCCAATAGCTTTGCCAATGCTCTCCTAGAGACAGATGCCCGCAGCCCAACAAGCTGTCCACCCAAGCATCCTTCTTTCTGACTCTCTCTACCAATGCCTGATGGCTCTCCTCCTGTCTCTTTTGCCCCCATCTATTTTTCTCCAAAAGATATTTTCATTTTAATGTCTGGTACGATTCTTTTCATCCTTGATGTCTCCTTAAATGGTCTCAATTAATACAGGCAAGGAAATCAGCCACTTAAATAAAGGCGGGTGCAATGGTTTAGCGGGTAAAGGTTCTTGCTATGCAAGGCTACCAACCAGAGTTAAATCCCTGGAATCCAGGTGAGCATGAGAGAAGAGAAGTGACTCTGCAAAGTAGTCCTGGGATCTCAACTGCCACACTGCAGCACTCAATTGAACATGTATATATACCCTACACACACAAACTCAAACACACACACACACACACACACACACACACACATACATGCAAGCGTGCAAATAAAAAAAAAAGCCATTTATAATCTTCCAGATAGTTCTTACTTGAGTCTCTAAACTCAGTGTTCTGGACCCCACCCCCAGGTATGGGGTGATGAAAGTATTGAGATGCTCTTCATCACAGAAGCTTAAAGCCCAATGCATTTTTTTTTTCCTCCAAGAGGTGGCCTTTGGTGTAGAACAACAAGGTTGTAGTTAAACTAGTTTCTGCCTTTTGGTCTCTTAGTTTTTCTTCTTTATATTTTATTTAGGATACTTTTCTTTGGTTGGCACATCCTTTTTCTATGTGTGTCTAAATTATTAATTAGCTTTTAACTGCTGTGTAAAATCCTGGAGACGTTTTAAAATCAGTTTTAATCTTCTTATATATACATTGGGAACGAGCATGCCTACTCTGTGGGTATCATTCACCACTCATTTGGTGACTCCGTGTTGAACAAATGGTAGACACCAGGTCTTAAGCTGTGAGGACAAATTTTAGTAAAACATATAAACCTGGTAGTCAAACTTGGCTGGATCCTAGTTGCTAAATTAATTGGAATATTATTGATTTGTTATAACTTACTACAATTTGACAAAATCAAATTGTAATACTACTCTTTAAGCCGACAGACATTTTTTATTTTTAGGGTGGTTTTTAACTCAGGCACAGTGTTGCCCATCTCTAATTTAGCATCTGATCTCTGTGAAACCCAGGCCAATCTGGTCTACATGAGAGTTCTGACCAGCAGCGCTACCCAGAAAAAAAAGAGGGGGAAAAAAGTTGTTTGATTTAATTTTTCATAAATAGACTTACTCAAGTTTAACATTCATGATGTGGAAACTGTCCATCTCTGATCACTCTCTTCATATTCAGACTTCTTTAGAAAATTATCAAGACCCTGACTCACTGAATTTCTTACCTCACCTCATCCTTTAAATGTCCCAATTGTCAACTTTTCTAAGACCACCTTATCATACGTACACACCCTCTGACTTCCTGTTGCTTGGTTTGTGGTCAAGGGCTGCCATAACTGTACCTGGGGCTGGGTGGCTTGAACAATAGAAATGAATTTTCTCATTGATCTGGAAGCTGGAAATCCAAGATCAAGTGATGGGCAGAGGGGTGTCTCCTGAGGTCGCAGGCCTTGGTTTGCACATGGTACCATCTCCTTGGACCTCCACCACCAAGCCATAATCTCTTTCCTCATCTTTAAAGGACATCATCAGACACAGTGGATTAGGGTTCACCCTCAGAACTTCATTCGACAATAATGACTTTATTAAAAAGCCCTATCTCCAAAATATATAGTGGGAGCTAATAATTCTAAAATTCTGTGAATTTTGAAGGAACCAACCACCCCATCATGATCCAAAACTATTGGCTTTGCTCATTTGACTTAACTTTGCAGGACCACTCAAGAATGCTGGGCAAACAGCCAAGAGATTTTGGATTGTCTCCCATTCCTCTGCTGCTTTTTGAGTTCCCCTTTCAAGTCTATATTTCAATCTCTAATTAAATATTGACATTTCTCAAGACTCACCCTGTCTCCTCATCCTCCTCCTCGTCCTCCTCCCTACCCCACTTCTCCCTCTTCCTAGGTGATCTTGCCTATCCACACAGCTTGGATCCATTGCTACAAAGAAAACTCAGCTGTCTGCTTGTTCATTTGATTGTTTATTTATTTTTATTTATTTATTTATTTATTTATTTATTTATTTATTTATTTTTGCCGGGGGGGGCGGGGGGGACTCGGAACTATATACTTCATCTATAAAAATTTGCCACTGTGGAAGAAAGTGATGTGACTGTTTTTTTTTTTTTCTCATTCAGAATGTTGTTTAAAAATATACTTGTCTTAGAAAAATCACCGTATACTCCATTGCACCGACACACTCATGCTAGGGAACTTCCAGGGAAATCTTAACTGATCTTGATGGGCCTCTCCAGCGCTGACACACGGGTGTAGCTACTCTTGACATCAAGGTGGTGAGGGGAGTGGGGATTTCCAAGGTGCATGTTACATGAAAATAATTTTGAAAACTTGAGGAATAAGCATCTATATTGTACCCAGTCTGACACTGCCATGTTGGAAGAAAGGGCTTGACTGTTACACCTATGTTCTATCAATGGGGAAGACACTGACTGTCATCTGAGTTGAACTGGTTCATTAGCTCAGCTATGATGGATGGTTTTTGGGACATTCACTCTTCCAACGACTTCAAATATAATTATCCAGTTCTTGAGATAATATACTGCCAGGTATTACTAATTAGAAATGAACCTGTCCAGTGACTCACAGAGAAAACGCATACCTTGAGTGCTGGGTGTCCATACTTAGTATCAAACATCGTGCTTAGTGAAGGAGAGAGGCAAGGGCAGTGGTGAGAGCCAGACCACCAGCTTGGGGGACAAGCTTCTCTATCTCATGACTGTTATGCTTGTAGGGATGGCGTTGCTATTCATTACACTGAGATCTCTCTACATACATATGACCTAAGATCCAGCTTCTCAACTCCAGAACAGACCCTGCTCAGGCCACCTGTTTCCCCTCTCTCTTAGCTGGCTATATGACGTCATTCAAGCGCCTCTCACTAGGAGCTACTTAATTACATGCATTCCGTGTTTGTTCTGAGGTAAGTTACTCTCCATGAAAAGTGCATCAACACCTCCAACTCATTTATGCTCATGGGCCTCTAACATCCCTAATGTCATATATGAACACGTGTATTTTCATTCATTCATTCATTCATTCATTCATGCATGCATGCATGCATGCATTAAATATGTATTTAACACTCTTCAAAGATACTAACACAGAATATTTATAGTTGGATAATATTCCTTGGATTTTGTTGTTTCTTCTCTCTTAGAACAATTTAAAAGTTTTGCAAACATATCCTGTCATTGAAGTAGGTCTCCTTGTATAGCTCAGAGTGGCTTTAACGTGACAATTCCCTTGCCTCAGCTGGGATCATAGGAATGTGCCACCAGGCTTGCTTTCTTTAGAACAAGCTCAGTTTTATTTAAAAACAAACAAACAAACAAACTAGCAAAATCCACAGATGTTAAGAATCATCTTTGCCTTGGTACAGCTGAGTTAGCTCTGACTATAAACCATGACATGTAATGTAAAGCCAGAGGGTAGAAATAAATGGAATTTCAACACACACACACACACAGCAAGTCAACCCAAGGAGGGAACTGGTAGTCATGAGGGAAGCTGCAGATTCCGATTTCTTAGAATACTTTTTGATGAAGAAAATAAAAGAGTAATAAACACACCCTATTTCTAGAAGCCGGGTTCCAGAGTGATGTCTGTTAGTTGCTAGAAAATTCTTTCCCTCATATTCTTGGGACTGCCTGCATGTGTCGGGTATGTGTGGCTGTTCCTGTGTTTAAGGGCACTTAGGGACAACTCGGTTTTCAAGGCAGAGGAAGGAAATCAGAGTGAGGTGAGAGCCAAACTCCCCATTTCGGCAGAATTAACTCAGGTGGTGAGGAGAGGCAGGGTGTGACCACCTCGCTTCTAGAATTAGCAATGTCACATCGGAAGAGACGTTTTCTGACTTTTCTCCATCTCAATTTCCTCCCCGGTGGCTTTGTACCTGTTAAATGACTTTGTAAATATCCCTAAATGACAGATTGGTAGTGGGTGTGGTGTAAAAAGGAAAGGGGGAAGAGGCTAACGACCACACATAAAACAAGCAGCCCTTAGAGCCGCTGGCCAATTTTTACAGCTGGATTTTTATAAACTCCTTGAAGAGTTGGGCGAGGGACTGGTTTACGATGTTACCATAGCGATGCTGCTGGTTTTTGACAAAATATTGAGACGCTGAAGTGGATGGACTGTGGAGAAACAAGCAGAGTGGATGGGACAAGCAGGAAAGAATTTTAGACCCTCACTAAATATTTCACCGGCAGGATGCCTTACTGAACTGTCCCTGGATTTAATTAGCTGTGGAGAGAAGGGAGAAGGGTTAATCCAAGGTCACTGTGGGGGAAAACGAAGCTTGTGACACACGCTGCTATTTTGATATCTACTGAATGTCATGTTATAGTCAATGAGGACGGTGGATGAGTCCATCCGGGAAGTAGTAGGTAGCATAGATTCTTTACATCAGCCGATAGGACAGAGTTCAGCGATGGCATTTCTGTAGAAATTTCTCTCAGATCCCTTCTGCCAAGCCAGGATTTTCTGGTAAAGGGTTGGAAGTGACTGCCAAGGAAGAAGAATTTGCCAGTTTTCGAAACAATTTGATTGAACTCAATTAAAAACAATTGTTTTGTTTAATTGTGTTTTTCCGTACTTGAATTTGCCTGTTTACACTAGCTCAAGCCCATGGCTGTCTTACTCTCATTCACACAGAGGGTGACCACATGTCTTCTCAGAAAAAGCTTGCTTGTTTGGAGGAAATAAACTGTGCAGTCCTGTAGGATGAAGGGGGGATGTGCCAGCCATACTGAGCTACACCACCATTCACATATCATTTCAACATATAAGACAACCTCTGCCGTGGGCCAGGACTTTTCCAAGTGCCTTGTTCTCCGTGATCACTGGGACAGAGTTTCCCTGTCATTTCCCTGTCACAGAGTCTGAGAACCAGGATCCATCCTCAGAGGAAATAACCTGGGGGGCACAGAGAATGGTCTAAAGATGATTTGTTAGTCACATCTATAACAAACCCACGGGCTATCTCAGTAATACAGTCATGTGCAAGAACTGTCTGGTCTTTCAAATCCCTTATAACTGTCAGGTAGGATCCCTGTGGTATTTCACACCTGGATGCCTTCAGATACACCTTTTTATACATTTTTTTGTACCAGTTTAATGCCATCCTCCCCAACCTTCTAGTTTTTTTCATTAAGAGTAAAAGTTCATACTCCTATCCCAAGCTGAGTATTTCATCTGTCTTAAGTGGCCTGTGTGAGGAAATATCTAGTCATCACTAGTAGTAACGGAGGGGGAGAAAAAAAGCAACTAATTTTAGTAAAATCAAAGAAGAGTTAACTCACAAGATGGTCCTATAGTATGTTAAAATAAAAGGCTTTATGGATGTTGTACTGGCTAGTTTTGTGTCAACTTGACACAGCTGGAGTTATCACAGAGAAAGGAGCTTCAGTTGAGGAAATGCCTCCATGAGATCCAACTGGTGGATCTCAATTAGTGATCAAGGGGGAAAGGCCCCTTGTGGGTGGGGCCATCTCTGGGCTGGTAGTCTTGGTTCTATAAGAGAGCAGGCTGAGCAAGCCAGGGGAGGCAAGCCAGCAAGGAACATCCCTCCATGGCCTCTGCATCAGCTCCTGCTTTCTGACCTGCTTGAGTTCCAGTCCTGACTTTCTTTAGTGATGAACAGCAATGTGGAACTGTAAGCTGAACAAACCCTTTCCTCCCCAACTTGCTTCTTGGTCATGATGTTTGTGCATAGAAACCCTAAGACAGATGTGGAAGATGATATGATGTTTGTCTTTCTGTACTAAGCTTACTGTGCATGACATAACATCCTGGTTCGTCAACTGCACAAATTGTAGAATTTTCTTTCTTTTAATACTGCATATTATTCCATGGGGTGGAGGAGATAGCTTCTCTAGTCATTCATTCACCAGTACACACTTAAGTGGATTATATTATAGCCATAATATTAGAGATAAGAGACATAAGAAATGATTATTCAATGGATGCAAAGTTATAGTTAAATTGTGAAATAACACATTTTCCAGAATTCTGTTGCACAGTAGGGTGACCATCTTTATAATATTTTATTGTATATTTCAAAATAGCTAAAGAACTTTGAACATTCTTACTACAAAAAAATGAAAAGTGCTTATGCTAACTACCCTTATTTGATCATTACGCAATATGTGTGTGCATCAATGCATGGCAGTATCCATAAAAATGTATATGGTTATTTTTCCAAATAAAAATAAAACTTATAAAAATAGACAAAGGGAAAACGTGAAGCATCAGGAAACAATGTTTTCACACTGGGTGTTGACCATCATTCCAAGCCAAAGTATACTGAGCATTCGTCAAAGAATCCTGTGCTAGGAGACACTGTGTAATTCTAACCACAGTAATACTGCCAGAGGATCTTAAAGGAGTTCCCCTGAGCGGCAGACCTAGAGGGAATGGTTTAAGATGGAGCCTAATGGTGAAGGTTACCATGCTCACCAGCTGCCTTGGGGTTGACCTTTGGGCTTAAGAACCAGACAGCTGACATGGAATGGCAGCAGTTGTGGGAACAAGATACTACAGGATCTTCACCTCACCGCTTCATTCAGTTCACCCTGTTAAAATCTTACTATTCCATGTATTTCTTAAGTAGGCATTAACTGGTTGTCCATGGTCCTGGATGGGTTCCTGTATAGGTCAGCAGAGTCTGGAGCCTATGGATAGAATCTGATTACTTATACAAATTCTGTGAATGTTTCCCTGGCCCCACTGGAAATTTCTGTCACCCTGGATGCCACAAAGACAAGAACATGTATGGCTGACATTTTTTTTTTAAATAGTACTAGAAAAGAGCTGATGGCTTGATCAATAAAGTGCTTGCTATGCAAGCATGAGGAACTGAGTTCAGGTCCTCAATACTTACATATAAAAAGCACACTATGGTGGTCAGGATCTGTAATTCCATCACTAAGGAGACAAACAGACAGACCCTTGGAGCTCATTGGCCAGCCAGCTTAGCTAAATCAGTGAGCTCTGGATTTAGTTTGTCTTAAAAAATAAGGTGGAAGTTATTGAGGCAAATACCAGACATCAACCTCTGGCCCCCATGTGTATTAGCGCACACATGAACATGCATCTCTCTGCATGCATATGCACACATCTACATGAATACATCCACACATACAAGAGAGGGAGGGGGAGAGGGAAAGGGAGGAGGGGGAGGAAGAGGAGGAGGGGAAGAGAGAGAGGAAGGGAAGGAAGGAGAGAAGGAGGGAGTTGAGGGAGGGAGGGAGGGACGGGAAGAGAGAGAGAGAAAGAGAGAGAGAGAGAGAGAGAGAGAGAGAGAGAGAGAGAGAGAGAGAGAGAGAGAGAGATTGATTGTCAATCCAGCAGCCCAAAAGTAGAAAAATCTCAGGGGTAGGAGTTGACTCTCCTGAAACTTCTTTGTACTTGGAAAGACTGTGGTACTCACAGTAGTCATTATCCTTCAGAGCTGCTTAAAGAATGCTTCTTGCAGCTGGGCGTGGTGGCGCACACCTTAATCCCAGCACTCAGGAGGCAGAGGCAGGTGAATTTCTGAGTTCGAGGCTAGCCTGGTCTACAAAGTGATTTCCAGGACAGCCAAGGATACACAGAGAAACCCTGTCTCAAAACCCCCATTGCTGTCACAGTTACATTTCTATTGTTATGAAGAGATGCCATGATCAAGGTAACTTATAGAAGAAAGGGTTTATTTAAAGCTTACAGTTACATAGTGTCTGATTTCCATGACCTTCCTGGTAAGGAACATGGCAGCAGCTGGCAGGCGTGGCTATCAAGCTGGAGGTGAAAACTTACATTTTGATCTACAAACAAGAAGAAAAGAGATTTGTCTGAGAATGGCATGAGTCTTTTGAAACCTCAAATCCCACCCCTAGTGACACACCAACTCCAGCAAGACCCTACCTCTTAATCCTTCCCAAATACTTCCACCAACTGCGGACCAAATATCCAAACATATAAGCCCATGGGGCCATTTTTAAAAAATTTTTAATTAGATATTTTCTTTATTTACATTTCAAACGCTATTCTGAAAGTCCCCTATACCCTCACCCCTGCCCCTGCTCCTCTACCAATCCACTCCCATTTCTTGGCCCTGGTGTTCCCCTGTACTGGGGCATATAAAGTTTGCAAGACCAAGGGGCCTCTCTTCCCAATGATGCCCGACTAGGCCATCTTCTGCTACATACGCAGCTAGAGGCACGAGCTCCGGGGGTACTGGTTAGTTTATATTGTTATCCCACCTTTAGGGTTGCAGACCCCTTCAGCTCCTTGGGTACATTCTCTAGCTCCTACATTGAGGGCCCGGTGTTCCATCCAATAGATGACTGTGAGCATCCACTTCTGTATTTCCCAAGGACTGACATAGCCTCACACAAGACAGCTACATCAGGGTCCTTTCTGCAAAATCTTGCTGGCATATGCAATAGCGTCTGCATTTGGTTGGCTGATTATGGGATGGATCCCTGGGTGGGGTAGTCTCTGGATGGTCCATCCTTTTGTCTCAACTCCAAACTTTGTCTTTGTAACTCCTTCCATGGGTAATTTGTTCCCTATTCTAAGGAGGAATGAAGTAGCCACGTGTTGGTCTTCCTTCTTGATTTTCTTGTGTTTTGCAAATTGTGTCTTGTGTATTCTAAGTTTCTGGGCTAATATCCACTTATCAGTGAGTGCATATCAAGTGAGTTCTTTTGTGATTGTGTTACCTCACTCAGGATGATATCTTCCAGATCCATCCATTTGCCTATGAATTTCATAAATTCATTGTTTTTAATAGCTGAGTAGTACTCCGTTGTGTAAATGTACCACATTTTCTGTATCCATTCCTCTGTTGAGGGACATCTGGGTTCTTTCCAGCTTCTAGCTAGTATAAGTAAGGCTGCTATGAACATAGTGGAGCATGTGTTCTTATTACCAGTTGGAACATTTTCTGGATATATGCCCAGGAGAGGTATTGCTGAATCTACTGGTAGTACTATATCCAATTTTCTGACGAACTGTCAGACTGATTTCCAGAATGGTTGTACCAGCTTGCAATCTCACCAGCAATGGAGGAGTGTTCCTTTTTCTCCACATCCTTGCCAGCATCTGCTGTCACCTGAATTTTTTCTTAGCCATTCTGACTGGTATGAGGTGGAATCTCAGAGTTGTTTTGATTTGCATTTCCCTGATGATTAAGGGTGCTTAACATTTTTTTTCAAGTGCTTCTCAGCCCTTCTGTATTCCTCAGTTGACAATTCTTTGTTTAGCTCTGAACCCTATTTTTAATGGGGTTATTTGAATTTCTGGAGTCCAGCTTCTTGAGCTCTTTGTATATATTGGATATTAGTCCCCTATCAGTTTTAGGATTGGTAAAAATCCTTTCCCAATCTGTTGGTGGCCTTTTTGTCTTATTGACAGTATAATTTACCTTACAGAAGCTTTGCAATTTTATGAGGTCCCATTTGTTGATTCTTGATCTTACAGCACAAGCGATTGCTGTTCTGTTTAGGAATTTTCCTCCTGTGCCCATATCTTCGAGGCTTTTCCCCACTTTCTCCTCTATAAATTTCAGTGTCTCTGGTTTTATGTGGAATTCTTTGATCCACATAGACTTGAACTTTGTACAAGGAGATGAGAATGGATCAATTTGCACTCTTCTACATGATAACCACCAGTTGTGCCAGCACCATTTGTTGAAAATGCTATCTTTTTTTCACTGGATTGTTTTAGCTTCTTTGTCAAGTGACCATAGGTGTGTGGATTCATTTCTGGGTCTTCAATTCTATTTCATTGATCTACCTGTCTGTTGCTGTACCAGTACCATGAAGTTCTTATCACAATTGCTCTGTAGTATAGCTTGAGTCAGGCACGGTGATTCCACCAGAGGTTCTTTTATTGTTGAGAATAGTTTTTGCTATCCTAGATTTTTTATTTGTCCAGATGAATTTGCAAATTGCCCTTTCTAACTGAGTGAAGAATTGAGTTGGAATTTTGATGGGGATTGCATTGAATCTGTAGATTGCTTTCAGCAGGATAGCCATTTTTACTATGTTAATCCTGCCAACCCATGAGCATGGAAGATCTTTCCATCTTCTGATATCTTCTTCAATTTCTTTCTTCAGAGACTTGAAGTTCTTATCAAACAGATCTTTCACTTCCTTAGTTAGAGTCACACCAAGGTATTTTATATTATTTGTGACTATTGTGAAGGGGGTTGTTTCCTTAATTTCTTTCTCATCCTGTTTATCCTTTGTAGAGAGAAAGGCCACTGATTTGTTTGAGTTAATTTTATATCCATGGAGCCATTCTTATTCAAACCAGCACAGCCACTAAGCTGGTTCTAGGCCTTGTACCAAACTTCCCTTAACTGCACAAAGGCAAACATTGCTTGGAAACTCCTCTGTTCTACAAGTGACCAGCACAGAACACATGAATAAATGCATTTGTGTTTGGAAGAGTTTTACTCTGTATCTCCCATTTTAAACTCAAATGAATCAGAGTTTCCAACAAGGTCTATTAGGCTGACTATTTGAATAAGAAATGGTGGTTCCTTCAAAATGAGCTACTGTTTACTTTCTAAATACAAGACTCCATATAGCAACCTCTTAAAGCCAATTCGTATATAAGCTCTGATAGGCAGTGAGCTAATGAGTCATGAAGTAGGGCCAAGCTAGTGCTGGAGGTTTACTACAAAGGCATTTGAGTTTGAGCTTTGGCCCTCACATCTGCAGATGTCCATGTTGAGAGAGCTGGGTTTGCTCAAAGAACATTGAATTGTTGCCCAAGACACATGGGTGGGAGCTCTAACAAGAGACATTTTGTACTTTTAACCAAAAGATAAACAGAAGATATTTGAGCCTATTCTCTATTAGACTTGGTTGTCATTTTCTTCTTATACTAGGATTGAACCCAGGGTCTTGCACACTCTCTCGATGAGTTGCATCCTCAACCCCTCAGCTAGCTTTTGTGACACCCACTTAAACAGAAGGTAAATTCTCTCATGGACACAAGTATTGTTGGTGACTTTGTTAACATCAGAACTGAAGTTGAATTAATTTATACCATTGTTTTGAATGATTTGAAGTTTCTTAGGTGAGCCCCCCTACAGTTGGCCATAACATATAGAGAAGATGCAACATGCAGATGCAGAAAAGCATTTCTTATAGTAAGAGTTTTCCAGTTAGCATGCGGGGAATACTTAGGGGTTGCTGTGTTCATCTTGGTTCTGAGGGTAGGAGGTGGTGGATACAAAGTTCATCTTAGATAGGAGCATAAGAAGCTGTGAATTAGATGAACAGATCTGTCAGGGAACCAGTACAGCTGCCAGGAGTAAGGAGAATTGTGAGGCCATTGATGAATGTTCAAATGTCAAGGCTGGAGTTTTAAGTTAGAAAGAATGGTCACCAAAATTATTTGAATATCTTAAAATGTGGTTGTACTTCTGTTTAACTGAGGTGGTGTTGGTGGTCTGAGGTGAAAGCCATGATTATTTTTGTGCTGTTGGCATTCCCCAGGCATTCTAACTCTAGAAATTCCATTGAGACCTGCAGCAAGCTTGTAAGAGAAGAGAATTTGAGGGTAGCAAATGATCGTGAACACGAGGCAGGTCTCTGCTAACTTCTATGGTTCTGTAGAGAATAGTTGCTGGAGATACCTCTCAAGTCAAAATGACTTAGAAAGATGTGACAAGAGGCCTCCGTATTAGAACACTGATGAGTAAGTTATTTGTGGCAGTGTCCCAACTGTCTCCAGAACCCCCTTCTTAAAATAACTAACAGGTGGGAGGTCTGGTCTTGGGTTCAGTGTCAGCACATGTGTAGGATATACCACTTTCTTTTTTCACTTCTTGATTTTCTTCTACATGTAATGACCCTTGGCTTTGGGAATGCAGAGAAAACCATGGATACAGTGCTTTTTCATATAGGTCTTTAGTCAGCTTCTGTTTACTGATTACATCAACACTCCTGAGATAGGAGTCTCTCTCTCTCTCTCTCTCTCTCTCTCTGTGTGTGTGTGTGTGTGTGTGTTTATGGTTTGAAACCATTTTTGTTTCATTTAGATCAGTATAGACATTCATTATATTCTCTCCTCCTAGTTCACTGACCTTCTGCAGTTTTTATAGCCAAAGTCCTTGCCAGCCACTCAAAAAAAAAAAAAAAAAAAAAAAAAAGCTAAGCATTACAACACCTCTGTTGCAAAGAATGATTTTCTAGAAATTATTTTAATTCAAACCCATACATTTTCTGTATGTTTCTGTAAAAGGAGATGGATCTCTCTTGTGGTTGAGCTGTTGACTGGCAAGAGGGCAAAGCTGGGGCTCAGGTATACTGGGCAAGCCAGTTTGCACTCCTATCTGTCACTGTGTCCACTTCAGAGCAGGGAAGCATTAAAAGGGGTTGGCTCAGGCCCAGATACTCTAAAGGCATTACTGATTTGGCAGAGAGGCCTATCTCTGGCCTTGATGTGGTCCTCAGTAGCTCTAGGATTTGTTCACAGCCACGGCATTGAAATCTCAGGAGAGGCATGAAAGCACAGAGATGTGGGGAAACATGTCCTGTGACTGGTTTCTCAGGAGCCTGTTCTCTGTCAAACCCAGCTGCAATGGGCTTAATGCAGGATGATGGCAAGCCAGGAATAAGGGGTCAGTCCAGTACACTTCCCCCTAGAAGGGGGGTCTGCCATGGAGAGAGGAAACATCTAAAGGAGTGCCGAGAGGTATGAAGTGAGGTAGAACAGAAGTCTGGGCAAGGAAAACTCTTTTCCAGAGAGAAGGCAGGAGGGTCAAGGTGACAAATTGGAGGGTTGAGGACTTCTTAAAATAAATACAAACTAAAGACTCAAGGTAATAGCAGGCTAGTCAGAGAGCTGAGGGAGAAAGACCCTAGAGTCTGCAGATCTTGATTAGTTTCCCACTAGCTGCTGGTTCTTGGCTAAATATTTTATCAAATGCAAGTCTCTGTTTCCTTGTATGTGAGGAAGTGTAATGTAGTATGGTTTATTTTTGTGTGCCTGGCACTTTAAAGAATCCTTAGATGCTAGCTGATAGGCCCTTTGGGAATGCTCAGCTGTTAGAATTGCTAGAACCTATGACCTCTTGGACTTCTGGGAAGAAGATGGGATGCAAAAAGCCAGCAGAGGCTGAGAGAGAGGAGTAGGATCCAGGTGACAAAAGAGTGCGGTCCAGTCAGAGACTAGGATCAGAGAAGACGGTTGGTGCAGGAAGAAAGAAGACTGAGTAGGGCAAGAGAAGAGAAGAGAGCTGGTTCAGAAAAGAGATTGAGGAGAGTAAAATAGGAGACAGTTGAGCCAGAGAAGATACTGTTAGATACTGTTAGGATACAATTAGGAGAAGAACCAACAAAGAACCTACAGGTATCAAGAGAGAGAGAGAGAGAGAGAGAGAGAGAGAGAGAGAGAGAGAGAGAGAGAGAGAGACTTCAATTGGTGCCCAACACTCAACTGTCTCCCATTTTCACTCTGTTCAATCTCTTTTCCGAACCAATGTAGGTTTTGGGTCACATGACCCAGCATGCCTAATCTTTTTATAATTAAATATCTGAGCAGTTCTATGAGGCTCCTCTAAAGCTTACTAGGAAAAGAATGCTGCACGTCATGGGGCTCATTTGATTAGAACCGCTTTTGAATGTCTTCGCATCACCCCTTTAGGATAAGCAGAGCTTAGTAATAAAATGGACATTTCTTTCTCTTATAATAGTCTTGTATCATGTCCCACATCCCCACCATAACATTCAGAAAAGCAGACAGAAATGCTCTTTTTCTTCCCCCTGTTTGGTGGAGCAGCTTCTGTTCCCATCCCCATGGCTGTCAATGCACAGCTTGTTATCTTTCCGAAGACGTGTTGAGAAGCTGAGTTTGTGAAGCTGTTCATTGCTTACCATGCACCTACGTCCACTGGTGCCAGAGAGAATGAATACTTTGATTTTTTTCTTTTGGTCAAAACTTGAGATGCTACCAGTTTACCATTATACTCCCTCCTCTGTGCCCCGCCCCCCTCATATAGCTTAGAATCTTGTTTGCTTGGGGAAGGAAGATCTTAGCTCAGTGTTCTCCATCTTGGTGGGCATGTTCTTTTATTCCAAGCACCGTTGTTGAGCAGTTGGCTGCTGTTCAGAGTGTAGATCTGGTTCGATTTTGAGTAACATTAACTAGATGGATCAAATTTGCCATAAACAGGCAGATTGTCAATGTAGAAGAGAACAAACTCTACAGAGTTATCCCCTGTGCTCCCTCCATGGTTGTCTATCCATGCCTGCTTGTACAATGTGCACACATATATACACAATAATAAAAAAAAATACATGTCATGTTCAGTGGACCTAAAGACTATGATTTAGAGATTCTATATAGAAACATTGATCAAGTTGGCTAGGATTGCTGAAGCTTATTGGATGGTTAATAGATAATTCTTCATTGTCTATTGTTTAGAAACACAGAATGCATATTCACTCATCTACCAAGACCCCCACAGCAGAGATTCCCAGAAAAGTTAAGGCTGTAGCTATGATCAGCACAAAAAAACAATTCAGTTGACAAACTGGTAGAGAATGAAATACACTCTTTGGAAATATCAAAG
Source organism: Mus caroli (assembly GCF_978045245.1). Taxonomy (NCBI): domain Eukaryota; kingdom Metazoa; phylum Chordata; class Mammalia; order Rodentia; family Muridae; genus Mus; species Mus caroli. The sequence goes on along the minus strand of NW_028227270.1, from coordinate 79,278,582 downwards.
AACTGCCTTTTGGAAACATTCTACAAAATTATTCCTTAATTGGAAAGGGTTAATTTGGGCATTAGAAAATTTTTTTGATATAAAAGTTTAAAATTGATAAAGACCATAAAAGTACTACTGCTATTATAAGCACTCTTTATTCTTCCCCCCACCCCCCAAGAAGAAGAAGCTGAGACTTAGCACTGCTGCGAAGAGGCCCTGAGAAACACAGGTGGTGAAAAGCAGAACTGGCTCAGTCTAGGGCTCATGACTGCCATCCGGTTCCCCTTTCTCCTTTCCCAGTCAGTTTCTTCTAAACAGAATGTCCCCTATTTACAGATGGAAGATGTGACTGTCAAGTGGAGACATCAAGCCTTTCTGCTGCCCTCAGCATCTCCCAGCAGCCTCTCTGGTTCAAGACCTTCTTTGTCTCTGGAAGTTGCTCCAGGATCCCAGACTGTATTGCTAAGCCACCTGAGTGTTGCTTGCCTGTCTCTGTCTGCATGTGCGCTCCCAGGCAATGCTCACATGGAGATCCTCTTATTCCTGGTTGCATTTCTTGTTTGGGGACACTACCTGGCAGAGCCAAGGCTCAATAAATATTTGTCAAATCAATGATTTAAAAAACTGAAGGCGGCACTAATGGCTGAATAAACAGGAGTCCTGGGGCTCTGCCATTCATATCACGAGGCTGGATTAAGGCATTTCTCTGTGAAAATGTAGAAAGACGGAGGAAAGAATGGCACATGAAACTACCGTCACGTCACGGGGAAGACATCAGGGTGGAGACACAGGAGGGGGCTGCTATATACACGTGTGATGGAGAGGAGTTCTGGTAGGAAATGGTACCCACCTGATACCCATCACTTCTTGCTTAGTCCAAGGCATTACTTGCTATCATCACTCCATCCAGAATCCCCTTTTTACCTTCAAAACCCAAATACAAAAGCCTTATGACCACATAATCTCTCTGGGTGGTTATTAAAAATCCCAGAGAAGCACTATGTCTTCTACCATATTTAATTTCTCTGCACAATTAGGAGGTACCAGACGGCATTTTCATTGCAATGGAGAAAGCTGAAATCCAGCTTCCTAAACTTGTGCTGTGGCTATCAGGCAGACAGATTTCTTCTCCAGTTCCTTTAGACTAATGCTAAAATTCATGCCAATATTTTTATGCTTCTTTCATAGGGAAAACTAAGCTTTTCTTCTGTTTGTTAAAACTAATGTTAATGTGTGCATGTATATATGCATGCATGTGTATACGTGCACACATGTGCATGAACACACACACACAATTATCTGGGCTAGTATTTTAATGTAGTCTCCATTTACTAATATGGGCATGCACCATTGCAAACCTATCTTGCCATCTAAAATGCTTCTGCATTATCTACAACTGTCAACTTAACCAAGAAGCTCTTTTGAAAAAAATTCCCTTAGAGGAAGAGAGGGGAGAAATGTTAGGATGGGAGAGTCGCATAAACATTCTTAAAAGAATTCCATGATGACATCAGTACCCATCCTCAGTTTATATTCTCTACCTGCAATGAAACTGTATGTCTCTCCCAAGGAGATAAAGAGGAGGGGAACATTAGAGACAAATGCTTCCTGTGGCTGCTTTTTCATAACACTTCAGGGAGTTGTTCTCTTGATCCTTCACACTGACCAACTTCATTATCTGTGAGCAATGTCTACCCTCACCGTAATTCCATACAAACAAGCTGGTACTTCCAACGGCAAGTCCTATGGTGATTTTATCACCATGAACTCACTCCCCTCTTTCCTCAAACCATGAAGTAAATGAAAGATGCTATAAAAGGGAAGAGAGTGGACAGAGCTGGAAACAGCTTTTTCTGAAGATTTCTTTTCTTTTTTCTTTTTTTATTTCAAGATTAAAATCAGAAGCCAACTTTCAAAGAACAACAGCTCTGAATTTAATTTTCTTCCCTTTGTTCTTAGTTTTAATTCCACCCCCCCCAACTGCACTTAAGTCCCCAGTGTTCTCCTTTCCCATCCAATGCCAAAGATTTGCACTTCTGTCGTCCCTTTCATCTGGGAACCACAAGGCCATCTGAAACTTCTCTGATCAGCTTCAGAGGCGTGCCCTCTCTATCAGGTGAGTCCTTTGATAGCCTTCTTTTCAGAATGCCTAGCAAGCATAGATTCCTCCATAAGAGCAATGGCTCCTGGATCACAGGTTTAGGTAATTTCAAAGGGGGGCTGGACTTGGGTGTATGGCTATGTTCTCATGGGGTAGCAGGCACATGACAGAAAGAGTTAACGATCACATGAGCCCACATTGGCACCCTGGCTATACCTCAACACTTTTGACTTGAACAGGATGCCTTGTTGGGGAAGTTCAATCAGTTATGTTCCTCAGGAAACAGGGCCTTGGGTTTGGATAAGAACTGGGCAGCCAGGCTGGCTAGTGTCTCTGGCTTGAAAGGGCTCTGTTGCTTTAAAGGTAGGTGCTTGATATCCAGGACTCATTGAAGAAGGAGGAAGGAAGGAAAGTCTCTGAGATTATCTCATTTGATTATTTCCTTAGTAAAGCTTAGGGATAGGGTGAACAAATAAAGCCCAAAAGAGAGTCTGCTCACTATAGTTCAAGTTCATTTCCAGAGGGTCCCTGATAAAACCTAAAATATGCCAGACTCCCTGGAATGAGAAGATCTAAGACTCATGTTACAAAGGAGATAGAGAATGATTCTGAATACCTGAAGCCAATTTTCACTTGACAGGTGTGTGACCAATGGTGTGTTGTCCCACGAGGTCAGCTACCTTGACAAGTAGGACCAGTTTTAGTGACAAAGCAGGCATGTGATTTATCACATGTTCAGGTTATGTGGGCCTAGACCTGTGCATCCTATTGGCAAACATACAGTGACTCAGAGCTTAAAGAATAAGTGTGAAGAAGTAGCAGATGTCGCGCTATCATAGTCCCTAAAAAAAAAAAAAAAAAGAAAAGAAAAGAAAAAGGAAAGGAAGGAAAGGAAGGAAGGAGGGAGGGAGGGAGGGATGGAGGGAGGGAGGGAGGGAGGGCAGGCTAGAGGAAGGGAGGAAGGATAGAAAGAGAAAGGAAGGAAGAAGATAGGGAGGAAGGAAGGAGGGAGGGGGAGGGAGGAAAGAAGTAAAGAAGGAAGAAGGAAGGAAGGAAGGAAGGAAGGAAGGAAGGAAGGAAGGAAGGAAGGAAGGAAGGAAACCAGAACCCCATGGAGGGCAAAAATGGGTAAAAGAAAAACTCACCCCTGCCCCCTTCACCATGAAAGACTGCACCATTTCTCTTTAAAGAGAAAATGTGTTTGTTCTAAAACTTTATCAAGACATCAGTGACTTTTGTTATCTCTCACCGCATCTTGCCCATCCTTGCCAAAGATCTTTGGTTGAGGTCATGAACCACTAGCTGGGTAGAAAATAACATCTAAGGACCACAACTTCCACCATCCACTCCTGCTTTCAGATTAGTGTCCCCATCCCAATCACATTGAAGCAAGAACATTCAGGATCAGAAATGTTGTGAGAGCACAGACAGTGAGTCCCATAGCCCTTTCCTCTCCCCAACCCAACATCTCTCCATGTCAGAGAATCAATCTTGTTTTATGTCAGTTGTCAAAAGGAAACAAAATTAAAAGGAAGGAAAAGGGGGTGGAAGACAGCATATAGATATGCTGTAATAAATTTATAAACAAAACTTCTAGATGACAGTTTTGATGGTGAAAACTTAGAATCAGGCAGCTTCATTGGTTTGGCCTCTGGTAAGGGCAGAAACTGGTGATGTCTAGATCACTTGTTGGATTGAGTGGTCACACCATGAGCCAGGAAAAGAGAAAGAATGAAATGTCAGGTCCCATAATTCTTTTTAACAGTGGCTTTCATCTAAGAAAGCCTGCAATCTAAAAGCTTCCTACTAGGCTCTCCTGTCAGAGGTCCACAGCACCAGCTAGTTCTGCCACTCCAGGGTCTACACCTCTCCATATGAACCAGGGACACAACATCAAGTCACAGCCATGTGAAAGACCCATGGCACTAAGTATGTTCATTCACAGACAACCCTTTAGCCAGACATTGAACACCCTGACCTCTTCCAACTACCTCCATGTTGTTTTTCAGCCTTGTGGACCTTGGAGTTTCCACACTGACCATCTCTCCCCAGGATCATCTCTGCTTTCATGGCACATCCAGGCTGAATATTTTTGTCTCTTTAACTTGAATAGAAATATTATTATGGAGTGCACTGGCTACTTTTGTGTCAACTTGACACAGCTGGAGTTACCACAGAGAAAGGAGCTTCAGTTGAGGAAATGCCTCCATGAGATCCAAATGGAAGGCATTTTCTCAATTAGTGATCAAGGAGGAAAGGCCCCTTATGGGTGGGGCCATCTCTGGGCTGGTAGTCTTGGGTTCTATAAGAGAGCAAGCCAGGGGAAGCAAGCCAGTAATGAACATCCCTCCATGGCCTCTGCATCAGCTCCTGCTTTCTGACCTGCTTGAGTTCCAGTACTGACTTTCTTTGGTGATGAACAGCAGTATGGAAGTGTAAGCCGAATAAACCCTTTCCTCCCCAACTTGCTTCTTGGTCATGATGTTTGTGCAGGAATAGAAACCCTGACTAAGGCATGGAGCCACCAAAATCAGGTAATATTTTAAAAAATTGAGCACAGAAAAACAAATGCTATATGATTTCCCACATAGCGTGTGGGATCTAAAGTAAATGTTTTGTTTGGACTTGAAGATGATTTCGTGGGTAAGAGGGATTGCTACACAAACAGGAGGGCCTGAGTTCAAATCCCCGGAACCCACATAACCAGACCATTGTTGCATGACCTGTAACCTCAGGGCTGTAGGAGGATGGAGAAAGATGAATGCTGGGACTTTCTGGCCACCAGCCTGACTTCAGGTTTGGTGAGCAATCCTATTCTAAAGAAATAAGGCAAAGAGTACTAGAACATGATGGCAGACATCTTCTGCCAGGACATGCAGGCACATGTACTCACACATATACTGCACACATACATATCACACACTTAAACAAACAAATGAAAATTTAGATAAAAAAAGTTGAAGTTGTACTCAAAAAAGCAGGAGGTAGAATGGTATCCCACAGACTAGCAGTCAGGGTGTTTGAGCAGATGTTTGAGCACAAAGGATATCTGATGGCTAAAGGAGACTTTATAACCATATATATCATATTCCTGATGCTTGTTAAGGAACTAGACTTAAGAATTTTCATCCTAAGAATGATGTATGACGTTCTCTAGGTGTGCTAATGAACTCAGTTTTGCCCTTAAATAGTATATGATTGATTCAAATCATCATGCTTTACATGATAAAATTTTATATATAACGTATGACATGTTATATTATATAATATATAATATATTATATGATATATATAACTTTTAAATAAGAATTTACATTTAGACAGTCTTCAACTCATCAAATCAGCATTGTGAGTCTCCACTCTGTACCCCATGCCCTCTTCACACCTTTCAAATGGTCCCCTAAACCCACACTCATCCCATGCAATGGCTTATCCATATACATGACATCAACAACACATACAGACTTTTTAGCCTTACTCAGATATAAACTTCAGTCTCTGGGTTTGCATAAGACAAAGTAGATGTTTTAAGTACACATCGAGTAGTGGACAAAGATCTAGGTAAAGATTTGATGTCTGAGAGAAGAATAGAACACATAGAGTTGAGCAGCAAGCAGCAAGCAGCAAGCAGGTCTTCTGGTCCCTGGAAGTAACACTCCAGAAGGGAGAGAGAGCACTGTCCTGCAGAGTCATATGAACCCACTCTGAGTGTCCTTCAGGATTCAACTGTAGACTACCAAAGGAACAGCGGGCATTCACAGGTGATTGGTATCAAAGTTCTCAACGTGGGCTAAGGAGATGAACACGAATCTCCAATCCCATTATAGTGAAGAGATATTTTGGAAAAATTTAGTAAAAGTCAATTGTTCTCACCAGGGTTTGCCTGGGTCACCTTTCTTGAAGGTCACTCTCCTGGTGGATAAAGAGAATGATATAGAAACCACTGAATTGGACTTGACACTAGTCTACTCTTAAGCAAAGGGAACACAGAAAAGCAAAAGCAAGAATATCCTTGGAGCAGTTGTCTTGGCGCAAATCAGGGAAAGGGAAAGTAGATTCCCAGCGTCCTTCCTCATGACAACATCAGCCTTGTCCTAGTCAGTGGCTTACCCAACTCTTGATAGAGATTTAGAAAGCACATTGACGGGATAACATCTGTGTTGCCTGGAACAGGGTGTGAATTGAGAGAAATCCTCTGAGCACACTCAGCACCAGAGTTGGCACCAATCAATGCCTCTAGAAGATGCCTGACAATAATGAAATATTAAGATATGTTTCTTCTCCAAAAAATACAGCTTGGAGGAACTTGTGGGTTCCCATACAATCTGAATTGACAGTGTGACCTGAAATATTTTAGAAGAAATGAGGGCAAGAATGACTCTCTTTTTCTGTACACTGGCAGATCACACTTGAAGACAACCGCTCTGGGCTCACATGAGAACTGGCCTTTGAATTGGGAAAGAGATAAGACAGAGAGCATAGTCCAAGGCTTTGCAACCAAATCAGATGGGAAACAGAGGAATGCTCTGAGATGAACTGCCCGGCAAGGGATGGCTCAAGGGCCAAAGGCAATCACCTTCCAATCAGAAGGGCTGCCACAAGAAGACATCTTGTTGGGTTTGTGGGACTCGTCCTACAGGTAGCAACAGCAGGTGTCAGTTTTGTGGGTGCAGTAGTGTTTCAGTACTGGCAAGTAATTAAACTAAACACACCCACGATTTAAAACGCACTTACTGCTGTGCTGTAGATGGGGATCTTTTAATGGGAGGTTTGCCTGGATACATGTCCAGTGGGTGTTGTAAGTTCTCCTTTAGAAGTGTGCTGTTGCCATAAGGGCAGAGTATAAAAATGCTCTAAGGGTTCCCTCCTCTCTCTCTCCACATATATAAAATCAATATGAGAGCTATAACGTCATTTTTCTGAATGGCAGAATCCAGGGCTTCTCTTTGAGAAGGTCAGTTCCTTATGTCCACAAAATAACATCCTAAACAAAACCCAGCAAGCATCTAAAAGTGGCTCAGGCAGTGGACACACCAGCATGAGTAAGGTAAAAAAAGTCGTTTCTTTCTTCCTGTCCTTGATTAGATGCTCTCCATAAAGCATGAAAGTCTTTTTGATGCAAGTGCTTTCATTCTAGAAAAGCTGTGAATTCTCCCTGCCCCATCCCCCCCCCAAAAAAAAGCCAAAATAACTCAAGTCCTTCATGTAAAAAATGATTTTGAATAAGATGACACCAACTTCACCGATCCCTCAACTCTCAGTGCACCTGGATTAATCACTATCTTAATTGCTCTCAAACAGTGTGCTACCCAGCGGCTGAGGGTGGAGCTCAGAGACCGAAGTCTGGCATGAAACAAACCTCACATTCCATCTTCAGTACTGTAAACCAAACCTAACCAACAAGCAGATACATGGGACCCATTTATCAATATACCTTAAGAAGTTTTCAACCAAATGGTGTGTTAGACTAGTTTTACCTTTAAGGTGGAGAAAGGCTACGCAGGACTAGTGTTTTTCTCAGACATATAAAGAGAAGCAGCCCTAGGACTAGGAAGGTAACGAGGAGGAGAAGCTGATGCAGGACAAGGTGGTCCAGGCTGACCAAAGAGCGAGAAACCTTAGCTTCACCTTGGCTTCGCTTAGAGAAACTGGTTTCTGCCAGATCTGGCTGTTACCGATCTCCAACACTCAACCCACTTGGCATGGCATAGGAAACATGGCAGGACCCAAAAGAATTCAACTGGGAAAAGACCTTTTTTGAAAGATATAAAGATGTAGATTCTGATAGCATGGTTGGTTACTCAAATGGCCGTCAGGGAGAAAGCCATGAAAGAAAACAATGCTTCACCTCTAGGTTCCCTCCCAAAATGTTTCCCCCTCACAGCCAAGGCAAACTGAAACTTTTGATTCCCAGGTCTCTGAGTGTGTTCTTTTCTCTTGATATTAATAACTCCACTTTGCATCGCACGTCTTGGTTTAAAAATGTTTTAGCATCCGTTCGTTTAGGTATTTATAGTTAGTATTTCACACTCGGGCAGAGGTATGTAAGATTCCGTTTGGCTGGGTGTGCAGGCGTGGAGCGCGTTCCTTAACTTGGCAGCATCAGGACAGAGTTGGGGGGATAGAGGAGATGCCATTTTAAAAGATTTTGTTTAAATCATGTATGGATTTCTTTGTGTCTGTACGGAGGCACGCTCCTGCAGATTCAAGTGTCTGCAGAGGCCAGAGGGTCTGGGAACCCCTGGGGCTACATTTACAGATAGCTGTGAGCCATCCAAAGCAAGTACTGGAAATTGAGCTCTGATCCCCTTGAAGAGCAACGTGGGCTATTAAATGCTGAGCCATCTCTCTAGCCCCAAAGACCAATTTCCAACACATTGAATCCTTAAGCTGCTTTCAAGATGGGGTATCACCTCAAGGAAAGTTTATTTAATTATTTATATGGGGAAATACGCCTGACCTGGTGGAACAGTGAAGAAAGAAACATTACCACCCACAGGACTAGTTTACTACAAGATTTTCTCTGACTGTCCAATTTTCTGAGCTGCTGGAAGAAAGGGATACATAACCCTTTGTCTTTCTAACAGGTTAGGACAGCGGTTGGAGCATAGCTGCCGTGGATTCAGATTCTTGGCAGGTACCACCCATGCTTCTGTGAGTTCTTCCTGGTCTTCTGTCACCTTCTAGTACAAATTAGCATTTTGCATCATTTCAGGTCTATTGAAGGGATATGTATGCCTGGCTTATCCAGTCCCCTCCCCCATTCTACACAGGGGACAGCTCGACAGTTTTTAATTTAATTTAATTCAATTCTAAATTTTTTATATTTTTATTTATTCTTTAATCTTTTTCTTTTCTTTCTTTCTTTCTTTCTTTCTTTCTTTCTTTCTTTCTTTTTTTTTTTTCAGTCCAGACTTTATTCCCCTCCCGGTCCACCCACAGCCTGTTCCACATTTCATACCTCCTCGCCACACCCCCATCCCCACCCTTCACCCCACCAAACCTATCCCACTCCCTGGGGCCTCAAGTCTCTTGAGGGTTAGGTGCATCTTCTCTGACTGAGTCCAGACAGGGAAGTCTTCTGCTGTATATGTGTTGGGAGCCTCATATCAGCTGCTGTATGCTGCCTGGTTGGTAGCTCAGTGTTTAAGAGATCTTGGGGATCCAGGTTAATTGAGACTGCTGGTCTTCCTTTTGGGAATACCAGCTGTTCTTGCCGAGAACCCAGGTTTAGCAACTGGGACCTACCCGGCAGTTAACAACTGTCTGTAACTCCAGTTCCAGAGGATCCAATACCATCTTTTGGCTGGTTTAGCCAGCCATATTATGGGAGCTCTGTTGAAATATCTACATAGCAGTGAAATAACCATCATCAAATCAAATGGCTTCATCCATTCATACATGCATGGTAACAGTGCATTTTCAGGACTTGACACAGTTTTTAAAAATACCAAATACAAGAAAGCTTGATAGTGTACATCTGTAATCTCTGTGGTAGGGAGGTGAAGGCAAGGGCATCACATGGCATTTGAGGACAGCCTGGGAGAGAGACATAGTAAGTTTCAGACAGGCATAAACTACATAACAAGTCTCTGACTTATGGAGAGAATGAGACAGAAATCAAGACACACATAGAAGTGTGTGTGTGTGTGTGTGTGTGTGTGTACAAAACACGCATATATTTAGCATACATATGGTCAGCTCTCTGCATCCATATATTCTGAATCCATAAATTCAACCAACCATAGACAGCATTTGAAAAAATTGTATCCATTTTATTTAGTCATTTCCCCAGGCAAATCTGTGTAACAACTGCTCACATGGGCTTGCATTTGGTGCCTTGAGTCACCTAAAAGGAATTTGACTTGATTGAGGGGTTACGCACAGGTAACATGAAAATATTATGCGATTTTATGGGAGGGGTATACGTCTGAGCATCTGTAGGTTTGGGAATGTTCTATGGACCTGGAACCAGCTTCTTTCTGGATATCATGAAATGACTATGCACACATAATTATTTATATGTTTCTAAAGGTCTAACATTCTTAAAATTCTTAGCATAGAATACACTTTGAACTTGGACATAACCCATCTTTGTTGAAAGATTTTCTGTTTTTCACTAGACAATTCTGACATTCCGTTGCCCCTCTACCCCTCACCCCCAATTTTCACCTTCACCTCATATACAGGGAAGATAGGTGGGGTCAGTATCAAGGTGATGGGAAGTTCCTTTTATAGGCAACTGAGGCAGCATTCCACTGTGAACCTAGTACCAGCAGTCAGAAATACCAGTATTAGGCAATAGTCAACAATTCAAAAGCTTTTCTAGAAACTGCTATATTTCCACCTTCCGGGTACCTCCCAACATTCACCTTAAGATTATGTTTCAAGGCAAGGGTTTGACCATTAAGCAAATTTATCTTCATACCACGTAGCAGCAAGAGCCGTTTAACTGAACATTAGACTCGGTGTCTCTTTTAAAGGCACTGGCTCCTCTCAGCAAAAATAGAACCCAGGGAGTGACAGCAGAGCCTCCTGCCGACTGAGCCATCTTTGCAAATAGTTGTTCTATTTTCAAAAGAAGAATATTTTTTTTCAATCATGTTTAGACATTGTGTAGCTTAAAGACAAGCACACAGAGATTAATTGTCGTGCTGTGACCATTAGCAAAGCAGGCCCAAGCTAAATGGTAGGCTCAGAACATCTTTCCCATGCCACACACAGAATCTTATTTTCTGCACTGCTCTTTGATGGTCTCAAGGGTTCACTGTATTTATATAAAGATTCTTTGCCTCTCCAAAGCTTGGAATGTTTTTGTTTTAACACGTCATCTTCAAAGACTCCAGTGTGAAAAGAAGAATTCGTTTTTTTAAGAACCTGTTATCTATATTTCAGACTTAATTACCAGAAAAAGGGAACTTTTTATAGCCAATCTGTGTAGATCAATGGTTCCCAAAAGAGGAAGTTTTCTTTCCCTAGAGGCCATTTGGAAAAGTCTGAAGATACATGTGGTCACAACTAGTATCTCCTGGGCAGAAGCTAGGGGCTCTTTAAAGTGTCTATAATGTCCAGGACAGACCCACAGCAGCAAAACAAAACAAAAAAAACCCAAAACAACAAACAAACAAACAAAACCATAGAACTATGCAGGCTAAGTGTCGATCGTACTATGGCTGACCCTGCTGTACATATTTTTCTTGCACATCACAATGGAACTTTGTTCCATCCAATGGAGAATTAGATCATGATAGAACAGAACAAGTGCCATTGTCCTAAGAAACTGTCCCCGATGTCACGTGTTGCCACGAGTGGACACATATTCCATTTCTCTACATGTCTAGTCAGAGAGAAGACTTCCATGCTGGGAGTGAGACTCAGTTCATAGCAATTAAGATTTCCATAGCTCAACACATTAGAGGGGGCTGATGTTTTTCTTGTTAGTCATGACAACCATCCCAACTATCTATGGAGATGATACAAGGAACTCTGCCTTCTGCTGATATTCAGGGGGGAAAAAAACCCTTACTCTGCCACTGATAGGCAGCATGACCTTGGGGGAACTCCCTGGCTCAACAACATTATGATTTGTGGTTCTGGATGGCCAGTCACATGCTGAGGACACAGGGTCCTGTTCTGTCTACAAATGAATCAAGGTTGTTTTTTGAAAGCCACATCCATGATTTTCAATCCCATCTTTCCCATACACCAACAGAGAGGATTTAATCAAGGGTTGAGGAACCCCTAAATCTTTTTATTGCTTATGCTCCTATGCTTGTCTTGTTTTTAAGGGTTCTAGACCCCTCTCACCTTTTAGTCACCATAAAAGACATCCTTTGCCTGGGGTAGAGCTTAGGAAGAGACCCATAGAGGTGGAATCAATTCAACATCTCTTTAGTCTTTCTTCTATAATACACAAAACTTGCTAAGACAAACGTTTCCTCTTATTCTTAGTAACTGTCACAAGCACCCAAATTTCAAGGCAGTAACCATCCAACTTTCAAAGTAAAATCAAAGTGGTTGGTATTCTGCACAAAGCCTTCATCACTGAAAGCCTATGCCAACAAAGAGGCTGGACAGGTGGCATGCAACAGATTGTTCAATCTACTTGAACCTTAAAGTGCTAACCACAATTATAGTAATAGGGTGTGGTGGTTTGAAAAGAGATGTCCCCACTAGACTCATGTGTGTGTGAATCTTTGCCTCATGGAGAGTGGCACTATTAGAGGTATAACCTTGATGGAGTAGAAGTGACCTTGCTGGAGGAAGTGTGTCATGGTGGAGGCCAGCTCTGAGTCTCATATGCTCAAGCTAGGCCTAGTGGGGGCAGTCTCCTTCTGCTGCCTGTGGATCAAGATGGAGGACTCCCAGCTTCATCTCCTATACCACATCTGCCTGCATCTTGCTTTGTCTCCTTCCATGATAATAGACTAAATCTCCAAAACGGTAAGCCAGCCCCAATTAAATGTTTTCCTTTATATGAGTTGCCATGATCATGGTGTTTCTTCACAGTTAGAACCCTAACTAGACACAGGGGTAATGGCTTTATCTTAAAAAATATTTTTTTGTCAGTGTTAAGCATGTCCATGGGGTCCCCAAAACCCAAACTGATTAAATGTCAGAATTCTGGAGAATAAATAGAAAACTCTAAAAAAATTGCCAAGGACAGCCTCACACTCACTGTGGAGACAGAAGGACTCATAGTACTGAAGTGTCCTTGGATGGAATGTACATTGGTGTCAGATATTCTTTTAACAACAAAAGATATCCGAAGGTAAGATGGCAACGTCTACAGAGTTAAGAAGGAAAATGAAGTTAGACTTAGAATTACATATCCAATCTGTAATCTGTGATGAACAAGGGTAAAATAAAAAACATTCTCTGATAAACAATAACATAAAGAATACACCACTCACAAATCACATGTGGAAATGTTACCTGAAGGACTTGCTCTAGAAATCTATAAAGTTTTGCTTCTTTGGTTTTGTTTGGTTTGGTTTGGTTTGGTTTTGTTCATTTGAGACTGGGTCTCATGTAGACTAGTTTGCCCTCAAACTCAACATGTAGCTGAGGATAACCGAACTCCTGATTATCTTGCCTTTATCTCTCAAGTGCTAGGATAATAGGCACACAGCACCATGGCCAGTTTTATGATGAACTTGGATAAGACAATAGCATGGGGTGTGGGGACATGCAGTAATGGAGTGTGATCAGAAAGGGATGGGCAAGTCAGGATACAGACTGTAGGATTAAACAGACTTAACCAGATGCCCCGTCTGGAGCAGCAGCAGTTAACACGGGATCGCATTACTCTCCAACAGATTCCTGTGTGCGCGAGAGTTATCAAGTCATAATAGTTATACAGTGTTTTAGAATAATATCTGAAGACAAAGCATGGGAGGTCTAATTAAAGCGTGCTCGTTGAATTTAAACGTTATAAATCTTAGCAATAAAAGATAATTAGACCAAGCCGAACAGAGAAGCAGAGAGGATCAGAGAGTGAAGATAAATACATAAGTTTAAGTCTTAATTTTTCCATAATATAAAGCAGAGAGGTACTGTCTAAAACAGATAATACAAGAATACAGAAGAATGGGACTTGGGGCAGCTGCTCTGTGTTACTCTTACTTCTGACATTTTCCTGGAGGCCTCGGGTGATGAGGTTGGATAAGACAAATAAGTTATAAGCACAGAATTGGAAAGGAGGTAGAGAGAGGACTTCTATTTGTAGATAACACATTCCCACAATAGCAGGACCACAGAGAATCTTCTCAGAAACTGTTGCAGATTGTTGCCTGAGTGTGAGTAGGGCCTGACAGAAATTGATAGCCTTAATAAATTAGAAGGAAAGATGACATTTGCAGAAACCGCAGAAGGTAAATTACCAAGAAGAAACTCACACAGAAAATGCAGAAAGCCTTTCTGAGAATAACTTGACATCCATTATCCGTGATAGAACCAAAGTGAAAGAAAGCCAGCAAGCTGAGAGACCAGAGAGCCCAAAGGTGTCTGCATGGGTGAGCATATGACAAGTCCCTCCATGGGTCATGTGTCTGTAGCTAGCGACATTATGGAACCTTCATGGGGTGGGGCCCGACTGGCAGAAGTGAGTGCTGAGGGGCACCTGGGGGACACATCTGGAAGAGTCTATCTCCCACAGCAGAAGAAAAGCTGCTGGCTCTGCTGCCACCATATGTGTATGACCAAAAGCCTCACTGCCGGATCTTAGTAACACAGTTGGAGTCACTCCTCCTGCCATGTCTTCTCAGTAATGTCAGACTGAAACTTCCAGAATGCATGAGCCAAGACACATCCTTCTCCTGCTAAGCTGTTTCTTTTGTTGTCCCGGCCTCGGGAAGAGGAAACAGCGCACAAATGTAACACATTCCAAATTGGCACGTGAGCTAGCAGAATAAAGAAGGATTCCAATTCACATGGGAAATTAAAATGCTGTATAGAATCACAACAGATAGCAGAATGGGTTGCCACGTTCTGGGCACAGACAGGGGAAAGAGGAGTGACAACAGTCCCCACACAGTCTGAGCTGGCTCCAATGGGCAGGTCGCAGGGATAACTCCAATGTGGTATTTCTCTTTGTACCTAGTGTGCAATGATGAGATGATTCATCAGTGTATCTGTCCACTTAAATTTTCATCCTTATTTCTCGAGAAGATACCAGGAATCCTTTCATCTAGCTATCTTGAGTGTGTACAATAAATGCATTGGGAAGATTTTCAAGCAAACATTTTGGAGACAGCCAAGTAGCCAATTGAAATGAGATGAAGGAAGCTCACTGTCTTTTAAAGTCTTGTGTAAACATCAAAAACTATTCAGGAGAGAAGTGTTTGCTGGCCTTTTTACTAAGTCAGGAGAACACTGGCAGAAAGCAGTGATGTTTCCCTTTGCAGCCCTGGGACCCAGGAACCTTTGCTAACTGTGACCCAAAATCCAGATGCCCAAAAGAAAAGGTGAACCTTTCCAACTTTGTAAAATCATTATTATTTTTTTAAGGGTAGGTTCTGTAAGTAAAGTCACAGGACAGATGACACACTGGGAAAAATATTTCTAGCTCATTTCACAGAAAAATCAGCTCATCTCCCAAGTGCACAGGCTGTTTGTAGATAGAAGTCAGTAAATGGCCAGTTGTTTGTAGAAAAATGTGGGAAGGACATTAACAGAAACCTCCCGAGGAACAAACTAGCTTTTAAGTATAAAAAGCTGCTGGGCTTTACCTGTCAAAGAAGAAAACCAAATAAAAATGGCCCTGTGATGGCAGTTGTAAGCCAGCAGTTTAGCCAAACCTAAAAGCCCACATTAAATTTTTGAGGGCATTTCTTTTGAAGAATGTCCTCAAAAATTCTATTTCTAGGTAATTAAACAAAACAATGGGAAGCAAGAACTCAAATGAATACTTCTATGCTGATGTTCATAACATTATACACAATAACCCAAAGGTAGGAACAGCATGAATGTTCACCAGCAATTGGAAAGATGACTGTGTTTTTGTATGTATGACATATGTTTATATCATGTATAAACATATGTACATATATATGTATATATATACACTTATACATGACTATCATTTGGCCTTGAAAAGTAAAGAAATTCTGACACATATCACAACTTGAGTGAATAATAAAGGCACTATACTAAGTGAAATAAACAACACATATAAGACAAATATTCAGGGTTCCTTTTATGTAATGCATTAGATAGGCTTCTCCAGAAGAACTGAAGTGATATAATGAATGCATACAAAGGAGTGTAGCCCCTTGGTTTACTCATTGGCTGGGTAGTCCAACAGGGGCTGGCTGCTCACTGCAGATGCTGAAAACCCAGCAACTTTTTGATTCATGAGGTTGGACTATTCAGCAGTCCCATCTGGCACTAAAGATCTGGAGGAGTCCTGGAGAGCTGTTGGTTCTTAAGCCATGCTTGAAGGCCAGAGAAGCTGCTTTCTGATGACTGGAAGGATGACAGGCAGCATGGTAGCATTGAGAGAAGACACACACTCACCAGCGAGAAGTGGAAGCGGGCAGGCCAAAGCATCCCTGTTTGTCCCTCAGATCCCATCGTGTCTGGGTTACCACCAAGAAATAGTTTCATAAACCCACTCAGAGGTGTGTATCTTAATTGATTTCAGATCCAGTAAAGCAGACAGCCAGGATCAGCCATCCAGAAGAGTCAAACTCATGGAGACAGAAAATAAGTTAGAATATACTGGAGGCTGAGAAGGGGGAGTGGAAGCTCCTACTGAAGTCTCAGTGCGGATGATGGAGTGATTCTGCAGATGAGATGTGGTGCTGGCTACACAGCTGTATACTTAAAATCATTCCTGCTGGGCTACAAACGTATGTTTTTCTGTCTTTGCTTACAAACAAGGTCTTGTTGGGTAGTCCACACTGGCTTTGAATTCGGGATTCTCCTGGTCAGCCTCCTGAATGCTGAGATTACCATCATTGTGCCCAGCACACACACACACACACACACACACACACACACACACTCACACACGCACATACACACACTCACACACGCACATATACACACTCACACATGCACATGTGTGTACATGCACAAGAGAACAAAAGCACACACACACATATCTGCTGGGCATAATGGTGGTACACACACACATATCATACTACCAAATATACACCATAATACCAAAAGAAATTGGCTGGTAATAAAGTCAGGAGTGTAAGTAGAAGACTCAGATCTGGGAGAGACACCACTCAACATATGTCTCCTGAACTATGTAAATATATTATGTAATTACCCAACAAGTCATTTCTGAAGAGCCATCTGGACTTCTCAGATCACTTCTGCACTGTGAGGTTTTTTTCTCAATGCAAATATTGCTTTTTTTTTTTTTTCCATCCCAGTGCCTTAAAAAGCACCTACATCATTGCATCATTGTAAGACTGAGGAGACAAACTTCCACAAGCCAGAACATTAAGCAGCCCTGGCTAACTGAAGTAAATCTTCAGTTTCCTTTTGTCAATCCAGAGAGGTGCAGGTTGGGGCAACCAAGAGGCCATCTCCATCCTGGTCTTTGAGGGGCTGGTTACTTCACTGAGCGCACTTGCCTGAAGATGTAGCCTCCTACACAGGGAAACAAGACAGACCAGTTCTGACTACCTTACTCTCTGTGATTTATACACTTGCCAAAGCACTCCTGTTTTGTATGTGAAGCCATTTTTTTTTTTTTTTTTTTTTGGTTATTTGGATTGGTCTTTTGAGACAGGGTCTTGCTAGAGAGTCCAGGTTTGTCTTAAACTTATGGTAATCCTCCTGCTTCAGCCTCTCACGTTCTGGGGTTACAAATGTGTGATATAACACCATGCTTTCCACTGACCATTAATACATCATGCCCTCTTTCATCTGACTCCTTTTGGCCTGCAGTCCTTCCCTACAGGGGCACTGCAGAAGGAAGAAAAGGGCTTCAGCTCTGCCCCACCCAATCCAGTTCCCAGCTGACCAGCCTCTACTTGAATGATTCCATCCCAAGAGAGACAACCTCTACTGAAGGACCTGGTCCAGTACCACTGACATTTGTCCTTATGCTGCCCAGAGACTTCGACTCCTCCATCCAGTTTTATTTTCTAGAAACATAAAAAGAAAATCTAATACCTGTTCAGCATGAAGTAGCTTCAGATAATTTAGAGTGACTACTTGGTAGATGGGAGTCGGCTCTGGGTTCCATCTCCAACATTGCCAAGAGCCGAAGCAAATCCCAAATCCTAGGGTAGGTATCACAGGCTGTGGCTTCCATCTTGCAATGATTCACTCTCAGGCTTTTCCCTCCTCTCCTGATAAACCCAACTCTCAAATAAGCTTGACACCACTACCACCAGCACTCCTCGGGGCCCACAGCCAGGAAAGAAAGAAATCCTTCCAACACATGAACAGCCTAAGGAACCTCTCCCCTCTTGGAAAGTCTATTGTACATGTTAATTAATTTATTTATCTTGGTTGGTTTGCCGTTTTGTTTTGTTTGGTTTTGCTTTTTAAGATTGTGTCTCTGTCTACAGCTTTGGCTGACCTGGAGTTTCCTATGTAGGACAGATTTGTAGCAATCCTCTTGTCCCAGTCTTGGGTTGGCAGTGTTGGGATGGCAGGTATGTATCAACATGCCTGGCTCAGCCTACATCTGGACTGCAGCTTTAGGACAGGGCCAGAAAAACAGAACCAAAGAAGTAGGAGGTAGGGACTGCCTGACCCAAGACTCCAATAAGCTAGGCAGGACATTATATGTGGGGAATTACATTACATAGGAGGGCATTTTCATATGGAATAATAACAAATGTGTGCCCAAGGGAAGGGTAAAATGTAGAGCTAACTCAGTCATGGCTCACATGATTCATAAGCTCAGCCTCTAGGGACAGTGAGACTCTGTGATCTGTCCTGCCCTTCCTCCACCTCAGATGGAGTGGCATCTTCCCCGTTCTTTCATCGGCATAGTGTTCTCCTGACCTGTGGAGGTAAGTGTCGTGAGAAGTATTCTAGGTACGGTATCAATGGCCTAATGTCACAATCTTGAATAACAAAGTTGTCATAGCTAACTTTCATGCTTTTTTCAGGTTTTTTCCATATAAAAATACACATATGTTTTACTAAGGTCTTAAAAAGAGTTTTTTTGTGGGTTTTTTTTTGGGGGGGTGTCTGGCTTTGTTATTGTTGTTTTTGTTTTTTCTGAAGAGCATAGACTTGTGTTGGTATCTAAGATGTGAAGAATGACATTTATCAAAAAGACAGCTTGGCATTGGTTTTGTGTCATTATAAAAAGTAAGTTAGCATTAGAATAATTTTGTAAATAATATAGGAGAAACAAACTGAACAGCTCAGAGAGATGGCAGCTCCATGCAGATAGTGACTATGGATTTTGAACATTGCATACATGTCAATTATTTTTACATATTCATATATCCAATCATTTGTCCCTCTGTCTTCCCTTCCCTTCCACCCTTCCTTCCCTTTTTCTCCTTTCCATCCTCCTTCCTTCCTTTCTTTGCATCATTGTTGCTGAGACAGGACCTCACTGTATTAACCAGTCTGGTCTCAAATACCCAATCTTTCTGCCTTGGTCTCCTATGTGCTGGGATTGCAGGTACGTGATGTCATGCCTGGGGCAATTGAAACTCCTTTTACCTTTTTGCTATGGATTGATCCTTTCAACCCATTTTTAATTATCTCCACCAAACGACTATGCTCTTCACTGGCTTCATCAATCTCTTTCCTCTTTAACATGAAAATATTTTAACATTCGACGAGACGTCGCGGGACATATTTCATTGTCTGAGCAGTGAGATGGGAGGCAAGCCAAAGTTACTTTATCTCTTACAAGTGGAGTTTTCTTTAAAAGCAATTTAAAATGTTTAATTGCGACTGCAACATATAATATAAAACTTACCCCCTGAATCACTGTATGTGTGTAGTTCAGAAGTGTGAACCATTGTATGTGTGAACTACAGTTCAGAAGTGTCAAGAGTGTTCACATTGCCACACAGATGAGCTCCAGAACATTCTAGGCTTGCAAAACAGTCGAGTTTTTTCACATTAAACAACGTTCTCCACTGTTCCCTCAGCCTTTGTCAGACACTCTTCTACAACAATGACATTGGCAACTTTAGATGCTCCACAGTAATAGAATCACCTCAGATTTGCATTTTTTTTAAAAAAAACTGTATTTTGAGATTTAGTAAGTTTCCTCAAGGTTTGTCCATACTTTAACAAGAATCAGAATTTCATTCTTCGGGGTTGAGTGATAGTTCATTTGACCGCAGCCCACTGCACCTTGTTTACCCACTCGTCTGACAGTGGGTATTTAGATGGATTCCACTGTTTGGTTACTGAATATAATGCTGCTCTGATTATGGGTGTGCAAACATGTTCTGCATTTACTTATTTTGCACTTATATCTAACTAGACCCTGGAATTATGAGTGTTCATCTGTTTTTCTTCAAGGTGTCTCCACAAGATGTTTTATAGCAACTGCATTATTTTACATTCTCACTGACTGGGTGGGTACAAGGTTCCAGCTTCCCTGGTCTCTACACCAACACTTGTTGTTTTCTATTTCTTTGACAGTAGCCATTCTGGTGGTATCTTCGTTAGGGCTTAATTGCTGTGAACAGACACCATAACCATGGTTACTCTTATAAAGGAAAACATTTCGCTGGGGCTTGTATATAGGTTTACAGGTTTAATCCACTGTCATCGTGGTTGGAAGCAGGGTGGCACACAGACAGACATGGTACTAGAGAGGTAGTTTGAGAATTATACATCTGGATCCAAAGGCAGCAGGAGAGAGAGAGAGAGAGAGAGAGAGAGAGAGAGAGAGAGAGAGAGAGAGAGAGAGAGAGAGAACGAGAACCACTGGCTTAAACATTTGAAACCTCAAAGCCCACCCCCTCAGTGACACACTTCCTCAAATAAGGCCACATGTTCTAATAGTGCTACTCTCTGATGACCAAACATTCAAGTCTATGAGCCTATGTGGGAGTTGTTCTTACTCAAACCATCACAGGTAGGTATGAGGACACAGCTCACAGTGGCTTTGATTTGCATTTCTCTAGTGATTAGTGATAATTGATATTTTTCCAGGCTCTTTATTCATGTGCGTATCTTTAGAAAAACATCAGTTCAAACCCGTTGCCATCCTTGTTCTGTTCCTTCTTGCTTTTCTTTGCTGCTGAGGATGGAACCCAGGACCTTGTGCATACTGGGTAAGTTCTGCCTGACAGACTCTGCGGGCAGCTCTGACTTCTACTTTGCATCTTGAAACTGGGTCTCTTTAA
Source organism: Mus caroli (assembly GCF_978045245.1). NCBI lineage: Eukaryota > Metazoa > Chordata > Mammalia > Rodentia > Muridae > Mus > Mus caroli. The sequence continues at coordinate 79,257,699 of NW_028227270.1, read as the reverse complement.
ACTGTCTGGGCTTTATCTGAGTCTATAGCCCAAACAGTCTTGGAACTTATGATCCACTTGCCTCTGCTTCTCCAGTGTTTGGGATGATGGACACGGCCCTTTGCCCAGTTTCTGACCCAGTAAGTTGGAGTATTGCCATTATTGTTGAGTTATGCATGTCAGATACAAGACCCCCAGGTATTTATTTCCATTTTCATCCTCTCAATTGTTTTCCCCAATGCTAAGAACACTCCTTGGCTATAACACCAAAATATAGATAGCAAAAGAAAAGAAAAATTGGATCAGAGGGGTCTCTCTCTCTTTCTCTCTCTCTCTCTCTCTTTCTGAAATATCTGTCTGGTTATAAATCTGTGCATAACATCTATCAGTCTCACAATTGATCTGCTTTTCAGTACTTTGTTTCTATCAAACACACACATACATACACACATGCACACACACACATACACTCACATGCTCACAATTCATACACACCTGTGATTATAAATCTTCCAGGCTCTTGAGAGTCTTACCCTCCATTCCTCATTGCTGTCTGTTGAGAAGCTGACCTTCTTTCACATTGCTCTGGAGAATCTGATCAGAGGTATCTTCGCCTCATCCCTCGTGTCCATCCAAGCATCCAAAGTCATCTCTCAACCACCCAGAGACACAAAACTGCCTACATTGTCTGAAATGCAACAGCTGTGTGTGCGCCTCTTTGCTCCGAGTACTAAACACGCTCTTATTTTTACTGGTATCAAAAGACACATTCATTTAATATTGAGATTTATGATGCAGTTAGGCAAACAACATGATGAAATTTTGGATCATCTTAAACTTTTTCTCTTAGAGCATTGGCTGCTGGAGGCTTTCATTAGCATTTAAATCAGTGTGTTTTTAAAGTCTATTCTGAAATGAATTATGTCTCTTATGACATTTACTTAAATTTATGAAACATACCAAAATATGTAACTTCAGCAACAACTGTTAGATTCCAGTTACGAATGATGATAGACATTTGTTGCTGCATTAGCCAGGGTTCTCTAAAGGAATGAGACTGAGAGAAGGGATATGTAGATTAAAAGGGATTTATTAGACTGACTTACAGGTGGTAGTTCAGCAATGGCTGTCTCACACCGGAGATGCCTAGAATACTGTAGCTGTATAGCCCATGGGGCTGGGTATCTCAGCAGTCCTAAGATGGTGCTGAAGATCCGGAGGATTTCAGTCTTCAGTCTATATTGGAATCCCAAAGGATTTAGTTTTGATATCAGCAAGCAAATGCCACAGCAGCGGGATAGGAGAACTTGCCAGACAGATGGAGGCCAAGAAGGAAAAAAAAACCAAAAAAACAAAAAAGCAGTTTCCCTTTTCCCTATCCTGTTATGTGGGCTGACATATTCTACAGCTAGAATGGGTTCTCCTGCTTCAAATCATCCGATCAAGAAAAGTCCCTCAAAGTCAAAGGAGTGTCCAACATCTTGGGGGTGAGTGATGCTGGATGTAGTCACTTGACAACCAAGATTCACCATCACCACTACTGTCTCTGGAACAGATGTACTACTGCAAAATCTTCAACAGAGCCTTCCCAGAACATAGCCCAACTCAGCCACTCACTGGCTCCCCCAGGGAATGCTTTCTACCCTCTAAGGGACTTCCTGGAGACTTGAGTCCTCATCGTCACCTTTATATAACCCAACCATACAAACAGAAGTACAGAAAAACTGCTTATAGGAAATATACACAGCTCCTCACATTAACAGATTCAGTATTGGTCAACTTGTATACTATCACAATTCAAATTTACATGTACTCCTCAATCAACTCTTGAAGTCATTCACAGATTCTAGATATGCGTAGAGGGGCAAAATTTTGGCTCTCCAGTACACAGCTTCTCAGCTGAAATAGACAGAAGCGATGCTATCTGCCCTACATCAATCCCTGCCCTGTAAATAGTCCCATCTCAGGACCTATTGTTCTATCATCTTTGTATCTATCTATCATCTACCCATAAATCTATATTGGTGGGTTTTGTTGTTGTTGTTGTTGGAGGTGTTTTCATTGCTTAGAATGGCCCCAAGCAAAGTACTGAAGTACCGTGCAAGAAGACGATGCCCTGCCTACTGGAGAATACACATGCATTAGCTGCTTTTCTTGCTCCTGTGACAAAACATCAAACCAGAATCAGCTTAAGGAAGGAACAGTTATTCTGACTCAGTTTCAGAAGGAATACAGTTCCTTATGGTAGGGAAGACATGTTCCCAAAATATTTCCATAGAATTCAAACATTACTTATATGCTTATTAAGCTATCTACAGCTGTAGCTTTCAATAGTCTTCTAGCTGACATGAAGAATTAACATCATTCAGGTTACATTTAGATCTGTTTGTATATTTAAAGGCATAAGAATTGATTGGTGTAGTATAATGTCTGTTAACCTTTGTGTGTGAGAAGTTAAAAGACCAATAGTTCTCAGGTATGTGTGGATTATAAATTGAACCCGAACAGAACAGGAAATGGATGTGGGACTACAACGGAAAACAACAGTTCATGGTACAAGGACAGAATTGACAAGTCTGTCTTTCTCTCTCCTAAATGTCTCTCTCCAGTTAAGAATTGTACCCTACACTGAGAAGCAGGTATTGCATCTGTTGGTCGCAAGGATAACCCCCCAAATTCCCATAGCATCCAGATGAAGTTGTCTACTGTCCACAAGATGTTCAGCAAAGACACCAGGATGTATTTGCCTGAAGAAGAATGGAAGAGACCTGAAAAGAGCCATCTAAGGTGACAAGTTACACTGCAGCAGATCGGAGCCATGAATTCACGCTGTGTCTAATGATCCAGGGATGGGTCCGCAGGGAAGTAAGGGCCAAGGCTGAGAAAAAAAAGCTACTACAACCATCTCTTATTTAATTAGGACTGAGTTCACACCGGACCATTGGGTGGACTCAGCCTCCCGGAAGTCAGCTCCCGGAAGTCTGATGGCTGTGCGCCAGCACTCTGCATTTAAGCCAAGCTTGGCTACAAACCTGATAAAAATGAAATTCAGTCTTCTGGTCACTGCTGTGTTCCTACTTTTCACCATCCAGGATACACTTCCTAAACCAGGTGTAGTATTGTTAAGCGCTCCGTGCTGCCTGTATGATCCAGGCAGGGCTTCTATCTGTGGAGTTCTGCTCTATTGGCTGACTAGACCGTCTCTTCCAACTTTGCTCTGAATCAAAGCCACATGTCTCTGTTTCATGACCAACATTTTTATTAGAGCTAAAGACTGACCCTAAAGGCTCATCTATGCTGCACAATATCGACCACTGAGTTATCAGTACGAATCTTCTTTTCTTTTTCTACACTATTTTGAAATGAGGTCATGCTGTGTAGCTTAGGGTGGCCTCAGACAGTGTCTCTGCCTTGGCCTCCTCAAGTCACAGGATCACAGATGTGTACCGTGACATCTAGCTTAACCCACTTTTTAACTCTGTTTATCTTGGATGCACTTCTCTGCAGCTGTTGAGATAAATGACAATAATTACAGCAAGCATTTGTCAAAGGCTTGCTGAGTGCAAGGTTACACATCCAAGTTCCCTGTGGTCTAGATTCTCAGCCAACCCACTCATCTTCTTAGACACCTTAAGTAAAACTCACTTATTTTATAGGAAAAACATTTTTCTAATAAATCCATTAAAAGTGATACATATAACAGCAACAACAATAAAAACATCACATATTTTTATTTGTTCCTTGCTCTTCCTTTTTAGGGGATGACGTTGTCATGGTGCCATTAATACCTGAACTGCATTTTATTTCACATAGGGCCTCAGGTACTCACATGGGTAAGCAGATACACGGAAATGAAAAGAATCCTCATTATTAGTCCAAAATCTATGATAATCCTATAAACCCTAAGTATGCAGTTTTAATGCCCCCAATTGTCCCAATCCATGGGTTATAAAAGAGTTAACTTGTTTTCCCTAAATGTCAATCAAAGATCTGGGCATGGACCCTGAGTTTCAGGAAGCAACTGGCATCCTGATATTTAATCAATGAGGTATTTTGTTTATTTAAGCATTCCTTCTCAATATTTGTATCCCAAGCCCTACAGTGTGGAATCAGTGTCTGAGAAACCAGGAAGAAAATCTGACCCAAAGCTAGGTAAGTGCCAGTTTCTGATGCAGGAAGAATTAAAGTTAAATCCACCCTGGTTCAGTGAAGGATGACATGTCACCTTTTAAGGTTTCCTCTGTCCAATTACTGTATGAACCCATATCCAGTAGTGTTATAGTAGATGTCTTCCCATGAGGAAGATTCCTCATCTTCAACCCAAGCTTGTTCTTTTTCAGTGCATTCACACTGTAGGATCCTTCCTGAGGTTTGCTGTAATAGATTTGACTTGTACTTCCATGAGGTACCATCACTTGTCTTAAAGGGTGGAAGGAAGCCAATGGATGGTGACCTGAATTCGGGAGGGAAAACTCCATTTTCCTCTGTAGGCGGAGCCAAGTGCAAAGTGAGAGCAGTGTATTTTGGGTCTAATGCACCTCTTGTTCAGCTTGGTGCAGCCAGAATCTACATACCATTTTTCTTAGTGGAAAGGCAGAGAGAGAAGCTGACACCTTCAGGAACAGCGAATGCCACACTTGTTTCTGCTCCCCCTGGATTTATCATGGAAGATGATCTAATCTATCCATTCCCAGAAGAGAGTGTCTTGTAGCACTGGGTATTCTCAGCATGCCAAAGTTCTATGCCCACAGACAAGGTCCATCTCGCCTACTGTCAAGACTTTGGATAGATGTGTGGATGCTCAGATGCCTTGCTCCCTTCTCCTTTCTCATACATATTTCTGGCTTTGTGTATCCCCAGGATTTTGCCCATGTCCTTCATCACTGTGGGCTCCAAGATACACTTTACTTGGTCTGTGAAAAACAGCTGACTCAATCCATTCCCTGAAAACCTCCATGGACTTCTTCACTATTGATTCAGGTTGGACTCCACTTGCATTGGTGAAATTTCAGCCTGGGTTATTCCTGTCCAGTCTTAATACTGAAATTCTAGAGAGTAGCCACCCAATCTGGAAGCCACGACAAAACTCTTGATGGATGTGGGGAACTAGTTCAATATGTCACATCCACATCATCCTAGATCAGATTGCCTGGGGGCACAATGACCAAGCTTTCCCATCCATAGAAGACATGCTTCAGGCTGTCCCTACAGCCCCCCTCCAGCTCTTTAAGAGAGATCCTTAGGGAGGCCCTGGTTTTCACTCTAATTCATTTTTTCTAGTCTTTGTCAGAGACTGGGGTTGGTGGAGGGTGGCTGATCTGTAAGTCTCCAGAAAACTATGTGTCTGTCCTATACAATCTCAGCAAGCTGTTGGCCCAAAGTCTTGTGTTTTGCATCAACCATGTATCTTTCACTTCATATAAACAATACCCTTAACTTTTCATCCTGAAATCTCTTCTTGGTACATTTGTTCATTTTCCATTCATCTTTTCCTTTCTAAATTTTCAATGATGTCCCTGAGCCAGGTGCGGAGAGATGGCTCAGTTAAAATAGCAGGGAATGAACATTACACTAGAAATAAATGTGGTATATTTAAGAATTTATGACAGGTTTTGAGACAGATGTTGATTTTACTTCAAAATAAAGTACAGTTATTTTATGCAACTTTCATGAGTAATTTATCTTGTATAATTGCATTCTCTGTACATTTGTTAATTGTATTCACAATCTGATTGAATTAAAGGGAATAGTGCATGCCAGTTGATTACTAGGTAACAATGAAGAGATTTATACACAGGTCTCCATTTATACAAATGTATATTCTGGCATTTCATAGTTATGTCCACATATATAGAAGCCCATGCATACATGCTGATCCTAATATTTAGAAAGTAATCAAACTATTTCAGTGTATACAAATAAGATTGTGAATATGTGAATACACATATTCTTTGAAGGTAATAGCATGGTGTTTGGTAGGGTAGCACACAAAGCCACTTTGTTAATATTATCATTTGAGAGAACTTTCTGTACTTGGAACTTAGTCAGCTAGGAAGAGAATATGTATATATACAGTTATTATAAATTATGTTAATAGGTTATATGTATATTTGTTAATAGAGTTTTTATCATTTCTGACATTCGTTTCATTTTAAATTTCACTCACAAGTTACATGGCTATATCTAAAATGAGTTACCGACTCACATAAATAACATTGTAGGGATCAGCGCCGGGGTAGCGGGAGCGCAGGGTTGCCTGACACCCGCCAGCTACCCACGACCCCCCACCGCAGGATTTTGGGACTGCTGGTGAGTGGAACACAGCTTCTGCTCCAGTCCAATCACGCGGGACCTGAGACTGCTCTGGTTGGGGAGAGAGAAATCGGGCCTACATAGGGCCACAACCCTCTTCCGGTCAGAAAAGCACCGGGGCAGCTGGGGCGCAGGATCAGCTGACACTCGCCAGCTACCCACAACACCCGCCACAGGATCTTAAGACTTCTGGTGAGTGGAGCACAGCTTCTGCTCCAATCCAATTGCGCGGGACCTGAGACTGCATTAGTTAGGGAAGCAGAAACCGGCCTGAGTAGGGCCACAGGCCTCATCCGGCCGGATCAGCGCCGGGGCAGCGGGAGCGCAGGGTTGCCTGACACCCGCCAGCTACCCACGACCCCCGCCGCAGGATTTTGGGACTGCTGGTGAGTGGAACACAGCTTCTGCTCCAGTCCAATCAAGCAGGACCTGAGACTGCTCTGGTTGGGGAGAGAGAAATCCGGCCTACATAGGGCCACAACCCTCTTCCGGTCAGAAAAGCACCGGGGCAGCTGGGGCGCAGGGTCGGCTGACACTCACCAGCTACCCACAACACCCGCCACAGGATCTTAAGACTTCTGGAGAGTGGAACACAGCTTCTGCTCCAATCCAATTGCACGCGGGAACCAGAGACTGCATTAGTTAGGGAAGCAGAAAACCGGCCTGAGTAGGACCACAGGCCTCTTCCGGCTGGACCAGCACCGGGGTACCGTCAGCTACCCACGACCCCCGCCGCAGGATTTTGAGACTGCTGGTGAGTGGAACACAGCTTCTGCTCCAATCTTTAAACAGTGACAACGATAACAACTAACCCCAGAGATTACCAGATGGCGAAAGGTAAACGTAATAATCTTACTAACAGAAACCAAGACCACTCACCATCATCAGAACCCAGCACCCCCACTTCGCCCAGTCCAGGGCACCCCAACACACCGGAAAAGCTAGACACGGATTTAAAAGCATATCTCCTGATGATGATAGAGGACTTCAAGAAGGACTTTAATAACACACTTAAAGAAATACAGGAGAACACTGCTAAACAGGCAGAAGACAATAAAGAGGAAGCACAAAAATCCCTTAAAGAATGGCAGGAGAACAATGCTAAAGAGTTACAAATCCTTAAAGAAAAACAGGATAACATAATCAAACAGGTAGAAGTCCTTACAGAAAAACAGGAAAACACATCCAAACAGATGATGGAAATGAACAAAACCATACTAGACCTAAAAAGGGAAGTAGACACAATAAAGAAAACCCAAAATGAGGCAACACTGGAGATAGAAACCCTAGGAAAGAAATCTGGAACCATAGATACGAGCATCAGCAACAGAATACAAGAGATGGAAGAGAGAATCTCAGGTGCAGAAGATTCCATAGAGAACATCGGCACAACAATCAAGGAAAATGTAAAATGCAAAAAGATCCTAACTCAAAACATCCAAGAAATACAGGACACAATGAGAAGACCAAACCTACGGATAATAGGAGTGGATGAGAATGAAGATTTTCAACTCAAAGGACCAGCAAACATCTTCAACAAAATTATAGAAGAAAACTTCCCAAATCTAAAGAAAGAGATGCCCATGAACATACAAGAAGCCTACAGAACTCCAAATAGACTGGACCAGAAAAGAAATACCTCCCAACACATTATAATCATAACAACAAATGCTCTAAATAAAGATAGAATACTAAAAGCAGTAAGAGAAAAAGGCCAAGTAACATATAAAGGCAAGCCTATCAGAATTACACCAGATTTTTCACCAGAGACTATGAAAGCCAGAAGATCCTGGACGGATGTTATACAGACACTAAAAGAACACAAATTCCAGCCCAGGCTACTATACCCAGCCAAACTCTCAATTAACATAGATGGAGAAACCAAAGTATTCCACGACAAAACCAAATTCACACATTATCTCTCCACGAATCCAGCCCTTCAAAGGATAATAACAGAAAAAAACCAATACAAGGACAGGAACCACGCCCTAGAAACAACAAGAAGGTAATCCCTCAACAAACCTAAAAGAAGACAGCCACAAGAACAAAATGCCAACTTTAACAACAAAAATAACAGGAAACAACAATTACTTTTCCTTAATATCTCTTAATATCAATGGACTCAACTCCCCGATAAAAAGACATAGACTAACAAACTGGCTACACAAACAAGACCTAACATTTTGCTGCTTACAGGAAACTCATCTCAGAGAAAAGGATAGACACTACCTCAGAATGAAAGGCTCGAAAACAATTTTCCAAGCAAATGGCACGAAGAAACAAGCTGGAGTAGCCATTCTAATATCTGATAAGATTGACTTCCAACCCAAAGTCATTAAAAAAGACAGGGAGGGACACTTCATACTCATCAAAGGTAAAATCCTCCAAGAGGAACTATCAATCCTGAATATCTATGCTCCAAATACAAAGGCAGCCACATTCATTAAAGAAACTTTAGTAAATCTCAAAGCACACATTGCACCTCATACAATAATAGTGGGAGACTTCAACACACCACTTTCACCAATGGACAGATCATGGAAACAGAAACTAAACAGGGACACAGTGAAACTAACAGAAATTATGAATCAAATGGATCTGGCAGATATCTACAGAACATTCTATCCTAAAACAAAAGGATATACCTTCTTCTCAGCACCTCATGGTACCTTCTCCAAAATTGACCACATAATTGGTCACAAAGCAGGCCTCAACAGATATAAAAATATTGAAATTGTCCCATGCATCCTATCAGATCACCATGGACTAAGGCTGATCTTCAATAACAAAATAAATAATAGAAAGCCAACCTTCACGTGGAAACTGAACAACACTCTTCTCAATGATACTTTGGTCAAGGAAGGAATAAAGAAAGAAATTAAGGACTTTTTAGAGTTCAATGAAAATGAAGCCACAACATACCCAAACTTATGGGACGCAATGAAAGCATTTCTAAGAGGAAAACTCATAGCTCTGAGTGCCTCCAAAAGGAAACTAGAGAGAGCACACATTAGCAGCTTGACAACACACCTAAAAGCACTAGAACAAAAGGAAGCAAATTCACCCAAGAGGAGTAGACGGCAGGAAATAATCAAACTCAGGGGTGAAATCAACCAAGTGGAAACAAGAAAAACTATTCAAAGAATCAACCAATCAAGGAGCTGGTTCTTTGAGAAAATCAACAAGATAGATAAACCCTTAGCCAGACTCACTAGAGGGCACAGGGAAAGCATCCTAATTAACAAAATCAGAAATGAAAAAGGAGACATAACAACAGATCCTGAAGACATCCAAAACACCATCAGATCCTTCTACCAAAGGCTATACTCAACAAAACTGGAGAACCTGGATGAAATGGAGAAGTTCCTAGACAGATACCAGGTACCAAAGTTGAATCAAGATCAGGTTAATGATCTAAACAGCCCTATATCCCCCAAAGAAATAGAAGCAGTCATTAATAGTCTCCCAACTAAAAAAAGCCCAGGACCAGATGGGTTTAGTGCAGAGTTCTATCAGACCTTCAAAGAAGATCTAATCCCAGTTCTTCACAAACTATTCCACAAAATAGAAACAGAAGGTTCTCTACCCAACTCATTCTATGAAGCCACAATTACGCTGATACCTAAACCACAAAAAGACCCAACAAAGATAGAAAACTTCAGACCAATATCCCTTATGAATATTGATGCAAAAATCCTCAATAAAGTTCTTGCTAACCGAATCCAAGAACACATCAAAACAATCATCCATCCTGACCAAGTAGGTTTCATCCCAGGGATGCAGGGATGGTTCAATATACGGAAATCCATCAACGTAATCCAGTATATAAACAAACTCAAAGACAAAAACCACATGGTCATCTCGTTAGATGCGGAAAAAGCATTTGACAAGATCCAACACCCATTCATGATAAAAGTCTTGGAAAGATCAGGAATTCAAGGCCCATACCTCAACATGATAAAAGCAATCTACAGCAAACGAGTAGCCAACATCAAAGTAAATGGTGAGAAGCTTGAAGCAATCCCTCTAAAATCAGGGACTAGACAAGGCTGTCCACTTTCTCCATACCTATTCAACATTGTACTTGAAGTCCTAGCCAGAGCAATTCGACAACAAAAGGAGATCAAAGGGATACAAATTGGAAAAGATGAAGTCAAAATATCACTTTTTGCAGATGATATGATAGTATATATAAGTGACCCTAAAAATTCCACCAGAGAACTCCTAAGCCTGATAAACAGCTTCGGTGAAGTAGCTGGATATAAAATTAACTCAAACAAATCAATGGCCTTTCTCTACACAAAGAATAAACAGGCTGAGAAAGAAATTAGGGAAACAATACCCTTCTCAATAGTCACAAATAATATAAAATATCTTGGCGTGACTCTAACTAAGGAAGTGAAAGATCTGTATAATAAAAACTTCAAATCTCTGAAGAAAGAAATTATAGAAGATCTCAGAAGATGGAAAGATCTCCCATGCTCATGGATTGGCAGGATCAACATTGTAAAAATGGCTATCTTGCCAAAAGCAATCTACAGATTCAATGCAATCCCCATCAAAATTCCAAATCAATTCTTCAACGAATTAGAAAGTGCAATCTGCAAATTCATCTGGAATAACAAAAAACCTAGGATAGCAAAAACTCTTCTCAAGGATAAAAGAACCTCTGGTGGAATCACCATGCCGGACCTAAAGCTCTACTACAGAGCAATTGTGATAAAAACTGCATGGTACTGGTATAGTGACAGACAAATAGACCAATGGAATAGAATTGAAGACCCAGAAATGAACCCACACACCTATGGTCACTTGATCTTCGACAAGGGAGCTAAAAACATCCAGTGGAAGAAAGACAGCATTTTCAACAAATGGTGCTGGCACAACTGGTTGTTAACATGTAGAAGAATGCGAATCGATCCATTCCTATCTCCTTGTACTAAGGTCAAGTCTAAGTGGATCAAGGAACTTCACATAAAACCAGAGACACTGAAACTTATAGAGGAGAAAGTGGGGAAAAGCCTTGAAGATATGGGCACAGGGGAAAAATTCCTGAATAGAACAGTAATGGCTTGTGCTGTAAGATCGAGAATTGACAAGTGGGACCTCATGAAACTACAAAGCTTCTGCAAGGCTAAAGACACCATCAATAAGACAAAAAAACCACCAACAGATTGGGAAAGGATCTTCACCTATCCTAAATCAGATAAGGGACTAATATCCAATATATATAAAGAACTCAAGAAGGTGGACTCCAGAAAGTCAAATAACCCCATTAAAAAATGGGGCTCAGAACTGAACAAAGAATTCTCACCTGAGGAATACCGAATGGCAGAGAAACACCTGAAAAAATGTTCAACATCCTTAATCATCAGGGAAATGCAAATCAAAACAACCCTGAGATTCCACCTCACACCAGTCAGAATGGCTAAGATCAAAAATTCAGGTGACAGCAGATGCTGGCGAGGATGTGGAGAAAGAGGAACACTCCTCCATTGTTGGTGGGATTGCAAGCTTGTACAACCACTCTGGAAATCAGTCTGGCGGTTCCTCAGAAAATTGGACATAGTACTACCGGAGGATCCAGCAATACCTCTCCTGGGCATATATCCAGAAGATGTCCCAACCGGTAAGAAGGACACATGCTCCACTATGTTCATAGCAGCCCTATTTATAATAGCCAGAAGCTGGAAAGAACCCAGATGTCCCTCAACAGAGGAATGGATACAGAAATTATGGTACATTTACACAATGGAGTACTACTCAGCTATTAAAAAGAATGAATTTATGAAATTCCTAGCCAAATGGATGGACCTGGAGGGCATCATCTTGAGTGAAGTAACACAATCACAAAAGAACTCACACAATATGTATTCACTGATAAGTGGATATTAGCCCAAAACTTAGGATACCCAAGATATAAGATACAATTTGCTAAACGCATGAAACTCAAGAAGAATGAAGACCAAAGTGTGGACACTGTGCACCTTCTTAGAATTGGGAACAAAACACCCAGGGAAGGAGTTACAGAGACAAAGTTCGTAGCTGTGATGAAAGGATGGACCATTTAGAGACTGCTGTATCCAGGGATCCATCCCATAATCAGCTTCTAAACGCTGACACCATTGCATACACTAGCAAGATTTTGCTGAAAGGACCCAAATATAGCTGTCTCTTGTGAGACGATGCCGGGGCCTAGCAAACACAGGAGTGGATGTTCACAGTCAGCTATTGGATGTATCACAGGGCTCCCAATGGAGAAGCTAGAGAAAGTACCCAAGGAGCTAAAGGGATCTGCAACCCTATTGTTGGAACAACATGATGTACTAACCAGAACCCCGGAGCTCTTGTCTCTAGCTGCATATGTATCGAAAGTTGGCCTAGTCGGCCATCATTGGAAAGAGAGGCCCATTGGACTTGTAAACTTTATATGCCCCAATATAGGGGAATGCCAGGGCCAAAAGAATGGGAATGGGTGGGTAGGGAAGTGGGGGGCGCTATGGGGGACTTTTGGGATAGCATTGGAAATGTAATTGAGGAAAATATGTAATAAAAATATTAAAAATCAAAAAAAAAATAAATAAATAACATTGTAAATTCTAGCCAAAGATAATCTTTGCATTTTCTGACTCTATTTGTTTGTTTTCCTCTAGGGCGTGTTCATTTTCTTAATGTTAACAATAACAAATTGAAATGTTTCCCCCCCAAAAACACATTTAAAGTCTCAACATATGGACAGACTTGGAAATAGAGATGCATACTCTATGAATCATTTCTATGGCAATTTAATAATTTTAATAACCTACTGAATTTCACATTTCATGGTATATAATTTTATATTTTGTAGAATAAATAGTAGTGAGAATCTGAAGGCATTCTTCAAAGAAATGAGTTAAACATAATTTGACAGCAGTACAACTTTCTCAGAAAGGTGCTTACGGGAAATGTAACAAGAGTTGTAGGTTTGTAATTGTCATCAAAGTAAAGTACATGCGAAAGAGTAATGTTTTATAATGAAAGCAGTTCTCGACACACACACACACACACACACACACACACACACACACATCATTTCTCACTGTGTCTCCTGGCATCTACATTCATATCCCTTTTCCATTTTTCATAGGCCTGAAGATTGACTCCAGAGCCTTGAGCATATCAGGAAAGTAATTCTGCTACTGTGGGGCATGCTTAGCCAGAGCGTTCAAAGTTCTAAATAACACACCTTCTGTGAGGCTTCTTAATTTATCAATCTTTGTCACCACCCATTGACTTCCTGTCCCAGATAATCAGGACACAGTGCCCTTAGGTCAGGATGACCTTTGCTTTCAGGATGACTCCTTGTTTCTCTAGGTTCAGGACTTATGCTATGTTGTTATGTAAATATGGTCAATTCTGAACCACGATTATGCTTATTCTCTCAGACAATATGCTGGCTCTCTTGTAAGGTGAAAATAATTGCTTCGTGGTTTTGGAATTTAACTTTTTATTTTTGTTTTTTATTAGATATTTTCTTTATTTACATTTTAAATGTATCCCCTTTCCTGGTTTCTCTTCCAAAAATCCCCTATCCCCTCCCTGCTCCCTCTGATCACTAACCCACCAACTCCTGCTTCCTGGCCCTGGCATTCCCCTATACTGGAGCATAGAACCTTCACAGGACCAAGGGCCTCTTCTTCCATTGATGGCTGACTAGGGATCCTCTGCTACATATGCAGCTAGAGCCATGAGTCCCACCATGTGTTTTCTTTGATTGGTGATTTAGTCCCAGGGAGCTCTGTGCGTACTGGTTAGTTCATATTGTTGTTCCTCCTATGGGCCTGCAAAGCCCTTCAGCTCCTTGGGAACTTTCTCTGGCTCCTTCATCGGGGACCCTGTGCTCCATCTAATGGATGGCTGTGAGCATCCACTTCTGTGTTTGTCAGGCACTGGCAGAGCCTCTCAGGAGACAACTATATCAGGCTTCTGTCAGGAAGCTCTTGTTGGCGTCTGTCTGGGTTTGGTGGTTGTATATGGGATGGATCCCCAGTTAGGGCAGACTCTGGATGGTCATTCCTTCAGTCTCTGCTTCACACTTTGTCTCTGTAACTCCTTCCATGGGTATTTTGTTTCCCCTTCTAAGAAGGATCGAAGTATCCACACTTTGGTCTTCCTTGTTCTTGAGTTTCCTGTGTTTTGCGAATTGTATCTTGGGTATTCCAAACTTAGCTCAGAAGCTCAGAGTTTAACTCTTTCCTGAGAATGTCGTAAAGAGGTGCACTGACTGTATCAACATTACCCCTGCCCTTCATCCCAACTCCAACTCCTCCTGTGTCCCCCGCCCACTCCCTCCCAAACTCATGCCTTCTTATTTAATTATGATTTTTATGTTTGTTTGTGAGGGCACACACTGTTACTCAGTTCATCCAATATCACCAAAACAATGTATGGATAGCACATTCAGTAGAGTTCTGTCGAGTTTCCTTCCTCTCTGGTGCAGACTAACTCTAAAGTTTATTTGTTGGGTTTTATTCTGCATGACCTATCTGTTGATGATGTTGATGAGAGTCGGAGATTTAAGTCATCCACACTGTGATGCAGGGACATGTCTCTCTTTATATTCCCATTAGTGTTTGTTTTATGGAACTGAGAGCCCCGACAGTCAGTGTGTACATTTCTGCAGCTGTTTTACCTCCCTGATGGATTGTTCCCTTTTGAGTACGTAGCTGCTTCCGTTGTGGCTTCTGCATTCACCTGATAGTCTTCTTGGTCAGATACAAGAATGTCTGCACGGGCCTGTTTTCATCCCTCCTTTGCTTAGTGTCGCAACATTCATCTCGAAATCTGTGACTGATTTTGTTAGTGAGCTGGGTTTCTTGAAAACAACAGATAGTTGACTTTTTTATTATTACTATTTGAATCCAACCAGCTGGTACTTTAAAGGAAAGTGTGTGTGTGTGTGTGTGTGTTCACATAGGTCTGCGTGCACGTACTTCTATGTGAGTGCATGTAATCAGGTGCTACCATGAAATGGGTTCAGGTCAGAGAAAACCTCTGGTGTCAATTTTCAGTCTCCACCTTTTTTTGAGGTAGGGCCTCTTGTTTGCTTGTTTGCCAGGCTCTTGGACCTATAAACTTCTAGGAATTTTGCTGTCCTTGTCTCCCATTTTACCTCTTCTGGTACTTAGTGCTTATTTCAGTTTGACACATACGAAGAGTCACCTGGGAAGAGAGAACTTCAACTGAATAGTTGAATCCATTATGGCCTGTGGTCGTGTCTATGCAGAATCATCTTGATTGGTGATTGGTGCTGGAGAACTATTCATCAAACAGGGAGCCCTCACCTGTGGAAAAATGCTAGCTTATATTTCCAATGAGCAAAGACTCAACGTTTTTGTTAATACTGTGTGTTTGGAATCACTATCTTAGACTTACGGGAGATGAAATGTCCAATCAAATGTGTCTTTCTGCACTTAACCTGTAGAAAGATACCATTTATATTACCTACCAAGTCTCCACTAAGAAATGATAGACATCATTTTTCTCTTCTCTCTATGGGAAGCAGCCTCAGATATACACAGTCACAGCCTCCTTAGCCTAGACCCTAAAGTTTCTCTTCTTGTCTTTGTTTCTCTTTGGGGAGTAGATGCTGAGACCAGTCTTACTACACAGATTTTGCTGGCCTCCAATTTATAATCATTTTGTCTTCCTGCCTCAGAGAGTGGGGACTGAGGGGCAAGAGACTCGAAGAATGGAGACAACACAGGCTATCTACTCAAGTCTCATTTATTGAAAGGCAACTATGAGTAGATATACACTCGCTGGGGAGTGCAGCTGGAGACACTTAACCACAAGTCCAGGATGTATGGAAGAAAAACAAGATGTTATCAAAGTGTGTTCAGCTGTGGTGGGCTTCTTGCAAAAACATCATGCTAGGAAAACAAGTCTCTTGTCAGGGTGGGAAAGTACCACCTGTAAGTAGGTAACCCGAGATGGATACAGAGATAATAGCCATTTTCTGCTAGGAGTAGGCACTCAACAGTTGTATATAACCTACGCACAACCTACTGAATACTGCATCATCTCTAGATCTGTGGTTCTCAACCTGTGTGTGGGTCATGACTCCCAGAGGGGTGACACATCAGATATCCTGCATATCAGGTGTGTACATTACAATTCATAGCAGTAGCAAAAATTATAGTTACGGAGTAGCAACAAGATAATTTTATGATTGGGCAGTCACCACAACATGAGGAACTGTATTTAAGGGTTACAACATTAGGAAGGTTAAGAACCACTGCTATAGATTATAATAATATAAAAGCTGTTAAGTGGCTTGTATAGTACTCCATTGAAGAACAATAACAAGAAGCTGGGCGTGCTTAATTGTGCTGCTTGCAGGCAGAGGCAGGTGAATCTTTGAGTTTGAGGACAGCTAGGGCTACACAGAGAAAATGAGTCTTGAATAACAAAAACAAAGAGGAGAAGTAGGAGGAAAAGAATATGCATTTGCACACATCCACCGTGTTTACATTTCCCCCATAGCTCACTGAGTCTGTTGCTGTAAATCCTGGGACACAGAGTCAACTGTACTTCCTTCACTCTGGAGAGAGAAACTATGGTGGGGCACTCTGCCCAGACCCAGACAAGAAAGGTCCCTCATTTACCTGGGATGTCCTGAGCATCTACTTACAGACTTTCCAAGATGAGCATAAGATTTCTGTCTTCCGGGTGTTGGGGGGCGGGGGGCAATTTGACATAACTCTCAGAACTAGAGATGTGATAACTGACAACGGCTACCCAAGAGGCTGTTTCCAGCCCTTCTTTGGGCAACATACATATCAACACAAAGCAGTTTTATCTTGACCAGGAGTGGGACTTGCCGGTCCTGGGAAAGACCTCATTAAAACAAACTTATCACATAATAGAGACCCTTCTCTGCTGGGCAAATCCAAGGTTCCTTTTTACAAAAGAGAAGAGTTTAGGGAAATTTGCAAACCCTGAAATGTCTCAAAAAAAAAAAAAAAAAAAAAAAAAGGAGTGTACCCAGCAAAAGATTTTGCAATCCTTGCGTTTTAGAAATAATGGGATTCTCAAAGACAGCCCATAATAGAAACCCCGGAACAATGAGGTTGTCCAGCTCCCCAGGGCTTAGCCTGATTGGGCTGAACAATTTAATGCAGAAATCCCTCTTTGCGATTCAGCAAAAAAAAACCCAGAGGCATTTGTCCGGAGAACTGCAGGGAGGACAGGAGGAGGCAGACTGGGTGTCTCTGCCCTTCCCAGATAGTTCAGATAGGTGGCCTTTCAGCCCGGCCTCATTTCACAAATGGCAACCTAGGGAACTTCCTAAACCATGGAAGCCAGCTGTTTGCTTTTTGTGTCTCCCTCTGATTATAGTGGGCTCAAGGAGAAATGGTTGGCGGGATTACTAATTTAAAAGCTTTCCACTTGAGAATCCCCCAAAGCCTTCATTTCCTATCTCGAGCCCCCAAAACCACCTCACAAGCAGCTCCAAGCTGAAGCTGCTGGCTGCGTCGTCAGAGAAATTGCAGGATGTTTCTCTCTGAACACAGGCGGCTCAGAAAAGCATAGCACCTGGAAATAGGTTAATGAGCCTCGGAATTGCCTGGGGTTGTCAAGACCAACTGTTGAGAATTCCTGTAGAGTTAAATAGGATGTGGATCTGGCGCTAGTAAATACTATTACCCATGCTTTCTGCCTGCCTGCTCTAGGGTTTGGCAGAGCGCTTGGTTGCGGTTTTGTTTTGTGGTTTTTGTTTTGTCATACACACACACACACACACACACACACATCCCTTTAACTAGACCATTGAGTGGTAGTTGGATTGTGGGGGTGGCTGAATGTGTCATTTAAAAAAGTTCTTTGGAGCAGGGAGAGCTGACCCTTGGAGGCATTGGGTAGACTAGCCGGGGCAGCGCTGGAGAGCTCACCCTAGTGGTGAGGGTGTAAGAGAGCTGGGCTCTCTGAGTGGGCTGCCCAGCTCAGTTGTCACTCAGGCCCAGATCCAGGGCTTTGAGTTGGCCCACTCAGAATCTACATCATCTGTGAACTATTGGAATGTCTGAAAGGACCAGTCCTGCTGATGAAAAGCTGCATGCTCTCCATGACACAGGATAACAAGGAAGAGTCCCAGCGATGATCCAATATTGATGGCGTGGCAGAAGCCAGATGCCGCGAACCAGACCAATGACTCACTGCAATGAACATTTGCAACTGAAGATGTGTGGACAGAGGAATATACCATGGGACACACTGGGACATACTACAGCTTCCACAATGAGATGTTTTCTATGCTTTGTTTTATTTAAGTTGTTTGTCTTTTATTTTCTTTAGTGAGGGGTTGCAAGAGAGAAGGGTGGACATAAGGAGACAGGGAGATGAGCAGGATTGGGGTACATGATGTGAAACTCACAAAGAATCAATAAAAAGTTGAAAAAAAATAGGGAGACTCACTCTGGGCAAATTCCCTAGTATTCATTCATCTGGAGTTAACATAGAGATAGTGTATGTTTTGGAATAATCCATCATGTTCAAGTTCCAGGAAAGCAAGCGATTGGCTCATGTTCTCAGAAAAAGACCCTATTGACCACAGGAAGTAAGACCCTACTAGGCACTTTAAGCATCACATTTTAGTTTTGAACAGCTGTGAAACATGGTAAAAAAATGAAAAATAAGGCAGCAACCATGCTCCACCCACTCCTTGCAGACTGAAGATGCTTGAAGACTGGTTTTGATGGCCCATCAAGACCATAGCCAGTGTGCTGTAGTACACATGGATGCTACCCTCTGGCAGAAGTGTGGCATGCAGAAAGAGTGTGGTGTTATGAGGAGAGCCTGCTTCTCCATCATCAAGGAACATAGCTTCATAACCAAGATCAAGAAAAGGACCTCAGCCCTCAGGGAGCCTCTCATTCCTTCTTCCAGTCCAGACCCTCAGCAGTAACCACTTCCTACATTTGAGACCCTATTGTTTGTATATATATATATATACACACACACACATATATGCATATATATATACATATATATATATATATATATATATAAATATTTACAAGTCTTTACCATTATGTTGATGAGGAAATGATTGGTCTGCCAACAGTTTGCTTTCCTCAAAATGCTTCAAGTAATGAGGTTCAGTTGGGAAATGAAAGAACGTCTATCCGGCTACATTATACGCCTCAGGGGTTCAGCAGGCACTCTCAGCTTCTAACACAGGAAGCAGGAAGTTCTACCAAATTGTACTCTAAAGGAGGGAGATAAAGTCATCTTGGTAACCATGACAAAAAGTTAAATAGCAGTTGAGACGTCTCACTGTCTGAGTTGAGGCATAAAAGTGATTTGTGTCCAAAGAAATGAGGTTTATTAGTGGAATGTTAAAATCTCTGGATGGAAAATGGAGCTTGGTGTGTAACCACTAGTATGGTTATTTCTTTCCAACTACTCCTAGTACATTCCCAATAAATGGACCACTATAGATGGTATCTTACTTCCTGCAGTTTGTAGCTGGCTTTATCAGATAGTGGCTTCCTTCGCCTCAGGTCAAGGTCAGGTCAGACATCATGAGGATGATGACAATGATCACAATGGCAACAACAGTCCCCCTGGGAGCTGAG
This sequence comes from Mus caroli, assembly GCF_978045245.1. Classification (NCBI taxonomy): domain Eukaryota; kingdom Metazoa; phylum Chordata; class Mammalia; order Rodentia; family Muridae; genus Mus; species Mus caroli. Next base: position 79,237,789 of record NW_028227270.1, on the reverse strand, counting down.
TTCAAGCTATCCAACTTCACCACTAATTATAAAGCAAGACAAAGGATATAGAACAGTCAGAGTCAAAATCGCAAGTTGCAAAAGAACAGGATGCTATTGCTATGTGCAGAAATATTTAGGAGATCACTTTGCAGTGAGCAGGTCATGGGCTTGTAGAATCACCGGCACATGACTAACATATTGCAGGCTCCTTTGACCTTGTATCAAGCCAAGTGGATGAAACACCTGTTTAGGAAAAAAACAAAACAAAACAAAACATAATCAAATACAGATGATCTCAGTAACACCCCAGGAATTTCTTCCCAAATTTCCTGCCAGGGAAGAAAAGGGACTTTTTCTTTTCTTCTCTTTTCTTTCCTTTCTTTCTCCATTTTTTCTTTTCTTTTTTCTTTTCTTTTTCTTTTGCAAACCACATTTCCCTAATATGGTGATCCCTCCCAGTCTAAACATTTTTTTCTTGGAAAATGTGAAAGCCTGCAATTAATGCTTCCTCCTTGGAAAAAAAGAAATGTTTGCTGAGCTGAAAAGCCAAGTGCATTCCCTACTGAGAAGACTGTAAATGGAAGGACAGATGTGGGGTCTGAGGGAAGACTCACTGATGTGGTCGGAACAGGACGGGCCTGAAAAAGAAGAACAGAAAAACGTGTGTTTGCACAGCTGAGGATCTCGAGAGAGTGTGTGTGCACTCACAAGAGCGTGTGAAAATGGGAAACTCTGTTCCTATGTAGAATGTTGGCTTTATTGCAAAGATCAACTTGAATAAGCTTTAGTTATTGACCAGCCTCGTTGTAGCCATGAATTATCTTACAAAGGAAAGGGAAACAATAACTTTACTAATGAAATAACGAAGTAATCCTCTGGATTGAGAAATGGTGTCCAGTGTTTTGTAAATGGACTTTTTTCCCCCTCTCTCTTGAGAAGCTAATGTTTTTAGTTTTTAACTATTGTGGCTTCATAGAGGGTGGGCTCACTTTGGGAGAGCCCAGGAGTTTGGTCTTTGCCTTTTGAGCACTTGAATGGTAACCGTGAATGGATGCTTGCTTAGGAATGGGGTCAGCTCATCAAATACAACAAACCATCCACAAAAAATAGCCCCTCATTATCTTTTGTTAAATCCCCAAATTGGGATAATTGAAAGAAGCCACCTTCTGAATATCTTTCAGTTAAGATATGTCTCTTGTTGCCCCCATAGATGCTTTCTATGTGCTTTAGAAAAGTCAACTTAGTAACAAGTTAGACACCAAATGAGAGCTAGGAGGAAGGAAACAGAAACGCTGTAGAAAACAACTGTTAACAGTCTAGACATGCTGGGATGATGGTCTAATTGCAGTCATGGGGATAAAAGCCAAGATAAAGATTTATGGCACACTACCACCTGTACTCTACAGTATAATAGCTACTGTGTAGTCGCTTAAATCTAAGTCATCAGAAATTAAAATCAGCATTAAACACGGGAATACCAAACACGCATTGCTATAATAGCCCCAACTGGAGGATTTGATAGGTTTGATAGTTGTGCTTTGCCAGTGGCTAGGTAGCTTAGCCAATGGTACAGAGATAAAATATTCTCAGGGTTTCAGAATGTTCTGCCTGAAAAGGGTGTAAAGACTTTTGTTCTTAGTTGATAACATTGATAATTTGTAAGGGTAGAGGAGCATGAAATTGAACCACACTGGGCATGAATAGGTCGACGATGAATAGGTTGATGAACAGGTTAACACTCCGGGGTTAGTGAATTGATGAGTCACATTATCCACACACCCATCAGAATTGCCACTGCATCTTGTGGCTGTCAAACTACCCCAAGACGCCTGTCTTTGTGTGTATAGTGTTATTCGTGATTGAAGCATTATACCTTAATACCAGCAGGTATATCTGTATGTGTATGTCTGATAAGATCAACACATAATATATAACCTAGATAGTCCTGTTGACTTGTTCATCTAAGAAATAAATGTCAAGATGAGAGTGGGTGGGCCTGAATGTCGCTTCTGTATCCAACCAGCAGAAAAGAGCGACAACACAGCATTCTTCTCAAAGCAGTTTATTCAGGAACCTTTCAACATGCAAGCAGGAATCGCTAGCCCCCAGTTGCAATCCCTTATATAACCCCTCAACCACGCCCCATCAGCCCAGTCCGCATAATCTCAGTTCACTGGCCTTCGTCAAATAGCCTGATCTTGCGTCATGGTGTGCCTGTGCAGCTCTCACAATGGACGTGGCTTATTTTCAGGTGTATGAGGAAGTCAGGTGCAAGTCATAAGACTTGGCTGCAGTCCTGGGCGCCATTTTGGGACTACTGCCATACCCGCTCCCCACACCTGAAGACATGTGAAATCCTGTGACAAAGATGGGGACAGGGCCTGGAGAGATGGGCTCAGTTTGTAAAGTACTGGCCCTGCAAGCAAGAGGGCCTGAATCCAATGCCCAGAACTCATATTTAAAAAGCAAGAACAATAGTGACTGCTTGCAATCTCAGCACTGGGGAAGCAGTGACAGGATGGTCTCAGAGCTCCCTAGGCAGCCGGTCTCGCATAACCAGCACAGCATCTGAGGAACAGCAATGGAGTCTGAACTCTGTCCAAGAGCACATGGTCACACACACACCCACACACGAATATTATATACACAAACTCACACAAGGTAATATAGGCTTGAAAAATTAAAAAGGTTAAAAACACATAAAATACATTTGTTCATGGATGGAGGCATATGATTAACAGAAAGAAATAACAATTATAAAGGTACCCAGCCAAAGCTGGACTCAATGACATAAAGTAAACATAATTGTATCTGAAAAGAGAGATGAACTCTCTAACTCTGGAGTTGAGGGCTAAACAATACTCATTCAATCGACAGGTCATCCAGGCAAAGAGATTTATCACAGAGAAATCAAAGTTAATAAATCTGATAGGCATTCATAGAACTTCACACCCCAAAGCTGCAGGGCATATATTCACCTATCAGAACATGGCATATTCTCTAGGGTAGGCTGTGTATCATGGTGAAGAACACAGCTAAATAATTAAAAAATTAAAATCAGAGCATAGCCTTCTCTGATATGTGACATAAAGCTGGGAAATGATAACTTTAGAAACTGTAAAAGAACATCAAACAAACAAACAAAAACAGTATTTTCCTGGAGAAGTTGCTTAAAGAAATAAAAATGAAAATCATAGTATATCAAAACTCCATGAGCTATTAGCAAAGCAGTAAATAAGAGACACTTCATCGCATTGCCAACCTACAGAAAAAATATTTAAATTAAATATCCAATAATGAGATCCAGGGAACCAGAAAAGCAACATCGTGGGGGGAAAGAAATGGGCAAATTCCTAGACACATAGAACCTGCTGAGATTGAACTAGAAGAACATAGAGAACCAGTCCAGATCAAGAACAGAATAAAATGACTCAGTAATAAAGATCAATAACAGATAATGGGATGAATCAGTAATGAAGATCAATAATGCAGTAGAGTGAATTAGTAATGTAAACTTCTCCCGAGGAAGGAAAGCCCCATGCTGAACTTTGCTAATTCTCTTCAAGCCATTCAAGCATTGAAAGGGAGAGGAGCCCTACAAATGCATTCTGGGAAGCCACTCTGACCCAGAAAACAATAGCAGTCTGGGCAGAACAAAAGGAGAGAGTTACAGACCAAATCCTTGAAGAACATAGATGCAAATATGTCTAGCAAACCAAGTCCAACAGCATGTTAAAATTGTATACACGGTGATCACGTGGAACATATCTCAGAGGTGCATAAATGGTCTGTATTAGTTAGGGTTTTACTGCTGTGAACAGACACCTTGACCAAGGCAAGTCTTCTGAAAAACAACATTTAATTGGGGCTGACTTACAGGCTCAGATTTCAGTCCATTATCATCAAGGTGGGAGCATGGCAGTATCCAGGCAGGCATGGTGCAGGCAGAGCTGAGAGTTCTACATCTTCATCCAAGGCTGCTTGTGGAAGACTGACTTAGAGTGAGAGTATTAAGCCCACACCCACAGTGACACACCTACTACAACCAGGTCACACCTATTCCAACAAGGCCACACCTCCAAATGGTGCCACTCCCTGGTCCAAGAATATACAAACCATCACATTCCATTCCCTGGCCCCCATAGACTTGTCCAAACACATGAGTCTATGGAGGGCCATACTTAAACATAGTGTAATGCAAAATGCATTTAGTCCAACTTTCAAAGTCCTCATAGTCTATAGCAGTTTCAACAACGTTAAAAGTTCAAAGTTCAAGGTCTCTTCTGAGATTCATCCAATCACTTAACTGTAATCCCCAAAGAAAGACAGGAAACCAGCTGGGCAAACTCCAAACTCTGAATCTCCATGGCTGATGTCAAAGCGGTCTTCAGATCTCCACTCCTTTTTCATCTTTGTTGACTGCAACAAACTACTTTCTCCTGGGCTGGTTCCACTCCCTGTTAGCAGCTTTCCTCAGCATGTATCCCATGGCTCTGGCATTTTTAACATCTTTGAGTCTCCAAGGCAATTTCAATGTTACAGCTTCTTGTTTCAGTGTCTGGGATTCCACTTGATCTTTTGGGCTCTGCCTAAGGGCTGGCATCACTTCTCCAGCTCTTCCCTCTGTAGTACTCTAAGCTTAGGTTGATCCATTCTACTACAGGTTCTGTTATTGGTGATCATCCAATGGTACTGAAATATCTAATACACTGGGGTGTTCCACTCCAACTAGGCTTCACCAATAGCCTCTCATAGGCTCTCTTCATGGGGTCAAGCCTCAAATCCTTTGCATGACCCCTTCAGTTCTGGGCCATCAACTACAGCTGAAGCTATACCTTCTCCAGTGGCCTTCCATGACCTCTCTCAGTGCCAAGCCTCAGCTGTTCTTCATGACACCTTTATACCTTCAAAACCAGTAGCACCTGGGTGATTCTTACTCATTACGAAGACCAGCCACAGCACAAGGTACAACCTTAGCTATCTCTGGAACACAGCTTCTTTGTGCTCCCAGAAAGCAATTCCCAGAAGATTTCACCTTGGTGATGCTAGTCTCTTAGCTCCAGTAACCAGCATCAATTGTCCCAGTAGTTTCTTCCATTCTTAACTCTAGAGCCAGATCCACATGGCTGAAGCTGCCAAGTTCTGCTGCTTGCAGGAACTAAAACATAACTCGCTTGTACTATTACATTACCACTGGCTTTATGTTTTCCAAATCCTTCACTGCCTAAGCTTGGCTATCCTGGATCTTCCTCTGTAGATTGACCTTGAATGCAGAGATCAGCATGTTTGTCTCCTGAGATTAAAGGTGTGTACTACCAGGCTTAGAACTAAATTTAGCTGGGTAGGATCTTGCCCCAAGGTCCCACTCCCTTAGTCTGTTATTTCCTAAAACACAGGATTTTGCTCCATTTCACTTGCTGGTACCCCTTTAATACTCGAACCATATATTTTATATTTTTCCATTCTAAGTTTGCTATGCTTGTTCAAACTTCTCTTCATAAGACTTAACCAGAGAACAAAGTCTCTGCTGGACTTTTTTGAAACTTCCTTTGTCAATGCAATTAATCTGAGTCTCTTCACCTTAGCCTCAGGCAGACTTTTCAGGCAAGGGCAAAAAGTAGCCACATTCTTCACCAAAATACCACAAAAACAGTCTTTATGCCACATTCTGAAATTCTTTTCCTTTGAAATCTCTTGGGCCAGGTCAACACAGTTCAAATTACTCCCAGCAACAAAGTCTTCCATATTCCTACTAGGATGACCCATTAAGCCCCATTTAAAGCATTCCACTGCATTCCAAATCCAAAGTCCCAAAATCCACATTCTGTTGAATAAAAGCATGGTCAGGCCTATTACAGCAATACCCCACTCCCTGCTACCAACTTCTGTATTAGTTAGGGTTTTACTGCTGTGAACAGACACCTAGACCAAGGCAAGTCTTATAAAAAAAAAAAAAAAAAAACACTTAATTGGGGCTGGCTTACAGGCTCAGATTTCAGTCCATTATCATCAAGGTGGGAGCATGGCAGTATCCAGGCAGGCATGGTGCAGGCAGAGTTGAGAGTTCTACATATTCATCCAAAGGCTGCTAGTGGAAGACTGACAGAGTGAGAGTATTAAGCCCACACCCACAGTGACACACCTACTACAACCAGGTCACACCTATTCCAACAAGGCCACACCTCCAAATGGTGCCACTCCCTGGTCCAAAATATGTTAAACGTAAAACATCATATCATCCGAATGAAGAATATAAAATATGATCTCAGTAGATACAAACAAGCATTTGATAAAAATCAACAATATTTTATGTTAAAATTCCTACAAATTTATTATGGCAAGAATGTACTTCAATACAATAAAGGCTAATATCATACTAAAACAATAAGGGCTAAAAGAACTTGTGTTAAAACCAGGAACAAGATGAGGTTGTCTACTTTCACAACTCTTCCTCAGTGAAGAACTCAAGCCTTAGCCAGAGCAAAAGTCAAGAAGAAGAAAAGAAACCAGTATCCAAATAAGAAAGCTTGCAAGCCAAGTTTTCCCATTTTCAGATGGCATGGTTTTATAGATTTAAAACCCCAAGGGTCTCATTACCAAGCAGCCAGGACTGATAAATACATTTAGCACAGTGGCAATACACAAAATCAGTACATAAAAATTAATACATTTTAATGTATCAATAACAAAACTATTTATAAAGAGATGATAAATTTAACCTAAATCACAGGAACAACAATATAAAAAAAAAAACTATGAAAAATTTAAATCAGCAAAGAAATGATTTGCTTCTCTAATGAAAATTCCAAACGATCGATTAACCTGGAGAGAGATACACACAAAGTGGAAAGACCCCTCATGTTCACAGATTGGAAGAATTAGCATTATTAAACTCTTAATGCTACTTAAAGCAATCTTCAGATCCCTTTTGATTCTTGTCAAAGTATCAATAACACTCTTCAAGGTTGGATAAGAACACAAAGCACCCCAAAATAACCAAACAATCCCAACAAAAAGAATAAATTTGGAAGCATTCAAGATATGCTACAAAGCATATTTGGCTTCAAAATATAGCATGGATTGTCAGTACAATATTGAAATAAAAACATCCACAAATATATAAACCCATAGAACCTGAATGGAGAACTTAGAAAACATCCAGGCATTCACAGTCAGACAATTCTCAACACAGGCGGAAAGAACCAAATCAAACCTGCTCTTGATAAATAATGACAGGAAAAATTAATGTCCGTATGCACAAAAGGAATTTTTAAGACCTTCCCATCTTTCATGTATGCTAAAACCATCTCGAAATGAATCAAAGACCTAAATATAAGACCCAAAACTACTCAATGACCAGAGGATGTACAGTGTGTTTGGAGATGTGGGTCTGGCCAAGGAGCTTTTAGGACATTACAGAAGCACAAAGAAAGTGAGAATTAACAAATGAGATGACATGAACTAAAAAGCTCTTTTGCTTTACAAATCAAAGAAATCATCAAAGGGTCAAAGAAGCAAGTTAGAGAATGATTAAATTACTTGTGAACCCTTCAAAATACAAGGGATTTATTATGAAGCTCAAGGAACTCCAACAACTCAGCAGAAAAGGGGGGGCAGGGAGCAGAGACATTGATTGTCAAAGGAGCAAGATACTCAAATAAAAAACTCCAAAGAAGATTTAAGTGGCCAAGGAGCACGTGAAAAAAATGTTCAACATCACTAGCTATCAGGGAAATGCAAGTCAAAATCTTACTATCATTTTACTCCAGTTTGAAGGGCTAAACCCTTGTAATCCCAGCTCTCAAGAGGCTGAAACCGGAGGATCACAAGTTTAAGGCTACCCTGGGCTACACAGTGAGACCATGTCTCAAACAAACAACAGCTTGAGAGGGTCAGGTGAACACCTGCAGCTGAGATCTCTGCATCCCTCTCTCCACAGGCAGGCTCCAGACAGAACTCAGCATGGGTGCTGAAAATTTTATAGGCATCAACCAGCAGAATCTAAATGAGCCCTCAGAAAACTCGACCTGGCAGGAGCAGGGTACACTGTTTGTACAACATGTCCCGAAGCAGACCACATCCTGATTCATAAAACAAACTAACTCAACAGAAATGTGGCATGACAATGATCACCCAACAGTGTTGGTTGCCATGGCAGCCAGTGGAATTGACAGGTTTTGTGTAACCTAACCTCAGATTCCACTCTCCACACTCTATGGTACATATGGCTCCCTTGAGAAACTATCTTTATTTAACTTAGGACTTTACAATCCCAAATGTCCCTAACAAGTTTCCTCTCACTGGCGATGGGATTATTCAAACTAGGTTTTCCTCATTCCCTCAGGAACAGGAAGAATGCTTCTTCGTTGCCACACCCACAGCGCTGCTTGCACAGTAGCAAATGAAAAACAAGATTTCACTAAGCAGCACACGCTAGCCTTGAACTCACAATCCTATGGCCTCGGCCTCTCCCGTACTAGAAATACATATAATTGACACCAGAGCCTGGCTACACACCACTGCCTTGACCCTGCAACTTACGCCTTCCACAGCCCATTTCATTCATTATGTTCCGAGGTGCTAGTCCTGCAGGCTCTGTCATTATGCAATGTCTTTCTCAACTACACCATGAATATAATATGTAACTGGTAAATGTCTATCATGCTTATCTTTCTATCATGCAGAGTGGTGCATTTGGCCATCTCTATAACCATATTCACCAATGAGATGAATGGGAGTCAATTATATAATGAAACCAAACATTGTTGGCAGCAGAAATAATGTCCACCGCAGTAGTTCTCAACCTGTGGGTCGCGACCCCCTTAGGTGCCATAGGAGTTATATATCATATATCCTGTATATCAAACGTGTATGTTACCATTCAAGGCAATAGCAAAATTATGGTTAGGAATGACAACAAAGATAATTTTAATGGTTGTGTGCTACCACAAACATGAGAAACTGTATTAAAGGGTTGCAGCTCCAGGAAGAGCTACTGTCCTATCACGTTCTTCTCAGTGAGCACTTGGCAAGGGGGGCATCTCCCAGTGTAAACATTTCAAGGGAAGTGACAAGAAAGAGCCTGCCACAGAAGCAGAAGGGAGAGCTGGGATGCCCTGCTATTACACCACGACTGGCCCCTCACTGCATATACACAGTACTGACTCTGTCTGTGAGGAACCTCTCAGCTTTGAGTGTTGTCCCAACAAGATAGGGAGCATTGTCAGGGTCCACCAAGCATCCAATAACGAACTGACTGTCATCAACATCCTGCTGAAGAACTGAGTGATACCCACTGACGGTATGTCCTAGGGGCAGGACCAAGAGTCTCCATCCACACTGCTCTTGGTCTGCAGAGGGAGGAGCAAGGTGAGTCCAAAGGATGAAAGGGTCTCCCAATAGCCAAAAAAGTCAATGAAAATTCAGAAGAAATATGATGGAAGGAAAAAGAATTCCCAATATCAGCAGTTTCCCCAGTGAGCTGGCTGAGCAGGGCAAGCTTCCTGTGTCCATTGCACACTGTGGGGACACGTGGACAAGCTCCACATGTCTTCTAGAAGAAAAGGAAAGGAGGATTCACTGAAGAAAATCAAGGACACAAAGACCTGTCTCGCTCATGTAACACAGGAATCACTTTCTTTACCCTCTGTCATATATACATGTACATATATAAAACTATATATATTATGTGAATATATTATTTATATTATATTACAATTATTAACATAATATGTTAATATAACCATATTGATATAAAGGATATAACATAAAATATATTAATATTATATATTAATGTGTTAGTAATGTATTATTGATATAAATATACAATATAAAATATGTAATATGGAGTATATTATAATATACTATATAATGTGATATATTCAGTATATTATAAATATATGATATATTTGTATATTTTATATGTTATTAATATATATTATATAAATATAATAGACAATGTATACATTTTAAAAAATCTTTCTTCACCCAGAAACTAAATAGCATACTTCTAAAGAATGTGTAGGTGAAAAAAGTCACAGAGAAAGTCTAAGCAACAGTACAAATGAGCAAAGATGGGAAGTGAGGTGAGGAGGGAAGCAGTAGATGAGGGGATGGCTGAATGATAACGGATGAGACACGCTCACCATGAGAAAAAACCTGGGCGACCAATGTCAACTTAGAGTTCTGTTGTTTACGTAGTCACCACAGGAAGCTGCCGTGGGAAGCAGAAGCAGACAGAGTTCTGAGAGGAAGAGTGGGTGGGTAGAAGACAGAAGTAGGAAGTTGAGAAAAACTATAGGGGATGCTAACGAGAAAGAGACTAGTTTGAATCCCTAGCAGGGTATCCAGCAATATGATGGCAGAGATGGAGAAGGTCTGAAGCAACTGCGTGATGCTGAGCTGTTCCTACTACAGTCTCCCTTGTTTTATCTCTGGCTAGTGGTCATTTAATAATATAAGAAAAGTTCTATGCAAATTGGCCTACTCCCAGCAAGCACAGAATACTAGATTTTTTTTTTTTAAATTTGTTGTGGGATCCTAGGCTCTCTTACCTGTTCAGAACATACAAGTGCTTAAAGAAACCAACAAGAGGTAAAAAGTCTAAGTGGCTTGATTAGACCTCATCTAATCACTTGTGTGTGCTGTGTGCCGTTTTTGCATGTGTTCATGTCGGTGCACAGTTATAGGTGCACACGTGTGTGGAATCGAATGCTAAAGTATGTTCCTTGCATATGGCATACAGTTAGATCATACATACATGTATCTATAGATAGATAGATAGATAGATAGATAGATAGATAGATAGATAGATAGATAGATAGATAAAATCTCACAGATCTTGACAATCTCTGATTTTGGTTGGATTATGTAACCCATTCACATTTAATGTAATGATTCATATTTACATTAAATTGCACATGTCTACATTCTTGCTATTATATAAGTGTAATTTCCTTTATTTCTTCAAATATATTTCTATTTGCTTTGAATTATGACACAGGAATTCTCATCTCAAAAGCAATTTTTGTTTCTTATATCTTTCCTAGTTGGTTAAAAACAATATTTTCTTCATTCTTAGCCCGTGTGGTCATTTTATTTAAAACAAGACATTTACCTATCATCTTGTAGGAATTCTAAATACCATTTAGAGGTACCTAAATTATCTTTCCCTAAAGTATTATTCTTTTCTCTAGTTGGGTTTTGTTTGTTTAGTAATTTAACTGAACTGCTTCAGTGAGTTCTCCTCCTCCTGCCATGTGCAGCTGTGACATTTCTCCTGATATCAATCTCTGGTTTCTGCATATGCATATGAGAGGTACTCAAACCTACACACACACACACACACACACACACACACACACGCACATTCACACACATGCACACGTGTACACACATGTACACGAATAAGGAGACTTGTCAAAATATGTGCAAACAGCCATAGACATATGAAAGATGTATTAATTCAAGGTTATATTGAGATTCCATCTCACCCCTGACAGAATGGCTACCATGAAAACATCTCATGCTGCCAAGGATGTAGGGCAAAGGAGTACTTAAACTCTGCTTGTCGGCATGTGAACTATTGGAGCCACTAGGGAAATCAGAATTCAGGTTCCCCAAGAGTCCCAAAATACCATATAATCCAACTAACCCATTTGTGAAAATATAGTGAAAGGAATGCAAAAGCTCTGGCTCAACAATGATTCTTGTGGTTCTGCTTAGATGTCTACCATAGTTGAATGGAAATGTGGATCACAGAAAAGAAGAATACGAATGCATTCACTCTCACTTGCGTGCATGCAAACACACATACATACATATCCAGGATCCATGGTGTATATACTTATGCACATATACACACAGTAATATGACATGAAAGTAAAGGAGAGACTACTGGAGAAGAGAAAAGGTATTGACAGGAGGAAGATGACAAGAAGGGATGGGATGGGAAATAAATATGCTAAAGAACTTGATGTATTTGACCAGAAAAATCTTACTATGAGGCCCATTATTTTGCCTGATAATTACACAATAATAAAAAATATTAAATGAAGGGGAAGAATGGAGGGGCTGCTGTACTAGCACACATCTGAAATCCCTGAGGTTGAAGCAGAAGGGTCTCATGATGGAGGCAGGCCTGGGTTATGGAGCTAATTTAAGACCAGCCTGGGCAACTTAGTAAGATCCTGTCTGAGAGTGAAGTTTTTCTTAAGGTCTCAGTCTGGAACTGAGTGGTGGAGGACTTGCCTTGTACATACAAGTCTCTCGGTTTAAAACCAGTACCAGAAGTTAACAGAAAGGAAAGGAAAAGAAAGGAAAGAAAGCAAGCTAATCAAACATGCATACCAATTACTGCCATAGAGTGCACAAAACCTTCTGCATTCAAGTGACAAACAGTTGACAGACAATTAGATTTTCAAAGTCTTTGAAACATTTCGTTCTCCAGAATTTTCTATCTGGAATAATTTATTGATTATACATATAACCTTCAACTCAGAAAATATCTAAATGTCCATGGATATCTGCATTATATGGTCTCAGTATATGAAAGAATCCAAGAGTATATCATGTCTAACACAAATCACATTTAATTTGCATTGAAATCCCATTATCTAAAGTCTTCAGAGTTAAAAGTACATCATATAAATCCATTATAAGACCCCAAGAAATAAATAGCAGTCAGCCAGGGTAGGGGCTGCATGTGTTTGTGAGTATCCAGTTAATTCGGGTAATGTGTATGGACGAGACCAACATCCTTTTGAGCTGTGCAAATCATGACCCAATCCACCATAAGGAGGATTCAGTACAGGGAATTATGACATGTAGGTCATCTTTACTTATAATAGCCCAGCCTGGAGCTGGTCTTGGTTGTATCCAGCCATGAACGGTGGACTATGGTGTAAGCACACTATCCTGTGTGCTTCCCTGACAAGAAAAAGAAGAAAACCGCTGATGTAAGCAAGCTTCCTGCCAAGTAGGTGGTGTCTTGAACAAAACTGTACATGTTGATGACTCTATTCATGGGATATTATAGAAAAGGATAAAAATTTCATAGTAGAAAAAGGGCCAAACTATAGTTGTCTCTGTGAGTGGAGGCAGAGATGGACTGGAACAGGGATAAAGGAAATGTCAGGAGAGTATGTCACATGCTGTCACATGATCTCTAGTTGAGGTTAGAGATCCATACATGGCTCCGTGGATAAGCCAGCTTGCTATATAAGCAAAAGTTTAAATCTCAAGCAATGGGAGGCAGAAACTAGGGGATCCTAGGAGTTTACCAGTCGGTCTCCTCAACCAAAACAGAAAAACACACGAAGTTCTGACTATGGCTATGTGGGCATGGCCAATGGTCAAAACTTGAAATGTATGCAGTTGGTTATCACTTTTATATCAAAAGAAGATATTATGCACTCCTAGCCAACCCTTGGTTCTACTTAATATTTATTGGCACACTCAGGAGGAAGTTGACTACTGTCTACAACTGCATATTAAATTTATAGGACAATGGATTGATTGGTGAAAAAAGAAAGGGCTACAATATGAATACATGATATGTATTCATACAATATGAATACATGATAACAACATCAAGTCGGGTTATGTGTTAATAATGGTGGAGTTCTGGTAGCATGTATGTGAATGTTCATTCACCACACAGGTCTTTTAATTTCATAATGTGGTTTGAGTTTTTAATTAAACATCTGGAGGTGAAGGCATTGGGAGCAGGGCTTGCAGCAGGCTATCCAGATAGCCATACAGAATGGTACCTAAACTTTATTCTTGGAAACGGCGTAAAACGTGCAAACACGCAATAGCATCATGTCAATGTTTTCACATGGAGAAGCCTGTGTGGCCATGTCACAACTGAAGCTGATGTCGTTTTGAGAGGATTTGACTGAATAGAGGAACAGCTTTGCAGCTTCAAGTAAAATTTTGCAAATAAATAACAGATATTTATCTAATATTAAGCTAAAATCACACATGCATTAGAAAATTTTTGTCATGAGTAAATGTTCAGAAAGTGTTCTTGTTGGTAAAATTTCATATATCTGCATTTAACATATATCTTGAAAGATAAAATTAAGCATCAGATTCAAGGAAATTGAAAATGTTTGAAGCATTAAACATTTTAACTGAATCTAAATATATAACCAAACTGAATTAAAAAAAAAAACCTTAAAATAACTGATAAAACTTGCTAGATTTAACAAGGGAATAAGATTTGTAGGCTGAGCCTGAAGTCACATTTAAAAACCCACCTTCAAGTTTTATCCAAAAGGTCCCATCTCTGGGAAGTAGACTGATTCCCAAAATATTGTTTCAAGGAATATTTTGGCTTCCCAAGATAGGTGGAAGGTAGTTGGCTTTTCAACAGAGTTCTCAAGGTTCACAGAAGGTTAGCCATCTCATCTCAGGCAGGCAATCTTTTAAAGTAATAGATCTGCACTTCATAACATACATCCCGGGGCTTTCGTGTGGCATTTAACTCTGTTTATGATAACTAAACCTAGCAGTGGCCTGGAACATACTCATAAATGAGTGTATGGAACAGTGGCATGTGTATACAATGCCATGTGTAGATTCCTAATGGAAGGAAATGATCTTCAGAGGAAGGCAAGATGAAGAGCTAACCTCAGAAGCACTGTGGGAGATGGGAGGCTCTTCCTACACAACAGGAGGTGCTAGGTCACTAACTCAAAGGTCTAGGAGAGGCAGCCTCAGACTCCCTGCTATTCAGTGTTGTCAGAAGATAGCGAGGTATGGGTAGAGTGATGCCATCTACCCATACCTCAGCTAGCCTACACTTTCCCCAGTAATAAGCTGGGAAGTAAGGCTGAGCTCTCCTCTTCTTTTCCTTTAGTGCCTTCTAACTTCTCTCTGTAGGTTCTGCTTGTTGTCACCATTGATGGTTTGGATAATGTCATCATTCTATGTGGATGCATACTGTGAGACACATGACCGTGACATCTGTCCTTACAGTCTTTTTGCTCTGAGGACCCCAATGTCTGCTCCTCAAGTCTTTTTTTTTTTCCTTTTGCAGAGAATCAAGATGGCGAGATGCTTTTTAAAAGATTGTGTTTTAAGTTAGCATAAAAAAAATAGAGTTCATGTTGACATTTTTGGGAAATGTGTCATATTCTGTTCTAACCCATGTTCCTCCCCAACTGCCTTCACCTTTGTCCTGCTCTCTCTGTCTCTGTTCTTTATGATTTCAATGCCATGTTCATTCCATGACCTCCCTTAAGCCCTCTTGCTTCTCATGATGACCTCTGTCCATAGACGTATGCATATATATTAAATGTAATTTAAAATCTGGGTTCTACAAGTAAGGGAAAGCATCATGATTTTGTCTATTCTTTACTGCTAAATAAAATTCCATTGTGTACATGGACCCTAATTTCTTTATCCATTCCTCTGTTGAGTCACACCTGGGCTGGGCCCATCAACTGACTCTCATGAGCAGTGGAGCCAGAAGCATGTGTGTAAGTAACACAGAGAAGGAAATTCTTTGAGACACCATGAAGGTTGAATACTCTTTGTCTTAAAGGCTTGAAACATAAGGACTTTCATTCTTTATTTTTTTTAATTTGGGGATATGTGCATTAACCTAATGGCATTTGTTAGAAATGGGGTCCAAACATAACCAAACTGGCTGCAGTACTATCTTACCTCATACACATAGCTTGAAGGCAATGTTGAGGAGTAATCTCAGTTCATACTTGTCAGTTTCCCATTCTTTGAGATGGGGTTTGGAATTTTCCACTCGCCGCATCAGAGTGATCTCGAGATGTTTTATATTTTGCAGCAGTTTGGAGTTGGCGTGAATCTCTAATGAAGGCTGGTTCCACACTGGGGAGACTTGTGTCTTGGACTATATTATGAAACAAGTGACTAAGCTTGGGAGCTCAAAGCCACATGTGTAAGTCACCTGAAAGTCACTTCATTTTCCCAACACTTATCCTTATCCACCTAGAGTGCTCTCACTTCTCCTTACCTGGCTGTAACTTGACCTATTAATAGACAAAGACAATTACATCTTTGCACCATTTTAATAATGAATAGAGATCAGCGAGAAATCCCTACCTTTGCGAATCCCCAGCAAAAGCCAACTATCAAAGCCAACTAAAGGCACTACAGAGAGAAAACAGCCAAACAAGAAAACAGAAGCCTGTTTTTAAAATAAAAAATAAAAAAATATTTTCAGGAAGCATTGTCTTGAATTGTCTTCTGGAGACAGTTTTGAGGGTGGGAAGTTGAGGGAGCAGAGGAAACTCTAGAAACATCTCTTCCTCGGTACAATAGCTACTACTCATTATTCTGAGCGCATTCCCCATCTTAAAATGTCTGCAGAAATGCCAATTTAGATTTTTCTGGCATATGAGGTACAGGAAATCTTTAGTTATTGTAACTCCTATCTCTTGTTAAATTTAAGTTAATCCCACATCTGCTCAGGGAGTCAAAACCAAGTTACAGTATTGAGTCATCAACCCACAATGCTTTGCTGCTTTCCTTATCATTTTTGTGCCAAAAAAAAAAAATGTTGTAGCTAGTGCTTTTCTAAATTCGGTGTGTTCCAAAGCATATTTTGTGCTGTGGGGAAATGAATTTATCAAGCATTACCTCAAGTAGATAGCTTTATAGGGATGCCTGAATAGCCCACATCTGCACCTTGGGCTTTATTCAATGGTCCTGTTCCCCCTCCACCCCATCACTGCCTTCCCTCTCAGCCTATGTGCTTTAAATGGATGGGCATCCTCTCCCAGTTTCTCAATGGGAATGCATTGACCTACAGCAAATTAACAAACCCCACAGTCTTGGTCATAGTGATAGATTTATATTACATGGTCAATAATACCTTTGCAAGTCCACAGTTCCAAATATCTTCCCTTCCACAAGGTTTGAGGATATGAGGAATTAACACTTATGCCTGTTTGTACCAAACAAACAGATTTACCCCACCAACAGTAGCAAACAGACAACTATCTATGTATGTGTCACATAGCTGCTTGCATATGAAAAAGTCATGAAAAGAATTGCATTTTCCCTTGTTGGCATCATAGGAGGCATAGGGGAAACTGAAGGAATGTTCAAACAGTCTGTATTTTACCATTCATTTTGAATGTCTTTCTTTAAATTGAGTTTTCTTAGTGATATAGCTCAGTGGTAGAACCCTTGCCTGGTGTGCATAAGGTCCTACCTAGGTTTAGTACACAGTAATGACATATGTATGTTTATATAAGTATGTGTGTATATATGTTTGTGTGTGTTCAAAAATTAGTGTAATGACTTTTATGTCTTGGCCTCTTGTTAATTCTTTTAAATACCACCATCTAGGCTATATTCCAGAAGGATGAGCTGGGACTCTCACACAAAGCAATACAGATGTCAATATAGAGTCACTGGGATAAGAGTGCTGAATAGAAGTCACAAAGAGCATCTTCAAGATTGTCAAAGCAAAGTTCATTATCAAGAACTGAATATAACACAAAAGAAGACAAAAATCCATGGAACTGGGAGTTTGATTTATCTCCTTTGCTCCAGTTAGTATCATCATTGTCATACCTTTTTGCTTCAATAATCCTTCTCAAATCCAATTTCCATAGTATATTAATGTGTGCATTTTATTTGTCAGGCCCATGATAGCAGAGAAAATTCACAGGAAACGAGCCATCCTTTTCACTGTGCGCTACAGGAGGTCAAGGGAGGGTTAGATGGATAAGAATCCTGTCAAGCACTTAATGACATTAATGGGATCAGCAATGTAGGACTTCTTGGGTAACAGACAATACTGTACAGAATATGCAAGCAGCTCTTTTCCCTTGGTGGCAGTGTCACTGCATCAAAGCCAAACTGTGACTTGGCTAATCAATTCAGAATGATTCTTGTTGAGCAACTGTCACCTCTAAGGGACTATTGATGTGATTTTCTTGCATCTGTTATTTCCCATCAGGTATGAATTAGGCTGTATAATGGGTTCGGGTGCTCAAGTAAATTGACTGTCATGAAACCCTCGTGTGTGAGATTTTCCTGGAACTCATCTTAGCCCAGGGAAGAAAGTAAAGGAGCAGCATTTTGACAAGGGTATGAAAGGGTCACTCTACCCACTGTCAGCAACAACAAAGAATGATGTCAAAAAAGGTTATTGCTTTATTAATCATTTAGTTGGCCAATTAGCAGCCCTATGCTCCACCCACAAATATCTCAGGCACAGTGAAGAACTAATGAGAGAGACAAGCGAGAGAATGGTCTTGTCCTATTGATGGGACCTAACAACACCAGTTGTGTGGGAAGCCACATGTGCTGTTGCAGAGTGGCACAGGCTTCTGCTGGCCACCACGCATACATAGGCAGGAAAGGTTTTTGCCAAGATGAGGTTTTGAGAATTAACCAAAATTGACCAATCAGATGAGAGAGAAGTTGATCAATCAGATGAGAGAAAAGTTAACCAATCAGAAGAGAGAGAACTTAACCAATCAGATGAGAGAGAAAGTAACCAATCAGATGTAGGCATGCAAATGAGGTGGTAAGCATCAACCAAGCACAACCAATCCGGGTGTGAGACACGCCTCTCCTAGGCCTATATAAAGCAGCACCAGTGCTGGGCTCAGGGTCTATTCGCCTCTACAATCAAGCTCTCCCAATAAACGTGTGCAGAAGGATCCTGTTGCAGCATCGTCGAGTCGGACGCGTGCAAGACAGTTGCCAATGTGGAACCAACTGTATATCAAGGTGTATGCCTTGACTCAGTCATTTCTACTTGAACCTCAACGCAAAGGAGATGTTAAAGGGTATAAAAAAGATTACATGTACATGGAATGAAAAATATTTCATTGTG
This sequence comes from Mus caroli, assembly GCF_978045245.1. Lineage (NCBI taxonomy): Eukaryota > Metazoa > Chordata > Mammalia > Rodentia > Muridae > Mus > Mus caroli. Next base: position 79,218,969 of record NW_028227270.1, on the reverse strand, counting down.
ACATTATTTCCACTCATAAAACTTGAGTGATGACATAAATACAGCAAAGTATATCTAGGACGCAGATCAGGAAAACATCAAAAATGCTGATAATATCTAGAAATTGATTGAGAAGAAGGTATCCAACACATCTAAATGAATACAAATAAACATTATAGAACCCCATTACATTAGGTAACATTATATATGTACTATATGTGTACTTACATGGGAAAAGAGAAATGCCTCAAAAACTGTTTATTGAAAACAATGTTTGAGAAAGGCTCTTGCTATGTCATCCCGGACTAGACTCAGGCTGCTGATATGGACCAACATGGCCAACGCTTTACTTATTGTACTTTCCCATACTGCTTGATTAAAAACAAAATAAAACAAAACAAAACAGGTACATTTAGAATTAACACAAGACTAATAAAGCTATTAAAAAAAAAACAAATATGCTAAGAAACTTTGGGTGAGTATAAATGACTGGGGGATTTGAAAGTGTTCTCAGGACTGTGCCACCACTCAAAGATAGCAGTGATGATGGGTCAATGGTGTAATAATCAGGAATGGCCAGGAAACACTGATTTGCAATTTGGGAGGAGAGGCAATAACATCATGCACTGCCATGGAGACAATAGTAATAAATGGAACTGAAATGAAATAAACAAGCACGGGAGGATTAGCAAGCAGATAACACCGGGAGGCTGAGAAAATACGACATGACATTTGAGAGATGTAACTCTAAAACCAAAGCCTGGGATTTAAAACCCTTCTTCAGGGGAGTTTCTGTTGGCCTGTGCAGAGCCTTCCAGAGGAAATGAATGTAAGAGGTGATTTTAAATGTGTGAGGCAGACAGCTTGTTGGAGAGGAAGTCAAACAGAATTTTTTTCACAGAGCCCAAAGGAAGAAAAGAGAATATTTTGCCTTGGGAGTTCCAAAGAGGAAATGTAAAATGAGTCTCCATTATCCTGTTGTTACTGTCAGAGCCTACAGACTAGCTCTGTCAAGTAGTCACAGACACCTTAAAATGCTGTGGCAGGTACATGGTGCAGAAACAACAGAGGAGAAAGATCACCTCCAGAAAAATCACACTAGGGAATGCTCAAGAAAGCCTGTGCTATCTTCCTCCAACCACTGAGACATTGCTGTGCCCACGACCAAAGCCAGCAGGAGTGTTCTCAGTGGCATGGGGCTGTCCTCCAGGAGACAGAAGCTGTCCCTGCGAATGAGCTGTGAGCTTATTGATGTCTTTCCTTGCCCAGTGGTCTGCTTCCAGACCCCAGAGATTTTTTTTTTTTTTTTTTTTTTTTTTTTTTTTTTTTAGATTATGCCTTTCCGTGTTGTGTGACAACATTGCCACTCTGGATAAGGGATAGAAAAGTCATCTGAGGATGTAGCTCTGCCAGGGAGCTGGGGCTAAACAAACAGACAAACAAACAGAAAGAAGATATGTTGAGTGGCTTGATCTTGTGTGGGCCTTCTACAGGTAACTGTGAATGGGAGAGGAGGGGCGTTCAAGTTCCCATTTATAGCAGCAGCTTATGGCAGTGTGGTTACTGAGGGAAGGAGAGGTGTTTTTGTTCAGGGCTTTGCTTCCTGGTAGGTTGCTCTTCCCTTTGCACAAATGTATATAGCTCCACAACTATGAGCATATGGGAGTCACTCACTAGACTAAGTGGATGATAGGAACAGGATGCTACAGAGGAATAAGGGTGGATATGGCCAAGATGCATTGTATACATCTATATATTCTCAAAGACTCTTCTTTAAAGCCAGGCATGCAGGGAGTGGGGGGCAAGGACAGGAAAGTCCCTGGTGATGACTGGCTAGCCAGACTAGCCTATCCTAATTGGGAATCTCTGGGTCACTTAAGAGACCCTGCCTCAAAATCCAGTGTGGATGGATCCTGGGAAACAACACACCTCGGGATGGCTTCTGGCTTCATTGCCACATTCACATATATATGGGCTTATCTATATGTGCTCACCTGCACACACACACACATAGAGAGAGGGTGGAGGGTGGAGGGAGGGAGGGAGGAGGGGGGCTTGGAGAGAGGGAGGGAGGGAGGGAGGAGCTCTTTTCAGCCCATGATGGCAATGATGACCATACAGAGTTCCCTTGTCAGAGACTAGAGTACTAGTGAATCAGAATAGAGGGAAATCATTTGGGTGTAGTTCTGTGATAAAAAGGAGATCTTCTAAACACTGTCAGGATAGGGCTGTACACAAAACATTGGCAGAAAGGTATGCTTTTCCAATATACAATATTTAATGTTATGTTCAAATTGCAATAGCAGACAAATTAATAACTTGTGCCCAAGAACAATGCTTTTTGTTAGTATAGGCATCCTTATACACTGGTGGTCTTCCACTCTAGTTAATAACTCTTCCACAAGGGTTGGATTACACCATTTTACTTGGCAAAAGAGGGCACACACAAACAATGCCCAGTAAATTCAGGGGAGGATGGTAGAATGGAGGAGACCCTTGGCAAAGACAAAGCCCAAGAAGTAGGAGGAGCTGAGAGGAGAGTGCTGATGGGAAGAGGGACACCCAAGAGGGGAGTTAACTTGTGGGGTGGAACTTAGGCATGCACTCACATGCGCTTGCATGCAAGCACGCGCACGCACGCGCGCGCGCGCACACACACACACACACACACACACACACAGAGGACACATACACACAGAGAGAGACAGAGACAGAGACAAAGTCAAACACTCATACCCATTTCTGCTACATTGTGCCATGAATTCAATCAACAAATGATTATAAATACTCAGCAAAAAGTACTGTCTACCATAACTATGTTCAGAATACTTAAAAAAACAAGAACCAAATCAAAACTTCCTAAAGGGTATCATTATCCCCTTAAAATGCAGTGTAGCCACGAGTTACAGACATTTCTACTGTATTAACTATCCTAAGTCACTCTGGCATGCTTTAAAATGTATGACGGCTGGATGTTCTGATGCACACCAGTAAAACTGGCACTCAGGATGTTGCGAAGGGAGGCTAGTCCTGAGTCTGAAGCTAACCTAGACTACACAGTGAGTTTCAGGCCAGCGAGAGCCACTCAACAAGATCATCCATGGATATCAATCAACAAATGAGTGAATTAAAGTATGTTGAAGGAGGTGTTGAGATGCTAGGCAAATAATATGCCAATTTTAATAAGAAACTGAGTATTAATATGGATTTCAGTATCCTACAAGGGCCCCAGCTTAACCCTCAGTGCACATGAGGGATGGCTGAATGATGCCTGATCTTACCTTTCCCTTATTATTTTTACTCTCTCTCTCTCTCTCTCTCTCTCTCTCTCTCTCTCTCTCTCTCTCTGTCTCTGTCTCTCTGTGTGTGTGTGTGTTCGTATGGGTGTCGAGAGAGAACAACATTCTAAAGAAAAGTATAATCTCTTCTCCCAAGCAGTTCAAAATCTGTAAAGAGGCCACAGCCAATATGGCAGCAGCTAGCGCCCAGCAATGATAAGAAATCCTCCTGTGAATGTGCCTTCTACAGCAAGCGCACTGCTGTCTGAGGAGGAGTGCCTGAGGTCTTCTTTGTTTTTCTATTGGTGGTTATGAGGTCACCCAGAGGAACAGTTTCTCACCTTGTTGCCCTGGTAATCAAAAGCACATAATTAAAAGCTGGCTTGTGACAGCAACACATGTGATTCTGTGACCCAGGTTTTGTTTTTTTTTTTTGTTTTTTTTTTTTGTCCTGAGCAATCCTCATTAGACCATGTTAGATTCACAATAGCTTTCAACTCACACAGCGGATGCTGGAATGATCCTAAGTCATTAACCTAAGAATTCCCAACCAGGCAGTGGTGGCGCACCACACACGCCTTTAGTCCCAGCACTCGGGAAGCAGAGGCAGGTGGATTTCTGAGTTCGAGGCCCGCCTGGTCTACAGAGTGAGTTCCAGGACAGCCAGGACTATACAGAGAAGTCCTGTCTCGAAAAACAAACAAACAAACAAACAAAAAGAATTCCCTGAATACAGAAGAGGTTTGAAACCTGATTTTCCCCCCAAAGTAAAGAATTCACTCAAGTAGTTTGGGTCTTCTAACAATTACACAAAGCAAGCTGTGGGTATCTGGTAGGGAAGCCTAAGATCTGGGATGAGGTGGCAGGGAGAGGGGGAGAAAAAAAGACGGGGGGGGGGGAGAGAAAAGAGAGGGGAAAGAAAGGGAAAGGGAGAAGGGAGGAGAAAAGGGGGGCGGGGGTAAAAGAATGGAGAAGACAAGAAGGCAGGGGAGATAGGCAAGCTAAGGATCAGAAAAGGTGGAAGGGGAGGAGGAGGGAGAAGGGAGGGGAAGAGGAAGGAGAAGGGAGGGGAAGGAGAGGAAAGTGGAAGAGAGGAGGGACAAAGACGAAGCCCAAGGACTCTTGACCTCTGCCCAAGGCTCCCACGAGTCTGGATCACTGTTTGGATGAGCAGAGCCAAGTCACAGCCGATGAGCTATTTCCTGTCACCTGGATGGTTGCTTCTGCTCACTGCACCAGCCATAAGCTGGGATGTTTGTTTGCTTGTTGGTTAGTTCGTTTAAGGCTCTGCACTTCTAAGGCCTATTTGTTCACTTCTGTGACCATCTTTTCTTGTTTGAAGAAAATTCTGGGAGAAGACAGCTGAGGAAATCCCATGTGCTTTCCTAGGAGACCTGGGGATTAGGTTTTTATGGGTTTTAGACTTTTTTATTTGTTTTGGTTTGGTTTTAGAGACAAGGACTCATTGTATAGCTCAGGCTAGCCTTGAAAACACGATCCTCCTGCCTCAGGCTCCCTCGGGCACACCTAGGGCTTCCACATACCTTTGGAGACATGAATCTAAACACCTGTCCTAAGCAGGCTTTGGGGAAGTCTTTCTTCAGTCTTTCAAAGTTATTTGAGAATAAAGGCCCTCAGCTTGGCCTGGCCACACAGGCCTGTAATCCCAGTTCATTGACAAACTGAGACCATAGATTGCAAGTTCAAAGCTACTCTGGGCCACCTGTGGGAGCTCAAAGCCAAACTGGGCAGGTTAATGAGACACTGTCTCAAAAAAAAAAAAAAAGTTTATGTTAGTAAATGAAATAAGCACAAATAATCTCAACATGAATATAGTTAGTGAATTAATTACTTTTTTAAAAGTGAAAAGTGTATTATGGTACAGAGAGACTTGCCTTGCATGTATGAACCCCCTTCTCCCCCCCCCAACCCTCCCCCCCATGCCCAAAGAAGAAAGTCTCTCAATCAGCCACAGAAACATTACCTACTGAGTGGACAGAGAGAACAGGTGTGCACAGAGAAGACTCTGGGCAGATGCTGCAAGCATCCCACATGCTCTCCCTCTCCCTCTCCCTCCCCCTCCCCCTCTGCCAACAGGAGGGTGATGGGCTCCTCTTGGGAGTCAGCAAAGGAGGAAGTCACTTCCTACTTCCTGCACTGGAGATTCCACAACCTCTAACCAGTTTATTGAGAATCTGCCTTTCGCATAGTCTCACCAAAATAAGTAGTATCTGCTATCTCCGGTGTGGTACCTGTGGCATGCATGACTAGCACCCCCTGACTGCACGTGTCTGTCATTAGCATTAGCAGTTACTGTTGGCATTATCATTAGCAGTCCTCGCAGGCACCAGGGTACGCGTAGCATCATGTTCTTTGAGAGGTAGACAGAAATTTCTCAAGCACCATGGTTGATTCTTGAAGGCCATCATTTGAGAACTCCCATGGTTACATATATATCATCCCTTATTTCAAAAGCAACTCGGAGCATGTAAGAGGTATACTAACTGCTCCTTCACCTCTATAAATGAGCATGTTATATTTAAATACATACCTATCTCTGGGCAGTGTTCTGGAATACGTGATGGCAATGTGTTCACATGACATCTGGTAGCACCCCTATGTTTTTTACCTGTATGCCCAAAATGGGGCATCGTGAGTTCTTTGTGCCCCATGTTGTGAAATTAAATGTAAACCTGTCTTGACAAATTCGAAGGCTTTGAGGGACAGAAATCCATAGATGGTATGTTGGGGTTCCAAGTGCTAAAATGGCCAAAGAGACTATACCTTAGGGACAGCTTCTGGACCCCCAGTGCCCCATCTATTCTTTGAGGGCAGTGGGTCTGCTGAGAGCTTGGATTCCAGTTTGGGCAGAGAGAAGAAAGGAAGAAGAGGCAAAGTCCTGACAGTGGCAATCAGATGAACCCAGTGGGCCCAGGAACTATGACCGGAGAATGAGAGCAGAGAGGGGGGCTGGGCTGGGCTGAGGACAGTCTGCTAACTCAGATTCCTGGTGTTTGGCCTGGAGAAAGCACCCACTTGAGGTTCCAACAGCAAGAGTAGGAACAAGTCTGTTGTCAGCAGCCAAGGATGGCCCAGGTGAACACAGAAGCACACTGGGCTCTCAGCCTTGCTGTGATCCTGGGTCTCAGGTAAATGAGTTCTGGCCTGTCAGCTAAGGCTGACAGTCACGTAAACAACAGTGCCTGTGTCCATTATTCAAGTGGTGCTAGTGTGCCTAGACTAGAGTTCCTCCAAGTTTAGAATAACCCTTCTCTCAGTGCCTTGAGTTTCTCTCAGACTCTTTCTCGCACAAAGAAACAATCTGGAAGATGTGGGCTTTCTAGAAGCTACAAGTTTTATAATTTGTTGGTAGTTACTGGAGGAAGGCACTGGTTTCTAGTTAAGTTGGAATTTCAGATGGTAAGCATAAATACATTTTAACCTAAGTTCCAAATATTATGTTAGACCTACTTATCTATACAGTCCTTTGTTTGCTATGGTTTGACTTAATTCCTGTCTTTCTTTCTTTCTTTCTTTCTTTCTTTCTTTCTTTCTTTCTTTCTTTCTTTCTTTCTTTCTTTCTTTCTTTCTTTCTCTCTCTCTCTCTCTCTCTCTCTCTCTCTCTCTCTCTCTCTCTTTCTTTCTTTCTTTCTTTCTTTCTTCCTTTTTTATTTTTTACTTTAAGGTAGTAATGGTACTTCAAGTCTAATTTGGATCTTATCTTGGGGGAATGATGCGTGGTTTACCTGAAAATCACAGTTAACTGAAACTTTAAAAGAATTATTAGTATATATTCATTGTACAAAGTAATGGGCATATCCTTGCATAGTTATAATGACAACATTTGAGGAGCTGGGGCAGGAGATTGCCATGATTTCAAAATGAGCAAAGGCTACACAAAAAAACCCTGTTTGGAAAATTGATACACACAAAAACCAAAGCAAAAAACAAACAAACAAACAAAAGACAAATCCAAAACCAGAAACAACTGAGTTCTTTTGTGAGATTCTCATCTAGACATATTCTGTACTATGATGACACTCACCCCCAGGAGCCTCTGCCATCCCCCTTCCCTATTGTGACCACACTCATCCGCCTGAGCCTCTCTTACCCCCTTCCTCTCCCATTAGTTTCTTTACTCTTCATGAATAGCATTAATATTTAGACCACATAAAAAACTAAAGATACTAAAAACACACACAAACAATCCAATAAATAAAGTCAACAGTTCCAAAACATGACCATCACCAGCAGATCACCAGTAATGTGTGAAATGCTGTTGAAGCCAGGACTGGCACACAGATTAAAACACCCCAAGCATTAAGAAAATAATAATCTTGCTAGGATATTTCAGATGAAAAGAATTTGGGTAATTTTATTTACTAAATCTAGTGACATTTGTGCACTGTGAGTAAGAGAGGAAACTGGGACTATTAAATGCTGTACAACTATGAGGTTTCTGTACAATGACAAAGGAATCGCAGGGCATCCTGGAAGCCTCTCAGACTTGGACTTACAAATGTCATCTGACTCTGCAGCTTCGGAAATCCCAGCACATGTCTCTCGGCTGTGCCTGGGAGGCATTGCTGCCAAGTCAGGTCTGCTGGGATTTTGACATCATCCAAGATTTTTCTGTTTATTTCCTTGGTTTCACATGGTCTTGATGGCAATCTTTCAAATGACACCACTGGGTATTTTTTTAACTCCATCTCTTTAGTTCTCTCTCTCTCTCTCTCTCTCTCTCTCTCTCTCTCTTTAAATTTCTTGCTTTGTGGGGGTTGAATTTTAGGTCTCTGATTTCATCTAGAAATAAATGTTTATAAAAATGTATATACACTTCTCAGATGAGACCGTTTTAGAGAGCCAGGGTACTATGTTAATTACATAGGTTACTTTGTTTTCTGCATGGTAGGATGTAGTTCTGAAAGTAGAAACGACAAATCACAAATGTTTCCATTCGTTCTTTGAGAGTTATAAAGATGTATGCAATACATTGTGATCACATCTACCCCAATTTTCCTCCTCCAACTCCCCACCTAGAACTGCCCCATCCCAACATCCCCCTAGTAAGTCTTGCCTGGCAGGTTGGCATTGAAGATTCCAGGATCTAGCATTTAGTAAGACCATTGTCTTTTCTCACTCAGTGGTCTGCATAGCATCTTCAGAAGCATATAAAGATCCTCTGCAGCAAGAAGAGAGTTTCCTGGTGAGACTGAGAGTGAATTTTCTATGTTCTGCAACCAAGTGTATATTGTGTTTGGCAATAGGGTCCTATTATCTAGTTATGGTGCACAACCAAGAGCAACGGCAACAGCCTGTGTTGATTTGGAGACCTCTGGATCCTCCATGATTAGTAACTGCTAGAGAGTTATCCCATGACTGGCACTGTGATCTTCACTGATAGCCCCTGTCTTCTTTGAGAAGCACTCACACAAGAACCCTGTGGACCCATTTAGTTTTGACTTCAGGCATGCTAAGCCATGTATTGTGCAGATAACCATCAATGATGTGAGCTCATATTTAGTATATTCTTAGATGTTATCCGTAATTACCCTAAACCCACAGCCAACTTCATCAGAATAGTGGCAAGTGGAACATCTGAAAAAATTAGCCTTGCCATGGTGATGCGTGTTTATAGCAACGTCAGCCTCAGTTACATGAGCTTTCATTTCTGAGAAAGTGTGTAAGGAATAGAAGGAGTGTAGAATCAGACAAATTAGTCAAAATTATCCTGTCTTAGCCAGCAATAAAACTTTATATAAAATTTTGTGGATCAAATGTGGGCATGATTCAAATATCCCACGAAGGATCTACTGAAACTTTTGTTATTTCTGATTTTCAATTTAAAGCTGTAGGTTTATTCTCTTTTATTGTTTTGAGCACTGTCACATAGATTTTACATTATTATGGTGTAAGTGGCTTTGGCTTTGTGAATCTCTTCCTAATAGTGCTAGGAATTGACTTAAAATGTACCATCCTAGAAAACAAAAGTGATTGTAAAAGCAATCTGAGATGAATAATGCCAGTAAATAGCAGATGAGGGGAGTGTCGGACAGAATAGGCAGAAAGAAGTAGGATGTGCATTCAAAAAATGAAATCTACTTAGCAATTTGTGAGAAATGAATGGAAGTAAGTTATGCAATTTATTAATGGATTGACAATTGTAACTGAATAAACTTGATCACTATTCTGAATATACTGATTTCTTAATGACATAATGTATGCAGCCATTTGCTTATCTTATTCCCTCTAAATTATTATAGATACCATATTGTAATACATTTGTGTGTGCATATAAGTGTTCAGAAGTAGTATATCTATGTATACACACACATACCTATATACATATGCGCACACACACATACACATACATACACACATGTACATATGCATAAACACATACACACATACACATGCATGCACACACATACATACACAAACAAACACATACACACATATACACATGCACACATATACACACACATAAACACAATACACACATATACACATACACACATAAACACACATGCACTGTATATATACATCGTGCAAAAGAATATTTTAAATTTCAACTTCTGAAAATAGTACTCCTCTGCTAATGTATGAGCTTGTGATTTGATTTTATCATTCCTGTTCAGATTTTGTGTGAAGATGCCAGCTGCCTGCTCCCAGGGCTGTTATTTCACCACAAACGTTGGCAAATACAAGGAAATGATGACACTTCTCACCTCCCTTATCCTCCTCCAGTTTCTTCTTCTTTGATGCCCTCCCTATCTTGCCACATAAACACTCTACAGTGCTCCTAACCTAGAATTCCCAGACCCTGGCCCACCCTAGCCACCACCTCTGGTATCTTAGTTTGGGTTTTATTGCTGTGAGGAGACACCACGACCATGGCAACTCTCATAAAGGATAGCATCTAATTGGGGCTGGCTTACAGGTTCAGAGGTTTTGTCCGTTATCATCATTCCAGGAAACATTGCAGCTTACAAGCACATACAGTGCTAGAGGAGGAGCTGAGAGTTCTACATCTTGATCTGAAGGCAGCAGAAGGAGGCTGTGTACCACACTTGGCGGAGCTTGAGCATGTATGACCTCAAAGGCTGCCTCCACGGTGGTACACTTCCTCCAACAAAGCCACACCCACTGCAATAAGGTCACACCTAGAACAATAAGGCCATACCCATCCAATAAGGCCACATCTCCTATTAGTGCTAACCCCTGTGAGTCAAACATTCAAACACTTGGGTCTTTGAGGGCCATATCTATCCAAACCACCACACCTGGGTAGCACACTACAACTCTCTGTTGAAAGTTCATTCTTTCTTCCTCTGCCACCAGCTGCACCAAGTCACCTGCAGTTAAAGACCCCATGGGCTTCCATAACATGCATACCACATGACTCTGTGTCCCTAGCCCAACAATATAACCACCCTTCCCCTAATCCCACTCAAGGTGAGTATCAAATACCATGTAACGACTGAAGAGTTTATTTTGGCTTACAGCCAGACAGGACACAGTCCCTCATGATGGGCAAGACACGATGTCAGGCACTCGATGACTATTCTATTCTAATGGCCTGCTAGTGCCTTCTGGCTCTGTGGAAACTCGACAGCAAGGAGGATACTCATGATCAGTTTCAGCTTTATTTCTTGATGTCCTACAACCAGAGTGTCTGATGTGTTCAAGAATCATATAGATTTGGTGGGCAACATAAAATAGTGATGGGAGGTAGTTGACACTATTTGGGGAGCCTCTGGAGCCTTCATGAGTATCAACTCATAGAGTAGAAGCCTGCACCCACGCTGAGATTATTATTATGTAAATAGCCTATGACTTCTGTGGGTTGTAATATCTACCTACGTAAGGCATTCTTGTTCAGACTCATTTTCCTTATTAAATTAAATTTTAGAATGAGATCCTTTCATGACTTCAAATATACATTGATTGATTGATTGATTGATTGATTACCAGTTGACTGACTTGTGTGGGTTTGGGTAGGTACGTCCCACAGCATGAGTGTGGAGAACACAGAAGAACCTCAAGGAGAATCTACTTTCCTTCCACCACGTGGGTTCCAGAGAAAACTTGGGTCATCAGGCTTGGCAACAAGGGCCTTTACCCACTGAGTCATCTCACTGAGCCCTTAAGCTATCCTTTTTAATTAGCTTACAAAAATAGCAGGCTTCTGTAGTGTTTTTCATTCGTTCTTAATATTGGCTAGTCTTCCCATGCCTTAGTGGGAACCCTGTTACTGATGTTCTGCTCAGTGGCCACACTGTCTAACTCCCTCAAATGTTTATCCGTCTATATCAGCCCCCTTCAAGGCCCAGGGAAGAGTGTAAAAGAGGGGATAAAAAGAGTGTGAGAGTTGGAAGATGGGGGTGAGGGTGGAGTGGGAAGTTGTGAAATGTTGCCTGTTCAAGATGACATAGCTACTGTGCCCATAGACTCTTAGAACTGGTGTTTACCTGTTCGATACTGCGCCCCTCAACATTCTATCATGAATGGGAGAGAGACTCATAAGGTTGTGACACTACCTGAAGAGCAGTCAGTGGTACTATGGCTGCTATGGTATTGGGAGTTACATTCATCAGTGGTGTAGTACTGGTGAGTGACCCTTTCTCAAGTAAATATTCCCCCTCCGTGAAAGCAACTCTAAACAAATGTAGTAAAGAACACAAACAAAAGCAGGGCATAAAAATAGAGGGGACTGGGAACGGAGGAAGATGAGGAAAAACGGGAATGGAAGTATACTATACTATATAGATATGAATATGCATACAATATACAATACCCACATATAACACACACGTACACAAGCATACACACACAAACACACGAGAACATAAATACCCATATAACACACACACATACAGAAACATACACATATAAACACATGCAAATACACGAGAGCATACACATATAACACACACAAATACATGGGAACATACACATACACAAACATACACATATAAACACACAAGAACATAAACACATATATAACATACACAAACATACACATATAAACACACAGGAACATACACACACATATAAACACACACAAACACACAGGAACATACACACATATACACAAACACACACTTATTAACACACTCATACACCCCAAGGCAATAGGACTCTAAAACAGAGTTAGACTCTGGCTAGTGGTCAAATCAATAAAGGCACAGCTGGGACCTGTCAAGTGTACAAGCAGATATTAGACAGTGTGAGAGCAAAGAAGCACATGAGGTTCCCAGAAGAAACTGGCACAACCACTGAAGACTCGCTCCAAGGCCATGACTAACTGTCAATGGATAAGAACCAGTTAGGTGCAGCTAAGTGGTGGTCAGACACTAGCCTTGGCCAGTCAGAACATGATTCTGTCTCTAGGAAAGGAGAGCCTTAACTGAGCTAGTTCTCTGTATCCTAGAAAGTTCCAAGGACAGTGTTCTTATTGAAGAGTGTGGGCATTCTGTTTTTATAGAAGCAACATTGTGAGGTGTTGTACTGCTATTGAAATAGTATGAGTGGTGGTTTGAATGAAAATGTACCCCATAGGCTCATAGGGAGTTAATAGGCTCATTATGAGGAAGTAAGCCTTTGGTGGAGTAGGTGTGGCCTTGTTGGAGGATGTGTGTCACTGGGGATGGGCTTTGAGGTTCCAAATGCTTAAGCAAGCTCAATGTCACTCTCTTTCTTTCTCTCTTTCTTCCTGTCTTCCTTTCTCTTCTTTCTCTTCTTTCTTTCTGTCTTTCTTTCTTTCTTTCTTTCTTTCTTTCTTTCTTTCTTTCTTTCTTTCTCTCTCTCTTAAAGATTTATTTATTTATTTTATGTATATTGAGTACACTGTAGCTGTACTACGGTTGTGAGCCATCATGTGGTTGCTGGGAATTGAATTCAGGACCTCTGCTCACTCTGGCCCCATTCACTCCATCCCCACTCTCTCCAGTCGGCCCACTTGCACCAGCCCAAAGATTTATTTATTATACACTGTATACTGTCTTCAGACACACCAGAAGAAGGAGTCATATCTCATTATGGATGGTTGTTAGCCACCATGTCATTGCTAGGATTTGAACTCAGTACCTTAAGAAGAGCAGTCAGTGCTCTTACCCACTGAGCAATCTTTCCAGCCCCCACCCCACCCCAACCCGTGTCACTTTCTTTTTCTTCTGCTGGCTGATTTGTATGTAGAACTCTCAGCTACATCTCCAGCACTATGTTTGCCTGTGTGCTGTCATGTTTCTCACTGTGACAATAATGGATTAAACCCTTGAATCAGTAAGCCAGTCCCAATTAGTTTTCCTTTATAAGAGTTGCCATGGTCATAGTGTCTCTTTTCATAGCAAAAGAAACCCTAACTGAGACAATGTGATTAAAATAGTATTTGAAAGGTTTTATGTCTAGAAATAAAATTGCTTTGATCCAAGGAGTTTCTTTTTTTTTAATTTATCTTTTTATTAGATATTTTCTTTATATATATTTCAAATGCTATCCCAAAAGTTCCCTATACCCTCCCCCACCCTGCTCCCCTACACACCCCCTCCTGCTTCTTGGCCCTGGCATTCCCCTGTACTGGGGCATATAAAGTTTGCAATACCAGGGGCCTCTCTTCCCAGTGATGGCTAACTAGGCAGCTAGAGATGCGAGCTCTGGGAGTACTGGTTAGTTCATATTGTTGTTCCACCTATAGGGTTGCAGACCTCTTCAGCTCCTTGGGTGCTTTCTCTAGCTTCTCCATTGGGGGCCCTGTGTTTCATCTTATAGATGACTGTGAGCATCCACTTCTGTATTTGCCAGGCAGTGGCATAGCCTCATATGAGACAGCTATACCAGGATCCCTTCATCAAAATCTTGCTGGCATATGCAATAGTGTCTGGTTTTGGTGGCTGATTATAGGATGGATCCCCAGGTGGGGTAGTCTCTGGGTAGTCCATCCTTTCGTCTTAGCTCCAAACTTTGTCTCTGTAACTCCTTTCATGGGTATTTTGTTCCCTATTCTAAGGAAGAATGAAGTATCCACCCATTGATCTTCCCTCTTCTTGATTTTCTTGTGTTTTGCAAATTGTGTCTTGGGTGTTCTATGTTTCTGGGCCAATATCCACTTATCAGTGAGTGCATATCTAATGACTTCTTTTGTGATGGGGTTACCTCACTAAGGATGATATCCTCCAGATACATCCATTTGTCCAAGAATTTCATAAATCCATTGTTTTTAATAGCTGAGTAGTACTCCATTGTGTAAATGTACCACATTTTCTGTATCCATTCTTCTGTTGAGGGACATCTGGGTTCTTTCCAGTTTCTGGCTATTATAAATAAGGCTGCTATGAACATAGTGGAGCATGTGTTCTTATTATCAGTTGAAACTTCTTCTGGGTATATGCCCAGGAGAAGTATTGCTGGATCTTCAGGTAGTATTATGTCCAGTTTTCTGAGGAACCACCAGACTGACTTCCAGAGTGGATGTACAAGCTTGCAATCCCACCAGCAATGGAGGAGTGTTCCTCTTTCTCCATATCCTCGCCAGCATCTGCTGTCACCTGAATTTTTGATCTTAGCCATTCTGACTGGTGTGAGGTGGAATCTCAGGGTTGTTTTGATTTGCATTTCCCTGATGATTAAGGATGCTTAACATTTTTTCAGGTGCTTCTCAGCCATTCGGTATTCCTCAGTTGACAATTCTTTGTTTAGCTCTGAACCCCATTTTTAATGGGGTTATTTGAATTTCTGGAGTCCAGCTTCTTGAGCTCTTTGTATATATTGGATATTAGTCCCCTATCAGTTTTAGGATTGATAAGACTCCTTTCTCAATCTGTTGGTGGCATTTTTGTCTTATTGACAGTGTCTTTTGCCTTACAGAAGCTTTGCAATTTTATGAGGTCCCATTTGTCAATTCTTGATCTTACAGCACAAGCCATTGCTGTTCTGTTTAGGAATTTTCCCAATGTGCACATAACTTCAAGGCTTTTCCCCACTTTCTCCTCTATTAATTTCAGTGTCTCTGGTCTTATGTGGAGGTCTTTGATCCACTTAGACTTGAGCTTTATACAAGGAGATAAGAATGGATCAATTTGCATTCTTCTACATGATAACTGCCACTTGTGCCAGCACCATTTGTTGAAATGCTGTCTTTTTTCCACTGGATGGTTTTAGCTCCCTTGTCAAAGATCAAGTGACCATGGGTATGTGGATTCATTTCTGGGTCTTCAATTCTATTTCATTGATCTACCTGTCTGTCACTGTACCAGTTCCATGCAGTTTTTATCACAATTGCTCTGTAATACAGCTTAATGTCAGGCATGGTGATTCCACCAGAGGTTCTTTTATTGTTGAGAATAGTTTTTGCTATCCTAGGTTTTTTTTTTTTCCAGATGAATTTGCAAATTGCTCTTTCTATCTCAGTGAAGAATTGAGTTGGAATTTTGATGGCGATTGCACTGTAGATTGCTTTCAGCAGGATAGCCATTTTTACTATATATTAATCCTGCCAATCCATGAGCATGGGAGATCTTTCCATCTTCTGAGATCTTCTTCAATTTCTTTCTTCAGAGACTTGAAGTTTTTATTATACAGATCTTTCACTTCCTTAGTTAGAGTCACACCAAGGTATTTTATATTATTTGTGACTATTGTGAAGGGTGTTGCTTCCCTAATTTCTTTCTCAGTCCGTTTATCATTTGTGTAGAGAAAGGCCATTGATTTATTTGAGTTAATTTTATATCCAGCTACTACACTGAAGCTGTTTATCAAGTTTAGGAGTTCTCTGGTGGAATTTTTGGGGTCGCTTATATATACTATCATATCATCTGCAAATAGTGATATTTTGACTTCTTCCTTTCCAATTTGTATCCCCTTGATATCCTTTTGTTGTTGAATTGCTCTGGCTAGAACTTCAAGTACTATATTGAATAGGTAGGGAGAAAGTGGGCAGCCTTGTCTAGTCCCTGATTTTAGTGAGATTGCTTCGAGTTTCCCTTCATTTAGTTTGATGTTGGCTACTGGTTTGCTGTAGATTGCTTTTATTATGTTTAGGTATGGGCCTTGAATTCCTGATCTTTCCAAGACTTTTATCATGAAGGGGTGTTGGATTTTGTCAAATGCTTTCTCAGCATCTAACGAATGATCATGTGGTTTTTGTCTTTGAGTTTGTTTATATAGTGGATTACGTTGATGGATTTCCATATATTAAACCATCCCTGCATCCCTCGATGAAGCCTAGTTGGTCATGATAGATGATCATTTTGATGTGTTCTTGGATCCAAGGAGTTTCTTTTGCACCTTAAGATTTAAAAGTCAAAATGGAGAAATATGATCGTTAGCTGTAGAGATATGAATGGCCAGAATTACAGTGGCTGAGGAAAATATCTTTATGCTCACTTCATAGCATATATATATATATATATGAGACTATATATATATATATATATATATATATATATAGTCTCACTGTTTCTCATTGCAAAATAAATTCACTTTTAATTTTATTATTATTATTAATTTTATGTGTATGACTGTTTTGTCTGAATGTGTGTCTTGTATACCTTGTGTGTACCTGGTGCATGCAAGGCCAGAAAAGGCATTGGATACCCTGAGGTTGGAGTTACAGATGATGGTGAGCTGCCATGCAAGTGTTGGGAACCATATCTGGATCTTCCGCAAGAACAGCCAGTGCTTTTAACGCCTGAGCTGTCTCTCCAGCCTCACAGATTCATTTTCTCTAGTAACCCACATACAATGAACACAGCTGCAGCGCTACCAGAAAGCAGTCACCTGATTTAGTGCCTGGCCACGTTCACTGGTACCTTTGTGATGAAGATGTGTTTGTCCTTCATGTTGACCACAGGGACAACAAGCACAATAGGAAGCCCTCAGACCACTCCACTAGAGGACACACTGACATGTTCTCATTTTGCAAATCCTACTAATTCAGATGACAGAACACAAGCTAACCAGACATAGAGAGTTGGAAAGTTCATTACAACAGAGTGGTGTATACCTGGGAACCTGACGTTAACTCTTTTAGAGAAAGCAGAATAAATGTTTGCCATTTCGTGGTAACCTGCATGTTACTAATTAGTTGTAGTGATTTTTATTAAAAAAAAACAAAACAAAACTACTTTTTCTTTGGAATCATTGTTTTCAGCATTAAAACATTTATGTCACAATACTATGAGACTACATTACCGTCCAATATAAATACATATCTGCACATGTGCATACACTTGTACACACACACACACACACACACACACACACCATCTTTCATAGTCTTTCCATTACTCATATAATCGGTGACAAACATATCTGAGCCCAAGCAGATCTCAGATGTGCCACTCTGATTCAGCTGGGGTTGTGGGTATGCACTGGAGTCATTTCGTCTTTTATATGAGTACAAGTGAGTGAGTGTGGATGGCGTGTATGTGGAGCAGGATATCGGCTGTCCTGGCCTGTGACTCTGGGCCTTATTCCCACGAGATGGTATCTCTCACTGAACCTGGAAGGAGCCTCGTGGCCAGCAAACCCTGCAGTCATCCTGTCTCCATCCCTCCCACCGTGCACAGGAGGGGTAGCACTCTGCCCATGTCTGTAACACAGGCTCTGGGGATTTGCCATCCTTCTTCAGTAAACATTCTAACCCCCTGGGCCATCTCTCCAGACCCATCATTTTAGTAATTTTTATCAGACTCTATGTAAGGAATGTTCATTTCCAGTTGACATTTATTTCACAAGAGAAGTCTGGCAGTTCTCCCATAGCCCCCCCGCAACTCTGACAGTTCATGAGAACTGCCCATTCCAGCAGTAACCAGTGTCCTAAGATAGAGGACCCCTCATTTTCCTACCATCATCTGTACCAAGCCCCAAATTCCTTATTTTATTCTGAGGGGCTGAAGCTTGTTTTGTTTCTTGCTTTTTGTTTTTAATAAAAGCTTATCCTTTTAAGAATAACTATAGGATTAAATTCAGTTTATGAAGATTATTTAACACATAGATATTAGCAAAAGAAGATTCTTCTCCCTATGTGGCCTTAGCATATGTTTTATAGATCCTTCATAAAAATAGCATTAAGAAATTTTGTTGGTAAGATGTGTTTATAGGAATAGATATTTCTCGCTATAACACCCTGTCCTTGTGAGACCCATAAAACAACAAAGGAAGTGAGGGTATAGGGCCTAGTACTTCCCCAAGCTTGGCATGTTTAGGACCCCGTGACCTTTTCATGGTCAATGCTGTTCAATAATAATGCCAAGATTTTATGTGCTTTTGTAAATAGCAATTGTTTCTCGGTGTCTAATGCTATTTCCCAAAGCATAATTAACCAACTGAACTACTGAATATAGAAGCACAAGAGAACAGAGCACCCCTCTCTCCAGCAGACATCACAGGGGACTGGCGGATTCTTTTCTTCTCCCTCACTATTTTGGTTTTTGGACATTAATCATTTTTTATGAAAACACATTACTAACACTAGCACAGTGGTTTATTTGTGCTATAAATGAACTCAATACCCATTGAAAGCATGTCTCCAGTTTAATTTTTAGCACATAGTAAATATTGATAGATGCAACCTACCTTGTGTTTGGGTGGTTCATCTTTTTTTAAGTCTAAAGATTTCCTGAGATTCAAATCTTAGAAGATGGTTTAACTGCACAAACGGCTGCAAATACAGATACTTTTTTTTTCTATAAACAGTGTTGTAAAAAAGACATACTGGATGCCTCAGAGGGGAATATTCCTGTAGAGACTTGTAGATTGGATATCAGTTCACTTCACCTGGGTTTGCTTCTGCCAGAGGTTACCATCAGCTTCTCCTCCAGCTCCCTCCGAGACAGGATGGTGCAGAAGTGAGGACCCTTGGGTCTCTTGGAAAAGGTTTTCCCTATGTCCTAAACCTCCTTAGGGTTAGCAAGCCTTCCAAAGAGGTCCCACTGTCACCATCTGCCTATCTAAAGGTAATCACACCTAATGGAATAAGATGCAGATATTTCAAATGACAGATCTGACTTCTGATTGTGTAAGAATTATCTGGGATGCATTCTAAATGTAGAGAGATTCCCAGACCCCACCTTTGACCCACGACAGGGAGATTAAAGCAAACAGGCTCTTCAGGATTCTCGAAGAAGGAACAATGTCTCTAGGAGGTCACAGCCTGCACATAGAATTACAGGAAAAGCCAGGGCCAAGACAGCAACTCTTACCTACTTGGAAGCAAGGTCAGGAGGGGGCCAAACTAAACAAAACCTTGAACAAAGGGGCGTGGTCTGGAGCTAGAGAGCCTTGGGGAAGAGCATTTTAATGGGGACAGTGACAGAGAAGGATAAGAAATAGAAGGAGGGGCTGGTGAGATAGCTCAACAGCTAAGAGCACTGACTGCTCTTCTGAAGGTTCTGAGTTTAAATCCCAGCAACCACATAGTGGCTCACAACCACCTGTAACGAGATCTGACGTCCTCTTTTGGTCTAGTGTATAAGACAGCTACAGTCTACTTACATATAATAATAAATAAATCTATTTTAAAATTTTTATTATTACTATTATATTCAATACAATATCTATTTTTATGCCAATCATAAAAGTTATGGACATATTATTAAATGAGCATAAATAGATAAAGTCTTTTTTTGTTGGTTGGTTTGTTTTGTTTTTAGTAGCTCTTAAAATCTTGGCTCTTACTGTAGTACAAACCCAAAATAGAAACAATTTTTAGACATCGGAGTTCCTTGTAATAAGGCTGTACTTGAGTGTCTCTCACATCACCGAAGGATTTTTATCTCCATAGTAGATAAGCTAAGAGTTGACAGTTCTTCGGTGCCAAGGAATGAATTGTAGCATGAATATTTGGATACGGATTTCCTGTGCTATGGTCAAAGCTATTTGACTTGAGTGATTGTCATCATTCTCAGCCCACAGGGAACAGGTTACATTCATTTAAGAAATGGTGTGTGCATTAAGATCGTCTATTCATGAAGTAATTCATCAACTGTTTCATGAACAATGGTTCTGCTTGGAGGGTGGCACAGACATTAGGTGAGGGTAAGATTCTGGTTCATTGGCTGTGATGATTTTGAAAAGCATTCATCTCAGAAAAGGAGTAACTTATAAGGTCCTCTTTTTCAAAATTGATATAATACTTATAAATATGAAGCAAAACATTCAGTCACATTCTTTATTGTTCTCTTACAAGCCACCTCCCAAATCAATTGTCTACATTTCTTTTGGCTGTATAAATAATCTTGAAATATGTAAGCTGTTCTGAAAACCATAGTATAGTGTAAAAACCATCCTACTAATACAGAGGCTGAGCTAGGAGAAGCATGATTTCAAGACCATTGTGTGGTACACAGCAAGATACTGTCACATACAAACAAGCAGAAAGTGTATATGGATTGTATAATATTGGACCTACTTCTTACATTACCAAATTAGAGAGACCACAGGATGACAGCCAACAAATTTCTAATTCCTCATATTTTTGAATTTCAATTGATTAGGATATGTTGGTAATATTAATTTTCATATTAAGAGATATTAAGGAAAAGTGATTGTTATTTTTGTTGTTAGAGGTGGAATTATGTTTGTGTGGGTTTGCTGAAAGATTATTTTCTTGCTTCTTCTAGGGTGTAGTTTCGCTCCTTGTGTTGGTGTTTTCCATCTATTATCCTTTGTAGGGCTGGATTTGTGGAAAGATACTGTGTAAATTTGGCTTTGTCATGAAATATCTTGTTTTCTCCGTCTATGGTAATTGAGAGCTTTGCTGGGTATAGTAGCCTGGTCTAGCATTTGTGTTCTCTTAGGGTCTGTATGACATCTGCACAGGATCTTCTAGCTTCTATAGTCTCTGGTGAGAAGTCTGGTGTAATTCTGATAGGCCTGCTTTTAAATATTACTTGACCTTTTTCCTTACTACTTTCAAAATTCTTTCTTTGTTTGGTGCATTTGGTGTTTGGATTATTATGTGATAGTAGGAATTTCTTTTCTGGTCCAGTCTATTTGGAGTTCTGTGGGCTTCTTGTATGGTCATGGGCATCTCTTTCTTTAGCTTAGGGAAGTTTTCTTCTATAATTTTGTTGAAGATTTTTACAGGCCCTTTAAGTTGGGAATCTTTGCTCTCTTCTATAGCTATTATCCTTAAGTTTGGTCTTCTCGTTGTGTCCTGGATTTCCTGGATGTTTTGGGTTAGGAGCCTTTTGCTTTTTGTGTTTTCTTTGACTGCTGTGTCAATGTTTTCTATGGTATCTTCTGCACCTGAGATTCTCTCTTCTATCTCTTGTATTCTGTTGGTGATGCTTGCATCTATGAGTCCTGATCTCTTTCCTAGGTTTTCTAACTCCAGGGTTGTCTCCCTATGTGATTTATTTATTGTCTCAATTTTCATTTTTAGATCCTGGATGCTTTTGTTCATTTCCTTTGCCTGTTTGTGTTTTCCTGAAATTCTTTAAGGGATTTTTGTGTTTCCTCTTTAAGGTCTTCTAGCTATTTAACTGTGTTCTCCTGTATTTCTTTAAGGGAGTTATTTATGTCCTTCTTAAAGTCCACTATCATCATCATGAGAAGTGATTTTAGATCTGAATCTTGCTTTTCTAATGTGATGGTGTACCCAGGACTTACTACGGTGGGAGAATTAGATTCTGATGATTCCAAGTAACCTTGGTTTCTGTTGCTTATGTTCTTATACTTGCCTCTCGCCATCTGTTTATCTCTAATGCTACCTGCCCTGGCTATATCTGACTGGAGCCTGCCCTTCCTGTGATCCTGGTTGTGTCAGAACTCTTCAGAGTTGAGCTGTCTCTGTGATCCTGTGATTCTGGGATCCTGGGACCCTGGACGTGTTAGAGTGCCTGGGAGTGGAGCTTCCTCTGGTTGTTGTGGGACTGGCTGTGGAGTTTGCACCCAAGGTCTGCTCAGGGCACCGGCCCAGCTAAATAAATCTTGAAAGAAAGAAAGAAAGAAAGAAAGAAAGAAAGGAAGGAAGGAAGGAAGGAAGGAAGGAAGGAAGGAAGGAAGGAAGGAAGAAAGAAAGAAAGAAAGAAAGAAAGAAAGAAAGAAAGAAAGAAAGAAAGAAAAGGAATGGAAGAAATCCTAAGTCGAAAGGGAAGTTCCAGAAGTGAGGCCTCTTGAGTGCTAGACAACGCCATATTTCTGACCAAAGATTTGCCTGAAGGCCTAAGATTTACCTAAGCTCAATATAGATTTGGTAAATACCCCAAAGTCTAGTCTTAGTGAAGATTCCAGGGAAACATGGCAGTGGAAAAACTTCAAAGCCAGAAGGAGAAACCAAATGAATACACCCTAAAACGATGTGTAAGCACCGAAGGGGGCCATGGGAGAACTCACATATAAGATGAAGTGAACAATGTTCTTACCAGCCAGACAAGGCTCCTAGGCAGAACCCCTGGGGAGCTGTACTCTCCTCTCCTGAACTGGCAGTTTAGGAGGCAGAGAACTGAAGGGAGATGTCTCTGGGTCTGACCTCTCTAGTACCACCCCTCAGGAAGCAATTTACAAATCTAAAAAATACAACAGCAAAAACAAACTCAGCCCGAAGCAAGCTGAGGGTGTTTATACTCTTTATAACTCTCTTCTTAGAAGTGCTACATTTTAGTTAGTGCCGACTGATGAAAAAGACTTTATGGCCCAGCCTGGAACTTAATGCCAAACTGCCCCCTCATCTCTCTAGTCTATCCTTAACAGCAAATTGCTTTCAAAGAAGGATTGAAACAGTAGCTTTGTTGGTTGGTTGGGAAACATACTCTGAGTATAGGACGGTATACTTACTGGTGCTTTTAAAGCAAACACTAACATCTCAGCAAAGGCCTAATGAATTTGAGCAAGCTAGTAAACAGGGTAAAATTTCATTTACTGGGCTGACTCTTGGTCTCCAAAATATTTTCAACTTTCACTTATTTTTATTTCACAAACAAGAGCAGTGTGCTCGAGTGAGTCTTACACAGGTTTTGCAACACGTTTACAAGCACGGTTCTGTGTGACAAAGAGCACTTTTAGCACCCTGGGCAGCTTGACCACGCAAAGGAAAGAGGGGTTGTTTAGCCTGATCCACCGTGTCTTTTCAAAGCCTTTGGGTCGCTTTCCCTCCATCTCCCATTCTGAAGATGAGAAGGAAAATAAAAAAATACACCATGCAGCGTTTTCAGAGCGTAGACTCTTGTATTGAGCTGCAAGTCCTTCCTCACTGGCCCACTTCATTAAAGGAGCTGCACTTCGTTTTTTGTTTGTTTGTTTGGTTGGTTGGTTTTTTGTTTGTTTGTTTGGTGGTGGGGGCGCTGTGAGATTCTTTCCACTAGGTCGGATCAGTTGAAGAAATGGCCTTCCCGATGCTTTCAGCGGTAGCTATTCTGAAAACATGACGGCACGTCTTCAATACGCTTTCTCTCTTTCTCTCTCTCTAAATCAATGTTTAATGTACTTTATGCATTTGTAAGGCGTCTGCCGTTTCATAAAGCGATGCAGCGTCAGCAAACTGGTTGGTCGGAACCATTAGCATCTTACTTCATCCCTTTTATCCTTTGTATCTGTTACCTCAAAGGCCCTTTCACGTCAGCGGTGTACCCTGGGCGGCAGAGGGAGGGGATGTGCCTGTGCTCTATATGAGAGCCTGCTTAAACATGAACGTGACTTTTGAGAGTGACGCTCTCTGCAGATCCTGTGCTGAAGATGAGGGCTGAGGTATAACGGGACCCCAGCCTGCATAGGAAGTAGGAGAGAGAACACTAGTGCCTGGAACATCCCACAGGTGCTCTGCTTATCTGAAGATGAAGGAGAGAGAACCTGACTCCGTGATCTGTCACCTAAAACTAGTCTTTGTTTGCTCTGAACTGTATTCACATTTGTGTGTTGTTGCACTTGATAGGTTTTGTTTTTTTTTTTTTAACATCAGGCATTGTAAGGGAGGGAAGATATCCCCTCCTACCTACCTGTTCCTCTTAGTTCTCCTGGGAAACTTAGTCAATGCAAGGCTAATTATCAAGAGAACACACAAGCTTTTTAAAATTTGCATATATATGAGTATCTTCCCTGGAGAACAAAAGCCGAAAAGACATAATGACTCGTTACTTTTGTACTCTGCCTAAGATAGGTCGCTCTGTAAAGGAATGACAGGATAAAGAGATCTGTGGGCAGTGTGGTAAATTCTAGGGATGTCTCTAAGGCTGATGGGAGATGGAGGTCACTGCAATTGGATGCTTTATTAAGCTTCATTACAATCTCAAGCTGTAGTCTTTGGTAATAAAGGCTGTTTCCCAATTTGATACAGAAGGACTCGCCTCCCAAAAGAATCTTGCTTATTCATGTAAATGGCCCATATAGTGGGAGCAACTTCACTTCATACCTTCAATCTAATTTATTCACTTAGATATCTAGAGAATGCCTGTGTCGCTATGAGAGCTGTTGATTTTTTAACAAACATGCATATTTGATTTTAGCAGTGGTCTAGAGCCACAGTTATGTTTATACCCACACTCCGTATATGCATTTTACTGAGTTACTTATTTGCCTAGTTGTAAATGCACGGCTGACTGGAGGGTAAAGGCTGCTGTTTAACTTACTGTTGTATTCCTGGATCTCATAGGCAGAAGGAGATCAATACATGCTGAAAGAAGGTTCAATCTATCCACCTGGAATTGGAGACAATTTTAAGTAAAGCATATATACGATCAATCTAAAATTCAAAATGTCATGGGAAACCTCTCAGAAGAAATGGAGAAGTTAAGATACAGCCAAATAAATTGGTTCGTGAATTGGACATTGAGCTCCTTGTTCATTGAGCCATAAGGAAAATCTGCTTCCATATATCATAGATGCAGTGATATCAGGCTTGGATTGTAATGTATTTGGATTACTAATAAATAGTTTATGACTGTATAATTTCACTATATAACATTTCTTCTCTTCCTTTCTTTTATTTTTCTTTTTGGATTTGGTTTTGGTTTTTCAAGACAGGGTTTCTGTGTGTAGCCCTGGCTGTCCTGAAACTTGCTCTGTTCCTCAACCAGGCCAGTCTCAACCTTAGAGGAGCTCCACCTGCCTCTGCTTCCCGAGTGCTGTGATTAAAGGTGTGTGCCCCCATCACCTGGCACTCTATAACTTTCCTGTCTTCACTTACATATCTTTTTTGGAATAACTAATGCTGATACTGCAGAAAAAAATACTTTTATCTTTATGTACACCAGGTTCATATAATAAACATATCAAAGACTCATGAAAATAAAAGTTTGTCTCACTTAAAGTGAAACTTTCACTTATACAAAATCAATTGGGTTATTTAATTCTTTGAGATGTTAAACTTTACAACCCAAACCAAAGCTACCTCCACCTTCTACCAATGGAATCTACTGAAGAACAAAATCACTGTACCTGGTGTAGTTGAGTAGGGTGATTTCCTTGGGAAAGCATTGGTCCTACATACACTCTTCCTCTCTGGTGTAGTGATATAGAATAATTCCTGAGCCAGTAGAATCTAAACTGACCATTTCATTCAGCTAAAAGTTCATCTCCTGCTCTGACATTCCAGGGGGTTGTTTGTTTGTTTGTTTGTTTGTTTGAGGTTTTCAAGACAATTTTCTCTGTGTAACAAAGACCTGGCCGGGCGTGGTGGATGGCACATACCTTTAATCCCAGCACTCGGGAGGCAGAGGCAGGCAAATTTCTGAGTTCGAGGCCAGCCTGGGCTACAAAGTGAGTTCCAGGACAGCCAGGAGTATTCAGAGAAACCCTGTCTCGGAAAACAAAAACGAAAACAAAGACCTGGCTGTCCTGGACTTGAGTTGTAGATCTGCCTGCCTCTGCCTCCCAAGTCAAGTGCTAGGATCAAATGTCCTTTTGAACCTCTGAAATGTGTTTGTTGGACTCCAGCATTATTTGATGTCTGAGTGATCCCAATGAGCAATCAACCATATGAAACCTGCTTCTTAACCAGCAAAATGAAGAGTATCAAAAAATAAGTAAGATTCTGTATGTGGACTATACAGTAAGAATATACAGTTATAATTAGTGTCCTGCAGGTTCCAGTGTGGATGTCACTGAAATCTGGGTTGGGAAGCCAGTTTCGTACAACCTCATCCATATGCTTAGTCAAACCTGTGCAGGTCTGACTAATGGCATTGCCCACTGAGACCTACCTAATCTTTTTCTCTATTAAAGTTTATAATTTTAAAAGTCTCCTGAGTTCAGTGGCTCAAATAAATCTGTATTGCAAGACTTACTAAGAAACTTGATTTTGTTTTTGTTTTTTTTTTTTTTTTAAGTTTTCCTTCAATAAGAAGCTGAACTCACGGGGATTATCTATAGATTCAATAGCCAGCAATATGTAATCCTCACACAGCCTATGTGTGAAAGATTTACTTCATTTTCAAGAATATTCTTTTTTAAAAAGATCTATTTATTTTATGTATGTGAGTCCACTGTAGATGTACAGATGGTTGTGGGCCTTCATGTCATTGTTGGGAATTCAATTTTAGGACTCTGCTCTCTCTAGTTAGCCCTGCTCGCTCTGGCCTAAAGATTTATTTATTATTATACATAAGTACACTGTAGCTGTCTTCTGACACACCAGAAAGGGGTGTCAGATCTCATTACGAGTGGTTGTGAGCCGCCATGGGGTTGCTGGGATTTGAACTCAGGACCTTCGGAAGAACAGCCAGTGCTCTTACCTGCTGAGCCATCTCGTCAGCCCCAAAATATTCTTTTATTGTCCTCACTTGTATTTTGCCTGAATAAGCACATTTAGATCGCAAAATGGCTTAAGTTATTATGGCCTGCTTTTGAGGTTTTCTGAAAGTAAAACAATATGTATAATTACACTTTTAAGCCAGCCGTTTTGACCATTCTTAAAACAAAATCAAACCCCTAATTGTCCCTAATTTTTTCAGTGGTTGCACCAGCATGTTTAGACACAATCGGTCAGCAGCAATCAGGTTTCAAATGAGGCTTCAGGCTAAGACAAGACATCAAGGTGATTGGAAGGAAACATTTGGCTGCAGGCAACATGCAAAGACAACCCTTGTAAGTCAGCAGTTCTCAACCTGTATGATGCTGCGACCCTTTAAGTAGTTTCTCATGTTGTGGTCAACCCCAACCACAAACTTATTTTGTTGTTACTTCATAACTGTAATTTTGCTACTGTTATGAATAGTAATATAAATATCAAATATGCAGGATATCGGATGTGCAACCCCTGTAGGGTCAGAACCCCTCGGTTGAGAACTGCTTTTAAACATGAAGGCAAAGGCCATGGAGCCACCAATCCATTTTGTCGAGATTTCACAGTGAAAAAGGGCAGGCGACATCTGGAGGAATGCTGTAAGAGTAGCAATCTCTCCCCCTCCTGGTGTGCCCTGCTGACAGCTCTCCCCTCATGCTGTACCCTGCTGACATGCTCAAAGCAAAGGAAATTTCAACAAGATGGTGGAGCCATCAATATGGAAGAAGGCTTTGAGGACTCAAGAGTTTGTAATAAATACCAGGAGGGTGAAGGAATAAAACCTTACCCTGCTGTGATGGAGTCTGAATGGATCTCCCATCTTAAGGAAGAATAAGTCATGGTACCCAGGCACCATAAGCTATGCATCCTGACCAAGGCTCTTTGCTTCCAGGGCTCTGGTTGCCTTCTTTTCTTAATTATTCCTCTACAAGACATTGGGATGATGGAACAACACTCTACAGAGCCAGCAGTTTTTCCAACTAGAGGATAACCACTTTGGGTTGCCAAAGTGATATATATATATATATATATATATATATATATATATATATATATATATATCAGAAACTCTGTAATATAATATATGTTATATATATTAACTTTTTAATATATATTAATAATATATACATTATATATGTTAACTTTTTGTTGATTCTTTGTGAATTATACATCATGCACTCCAATCCCAGTCATCTCCCCATCCCCTCATGCTTGCCCTCTAACCATTGCAACCTTCCCTCCCCCTCCCCTGCACAAAAAGGGAATTATGAAATCTGTAGTGTGTCACACGGTATACCTTTTTGTCTACACATCTTTGCTTACAAATGTTCATTGCAATGACCAGATCACTGGTCTGGTTCAAGGCGTTTGGCTTCTACTACACTATAAATACTGGGTCCTCAGTGGGGCTCCTCTAGGATATCCTGCTGTTGCCCTGTGTCAAGGAGATCCTGAAGCTTTGGCTCTGCGGGACTGGCCCCGCTATGAGCTCCAGCAGTTCTTCGATGGGGTAGATGATGGGGTGGGTCAACTCAAAGCCCTGGCTCTGGGGCAGGGTAGTATCTGAGCTAGTCAGCCTCGGACACTTACACCACCAGGGCAAACTCTCCAGCACTGCCCCAGCTAACTCATCCTGTGCTGCAGCTGGCAAGGGGCAGAGCCAGCTATTGAGCTTCCATGACCTGGGCTGGCTCAGTGGCACCCACACCTGCAGGGCCAGCTCTATTGTGCTGCCCAGGTGAGGTGCAGGACCTGCTCTCCCCAATGCTGCAGCAGGCCAGGGGCTGAGACAGCCCTCTTGTTCTCATAACTTCACAACCAGCTCTTCTACTCTGTTTTTTTTTCTCTAACATTTAATATTCTATTTTCCTTCATCTATTTGCTGATGTCTGACAAAGAACCTACCTTCCTTGATAAAATAATAAAATCTTACTAAAAACCTATTTCTTTCTGCATGTTTAAATAAACTGGGCATTATCTGGAGTTGGTTCCCCTCAGGTATATGTTAAAAATAAAAAAGATTAATATCAGTGCTTAAGCGTGCTTGAAGCTCGTTGCCAGGGTGTGAGGTGCAGATTTATATTTCTTAATTGGAGTTATTAATCTTGATACTCTGTAAGTCACAAAGGGTATTTTCTTGGCAATAGCAAAGGAAAAATATCATTTACAGTGTTTACAAATCATAACCTCATTTATAAATATCACAAGCTCATGAATGGCTAATATTCCTAAGAAATCATCTCATTACAAGTGACACTCATCAGTGACCCTTCAACATATAGATTATGAGAATGTGTGTATATGTGTATATATTTCTAGAAGTTACTAAACTGCAAATCTTAAATGATTAATACACTCTCTATCATATTAGTATGATAGATTCAGAGCTATTAAGAAAATAGCCCATTGGTTCTATTGTTTTTTTTTCAGCCTCTATAAAAATAATAAGAAACATGATTTGTGGCCAATGAGTGTGAGAGCTTGCAGGCAAAGACAGGGAAAAACTTTGAATGATGCTTTATTCTTTCTGCATCTAAGAAGTTGACCAAAGGGTTCCAGGGTGCAGAGATGGAAGCTGTGTCCATGGCAACCATACCATCAGCATTATCTCCTAAGCACATAGCAAATAACACAAGTGAAAGACACTAACCTTAGCTCTAGCAAAACCCTAAGATGCCAAACCTAGCCTACCATGATTAACATAGCAGGTTATGAATGACTTCCAAGTGTCTTCCCCCATCCCAGCCTTGAAAGGAAGTCTTCATAGCATATACTCAGGATCAACAAACATATTATATAAAGATCCAGGCATTAGGACTTTGGATTTTGTGGCTCTGATAGCTTCTGCTTCAGCTACTCACCGCTGCCTCAAAAGACACTCAGAGCCTTGGTAATCTGTAATTAGCTAATAGCATTTGGTATTCTCACAGTATTGTAATGCTTGAAAACCACTGTATTTATTAGCTCGGTAATGGGCAGGATTATAAATTCATAGATGCCTGGTCACTTACGATTAAAAGTAGTAACATGGTGGATTTGTTTCTTGGGGCCTTGTTAACAAAGTACTACCAGATAGCTTACTATGGCATTTACTTTTTAAATTCCTTCATGGTTCTGGAGGCCAGAAACCTGCTTTCATGTGCATGGTGAAGTGATTTCTTCCAAAGGCTCTGCAGGTCAATCAGGTCAATCAGCAACGGCCTTATTTCCAAATAAGGTCCCATTTTTGAGGCAGTGAGGCCTAGAATATCCACAAGTATTTGGGGTATATAATTAAATCTGTAGCCCTTGGCATCTTCCATTCACGTTGAGAATGGAACCCGTGGACTCAACACACACTAAGCAAGTGTACCATACCGCTGAGCCCACATTTCTGACCCTAACACATAGCTTCTAAATAGTATATTTCCCTGAGTAAATCAACAATATTGTAAGTGATTTTCATATGAGCTCATGGGTCTTGTTTTTCCAAGGTGGGTCAGATCATCAGTTTTCTTGATAATATTCAAATTTTGGGGTCTAAAAGATCAGTTAAGTTAAAAACCAAGCTCCCAATTAAAATAAATGAACATCACTTTTCAATGCACATTTACAATTCTGTATCATTGTTCAGGACCCTACTCTCTCCAAATCATTGACTGATGCTTTAGGTGAGAAAATGAGATTTGATTTACATATGTTATTTCTTGAGACTGTTATGAAAGCACAGCATTGATGAAATGAATTTTCCCTAGAGTCTGAATGCAGACAACTATAAGATTTTATTGAATGGAAAACCCCCACAATTTCCTTGACATATTTTGGAGCACTAAGTTCTGAAAGGTCAGGCAGACAATGGAACTACTTAGTTTAGCCAATGTTGTAGGAAATTCAGTAGAAAGGATCACCAGAGCCCAGTGAGAGGAAGGAGGCACCTGAGTTGGGCCCAAATGGTGGCTGTATATTGCAGGATGAAATGCAGGGGACATATGACATCATCAGAGGCAGGAAACCGTGTAGGTGCATAAAGGGAAGTTGTAGCCATTTCCTTTGGAGTGAAATATTCTCCTCTGGAGGGAGGAGTCAGGTTGCCAAAACTCAAGCTAAGAAAACTTACAAGGCTCTTGAAACTTCCATAGTTAGAAGATTCTCCAACCTGACCATCCAGATTAAAGGTGGGTCCTCAAGATTATAGGATCTGTGAACAGTTGCTAGGCAGGAGGACACTCTTTGGTAGAGTTGACTGTGAGCTGCTCAGGGGAGAACCTGGGATCTTTTCAGGAACCACCTCCCTTTGAGCTAATGAAACCTGTGACCAACCCCTGTCCCTGTGAGTCCAATTAATGTATTAATTCACAAAGCTAGATGTGGGGGGTTGTTTCTTTGGTCTGTTGCCAGTACTCTCTGAAGTGAATAGATGGTTGTTCCCATCTCCCCAGGAAAAAGTCTTGCAACGGGATATCATCCTGAAGTGAGGCACCAGGAACACACACACACACAGGAGCTACAATTGCAGAATAGAAGAAACAGGTAAAAAGGATTCTGAGTGTCAGCCTGAGAAAAGTTCAGAGCTTCCAAGCAAATGGCAAAAGCCAAATGTGTGATGTGACAAACAAGAAAAATAAGGCAGTGGACTGGTGAGAGGCTTTACAGAGAAGGTGGCAGGTGGTGTGGCCAAGAGGTGGGTTCAATTTAAATAATCAAAAATCAAAAGGATTTCGGTGGCCCTTGACAACTGGCACTGAGAGATGGTTTTAGTGCATCTTTGTTGCTATAACAAAACACAGGAGGCTCAGGTTTCGTACAGAGAAGAGGATCATAACTTTGGAGGCTGTAAATCCATCACCAGGCAGCTCTATCAGCTTCAGGGGAGGTTATCTGCTGTGTAGTATGGAAACTCAAATCATACAGCAGGAGTCTGTGTCAGAACTGCAAAAAAAAAAAATGTAGAAAAGATCAAATGCATGGTAACCTCTCTCTCCAGAAACTAGCCCCCTGCCCTGAGAAAGGCATGGGTCTCTTAGGGGGTGAGCGGGTGGGTAGGCATTTTAGGCATGAGGTAGTAGTCTCATGACCCTCTTACTTTTTAAAAAAGGCTTAAGTTTCCTTACATTAAAGAAGAAGCCACCAGAACATGAATCTTCAGAAAACGAACCACATCCAAACTCTTTTTTTTAAATTTTTTATTACGTATTTTCCTCGTTTACATTTCCAATGCTATCCCAAAAGTCTCCCATACCCACCCCCCCACTCCCCTACCCACCCACTCCCCCTTTTTGGCCCTGGCGTTCCCCTGTACTGGGGCTTATAAAGTTTGCAAGTCCAATGGGCCTCTCTTTCCAGTGATGGCCGACTAGGCCATCTTTTGATACATATGCAGCTAGAGTCAAGAGCTCCGGGGTACTGGTTAGTTCATATTGTTGTCTCACCAATAGGGTTGCAGTTCCCTTTAGCTCCTTGGGTACTTTCTCTAGCTCATCCATTGGGGGCCCTGTGATCCATCCAATAACTGACTGTGAGCATCCACTTCTGTGTTTGCTAGGCCCCGGCATAGTCTCACAACAGACATCTATATCTGGGTCCTTTCAGCAAAACCTTGCTAGTGTATGCAATGGTGTCAGCGTTTGGAAGCTGACCATGGGATGGGTCCCTGGATATGCCAATCACTAGATGGTCCATCCTTTCATCACAGCTCCAAACTTTGTCTCTGTAACTCCTTCCATGGGTGTTTCGTTCCCAATTCTAAGAGGGGGCAAAGTGTCCACACTTTGGTCTTCATTCTTCTTGAGTTTCATGCGTTTAGCAAATTGTATCTTATATCTTGGGTATCCTAAGTTTCTGGGCTAATATCCACTTATCAGTGAGTACATATTGTGTGAGTTCCTTTGTGATTGGGTTACCTCACTCAGGATGATGCCCTCCAGGTCCATCCATTTGCCTAGGCATGGATTGGCAGGATCAATATAGTAAAAATGGCTGTCTTGCCAAAAGCAATCTACAGATTCAATGCAATCCCCATCAAAATTCCAACTCAATTCTTCAATGAATTAGAAAGGGCAATCGGCAAATTCATCTGGAATAACAAAAAAACCTAGGATAGCAAAAACTCTTCTCAAGGATAAAAGAACCTCTGGTGGAATCACCATGCCTGACCTAAAGCTGTACTACAGAGCAATTGTGATAAAAAACTGCATGGTACTGGTATAGTGACAGACAAGTAGACCAATGGAACAGAATTGAAGACCCAGAGATGAACCCACACACCTATGGTCACTTGATCTTTGACAAGGGAGCTAAAACCATCCAGTGGAAAAAAGACAGCATTTTCAACAAATGGTGCTGGCACAACTGCTGGTTATCATGTAGAAGAATGTGAATCGATCCATTCCTATCTCCTTGTACTAAGGTCAAATCTAAGTGGATTAAGGAACTCCACATAAAACCAGAGACACTGAAACTTATAGAGGAAAAAGTAGGGAAAAGCCTCGAAGATATGGGCACAGGGGAAAAAAATTCCTGAATAGAACAGCAATGGCTTGTGCTGTAAGATCGAGAATCGATAAATGGGACCTTATAAAATTGCAAAGCTTCGGCAAGGCAAAAGACACCATCAATAAAACAAAAAGACCACCAACAGATTGGGAAAGGATCTTTACCTATCCCAAAGCAGATAGGGGACTAATATCCAATATATATAAAGAACTCAAGAAGGTGGACTCCAGAAAATCAAATAACCCCATTAAAAAATGGGACTCAGAACTGAACAAAGAATTCTCACCTGAGGAATACCGAATGGCAAAGAAGCACCTGAAAAAAATGTTCAACATCTTTAATCATCAGGGAAATGCAAATCAAAACAACCCTGAGATTCCACCTCACACCAGTCAGAATGGCTAAAATCAAAAATTCAGGTGACAGCAGATGCTGGCGAGGATGTGGAGAAAGAGGAACACTCCTCCATTGTTGGTGGGATTGCAAGCTTGTACAACCACTCTGGAAATCAGTTTGGCGGTTCCTCAGAAAATTGGACATAATACTACCAGAGGATCCCGCAATACCTCTCCTGGGCATATATCCAGAAGATGTTCCAACCGGTAAGAAGGACACATGCTCCACTATGTTCATAGCAGCCTTATTTACAATAGCCAGAAGCTGGAAAGAACCCAGACCTCCCTCAACAGAGGAATGGATACAGAAAATGTGGTACATTTACACAATGGAGTACTACTCAGCTAGTAAAAGGAATGAATTTATGAAATTCCTAGGCAAATGGATGGACCTGGAGGGCATCATCCTGAGTGAAGTAACACAATCACAAAGGAACTCACACAATATGTACTCACTGATAAGTGGATATTAGCCCAAAAACTTAGGATACCCAAGATATAAGATACAATTTGCTAAACGCAAGAAACTCAAGAAGAACGAAGACCAAAGTGTGGACACTGTGCCCCTTCTTAGAATTGGGAACAAAACACCCATGGAAGGAGTTACAGAGATAAAGTTTGGAGCTGTGACGAAAGGATGGACCATCTAGACACTGCCATATCCAGGGATCCATCCCATAATCAGCTTCCAAATGCTGACACCATTGCATACACTAGCAAGATTTTGCTGAAAGGACCCAGATATAGCTGTCTCTTGTGAGACAATGTCAGGGCCTAGCAAACAGAGAAGTGGATGCTCACAGTCAGCTATTGGACAGATCACAGGGCCCCCAATGGAGGAGCTAGAGAAATTACCCAAGGAGCTAAAGGGATCTGCAACCCTATTGGTGGAACAACATTATGAACTAACCAGTACCCCAGAGCTCTTGACTCTAGCTGCATATGTATCAAAAAGAGAGGCCCATTGGACTTGCAAACTTTATATGCCCCAGTACAGGGGAACGCCAGGGCCAAAAAGTGGGAGTTGGTGGGTAGGGGAGTGTGGGGGGGTATATTGGGGACTTTTTGGATAGCATTGGAAATGTAAATGAGGAAAATACCTAATAAAAATATTTTAAAAATGGGGTTTAGAGCTGAACAAAGAATTCTCACCTGAGGAATACCGAATGGCTGAGAAGCACCTGAAAAAATGTTCAACATCCTTAATCATCAGGGAAATGCAAATCAAAACAACCCTGAGATTCCACCTCACACCAGTCAGAATGGCTAAGATCAAAAATTCAGGTGACAGCAGATGCTGGCGAGGATGTGGAGAAATAGGAACACTCCTCCATTGTTGGTGGGATGGCAAGCCTGTACAACCAGTCTGGAAATCAGTTTGGCGGTTCCTCAGAAAACTGAACATAGTACTACCGGAGGATCCCGCAATACCTCTCCTGGGCATATATCCAGAAGATGTTCCAACTGGTAAGAAGGACACATGCTCCACTATGTTCATAGCAGCCTTACTTACAATAGCCAGAAGCTGGAAATAACCCAGATGCCCCTCAACAGAGGAATGGACACATCCAAACTCTTAACAGAGACAGAAAAATCCCAAGGATACAAAGTGTAATCCTATGGGTGAATGAAGGAAAAAAGCAGACAGGATCCGAAGGAAAGAAATGTGTCTCCACTTCTAGTTCCTTACAGTTACAGAGAACGCTCAGGCATCTCTTGTCCCTGAGTCAGTTGTGCTGGTGAGCTTCCGACTGGTGTCAGAAATGCCTGAGAAAATCAACTGACAAGAGAAGAGATTGATTTTTGGCTCTCAGTTTCGGAGGGCTCCATCTATGGTAGTTCAGGCTGTTGCTTTAGGGCCTGGGTGAGGCACTAAATGTGACAGAGAAAAGCTGTTCTCCTGGCATCTGGGATGTAAACAGGGGAGTAAGAGGAAGCAGAGTTACAATACTCCCTTAAGAACAGCCTAACTTCTTCCCATGAGGTCCCACTAATTAAATATTCCACCTCTTTCCAGTAACCCCAAAGATATGTGACTCAGCTTTTAAATCATATAAGCCTTGGAGGGCCATTGACAACACAAACCATAACATTAATTAAACTAGGATAAGATGCTCATGAATACAGATGAACTATATCTCAGGCATCCAATACTATACAAGGATATGTTCTGTGTTCAGCTTGCGTGTCTAGCGCTCGAGTCCCCAGATTCACCCAGGGATCCGGCATCATGGCAACTTCATTATCTGGGACATCACTATCTCATAGAAGAGCTACTCAAAGAGAAGAAATGGTAAGAACAATTTGCATGCATCCTCTCCTGTCCATTTTTGAAGATCAGTCACATAGCTCAGAGCTCTAATCCCCCCCCCCAACCCCTGCCAGCCCCAATCGAGAATGAGTAAGGTAAGAGATCCTTTAGAACATGCTCTATTTAACCTGATGATGGGGAAGAAGAGAAACTCCCGATTGGCTGAGTAACCAGACCTCAGCTGGGGAAAGAGGAACATTTTCCCAATGATTTACAACTTGGCATTTCGATCTGGCTGGAATATCTTTCTCCTGGAAAATCCTCAGGCCACTTTTCTGAGTCATATCAGTATTAGTGAGAGAAACAGACAGTTTTGGATTATTAAGAGAAGGCAGATGGCAATGTCAGAGACAGCAAAGTGTCTTAACTTCTTTGGAAAGATCTAGATCTAGCTTCTCCAGGTGTTTAACCTGATGTTTGACCTGTTCATTTAACTAGAACAAACTGGAAACGAGTGGGGCTCATTTCTGGACAGAAGACAACTTATCATGAAGGCACATGGCGACACTCACTTTGCATATGTAAAAATTCCTTTTTAGTTTTCTACCATTTCTCTATCCAGACAGAATCACTATGTTCTAGAATATACTCTTTCTTTTCTTATTTTCATATTTGTAGGGTTTTACAACTTCAATTTTTTTGAGAGCTGTTTACTTCCTTTCGTCATTCCTTAATGTTATGCCTTTTTGATATTTTTTAACAGTTCTTTCTAAATTCTAGAGACCAACCTCCTGCTCAGTATAAAGCTGTCACCACTTGTCTCCAATGCTGCAGGTTATCCTCTGATGATGGCTCCTCTGTTGTGTCATAATCCATGCCAGCCCTGATGAGCCATTCTCAAACACTCACATTATTTGATGCCTGAGTCTGGTTTTAATTTTTTATCATTGCATCAACATCCTCGAGTATATCTCTGATTAATTCCCTCAGATAATCCCCAACATGGAGAATTGTATATAAAGATCTGAGTTCTTTTAAAAACTTTTAATTGATTTTGCACTTAAGCATACCTATAAATGGATTGGGAGAGAGGACTTCATAGTATCGGGAGATTGTCAAAATGTTATTGTTCTCTCTTTGACAGATAACACATTTTTTTCATTCTACTTTGCCTTGCTTCAATTATTTATCATTGTACACTTATGGATTGTATCATTGTACATATATCATTGTATGCCAAACCAGCAATATTTTTTTGACAATTCGGTTCCATTTTGTTGCTGTTAAGAATCTTTGGTAAAGGGGCTGGTGAGATGGCTCAGTGGGTAAGAGCACCCGACTGCTCTTCCGAAGGTCCAGAGTTCAAATCCCAGCAACCACATGGTGGCTCACAACCATCCGTAACGAGATCTGGCGCCCTCTTCTGGAGTGTCTGAGGTGTCAGCTACAGTGTACTTACATATAATAAATAAATAAATCTTTAAAAAAAAAAAGAATCTTTGGTAAAAGCATTATTGTTGTTGTTAACATTATTATTATTGGATTGAACTCAGGGTCTCTTACATGCTAGGAAGGTCCACTGACTGGGCTACACCATCATTTCACTAAAACGACTAAACCTTTATTTGAACTGCTTATTCCCACCGTAACATTTCACTGTATGTGTGACTAACATCACACCCTTGATGTGCTCCTGGACCCACCTATGTCTTCACTGGATACCATGCGCATATTGAGTGCACTTTTAGAAAGCATAGAGACACTTTACTAGCCTGTCCATATCTAAATCATTGCATCTCCTGTCGCCTTACTTATGAAGACTATTTTATGGTTTACAGAACTCTTGAATGCTAAGCTTATTCTAACAGACCATAGCTACTGTCTTCCAACCTGCAGAGTATTGGTGACAAAGTCTGGAGCTGGCCTTCTTATGTGTGGCCATCAACTGTACAGTGTCAACTTGACTGAGCTACAAGGCACCTACATATTTGCAAGCTATTATTCTGAGCATTACTGTGGGAGTGTTAAAGGGTGACATTAACATTTTAGTGGGTAGGCCAATTAAAGCAAATTTGTCTTAACTATTGTAGACTGGCCTCAGTTAATCAGCTCAAAGGATGAATAGGGACAAGCCACCGTTGGTGAGGGACAATCTCTCCTGCTTGGTAGCCCCTAAATTATCAGTTCCAGTTATCAGTTTTCCAGTTATCAGTTCTTCGTGGAACTCAGCTTTGCTCGCTTAAGGACTGGAATCCACAGTTTCCTTTGTCCTAAACCCCTGACTACCAGACTATCTGCTATAGTAAAGATACAGATGCACAACACACTCCTTATTGGCTCTGATAGCTAGGTCCCTAGAGTCTAAGGGGAACTGATCAATAGATTACTGATACTTTTCTCCTTTCATGCTCATAGAATTTATCTGTAAATTTTAATTTATTATATATTTAAGGGTGAATTCAAATAGAGCCAAGGGTATAGGTAAAGCGCTCACTTTGAATAGGAAAAGGCTTGGGTGCCATCCTCAGTACTCACTGAAATAGGTCATTGAAGCACCTGCCACATGAGGGTTACCCCCTCTGTGTAGTATAGGCATGGTAATCTATGAGGAGAAAGAAGAAAAGTAATTAATTGTATGATTCAATACTGTACCTTCAAACTTCAAACCGATGGCCAGCGAGATAGCTCCGCACTTACCACCAAACCTAACAAAGGGAGTTTAGTTCCTAGGGTTCCACAAGGTGGGAAGAGAAAAACCAAACAATGTCCTCTGATCCCCTCACACATTTATGTCGCTCATGTGTAGGAAGGAGTACACACGTGTAAGTAAGTAATCTAATTTAAAATAAGTTCAAGTTCCAGGCCAAACTCTGAGTTCTGGCAAGCCACTGACCATAGATGCAAATGGCTTTGAGTCGAATGTGACCTGGGTCTAACTCTCTGATATGAACATGCTGTCCTCTTGAATTGAGAAATTATAGACTGTAGGGAGTGGAGAAAGCCCTGTGTGAGAAGTCAGGAGTGGGTATATGCTGTTGACGTGGGCACAGCCATGTTCAAGGACCCCAGAGCCTTAGATCTATGGAGGAATTGTACCCTACTTCTACTCCCTAGGGTTGAGCCTCAGAGGAAACTGGCAAACCTTCCTCTGGTCCATGTGTGGGTATTGATAGTGTTCATAGAAAGTGTCCACCATAGCTTTCTGCTACTCCTACCAACATTAGCTAAACTGTCTTACTGATCTAGTTGTATAAGTCCCAACTTTATCTTTACATGGATGAAATAATGCCATCTCCTTGTTCAGCTGTCCCCAATAATCTTGCCTTCCCATTCAAGACTATATAATGAGCATGTGTTACATCCACGGTGCTGTGGTTTCTTCAGTGGAGAGACTATTTGATCACAGCTTTCTGTCCTTATGTCTGACTGTCTGCCACCCCAGTCAGGTCTGTGTCTAGGGCCATACTGGACACCGCAATGTGCAAATGGCTTTTAACCTATGATGACTTGGCCTCTCCACATTCAGCAGAAACCATGACTTGAATTCTGAACTTGTACCTCTCTTGAGGCTTGGGATACACTCTTCATTCCTTCCTCATGGCATGGGACAACAGGAGGCACAACCACGCCCAATCAGCCTTATGATCACAACGGGGAAAGTAACCAGCAATCCACAGCATTCTGTGTTGCTAGGCAAGGATAGTCTTCAGTTAGATGTATTAAATGTGTTTCAGGTTGAGATATTTTCAACTTACGATAAATGTATTGTTATATAAATCCATTAAAGGCTGGCATGCACCTGCACTCAGATCTTTTACATTCAGACAAACATAAAAATTGTTGAGGTGGGAGGAGAGGAAGAGGGGGAGGAAGAGGGAGAGAGGGAGGAGGGGGAAAGTGGGAGGGAATAAGGGGAGAGGGAAAAAGAGAGACATCCTGGGTATATTTCTATGCACTGTGTGCATGCAAGTACCCATGGAGTCCTTAAAGGGCCTCTGGAACTAGAATTGGAGGCAGTTGTGAGCCCCCTGAGGTGGGTCTGGGAACAGGTCCTACATGCTTTCTGTTGCTGTGATAAAAACTCTCCGATGAAAGAAAGCATTTTGGAGAGGAGCAGATTTGACTTGTACTTTCAGGTCACAATCCATCCTTTAGGAAATCAGGGAAGAGACCCAGTGCTCAGATAGCTTTCTTCGACACCCCAGGCTTACCTGATGACGCCCACAAATGGCCGGAAGCTGGCAGATCACTCATCAAATAAGATGTCTTCTCACAGACTAACCAGCGTAAGCAATAAGTGCTCTTAACTGCTGAGCCAGCTTTCCAGTCCTTAGATAATGAACTTTCAATTAGCACAAGATAATTGCACATACATGTGGGTTACTCTGTGGCATTTCAATACATGTGTGCATTATGCAGCGGTTAGATTGGTGCACCCAGCATGTAACATTTCTACGTATTGTACGAATACTTCCTATGTATATCTATATACACATACATAAGGCATATACTTATATATACAAAACACACATGTACACTTGAGACTATTATTTAGCTTTCAGAAAAAGGAAAGTCCGGTGGCATTCAGAATAACAGGAATGACTCTGGAGGGCATTACGTTAAGTGAAGTAGTGCATAAAAAGAAACACAAAAACTGGTTGAACATACTTAAACGTGTGGGATCTAAAACCATCCGGCTCATTAAAAGTGGATGGTAGAGAAGATGGAGCAATGGCTCAGTGGCTAAGAGACAGTACTGGTTTTGCAGATGACCTGAATTTAGTTCCCAGCACCTGTACTGGGGTCTCATAACCACCTGTAACATTCGCTTCAGCGGATCAATGTTTCTGGCCTCCATGACCTCCTGTACTTATGGGCACATATACATAAACACATACATGCAGACACACATATACCCACACAGATGTGTGTGCGCACACACACACAATTTAAA
Organism: Mus caroli; assembly: GCF_978045245.1. Classification (NCBI taxonomy): domain Eukaryota; kingdom Metazoa; phylum Chordata; class Mammalia; order Rodentia; family Muridae; genus Mus; species Mus caroli. Next base: position 79,177,922 of record NW_028227270.1, on the reverse strand, counting down.
ATAAGAAAAATGAACTAATTCATTGAAAAGTAGACAGTGAGATGCTGGTTGTCAGGAGCAGGGAGTGGTGGACTACATGGTTGCTCAGTCTTGTGGGACAACCAAGTTCTGTACATCTAGTATACAGGATGATGAGCATCATCTTCAACATCCTATATGTAACAATATACACACGCATACACTCACACAAAATGGGAAGAGAATTCTTGTGCTCTCGGCACACAGAGGAAAATCCTAGCAAGCAGAACAAACTAACAGTGGGTCAGTTACCTTGCTCTGGTTAACCATTTAGAGTGTATATGTCACATTGTATAACTAAGATAGACATAATTTTTTTATTTCTTAGCATGCCTTCGTCATGGAGCTGGGAAGACTGCTTGGTGGGTAAGAATGCTGCACAAACATCATGATCTAAGTTCAAATCCCCAGCACCCATGTAAAAATTGTCCTCTGGTTTCCACATACATTGCTCAAAGATTTAACGCCCCCTTTCCTACCTGTAACTCAAATGTTGTGGAGGAAGAAACAGGAGGGTTGCTGGATCTTGTGGCTGCCAGTCTTGCTCCAAGTTTGGTGAGAGACCTTATTTCAAGGGAATTCAGTCCGAGAAGGGTAGAACAGGAAACCCAATGTCTTCCTCTGATCGCCCTGTACATGGGTGAATTTACCCAGAGATACGTGGAAGCACATGGTATTCACACATACAGGTGCATGCATGCTCACATGCCTTCATCAAACCAGAAAAAGGTTTTTAAAAAATTAACAAATACTAGTCAAAGAAATACTTCGATGGCATGCTGTTTTATCTCTCTTTGAATCATTGCTGACAATGACCAAATTCCTACTTTAGGATGACCATCAAACATTTGTCCTCACCAGAGAGTGTATGGTTTGTTATAGTTAAGAAGGCCACAAAAAATAAAGCTCATTGGATAATGTAAATGTTTTCCAAATGACTTAGCTAGGGTCATGGAAGAGCACCCATTTGGCTAATTCTAAATAAAACCCCATAATTGAAGGCTTCAGCGTGATGACCTCTGACTTCATTCAGCAATGAATATTTAATAAGAACCACTCGCATCAGGTACTATGGCGTCCAACGTTAATCAATATTCATATTCATATAGCTTTTCTGATTTATGGTATAAACCACACTACCTGCATAATATATACTAAAACCCACACATTTCCAAGTTTAATTTAATCCCCTATCAGTCATAGTAAGATGCATTATGGCAATATTATGCTTCATACTGGACATGAGCTGAGAAATGGTATTTGTTGAACATGATAGAGCCATTGCATACATGCACTCATGGTGCCCTGAAGAGCTCAAGTTATCCAAGATCCCAGTATTGGTAGGGAGGGGTTCATGACTTTCCACACACACCCCCTGCAGAGAAGCTACTGACCACTAATGGCCACTGAAGGAAGGGAATGTTTTCCTCTGGGATGCAGACCTTGAGCGGAGTCCCATGCCCCAGTTGATACTCCTTCACCCACGCACTCACAGGCAATTACTAAGTTGACTCAATGGGTTTAAAAACAAAGAAAGACAAGGTGAAGGTGGAGATGAAAGTTGTGGTGAGAAGTGGGGAGAAATCAAAATCGGCGGGGAAGGAAGAGAGGGGTGGCAGATTCGATGAAAACGCATATTACATGTGCATGGAATTCTCAATGAAAATATATTATGCTTCTTGATGCCTAGATATTCAGCAGGCTAAAACTCATTCTGCTCTTGTGGATCCCACCCTCAGTGTATACTCAACAGCATCCCATTTTGTTAGGGCTGGCTCTGTGTAGACTTAGCTAAATAAATCCCTTAAAAGAGTACAAAAGATAGCTAGATAACTATCTTATGTGCATGATTTTACACTTTTTTTTTTTTTTGTAAAATAATCGAAGGTCCTGTATGATTTTGTGAAGAATTCTGGGAACTTCTGCTCCATCATGGTGCCCTGGGTGGCAGGGAAGTGGTGTTCTTTGTCTCCTAAGCGCTCAGCTGAGCTCTGTCCATCATATCTCCACTTCGCTCCTGAGGGTCCTTGGGCAGCATCTAGCTCCCAGTGGCTGACTTTCACTCTGCCACTGGTTGATACATCAGAAAAGAAATATTTCCTCTAAACCCTGTCTCACAAAGTGAGCCTCGAGAGAGTAACAAGGCACAGTCTTCCTTTCAGCATCCAGGGAGTTGTTTGGAGACTACAGCCTCACTGAACATGGAGTCTGACAGCACCTTGATTTTGGACTATCTTCCTCCACAGCAGTATACAGTGCCCTTTTATTATTTATAAATGAACCAGACTAGGCATTTTGCACAGCCTCTTTCATGGACTAAGACACTTGACATCCATGGGCTAGAGGAAATGGATGAAAGGACCATCGGGGAGTGAGATGTGTACGACATCCAAAGTCACAATTCCATGCAACAAAAATGATGGTTGTTGACTGCTGAGTCTTAGAAAGGATGGGGAGAGAAAGTGTTTAAGGAGGTAGCTGGTTCAGCGCTTGGGAGGAGAAGAGGGATATCTGGCAATGGAAGGAAGCTCCCACAAGGCTAGACAGTCTCTGAATCCTGGGGCTGGAAGAGAAAATAAACAAACAGACTAAACATTGAGCAACATCTCTACACTGTCATCATTCCAGCTAACAGGCTTACAATAAATCCAGCTGTGCTAGCCCCAGGGACAGGAGGAAGGGCTGAGCCACACATGGGAAGAAGTCCATCTCTTTTGACATCCTTTGCTATGTCATCTACAGCAACTCATGGATAAAGCTTGACGTCTTTCCAGTCAGTAGGAGTCATAAAGATTTCTCAGAAAGCAGATGACATAGTAACACACACACACACACACAGCAAACAAACAACAAAAGTATCACTCACAAACACTATGTTGATTGCTTACTGCTTATTTTTATTAAGAATGGTCATTCATTGTAATTTGAACAACTCTAAAACAAGCAGAGCATGCTGGGATACGCCAGTAATCCTAGAACTAGGGAGGCTGAGGCAGAAGGATTGTGAACTTGAGGCTAGCTTGAGCTACAGAAGCAAATTTCAGGCCAACCTAGGTTATGCAGTAAAACCCTATCTCAAAGAGGGAGGCAGAGGGCTAAAGCGAGAAGAGTGTTGGAAATGGATGGTAATGGAACCTCCTTATAGTCTTGGAACTGGGACACAACAAAAGCCAATGGATTTGGGACTTGATATATATATATATATATATATATATATATATATATATATATATATATATATCAGAGGATGTATGTATTCTATACCATGAGCTCAGAATTACTAATGAGTGTAGAGAAGCCGAATCACAAATAGTTTACATGACAGCCAGGGCTGCGTGCCTATTGAAGACAGCCACAGTCCAATCCCTATGTATAATACATAATTGCTAACCATTTTGATAGGTAAATTCCCACATAGCTTTTTAAACATGGTTTCAAGTTTTCAGTAAAGCAAACACATAGCTGTTTAAATAGTACCAAGAATTCAGAATAACTGCATATACCTTAAATTCTCATACACACAGATAAATTTTTGGAGTGATGCCCCACTTCATTAAAAAACAAAAACAAAAAAAAAAAAAAAAAAAACTAAACTAAACCCCTGAAACTAAAAATATGCTTGATATCCTGGGGCTAAGATACAATTTTGTGACTAGACTTTTATAGATCATTTTAAAAACCTGATCTTTGATAAACATCCCATTGCCACAGTTGATGGAATAAGGTAAAGCTAAGACTGTAGGCGGTGCTTGCTCTGGGCCCCGGCACAGACTTGCATTTGCACTGTACAACCAGGGGCCAGGTAAGACTTTGGATAGTGCTAAGGATGTGGCTCAGTGACAGAGCACTTGTCAGGCGTGCACAAGGCTTTGGTTTAATCCTTATCACTCTAGGATGTGAGACGGTTCCTCCTTCCGCTAGTTTTCCATAAATACTTAAGACAGAGCATAGCTCGCTTGGAAGTGTTTTGTTTCCCAGCCATTCAGGAACTCTAGGAAGCTGCTCTTTGAACTGTGTTGTACTTGTCATCTCTTGTTCAGTGTTAAACAGTTTTGCTGAGCCAACATATCCCAAAGGATACTGGTGCTCCCTCCCGAGCTGTCAGGGAGGCTCAGATCATATTATGCTTGTGGTTATCGCTGATGTACATCTTCTGATTGATGGATTCACAACCTATAACAGAAACCAAGAACCATAAAGGTGACTTACTTCAGAAAGAACTGTGCTATGGTCTGTAGTTCAGTCCACTTGGGGAGAGCAAATGTGTTGGGTTCGGCCTACCATGGGCCATAAAGGTTGGGAGACTTAATGAAATAAAAATGAGTAGGCTCAAGTCATCAAGCCAACCAAAGAATGAATAAATAATAAATATACTAATAAATATAAATATATATCATATATTTTCCTTGAGAAAAAAAATCTCATGTACTCCATTGTATGCTGAAATTCTTTCCATAGTCTCATTTAAATATTGATACATATATGAGTATATACATCTAACATTTCTATATCAGCTCTAGCTATAAAACTGTATAACTATAAAAATAGCAACTAAATGCAAACAAAAATACAATGTCAATAAACTGAAAATTAAAACAGATCTGCCAGGTAACTTGCTGTGTGTTAACTTGGTTATATAAGGTGTTACAGGTTGCTTTTATTCCTTAATTATAAAACCCTAATTCCTTCATGTTTCAGAGCTACATAGTCATAAGGTAATCAATTATATTTGATATAATGCAAGTAGGCGTTAAGTAACATTTTAGATACGATCATATACATTTAAAATGTACTTATATTTTGTCATATAAACTAAACTCTAATTGTTACAACTACATTTTATAACTACTAGTTGTTTCTTTAAAAATTATGAAATACAAAGAATATACATTCCAAAAGATAAATCCCAGAAATCAGTTCACTGTGTTTTTTTCGCTGTCTCTCACCTTTTAAAGGTCTTGCTATGAAGCCTAGGCTAGCCTGGAGCTCACTGTGTAGATCAGGCTAGACCTGAATTGTGGATTCTCCAGTGTCAGCCTTCCTCGCCGTGAGAAAACACGTACACAGCACCACAGGGTGCTCTCTTGTCTGTCTTTTATTTTCTTGGTGTTTAAAATTAATATTGCTGTTCAACAATTTTATACAGGAATATGATGTATCCTGATTACTTTCTTCCTATTCTCATCTCCCTTCCTACCCCTACCCCCTACCTGGCCCTTTTGGAGACTTTTGGCCTTCTTTGCGGCCTATGTGGTCTATGAAACCATTGGATTGGGACTGTGCATTGCAGCCTGGTAGGGTCATCCGTGGTTACACAGCTAAATGTAATGCTTTCTCCTGTCCCTAGGTTTATCAATAGTAAATAATGTAGCTGAGAGGGAAGGGCCCTTCTCAGTCGATCTTTATCCATGCCTGACAATTGACAGACCCACCCTTGCACCTATCTGGTACAGGTTCCACAGCTGTACCAGAGAGCTGCGGATTTGGGATTGTAACGGCTGACTTGCCTCAGAGTCATGATTTCACTGCCCTCTCTCTGTTTTCCAACCCTCACATCCTTTCCATCCTTCCTCCCCCCTTGTTTCCTGAGCCTTGGAGAGGACAGTAAAAATTACTTAAGGCGAAACACTCATCTATCTCTCTCGGAATCCAGTACCTTGTACAGCCACAGAGCTCTGTATTCACCGCTATTTTCGGAAAAATGAAGTTACTCTGTTTGAAGCCGAGAGTAGTATTTATCTGTAGCTATAACATTTAGCGGGCAGCTTAACACGATGTCAGTTTAGCTAAATATCATTTGGTTCTTCCCTAAGGACTATGATGCCCCTCCCCCATCATGGATTTTGTTTGTTTTAGCCAGGGCTCCAGTACCAGGCGTGTATTTCCTCCTACAGAGTGGGTCTTAAATCCAAGAGCAGTTGGCTACCCCCACAGTAGAAATGCCGTTAATATTTAATAGGTTGTTCTCAAAGATTGAAGGAGCCACACAACTGGGCACCTTCTACTTTGCTATTTGTTGCTCTGGTAGACTCCATGACCAAAAGCAAGTTGGGGAAGAAAGGATTTCTTTGGCTTCCCGTAAATTCCAGGTTACAATCCGTTCTTGAGAGAAGGCAAGGCAAGGGGCTCAGTGGTAACTGAAGTAGAAACCATGCTGGTGTTTTGTGTCACTGACTGGTTTGTTTCCAGGCTTCCAGTCAGCTAGCTACCTTCCTTATACAGTTAATGCTCACCTGTCCAGAGATAGCACTGCACACAGTGGGCTGGGCTTTAGTGCATCAACTGAAAATCAAGAAAATGCTAAACAGACATGCCCACGGGCCAATCTGATCGAGGCAATCCCCCAGTTGAAACTCCCTCAGCTAACACTGTGCTGTGTCAGGCTGACAGCTGGAGCTCATTAGGAGAGTCCCCTTAGCAGCCTACCAAGCCCCTTCTGGGACTCTTTCCTTTCCTTTAAAACGCACAATTCTGGAGGGATAAAATGAGAGCAGCAGGCTTGTAAGCAAACGCTTGATGCTCTACGGTTTTCAGTTGTCGGTCGATGCTCTACGGTTTTCAGTTGTCGAGGTTTGCCTCCGGGTGCGTGACTTTCAGCATTAAAACTGGGAAGGTTCCAAGCTCATTCCTTTGCAATCTTCTTCTACCCAGACATGTGCATTTTAAGCAGTACCGTTCTTTTGTTCATTCACTGTTCAATGTTCCTCACTCTGCCCCCCGCCCCCCACCAAGTTTTGGTGACAGAGACAGAGAGACAGAGAGAGACAGAAACAGAGAAATAGAGAGACAGCAACAGAGACAGACAGAGACTCAGCGAGAGAACAAGGAAGTGAGATATGTTCATAATCTTGAGCTAGAGCAGGGCGACTCCTTAGAGTTTCCCACGGTAGTAGTCCTATGGACAGTGAGGGTTCTGTCCTGGGTCTTGAGAGAAGCCTGGCTGTGAACAGAAGGGATCCTACACAACCTTGATGATTTATGCCAACACTGTTTTCATATAGGGAAAAAGTTATGGTCTGACTCAGGTTAGATTTGACTTGAAATACACTGGAATCTTAGCCACTTTGTTTTAAAATTAAAATAAAATAAAATAAAATAAAATGGATGGTATAGGAACCAGCCACTTAAGACTATTGTGAAGATCAGCTTTCTAAGAAACAGCCTAAACAAGAAAGAGCATAACACAGTAAAGCTTGCCCAGCCTTCACCCCAAGGAAGCCAGGGCCTCTGTAAACACCTGCTTCCGTTTTACAACTTGAAATACCCTCTACGTCCTTCTGAACATTTCAGTCAACTCTCCCACCAGATAGTCAGATGTTCTTGCCATACATAATGTCTTCATTCAAATATGAAATGAACCCAACAGACAGACAATTGGCAACCCAGGGAAGTTTACAGGACCCACTTCAGGGTGCTTACTAGATAAATACACTCTGACTTCCCGATTCCCATTCCCTGTGAATATAAAGGGAAACCTTCCCATCTTAATTAATAGATGTGAAAAGAGGAAGTCACAATGATATGGATCTTTTCAGAGGACAATTTTTTGGGCTCTATTATTATTGCAAATTTCATGGTCCAATCAACTCTTTCCAGCTCTTCACAGTTTGTTTGTTTGTTTGTTTGTTTGTTTTGTTTTGTTTTTGGTTGATTTTTCAAAACTAATAGTATCTGGGTTTATTTTAAAAGACTTGATTTTTTTTATATTATTATTAAAAACGCCTTTACTTTCTTGGATTGAAGCAAAGAATTCTATTTTTTTTCCTTTGATAAATAGAAAAGATGATTCAGTAACACAGCAACCACGGAGAGTTATTACTTCTCCTGGAAAGAATTTATTATAATGTCTTCTGCAATCTGAAGAAATCCCTTCACGAGGCGAAAATTCAAAATGCAATGGTAAGAAGGAACTCACTTCTAGATTGCTTACCCAATGGCTCTTGGATACTGTGAGATGGCATTGTAATGGGCCCTTTCCTTCTCTCTGTCTCTGTCTCTCTTCCTTTCCTTCCTTTTTTTTTTTTTTTTTTTTTTTTTTTTTGGTTTGGTTTGGTTGGTTGGTTTTTTGGTTTTCTGAGACAGATTCTCAGCATAGCATATAGCTTTGGCTGTCCTGGAACTAACTATATAGACCAACCTGGCTAGCCTGGAACTCACAGAGATCCACTTGCCTCTGCCTCCTGAGTGCTACAATTAAAGTCACGCAGTGCCATGGGTCTTCCTTCTAATCAAGAAACTTGGACGTAATTTCAATTCCCTTAAATCACACAAAGTAGGACTAGTGTTCCCATGTCTCTCATACGAATGCTCATATCTATCTGGTTGGGATAAAGATTTAGGATTAACTCATATTCCCAGAGTGTACTCTTGGTCATAGTCACCCTTTATATTCCTCTCCACTTAAATATTGTGTTATAGATGACAGGAAGTGAAAATGTATAGCAAATACAATGTAAGTGAAGAAAAGCAGAGGGCAGCAATGAAACTGGGAGTAAGCAATCTCCCTGAAGAGCATGCTGATAATCCACACGCTTGCTCTAGGTGTACACTGGCTTTGAACTTCCTGTGGGCTTCCAAACTCCTATCTCCTGTACAAGAACCAGGTTTTTTCTTTTTCTTTTTCTTTTTCTTTTTCTTTTTCTTTTTCTCTTTCTTTTTCTTTTTCTTTTTCTTTTCCTTTTTCTTTTCCTTTTTCTTTTTCTTTTCTCTCCTTTTCTTTTCTTTTCTTTTTTTCATAGCTTTGAAGTGTGCCTCAAAATCCAAAGCAATGAATTTTGCTTAGATTTTGCAATGGATTTCTGCTAAGTGGATTTCCACTAAGTCTTTATCTCCCAGGGTGAATAAGATATGACACACATAGAGTGTCCAGGTAAAGATTTAGGAATCAAACATATATCTAATGGGATAACTATAGTATGATAAGGTTGTTAAAATTCTATAGACATATGACCTCACTAGGGTTCCAGGAACCAATGAGTTCAGCTCACAGTGATGGCCTGCAAATACTTTCCCGCAGAATTAGCAATACCTGTGAGATTTAGGCTTTAGCTCATGACACAAATGCACGGGTTACCAGGAGATATCCAACTCTGAATATCACCTGCAGCAGCATCTTGCAGAAAGCCAAGGCCCATCTCAATTTCCAGTTATCACAGACACCTCCCTCCAAGAGCCACAGTGACAATGAGGACAAACAAGATCCTCTTCTTTATCCCAGTACTGAAAGAAACTCTGAAAGAAAAGTGGGTTCTAAGGAATCATGAAGATAGGACCCTAAAACTCTCCGAAGCAAGGGAGGACAAAATGCAGAAGTGGAAACAAACCAGTGTTCCGTCACGCTGCATAATTTCACTTTTCAGACTTAAAAATAAATTGCCTTCCAGGAGGTTGGCTCTTCTGTTCGTTCTAACTGTCGGAGTTTCAGGTTCTGTGGCTGCATCGAAGCCATGGCAGATGCTGGTGACATTTATGGGGAAAGGATGGGATGGAAACCACCTGTGGTGTCTCACACCTGTAATCCTAGCACCAGGGAGTCTGAAGCAGGAGAATTGCCAAGGTTTGAAGGACAACCGGTTTGTGGTCGGCCTGAGCTATAGAGCAGGATGCTGCCCTGAAAGAGATCTGGAAGAAGGAAAAGAGGAGGGGAAGGGGGAAGAGGAGGGAAAGGAGGGAAATGGGGAAGAGGGGGAGGAGGAGCAGGGGGAGGAGGAGGAACAGATAAAATATTTATGTATAATTCTTGTAACAAGCTTATAAATGCTATCGATGGCTGGAAATGTGACTGTATCCATAACTGTAGAGATGAAGCATGATGCAGGAGCATGGTGTGTTCCATCGTCTAGGGCTGTACTGATAACACACGCATTGTGTGTTTTTGACTGACTTTGGACCCTATACATGAATCACAGTGACTTAATGCTTGGCTTTTTTTTTTTTCCAAGCTCAAATGATTTCATTTATATAGAAATAGGGCAGGGAAATGTGTGGGTTCCTCTTCTCGTCAGTGACCTGACCTCATTTCCTGTCCATGTTAATCCCACCTGTGAAGTCCATGATATTAAAAAAGTTAATTAAAATTTAAAGCAGTAGTTTTGTTTTTCTATCTCATAGTTTGCTTCTTCCCGTTGGCAAGTTAATCATGTGGTCCTGGATTTTCTCATTTGTACAATATAAGAATTACAGAAAATAATATCCAAAGGCTTTTTTTTCTAATTGAAATCACTCCACAGAATTATTCATCATTAAATCCAGGTTGGCTGGTGATACTTGAGTTGTTCTGCTTTGTGGAAAAGTAAGGTACAAACAAGGGGGAGGGGGAAATAACTGGAATGGTCTCTATGGTACTGAACGGATGCTAAAGGCAAAGGGATTAGTAGGATTAAGATTCTAGTGTAAGAATATTTCCCTGCTAGCTGATTAAGTATGGAATTTCGAGTGCTTAACTTGTTTATAAAATCCATACAGTGTGACAAACAAAAGCCCGGGGCATGTCTGTGCACACAGACCAGTCTCTCAGGCTCTAGTTCTAGCTATGGAGAAGTTCTAGAAATAGTGACAATCCAGTAACAGCTAGCAAGCCGAGAGCACAGATATTGCTTCTAAGTCTGAATTCGCAATAATAAGACATCCAGGGTGTGAGCAGAATACGGAAGATGAGCCCAGAAATCCTGTGACACCACAAAGAGCAAGGTAATGATAGAAAAAGAAACAGGGCTACATTAGAGAGAGAACAGGGTTGGGGAATGCCTTGGAGGTGTGCCCAAACCAGAAGTTTATGAGTGCCGAGACATGTAATGACTGTCAGGTGGCAACCCATTGAGTGAGACAAGTACCCACTAGTACAGGCTTAATCAACCAACAGGGAGTGGGAAATACTCTTTCTCATAATGGAATCTCGGCTAGTAATGTGAAAGAAATGGAGACTGGAAATGTCCTAAAGGCATACAGAAGAAAGATTTAAAGATGCTAAGTTAGTGGGTGAAACCCTAGAAAGAATGAAGATTTATACTTAACCATTTAAGGAGGGGAAAGCCCCAGGTTTATAGTGGAGGAATTCAGCAAACACCAACTGAGCCAAGTCACTGAAGTTTGCATCAACAAGGAGATACCCCAGCACATAATATCCCCTGACCTGAGGCCTAGAGAGGATATAGCATTTCTTCAGGGTTTATTCCAGACATGGATGGCACCTGCCAATTACTGAGAAAATAGTGGCTGGATAGACAATGACGGATATTACACAAAGTAACTGGCTCAGGCTTTTAATGAAAAGTCTCCTGCTTGGCCTGGAGATGTACCTCGGGGGTAGAATGCTCACGTGACAAGAATCAGGATCTAGCATCACACCTCCTGAGCCAAATCAGGAACATGTCAAGAAGTTTGCTTATCATGGATTGAAGGGGCTTGAGAAAGGACAATTTGATGTCACGTGGCTCTAGGCTTGGGTCTCAAAAGGAAATCAGACAATAATGGAGGAAATTGGAAACTGGAGAAATATAAATTCGGTCATATGGTAATTCTTTCTATTGTACCACTATTACCCTATTTCTTTCAATAATTATATTGTAGTTATGTAGGATGTTTAAAGAGGTTGGTAAATGTGTCCAGGAGGTCTCAGTGGATTTTTGGTTTTGTTTTACAACTTTTCTTCTTAAGTATAAAATCATTCTAGTTTTTAAATTAACAAAAATGACAGAATTTTTAAAGTGTACTATTCTGAAATGATGATGATGGTCACTTATTTAACAGATAGTTATTGAGCAGATTTCCTGTGCCGGGCAGGATGCTGAGTGACATCCAATGCTTCTATGCACATTTATATGTATCGAAGAAGAAGAAGAAGAAGAAGAAGAAGAAGAAGAAGAAGAAGAAGAAGAAGAAGAAGAAGAAGAAGAGACCTTTCTCTTTGTAATGGTGACATCACAAGAGTAACGTAGAAAAATACTCTTCATATTAATCTAGTAATATTAGATATTTTCAGTATAAAAACTCCACAGAATTATATGGGGCTTTGTAAGTTAATGCTAACATCTATATGGATGATATCTAATTCTATACAATGACTAATAACAGGTATTAATAAAGCTATTGTACTTTCAATGTATAGTAATTAAAATTGTGTGGTAAGAGAACAAGAAGAGATTAAAGGGACACGACAGAAAACCAAGGCACATTCATCTCTGTGATGCTTTAGCACTGAATGCTGATGGCTAAGTATGTAATAACTGTTATTTGGATAATTAAAACATTTTGGGAAACAGTCGTTTCATTTACTAATTAAGCAAATATTTAAATTCCCACATATTTTAAGAACAAGAGTCAAATATATAGTACAGCCAATTCTGCCTGCATAAAATTGATTTCTAATGAAATAAAGAGGTGAGTAGCCTTTAGGTTTATGAAAATTATTAGTATAATAAACGAGAGAATTGCCTTTATAATATTGGATGAGAAAAAGCCTTTCTTTCTAGAACAGAGGACCTGTGGTGGTCTGAATAAGAGTGGCCCCATTGGCTCATAGATTTGGATGCTTGGTCACTAAGGAGTGGCATTATTAGGATATATGGCCTACTTGGAGGAAATGTGTCACTGGGTGGTGGGCTTTGAGCTTTCAAAAGCCCACTCAGGCCCAGAGTCTCTTTCTCTTCCTGCTGCCTGCAGTTCTGTATATAGAACTCTCAACTTCTTCAGTGTCATGTCGGCCTGCATGCTGCCACACCCACACCATGATGACAATGGCCTAAACCTGTGCACCTGTTAGCAAGCCCCAGTTAAATGCTTCCCTTTCTAAGAGTTGCTGTGGTCACGGTGTCTCTTCACAGTAAGAGACCACTGACTAGAACAGAACCTAGAATGTATTAGGAGAAAAATAAGGGTTTAATATCATCACAGTCTAAATGTTTACACGAAAAAAGATACAAAAATACATTCAAAATGTGGAATACAGTGAAAACATTTTAAAGTATGTAACCAATTTTGGAGAAAAAAAAAAGGGTTTCTATAGCAAAAGATGACTCAACAAAAAAGTAAAAAAAGCCATAGGTGGGACTTTTACATCAACTTCCTTCCCCCATCCCTTCCCCAAGGCACAGGGAACATCACAGAGAAGGGGTCAGAAATAACACATGGCACAGAACTGTGGAATTCAGTCTTCACACTTGAACTTACAGCACCTGTGGTCATGTGCACAGAATCCGTACAAAAGCAAGCCAGTTAAAATCCCAGTGTGGGTGGGGAAGAGGTCCTGGAGACGCCACAGCTAGTGAAGGAGCTAGTGACAGTGGATATCTGCTGCAAGATGTAAAGTCACTTTTCCTAGAGGGTTGGACCACTCATCAACTGCCTACCCTCCAGTGGGTTGCCTGACATTGATACGCATCTGGACAGCATTAACAACTCTCAGTGGGTTATTTAAAACTCCATGGGACTTGATACTTTATTTTAAAAGAGCAATAATAAAACTATATGCTGAATACATAAATAGATAAATAAATAAGTAATAAATTAACACAGAGATACTTTCACCAAATTCAAAATCAGTTGAAGATAATTAAGATCCAACATTGGTGCTTGCTCGTATGCAAAGCCAAGAATTCATATAGTTTGCACAATCTGTTGATGATACAAATTAATTTCAATGACATTATAAAACAATTCAAATATGTACCCCCAAAAGTATGCATATAAAAGATTGTTTGCATTGTTGGCAATAACAAGATTGAAAGGCAACCTCGATATCTCTTGAAATAGGGATGCTTAAGAATTACAGAGCATCCAGATATGTTTAAGATACTTCCCAATAAATGTAGTAATCAAATGGGAGAAAGAAGAATAATGGAACAGAAGGGGTTAAATGAGGCAAAGATCAGAGGGCAGAGTAAAGGGGGAATAGTGGAGAGAAATAACTAACTGTAAAGGCTTTTTAAAAAAAAGATATCATATGGAAGCCTACTACTATAGAAGCATCCTTAAAAATATGCATACATAAAGAGAGTTTAAATAGGGTTTCCTTATAGGGAGACAACAATGCCTTGCTAATGACCACAATCTAGCAAATAAGATGTTCAAAGCCAAGAATGGATTAGCCCTTGTAGAGTTTTTAGTGGAAGGTCCCACAGGCTCCTCAACAGTACATCCTACCACCATTGTTCTTGGTTACCCTCCAGAATTTGTCATAAAACCCTGTTGTGTCATAAACCATGAAGAAGTCAAACAGGTAGTGATCTTGAAGTTTCATCCCTACTGGCCAGCTTTAATGGTACATTAAGGTACTCTGCATGCTACCAGGGAAGAAATGTCATCCTTAGTCTCACCCAGCTGAGAACCCTGCAGGCTAGGTATGTCCCCTGGAGCAATGGTGGTACAAGTGTTAGGAGAGTAACCAAACACTTTCTGATTGGATTTGGGGCCCACTCCACGAGGTCTAACCCATGCCTAATACTATTATCAAGGCCAACAACCAGTGCCTGCATGCTGTTCAAGCTGAAGCCAGGCAAAATCCCAGCATGGAGGAGGTAGGTGCACGTGGAAATTAGTAGGTGGTAGAAGAGGAAGAGTTAAGCACTCTTTAAGGATGTGAACCCTAGAAGGTCGACCATGCTCTAAGTGTGGGCCTCACACCAAAAGTATTTGAGAAACACAAATTAGGCTTGATGGGTCAAAAAAAAAAGGAGGAGGAGGAAGGAGGGGGAGAAAGAGAAGGAGGAGGAGAAGAAAGAAGAAGATGAAGATGAAGAAGAGAAGGAAAAGGAGCAGCAGCAGCAGCAGCCGCAGCAGTGGCAGCTGTGGCAGCAGCTTCCAGAAACCTGCATGGGTAGAGAGATGGAGTGGATCTTAGAAGAGTTGAGATGGTAAATCTGATCAAAATACATTGTACAAGATTCTTAAAAAATTAATAAATATTTTAAAAGGAAGGATGAAATAGTATTACAAGTATAAACATGGAATTTTCATAAAATTATTTTATGTGTGAAATAAAAGTTGCATACCAGTCAATAGAGAATGACTGTATACATGCATATTTTCACTTTATACATACTTGTTGGAAAGGAGGGATGTATATTGTATTTGTATTTGTTCCATATAATCCTTGGTTTGAAAGTTTTAAAATTGTGTGTGTGTGTGTGTGTGTGTGTGTGTGTGTACGTGCGCGCGTGTGGGCCACATGTATGCAAGGACCCAAACAGTCCAAAAGTGAATGTTAGATCATCTGGAGTTAGAGATACAGGTGGTTGTCAATCACCTGCCATGGGTGCTAAGAACTGAATTTGGGTCCTCTGAAATAACAGTGGAGTTCTAACCACTGAGCTATCTCTCCAGCCTGCTTGCTCTGCGTGTTTGCATTGAGCACACATTCATACATGCTATATGCAGCTGTAAACATAAAATAAAACTAATAAAAGCTTCCACGTGGTCGATGCGGTTACATGTCTCTGTGACTCTTCTCTCCAACTCTTAAGGTCAAACTCAGAAGGGGAAAAATTAGCTTAAGGTAGAATATACAATCCAAACCACATATTCTTTAGATCAAACTATACAGTTGTTTCTTTTGTAAAGCTCCAAAATGTGGGTGCCATGATCATCAAGATACATCAGATGAAATGCTAGAAGCAACATCTGCATAAGAGACATGTGGGAGAGTCAAGTGGGTTGGGAGGAGCCAGGGACCATCCAGCTTCGAATGAAAATATGGCGGTTCATGTAGTCCATGTCCAGGCAGGACCCATGAACCTGACTCCAAGACTTCACTGAGTGGCAACGGAATGAGTTCAACAATGGCAACACATTCCTTGCACATTATAAGGACAAGACAAAGTGGGAAACAAATGCAGGTTCTACCAAACAAGGTATAAAGAAGCCCTGGTGCAAAACAGAAGTCAAGAGGTAAGACGATACGTAAACATCTAGAGGGAAGGTTGGAGGGATGGCTCAGCAGCAGCCAAGGGCATATACTTCTCTTGCAGAGGGTCAAGCTGATTCCAGCACCCAGTTGGGCAATTAATTGACAACTACCTAGAACTCCAGTTCCATGGAATCCACTGCCCTTCCCTGGCCTTTGCAGGCATCTGGATTGTCCCTGAAAGATGCAAGATGCAGGTGAGCTCAGATAGAGGGAGGGTGCAAAGCAGCTAATATACTGACTGCATTGAATTTCTTGCATGCATGTGCACACACACACACACACACACACACACACACACACACACACGTTTTAAAAAAAATATAGAGGAAATATTTGACAACCAATGGGTAAATGATGGACCCACAGGACATACTTTTTAAGCTTGCATTTGAATTCTGTAAGAAGACCAATGGGGAAGGGGCAGAGCCTAGAAAATAAAGTTTTCCATCCATCTGCAGTTAAGCAAATTAGAAAACCAGAAGTCATATTTCCTATTTCTCTTCATTCTCCATCATTTTGAGAAAAAAAACATCATCAATTCAACTTTCAAAGTCTCTCTCAAATCTCATCGCCTTCGACTGAGTTTCAACAGCAATGTCCTGAACATGTCTCGCAGGGAAGCCACAGTGATCTGACTCGTCACAAAGTCGCTCCTGTTCTGAACACCTGTCTACATGGCAGCTAGGAGATCTCTAAAGCTGTTCATTCTGTATTGTGAGTGTACACCTCTCCCATGCTGTTTAAGGGGACGGCCGCGTCATGATCTTGAGGACAGAAGTTCTTGTCATGAAGTGCCTTCGCTTTTCCAGCTTCCATCCAGGCCTCTCCTGTTCACTAAGCTAATTTTTCTTCCTCTTTCTCCCTACATCTGTACTCAATATTCATCTCACACCCAATTTCTTCCACATTGATTCTTCTCAGCAATCAGGCCTCAACTGAAATGACAGCTGCCAATCAACGCTTCCTCGACTACACTGTCCCTATTTTGATCTCAGGTCGTAATTACAAAACTGTGTAATTACCTACTCCTTTGACCTATTCTAGATATCCCAAGGCAGGGAATATGTCTGCCTCATTCACTACCGCACTTCAGTGTCCAGCCTTGACATATCGTGGTTGTCCAAAAGTGAATGAATTGGTAAACACACTTGCATAAGTGGGCCCAGAAAGACTTTGAAAGGATGAAAATACCTATTGAAGTGAATATTAATAGGGATAACTATTGATTTGGCTATTTAAAGACAGAAACCATGTTATAGGGTTAGATGTAAGGCCCTCAAGGGAGGTAGAATGGCTTCCCAAACAATACAGTGGGGTTGCAATGTATCTTTCCACCATGTCTGTTCTACTACTAAAATGGTCTTAACAATAACTTGTAAATGCAGCCACTAAGAATAGCACTTAATCAATACCAAATAAACTCACGACAGATTTATGTGTTCATTAAGAAATACAATGATTGGGTCAATGTGATCTTTTCTTCCTTGTTCAGAAGTACAGTGCTTTCAATCTAAGGCTTCATGAATGTTGGGCAGATTCCCCACCAAGTTTTATGCACAGTGTCCTTTTTCCATTTTAGTTAAGTATAGTTTTCCTAGGTTACCAGGACGGCTTCAGCTTACTCTCTACTCTGAGCAAACCTTGAGCTTGTGATCTTCCCTGCCTCAGCCTCCCAAGTACATGAGATCTGCTGTCTTGACTACCAGATCCAGCTTACTATCCCTTTATCCCTGGATGCCTTGAGCTTCACTCTTTGGCATCTAACGCTAGCTTATTTGGTTAATGCTTTAGTCTGGAGTCTCTGTGGTACCACAAAAAGGTTGATCTATTCAGCTGAGATCTTGTGAGAAACACAAATTCAAAATATTGATGTGAATTATCACAAATTATATTTATATTTCTCAGAAGAGGAATATAACTACCTCTTATTGAGGTAGTTAGATGGTAGAAGGTGAGCTAGGAAAAATAGTAATGATAAAGATATGGGAATATAGTTAAAATGTAGATAGATGTAGATATATAGGTATGATATAGATAGTGTTCTAATTGGGGTTACTATTGCTGTGATGAGACTTCATAAGAAAGAAACTTGGAGAAGAAAGGGGTTTATTCAGCTTACTCTTCCACATCACAGTTCATCATCAAAGGAAATCAGGACAGGAACTTTAAGAAGGGCAGGATCCTGGAGGCAGGAGCTGATACAAAGTCTATGGAGGAGTGCTGTTTATAAGATTGTTCATTATGGCTTGCTCAGCCTGCTTTTTTTTTTTTTTTTTTGCTTTTATTTAGTTTTTATTTTCTAAATTTATTCTATATTTTTCCCATTTTTAATTGGGTATTTATTTCAATTACATTTCCAATGCTATCCCAAAAGTCCCCCACATGCTCCCCCACCCACTCCCCTACCCACCCACTCCCACTTCTTGGCCCTGGCATTCCCCTGTACTGAGGCATATAAAGTTTGCATGACCAATGGACCCCTCTTTCCACTGATGGCCGACTAGGCCATCTTCTGATTCATATGCAGCTAGAGACACGAGCTCGGGGGCGGGGGGGGGGGGTAATTGGTTAGTTCATATTGCTGTTCCACCTATAGGATTGCAGTCAGCCTGCTTTCTTATAGAACCCAGGACAACTAGCCCAGAGATGGTACCATCCACAGTGGCCTGGTCTTCTTTTCATCAATCATTAATTAATAAAATGCCCTGCAGGCTTACCTATAGCCCTATCTTATGGAGGCATTTTCGCAATTAAGGTCCCCTCCTCTCAGATGACTTTAGCTTGTGTCAAGTTGAAATAAAACTATCTATCACAGATAGATAAAGAGATTGGTGATAATAAAGTCAAAGAAATGTTTGAAATGGAGATGCATGGAATGCTGGGATAGCAATTCTAAGATGGTTTCTAAAATTACTACCTCATCTCCTGCCTGTGTCCACACCTTGTGAACTGTGACTATCACAGAATTTCCTTCTGTGATTAGGTTACATTACATTCTATTACATGATTGACTTTAAAGGGGGAAATATTCAGGCCTGTATCAACAAGTCATGTTAGCCTTTTAAAAACAGAGCTACAGCTAGGCAGTGGAGTGCACGCCTTTAGTCCCGGCACTTTGGAAGCAAGGGCCATAGAATTCCTGTGAGTTGGGATCCAGTCTGGTCTGCATAGTGAGTCCCAGGATAGCCAGGACTGTTACACAGAGAAATCCTATCTCAAAACTCCCTCCCCATCAAATAACAACAACAACAACAAAACAAACAAACAAACAAAAACCATAGTTACATGCTTTCACTATAGTCAGAAGAGCAAAGAGGAGATCCAATATATTAGAAAGATTCCACAAACATGCTGTTTCTGTAACAGATCCTTAGGTATTTATAAAGCATGGCGACTCCACATTGGCACAGAGAACCAGGTCCTAGGAGATGGGTACAGCAAAGTATGATGCTAACCAATGGTGATAGTGCAGCAGGTACATGGGACCCTGGGATTCATGGAGGCACTAAGAACCAGGGAGAGCATGGTTGCTAAACATCACAGAGTCCCAAAGTGGAGGGTCTATGTGATCTTAAAGTCTCTTCCAGATTTGGCATTCTAAAGTAGTGTAAGAGAAGTCAGCGTTAGATTAAGGTTGAAAAGGATGGATGAACACAGAAGCAGCAAATGCCCAACTGGGGTCCAGATCTAAGTGCTGGTAAATTAGGGTCCATAATGAAGTCAGCAGATGGATGAGCTGAGAAGATGCAAAGAGCATGGGACCACTGGGGAAAACCACAAGAAATTACATGGAAGAACTTACATGTAAGGAGTGCTTGCCTCGTACCAACGCCATCGCTGACTGGTTGCAAATGGCTTTTCTTCTTAATTCCCTTGTACATAGATATTCTTCTCCCAATAAGGTGCAACTGTTTCCACCTTTAAAAGGAAGAAACCAAGAGAGCTGAGAGTAGATAAATGCCTCTTCTTTCTATAACTCATAAAATAAAAGTTGGGGCGAGACATCAAGTGACATGAGTTCACATACTGTTTGTTTGCTAGTGACTTCTTAACTGGACTCCAATGACAATTCTGTTCAAGGAGAATATTGTGAGGACTTTCCCACCCCCTTTGCCATATGCTGTGGTTTCATTGTGCTGGAGCTTCAACCTCTGTTTGCTGTGTGTCCCGTGGTCCCGTGGCAATCGGGGTAAGCAGGGATTTCTGTAAGCATTAGGAGAATGCTAAGAGCAGTCATGAAGTCAGGCTTCAGATGCCTACTGAACTTCAAACAGTGTGCTAGATCTTCACAAATGTCATAGATGACAAAGCAGGATATCTATTTAATGCAGGACAATTTCAGAGCAGTTGTCACCCCTGGGGAAAGCCTGTAAGAACTTCAAGAGCAGACCTAAAAACAGTCTACCAATCTTTAATGGGTGGTGTCCTAAAGCCTTGTTTCCATTTAAAGTGAAAGTAGACCAGTTGGCCTGGATGAGATCAGTATAAAGAAGCCAAGAGATTTCCAGTAAGTGCATGGCTTGAGAGTTTGGGTGAAATCCAAGCCCCAAATGCTTTTATCAAAGTCATCTAAAGAAAGCAGGGGAAAAAATGAGATTATAACTAAGAAAGGTCGAATCTAATCAATATATTCTCATCTGGAAAAATATGTTAAATGAAAGAATGGCTTGAATAGAGCTTTAAGGGGTTTAGCAGAGTAGAGATCTAGATTTTTGCCAGTGCTAATCTAATGCTGCCTGATAGATCACCAGAGAGGAATTAGCCATGACGCCAAACGTCAACTCTTTCCCTGATCATTGGAATCTCTCTTAATAATATCTTGGGTCTTTTCCTTCTAATTCCATGTATATGTGTAGTCTTCCAACTGCTAATAAGACTTTGGCATCAGAACTTAGTATCCAGATTCCAGACAAATGATTAAGTTGGAAATCTTACATAAGCACCAGTCTTTTATAAACTTGAATGATAGTTCATCTCTGAGAAGCTGAACTCTCACTTAGGAAAAAAATCCTACAAGATGGTAATATCTAGGCTTAGTCATTTTCCAGGAATTGGTGCATCTACTTAGAACAACGTAAAGTCAAGTACTAGGTTATAAGGAAATGGATACCATACTCACACATTGCTATCCTAGGGGCTCTTTGAGGAGACGGCTCTGTGATGTCTTTGTTATTGTGCTAATTAATGGTCAATCTCCTTAAGACAAGGAAGGTGAAAGGGATGAGGAAGGTAAGAGTTAAGGGATAGCCAGACTGGGCAGAGGTGTGGTGGTTTGAATATGCTTGGCCCATGGAAGGGGTACCACTAGGAGGTGTGGCCTTGTTGGAGGAAGTCCATCACAGCTACAGTGTACTAATATAAATAAAAATAAATCATAAAAAATTATTTTCACATGACATAACCTTGCTCATTTAAAACATCGTTACTCATGCTAAATGTGTTCATGGTGTTGTGAAAGTGATCACTAATCCATCTCTTCCATCTTGCAAGCCAGAATTAGGTACCCAGGTAACAATAGCTCCTTACCCCTTTCTCCTGACCGTCAGCAAACACCTCTCTAGTTTCCATTTCTTTCTATTTGACCTCTCTACATATCTCATGGATTAGTAGAATCGTACAATACTGTGCTTCTTCTGACTGGCTTACACCATGCTTTTAATGATAACTCGACTTCCCCAATTGTATGTATCTTCTTATCGGTGATAAGATTCTGTTACCACATCATCCAGATGCTAGTTAACCTTTGCTTTGATATGCCAGTCAGCATGCTAAGCATCCTACATGGAATCTCAGTTCCGTGTCACCACAGCTTTATGCTTACTGCTTCACAAGTAAGGACCCAGGCCAAGCCACTATCCCAAGGCCACAGAAGGAGTGAGTGTTAAAGTTTTTGTTCATGCTCAGGTGGTCAGACCTCTTAACCAGTAGATCACATTGCCTCTCACCTACATTGGTAATTTGCAGAGTGTAAAGGCAGTCTCTCCCAAAGTGGCCAGATGGTCTTCAGCCGAGAACTCTATTTAAGGAACCTCCAGTTTCACAAAGTCTTCACAACATCCATTCTAAGAACATACACAGGCTGACCCGTGTTTCTTCAAGGTGATTTGACGCAGTTAGTGTGTGTGTTAGACGCTCTTGAGTCACCAGCATTTTCCAGGGACAGTTCGTAGGTGCCTGCTGGCTTCTCTCTCAGCTGTCCTGCCTGAGTCTTCCACGAGCACAGAATCCTGTCAGCTAACCTAGTCAGCGTGCCAGGCATCTGAGAATACATGTGGGGGAATGTTATCATCTCAGGGATGGGGGAGAGAGGTGAATATCACACCTGCCCTGGGCACCGCCCCTCCCTTTGCATCCCTCTACCCATTCCTGTCCCTGTGCCCCTATTTGTGTTACACCAGGATAACTCAATACGCTTCTTTCTCACTCATTTCCCCTTTGTCTCAAGGCCACCAGGGATCTGAAATGAAGTCAATCAACAAATGTGACCATGGAATTGCAAAGGCAGCTACTCCTTACTTTATGATTTCGAACAGAAGTGTATGCTCAGAGCAGATGTGTGTTTGGAGAATCCTGGGAGATACCATCTTGACAGTGAGGCCTTGGATAAACACGACTCTGAGGTAAACTCCTAACCCGCCATAGCATGGAAGCGCTAGATGCAAAAGGAACTTGCCAGCCTTGTTCAACAGCCTCCCCCCCCCCCAGTAAACGCAGCAGACACCAAGTCATTTTAAACAACAACAGCATAAATTAAATTTGAACTGCAGCGTACATGTCATTGTTGGCTCTTTGCAGAATAAATGCGATACAAGCTGAGCAGATCTAAAAGGCAAGTCATTTCCTCTGTTTCTGGGGAAGCCACCTGTAGGTCTCTGTTTACAGGTCTTCAACATCACCCTTGGAGCACCGTCAGGGGCACACAATGGGTCGGCATGGCTTTCCCATTTATACCGCTATTGAGATAAATGAGGCATTCATGGGAAATAAAACAGTAAATGCATGTTACACGTTGGTTCATAAAAGAAGCACGGCTATTCATCCAAAAGAGAAATACCCACATTGAACTCATTAGAGAAATTATGAAAACACCATTTTGTCACAGTCCTACGCAGCTGGGTCTGGTTGAGGTGAGTGGAAGTTAATCATTCATAAGCAATCAAGAAAATGCCCCGTGGGCTATTTCCTCATAGCCAGCAGCAGCCTACAGTGCCCATACAGAAACCAGGCAGACAGTCCTCAGAGGTGCTAGGGTAGAAGAGGCGGGGCTTTGCTGGCCTAGGAGCCCTTCAGTCCAAAGGAGATGGCCTGTCCGTGAAGACTCACACAGGAAATTCAAGGGTGAAAGCAGAGACTTAAACCTAATCCAAAACAAAGGATTCCACAGCAACTGTTGGTACTTTCAGTTCCTCGGGGAAATGTGGTTGGGGAGGAAAGACACACAACACGAAAGGAGAAAGACAGAATTAGTCTAGGGGATGTTTCTAAGTAATAAAGACGTTGTTTTTAAATCAAAATTGGCTGGAAAATTACCAGACGATCATGGGCACTGATAAATGTCCCTTCGGTGTGCCCTCCATGGCAACTATGGAAGAAAAACTAATAGGGGGAGGGGGAGAAACCATATGATGAGACTGAGATGAGACGGAAATGAACGCTTGTCTTCCATTTCACAGAAAGAAGGAAGCTTTGAGAGAAGGGGCGTGGGGACTTTCTTCATTTAGTCTGGCCGCTTTCCATCTACAGAATGTCATCCCAAAGATTCATTCTGATCGTCTGCTGTCTCATCTGTCGCTAGGTGGGTCTGTGGTGGCTGTGTCTAGAATGGACGATTCTAGAGGATGAGAGTATGATTTATTCATAGATAATGCAGTTGTATTTGTGGGGCAAAAGGAGAAACAAGCCTCTTTGTGCTGACTGGAGGAGTGGCAGGCAGTTTGCCGTGTTGCCTGTGGTGTTATTGCCAGCATCTCGAGGAGCCTGCTTGAGGGCGTGGACCCTATGGCGTCATGGGTAGGCATGGTACCCTCTGCTGGTATGGAAGGCATCTGGAGGTATTTACCGATCAGTGCATGTTGAATCTGGCCTGTCAGTGAGGTCCAGCAGAACACTACAGAGCACTGTCATTAGGAGAATAAATGTAAGTAAATATAAAATATATGCCAGGCCATCTTTTAATATCCACATATTAAAATGTTGACCTTTTAAAAGAATCAATTCAAAAGTGGTCAAATATTATGTAGATTATGTGGCAAATGCCTGAACCTTTGTAGGATATAAAAGTCTTGTTTCAGCTTCATGCTTTGTGTGCACACAGTATATAAAACTTTGGATGAATAAATATTTTTCTCAGTGACTCATACTCTGTTTGTATAGGGATGTCAATTACTTTTACAGAGCGTGGCAATTAAACATATAAAACTCACCTATGAGTCAGTATGTCTTTATATACAATTATGTCTAATAAGAAGGTATGCACATATCCATCGTTACTTTGAAATATCCTTAAACATGTCTGTTTCAATAACAGTTGTATGTATCAGTATGCAACAGGTATACAGCTCCTTTTGATCTGTGTAAGAATAACACACATGCACACATGTTCATCTGTTAGTTACTTTTCTTCATGTTCTGACCAAATACTTAAAAAGTCAGCTCACAGTTTGAGAGTGCAGCCCAGCTCTGCAGGGAAAAGTGGTAGCAGGAACAGGAGCGATTGTGTGCATTGATACTGCAGCCAGGAAGCAGGAAGAGGTGTGGCTACCCTGTGCTCCACTTGCTTTATTCCTTTTGATTCAGTCTGGGATTCCAGGCTACCTCAGAATGGTGTCTCTACTCAGAGTGAGCCTTCCACCTTAGTGAGAACCAGACTCCCGGCCCTGGAAACATTCTTACAGACGCACCCAGGTTTCTCTCCTAGGCAATGCTAAATCCCATCAAGACTAAGCACCCCAATCTGTGTCTTTTTCTTTCTCACTTCATGCAAAAACCATCAACATATCTACGCTATCACAGTCTGGGCTCGCTGAGCAAGAAGGGCCTTGTTCTCATTTGGGGAAGACCATGCATATGCAAATGGGTATATGATCAGCTTTTGGTGCCTCTAAAAGCTACTCGATATGGTCATATTGCTGAGTTTCTTTTGGCTCTCAGTTTTGAAGGTTTTAGCCCAGGCTGGTTAAATCATTGCTTCCTCGCCTGTGGTGAGGCAGGCAATCCTAACATGAGCTTGTAGAGGTGAGTTTCTGCTCCTAGTTACTGTGTGGTTGGCTGAGACATTTTCTGAAAGGAGAACAGAAATGTCCGCAGAAGTAAGGATTCAAATGTGCCAGTGAGCTCATTTTCATAGATAATTATGAAGGTAGTGTTGCATAATCTGCTCCAAGAATCAAATCATCACTGTTTGAATTCATCTTTGGCACCTGTCTTACTATTATAAACACAGAATAAAGACACACACACTCACAAACTCACACACTCACACGCTTGCCACCACTCTTGCTTCAGAACACTCTCTGTGGTTCAGTACAGGTCACTGCAGGCACTGTCAGAGGAGGAAGCAGCTGTGCTGAGCTCTGTGTCCTTGTCAAAGGTTGTCACCTCCTCTATGGTCAGAACGCCACTGTGCCTGTGACCTCAGACAATTCACTGAAGTAATTGCCTACCACTTCAGCTCTCTACAGAGTTCTGTTTCCTTGGCCTGCTTCTTGATGAATCTTTAATGTTTCTCGGCCTCAAAGTTAGTAAGGCAATAAAAGTTGAATTTCTCAGCATGAGCCTCCACTAAATGTGTCTGCTGTGACTAGCCAAGGGGCTGGTCCCATCAATAGGTTCAACTTTGCTTGTGGATTGAGGGTTCTGAATCCTGTAAATGCAGTTGCTACTTTCTTGCCTGGAGAGAGGGTTGGGCTGTGTGGTTTGTGTTCTGGTCTTTTCCAACTTCAGCCATTTTCCAAGACTAAAGTGTTCAAAAATGTCAGCTTCTGAAAACCATATATTTAATTACATGTTGATTCTGAGGATGGCGTTTTGGTTTTTTAGCAAAACAAGCACATTCAAATACAAGTTATTTTTCAGCCCCAGTTTTTCTGCCAAGAAGTTCATGAAGTGGTTACTTTCATGCCAAAATAACTCTGGCTAACGCCAAATGGATAGTACACTAGTTTCATATCACAAGAGGACATGTTTGAGGTATTTAGAATGCTGGACAGAACTTGGATAGCACCCAAGTCCCAGAAAGTCTTTAAACAAGGATCGATGGATACCTTCCTCCTTTCTTTGGTCCCTTCTGCCCCCCCCAAGATAAAAGAAGTCAGTTAAGGGGATCACAGCCAGAGTAAGGTAGTGTGCTCTTGACTGGACATGGTCTCAGTGTGCCTCTGGTTTCTGAGGAATCCTCGAGTTGCCAGACAACGGGGACATTAGCCCTTTCATTTGGTCCCATCTGTACCATCTCTGACTGAGGACAATGAGATGTGCCACTGCTCCATGTTTTCGGCCATTAGTCCCTGTCATTTGCCCACCAACCTCTTCCTGGTGCACATGTAACATCCTATTCTTTCCATTTATTTCATCTATGGCCCTCACTTTCTGCCAACTTCGTTGTCATATGACTGAATAGCCATCCCTCGTGTCGTTCTCACAGACACTATTGTGACTACCCTCTGTGATCCTTGCCTGACCAGCTCTACAAATCCCCAGAAACGAGCAAAAGACAAAACTCACCTTGGGTTTTCAACATACATCTGTTGAGTGGAGTGGAGTGGAGTGAGCTGAATTCAAGATATATGCTTTTCTCATTGCTGTTGTAGATACGTGACAGACACAACCTGAGGGAGAAATGATTTGCTTCAGCTCATAACTTCAGAGGCTTCTAGCAATCTACTGGAAAGGGCACGGTGAAACAACTCACACCGTGGAAGACAGAATTCAAAGAGAAGTGGAATCCATTTGGAACTAGAGCAAGATACAGCCCAAAGGACATTGCCCCTGGACACCTAGTTCCTAGAGAGACAGTACCTCTTACATTTCAGCATAATCAATAATACTACCATGTTATGAATGTATCAAGGATTAATGAGGCCAGATCCTTCATGATCAAATGGTTGCAGAGGCATGCTTACCCAATCGCCATGGTGATTAGGTTCTTGATGCAGTCAAGTTGCCACAGACATCAACCATCCCAGGAAGGTGACTCAAGAGGCACTTCTTTCTTCGAAGCAGTCCAACAACTTGTGGGGAGAGGTGACAATTTCATCTTCAGACCAGAAAACAGTAGTAACGAGGAACATGCTCCTGTCTCTTACACACAGGGGAACACATGAGGCCAAATAGCATAACACCAACTAGCGTGTAGGAGAGCAGAAAACAAAAGAAAACACGATACAGAGCTCGGGGGATTGAGGCAGGAGCATCACAACTGTGAGAGCAGCCTGGACTACACAGTAAGTTTGAGGCAAGCCTGTACTATATATAGTCAGACCCTGTCAATCAATCAATCAATCAACCAATGTACAAGCCTAGGCTATGTAGTAGGACCCTGTCAGTAAATAATAAATAAATAAATAAATAAATAAATAAATAAATAAATAATCTTAAAAGGGAGAAAAATCAGGAAGGAATTGGGGAAAGCAATCATTTAAACATCAACGAAAGGCAAACATCACTTGCGTAATGATACTTACACCAGGGTAAGCTGCTGCCTTTCTTAATTGGCCTTCAGTTTTCACAGGAGGCTCTGTCTCACAGGATGCCAGCGCAAGCCTTGGGGCAGCAGACTCCTCCCTCTTACGGCAGAAACATCAGCTATCTCAGTCTATGCTGGAGCAGGCCAGGGGTGAGTTTGATTGTTCATCTCCTCTATGTTCTTGGCGGTCTTTTTCTGCATATATGTGAAGTACATTTTCTATCACACATTTTCTGTGACATGGCAACTTCTGTTCTCTTCCACTGTGCCGCTGTCCTTGTAATCGGTTTTATTTCACATGGACCGATTGGAACACTCAGTTCTCTCTCCCTTTTTTACAATAATGTATTACATTGTTTGTATGTGTGTGCAAGTATATTTGCATGTATGTGTACATACACACAGGGTGGGGGGAAGTGTGTGAGTGTGTGCATGTATATGTGTGTTCATACACATAGGGTGAGGGAGTATGTGAGTGTGTGTATGTACGTGTGCATGTGTGTATGTGTATGAGTGTGTGCATGGATGCATATATGCATGTGTGTGAGTGTGTGCATGCATGTGTGTATGTGCATGTGTATGAGTGTGTGCATGCACGTATGTGTGCATGTGTACGAGTGTGTGCATGCACACACAGGAGTGGGAATGTGTGCATCCCATGGTTGCCAGCACTATAGTGTCCATGACATGAGGAGGTCAGGAGACAGCTTGCAGGAGTCTGTTTTCTCCTTCCATGTGGGTCTGAGGAATTCAATTCAGGTCATCAAGCTTGACAGCCTTTGAGCCTTTGCCTGCTGAGCCATTTCACCAGCTCCACTCAATATTCTCTAGACCTCATTTTGAACGGTAAGTTCAAACAAAACGACAGCAGGATTTATCAATCACTTTATATATGCTGCTTGAGAAAAAAAATTCAAATTAGTAATAACTCAAGTGATTTTTACACTTTAAAGGAAACTGTATTTTATAGCCCCTTGTTGAAAATGAAAAGTTGTAAGTAATTTTAGGCCTTTTTTAGTACCAGAGAGCTTTACTTTACTGAAATGTGTGTTATCAATAAACACACACGAACGCACACAGTGGCTCTCAATCCCCCTAACGCTACAGCCCTTTAACACAGTTCCTTGCATTATGATGACTTCCCAACCACAAAATTATTTTTTAAAGTGTCATTTTGCTACTGTATGAATCATAATGTAAATTTCTGATATGTGACCCCTGTGGTTGTGGAGTTTGGTATCTATCTGCTCATGTTCCTGAAACCAGTCCCCACAGATACTCAAAATCTATAATCAAACTGAAGAACAAAACCAAGTATGATCTCTAAGATGCTGTATGATGCAACTATCTTTCCTCATTAATGGTATATTTCATTCAGAGATGATCAAACTCTTAAATATTTTAAGTTTTTCATTTAAAATATAAAGGAGGTACTTAAATCCTGTTCCTCTTTAAATGGCTCATTTCCGACCTTACGCTTAACAAAATGTAACCGGTTTTGTTATTTGCCGAATCCACCCATGTACGTATACGATATCTGCTGATGGCTCTCTAGTCAACACTCACTCGCTCCTAATGATCTTGCCTCAACACTACCAGTCTTTGTGATCTACTTAGACCCAGGGCCATCTGTGTGTCCAGTGAACTGGAATCCACCTTTTTGGAGCCTGGTGACATCAGCAGCAGGCACATGGCTGAAGGTCAGGACTCCCTTTCCATGAATCCATTAACAGCAAATAGTTAAGTAGTGAGGGGTTTCCCCCCCCCAGCCCTTCTCCTGATATGCTTTCTTGTGAATACTCCACAACAGTACAGTATTTGTTTTTAATATTTTATTTTATGTGTAAAGTGTCTTGCCTGCTTGTATGTCCTTGCTCCACTTGTATGCAGAGCCTACAGAAGCCAGGAGAGAGCTGGAACCAGATTCCCTGGAACTAGAGTTTCAGGGGGTTGTGAGCTGTCATGTCAGGGCGGGCAATCCAGCCTTTGTCCGCCTACATGTCTCCTTTAGAAGAGCAACCAGTGCTCTGAGAACCACTAGTCATCTCTCCACCCCAATACTGTAATGTCCTTATTATATATTCATTTATATTTATTATATATGTAGCAAAAAATGTTCTCACATTGCACTTGCCTTTTAAAACTCTGCATCCTTGAGTTGCAATTGCTGATGATACATACACATATACCCTATTTAAGCAGACAATGTTGATCTTTGTTGCCTGGCTTGTACATGTAAGGGAAGGATTTCCTGATGTCCCGAGCCCCAGAGGTCCTTACTGATCTGCGCCCTTCTTAGAGCTTTGCAAGGAAAGCTAGCTATGTGTCACACTGACCATCAAGCTTTCCGAAGATGAGTATTTCAATCACACCAGGATCCTTTCATTCTTACTCCCCTGCCCTCATGCCAAACAGTGTCAGAGGGCAGCTAAGGCTAGAGCTAAAGCTGAGATCAAACTATCACTGCTTTGTTGGATAGATTTCCATGATTCCCTCTCTCTTGTGACTGTAGATTACATACTGCTAGCTCTGTCTCTGCAGTGAATGCTCCCCAGGAGTGGGTTCACTGTACGTGAAATATGTTTATAAATACAATGTGCTTGAAGTGTGATGAAGCTGACTGCAACACTGTAACCACAGAATGTGGCTCTCATCAATGCCTAGTCATGACCGCCTGTGACTGTGTCTGTTAATCAGCTTTCCCCTGCCATAAACAACTGGGATAACTTAAAAAAGAGAAAAGACTGCTAGGGTACCACTCAATGGTAGAATATTTATCTAGTATGGCCCAGGCCATGGGTTCAATCCCCAGTTCTGCACTAGAAGAGGAAGGAGGAGGGTGGGAGGAGGGGAAGAAGAGGAGGGGAGGAGGAGGAGGAAGAGGAGGAGGATGAGAAGGAGAAAAGGAGAAGGAGAAGGAGAAAGGAGAAAGAAGGAGAAGGAGGAGAAGGAGAAGGAGAAGAAGAAGAAGAGGAGGAGGAGAAACAGAAGTAAAAAAAAAAAAAGATTATGGTAACAAAGGAGATCAGAGTCTCAGAATGCCAATCACCTTGGAAGATAAGTTCCCTGGTGACTTGAAATCTCCCACTGGGTCCCATCTCTTAAAGGCACAGCCACCTTTAATAGTACCAAGCTGAGAATCAAACCTCTATCGTAGGACCCTTGGGAACATTTCATCTCTAACTATACCACTAAAAACAAACAAATAAACAAACCAAAAACCAAAAAACTTCTGCTAGGTACTCCATTAAATGCTATTTTAAAATATCCATACAATAAAACCATTTGTTGTACATTCATATAGCATATAAAATATTTGGGCATTAAGAAGCAAAATCTAATAAAAAATACTTACCTAACACTAAAACATAATTTATCAAAAGAAAGAGAAAAATAGCAGATAAGCCACAGATAGTTAGATTATTCCATTTAATAAAAGTAGTGGATCATATTATCAAAGGGAAAACAATAAATTTTTGTCAGGAGCTACAATCATCAAGGCAGATAGAGTATATTGTACCATCAAGGACAATATATTGAAAGAACGCAGCTGACTGAAGGAATCTCTCTTTTTTTTTTTTTTTTTCGAGACAGGGTTTCTCTGTGTAGCCCTGGCTGTCCTGGAACTCACTTTGTAGACCAGGCTGGCCTCGAACTCAGAAATCCACCTGCCTCTGCCTCCCAAGTGCTGGGATTAAAGGTGTGCGCCACCACGCCCGGCCCCTAAATAAGGCTTTTTATTTATTTTTTTTTTATTTTATTTTATTTTTTTTTTTATTTTTTTGTTTTTCGAGACAGGGTTTTCTCTGTGTAGCCCTGGCTGTCCTGGAACTCACTCTGTAGACCAGGCTGGCCTCGAACTCAGAAATCCGCCTGCCTCTGCCTCCCAAGTGCTGGGATTAAAGGCGTGTGCCACCACCGCCCGGCTAGGAATCTCTTAAGACAAGACTCTACAGAACACAACCTGAAGTTCCCCAGGTCGTCCAATTCGTGAGGGAAAGAAACACTTGAGCAGTCTTTGCAGTTCCTCCACTGTACTAAAAAACTCACCTCCCAGCATTCATGGGTCATTGTAAAGAAGTAGGGAACTTTTCTGTATAGCAACTTGATTGGGCAAACAAGAAATACAAAGTTGCTTTGGCTTTTTATTTCCTCTTTAGAAAATTCTTTTAAGCCAGGCATTGGTGGCACACGCCTTTAATTCCAGCACTTGGGAGGCAGAGGCAGCCGGGTTTCTTAGTTCAAGGCCAGCCTGGTCTACAGAGTGAGTTCCAGACAGCCAGGGCTAAACAGAGAAACCCTTTTTATATAAGGCAGGCATCTCATAACAAATCACATAGGAGATATTATTGGAAAGCATTTTCATGGACATTGAATTTGGGGGAATTTCATGCTGCCTGTGATATTTACCAGCTGTGTTTTCTTATCCAAAGTAGGTATCCACTGTGTCTCTAATTCTGCATTCTTGTTTTTGTTTGTTTGTTTGTCTTTTGAATTATTGTTTTTTTTTATTATTATTTCATTAAAGGCACACTCTAAAATCTCATTAGACTTGGTTCCCAGAAAAATCTAAATGCTAACATGTTCTCCTGTTTAGGGAATTTTTCTGAAATGTATATAGGCTTTTACATTTGAGACAATTTTGTGTGTGTGGTCTGTATCTGTGTGACATGTGTGTGTGCACATGCGGAGGCCAGAGGAGGAAATGGAACGGTTGGATATATTTACATGCAATGTCCTCCTCTGTTGAGCTCCCATGGCTCACAGTCTCTTGCTGAAAATGGAGCTCCCCACTTGTGGGTTAGGCTGGCAGCATCAAGTGCCAGTGGCCCTTCCTTTTCTGCCATGTTCCAAGTGTGTTCTCATGGGTTCTGTGCATATCCAATGTGATCTCATGGGTTCTGTGCATTTCTGGTTGAGAGGGCTGTGTTAGTTAGTCATGGTTCTCAAGAGTCACAGGACTTATGGGTAGTCTCCATATAGTAAGGGAATTTGTTGATGACTTACAGTCTGTAGTCCAACTCCCAACAATGGTCAGCAGCAGCTGTGAATGGAAATTCAAGGATGGAGCAGTTGCTCAGTCCCACAAGGCGAGCAGGCGAAGAAGGGAGAGAGTCAATCTTCCTTCTTCCAATGTCCTTATGTAGGTCTCCAGCAGAAGATGTGGCCCAGATTAAAGGTGTGTGTCACCACGCTTTTAATTCCAGATGACCTTGAACTCAGAGATCTCCCTGTCTTAATCTTTTGGGATTCATAGCCACAATGGCTCAAGATCTCCATTCCAAGATCCAGGTCAGAAACTTGTATCTCCCAGCCTCCAGATTAGGAACACTGGTGAGCCTTCCAATTCTGGATTGTAGTTCATTCCAGATATAGTCAAGTTGACAACCAGGAACAGCCATCTAAGGCACTTGCTTTTCTTTTGGAGAAACTGTTTTGACAAGGACTATGTCTATGCGAGTTTCATAAAAGGCCATTTGTTCAACATTCATATTTAAAGGATATTTAAATACAAATATTGATATGTCCTTTGATCATTTTAACCTATTTTTCATTATACTGACTAACACTTAGCATTCTGCAATAATTATTTACAGCAAGTATTGTGAATTTGGTAGTGTTGTCCCTTAAGAAGGTAGGAAGTGAAGGAGGAAGGAATGGAGAGAGGGAAGAAGGGAGTGAGGGACAGATTTTTTTTTTATCTTGGGAGCTATGTATCCATCTCTGTATATATGTATATATTCAATATAAACACATTCTCCTTAGCTCCCTAATATTTGACTAGCCCTAGCTAATGAACTAGACTGTATGTTGGGAGAATCCTTATAGGATAATGATATTTCAAAATAGTACTTCTGTATTTCAGTGGTAGACGTCTTTCTACCAAGCCATCGTTGGTTCTGAGAAGAAAGCCTACTCTGGTAGTGCCTCGTTGTTCTGCTAATATACGTGGGCTGATGATTTTATTTAGGGCTTTTCCTCCACTATAATCATCAGTGAGATTTAGCTGAAGTTTTCTCCCATTGTGGTGAGTTTATCGGGTTTTGGTACGAGGTTAAAATAAACTGGGACGATTTCCATCTTTCCTTCCACTTGCATATTTTAAATTGCAAAAAGAAATCTGTAATTTCAGAGTCGAAAATAACATTCATAAACTCATCTGCGTTTGGCAAATTTGGGGGATAATTATCATCTTTTTCGGTTTTATTCAGGGTGGATCATCTACACATTGAGCCAGTTAGAGTTATTTATATATTCCACACAGACCATCCACTTCATCAAGAGTTTCAGAGGGAAGCAGCTCCTATTGTTCATCTTTGCAATACCACCAGTTAAAAAAAAAAAGTTTGAGTAAGAACATACATTGCTTATTCTAACCGTGTGACTATAAAACTGGCTGCCCCGCACTGAGCCTGTGATACACAGATTAGATTTTTTTTAATTATTTTTAAAAATGCATTCTTTTATGTATTTGCTTGGTGTGTGTTTGTCATGGCATGTATGGGACAGTGGTAAGCAGAAAACATCCTGAGGGAGTTGTTTCTCTCACTCTCCGACACGTGGATTCTGAGGACCAAACTCAGTTCGTAAAACTTGGCAGCCAGAGCCTTTACCTACTAAGTCTTCCCCCTGGGAACACCACCCCCCCTCCTTCATCACCCATCTCATTCAATTTTAGCTTCGTTTCTTAAAAAAGACAAAATCTCAATATATTCTGATTATTTCAAAAGACCAACTGCGTACGTAGCCTCAAGGAGGGCGAACATTCCTTGAGATCCACTAGCTTAAGAGTCATGCATGTGTATGCGACTTAGTGTGGCATTCTAACATATGTATAGATTGTGGGAGGATCGGGACCTTTAGGGCCAAATAACATATGTGTCACCCAAAACATCAATCATTTCTCAGAGGTGGAACCAGTCAAACTCTTTTTTCTGGTTATTTTGAAATATACCATGCACCCGTTCACCATAGCATGGTAGCTTTGTATTCTGGAAGCCATTTCTCCCACCTTCCACCTTTCCCTTCTTTCTGATGGTTAGAGTCCATTGTCAGCTTGACAAGGTGGGCCCCTGCGTGCCTGAAAGAGATTATCTTTATGTGGGAAGAGCCATGGACTGTGAGTGCCACCATTCCCTATCTGGAATCCAAGAATGTACAGATGAAGAAAGACAGCCAGGGTGGAGGGGGATGGGGGGTGGGGTGCAGCATGTGTTCATCTCTGTTTCCTGATTGTGGATGTCCTCACGCTCATGCTGCCTTGATTGCCCCACTATGGTGGACTGTACCCAGGAGCAATGAGGCAACATAAACCCTTTCTCCTTTAAGTTGCTCTGGGCAGAATATTTAAAGCAGCAACAGGAAAAGAAACTAAGACACAATTCCAGCATTTAGTAATTTTTATTTTGCTCCCTACATCAATGGTAGCAGCTTCTTGAGATTCTACAGAATAACTTTCTGCAGTATTGGTCATTCTGTGCTTAGCTCATTTAACATGGACCCTTCCAGATCCATCTGTGGTTGCCTCAATTGACAAAGATAGTATCCTTTTTAATGGCTGAATAAAATTCTCTCTCTCTCTCTCTCTCTCTCTCTCTCTCTCTCTCTCTCTCTCTCTCCCTCCCTCCCTCCCTCCCTCCCTCCCTCGTTCTCACTCTGTGTGTGTGTCTTTTATCACATTCTTATATAATCATCTATGTATGCGCATAGGTTGATTACATGCATTAACTGTCTGGGATGCTGATGTAAAGAGTACAAGAGGGCAGACACCTCTGACTTGCCGGCTTCACAACCTGTTGGTAAATGCTCAGTAGCAGAATTACCAGGGCCATATGGAAGTTCTACTTTTTAGTTTTTGGAGGAGTTTCCAGACCAGCTATGCTAATGTTCCCATCAACAAAAGTTCCCATTTCTTCACGGGCATTCACATTCCATAATTTCCATCAGAGTTACTGGGTACAGTGGCAGACATCTATAACCCCAGCAGTGGGCAGATCCCTGAGGCTCATTGGCCAGTCTGTATCACCACATGCTTGAGCTGCAGGTTTAGTGAAGGATTCTGTCTCAAGAATTAAGGCAGAGAGCTAGTGAGAAAGATGGCTAACATCTCTCTCTGGCTACCACATATGTATACAAGTGCAGATGTGCAAAACCTCAAATACTAACTATTATAAAGATGCATTGGTGTACTCAGTACAATACTACTGACCTTAAGTTATCTTTAGGTTTTGTTAATAGCGTCACCATCCCACAGGAACTCAATATCAGCCTCTATCCATTCTTCAAACTACAAATCACATTTTTAATCACATTTTTAA
Source organism: Mus caroli (assembly GCF_978045245.1). Taxonomy (NCBI): domain Eukaryota; kingdom Metazoa; phylum Chordata; class Mammalia; order Rodentia; family Muridae; genus Mus; species Mus caroli. Next base: position 79,142,002 of record NW_028227270.1, on the reverse strand, counting down.
TAGTCAGAAAGTATATTTTATCACTTTTTGCTCTTCAGTGTCTATCCCCATTCCACTTCAAGCGATCCACCCCAATAATTCCTTTCAATATTTATTTATTTATTATTTGCCTGTTTTTAAATTGTGGAAATAACTTTTTCTATAACAAGATAAGCACATGAATTCAAAGCTATTTTTTTTTTAAATTATCAGTGAACAGAAGGCTGCACGTGTCAATTGCCTCTTGGATAGAGCTATCACTGCTATTGTTAGTACATAATTAGTCAGAACAACATAACCATGTCACGAAATTTCATAAATAATTACTAAACAAAGCTGAGTTATTAGACATAAAGCATGACGAGGCAAGTGGGGTCACGTTGCTTTTATGTCTGCATAATAACTAATCATCATTTGAACGAGATGGGGCTCACGTCAGTTGTGCGCATGCATTCTGTATTGCATGAGTACAGGCCCCAAGAAGTCTCGTTCTCACACACAGAGGTATAAGTTCTGTAACAGTGGTGCTGCCGCCGAGATCAGCCCCTTCTAGATCTTAAGCTGAGAAGTTCCCCGGGGATGAAAGCGGATGCGTCTATCCTTTGACCATCCAATTTCATTTTTTCAATTTTGTTAATGTGTTACCTGGTCATTGGAGCCCGCTCATTCAGATGTTGCTGGTATGTATGAAATGACTCTTTTGTTTTTACGATTTATTTATTATTATACATAAGTACACAGTAGCTGATTTCAGATGCACCAGAGGACGATGTCAGATCTCATTACAGATAGTTGTGAGCCACCATGTGGTCTCTGGGATTTGAACTCAGGACCTTTGGAAGAGCAGTCAGTGCTCTTACCTGCTGAGCCATCTTGCCAGCCCCCGAAATGACTATTTCATCAGTGAGCCTTTGCTATGTAACAAAATGTCAGTGGTAGACAACACAAGTGCTTTGATCACAAAGGCATAATTTGGAATTATCAAGAAGGGGTCTTCTTGGTCTTCAGTGTTTGGGGATATATTTGGTCTCTACGTATTTAGCTAAATGTTATTCAGGCCAACTTATTTAAAATAGTAAAGTTACAATTCTTTGAAATGGGGTGAGGATGCAGAATTATGAATATCTTTTATGTTCAATAGAGATTTTAAAAGTTCTTTTCTTTTAGAAATGTATTTAAGAGTTTTCTAAACAATAATCTTTAGATGGAGCTAAATGAGATGTTCTTTAAGGTATGTAGAGAGTTTCTTAAAGTTACATGTTACAAGTGTTTTTCTGTGTACAACACAAGTCTGACACAGGCACTCTGTGACATATGTGACAATGCGAAGGACATCATGATAAACCCGCTGTCAATTCTTTCTCTCTAGCAAATGCAGATAAACTGAGAAATGTGCCAGGCCAATCCTGGGGTCCATGGTGCAGCTGCCTTGGCTCCCTGGTAATAGGGTCTCATGAGAGAGACGGAAGGAAGCCATCCATCTCAAAGCTACGCCCCACTTCTGCCCATGTTTATCTGGCCAAAGAAAATCGGAGGACCAAGCCCACTGCTCACAGGGAAAAATGAACACTCCAATGCACCATATCTGCTGATTATTTTAACAAAGTTTGACATGAAGATGCATAACCCAGGCAGGCTTCGGCAAAGCCCTTCCCTTCCTGCCATGAAGATCAAGGACCTTCCACTCAGAGACTACCCACGTCACAGACTGAGGGCAGCATGATGCCAACATTCAAGCCTCCCTGGCATGACATAAGAAAAGCGTCTCCCATTTCAACCCGATGAGATGTTGGTATGGTTTTGGTTCACAGGGCGCCCTGGTCAATTCATGACATTTTGCTTGGTTCGGCTTTTCTAAAGTAAGGTAAGGCTTTTGGACATGTTAAAAGGAGAAGCCTAACATGGATCTCTGAGTTCTGGGCCACCCTGGTCTGCAGAGCATGCTCCAGAACATCTGACATCTGGGAATACACAGAGAAACCCTATCTTGAAATACTTTTTAAAAACGGAGAAGTCTAGACTTTAGGGAGGAGCAGGCAGACGGTCCCCATCATGCAATGGTTTGACTTACAGTTTTGACAATGGTGCAGTCAGTCCATATGAGTAGTAGTTTCATTTCCATATTTGATCTGTTCCCAATTAGCAGTGTGAGCTCTGACTGATACATGCCTGTATCACGCACAACTCTTGTAAGTTTTGGATTTACCACAGAGCTGTGGAGTAACACAATCTAATTTCACGACCGTTCTGCCATCTTGATCTTACCCCCTCTCTACGTTCACCTCAGCCTACCGAGAACAGTAATGTTTCCACTTCCGGTTTGTGCCTTTGGCTTTTTGACCTTTCCTGCTTCTGCCACATGAGTGGCTCTTTCACCGAATGCGTTTGAAAGGTTCTTTCTCATTGGTTTCTACAGAAAACTATTTCCAAAATTAAATTACCCTTCATCTTATTTTTATCTTTCTTTATAGATGTCTTACAGATAGCAAAACAAAGATATGTTTAATCTTGTTCGGGGGTCATTTTTCTCTTTTTAACATTGGATATAAAACACCATTTCATTTGATTTACTGGGAAAGGCTCTCACCTATATAGCAAGGGTTAGCCCACAACTAAGGATCTCCTGCCTCAGTCCCCTGCATGCTAGAATTATAAGCATATACCGCCATGCCTACCTTCACACAGCAAGTCTGATATAACAAGAATTTACTTGTTCCTGGTACTGTTTTTTTCCTCTTCATATCTGATATTTACCATTTTTTTCTAGATGTTTTCCTTATATTTCCTTTTTTTCCTTTCCAGAATTTTCCAAAATCAAACAGCTTTTAATATTTTGTGTTAAATATTTGGAATATATATATATATACATATATATATTCCATATACACTTTAATTTCATGAAGTGACTTTAAAGGTGAATATATGCTTATTGGTATGGACAAGATTCATTCATAATTTTATTCTCCTACTCTCTTTGTTATATTTCTAGGGTGGAAGGTACTGGATTTCTTCAGACCTTGTTAAGTGAGAAATTGTCCCCTTTTCTGCTCTTCTTTAAAGTTTTGATAAGGCCTGTGATATCGGTTTAAATAACCTTTAGGTTTTATTTATGGAATAGATTTTAAACTACACACGAATTCAGTTTCCTTAAGATACAGGACTACATAAATTTCTATGTCTTCTTAGGTTTATTTTTTTCCTCTAAAAATTAGTACATTTTTTGCTGACACTTTCAAAAGCACTGGACTGTTTTCCTTAATGTGACAATGATCACTGTCATTTTCTAAATGAGCTGTGTTCCCTGTGTGATTGTGGCCTCACTGATACTATTCCCACCTTTGGTTTATTTTTAAAGGAATTATTTTTGGCTTTGTTGATGTTCTTTAAGTTAAATTCAGTTTCTATTAACAATCTGCCTTTTATCTCACTTCCATTTTAAAAGGTGTTTCTATCTTGAAGATTAGAGCTTAATTCACTGATGCCAGTCTCCCTCATTTAATTAAATTATTTGAACCCTCGCTGTTCTATGTACCATGTTAACCATACTTATAAGATGATATGTGTGCTACCTAGTTTTATGTCAATTTGATGCAAACTATGACAGGAGAGAACCTTGACTGTGAAAATGTTTCTATAAGATCAGGCTGTAGGCCAGCCTGTAAGGCATTTTCTTAATTTGTGATTGATGTGGGAGGACCCAGCTATTGTGGATGGTTCCTTTCCTGGGTTGTCTATCCTGAGTTCTATAAGAAATGGAGCTGAGCAAGCCATGGAGAGTAAGCCATGGAGAGCAAGCCAGCATCCCTCCATGGCCTCTGCATCAAGTCCTGCCTCTACATTCCTGTCGTATTTGGGTTCCTGTCCTGACATTCTTAAGTGATGGACTCTGGATTTGGAAGGTTAAGTCAAATAAACCCTTCCCACCCCAAGTTGCTTTGGTGGTGGTATTTCATCACAGCAATAGTAACTAAAACGATATGTGACGCCTTATTTTTCTTTTCTAACTTTCTTTGTAGTATCATCAGGATTAACGTGCTATTTTGAACTAATCTAATAGATTTGCTTTGTAATCTCAATTTTGTAATTTCTATTTTGAGGGTTTTGTTACCATTTGCTTACATGGAGTCAGAGAAGGCTCCATCCAAATCTGTCAAGTCCGACCTTGTGACTTGTGTTTGAAGGAGAGTCCTGCACCAGATCATTGGCATTGTACATCAAATCCTGCTCTCTCGTTGTTCATGTTCAGCATTCTACAACTGGCTGAGTTTTAGCCTATGGTTCTTTTATGAAGAGATATGCCAAAAACAAAACAAACAAGCAAACAAAAACCCTTCATTATGGTAGGAGATTAGCTTGTTTTTTTCAGAGTTCTGCTGACTTTGTTTACATACGTTAAGGCAATATTGAATGGTGAGTTTAAATTTTAGTTTCTTCCTAGTTAATGACAATTTTATCATTGAAGTGTACCATTTCATACCTAGTAAGAAGAATACATATTTTCCTTAAATAGTAATTTGATAGACAAGGACCTAGAAACACTGGTTTGGGGGAGCTGACAGTTGTATAGCATTTTTTTAATCATTTCATTTTCAGTAACTGAATGTGTACCCCTTATTTCAGATGTCTGACTTAACCTGCTCACTGCCCCATGTTACTGAGATGGACGTCTTTATCTTTTAATAGGGCTATTCATTGGGCATACATTGTGAAGCAGTTAATGCTTTGTTCTAAAATCTCCATCCCACTGAGTGCTGCATGAATTGCCTTATCTACTTCCTGTTGCTTTTTACTGGTGTTGATTTTCCTTCTTCCTGACTGGGTCTTTGATTCATCCTTCGGTTTCCCCTCCACTACGTTGAAAGAGTGATAAATTCATTGATTATTGTTACAGTGGTTAGTCTCAAGAAACAAACACGGAGTACTAACTTGTTCAAGTCTAGAACCAATCAACCACTTTTCTTTAAGGGAAATGTATGAAATTAGAACACTCTCACTCCACTTGTCTTATTTTAAGAATCTTTGCTTTTGGTTACTATGTGTTTCTGTAATAGGTTTAAATGTGCTCAGAAATTACACTGAAGTTGCAGGTTAAAGGTTTTTTTTTTCCCCCTCTTCTATTGTTTCCTGCAGTAAACACAGAACTGGGTGATTAAAAAAGGGATTTCCTGTATTGCTCCAACTTAGTTGCCTTTTTTTAAACCAACAACTCATTTCAGGAATTTGTTATTGTTTTCATTGGCCGTGCCCTATCATTGATGGTCTTTATGGGTTTATAAAACAGAAAGCCAGTATTTCTCTCATTGGCTGCTTAGCCCTTTGCTTGCATTATTTTTCAATTTCTCCCATCATGTTCTAGATCCTGGTTTTTTCTGCTTGGCTAGTCTTGTGACTTGCTTTTTGACCAACGATCTTATAATCAGGCTCACTTTTTAACAGGTAGTGACTATAGCAGGATATGAGACGATCCCAGTGAAGCTGTCTTAGGCCAGCCAGGCCCAGCCAAACTCACAGCCAACCAGATACACACGTGAACCCAGTAGAGACCACAAGTGCCTTCGTGATTGTAGGCTAAGCAAACGATTATTATTTTAGGCTACTGCTAACTGTTAAGTCCTTCCTTATTCAGAACTTTTACTGTCAGAAAAAAAAAAGGAGAAAGGAAAAGCTTAGATGTTTTTCAGTTTTGTCAGATTAGAATTCTAGCAATCCAGAATAGTGCAGGGGGGAGGGGTGCTGGGGGGAGGGAGGCAATGACATGTGTGTCACCAACATGCTAAAGTTGTCCTGTACTAGTGGATCTTTTTCTCAAACAGTAATTCTTGGGGGGAAATGCGACAGCATTTTAAATCATTAGTGAGTCACCATGGCGGTTTCATTTTGTGGGATATTGCTAGTCATACTCTTGGTTTATTTAACGTCAAGTTCTTGTTGGGCAAAGCAGTTACCAATTATAACACTAAAACTGCAGAAAAACATGATTTATTTACAGCTCTCAGGGGTTTCTGCATAAATACAGCAGACACTTTTATGTATTAGTAACCTGTATAGGAGGAATTTAGACTCTGCGCTGGAAGGACCTGGATTGGTCTCATTTTTAAGCAGGAGGAAGAGGCTCCAGGCAATGGTGCCTTACAACTTCAGGGGGATGGGGAGAGTGAGGAGTAAAAAAATGGAAGCAAATACTTTAGGTATAAAACCGAGAGAGGAATGAGAGAAGTGGGGTGGGGGTGGGGGGTGGAGGTAGGGATGGGGGCTAGGGAAGCGCTTGTGTGATGTTGGTCCTGTTGAAGGAAGGAAATTACATATTGTGTTAGTCATCTTTAGCTTTGCCTGGATAGAATAAAATCAGAAGAAACTGACATTAAGTAAGGACTGAGGTTTGCCTGCATTCAAAATAAATTCCTAATTGGCCTCATTGTACCATTCTACAAAATCATAAAATACATTCCATTAGCATTATCCAGTACAACATTAACTCTACACACATCTTAATGGTATTTTTGACATTCCTAAAGGTATAATTTAAGTCAACATTTACATTAAGAACATTTATGATATAGCTAAAGGAAGAACCACTTAGCTAAAATAATGATCAACATAACAGTTTTCCCCCAGAGACCATATCTAGGTATAGAAAGTATCACTATGTCTGCATAAATATTAACAATAAAGTTTAATAAAATTTTCTGTGTGACTCTGTCCTCAACCTTGACCTATTTTTTTTTCTTTTGAATGACAGGTCTATTATTAAAGAATGTCAAGTGAAAATGTTGTCATTTTACATTAAATGTAGATTCCCTGGCCTTCCTTATTTCTTCCCTCATTATCATTGTCCTATGAACTAAGAAAGAAAAGAAGTCTATCACCAGGCAGCAGAACGGGCTAAACAAAGTCTACATTTGCCAGTTCTATGGTGAAGGGGGAATCGTGGCTTAACAAACACATAATTGGGCAAAGACAAATTCCTAGACTGGCTAACCTAGACACAAGCAAAATATTATACAAAGCAAATCCACCCCCCCCCCGCCCCCTTTGAAATTCATACAGATAGCTTTCCCATTCGAACTGTATGCATGTCTGCTGGCAGACAAGCACAGGTAATTGCCTCCAGGTGTTTGCCTGCAGGAAGTCATTGAAATTCAGTGCCAGCAACAGCAGCTTTCTCAGCAGCAAAATCTAACCTGCAGGAACCTCCCAGGCACAGGTACATTTCAGAATAGCAATGGCAACTGGCTGGAAGGGCCCTCGACCCACAGTGCCCAGCTTAAGAGAGAACAGACAAAAAAGAGGGTGTGCTCATTAATCAAAATTTAAGGCGAAAGCCAGCTGTTCCCTGGCTTTTAGGAAAGTTTTGAAAATGCTACTCTTCTTCCAGAGAAGATATAAATCATGAGCGCCATTACACTTTTCTTCAAGTTCTGCTTTCACAAGCGATCGCAAGTTAAAATAATTTCTTACTGAACACATCCTATAGGCACTGTGACTAGACTAGATACTGCCGGACATTCAATTAAAGATGCCAGATGAACCAGTAGCCTTGAAATAAATTCTCCCGCTCAGATGAGAATACACATTTTGAAAGGCACGAAGTTACAAATGCACACTAAACAAGAATATAGAATGTAGTAAAAATTTCCTTGGGAGAAGCAGCTCTGAGAAAGAATCTTCAGCTAACTGTGGGAAGAGCTAAGCAGCTGCCTTCTCTCGTTGAGTTAAAAAGGATTCCAGTGGAAATTCAGGAATGGGCATCAGGGTTACCTCTGGAAGTCACACTGTGGGTGAGCTTAAGGACCAGCTAGACTTCAGGATCCCCTTTCTAGTGTCCTTGCAGCAGATCCTAGTAACTACAACAACAGTGAGGTTGACTTCCTGGAGACTGTCAGACACCCAATAGGGCACTACAATCAGGGAGACTGAACTTAAACTCTGTGCTGAACATGTCATGTTTTTTGTTCCTCTGTGATCTGGAACATTGTGACACCACACACACACACATACACACACCCCAAGCAGAAGTCTTTCTGGAGCTGGGCGTGGTGGCGCACGCCTTTAATCCCAGCACTCGGGAGGCAGAGGCAGGCGGATTTCTGAGTTCGAGGCCAGCCTGGTCTACAAAGTGAGCTCCAGGACAGCCAGGGCTATACAGAGAAACCCTGTCTCGTAAAACCAAAAAAAAAAAAAAAAGAAGTCTTTCTGGGTAATCTGATCAGCCCATGAGAACAGATCTGAAACTAGGACAAAGAAAGACTTCAAAAGAAGCATAAACCAGGTCAGCTTGCAGGGAACTCCCTGGTCAGTGCTAACCAGCTGCCCATCAGTAAAGGAGGTTCTAACTAGTCAGCTTTTGGGGTGCTGTTCCTAGGGAGATGAGGGTTATCTGGGTCTCAAACAAGAGGAAACGAACCGGAGAAACAGCAGCAGGACCAAGCAGATTCAAGGAGGACACGTAAAAATGAAAAACTGCCAGTAATATACTACAATAAGATGTATATAGGAAGAAGATAAGAAAAGGGGTTTTAGAAAAATATTTTGAGGGGAAGAGTTCTTAGATATTAAAAATTGAACTGTGGAAATGGATAAAATGAAGGAAAATATTAAAAGACACTGCAAAGAGACAAAGTTTAGAGCTAATATGAAAGGATGGACCATCCAGAGACTGCCCCACCTGGGGGTCCATCCCATAATCAGCCACCAAACAGACACTATTGCATATGCCAGTAAGATTTTGCTGACAGGACCCTGATATAGCTGTCTCTTGTGAGGCTATGCCGGGGCCTGGCAAACACAGAAATGGATGCTCACAGTCAGCTATTGGATGGAACACAGGGCCCCCAATGGAGGAGCTAGAGAAAGTACCCAAGAGCTAAAGGGGTCTGCAACCCTATAGGTGGAACAACAATATGAACTAACCAGTACCCCCAGAGCTGTCTCTAGCTGCATATGTAGCAGAAGATGGCCTAGTCGGCCATCTTTGGGAAGAGAGGCCCCTTGGTCTTGCAAACTTTATATGCCTCAGTATGGGGGGGGGCGGATAGGGGACTTTTGAGATAGCATTTGAAATGTAAATGAAGAAAATATCCAATAAAAAAAGCAAAAGAAGCAAAAGAAGAAGAAGGAGAAGAAGAAGAAGAAGAAGAAGAAGAAGAAGAAGAAGAAGAAGAGGAGGAGGAGGAGGAGGAGGAGGAGGAGGAGGAGAAGAAGAAGAAGACACTGCAGAGAAAAAAAACCTCATATGAGAAGCGAAAGTAGAAAAATATGTGATAAAAGATTAAGGGAGAGAGTGGAGATACCTAGGTGGTATAATGGCTGAATTGTGAGTACTTCCTGAAAGGACTCAGAAAGAGTAGATAAAAAATGGTGGGGGTATAACTTGAAAATATTTCTCCAAATGAAACAACACCTGATTTTAAGCCAAAGTTTAACTTCAAAAGAGCCCAAAATATAATAATAAAAATTTAGATATGTTACTGTGAAATTTAGAATATAGGGACTACAAAGAGAACTGATTCTGGGTGCTGAGAAAAATGGCATCTCATGTGAGGAATAGAGATTCAGAGATTCAACTTGCTGGAAGCCAGAAGAACGTGGGTTTAGAACCTTCACAAATCTGGGCCAAGAAAAGTCTTTCTGTCCTAAAATTCTCTCTCCAACCAAAGCATATGTTTAAACCTGAGCATCAAATGAAGCCACTCTCAGGTGTAAAGTCTCTAAGGGTTTTGTTTTCCATAAACCCTTTTCCTGGAGGTCACTGGAGGGTGGGCACACCCAAAACAAGGGAATAAACTGAGAAAGAGAAGTCGTGAGATCCCAGAAATGTTGTCCAGCAAGAGAAAAACAGAGACGACGGTCAGGATGGCCATGAAAGGTACCACACCAAAAAAAAAAAAAAAAAAAAAAATGGCAAGTCAGACCTCAAATGCTTGGATGGAAAACTAGGCAATGGTGTCTCACACCTGTAGCCCTAGCACTCCCGGGAAACTGAGGCAGGAGGAGCACACCCTCAAGACCAGCTTGGACTACACAGTGCACTCCCATCACAAACAAAACTAGAGATGTCCCATAAGGCAAGATTAAAGTTATATGCAGTGAATTTAATGTATTGGTATTCTTAACTAATAGGATGAATTAATAAATACATATAGATCCAGGTAAATATATAGATCAGGGATTTTCTTAGGGAGCTGAAATAAAAGGGAAAAAAAAAGATCATAGTATGGTGGGCAGATTGGCTTTGAGGCATATCCACAGTGACAACCATGGGCACGGGATACTTCTAAATACTGACTGATGACTCGGTCAAATGATTAGGTCCCATGGGATGCTGGGGACTGGGGATGTAGATGACAGTGAGGTAAAAGCAATCTGTTTGAGAGGGTGATACCACCAACAATATCTAATAGCCAAAATTTAAAATTCAGGATACTTAGATTATTTTGAGACATGTGCAAATACACTACCACTGGCTTTAAAGAATTGAACCCCTTTGCTCCTTGGAATGAAAGAATAGATGTCAAGAGACAGCCTTTTCTACCATACCTTACTAGCATCTAACTCTCTAAACCAGGGGCTGTATATCAGATATTTATATTATGATCCATAACAGTAGCAAAATTACAGGTTTGAAATAGCAATGAAATATTTTATGGTTGGGGATTGTGCAATATGAGGAACTATATTAAAGGGTTGAAACATTAGGAAGGTTGAGAACCACTGCTCTAAACTTCCAATCATCTCCTGAGGACAGAGACATGGGAGGCACAGATGTAGAATGTTAACCTATCCATCACTGACATATCTGTGTTGAACTGGATTAAAGTCGCACATATTTATTACAAAATGCTTAAGGGTAGAAAGAGTTACAAAAGAATGAACAACATCTCTCTGGGGCAACAGGAAGCCTTTCTGATTGTACAAAACTGAAGACATGAATAAGATAGATAAAGGTCTTATATTCTATCTTTGGAGACTTTACTGGGTCAAACTGCATGGAGAGGCAATAATTTTATAAATATCTCTTTAAGTGGGGACGGGGAAGTGACCCATTCAGCAAAGTGCTTAGTTTAAAAGCTTGGCACCTGAATTCAAATTCCCAGCAACTCAGAGCACAGTGGCACCCATCTGTAACCCCAGTGTTGGGTGAGCAGAGGCTAGTAGATTTCATCAGCTCATTGGCTAGATAGCCAAACCATGTCAATGGGTTTTCAGGTTCAGAGAGAGACCCTGTCTCAAAAGATAAGGCACAGAGCAATTAAGGAACACCCTCTATGTGACTCTGACATTTACATAGGTATATGAGTGTTTGGAGATACACATGAACATGGTTACACAAATTCTACATGAGAGAGAGAGAGAGAGAGAGAGAGAGAGAGAGAGAGAGAGAGAGAGAGAGAGAGAGAGAGAGAGAGAGAGCGCTTCATTTTACCCTGTTGGTAATCAGGTTTGGAACTAAAATAATTGATGGAGCAACACTGATACATTGTAACAACGATTTCCTGGTTCCTCTTAGAGTTGACCTCTTGTGTTACACAGCTCTATGCAGTGCATCAGGAAAATGGTTTGATTCATTGGTTTGGTGCAGATTTCTGGATTTGTGACACAGTGTCTATCCAAGATTCAAAGCAATCATTGGAAGGTCTGTGTGTGTGTGTTTGTGTGTAGCCCCAGCAGCAGCAGCAGCAGTAGCAGCAGTAGTAGTTTTAAGTGCTACTTTGTATTATTAACATCACTATGTTGCAATGACTTAGCTACTTTGTATAAAGTGCCTGCAGGCCATTGCAATCCATTTGAGGTTAAAGAACCTGGGGATGCTGGGCGTGGTGGCGCACGCCTTTAATCCCAGCACTCGGGAGGCAGAGGCAGGCGGATTTCTGAGTTCGAGGCCAGCCTGGTCTACAAAGTGAGTGCCAGGACAGCCAGGGCTACACAGAGAAACCCTGTCTCGAAAAACCAAAAAAAAAAAAAAAAAAAAAAAAAAAAAAAAAAAAAAAAAAAAAAAGAACCTGGGGATTTGTTGGTTGTTCTGTTGGTTCAATGATCTGCCCTAAGAATCCCAAGGCTCAAATCCCCGGTTGAGAGGAGGCCAGCCTTTTGCATCACCACCATTCAGTGCATGGAGGAAAGGCGCAGTTCTAATGTGAAAGGTGAAGAAGGGCATTGGGCACAGGGAGCAAGGTGGAGCTTGAGGGAGTGAAACACAACTTCAGGCAAGGTGGGTGGAGCCCTGCAGGGGAACAAGGGCCTCTCTCATTAGGGTAGCAGCTGAGAAGGCTGGACATGATGAACTGTGGGGGATCACATGGAGGTGTGAATACCAGCTACAGAGTAGGGAGGGACTTCGTAGGAGAGGGAAGCTATCAGCTTTCTTCAGGAAGGGAGTTAACAGGATCAAAAGCATTATTGTAGGAGATAATTAGGGTGGTGTGCCTGGTTAAAAGAAGCAGAGGCATGTTTGGACTCTGCCCTTCTTTACCAAGTTGATGTCATGGTGGACAACTGCCTTCTCCCCTCAGACCCCCTTAGATGTTAATACAGGCAGCACCAGAGGGCCTTGGGGAGCAACCTGCTCCTGAGTCTTTTATGAAATGTAGTAGAGACACGTTTGTTTTTCATCTTTAGCTATCTTTTGAAGAGGATTGAGGAGAAAATTTACAATGTGTCACATTAGGTCTGTACAGATTTTCTAAATGCCAGAACAAAGGCTAGAGCTGGGGGGGAAGGGGGTGAGAAAAAAAGGAGAGAGGAGGACTGGTTATGAGAGTAAAAAAAAAAAAAAAATCAGGCTTCGAAGACACTGTTGGAGCTGAGGTCAGAACTGCAGGATGTAGGCGGCTGTAAAGAGATAATTCTGATTATAATTAGTCAAGAGATCTAAATTCAAGAAGCCAGGTGTTGGGGCAATAAGCTAAAAGAGAGTAGTATTCCTCTCATCTAAAGATGAGAACACTTGTAAATATTAATAGACGTAACTATAAGTGGATTTGAGGGCAGATGTCTCATGTTCATATAATCTATGTGCGTATATATTCTTGGGGTTAGGAATAAGTCATTTATTTCAAATGCAGAAGCAAAAAGAAAGAGGAAACAGCACCGAGAAATGGCAAGTAGTTGCAAGTGAGGAAATAAATACTTAAAGGGGGGTCTGGGGGGGGCTGCAGAGATGTCTTAGCAGCTCAGCACATTCACTCTTGCAGTGAATTTGAGTTCAGTTTCCAGCACCCTGGTCAGGTGGATTGTGATTACAGCTCCAACGGATCCAACACACACACACACACACACATACACACACACTTGCATGCACTGCCCCTGCCTTAAGTTTAAAGGGAAAGAGACCCTTAATTAGATACTTATGGAAGTAGGTATTTCCATATCACTTAATAACAATGCAGTGCTCTCTCATGTACGATTTCTCTGGCAGTTGAGGGCAGTGTAAAATGTTTCTTAACATATTTAAACTTAGACTACAATTAGCAATGTGTCTGGGTTGGAATTTGTCTACCTAAGTGACATTAGGATGTATTTCTCTTTCTAGATCTTCCTAGATTAAATTAGCAGAATGCACCTTTTTGCTTGTTACATGCCAGACTCTCAACATTGCCATAGACTTAGGCTGTCCCCTGCCCAAGCAAGGAAGTGCGGTGAAGAGCAAGAACTCCATACTGCTCAGCTCCATATAGTATTTCTAAAGCACCCCAGAATTTCTCACTCTTTTTATGAGTTTATTTTATTTATTTATATGTTTGTTTTTTGCAGTGCCGGGGATCAAACCCCAAGGTGTGTATGTTTAGGCAACTATTCTACCACCAAGCTATATCTCCAGCAGCCCCACCGTCTCTCAGTTAAATAATCCTCATTCTCGCTCAGGCTTCCCATGAGTTCACAGAGCAGATACAAACTCTGCCGTAACTTAACTGCAGATTGGCCTCCAGGGATCGTGAATCACAGACCATTATCATAACATTTGTTGTGGATCACTTTCCACATGTGTGTTCGGTTGGGATAAATTGTGTTTTAAAAATTAAGAAAATCTGAGATTTCTTAAGAAGAAATCTTAAGAGGCTTTAATGAAAAACACTTGTGTGGATCCTGTTTTTTCACTGTATGCAAATGGATGCGGGACTATCAGTGGCTCAGACTAGATGCTCCCTGAAGAACCCATGCTTACTGAGACAGTAGAAGAAGTGGTTTTCAAAGATCCGTTCTCCTCCTGGTCACCAAACCTTGCTAAAAGAGAAGTATGCCTTTAGAATTATTATTATTATTATTATTATTTTAATGGATAAGCTATTGGTTGGTAGGCAACATTTGACTTCCTTTTCCTGGGAGTTGCTTTATTTTATTCCATGTGGTGGACTATGGGACTTTCTGCGAGAACGTTGTTATGAAACTGCTCGGGAAGGGAGGGGGACTGTCGTGACTCTCCTGTTACTATGGGAGGGGTGGAATTTTACAACCAGAAGGTTCCACAGCAGTTGGGAACATCAGTTGTGTGAGTAGCAAGTGGAAGACAAATGTGTGTGTCCTGTTACTCCGGCGTTGAGTGCGCTCCATACTGAGACCGTGCCAAGATTTGCTGCTTGCATCAATATTTTTTATAATTACCAACCCTTGTGTTCATAATCCATTAACGGGGGGAAAATCTTTCGAATAAGATCTATACTGTCTTTCGGCTACGTAGCCATCTGGACAGCTGATGCCCCTGCCCCAACCTTATTCAGATGTCTTATTTTAAAAATCATGTCCCATGTTTAAAGTTCTACCTCCTCTTGCAGAAATTAAATTAGCTGAAAAATGTAAAAGCATTAGAAACAGATCAATGTTGTCAAGGAGCCTTTACTTACTGTCTCATCAGTAGTGGCTAGTCTGCCCCCAACCCCCTTCCTGCTCATCGTTCTAATGGTGAGTTGATGTTTCAGTTTTGTTAGTTCTTTCTGTGATACTCCAGTTTTTCCCAAGCTGGTCTTTGACCTTTCTTGGCTTCTTTCATATTAATACCTAAGGACATTTCAGCATAACAGGATTTATCACGGTGGAGGTTGCTGATGGGGGTGGGGGGGCAATAAAACCATAAGGATGCCAATGAGCTCAAAAATCACAAATTCATAGCTGTGGGCTTTTAAAAACAGAAAAATTGACAAACTAGTACGGAATAAGACAGTGGAGAATTTAGGGAAAAATTGATGCCTGAATGGTTGTTTGCCAGAAGCAGTTCAGTTGCAAAAATCTGATTCAGTGAGCAGGCATGCGGGAAAGGTTCTTAGAACCTAGCAATATACTGAGAATTGGGAGTTTCTGGGCTGGGAAGTTCAGGGAAAGAGCAACGTCAAAGAGGGCCAGAGATACCAGGAGTTTAACCAGTAGGCATATATGCTAGCACTACTAAGTACTCGCAGTTCCTCAAATAAGAATGTGTTTGCTCTTTAATTCAACAATTATAGCAGCCCAGAGAGAAAAGGTGAGGCGCATGAGTTGAATTAGGTGAATCAGTTGACACAAAATTTTTCTTATAAAATCACCCTTGAACCTTTAATTCGAGTATAGAATTTCAAAAACAGGTTTCTCTGTGCAGCCCTGGCTGTCCTGGAACTCGCTCGGTAGACCAGGCTGGTCTTGTAGTTGCAGATATCTACCTGCCTTTGCCTCTAGGGCTAAAGGTGTATGCCACCACTACCTGGCTTCGCTTCATGGTATTTTTTCTTGATATTTTTATGGACAAATATTTCCTTCGTTCCCTCCTTAGTCTTCCCTCCACTTCTCTTCCGTTCACACCAAATGCTAAGCCACTAAAACTCTATGAAACTGCAGTAGATGAGAACTTGTGTTTCTAAAACAACCAATGAAAATGATGAGCTAGTCAAGTCAGAAGAGTGACTGGTGAGAACAGGGGCAGAGTATAAAGGGACAGGCTTGGGAACTGGAGGATGATCTGAGAGTTTTCCAGCCATGTTGTTTCTGCAGTTTGCTGGGGATGCTGTACAATCTATGAGACCAGTCTGTATTCCAGGTGCCTCCTCTATAGCCTGAGTAGAGCTCTTTAAACTCTGTTATATAATCCTGAGTCTGGAAATGGAAGTTGAAAAGATGTTTATAAAGACATGATGAAGTAAGAAAAAAAGCTCATTTAGATTGACACAGAAGATGATCAGGATTCAGATTCCAATGGGATTCTTTCATTCCACAAAAATTTGTGTCTACATTGTTCTAAGTGGGAATAAGAAGTCAGAAATGAAACCAGGTCCACTCATTCCAAGCCCTGTATTCTATTTTTCTCTCCCTCTCCTTCCTCCCCTACATCTTTTCTCTTGACAGGTTTTCTCTGTGTATCATTACCTGACCTGGAACTAATTCTGTAGACCAGGCTGACCTCCAACTCACAAAGATCTGCCTGCCTCTGCCTCTACCTCTGCCTCCTAAGTGATGAGATTAAAGATGTGCACTACCTCTGTATTTAAGGGTTGAGAAATAGTATACATCGCAACCAATGTTAGATGTAATAAAAGTAAGTAACGAAGTGATAAGATAGAGTTTGTATATTGGGGGGGGGATACCCAGACATTAGATAGTATGATGTTTAATTACATGTGGTCAGGAAAATGAGACCCTTCGATCATTCAGCAATCCGTAAAACAAAAATTTACACCTGTGCATGCAGGTGGATTACCACGAGGGTCTGATAACTTCTCAGAAATGTTGATGTATAGAGTACCCACCCAACTTTAAGAGAAAACTTGGTGTGGAAGCATGCATCTTTAATATCAGCACTCAATGGGCCGAGTTTGAGGCTAGCCTGGCCTACATAGCAAATTCCAGGGCAGCCAAAACTACACATATCCTGACTCAAAACAAACAAACAAACAAAGCCAATAAGTAGTAATTAATCCTGGAAACAAAAGTCTAGAAGTTGTCCCCCTGTTCCTTTCTCAATAATGCAACACACCCTTCCTAGTTGATCTGCTACTTTAAAAACAAAAACAAAACAACTCATTATGGGCTGGGATTAAAACAATCGCTAATCTCAGTACTTAGGGGACAGAGACAGGTGGATCTCTGTGAGTTCTAGGCTAGCCTGAGCTACAGTATCTCAAACAAAACAAACCATCCCTAAACAAAACTATTGCATGCCACAGGACTGATTGCCCCTACCTCATTCATGAAGGCTGCTCCCCAGTGAGAATGTATTTGGAATTAGGAACTTTGTAGCACTTAGTTAAAATGAGGTCCTAAGTGGGAGCATAGAGCCCATGGTGTTAGTGCTATTCTCAGTCATAATTGGGGAGTGCAGTTCATCTCAGAGGGGAAGACACTGAGCCTGTGGTAGTGGTGATGTGCAGCTGAGATGCCTTTTCTTATTACTGCTCACAGGACAAGGAGCCAAGCAGAGGCAGGAAACAGTCTCTGCTATAAAACCTGTAGGCCCACCCTTAGAATCACCCACTCCAACCATCAAGGCTCTGCCTCCTAAGGGTTCCACAAGCTCCCCAAACAGAGCCATGAGGCAGGGAGCACATCCTTAAAATCCTAAGCCTATGAGGATACTCATCCTCTACCCACAGCAGTGTCTTTATTAAGAGTAACCAGAGGGTTCGTTTTCCTCTCTTTCCTCTTCCATCCATATACACTCTTCAGGAAAGGCCACGTGAAGACTCAGCAAGCAGACAGCCATCTGAAGGCCAGGAAGACAGACCTCAGTAGAAAGGAATCTGCTAGAGACTTAACTGTGGATTTCTATCCCCCAGAACCGCAAGGGGATCCATGTACACTGCCCAAGATCTCTGGTTTATGTTTTTTTTTTTTTTTGTTACATTGCCCTGAGCAGGCTGATACCATGGCTTAGATTATTGTTACTTATTTCTACACAATGAGATCACAGGTCAGCAGGGGTAGCTTCAGAGAACACTGCTCACTCCTTCCCCGTGTTTCTCAGTGCACTACCTAGGACACACTGTACATAGGAGTCTGAGAACTTTCATGTAGCACCTCTGTTGATCATAACTATCTTTCTTCCAGCCTCTTTTAACAGGTAGTACACTAAATAATACTCATGAAACAGTCATACTTAACACTGAAGTAGGCCCTTTCCAAGAGAGCTCGAGACCCGTGTCTTGTAGTGTGAATTAAACAAGCGCCAGGGACATCATCCTTCTCAAAATGAGATAGGCTCAAACCCAAACACCTTTCCCCTTCCCTCCTGTCAATCTCAAACACCCCAACAGCTACACTTTTATGAAATCATCTATCACTTTCTAAGACCATGAATTGCTGTAGATTTCTAAACAACCATGTCTTCCTTTTTTTTTCCCGCTCCACAGATGCAGAATATTATAAGGTTATTAGAGTCTATTTTCCATAAAACACAGCCTTTGTGTTTTCATCATCCGGATGTTCTCTGGACCCCAGGCATGGATGTACCGTGGACTAACTCCACGGTTCACTGGAGATGATGTAACATTTTAGAAATGGGATGAAGGAGAAACAGGAGCGGGGTGCTGGCTCCCACGTCTACTGCCGCTCATCACTACTACAGCTAGTGTGACCACAGCTGCAGTCTTTATACCCAGCTCCCATATCTATCCTAAATCCATCAGCCACAGCGACTATGCTTAAAAAGACTATTCTCAGCCGGGCGTGGTGGCCCACGCCTTTAATCCCAGCACTCGGGAGGCAGAGGCAGGCGGATTTCTGAGTTCGAGGCCAGCCTGGTCTACAAAGTGAGTGCCAGGACAGCCAGGGCTACACAGAGAAACCCTGTCTCGAAAAACCACAAAAAAAAAAAAAAAAAAAAAAAAAAAAAAGACTATTCTCTGTCCAGATGTCTCCAAACGACGACCAACTGCTTGCAGTGTCTTAATTCCTTCCAAACGATGGCTGCCTTGGCTCTTCTCTGACTGACTGGTGCCAGTTCCTTCTGACTGCCTCACAACTACTATTAGAAAACCCTACCCATCCTACAGCCAGGAACAGCCCGGTGCACAGGTCCCATCAGGGTTCCCAGGTGAAGACTGTCCCTCCCACTTTCAATAGTGTCCTTCCTAATTTGGCTGTCACTTCCCACCGCCTAGACTTTCTACTGCATGAAGGAAACAGCACCCCATAGTTCCGCACCTTCTCACTTAGGGGCTGCCTCCCTGGATTGGAGTATGGTGCATATCTTCCAGACAGATCTGAACTTTTCCTAAACGCTCTACTGAGGATTCACCTTCTCCTGGAACTTTTGTGGATAGACACTCCCTCCACCCAAAGATCTCTCAGCAGTCATATAAATAACTCGGTGTAACTTTAATTGACTCTGTTTATAAGCTGGGGCCTCTATCTTTTCTCCCTCTAGGTATTTTTTTCCATGTGTTTGTGCTATCTCCATTAATTTGTAAATTCCCAGGAGGCAGGGCCTGAACACAGCCTCTTGCTGTCATAAAGGGTATGTGTGCCAGGAAGAATGAATGGGAGACCCTGCCTTTTCTTTATTACTAACCTGGTTTGTTTCTGATTTTCAAAATATCTTTCCTTAGTGATGATTCTGAGGCTGAAAACATAATTAAAAATATACATCCAGGTTGAGCTAGTGTCTGGGTAAATACAGTAAAACCGAGAGCTTTCCATAACGCAAGGGGGAGGATGTGCAGGTATTTTGACCCAAAGGGGAATCTGTAGTTTGTTATTGTAGTTTATACCATCTTAGGAGTTGTATTCTTGTCTCTTGAAGGCTGCAGGAATATCCCAGAAAGAAAATATCTGCTTCCAAAGCGCAGATCTAAAAACTGAACAGAGCCTGGGGAAACATCCAAACGATCTTATTACAAGTTTGTTCTGAGTGGAAGGAAAAAGAATGCAATCTGGGAGACCTCCTTCTCTGATTCAAACAGCAAACATAGCACACAGTTCTGAGACTACGATCCCTAGCGGGAAGAGCCCTTTTCAGCTCAGGTGAGAAAGGGAGTCCCAAAGGTCCTTTTCCAGGACCGGTTAGAGCCAGGATTCCGTCCTTTGGCCACCTGCTGCGCTGCCTCCTAGCAGCACCCACAGAGGAGACTATCTTGACTGTCACCAGGCACCAAGCTCAAGGTATAACCCAAGTAGGCGGTGCACCAGATAACATCAAAGCTCCGGTAGGGGCCAGAAAGGGGGGGGGGGCAGCGCAGTGAGGGAACCAAGCGCCTCCCCCAGCGTTTCCTCTCACGCCCACTTCCAACCTAGGAGGCTTTTGGTTTCTGCTTTTGTTGTTTTTAAAATGAAAAGTTGAACCCAGGAAGCTTGGCAGCAGACTTTTTTTTTTTTTTTTTTTTGCCTTGTAGTTCGGTAAGTTTTCCTCCCTCCATTCTTTTGTCTGCTTGGCTTGGGAAGAGCCCGGGCGTAGGGGGGGGACAGTTGCTGCGGAGTGAGCAGGGGAGGGTTTGTAGCTGGGTCGCCGGAGTGGGGGCCGGGGGAGGGGACTCGTTGGTGGACGGGAAAACCCAGCTCGCAGGGCAAAGGGGAGGGACGAGCGGGCGGTGTGACCCGGGGCCAGCAGGAGGAACCTCCGGGATCTCCGCGTGGCGGTGGCGCTGGCGCTGCTGGCCGCACCGGGCGGAGGGCCGGTGTCGTGGAGCCACGGGGCCGTGCCAAGGGGGAGCCCGAGCCAGGCAGCGCCGGGCAGACGCGTGGGAACTGGGGTTGGGGGACGCACGGGTGCGGCCTTGGGTTGGACCGATGCTCTCCCCTAGATGCTCAGCGGGAGAGATAAGGTCAGAGTACCCACAGGACCCTACGTCTCCCAAGGGGCACAACAAAGACGTTTACTTGGCCTGTTGGATGGAGAGAAAGAGGCCCCTTTGGAATCTCTCTGCCTTCCCAGTCTAGAGGCATCATTGGGATCCCCATTGTTCAAGGATTTTTGACAGTTCAAGCTGAAGTTTACCAGTCACCAGGCTGGACGGGTTCACTCATCCAATTCCGTTTATTTGCTATTTGAGGATTTACTGTGTCACAAAACAAACCGAAACCAACTACTTAACATTTAACATAGCTGTCTTTCCCTGCATTTTGGTATGGAAAACAAACAAACCCGCATTTAGACAATTCAGAAAACTTACCAGGAAAGTGTTCTATATTATCTGTCTCAGAGAGAAGTTTTAATACTGGTTTGTTGCTCAAGAAAACACAGTAAAATGACAAATCAAAACCAGATATGCAGTTTTCTCAAACGCTCTTAGCATTGCTGTATCTTGGAGACACCCTGGGTTCATGGATACATTTCTGTTGTCTTCAGCAAATATTGAGTCAAAAATTTCTCTCTGACACTTAACTTTTTTTTCTTCTTCTTCTCTTTCTGTTTCAAGTAACAAAAACTCGACTTCTGAAGACTGTTTTTTTAAAATCTTAACACATTAGCTATGTCTGCATGTTTATCTTTTGATTCAAACAGCTCGGCTGGGGGAGGGGAACTACATTATATGTTTTGTGAATTCTACCCATTGGGTATTTCATTTAATAAAATAGAAGATATCTTACTGGAATATTAAAATGGTACTCTTTCATTGTAAGGCTAACATAGTATTACCCACCACCCGAGCTTTCTAGCTGCATAATCTTTGCTCCTATGACCAAATTTACTTTTTGGTAGACACATTTTCTTCCTCTGCAAAACATTATTTTTGGCTCTAAGCTTGCCATTACCGAGTATTCCATTTTTAATAATTTCCATTCTGGGGCTTTGAGCTTTTCTTAGCTCCAGCAAGCTAGAGGTAGGACTTCCTCGGGGGATTTTAGGGGTCAACCGTTAGCAGGAACGACCTGGACATCTTTATGAAAGCCTAAGAGAGCAAAACAAGTTTGCACAGATGGTCAGCTGTTAGTGGGCGTATGATCGCTTAACAAAGAATATTTTTGTTTTGCGTCATTTTTTTTTTTTTACACCTTATTCTTTCCAACTTTTAGGTGGCCCGTACAATCTTCTACCGGCTTTTTTTGTGGATGCGTGTAATTTTTAAGTTCAAACTGCTAGTATTATACCTAACCTTGAAAACCTGCTTCGTTCCCCAGAGTCAGCTCTCCTGATATTTCCAGAAGTTTCCAGTTCCCGTTCTCTAACGCTTTCTAGCAGCCGGGGTCAAACTCTGGCTTGTAATAAATTAGTCTGTCTTCCCTGTTCACTCCCCCAGAGTTCCAGAAGCCTGCTGGGTGGCTCCGCCCTGCACCCCCTCTTCAGCTTCCAAAGTTCCCTCGCGGGTTAGTCCCCAGCTGACAGGTAGCCAAGGAGGGGTTAACTGCGCTCGTAGCTGCTTAGGCTCTGGGAAGCACCCGCTCTCTCCGGAATAACCTTGGCTTTCCTCGGTCTTTTAATAGAACATCCGCCACCAAAAAAGTGGTTTCAGTTCAGGGCTTAATAACACGTCCCCTCTGACCCTCCAAGTCAACACCCCAGCCCCCTTTCTCTCTCTCTCTCGTTTTTAAAAGTTATTTTTCAAAGTTAATGCGTTTCAAGTTTCACTATGATTTTCCCCTTCCCTCTACGCGGAGCAGAGGAAACCCCCTTGGGGTCCCCCCCTCCCTCCCGGGTCCTCCTCCTCCTCCCTACCAGGGCCAGGGCGAGGGGCGGGGCTGGGAGACACCATGACGTCACCGGGCCGGCCCACAGCCTGCTCTAGAAAGTCAAAAGACGGTAAAGAGAATCCGGCCCCGCCCGGCCCCGCCCCTCCTCCCGGGCCAACCGCCCCCGACTGCGGCCCGGCTGGGCTTCCCCGGGCCGCGGAGCCCCGCCTCCGCTGCCGCCCCGCCCCGCCCCGCCCTCGGGCCGCGCCTCCTCCTGCGTCCTGGGTCCCCGCGGCGGGGCCTGCGGCGGGCGGGCGGGCGGGGCGGCAGGGGGCCCGGGGCCGGCTTCACAGGAGCCCGCCCTCCCGCCGCAGCCCCCGCCCCGCCGCCCCCGGGGATCCCCTGCCGCCCCGCCCACGCGCGGGGAAGCCGCCGACCTTCGCCCTGGCCGCCCTCGCGCTGCCAGCCGTCCTTACGGACACCCGGGAGAGGTAAAGGCCGCTCTCCCGCCGGGTTCCACTCGGTCCCTCCCGCGCCCAGCTCGCGCCTCGGTGCCCGTCGGGAGGAGGCTCCGCTTGTGCTGATGTCCCGGTTGTCAAGTGCAGCGCAGTTCCCGACGGGTGCGGGGCCGGGCGCGGCGGTGGGGGCGCTGCACCGGGGAGAGCGCGGCGCGGGGGGCGGGGGCCGGGACCACCTCCCCCTGGCGGGCGGGCGCGCGGGTGTGCGTGTGAGTGAGTGTGTGCGCGTGTGCCGGCGCCGACCTTGCGGAGGGGATGCTGCGTGCGGGAGCCGCTTGCCACTTCGGCGGGTCCTGGCCGCACGGGCGGCGGGAGCTGCGGTCCTGCGAGCCCAGCAGGTACGGAGGGCCGGCCTCCCGGTCGCCGCGGCCGCTTCTCGCAGGAGGGCTCGGCGGGGCTGCGGGAGACCAGGCCGCGGCTTCCGCACCTCCCGGCTTTGTGGCTCGCTTTCCCTTTCGGTCTTTGCCCGGAGTGCCTGTTTACTCCGGGCCACCTGGGTAGTTTCCCTCCCCGTAGGGCGCGCGCCCGCCGCTGGTGGGTCGGGGCCGGTGAGTAGGGGCGCGGGGCGGCTTGGGCTCGCTGCGGGGTCGGGCTCCAGCGGGAGTTGCGGCTGGAGAGGGGAGGGGGCTGTGGCGAGGCTGGTGCGAGGAGTCTCAAGGCTGCTGCTCTCGCCGACTCTGTCCTCCTCCTCCTCCTCCTGCTCTCCGCATCCACTCCAGGCTCCTTCCGGAGCTGGCACTTCCATTCCCCCCTCCTTCTGGCATGCTAAGCGCTTTGTTCAGTGCAGCGTTGCAGAGGGGTTTTCCCAGGCTCCGCCCTCCACATTCATTCATGTTTTTTCTCCTTGTGACTGTCTTTACGCTTTTTTGATTGTGTCCTGTTTTTGCACCTTGTAGTATGTATTTCTTTCTCGAGAAAGAATGGTCGATCACTGGTCCTAGTCGCCACGGTGGTGCTGTCGTCTTTGAAAATAACCACTTCTCCACCGCGGATTTAAATGTGGGCTGGACAGCTAGGGACAGGGGGGCTGGAGGCTGCAAAACCGGGTCGCACAAAGCTGTTACAGGTTGGGAATTTGCATATTTTAACATTTAAGCTTGGGAGCTGAGGGAGGTCACGTGATCGGCTTACAATCCTAGTTCACGCTTTAAAAACTTCGTAATATCGTGACCGCTTAAAAGCTTTAGTTTTAATACGGAACGGAACACTTACAGCTTTATCTTTAAATTCTCTGTGCAGTCAAAACCTTTTTGGATGCTATAGCTGATGGCTCTGTGGTAGGGGGAGTTGAGGAACCCTATTTTTCATCCATCGTTGACCGTCCTGTTTCTTATTCTTCCCCTGGCGTTAGATTGGGAATAGTTTGTGTTATGCCGACTAATAGCCGTGTTAAGAGCCGTGTTGCGTACAGTCGCAAGCACGGTAATTGTAGCCGCCTTTTCCTTATGCGTTTTAGCTAAAGTGAAAACATACATCTAAAACCTTAGTCTGGGATACACGGTCTTTACCTTAGAGGCGTTCTTCCTGGGAATTAATATTTCAGCATTTTCATGTGGCAGGCAAAGCTTCTACATTGTGTAGCTTAGTCCTCAGTTCTTAGCCCGTTTGGGGTGGATAATGTTTCCTGATTTTACAGCTTGGGAAATCTGATCTTCTTTTCTGAGAGCTTAAGTACCTTGAACAAGGCCACACTGTATGGGGTAAAGCCTGGCCTTGAACCTGGTCAGATTTGATTCCAAAGTATGTCTTCATGATTTGCTGTGTCATTCATCCCTTTGGGAGGGGATTGTCCTTGGTAGGTAAATGTTATCTTCTCAGAGGAAATGGGCAAGGTGTCATGTGGGGCCACATTCCATAGATTTCATAATCTTTCCCAAAACTTGTTTTTTTTTTTTTTTTTCTTTTTGGTTTGGTTTTTTGTTTTCTCTTTGTAAAATGGATGAATTGGAGTTGTTACTTTTTTTTTTTTTTTTTTTTTAATTTCTCCCAAAACTTTTTTTCCCCTACCTCTGTAAAATGGCTGAGTTTGAGCTGTTGATTCGGTTGTTAGGATTAAATTAGGTGATAAGTAGAAACTCTACAGTAAACCCAATAAGTGTTCTCTTGTGTTGTGTATAGTAATAGATATGAGAGGTTTTAAACAAAAGCATCCTTAGTCTATTGTGTTTGCTTAGTGATTAAACTTGGTTTCACCCCATAGGGCCTGCTTAATGGGCTTTGCTTATCAGCACTGTTGCAGGAAGTTGAAGCTAAACTTTTAACTGATTATTGAGAAAGAATCTAGTGGAAGAGAGAGGGAGGTTGCTGATTTGGACAGATGGGTGGTTAACTTTCAGGCATGTTCAACCTTTTGGCATTGCAACATAGGCTGGAGAACCTTGCAACAGAGTTACAAAAAAAAATCTCAAAAGAAATCTTGTAATGTTTTAAGTAAGTTTACTATTTTGTGTTAGGCAGCATAAGTAGAGATCTTCAGTCAGACTTAGGTAGTCCTTGGGCTGTAGGTTGGACATGCCTGTTGGGTAATTACGTCTTGGCATGATGCATTTCAGCTTGAAAAAGCACAGTCAGGACAGACTAGGTCGTGCTGCAGTAACAAGTAATTTCCAAGCCTCAGACACTTAAGTCAACAAAGGACTGCTTTTTGTTTAGGCAGTGTGATCATCTTGTGTCACTGGCAATGCAACTTTTTAGTCACACATGCTGATTGGAACAGTGCCTGGCCTATACCAGAGGGGACAGAATGCTCTGGAATATCTTGCTTTGATAACTAAGTGGGCCAGCATGGATTCGAGGCATGTCTGTGGTCTACTCAAAGGTCAATATGTAGCCGCTGATCACAGGCATGTGCAGTCCCGCCAAGGCATGCCAGCCATCACTGGGGAACAGCCACCATTGCAACTGTGCATGTTAACTCAGTCAACTGAAGTGACATGGCCAGGACATTGGGCTTCCCATATAAATGGGCATATGTATCCAGCATAACTGTCATCTTACACTAACTTTAATTGTACTTAGCAGTGCTGTTCTAAAGTGAGCATTCTCATTCTCGTCTAACTAACGTCTAGAGACTTTTTTTTTCCCACCTGTTTTCTCAACAAGGGGACCTAGAGAGTGACCCGTCTTATGGCAAGATGACCTGTCTTATGTTTAGTTAAAAGCGAATGGTGCTTGCAAAGGTTACCTTCTATTGAGTTTGGGTCAGCACTGCTCTAAGCCCCTACCTTTTGAAGTGTCCTTCTCTTTTGACGGTGGTGAGATTTACTGCCTTTATCTTTTTCTTTGCAGCATGTGGATTAACTGATGGCCGACGAGTACATGGAGCCAGCCTTTTGTAACCTGCTCTTCCAACAGTTTCTAAGAAGAAAAGGGAGCTCTTAAATCTAAGAAAATGCCTCGCACGAAGCAGATTCATCCCAGAAATCTCAGAGGTAAGGCTCTGTGTTCAGGGAAGAAAGGCTTCCAGTGACCCCCATCATCAAGTGCATTGCTGGTATCAGGAATGCCTGTGGCCTCCTTAGGCACTGACCCTGCTTCATGGCCAGCGCCATTATGCCTCATTCCTCTTTGTCTTGTACAGTAACTGTCCCTTACCTGCTGGATGAATTAATTCCTCAAGAATTACAATTCTTTTGTGGTGACCTGCTAAAGGCTGACATTAATCATTTCTTAATAGGAACTAGGGAATCTGAAATGGATGGTTGATGTTTTCTGATAATTGAATCACTGTGATTTTATGTTCATTTGTTCAAAAAAGAATTCCTCCTCTATCCTTTACGTGTCTCTGGGAGATTGAACCCGGGCTTCAAGCATGCTAGTGAGATGTCGTGTCAGTGAGCTTTGCTACTGTACGCCCATATCTGTTGGAGGTTTACGTCTGTACATTATATCAAGGCAAAGAAGTGAAAGAAAGTTGGAAATCACATTTATATACTACTTTACTTGCAGAAGTCAGAACAAACTGACTTATTTTCAACAGAGAAATATCCTGTCGAACTTGTATATAAGGCTAGAGATCTCCCTTGGGGTTAGAATATGGGCTTAACTTGCTTGTGGCTCTGGATTCCATTCCCAGCACCAAGCAAAGCAAAACAAACAGGACATGTATGAAACACATTTCATGTAAACGCTGCAAGGTGAATGGTTTTCCATTAAAAGTAAAGATACTTAATACTGGGAAACTAAGCATATTTTGCCATATCTGTTTAACGATTGTTATTGTTTTAAGGTGTTATATTCACTGTGAATAGCAGTTATCTTTTCTATTTGATTCCAGTATATAGGGATTTAGCAGTATTGAACTTGTGAGAGGTCTCAGTTGGTATAACGCTGGTTGTGCTACTACGAGGACCCAAGTTCAGATGTCTAGAAGCCACGGAAGACCAGAGGCAGTAGTGTAGGTCTGCAGTCACAGTCTGTGGCAAAATAGGGTGTGGAAACAGGAGCATGCCCAGAACGTTGTGGGCCAGATAGCCTGGTATGTCCAGACACTGAGAGCCTTTCTCAGACAAGGTGGCAGGTGTCCTCATGTCCACACCAGTATTCACACACATGCACACAAAGTTATGGATATCTATGTAAAGACTGTAGCAGTGTGAAGCAAAAAACCTGCCAAATCAAAAGATCTTAGGCAAAATGAAATACTGTGTGAAGTAGCCGTGTCTCAATATTAGAGTTGCATCCTGAGGAATGCAGAGCTGGTGGCTCTGTGTTAACAATTACAGAGGGCTCATCTGTCCACGTATATCACGTGGTCTCCACTACTGCACACCTGGCCTGTGTGGTTAAGCCATTGCTCCTAGGCTGCAACCAGGAGCATGTGTTTTAGGCAAGGGCTGATTAAAGCTTTTCTATTCATAACCTCTTTTTTCTGAAGGAAGTTTTACAAGCTCTTGGTTATATACAAATGTAAAATATAAAGTAGGTATAGAAAGCAAGTGTTTATTAACAGTAAGTCATAATTAAAAAAATATACATTGCATGTTTGTTTATGCACATGTGTGTGCATCTATCTCAGAGACCTGAAGAGGGTATCAGAGCCCCTGGAGTTAACAGGAAGTTGTGGGCTGTCCAGGGTTGGGGCTGGCAACTGAACTCTGATCCTCTGCCAGGTTAGCAAGTCCTCTTAAGTACTGAGCCAGCTCTCTAGTCCCAAATCATAAACGCTTAAAAACATAATTA
Organism: Mus caroli; assembly: GCF_978045245.1. Lineage (NCBI taxonomy): Eukaryota > Metazoa > Chordata > Mammalia > Rodentia > Muridae > Mus > Mus caroli. The sequence continues at coordinate 79,113,824 of NW_028227270.1, read as the reverse complement.
TCCATTACTTTTGTCATTTATTAATGATAAAAGAGAATCTACATGCTAAATTGTTTATTTTTATACAAAAGAGTTAGGACTTAGCTGAATATTTGATGCTGCAGGATGTAGAGCAGGTTTTCAGTTGGTCGGTGCTTTGAGGTGAAGTTTTTTGGTGCTAAGAATTCTCTTTTACTTAGTTCATAGTGCTATATGGCAGAAGAATGGTTAGGGGCCTTTCAGAAATAGTTGGAAATTCCATCCTAATCCCAATCCATTTATTTATTTATTTGTTTGTTTAATAAAACCCAAATCAGGAACTAGAATAGCAATTTTTAAAATCAAATATTGTAACACTAACAGTGTAGCCCAAAGGTCAACACTAATTCGATACATACATGCTGTGGTTGGATATATTAAGTTGTTACATGTTTTTAGAGAAGCAGGAAACTTTAACAGATATCATGGCAGTCTATAAACTAGAGTTGTCTGGCTTCTGAGCCTTGGTGTCTCAGGCAGGGTTGAGTGTGAGATGGCCTATGCTGTACAAAGTATGCTTGTCCCCTGCCCAGAGCCAGTGCTGCAGTGCAGTGTGGCAACATGAGTGAGCACCCCGAACACCTTGCATTCAGCATGCATTTTGTTTTTAGTTGTGGTGGGAAATATTAAAAAAGAACTGCAATTTCCTGAGCTATGCCAGCCACCAGCCAGTGGGGTGTTTTTATTTCTGCAGACTCTCTGGCCTGGAACTTCTGAGTTCCCTTGGTGCGTCGTTGCCACACCAGCCCCATGCAATGACCACCCATCTCTCTGTTAGCTGTCACATTTCCCAGTAACCTGGTAAAATTAAAACTCTAGAAGCTTATAATTAAGTAGTCAGATCTATATATCAATAAATTCTCAATTCACATGATGCCCACACAGTAATTTCAGAGCCAATAGATAATGATACACGCTGCTCACCTAGATTAGACAAGTTATCCCAATTATTCTATATCTATATGAATTATAGCTACCTGTGACATTTAAAGCCAAGTAGAATCTGGATCATCTTCTTTCCCTTCCATCTTCCTTTCCTTCTCCTCTGTCTCGCTCCCTGTCTCTGCAACTCTTAGCTCTGCCTCCCTTTCTCTGTCCAGTCACAGGCTTCTTGATGTATTAATAGTTCAATCAATTGGACAGGGAAGATCCTGCTACATTCAGTTACTTAATTTTTAGTCTTTGCATATTTAGAAATATTTTCCTGTTGCAAAAGTATTTTTTTCTTTCTGTTTTTCAACATCCACATTCAGTATTTGAGAGTTAAATAAGCCACCCACAATTTAATAATTAGTGCTGAGTCAATTGTAAAATTGTAAAGTATTTGTATAACTTAAAAGAGTAAAGTGCAGTATAAAAGGTAGAAATGCTACATCTGTCCAGGCCTCTTGCTGTGTGTGGAGGTTGCAGGCCTTGAAGCTGCTTTGGGTGAGTTAGAGAATTGTGCCCCTGATAGCCTGGGATACAGGCACCAAGGTAGACTGTGAATCCTGTGTGGTCAGGCTGTGCTTATAAAAGTTGTTTTTCATCTAGGAATAAATTAATATTAGCATACTAAGATTACCTTTTTATTTATAAATGAAAAGGAGACTTGCCTTTTTGAATCTTGTAATGCCAATTATCATGAAATAGAAATAGATTTTACAACTGTTCAAATTTGTCTTTATACTCTTATTCTATCATTTTTTTCTATGTTTCTTTGCTTTTTAATCCTTTCTTTCTTTCTTTCTTTCTTTCTTTCTTTCTTTCTTTCTTTCTTTCTTTCTTTCTTCCTTCCTTCCTTCCTTCCTTTCTTTCTTTCTTTCTTTCTTTCTTTCTTTCTTTCTTTCTTTCTTTCTTTCTTTCTTTCTTTCTTTCTTTGGTGAAAAAGTTGAAAGTTCACATAATAGCTGAGGTTGGGTCAGGAGCATCCGTGATACAGTTTTCTGCCTCTCTGCCTTACTCCCATAGAAGGTCTTTCGGGATCTTTGCACAGAGCTGGCCTTCTTGGAGCTGTCACCTGTGATGGCAGCCCTTCTTCAGAATCCTTCCTGAGGCCCTGCCTGAGGCCACTCTACAGCGGGGGTGGGGGTGGGGTAGGGTGGGGAGTGGGGGTTGTGGGCATCGACGAAAGAGAGAGAATGTGTGTGTGTGTGTGTGTGTGTGTGTGAGTAGCCAGTGACATTGTTTATATTAGCACCATTACTACTCTGTAGTATCTGCTCTGCATGCCTGCATACACCAGGTTCTCAGCTCAATGCCAGTGTCGTTCTTGTAGGAATGATTCTTGTCTCTGTGATGCTGTTGAGTGACAGCGAGTCTTCAGCGCTGTTGTAATAGGAAAACATACTTTAGGCACATGCCTTCAAGGTTAGAGATGTCTTAAAAATCAAACAGGTTCATTGTAAATGTTCTTAGGAGTGACATATTTGGCCAGTCATCCTGAGGTGACATTTGGACAGATGATCAATTTCTCGAGCTCCTTGAAATCAGTGCTTGTTTTCTGCCTGCAAATGCACTAGAACTATGTGCTGGCATAGGTAACTCCCTGGGCTCCCATAGGAGCTGATGAGTGTAGTGCAGACTTTAATGAGGTGGGGATTTAGATGGAGCACATTAACTGAAGCATTTGGGAGTGGGATCTCCCAGAGTCATGGAGAAAGTGTGCAACTTGAATATGTCTCTCTTTCGTATCTCTTAGAATTTGAGCTCTTTGAAGAGCTGACTTCATCTTGTTTTTGGACTCAGGCAGGGCAGTTGGGGTAGGATGCCTGCCAAGGTGGGCATTGGAGGCTTGCCTTTAGGATTTTTCTGTCTAGAGAGAACCGCATTCCCATCTGTATAAAGGCAGCAGACAAGCTAATAGCGCCTTACTTAGACAGCTAATAGGAGCCCAGAAATTTGTTAATGAGTCCTAAACTTGTGAATTAATTTATGGTTTCTTAGCTTTATAGTGGTGTTACATGAGACACATTTAGTAGGAGCCCTCCATAGCTGTGATTGGTGACTGGGGACTGCAGCCATAGTTGCAGCTAATTCAGGAAACTGAGGCCTGAGGATTCCTGAGGCCAGGAATTCAAAGTTCGTCTGCACAGTTTAGCACTATCTCAACAAACAAACACGCAAACAAGCAATCCTTATTTTCAGAAGGAACTGTTGCTGGTTGTTGGGTCTCTTCTTAGGATGTGCCCCCGTGGTCTCTGCTGCTGGCCTGTGGCTGTGAGTATCAGCACCTAGTTAGTTTTCGAAGAGGAAGGACACAGTGGACCCTGTAGTGTGCTGAGAAGGGAGGGTACACATTAGTCAAGGGCAGTAAACACATTTTCTCTCCATTTTTTTCTTCTTTCTTTCTTGTACTGAGAATTGAGTGTAGAGCCTTGTGCATGTTAGGCAGTGCCCCTTCCACTGAGCTTACCCATACCCTTTAAACTCATTTTAAAATTCAACTTGCTCCTCCATGGTTGCACACTTATATAATTTATAATTTATATAATTTATATAATGCAATCGACCCACATACCTCTCACCCACCTTACTCCCCCACCTGCCGGCCAGCCCCCTGTCCTCCTAACAATGTCCCTCTCAGTGTATACCTTTTTCTTTTGTTTTTGTTAAACACATTTTCAACTTAGGCTGCTTTCATTTTAGGATAAAGCTAAAATTAATTTCAAGGTGTATCTGTTTGTGATCTGAAAGTATTCATTGGCTCATGGACATTAAAATGTCTCTATTAGTCAAATGTAGAGTAAATGAGAATAAGAAACTTGCTTCTCTTCTAAAATTAAAATATTTTTCACTCTTTGGACAGGGCTTAAACTGAGTTGGGTAAGCCCCTCCTCCCTGGCCTACTACAATAGTAGGTTGCTGATTTGGGTGGCCTGGGCTTAGCAGAGCATAGGAGGCCAGGGAGGAGGGCCTTCTGCAGGCTCACTTCCTGTAGGAGGGAGTCGGAGCCCTTGTGCTCACTGGGCAGAGCTTGCATGAGGGTGAAACTCTCAGCTCTACTGGGACAGGCTGAGTGGGGCAGGGCAGGTAGTGGAGTATGGAGTTCACACAGCTTCCTCTGTCAGCGTGTGCGTGCGCGTGTGGGTGTGTGTGTGAAAAACTAGGGGTTGGAAATAAGCCGGTGAAAGAAGCTACCAATATTTAATTTTTGGGCAAGTGCTTTCTCTCTCACTGATAACTTGGCATGTCGTAATTTGTTTTCCCCATGGCCCTTTGGTTTACTTGCCAAAGACATCTCTTCTGCTAGGTAAGAAACTGAGGGACAGGAAATGTAACAACTAGACAGGAGTTCTGAGTCCAACTTGTCTGTACTGGCCCTGTTGTCATTGAAGCCCAATCCCTCTGGGCTTCCTCAGGGAAACAGTCTCTGGAGTATTGTCTTATGCTTAGTATTGACATCAGTAGTAAAAGATTAATCTCTTTAGAAAAATCTCAAATTATATTCATTAATGCTATCGTGCCAATCTTAAGTCTGAACAATATAACCCTTGATTTATTCTCGGCCCTGCAGCTGGGATTGCTCCATGCCCGTGGCTGTGCAAATACACAAGTTAACACTGTCTGGAAAGGGAGGTAAACTAGAGATGAGTGCCTGTGCGCACACGTGTGTGTGTGTGTGTTCCTCTGCATACATTAATGAGTATTAGAAGTACCGGACTGTCCTAAGAGAGCACGTATACACACTGTTAGGCATGTGTGGCCCGTTCTTCCCAAAGAGATGGGCTTTGCACATTTCTGCTCTCAGAGTCACTGTAGTAGACAGTTTGGAGAAGACTTGATTTGGCAAAGGCAGAAGGTAGGGTTGAGGCATAAAAGAGACTGAGTTACACATGACTGGTGCTCTGTCCACATTGTAGGAGTTAGGTTTCCACATCCTTGGTCATGTAATCCAGCTAGGGTCTGTGTCTGTGCTCTTTCCTGTACATAGGCGGCCGTGGAGCTCCAGCAGGGACTGTGCTCTGTGAAGTGGTGTGGCAGATGCCAAGGCCTAAGATCTCACACATGGTCCTAGTGAGGTGACAATGATGCAAGCCATGTGGCCCCAAGTCTGTACCTTGAAGACACGCCCTCCTTATTACCTTCCTGGGCTTTTTTCTTGGCTTCTTAGGTGGTGAGCTTGGTAACTCAGGATGATCCTTGCCAGGCATGTCAGGTACAGGCCTGTTCTGTTCTGTTCTGTGCTGTGCTAGACATTACATTTCAAACTGTGGAAAAGCGAGGCGCTGTTACCTCTTGTTCTATCTGGGTCTAAGGTTTCAAAGCGTCTCCTGCTTTAAGATTGGAATGTCAGTGTGATAAATGGGAGATATTAGCCCTTTTTTGTTTTGGAAATCATATTTTGAGAATTTGGTGCAGCTAACTTTTACTTTTACTGTTTGCATGCATTTGACTATGAACACCTCAAAAATGAGAGCCCTTTTTACCCTCTGCAAATTAACTTTATTAAAATATACTAGGCAGCATGTGGGGCTTATCAGATAATGGGTGTCACCACCTTACAGGATAAAAAGCAGTGTCCTGAGTTTGTCTAGGAGCCTTTGTACTGTTAGGCCTTGATTTCTCTGTGTCTGGTGGGTGGTCATTAGCCATTCTGGAACTCATCTCTGTCTGTCTGTCTGTCTGTCTGTCTGTCTATGTTGTGTGTGGGGGGGGGATGTCTTTGCCAAGGGCTTTACCTTACTTTTGTTGTTTTTTTCTCTTTTCTTACTCTCCCACGAAGTCCCTGGTCCCCTCCAGGTGCACCCTGGCTCCTCCATGCACAGTGTCTGTGCCCCCGTGCACCCTGGCTGCTCAATGCACAGTGTCTGTGCCCTCTTGCACCCTGGCTCCTCCATGCACAGTGTCTGTGTCCTCTTGCACCCCGGCTGCTCCGTGCATACATGTCTGTGTCTTCTTGCACACCTGGCTGTCACCCTTGCTGTTCTTTGCTGCTCTCCTTGCTGGCCTGTGTTAATGTCAGGTCCGACAGAGGACTGTTTGGGTGTGAGAAGGTCATTGCTACTGGAGACACTTATGAGTTTGAACCTTTGGTAGGGATTGATTCTTTTGATGATTGGTCATTACTGATTAATTTCCACATGGTACAACGTTTTAATTGCCTATGCTGAGAAATCATGTGTTCCACATGGTACAACGTTTTAATTGCCTATGGTGAGAAATCATGCGTTTGTTATGAACTTATGTTGAATATAAAATTTCACTATATAGGATTCATTTGTAGTGTTATCTGCTCTGTACTTTTAAAAATGATTGAAAATATTTTTCATACAGTGTGTTACTCATTAAGCACATTATGTTCATAGATACAAAACCCATAAAAACAATATCAGAACTCATAATAGAGACTGAGGAAAGGTGAGGAAAAAATGCTCAGAGAAAGCATTGCGAGACAAAAACCAAACGAAACCAAACAAACACCTCCCCCAGCGCCCCCCAAAACCCCAAGTCTATTGCAATGCCAATGAGTTTGTTTAGTGTTGGCCTTCTACTGCTTGTATATGGGGCTTGCTCTTAAGTGTGGTTTGTATGACCAGTGAGACTCCACTGGAAAAAACTTCTGGGTTATGGATGGGAGCTTATATCTACTTCTCTCAGCCCTCGGACGCCGTCTGGCTTCGACATGTGCAGGTCTTGTGGCTGCAGCCATGGTCTCTGTGAGTTAGTTCATCTGTGCATCAGAGCTGATGTATCTGGAGAGCACTTCCTCCTTGGTGTCCCTGTCCCCACTGGCTCACACAGTCCCTGCCTGCTCTTCTGCCAATGCCCTGATCCCTGTGGAGAGGGCCTTATGGAGAGGTTCCATTTAGGACTGAGGGTTCAAGGCCTGTCTTTCTCTCTCTGTGCTTCTTCTACTTGTGGGTCTCTCTTAGTTCCTATACACTGAAGAAGGAGGTTTCTCTGATGATGGCTTTGGATTGGTGGGGAGGGAAGAGTTGGACTTAGTGATACAACCTGTGTGGTCGTATGCAAGTTGTTTTCCTTGTCTGTGAAGTGCAGATAGTGGGTGAAGGCTAGACCACAGGGCTACTGCAGTGTTTGTCACATGCTGGTATAGGCTAAGTACTTGAAACAGAACAGTCACCTCCCAGAACTGGCTTAGGTCACACCTGGTTTGCATGTGTTTCACAAGTGGAGGCCAGGAGTGCCCACAGAGAACCCTTTACAGATTGCACTCGGTGCTACACAGGCCACTTGGCTGTGCTTATGGGGCTCATTCTTGTCCTGACTACTGGAGACCGGGGATGGAGAACTAGAAGACCAGTGCAGAAGCCACCTGGGAAGAGGACGCCATGTTCGCTTCTACAACTGCCAGTTTCCACTTGAACTCTCAGTCCTTGCCCTTTTATTTTAGATTTGTTAAAAGAGGTTAAACAACATTGGTCTCCATCCACTATTCAGGAAACTGGAAGGTCTCAGATTTTATTATACCGAAGTATTATAAAATATTTCCGCATGACTCATCACATGGGATTTAGAGGTTAGGAGGTGAGTGCCACCTCTGTCCCTTGCTCCACTCCAGTGTAGGAGGAGAGACCCAGCCTGCTCTTCAGGGTTATCTGACTAATGAGAATGCTTTCACTAGGCGCCTCCCGAGCCTCTCCAGTGGTGGGTTTTATAAAGGCTTCTATTATGACTGCAAGCTCGGTCTGTTAATGTAAGGATTATCTAACCAAGTCCGTGAGTAGAGTCTGCCTAGTTCCAGTGGTTGTTTCGGGGAAATCCTTTTACACATTGCTTTTCACATTTGAATGCTAGCTTGGCCATTCCATGCTGACAGTGAATGCCTTGAGAGGTCAGGAAAACAAACCCATGGCTTATTTAAAATCTTTTTTTTTTTCCTACATGTAACTGAAGGCAGAAAGGAAGTAAGTAATAATCTAAAAACCAGTTTTAGATGACAAAGGGGAGGAAACCATTGGTGTTTTTAGAAGGAGCTATCACATAAATGGCTGGCATTATTTAATTTGACTGGAATAATATGGGAAGAGACTTAATATAGAAAATCTGTAATTCTCTTTGGAAGGTAATTATTTTTCAGTTCATATTTAGAGTACATTTGATGTTTTATGAATGCTTATCAACATTAGCCATTTTTTCTTTTCGTAAGGAAATATAAAATGTATTAATATAATTAACCACAGTAATGATTTTATTTTAGAGCATCTTTGCCCAAAACATATTCTGATGAGGTATCATTTTATCTTGCTGTAGAATAGAAGAATATGTAACGTGAATAAAATCTCTTCTCATGTACAAGGCTAGGTAAGCCCCATGGTTAAATGTACTGATTTGAGCAAGTGGGCTGCTGTTTGTTCTTGTATTCAGTGAAAGCAGCTGATGGGGCGGTGATGTGCTTTACCTTCCATCTGTATTTAAAACACTTAGCAGCATGCTTCTGCCTGTCAGGAAGAATGCTCTTCTGAGGACTATCAACATGCCAGTTGCAGAACATACATCAGTTACCGCATTAGCTAGAGAGTGCTCACTGAACATTAGAACTCCTGCCCAGGGAGGGTCATTTGACAACAGCGCTCGGTTCTTCAAGATGGCCTTTTGGGCTGTTAGTATCTAGATTCACACATTATTCAGTTATTATCATAGTTGTTTTTGTTGTTGTTATTGAGACATGGTATTAATATGTAGCTGTGGCTGGCCTGGAATTCAATATGAAGAGAAAGTGGGTTTTGAATTTACAATGATCCTCCTGCCTCTTCCTTCTGAGTGTAGGGATTAAGGCATGAATCACCATGCCTAGCATATTTCATTGATTTCTATTATTTCCATTGTAAAATTTTAACCAAACTTTGAGTTGGTTCTGTGATGCATTCCATTCTAGTGAGTAGTGTGTTGTTGTACAGAGGTATTCAAAGGTAGAAAGCCCTCACAATGTGGTTGGATACAATTAGAGTAATTAACTTAGGAGTCCCTAGGTATGAATGGAAGCATGGTAGTCCTGAGATGTGAGTACCTATCCGATTGATAGAAAGCCTGATTTGTTGGGTGCTGAATGATGAATATACGTTTAATGGATCTGCCTTTGGGAAGCACACGTCCATCTTCTTGTCTTTCAACATTGAGGCTTGTCATGAAGAAAACCATAAGACCAGGCATAATTGCTTAGATACCTACAATATTCAAGTACAAGTAGGCTAGATATATAGTTAGGGCAGTGTGTTATGCTACCCTGGAATCGGGAAAGTAGTTTTCCAGTCTCAGATCCTCAAAGTGGGCAGGACCTTGACTTGTTTTGCTCCATTCAGCCTTTCTCAACAGATGAACAGAGAGATGGAGAAACGATTCCACTTTGCGCTGCCTACTGGCTTCTCGTATCTGATGTTTGTGGAGCGTTCTTTTTCAGTATTTTGGTTTATTTTTGTTTGTGTTGAGAAGGGATGCTGCCATTCTGCCCATGGTGACCTCAAGCCATGGACTCTGGCTTGAGTGACTAATTCAAACCAGGTGCCTTGGCTCCAGTTGTTTTTAAATGATATAGCTTCCCGTAGTTGTGGCTGTCATGGGCTGATGGCAAGGCAGGTGCTGTTCAGATGGTGTTGTGTTCATTATCTAACTTTTCCACAGGTCCTTGTCCAGAGCTGTATGCCAAGGGTTATTTTTTTTTTTCATGTGTACTTATTTCAACCACATGAAGTAGGTGTATTATCACCACTTTATAGCTGAGGAAAGCGAGGGACAGAGGAGTTGTCACTGGCCCAGAGTGTCACCATAGCCACCTGCTTGGCTTCCAGCACTCACAGTCATGCTCACACTGGCTGATGTAGGCACCACCCAGCTCCTTCCTGATGGATGAGTTTGTGAGTGCTCTCCTGCCACAGAGCGGAGCTTGTCAAGAGAAGCATACAAAGTGAGGGTAGGGAGGGAAGGGTTAACGGGAGCATAAAGTTTTCCCTTTAAAGTCTTTTCTCACTGAGAATCCATTTCAGAGTTGTTTGTATATATGGCTGCAAGTTGAAGTCGCCATCACAGTCCTGGGAATTTCTATCTCTTCCTAAGAATAGCCAATCCATAAAGATGTTTGTGTATGTAGCTTGCTGAGTTATGCATAGTTGGAAGTAAGAAAGGCAATATTTTTCTCTCTTGCATTTCAGAGATGAGCCTATTAAATACTAAAGCAAAGTATTAACTGACATTCAAAGCTTTTTCTTGTATGCTATGCATTATAGAAATGTGGACAAGCAGACTGTTTCCATTGTTGGGGGATCTCTCACACTGACCTGTAGGTAAAGGGGGGCACCAAGCACTGTTTGGGGATCAGAGTCAGGAGGTTATATTAGTTTTCTGTTTCACGACTTAGTACAGTGAGATAAAACCTAGTTCCTGCTTTCTCACTTTTCAATATAGCATGTCTTCCCAGTCCTAGAGGAGGTGTAGTGCTACACACACATACAGCAGCAACTGAACACGGCACATGCAGTAGGGACTCCAGCAGAGCAAGGCAGAAATGATGGCAGTGCTGGAGCAGGTGGCATCCTTCTCGGATGTGAGCACTTCAGGATTGTTCTGGTGGGAACTCGGTATATATATATATATATACACACACACACACACACACACATATACACATATATATACACATATATATATACATATATATACACACACATATATATACACACACATATACACACACACACACATATATATATATATGCATACATATATACATATATAGTTTACTTATAGAAAAGAACAACAGAGCAGCAGAGAAAATAATTTGTTTAGCTTTTCTAGAAGGAGGAGCTGGGTAGTAGGACCAGTGTGGGGTCCTGGGAGTGTTGGTTTGTTTACTTAGAGTGAATTACTCAATAAAGTTGAATTCCAAGGACTTCTTAGTCTTCTTATTTGATGTGTATAGTTTATATTTTTTGGTAATGATAAATTTATTAAGTTAATATTTTTATGTTACTAGGGTAGGTGTATTTGAATTTTTAAAAGAAGTTAGAGGCAAGGTGTTGTCATGTACTGTGAAGTTAAAACAAAAACAAAGAGACTCTCAACTTCCATGAAGGACCAGTATGGTTTGTGGCTACCTAGGGAAGAAGATGGAGGATTAATAGAATGAGGTAATCTCTAAAAACCTTAGCAAACCATCCTGTAGATGAACAAGACAGCAGAAGTATATTACCTTGCTCTCCTGTTGGTGAGCAAGGGATGAAATGGCCAGGCCTGAGAACGTAGAAAGCAGATAGATCTCTGGTTCACCACCCAGTATTTGTCATTTTGGAGCAGTGGTCAGAAAACTGATGGCTAAATCCAGACTCTTGTCTGTTTCGGAAGTTGATGGTTTATTCAGCCACACTATGGGGTGTGGGTAGCGTATAGTCAGTAAACTCCAATCTATGTGTCAAATTCAGTTAACCTACCAAGTATATAGAATGGTCAGCTTTTTTTTTTTTTTTTTTTTTTTTTTTTTAAGGTATTTTCCTCATTTACATTTCCAGTGCTATCCAAAAAGTTTCCAATGCTATCCAAAAAGTCCCCAATACACTCCCCCCCCCCCACTCCCCTACCCACCCACTCCCAATTTTTGGCCCTGGCGTTCCCCTGTACTGGGGCTTATAAAGTTTGCAAGTCCAATGGGCCTCTCTTTCCAGTGATGGCCGACTAGGCCATCTTTTGATACATATGCAGCTAGAGTCAAGAGCTCTGGGGTACTGGTTAGTTCATAATGTTGTTCCACCTATAGGGATGCAGACCCCTTTAGCTCCTTGGGTACTTTCTCTAGCTCCTCCATTGGGGGCCCTATGATCCATCCAATAGCTGACTGTGAGCATCCACTTCTGTGTTTGCTAGGCCCCAGCATTGTCTCACAAGAGACAGCTATATCTGGGTCCTTTCAGCAAAATCTTGCTAGTGTATGCAATGGTGTCAGCGTTTGGAAGCTGATTATGGGATGGATCCCTGGCTATGGCAGTCTTTAGATGGTCCATCCTTTCGTCACAGCTCCAAACTTTGTCTCCGTAACTCCTTCCATGGGTGTTTTGTTCCCAATTCTAAGAAGGGGCACAGTGTCCACATTTTGGTCTTCGTTTTTCTTGAGTTTCATGAGTTTAACAAATTGTATCTTATATCTTGGGTATCCTAAGTTTTTGGGCTAATATTCACTTATCAGTGAGTACATATTGTGTGAGTTCCTTTGTGATTGTGTTACCTCACTCAGGATGATGCCCTCCAGGTCCATCCATTTGCCTAGGAATTTCATAAATTCATTCCTTTTACTAGGTGAGTAGTACTCCATTGTGTAAATGTACCACATTTTTTGTATCCATTCCTCTGTTGAGGGGCATCTGGGTTCTTTCCAGCTTCTGGCTATTATAAATAAGGCTGCTATGAACATAGTGAAGCATGTGTCCTTCTTACCGGTTGGGACATCTTCTGGATAATGGTCAGCCTTTTGCACAATCTAGTTTTATGTCGTGTGTGTGCTGCCCCCTTCCCCACAACCCTATGACCTTCAGCCATTGGCAATTGGACCTCATCCCCAGCTCCAGCCTAGATAACTGTTGCCCTGCTTTCCCGTTCTACCTGGCCTTCTCTGGAAATCAGATGAAGGGAATCATAAGATAAATTGTCTTCCTAATATATATGTAACATATTTGGCATAATGTTTGAGATTCTTCCTCCAGAATTTTATCACCTTTTGTTGTGAAGTAGTATTTTTTTTTTTTTTTTTACACAGCTTGCCTGTGCATTTGTGAGCTGGTGGTCATGTGGGCTTACCTGGTATGGTTAACATTGCTGCTGGCAGTCTCAATCCACAGTGTAGTGGGGTTTAACCTCCTCTTTCCTTGGTATTATTGCACCTCATTCTTCGGGACATGTTTTCCTATTCTTTAGCTGCTTGCTTACACAAACCTAAAGTAAGTCCAGTAGGCTGCTTCAGCATACACCCTGATGGTGGCTCTTCAGCCTCATGCTCCCCAATTGGCGCCTTTGTGCTGGCTATCTTGCTATTTCATTCATCTTTACTTTGTGCATTTATCCCTTCATATTTATTATCTGCTTGCGCTTGTCTTGATTTCTGTTTTTGTGCTTTCAGAGATGATTCGAGAGAGCATCTTCATGCATCACTGTCTGGGAGCAGTGCAGAGCAAACTTGGGTGGAATACAGAAACTGTGTCTGGTCTCCCTTCTCTCTCTGTGCTGCCCTTATTGTCAGTGTTTGACCAGTGTGGTCTGACACCAGCTGTCCAGGGTGAAAAGACTGCCTTCTGCAATCTGATTTTAAAAACAGCTTCAAGAAGAAATGGAAAGAAATACTAGTCTGCGCCTGTCTTCACAGTGGCCATTCTTGGCCCGGTGCTGTAGACTCAGACCATTGTTTTATGTCTCTTCAACCTAGAGCAGGTCTTCCTGCAGTGAGGGCTCTCCTCACACATTATCTGAATGTCTTTATTTCCCCTTCACCTCAGGAGAACTGGATTCATGGGTTGGGCTGTTTCCTCCGTGCTCCGGCTTCTCTTTGTCTGCAGTGAGAAGGCAGCTGTTTGTGTTGTCATTTCTAATTTGCTTAGTCTCTGTGTGATGAGTTGGGCTTTCCATAGATACTTAGATTCAGCACCTGTCAGCAGCTGAGTGTCATGTTTTCAGATGCAGAGTTCACTGTGCCGGTCTTACATATTTAGGTGGTTACATTTTTAATGAAGTTTGATAATTTTGTTTGTTTGTTTATTTATTTATTTATTTATTTCATTTGTGTATGTGCTAATGCATGCACATGCCAGTCCTCCCACTCCCCTTGCCTGACCCCACAAACACACACAGAGAACACACATACAGAGGTCAACTTTTGTGATCAGTTCTCCTCTTCTATTATGCGGGGTTCTGGGATTGAACTCAGGCTGTTAGGTTCAGTGACAGGTGTGTCATCTCACTGCCCCCTTTATTTTAATTTAATTTAGATAACTCTAAAATTAGCATACAAGGTATTATATGTTAAGTATTTTCAAACAAAGTACTTTATTTGATTTTCCTCCTTGCCTCTCTCCTTACCCCTCCCCCACTACTCCCAACCCCCTCACCTCTGTCTTTTCCTCCTTCATATCCTGTGATCTCTGTCCACCTCCAACCTTCCTAACCCTTCCCTCTCCAGCCCTCCCATTTTCTCTTACTGGTCACCTAGTAGTCCCTTGGTATATGAGGAAGACTGTTTGAGGACTTGTCCACAGGTGCTCAAGGCCGTTAGAGGAAGTGGCATGCCTGCACGTGTCTTCCTGTCTCCTTCATTATCTCCAGATCCCTTTAGTGCCCGACACAATCTCGGTGCTCTGTAAATAATCCTTATACTGCACTGTGGTGCGTTCCCATAGTTCCCATCCTGTGCTGCTGCTGGTCACTTGTGAGTGGGTGTGCACTTGCACACATGCATGCCATGGGACTCATGGGGGTCAGAGGGCAGCATTGTGTTGGCCCTTGCCTTTCACCTTGTTTGAGGCAGGGTCTCTTTTGCTGTTTGCCACCTCAGAGCCTTTGGTGGGCCAGAGTTTACCCAGCACACAGTGGTTACCTCCCCTCCCTGAGCTTCCTGGGAGTTCTCTGGAGTCTTGTTCACAGCTGGACAGGACCTCACCCTTAGACACAGAGAGCCTCTGGCCTACCAAGTCCAGGTGACTATGGGATCACCACTGTCCTGACCGTGTTCCCTGTCTAATAGGGTTGGCAGTGGCAGTGGACTTGCTGATTCGCAGCCTACCTTGGGTTGAACTGTGGCACTGACTGAGCTAATGTCAGGAACAGCCTCAGGGAAGAATGCTTCAGGCCTCTGCTGTGCGGATCTTACCCTCTTGGTAAGTCTGCAGTGGCCATGAGGATGTGGGCATCCGAGTCTGCAGGTGACTGTGGTAGATTTCCAGAGTTCAGGAAATGCTTGTGATGCCTGGTTGTGTTTCAGGGAGAGGATTTGTGCCCTTACTCTATCTGTGCTGTTAGCTGTGTATACAGACAATCCTCTGGCAGACAGCATCCTGAACCTTAAGGGCATAGAGTTGTGCACAGTGTGTGCTAATAAGCTTCTTGATAAAGGCTCCTTGCAGAACCCCATTAAGTCAGCAGAGATCTACTTGCTGTTTGAAAGATTTAAATTACGGGGTGAATGTGCTTTAAGGCACTTGTAGGCTCTACCGACTTTTACAGTCCACACTCATGATCCCAGTATTAGCTCACTGCAAACCTTAAATACGACCTTTTGTTACTGAAAGAGTGGTTGAGTTGGAGAAGAAAAAGGAAGGGCTTGGAGTGTGGGTTTGGAAGTGAATGCTAGTTCTTCAGTTTGTAAGCTCTGTGGACAGCACAGTGCTTTCTCTCCCTGAGCCTTAAGCTGAGGGAGTAAAGCCAGCCTTATAACTTATTTTGGAGGCTACCATCCAGCACACAGTAGGGTGAGTCATTCCGTGGACTCCTCAGGAGATTGATCAGAGTTTGACTGCTTCAATTCCTTACATAAAGTGTATGTTTATGCAACCCCATTTAACTCCATATAAACTTGAAGCCATCTGTTGGTGGACTCTACTGCACATACTACCATCCAGCACACAGTAAGGTGAGTCATTCCGTGGACTCCTCAGGAGATTGATCAGAGTTTGACTCCTTCAATTCCTTATATAAAGTGTATGTTTATGCAACCCCATTTAACTTCATATAAACTTGAAGCCATCTGTTGGTGGACTCTACTGCACATACTACCATCCAGCACACAGTAGGGTGAGTCATTCCGTGGACTCCTCAGGAGATTGATCAGAGTTTGACTGCTTCAATTCCTTACATAAAGTGTATGTTTATGCAACCCCATTTAGCTCCATATAAACTTGAAGCCATCTGTTGGTGGACTCTGCTGCACACAATGCAGACATAACTTGACTGTGATGCTGTGTTCTTCCGGAAATAGTGAGGGCCAAGAAGGGCCATGACTGTCCAGCAGTCTGAGGTGTTTTTACCCAACTATCTTATGCTCTGCTTATGTTTGATACTGTAGATTCAGAAATTATAGGCAGAGAGGGCCAGCCGTATATGATGATGGCCAGTCGTATATGATGATGGCCAGTGTGGCCATGAAACCAGCTTACGGGCGGATGAGTAGTTTTGGCAAAGTTGCCCTGCCAGATTTACCTCCTTTTTGTTTTTAAACTGGGCTTTGCTCTTTTGGTTCTCTCCCTGTCTCCCTTTATTTATTTTTTAAATTTCTCTCTCTCTCTCTCTCTCTCTCTCTCCCCCTCCCTCCCTCCCTCCCTCCCTCTCTGTTTGTGTATGTGTATGTAAGAGAGTGTGTGTATGGGTGTGTGAATGTGAGTGTGTGTGTGCATATGTGTGAATGTGTATGTGAGTGTGTGAGAGTGTGTTTGAGAGTGTGTGTATATGTGTGAGAGTGTGTGTGTGTGAGAGTATATTTGTGTGTGTGAGTGTATGTGTGAGAGTGTGTGTATGTGTGTGTGAGAGAGAAAGTGTGTATATGTGTGAGAGAGTGCATGTGTGTGTGTGTGAGTCTGTGAGTCTGTGAGTCTGTGAGTGTGTGTGTTGATCAGGAGTTGTCACTTACCTCTACCCAGGGATCCTGGGGATTGAACTCAAGTAATCAGGTTTGGCAGCAAAGGTCATTACCTACTGAGGCATCTTACTGTCCCACCCTCTCCCACCTCAAAGCAATACTCCTGCCTTTCATACAGTACATGAAGTACACAGATTTTGTTAGCACACAGATTATACTGTAGTGCTCTTTGTACACACTGAGGTATTCCCAGTATTCATGGTGAGTTGCTCTGACATCTCCATGTCATGGCCATACGGGTGCCCACCAACACTTTTACTTGAGAGAAGCCATGGTGATGACAAGTCAGCCCATGTCACATGATCGTCCAGGGAAGGGAGGTCTGTACTGGGGAAGTAGACTTTATATTTGGGCATTCTCAGGCTGGCTATGGGAGGAAGCAGGCAAAGGGTTGTCAAGAGTTCATGCTCTGTCTTATGACACCTCAGTTACTGGAGGGGAAGGATAATTGGGTGGTGGTGGCTCCTATGTCAGTTCTGCTTATAGGAGGGCAGGATGGGCCTTGGCACATCCAGATCCTCCCCTTAGCACTCGATTCTTAGAACTGCAGTAAGTAGTTCCTCTTAGTGTTGGGCAAACTCTGGCAGGTTATTATGTGTTCCAGGCTATTTTGTAATGGTTTTAAAAACACTTTTCCCATAAAGTTTCTAGATACTACCTCTTGTTGGAAGCCTTCAGTTTATCCCGAATGTGTGTTTTGCATGGTGTGTGTGTCAAGGTTGTTCTTGGAGATCTAGCACTTGGGCAGGCATACATTTTATAGCACAGACATTCAGAGGATGTCTGACTCTGAGAACTGGGTTCAGAGTTCTGTCATCAAGTGAAGCCAGGAAGCCCTGGCTGCAGGAGGAGGGTAGTATTGGTCACACTTGGACTTGACTTGGGTGCTGTCTAACTAGGTCAGCTTAACAGTGAGCATCTGGCTGTCAGATGAGGTGCAGTAGTCAGGTATGAGTCTCAGAGGTGCTGAATGGTCTTTTGGGATCTGTACTTGGTGTAGCAGTGAAATTTGGAGCTGTAGTGTATTGGCCTGGATCCCCTCAGACGGTGATATCAGTGTGGCATTTGGGATGGTGTTACAGCAATAATTAACTTTTCCCTAAAGGCTGTAAAACCCATTTTTCTGCTGATTTCATCTATGAAGAAAAGTTTTTAAAAGACTTTATGATATGAAGTAGAAGTGTCAACTTTGCATTCACGGTGATTGGGGATTTTTCTCGTTTGCCCACAGTGTTGCATGAATAGCCTTCTAGGACCTTGTGCCTGCCATGAGCTATGGAGGGCGGGCATCAGAGTGTCTCTGACAAGAATTAGGGCTACAGTGAGTATGTAGTTCAGTAAGAGGAGTAAGACAAATTCTAAATTGTACCAGTTGAACTGATGACTAACTACTACACAGGAGAGACAAGGCTGCTAGCAAAGACAGTGACAGGCCATGAGCTCGCACAAGGAAGCTACTTCCCAATGCCAAGAACTCTTTAGTTTTAGGTCGGTATTAAACCAGTTCTTCAGGCCTCACTTTGATAAAGCTATAGTGCGTGTACGTATACTTTCCCTTCATTTGCAGATGCTGCCTGCCAGAAGCAGGGACGCAGAGTTGAGGGAGTGAGGTGCTTGATGGGAGAGTAGCTTGCTGGATGATTCCTGGACTTGAGACCAAGCTAGACCAGGCTACAGATGCTGTGTGAGGCATTCTGATCTGCTGTGCTGCTAGAATAGCCTAGAAGTACAGAGCATGTGTGAAAAGACTATGGATAGGCTGGAGCTGTGATTGTGTTACACATGCAAGAAGTACCATCTGAGAGAATCATGCACTTAGCAAATGTATGAGAAGCTACTGACAACTCATGGGTGTGGATATCGTTACTCTTATTACAGAAAATAAGTATGTGGTATGTATGCATGCATGTATGTATGCTGGGACTTGTACATGGTCAACAGTCATTTGAGTTCAGTCTGTAAAAATGAGAGCTGTTCATTATATTATTGTTGTTGCTATCTTGGAAGCAGGGCCTCACTGTGCAGCACTGGCTGATCTTGAACTCACAGAGATCTGCCCACTTCTGCCTCTGCTAGGATTGCAGGTGTCTGCCACCATGCCTGGCTTGCTTATTCTGAAATTATTTGAAAATAAAGTTGGAGTATACTTTTCAGTAAAATAACAGGCTAATTGATATAAAAATGTCCTAGTTTAGGCTATTAGTTTACCCTGCCAGTAGTGCTTCTGTGAGTGAAAACCAGGAGACATTTAAGTAGTGCCTTGCTTCTTAGATTTCTGGGGGGACTGGCAGTATTTTTAATAAAAATTGTATCCTACTTTTAATGAGGCACAGAGAAGAAGTGAGAGTGGCCAGGTCTTGTTAGCAAATCCAGGCCCATGGGCCCCTTTGCTTGGCGTGAGTCCTTAGGCCTGTGCAAATATAGCTGGAGAGCGGTTTCCAAAATCTTGTAAAGTTACTCTTCCTTTTTAACATTTGCAATTTCATAATGAGGCTTAATCCTACATAAATCCCTACACACAGGGCAGGAGCCCTGTAAGTCATGTTGAACTTTAACTGAGGGGTTGTTTAGGAGAGGAAGTAAGGAAACTCACCCCCTGCTGTAGGGCTGGACCTACAGAAATAAGACAGAAAGTTGGGAAGTGGAGAACATCTTGTACCTGTACAGAGCATGTCCTCAGGCTTGGAGAATCAGAACTTGGCAGTAGAAAGCATGGCAGATACAAAAACAGAAGATCTTTTTTTTTTTTTTTTAAATTGATAAAGTTAATACTAAATGTATGTAGTTTATTTTATTGCATAAGTTAATTGCAAACTGGGCTGGTGAGATGGCTCAGCACCGACTGCTCTTCCGAAGGTCCTGAGTTAAAATCCCAGCAACCACATGGTGGCTCACAACCATCTGTAACGAGATCTGATGCCCTTTTCTGGAGTGTCTGAAGACAGCTACAGTGTACTTACATATAATAAATAAATAAATCTTTTTTTTTTAAAGTTAATTGCAAACTAACCATAAAGTAACACAAATATGAAAATTACTCTCTATAATAAAATGTAGAAATCAGAATAGTGTGAAAATAATTTTTATTTCCCAAAATAAAAATTCCTATTTTTTAAAGATTATTTATAATTTATGTGTGTTGCCTGGTTGACTATGTGTGTACCCTGAGTGCCCCTAGAGGCAGAAGAGGGTTTGGTACTCCTGGAGCTGGAGTCTACCAGTGTTGTGTGACACCGTGTGGGTGCTGGGAACTGAGTCTGGATCTCTGTAAGAACTGCAGGTACTTTTTCCTAACCACTGGACTTCAGCTGTAGCTTGTGATATTTTAAAGAATTCAAGTCTGCAGCTGCTGAGACTTTGTGGAGCAGGGCTGTTTTCTTGTGGTGTTGGTGGTGTTAGTTTAAAGGATTTACATACAGGTTCCATTTCTGGAAATTTATCCCTAAGAAATAACGTAACTGAAGCTAGAGCACTATTGAGTTCCACTTCAGTGTTATCTGTAAGTGTGAGTACTGGGGCTGCTTTACGTACCCGTAATGGAGAGAAGCACAGGGGTCTGTGTGCTAGCTGACACGCACATGAGAACTTTGAAAAGAATGTCTTCCAGGCTCCTACGAGGAGGCCCCTTAAGCTCCACTTACAACCGTCAACTGCTTTCCTAGAGTCCAGAATCCCACAGCCTTCCACAGTCCACCCAAGACAGCGTGCTCAGGTCTGGCACAGCGACAGCCCAGTCCATGCTGCCAACTTATGCCTTAGTTACATTTCTATTGCTGTGATAAAACACCACAACTAAGGAACCGTCCAGAAAGGAGGTTTACTGTGGACTTATAGTTCCAGAGGGGTGAGAGCCTGTCATCCTTGTGGCAGGGAAGGGTAGCAGCTGGCACCAGGGACAACAAGAGGAACAGCTGGGAGCTCACATGTTGAAATGCAGATGGGAAATATTGAAACTAAATGTGAAAATGGTCCAGGTCATTAACCTTTAAAACCTACCCCCACTGACATGCTTCCTCCAGCAGGGCCACACCTTCTAAGCTGCCCAGTAGGGCCACCAGCTGGGAACCAAGTATTCAAATACCAGAGCCTGGGAGACATCCAACTCAAACCACTGCATTTGCCATATGTAAAAACAGATAGTAGATTACACACTTGTATGATCTTCGTGGAAATTCTTCTGTTAGGGTAGCAACAGTATGAAGCTTTTAGCTTATTTCAGACGCATGTTGAACATTTGCCATGAGACAAATGTTCATTGGGTCTCTACCCTGCCATATGTAGAGCTTGGTAGGTAATCTCCTGAGGGCATGTGGACGAGCACATACACACACACACACACACACACACACACACACACACACACACACACATATATACACACAGCTGTATAGCTTGATGGAACATGTTTCTCCAGCAGACTGCCTGGGACTGGGGACTTGAAGAGCAACTCTGAGCATCTGTGTAGATGGAATAGTGCAGACAGATGGCAGTGTGTGAGTCATGGGACAGGGGCCACAGGGCTGCTGAGGTACATATCATGGGGATGGGAGTTTCAGAGACTTGGGGTGCAACTAGTGCAAGAGCAGTGGGTGACTGGGTTATGCAGTGGATAAAAGGAAGAGCCTCTTTCACGGGAAGCTCTTTCATCTTTTAGGGTGTTACCTGCATCATTTATCTCCTCAGAAATGCCCTATTTTCCTGGTTGCTGGGCATCTCCTGTTGTCTGCTAGTTAACAACCAAGTAAGAGATACAGTATCTGTTTGTATCCACTTCTTCCTGCTCTCACTGTTGTGGTCACCCCAATTGATCAATACTGTTTTTGTCTGACTGTACAGTGAATTAATGTCAAAAATTAAAATTCTCTAACTCTTGGTCCATGGACCCATGCTCCTTTGTATAATTTATTCCTGTGGAAGGTTATGCTCCTTATAAACCCACTTGAACAAAACACAGTCATCTGGTTGGTGAGCAGGTTTGACTGTTGAAGACTTTGAAGTCTGAACTAACTGCAGGAAGGGCTTTTACTCTTTTGTTTTTAAGTACTCTTGATGCCAGGAATGAAATCTGCATGATAAATTCTGCTTATTACTTTTCTCCTGAAAAGCATCCTGGGTAAGAGGCTATGGAACATGGCAGTGTGGGGCAGATAATTGCTACCCTGAAGACTCAGTGTCTGTAATGTGCTGGTCTGTGATAGCTCCCTTGTGAAGGCAGAAGCTACTGGCTGTTCAGCTTCTTAAGGAAACAACATGTAGGACCATTTCTCACATGCACGTTTTAATATCTGAGAACTACATTTTGGCACAATTGCTCTCCTTTTTTATCCTGTGTGTTATATGCATTTACAAACAATCTGGAAAGGGCCATGGATTTTACAACAAGCAGAACCAGTGAAGCTTCCCCCTCATGGTTCTCAGTGCCATCAAGGACTAAGATGAACTGTGGGCACTGGCAAGTAGCTTGGCTCTCCCTCTTTGCCTCTGTTGGATTCTGTGGAGGTGACATTTCTGCTCTGAGTATCATTGTTGATATTTTCAAATAATTGTTGATGCACATGCCTCAGACCCATTGTGAAGACTGAGCTGTGAAGTACCCCCAGCAGGCTTCTGTCAGGGGAGAGCTCACCTGACTGTGCCCCTTCGTCCTAATGTACATCCGAAGCTGGCTTTAACTATGGGAGATTTACTGTTTCTCATGCATTCCTCCATTGCTATTTGTCTCTTCTGATTTCAGCTAAAAATGAAATCAGCTATAATTTCAAAATTATCAGAATAGAGGACTGCACCTCTGTAGCTGAAAGGCTTGCTAGGCTAGGCTGCAGGAAGGAGGGGGGCTTTTGTCTGTCCTCTTCTAGCACCCCTAAGATGGTAGGAGGCACAGACGCCCATTTGGTTAAAGACATGTGTGCGCAGGGGAGTAGCCCTCATCCAAAATGCTTGGGACTAGCAGTGTTTCACATCTCTGGTTTCCCTGCACTGTGGAATATGTGACCAGCCTTCACTAGTGTACATCCCTAACACAGTGCCAGTCTAACTGGCATTGCCTTTTTGTTCTGGACCACCTGTCTGTCCTTTACCAGTTTTCTCATTAAATAATTGCTAGTCACCTTTGGTAGAAATTCTGCCTTTTATAAACCAAAGGTCATGACCTAAAGTGAAGAAAACAATCTATCTTATTGTCTTGAATTCCCACCAGAGCCGTGGGGAAACTGGCTTTACAAGTAACTCTTCTTTGGGGTTAGGTGGTGGGAGTCCTGCTCCTACAGGATCCATAGCTCCTACAGGGTTTTTTTTTGTTTTGTTTTTTGTTTTTGTTTTTGTTGTTGTTGTTGTTTTTGTTGTTGTTTTGTTTTGATAAAAGTGACATTCTTTTCTTTTGCCAGTCATTCTCCTCTGGTAGTCTAAATGTTCTGTCCCAACTTAATCCTCAGGCCAGCTTGGCTGGATGACAGGGAGGGCTGGTGTGTAGTGCTGGACAGGGTGGCGCTGGCACAGATTTACAATAATGAAGCCGGATGACTTGGGCTCTTTCTTATTTATTTACTACATTTATTTGTATTTGTATAGGTGTCTGCGTGCCCGTGTGTCTGTGTGTTCCTGTGCATGCTTTTACAGCTCCCCTAGGCTTGGAGTCAGATAGAGACGGTTGTGAGGTGCATGTGGGTGCTGGGAATCAAACCCAGTCATCTGGAAGAGCAGCCACTATTTATTCTTAACCAGTACGCTTCCCTACCGAGCCATCTCTTCAGTTTCTGACTCAGGATTCTTGATTGCAAACTCTCTGGACCTTTAAACTCAGGGACAGAATTTGTGGAAAAATACCAATTTCTGCCGCAGTGTCCCCCTTACAAGTGGGTCTCTGTGTTTAAAGATAGTAACAAGAAGCTTTGCAGCTGATACAAGCGAGATCATTATAAGATCCGTTACTAAGGAGTAGCTAGGGTACTGGGCAGAGAGTACTTAGGGAGGGAGCACCAGAGCACTAAGCCTGGCATGTGCCTGGCCTGGCTCTGCTGCTTGGAGATGAGGGGAGACAGCTTGGCTTGACTGACTGTGGGTCTCCTCTAGCAGTGGAGTCTCTGGCTGTGAGGAGAGAATCCTGTTGTGGTTAGATTTTTGGCTGCACCGCTTGCACACCCGCCCAGGAGCTATCTCGGATCCCTGAATGGAGAATGCACGCACACATGCATGTACATACACACAGTTAATTTTAAAATGCCTTGGCTACCTCATAAGCTGGGTACTCCTAAACCTTCCCATGCTATCCCAGGCACAATCAGGGAAGTGGCCAGTGGCCACTTATCCGAAAAGCTTACCCTCAGAACTCTAAGTGTCTTGCTCTGTGCTCAGCCATTGGCCTCTGGCATCTTTATTGATAGATCAAAAGCCAACTGGGGACAAGAACCATCAGCGTCAGTACACAGAGATTCTGTATTAACTCAAAGCATCAGAACCACTCCTCTACATAACCCTATTGCTGGGCAGCCAAAGGGAGATAGCCCCAGGCCAGCTGGGCCCTGGGGACTTGAGATGTGCTGTTTGTATGTGAGTATGTGCCTGCCTTTGGAGGGGAAGAGGTCCTTTCATCAGAGTCCTAATGGGGCTTTGATCAGAAGGAACTCGGCACCTCTACGAATGAAGAGAGCTCCCAGGATTTGGGGCATTGAATTTCTATCAGAAAGTGCAGATCTGTTGGTGTTCACTGAAGGAAAGCTTTCTGGGAAGATAAGAAAAAATTAAATTTATTCATGTTGTGTCTAAGACAGTTCAGCCACAAAAATGTGAAGAATTGTTGATCTGATTCCCGATTTTGTTCTGATTTTAATAAAATAAAGCGTAGATTATATATATTTAAAATACATTTAACTAAATATACCTAAATAATTGGTTGGTTTGGGGCTTTTGAGACTGTCCATTTCTTTGTGGGAATCCCCGAGGAGAGCAGAGCCGGCAGGCTGGCGCTGCTTCTTTCCCCCTGCCACGTTCCTGGACTGACAGCGTCCAATCTGAAAACCCAAGTGCTTGCCAGCAGGAGCATGGGCCAGGAAATTGATAGTAACGTTCACATATTGTGTGATCACACTAAGGGTTGTCTTAGAAAAAAGGCAAAGCTCTGCTATACAAAACAGCTTGGATGTATTGTGAGGGAATTCCCGTGTCCAGACGGAGCCTGATGTACAGTAGTATGTGCTGAGGAAATTTGATATAGGATGTGGAAGAACAGGAAAAACTAAAGCATTTCTGACAGCACCTTGGTAGAACCTGCTGAAGCTAAGCATTCTCACAGGAGAATATGACTGCCACGCCCAAGATACATTTGGCAAAGACATAACTGAGGATGCTTGATGTTTCCTCAAGTTGAGATCAACTCAATCCTACAGTAGTAGGAAGATAAAATGACATTTGGTATCTATACAGATGACTGAGGCAATAAATGAATAGCAAGTGATCGCTTTGTGCAACACAGTGGATATCCCCCACCAACATGACTGACAGGGAAGTTGCACACACACACACACACACACACACACACACACACACATACACAACACACACATCCATATGAATGAGAAGGGATCTAAAGCAATCATGATGCTTAGGACTGGACACTTGCAGGAAAGTGGCCATCTGGGGATGTGTATGGCAGTGACCACAACAGGCATAAGATGATCTTGGGGGTGCCAGCATAAATCTAGGGGTCACACAGATGGCTTGGTATAAGTTACAGAGTTCTGTGTTTTTATGTGTGTAGTATTTCACAACAGAAGGCTTACTATATCACTGAGCATAAAGCCTCTGCAAAGATAGCCGGCTGGGATGCTGGCGGTCTGGGAGTCCTCAGAAAGCACTTGGAATCTCCAGCACAGGTTGATTTGTAGATGTGGGAGGAAGCATACTCCTGCTGTGGAGTCTACATTACTGTTATTCATACACATTTAAAAGGTTGTTATTGTTTCCTAGCTCACACTTGTGTTACTCATACTTATATAATGCGTTACTCTGGTCACCCCTACAACCCTCAGTGGTCTCTGCCGTCCCTCCCAGGCCTTATTCTCTACTTTTTGCAGATTCATGACTTTTGTTTTTAATTTTTAAAATTACTTTTTCATTTTTTGTTTTACTTTTTCTTGTCCTTGAGAATTCAATACCTTATGAATAATGAAGCATCATCATTCCATCATTTCCCCCTCCCCCCTCTTCCAGTCCCTCCCAACACTGCCCCTCATTCTCCTTTGTGACAATCCACTAAGTACAATTAGTGCTGTCGATATGTGTGTCCCTATGGGGTGGGGGCATCCACTGGAGCATGGCAAATCCACCAGTGGACACAGAAAACGATGACCCTCCATTCCCCAGCAGCTACCCGCTGCCCGTAGCTCTGCAGTAAGAAATGGGGCCTGCCTGGGGCAACACTTGTGTCTGTGCAGGAATTTTCGACGGCCTCAGCCAGGTCTTATGTAGGCACTTAGGCAGGTGCTGTGAGTTGCAACCCGTTTAGTTTAACTGGCGCCATATGTATGACCGGATTGGGAATATCCATGGAACGTGGTGCAGTCAGGGTGGATACATGACTGACGACGGTGACTTCTTTTTTTCCTGAATCTGTCAGTCAAAATGAAATATTTCATTGGTGAGGAATGGGGCCTCCTGAGCCCTGGCTTGTGCCCAGCTTCTTTGCAAATTGGGGATCAAATCCCGGGCCTCACATGTTCTAGGCATGCATTGTACAATTGAGCTAATTAACCCCAGCCTCCTTGTCTGGTTTTGAGTTCCTGTTTTCCTGCAGTCACCTGCAGCTGTTATGACATCATGATGGCAGCCCTTGTGTCTTTCCCAGAATACATTTCACAACCCTTCTCCTTACCGTCCACCTCTTAGAGTTTTTCTAGCCCTCTTCCCTGTGTTCTCTGAGTCTTGTCATGGCTAAGTGACCATCTATCATTATCCTCAATATCTTACACAGCCGCCAGCCTGCATTCACCTCTGTTCACAGGAAACACAGCTTTTCAAATTTAAGTTTTACTTTATCCGTTTGGGTCCTCTTTCTACATGCATGTCTGTCTGTGCACCATGCGCATGCCTGGTGCCCCAGGAAGCTGGAAGAGAGCATAAGGTGTCATGGAGCTAGAGTTACAGATGACTGTCAGCTCCATATGGGTATGGGAGAGCACACGGAGCTCTGTGCCATCCTTCCGCCTCTGTTACTGAGTGCTGGGGTTACAGACATGACACACCCTAGCTCAGGCTGTGTTATGTTCTTCCTGGAGCTAAAAATTCTCCATTTTTTAAAAAAAATAACTTCTCTTAATGCAGAAAAATAAGTGGTTTTAAACTTTGGAAAAGTCATGTCATATTGTGACTGTCTTAGGATATACCCTGTGGACCAAGAGAATTGCTGTGAGTGGCTAACAGGAGAGTTGCTGTTGGAGGAACAGGCTCTGGGTAGAGTTTTCAGTCTGCATTGCATCCTAACAACTAGTGTCAGGTCCTTGGCATTTCATGGCCAGGATGAAGAGTGTTTTGTGGTTAGGCATCTTTAAGGATAGTCTTAGTACCTTGAACCTTCTTTTTATTTTTTATTTTGGAAATGCTTTAAACACTCTGGAACTACTAGTAGTTAACTATTAACCACTAGTAGAGCCTCATAGGGATCTATCTGTTGCTTAATTAGCATCTTAGCTAGTTGGATGTTCAGCTCTGACTGACAATGGCGGTGGCTATAGCAGTGATAAGCTATTGCAGTTAGTAGGTTCTTCTCAAGTCAGTAAACAGCCCGGGAGGCCATCCTGTAGGTCTTGGGTTGTTGTTGTTGTTTTTGTTTTTAAGGTTTATTTTTATTTTATGTGTGTGAGTGCTTTGCCTGCATGTATATCTATACATTACACATGTCTGTGAAGGCTAGTGAGGACTTCAGTCAGGTCCCCTGGAACTGGAGTGATGAGACCATTGTGAGCCTCTTTGTGAATGCTAGGAGGAGAACCCAGGCTCTCTGGAAGAGCTATTGGTGTTCTTCGCCTCTTGACTCATCTCTCCAGTGCCCTGTTCAGTGTTGTGAAGACTTAGTGATGTGAAGACTTAGTGATGTCCTTCAGGCATCAGAGCTCTGCTCTGTAAGTACATTTCACCCTGTTTGTCATAATTGATCCTTGTGGAGGAAATTTAATTATTTAAATTAAGATTCTGGCTAAGGAGAGAAGTTAAATACTAAAGAATCCCGCTTTGTTGGGTAGGGTTATCATTGACTACAAACCACAGAAATAGGTAGATTGTGTTTCACCCTTGAAGAGGTCGTACTTTGTAGGATGGTATTTCCCCTGTGGAAGAAACATGACAGATGCTCTTCTGGGCTCAGGGCTCCATGGGCTGCTGGGCTGAACAAAAGTCAATGGCTGTGCACTACTGTCAGAGCATGGTGATTGCTTACCGAGAGGTGCTGCTTGTCAATAACGTTTGGCTTGTGTTGAACAAAATCATGTAAATGGTGGATGGCAAGAGTGTGCTTTTTTTTATTTATTTGTTTTTTTTTTGCAGTTTTATGAAAACAGCAGAGTGTAATATTCAAAGTGGCTATCTACTCAGTTTCTTCACTTTATAGTTAAGCAACTTAAACTCAGATCCTGGTGCTCTGAGGGGGTTATCGATTTGAGGGGTAGCCCTCCAAAGAGGAAGAAAGGGGTCCCGATTTCATTGACCTGGAAAGGGTCATGGATCTGGGGTCAGTTAGTCTCTGTGTGCTCTCTGAGCTGCACATAGCAGCTTCATCTTCTGCATCTTTGTTTTTAGAACTCTAAATATCCAGAGAGAATGCAGATTGCTAATTATTGGTTATATAAGGATGGGCTGCCAGATACATTACTGTATTCTTTGTCTCATGCGAGAGCTTGGTGTGGATTTGCTAAAGGTCATTACACATAGATTGTAGGTATACATATTTATATTGCAAATAGTTCTAGTATTTGTTCCTTGGTAGAACAAAATAATTGTTTTTGTTGTCTTTAAATATTACTTCTGTAATTTGGGTATGTTTTTTTACTTGGTATATTGTTTTATTTACTGATTTTTTATTTGTGCATGTATATAGTGTGCATGCATGAATATGTGCATGTATGGGAAGGCTGCAGGCAACCTCCTCAGTGCCCTAGTGCTGGCTGCCCTCCTCCTCAGTGGCCCAGTGCTGGCTGCCCTCCTCCTCAGTGGACCAGTGCTGGCTGCCCTCCTCCTCAGTGGCCCAGTGCTGGCTGCCCTCCTCTTCAGTGGCCCAGTGCTGGCTGCCCTCCTCCTCAGTACCCCAGTGCTGGCTGCCCTCCTCCTCAGTACCCCAGTGCTGGCTGCCCTCCTCCTCAGTGCTCAGTGCTAACTGCCCTCCTCCTCAGTGCCCCAGTGGTCTGACTGCCCTCCTCCTCAGTGCTCCAGTGGTCTGACTGCCCTCCTCCTCAGTGCTCCAGTGGTCTGGCTGCCCTCCTCCTCAGAGCTCCAGTGGTCTGACTGCCCTCCTCCTCAGTGCCCCAGTGGTCTGGCTGCCCTCCTCCTCAGTGCCCTAGTGGTCTGACTGCCCTCCTCCTCAGTGCTCCAGTGGTCTGACTGCCCTCCTCCTCAGTGCCCCAGTGGTCTGGCTGCCCTTCTCCTCGGTGCTCCAGTCGTCTGGCTGCCCTCCTCCTCAGTGCTCCAGTCGTCTGGCTGCCCTCCTCCTCAGTGCCCCAGTGGTCTGACTGCCCCCTCCCCGGTGCTCTAGTGGTCTGGCTGCCCTCCTCCTCAGTGCCCCAGTGGTCTGACTGCCCCCTCCCTGGTGCTCCAGTGGTCTGAATGCCCTCCTCCTCAGTGCCCCAGTGCTGAGTGCCCTCCTCCTCAGTGCCCCAGTGCTGACTGCCCTCCTCCTCAGTGCTCCAGTGCTGACTGCCCTCCTCCTCAGTGCTCCAGTGCTGAGTGCCCTCCTCCTCAGTGCCCCAGTGCTGACTGCCCTCCTCCTCAGTGCTGGGGTTGCAAGCCTGTGCCTCTGTATCTGGGTTTGTTATGTGCATTCTAGGACTAGAACCCACTCCCCATGCTGTAAGGCAAGGACTTCACTGA
This sequence comes from Mus caroli, assembly GCF_978045245.1. NCBI lineage: Eukaryota > Metazoa > Chordata > Mammalia > Rodentia > Muridae > Mus > Mus caroli. Next base: position 79,084,195 of record NW_028227270.1, on the reverse strand, counting down.
CTTATCTCTCCATCTCTTTATTACTACTTTGATGCCTTTCTTTTCACAGGACAGGGTCTTCATTGTACTTACCGAGGCGAAGCCTGCCCACACTCTTAGTTTTAGGAAACACAACTCTTTCCTCCCTCCTGTCCTCCCTCCTGTCCTCCCTCCTGTCCTCCCTCCTGTCCTCCCTCCTGTTTCCCTGTGTGTGAATGCAGGCATGTCATGACATGTATGTTGAGGTCACAGAACTCTGGGTGTCATTGTCATGTCACCTACCTTGCTTGACACAGAGCCACTTTGATACTCAATGTTGCGTATGCTAGGCTAGCTTGGCCTGCAAACTTTCAGGGACTCTTCCTCCCATCTCAGTATAGGAGCACTGCGATCTAAGTGCATGTTAGCATCCCTGGCTTTCAGTGGGTCCTGGGGATTTGTGCTCATGTCTCCACACACTCGTGGGAAACACTTTATTCTCTGAGCCACTTCCCAGTCCACAGGTAGTGTCCTTGCTTCTTTTCTCCCCTTTTTTATTCTTTGAGAACTTTGTATGATGTGTTTTGATCATGGTTACCTCCATCCTCCCAACTCCTTCTGGATCCACCACCTTCCCTACTCACTCGCACCCAGTCCTTTAGTCTGTGAGATGAGCCACGGTTAGTGGCACCTCTTTCTCTTTACCTGAGCCTTACAGTTTTATGTTGTGTGAGGTAAAAGATGGTGTCTCGCTTGTATTTGCCTTTAGCTGGGAATGGCCTGCTCATCCTTGGCTCTCAGGGCATTGCCTGGGTCTGACCTGTGCTCACCAGCTGCTTTCCCCATGAAGGGGGTTCCCATGGTTGGGCTTTACTACATTTTCCGCCATATTCACCCGGTGGCTCTCCCAGGCTGCACTCGGAGTTTGTTCATGGAGCGTTTTTATTATACAGAAGGTATATCTATATCACCTATGTCTGTATCTGTGTATGGGGGGGGGGTTGGTATTTTCTTGTCCTAATCATGCAATTACCTACATACTCTTTTAAAGCTTCTAATTTGTTCCTTTTTGTTCTTCTCTTATTACATATTTTAAAACATCTTGTCTCTGACATCATTTCTTCTTATAATACTGTATCATACCTTAGCTATTAGTATTTTCTCCCTCCTTTCAGGACTATATCAAATTATACATTGCATGAAACCTTGAATTTAACATAATGGTTAATTTTTCGAGGAGTGGTCCCTGACAGCCGCCATGCAGAAATGCGTGGTGTATTAGTTTACTTCGAATGAGGTCCTGTTGATGCATTGCTGGGCCAGGGTTACCACAGGAGTCTCTTAGTGGGCATTAAATTCCGAAAGGGATAGATGTGGCTTACACATCTCTTAATCTTTCCTTTAAATCTGCTTTTTGATTCCCAAGGTTCTAGTTTTGCCAACTGTCTTTACAGCTGATCACCTGGGCAGATGCATGTGGGATGCTCCTGTGTGTGCCCAAGTGTGTGCGTGTGACAGTGCTTCCCACTCGTGTGTGTGCACAAGTGTGCGAGTGTGACAATGTGCTCGTGTGACAGTGCTTCTCATTTCCTGGTAGGTCTCAGTTCCATGAATGGCTTCTCACCAAACCGTGCTGCTTACTGGGCCATGAATTGTACTCTGGATGTGTTTTGATAGAGTGTCCTAGGCTTCCTGGAATTTCTGGTGACTCTGTATTTGTTCCTGAATGCCAGTGCCAATGTAGTGTTTATTTTAACCAGAAATTCCCAGAGCATTGCTTGTCACAGTAACCTGTGGGGCAGGCAGGTCTCAGGGCTGCCGGAAGGGGAGCGAGGATGAGAACACAGGGCAGGGCAGTTGTATTCAGGGACACTGGAGTATCCAACAGCTTTAAGCAGTTATTTTCTGTGTTCCATGGGAGTCAGTGAGTACTGTGTCTGATGCACATGTTGTGTGTCATCTTAAAGCGGCGCCATTAAAAGCCCCTGTGAAGGCACCATTGAAGTGAGTGGTAGCCAGGGAAAGCGGGAGTTTAGCTTTATGAATGAGAATACTTTATAATGAGTATTATCTTGAGCAAATTTATGTGCTTAATAAGCTGACCAATTGTATGATTTTTTTTTTAAAAGAAAAAATTTCTAATTTGTAAATAAAAAAGTTAGCTGAATTTTACAAGAGTAGCATTGTGATTAGGGATGTGGTGAGCACAGAGGTGTCACATCCCTGGGGAGCTTTGCCATTGCCCCCATCCTGGAAGTCTGCAGTCAGGACCGAGAACATCCTCTGCTTGCCACTAGTGTCACTTAGGAACTTGCCTGCTTCCTTTACCTCCGAGCCTTCCCAGAAGCCATGTCTACTCTGCTGCCTTAGAGGCTTCTGTTTATTTCCTGATTCACAGGCTTCTGTGGCTACCTACTTAGGTGAGCTGCTGAGAGCAACAGACTAACGGGATCAGCGAAGTGGTGAGGGGCGGTGTGGAGCTTGGCTCTGTCCCTAGCTCTGGTCTTAGGCAGTTTATTTGCACACCACTTGATCAGAAAACTGTTTGTCCTAGTGAGTATGTGGACCCGAGTAGATCCATGATCATGGAAGCAGCAGGTGGCACCTGTGTCTTGGAAGGAACAAGAGGTTGCTGAGAGTGTGGAGAACCAGGATACTGTGTTCCACCCAAAGTGGTTGGTAGCTTTGGAAATATCCAGTTAAGCAGAGAGAATATGGAAATTTGAGTTTTCTGTTGACATGTCAGAGAAAATGGTTATGTTCCTATATTCTATTTAACAGTTCATGGGCTGAGTGTGTTCTTATGGGTGCTGACAGGGTGGAGGGCTGGCCAAGAGCTACTTGGAACCCAGTGGAGCACAGTAAGGATAGTGGTACCTGAAACTAAGCAGCAGGCTCCGCCTGGAGCAGGCCATTGATTTCTACAGTAAATTTATGTTGTGTAAAGTCATGGTAATAAAGGGTACCCATCTGTGGTAAGGGAATCTTGGCTGGCAGTGATTATCAAGGAGAGATTGTTAGCTTGGCCATAGCACATAAACACCTTTTTATAATACATCTCAAACCTGATTTATTAACAATTAAAACCATGTTATAACTTCAACACTTCGTGCCTGTTAAAATGCTCTCTACCACAACTGTGGTGGTGCCAACATGCCTAGTAAAAGTGTGCTCGTATTTCCAAATGCTGGTTGTTGCCTTCCACACTTATCTATTTGAAACTGAGCAGGTAATTTGTTTGTTTGGTTGGTTTTTTTTTTTGTCCTTAAAGTTTCTTTTTATGAAGAAATGTGACTTTTGGCTGGATGTCGTGCATCTTTTATGCAGCGTCCCTCCTTAGCAGTTACCAGAGGGAGCATTTCAGAGATCTCATTTATTTTGGAGGCTCATTCTTCCCTTCCATTTAAGCCTTCTGTCCACATCCTGTGGCGTGTTGGTCCCTACTGTAAGGTAGGTGTTGGAAGCTTTAGGCCTCAGTCAGTGGCTGACAGAACACTGGAAGAGTAGAGTTCTAGCTTTTGGGTTCCAGAGCCTACACTTGTTGCTGCTGCACTGAGCAAGCTGGGGACACAACATGCAGACCTTGGCCATACTTTATAAATCAGTAAGATGACATGGTTTGGGAGGCCTACAAGGTGTAGGTAATACATTTTTTTAGTCTAGGTGTGAAGTGTAGCCTTCACAGCTTCAGGCCAGCACACAGATACTTTGCCGGGCTGTGGCTGGAGCAAGCAGGAGGTTACCTGCTTTCCCAGCAGGTGCAATAGTGGATTTGGAAGGCATCCTTGAGTACACGGAAGAAACCGATGTAGCTGAATGCTTAACTTTATGACGAACTCCATGCTGGGTGTGTCTCAGGTGCTGCTTGTTCCAGCTGCCATGGCCACAGTGCTTACTCAGGAGCATGGCTTGTGACACACACACCTCATGGCACTCACTTGGGTCAGCCTCCCCCCTTCATTGGGTGTGGTGGCTGAGGGAGGGTGCTTCCCTTTGTTTATACCTTGAAGTGCTGGAGGCCCCATTGCCAAGGCCTGGGTTGCTGCAGATGGCCAGATGGGAATGTCCTCTGCGTCCTCGGTTCTTAGCAGTCCAGAAGAGCTTCTCTACCAGTCTGGAAAGAACATCAGTGTGCTGTGGTGCTCCTGGCAAATGTCCGTCTAGAGCAGCGGCCTCTCCCTTTCACAAGGAAGCAGCACCTACTACGGAGCCAGTCTGGAGACCCGTGTGCTTGACTCTCATGCTGTGTGTAGCAGTTGGCTGCTGCTCCGCACTTTAAAATAACCGCTCTGACATTTTTGCCCTTAGACATCTTTAAGCTTTCCTTTAGTTAGGCATCTCCATTTTGTCCAATTCTTGAACCTCCTTTGAAAGGTCCTGGGGACTCCATGATAGAGCAAATGGGCCTTACTGGGGTTTGAGGCTGACGGTGACAGGGTCTCTTGGTGCTGTTCATGACTACAGCATGTTCCAGAGGTCTCCTGAGCTGCATTTTAGATAAAGAAAGAAACCTGCTTGAACAAAGGCCCATGCCTCCTGGGGATCAAAGGCTCATTAGGATGGAGAGGAGATGCTTACCTCCTCAGTAGTCCAGTTGTCTCCAAACCCACGGGCTCTGCAATCCCCCACATGCCAGCATCTTCCATCAGAGCTTACTTTTTTGTTTTTTATTGTTATCAGGATGTTCTTGTGATTCCTAGGATATTTATATACATGCAAAGACAGCCTGTTGCTAATGGTGCCTATTTGGAAATTCGATTAAGTTCTAAGTTGCAATGTTTGCTTTTTAAAAATGTCTGTGTAGGCTGGATATGGTAAGCCACACCACTGTAGGTAAGACTGCCTGTAATGCCATTATTTGGCAGTCTGAGACAAGTGTAAGAGCAGCCTGGGCTATGTAGTAAGTCTCTGTCTCACTAAACCAAATCAAACTAAACTTAAAAAAAAAAAAAGAGTATTGTTCCGGTTCATCTGAATAGCTTTAGGGACTGCAGCCCGGTAGTTTTCTTCTAACATTATTTAGGAAAAATAGTCTCCTCTGGGTTTGAGGAGTGACATTCACTTGTTTTGTGAGATCTTTAGCCAGCTCATTAGCGATGCTGTTCCTTGTGCATGTGTGTGCATGTGAGCATGCATGTATGTGTGTGTGCATGTGTATGTGCATGTAATGTTGATTGTATAGTGAGCATGCCAGCTGCTCAGTACAGTTTATCCTGTATTAGTAATGTAAAATATAGAGCGTGTTCAGTGTGATGAGGGGCTTTAGACTGCAGAGTCTAACCAGCCCTAGGGATCCAGAGGAGCAGAGCATCTGTGATGAAGGTCTGTGTGTGGAAGGGGCACAGTTTATTCTCCCAGCCTAGTTAGAGTCAGAGCGTGTATCTGAGCTGCAGGAAATTCAGTGACATAGGCACTACTTAGTATGGTGTTGACATGTCGGTATCTTAGGAGAATGTGGCAATGTAAGCTTAGTGGATTTCCCTTAGGGAGCCCTTGCTTCTCCTTAAGGTGAAGGTCCACACCTTCCTGTTGGCACAGGCCTTCTCCTCAGTCCTCTGAACCAGATCTCTGTTTGCACCCCTCCTCAGTGCTTCCTGTCTCAGACTGGACTGCTGGCTCTCTCAGAGCTTGGGGTGCCAGCGTGAGGTTGAGTTTTGTTTCGTAGCTTGTCCTGATGGTAATTACGCTGCTTCCTTCATTGGAAGCCATCCAATGTTGGAGTGGCTTCATTTCGAGTCTCTAGCGTCTTGGATGCATCTCTCTCATTATTTAGAACAGGTGCGTGTCATAAGTAGCAAAGGTGGGTTTCAGTCTGTGACCTCTGGTGAATGCTGCTTTTGTGTAGGAAGGAGGAGAGGTGGAGGGCTGACTTACCTGTACCGTGAAGTTATTTACAGACTAATTCAGTAGGTGGGTTCCTAACTAGTACACTTATTTGTTCCTGGCAAAGTTGAGTTGTCATAGTAAATAAACTTTATTTTTCCAGCATGCGTTTACTTGGGACTTGAATCTTTTATTTTTTATTTCTTTTAATACTGCGTAATGAAGGAATGCTTCTTTTGGGACATTTTGCTTTTTTTAGATGTCACTTAGGGAGTTGGAATTTGATCTGGTTTATATCATTGGATGAGGGTGGAAAGCCAGGAGGTTTTCAGCAGAAGCGCGCTGTGCTTGGCCCTCGATGCTGCTGAACTTATTCCCCGCTGTGCTGTAGGCTGGGCCAGGAGGCTTCGAGCTGTCTGTGTTCCACCAGACCACACTACCTACCTACCCCAAGCTCAGGGTTGCTTCATCCAGCACCCTAGCAAGAGAAAACCGTGGTGAGACTTCAAATTCCAGCTCTGCCTACCCTGTCAGTGTGCTACAGTGTTAAGAATTGCTACCCTCACGTGTGAATGAGGAGAGCATTGCCGTCTGCCACTTGTGGGCACTAGAAAGATTAAAGTTGTCTGTGGGGCTGGCAGGTAAAGCCTGGCACTGGTTGCCTTTGTTTCTGGGCTTATTCGGTTCTTGATCCTCACCTATCCCCCACCCCATAACTTCTAGTCTTACTCTTGGATCTCCCTTTGCTCCGAAGAACAGTTTGATCCTCATGAGGCCTGGAGGGATGGGCTGACTCATTCACTAATATATTTGAATATTTGGCCCTTACTTGTTCATCTGTGTGTTTATGTCACAACTTAATACAATTTTCAGGTTTTTTTTTTTTTTTTTTAGAAATAATTAAATATTTTTATTTTATAATTCTTTAAGATATTTCTGGAGTAGAATCTAGAAAGAAAAATACTGCTAAGGAAACTAGCTTTTATATTGGGTTTCTCCCTACCAATAAGTATCCACTTAAAACTTATGACTTATGCTGCTTTTTAGAAGTAAATAAGTAATAAAATTTAAGACAGGTTTCACTATGTAGCCTTGACTATCCTGGAACTGACTGACACTTGTGATCCACCTGCCTCACTTTTAAAAGTGTTGGAATTACACCTATGTAAGTCCACATCTGGCTTATTTTTAATTTTGTATTTTCTTTGTGTATGCATATATATGTATATACAAACATATATGCTATGTTTATAGGTAAAATGTAACTGCAGTGTATGGTCTCTCTCTCTCTCTCTCTCTCTCTCTCTGTATGTGTGTGTGTGTGTGTTTTATATTCCATGGGGAGAAAACCTATCGAATTGCACTTATGTGCTAGGGTGCACACTCAAGCCACTGTTTCTCTCAGGCAGAGCAGAATTATGGGAAAGAGTGGAACATGATTGGATATCACTACAATTGCTAAGAGATGGAAGCCTTTGTTGTTAGTGTTTAACATTTGTAAACTCTTGGTTAGCTGTTGCCCCCACCCCAGCCCCCCATCACACTCACCCGCAGAGTGGGGCAGTCCTAGGAGAGAGCCCCTCCCTGCAGCTTCCTGCAACCGTCTTTTCCTATAAGCTGGCCCTCACTGATAGGAGAAAGGCAGCCTCTGTTTCAGAATGAGTTCAAGCCCTGTGTGGGGACTTTCCAAAGGAGAGTGGGTTGCCCTAGAGAGAGCTCAGCATTTGGTACATCTAACGCAGGCAGGCCTCTAGGCTGAGAACAGAGTTTGGAAACTCCTGACGCTGGTTTGTGCCTGGCTTGGGATTAGAAATCAATGTCGTTCAGGTGGAACAGGAACTAGGTTTATCCATGACAGAGTAAACTCACCTAGTTTATGTTCATTACTGAAGACATGCCTAAGAAGCTCAGGAAGTGTCTGAAAGGGCTTCAGATGGCTTTTGTAGCACATGCATTGCCACCATTGAAAGTTGTAATCTATAAAACATGAGCATCTTTTTATAAAATGCCCATTGTATATGAAGTAAGTACAGTTATCTGATGTCTGTGCACAGGACATTATTTGATGAGGTTTTTCTTTTCTTTTTTTATTTGGAGACAGGGTTTCTCTGTATAGGCCTGGCTGTCCTGGAACCAGGTTGGCCTTGAACTCAGATATCTGCCTGCCTCTGCCTCCCAAGTGCTGGAATTAAAGGTGTGTGCCACCACGCCTGGCTATTTGATGAGTTTTAAAAAGTTAGCATTTCTGAAGGTGGTGGCAGGTGCTAATACTAATTGTCTGTCTCCTGCGATCCATCCGTGGTCTCAGAAATCAGAACTGCCTTTTGAGATGAACCTAAGATGTCTTTCTTTGTCAAGAACCAGAAATGAACCTCAGATCGCCCTTGTCACACTCACTGTATTATGTTGTCTCAGCTTGCTCCCTCCTCTTGTTCTTTAGCGTAACACAAGGGATTCCTCTCAGGTGGGTCACTTGGTGACCCTTTAGGCCCCAGTAGCAGCCAGTGCAATGATGTAGCCATTGGTGCTGAAGTGGCTGGGAATGTTGCCCTAAGAAGACCAGGGCTCAGAACTTGACCTCGAGGGATGAAGTAAAGATCTCATTACCACATCTTTGAAAAAATTGGGGTTTTCATTGTTAGAAAAACTACACTTCCTGTAGCTGGACTAAATGCCTTTATATTTTGCAGCTTTAAGGATTTCATTTTAAACTACATGTGTATTTACATGCCTGTTTGTGGGTATGTGCATAGGTGTGCAGGTGCCCAAGTGGGTAAAAGCCGTCAGATGCCCTCGAACTGGATTTACAGATGATGGTGAGCCTCCTGACATGAGTGCTAGGAACCAACCTCAGGTCTTCTGCAAGAGTGTTCTGTGCTCTAAACCACTGAGCCCGCCCACCTGACTCCAGCACCCGCCCCGCAGATCAGGAGACTTTCTGTGCAGCTGCTTTAATCCACATGTCCTCAGAGGTGGCAAGGGTGTCTCTGCAGGGACCTATTTCCCTTGGTGTTCCGGAACCCAGTGTGAGAGACAAGGTGCATGGTTCCTTACTGAGCTCTACCGTGGTGTGTGCACAGGACTGTTTGGTGCTCTGTCTAGTCAAATTGTACTGAGTCTTTAAAAAAATTGTATTCTCACTGACAGTTTCTGGTTCCCTGGAAAGTTGTGTTTCCTGTTGTAAGGTTTGTGGAAGGTCAGAGCAGCAGCAGCAGTGGACAGATGTGAACAGTGAGGAGAAGAGGCCCATGGGAAGGGAAGCACCAAGTTCAGTGAGTCCGCCATGCTGCATGCTGACAGAGCAGCATACAGTGCCTGCCTGTCTCCTGCGGAGAGACCAGCAGAGGAGTCCCAAGCCCTCCCTCACTAGGCACTGGCTCACAGTGAAGAGGCTCTAAGGGGCTTAGAAAAGGGAGAACCTTGCCTTGATTACAGCCAGGGAAGCAGCAGGGTGCTGCGGCTGAAGGTTATGTGTGTATGTCTGGAGAGAGAAGAACAACGAGTTTCCTTTTGAGGCCCTATCAGCTCCCCTGCAATGAGGAAGGCATGGGAATGTAGGAGAGAAACCGCTGTGCTGGCCTGTGGCTTTCAGCCTCAGCACAGATGCAGTGGGGTGAGCATCTTGATACCAGCACACTACTTGTTGGCTATTTAAGGGCAACATTATTCTTTTTCTCTGATGAGGCTTCTCACTAGAACAGTAACATTTAAGGGGTGTACGTTTTCATTAACCTCACGCAGAAATGTGAACTCCCAATGGTTAGTACCAGGAAAATGGGTCATCTTGCCTTTTCTTGTCCAAGGAGAGAGAACTGCACTTGAAAGCTAATGGCTTTTGTGTTCTCCTAGCTCTCAGCTCTCAGCAGTGTATAAAAAGTGCCTTTCTGCATTCATTTACTTTCATCTTTCAATGTTGGTGGCAGTCTGAAGTGTTCTATAGTGTTAGACTTGCTTCAGTCATTTGCCTGAGGACCCCCTAAAAAACTAGCTTGATCTGAGTGAGGGTTTGTGCTTTAGGAAGAACAGTATGATATCCGTCCTCCCTCCGTGGCAGAAGAAATGACTGTGTGTTCATCTATATTCATTGAAGAAGAATTGGAAGATCATATACTCACAAGAATCGGTCATTCATAATAGTTCATGTATATGTATATACATGAAGCTACATGTGCATCGTATACATAAACACTTGCACATATGTGTAAAAATATGTGCATATGTGTGTAAATGTGTAAAGTGTACAGCACAGCTGACATGGTGTGGTATGGCACACTTTTCTGGTTTCCCTCACTGTTCCTGATGACTGCTATTTCCAGTGCTACTACAGTGGCCTCATGGTGCTGTCACATGACCACAGTACCTGGCTGTAACTAGGCGATTTCATTGTGTCTGATTGATACTGTGGAACCTTGCTATTTCCCCTCCTTTTATAGTTAACATGCATGATTTAGTGAGGTGCATTTTTCTTATCAAAAAAAATACCAATTTTCTTTTCTTCTTCATTAGAAGTCTGAGCATTTGGGGCCTGCATACATTTTTGTTGTTGCTTTTAATAATATCTGTCTTGCAATAACTTCAAGGAAAAATTACCATCTTAAATACTAGATTTAGGACTGTGTTTATTTTGCCTTGGCAGAGCTGTGGGTAGAAGCGAGGCTGTCTGCACTATTGTCAGGTGAGGTAGTGCTGGGTGCTTCTCCAGTTGAACACCACCCTTATTGGCCTCCGTCTTCATGCTTAATTCACGTTTTCATGATCTGGTCTCTCTGCTGGGGATACTATGTAGGGCGGGATGTGAATTTCTGCAGTGCTGCTGCCTCCTAGGAGGGTGTGATATTTGATAATTATATATATCATTATAAAATCATATTTACAATGAACATTGATAACCAAAGTTACAGTATACTATGGGATATATATTTAATAAATCGGAAAAGAAAGAACTACAACTAGAACACTTATTGTTACGCTAGAGAAGTGGCTGAGTTGGTAAAGTACCTGTCAGTCAGGCACGAGAACCTAGTGCCCAGGCAGAAGAGCTAGGAGTGGTAGGCAGCAGTCAAGCTGATCCTTGGAGCTCATTGGCCTATTCGCCTAAGCGGTGGGGAGCTACTGGTTCAGTGAGAGACCTTGCCTCAGAAGATACGACAGAGAGGTATTGATGAGAAAGCATTGTCTCTGGCCTCCACATGCACAGACATACAATGTACACAGACACACACACACACACACACACACACAGACACCCTAAAATTCTTTGCTAGCAAAATCTATTGTTTATTCACTTACTTATTTACAAATAACATTGTCTCTTTATATAACCAAATAGGTCTCAAACTCATTGTCCTTCTTGCTCAGCCTTAGAAGTGCTGGGATTATTGTTTCTAATTAAAGTAGAAGTCTGAGTGTTGTTACCTGAGGAGTTGCCACAAATCAGAAGACACAGCATGAAATTTTATTCTTTCAATCTATCTATTTTATCTGCCTGCCTGTCTGTCTGTCTGAAAATGTGTAGTGAGTAGGGCTGGAGAGATGGCTCAGAGGTTAAGAGCACTGGCTGCTCTTCTGGAGGACCTGGGTTCTATTCCCAGCATCCACATGGTGGCTCACAGCCATCTGTAATTCCAGACCTATGGAATCTGATGCCCTCTTCTGGCCTCCACAGGTACTACATTTACAGGGCGCTTAGACTTTTATACAGTCAAAGCACCCATATACATAAAGTAAAGTGAAAAACAAATTAAGCATGTAGTATGCAGGACAAACAATCTCTAATTCTTTGGTTTGAATATTTGGTTTCTGGACTGGACTTAGTTTTTGTTAAAGCTATTACATCTCAGAGTATAAACTGAGTTGTTTCTGTCAGCATCCTAGATTTGAGGAGAGAGATTTTACTGCAATAATTACAAGGCTTTTCTGTGCTTACAAAACAAGTTAGCCAAAATTAGCAACATGGCCAAAGTCAGTGTATCAAGCTCATAAAGCCCAGAAAAAGACAAGCATCCTCTGAGACACTACTGTTCATCAGCTGGCACGGAGAGGGGACAGATGGGGTAGTGCACCCTGGTCGGGCGCTGTGGAGCAGTCGTGCAGAGGGAGGGAGCCTTGTCACTGGCACCTTTTGTTACACATCCAACTGCTGAAGTCTTATGTGGGTTAAGAAGACTGGGCAGTTGTTCTGGGAGGTTAGATTAAACTTGGAGCAGTTTCAGGAATATGTTACCCCTGCTACACTGTGGGTAGATGGTCCATGTGCCTGCAGACAATTTGACCCAATATTTTATTATGTACAAAAGCAAGGATGGGTGTACACACACACACATGCACACACTCACGCACATACTTTTTAAAGAGGATGTGAAGGTAGGAGGAGAGGAACATGGGACATGGAGGTGTGACAGTGAAGTGGGAATTTGATCAAAATAAAATGTATTCTTATTTGCAAGGGAGACAAATTGAAGGTTGACTGCATGTGACTGAGTGGAGTAACCCAGGGTGAAATGGCTTCATAGTGTGTGAATCCAGCTGTGTGGCACTTAGGAACTGGTAACCTATGGAGACAGTAACCCGGCAGGCTATGGAGAAGGAGAGAGACATGGCAGTGCACAGAGGATGTTAGGGAGGGGAAGCTGTTCTGTACGATGGGCACCAATGCTGCTGAAGTGCAATCCACAGATCACATCAGGAGTTCTGGGTGTGGTGATGGTGACACTCAGTTTAGGCTCTTTGAGTGGCAGATGATCCACTGTGGGGCTGATGTCTAGATTCTGACAGTGGGGGGAGTTCTTGTGGTATGGGGGTGTATAACAACTCTACTTTCTAAACAAATTTGCTGTCAATCTGAGACTGCTCTAAAAAACAGTTATTCATAAGGGATTCGTATTTTGATGACTTTGATTTCTGGATCTGGGACACTCAGCCTAGTAGTGTACAAATACTGACTTTAGTGGGATGGCCCACAGTCGTGCACAGTTACACAGTGGGCACAGCTGATATTCTGGGCATAGGCTTTCTATAGTTCTGGAAATGATTTGTGCTGACCTACTATTTGCCCCGACCTACTAGGTGTTTCACCCAGAGCAAGTTGGGACTTCTTACCATTGTCTTGCTTTGCTCTGTCTATGCAGTGAGTATATATTGTGGGTATATATTTATCTAACGTCAAACCATCCTTAGATGCAAGTGATATTTTCACCACTATATATATTTTAAATCTATGAATGTAGTTGTTTTTATAATAAAACATTCATAGTTTTAAAATATTAATTTTATCTAATTTTATTATTGATATGTCTCCCAAACCAGCGGAGTTACTGTCCTTTGGAAGACAAGGATTTATTGCTAAAGAGAGACCTTCATGCTTGAACTGCTTGGCAGTTCACCTGTCTTTAACAAACAAGTCTCCTTCTCGTCCTCTACCACGTCGTCTGTGCTCTAGGAGATGGGAGTGCTGCTCATCTCTGTGTCTCACAATCCACCGTGAAAGAACGGGAGGTTATCTCAACTTTTCTTCTCTTTCTGTCCTCCAAGGCTTGTAGGAAGCAGGTCCCAGAACAGCTAGTCTGCTGCTTAGCTGTCGGAGGTGGGCTTCCTGCCCTGGGTACTCTGATTGGTAGCAGGTTGTTCAGGGTGCTCCTCTCCTTCTGAGTTGATGAGAATGACGGATGGAAATGTTAGTCTGGGGCCGGGAGGAGGAGTGGGAGGAGTAACTCTTTCCTCGGATGCGTCTCAGTAATCAGTAGGAAAATGTGGTAAATGTGGAGTTGAAAGCTTCTAAGTCCCTGAAGTCAGCATGGTGAATTGTCCCTTCTCTTTCATGTGTGTGAGCTAGGAGGAATCTGGAAATCGGACAATTCCCATCTGTTTCAAACTTTGCCTTTGTACCTTCAAGGGTCACATGCATAGATTCAGAACCAGAGGTCCTGAAAATGCCGCAGTAATGTTAGGCTCTAGCCTGATGGCATAGGCCAGTGCTATACTGCCAGAGACTTGGGAAATGTGTGTAGCTTATCTATGTTAGCATATGAATACAATATTTCGTGGGAATACTAAAAATGTAGTTTTCTTTAAATAGCATTCACTCAGTCAGTCATGTGCTTAGAAAAACGGAAAAACTCCAGAGCACGTTTGCAAAGCCTATGATGGTGTCAGTCCCACAGCAGGCCACCCCTGAGTTGCCTGTCTCTTTTGAACTTGATGCACAAATAAAATTCTAGAATTATTGATCTTGTAGTTGAAAGGAAGGCTGTAAGACATTCAGTTAAGATTTTTTTTGCCATTTCTCATGGTAGAGTTATAAAAGTGAAGAAGATCTAGTCCTTGCCCTTATAATCTAGCATGGAAGATAGTATCTGAACAAGTACCTTGTTTCTGAGTATTGAGCTCTGGAAATTGAGCCCTTGGGTAGGAGCTGGACAATCTGTGTGCACAACAGGCTGGGCATGCAGGGCAGTTCCCTTCAGCTCCATGAGGTGGCTGCTGCTGGGATAGTGAAGGACAGGCTGCACTGCGTGTTGCGTGGCTGGGAAGAGCTTCCGGTGTGCATGCACTATGTGTGTACACAGCTCACTCTATGCAGCTGGCAGCTGTGTGTAATACGGTCTGGCTCTCGGCCTCAGCATTTGGGGGCATGTGGTAGGAGCTGGGGTATTGGAAGCAGAGCAGTTAGTAATTTAAGTAATTTGATCTGAGTATGTCACTGTGTTATCTGAACTAAGGTGTGCCTGCTCTAGACTCAGGGTGAAAGTCTGGCTCCTTTCGTCATGCTGCACCAGTCTCCTTCACTTCTCTCAGATGCTCTGCTTGGAACGTGAACCTTAGAAACACCCGCATCCTTCCCTTTGTTTCCCTGCAGCCTGGTCTGGTTCCAGGGTTGGTCACATTTTGCTTTTGTCTCTTGATTCTGCTCTGGTCCGATCATCCTGGTATCCTGCTGAGGGTTAGTAGGCCAGGCTGGCCTTGGCTACTTGAGAGGTATCTTCATGGCCCCGAGTGACCCTCCTACCTCTCCCCAGGTGTCACAGTGCCCAGCACATTGATAGGACTTCATAAATGCTTATGGAATAAGTAAATGAAAGTTTTGTTTTTATGTTATTTTATAACGTATGTGTATGCATGTGTGTGTAAACGAACTATTCTGTTATTGATTTACATGGATGCACTCCAACTTGTGCTCTCTTTAAAAATATGTTTTTAGAGGTTATTAAAACCACTATTTAAGTTTGCCTCATGCTTTTTCAGTTACAATCCTTACTTTGAGATGACCAGATATTTAATAACAATGTACAGAACTTTATATTTTTTGTTGTAATATGTAGATTACAACATATCCCAGTGTGCCCCCAGCTGCTCAATCACTTATTAACGTGATGTGTATTTGGGAACCTGCCACTGTGATTCTTCTGTAGCCATACAAAGCAGACACCAGTGTTGTCTTTAAATACATATCCAAGACATGAACTTAAACAGTTTAAATACAAAGTATTAAAGGGGTTTCTGATCATTTGAGATCTCTATGTGATTCTTACTAGATAACAGACTAGTTGTTCAAAGAACAATTAAAAATAACTTGACTTTTCTAAATAAATGCCAGTCTCCAAAGGAGGCAGTATATATTGGATACGGTTGGCTTGGGATCATTCTAATGGATGGTCAAGGTCCATCCATTGTTTCCTTCTCTAGAGCCAAATTGTGGCCTAGCTAAATCTTAAAGGACTCTTATCTAGGAAACCAGATATACATAGGGTCTTGCAGAGAGATGGAATTGGGAATCAGGACTCAGTGGAACACAGTCATCTCTGGATCTTCTATCAGCTTATGAAAGAGGTCAGACAAATGCATTTTTAATTCTGATTTTCCAAAGTTTAGAAAGGTGTTTGAAAACAGAGACCAAGGAATTCGTAGCTGTTACTTTAAGAAGGAAATTAAGTCTGGAGGGAAAGCGGCTGTTATGACTGCTGACATCTGTGGCCTCCTTTCATTTGCGTAAGAGGTGGACTGGCTTCTCTGTGGCTGCGGTTGCCATGGAGAGGTAGTGGGGGAGGACTCCCAGGACTGCAGCCTGCCAGCCAGTGAGCCACAGAGCTGCTTCTCAGAGTGACTGAAGGGGCTGGGAGCTCAGGTGTGCCAGCACACAGATAATGAGGATGGCTGACCTGCCACGGCTGGTAACGTGACTGTGCACATACCCTGGGTGTGACGTGTGTGCAACTGCCTGAGGTTCGATATGTGAATGGAGAAGCCTGTGTTGTTGTGTGTTCCCACCCTTTCATGTGATTTCTCTCCACTCGATTCTAGTTGATGAAGAGTTTAAACAGTTAAACCAAATGTGAACCCTGAAACTGTGAACTTCACCTGGCTTGTTTGCATCTAGATAACAGCATCTTGTAGCAAGGCAAATAAATAATACATACACTCAGGAAAAAAAAAATCTAATATGGTAGGTTGAACAGCGACTGAAAGGAATGAGTTAGTAGCAGGAGATACTAACACATGGGTGTTAGAGCAGTGCGGCTCCCTAATGCAAGAGTGAACAGTGGAGCTGGAAGATGGTTTCTCTCTGCAGAGCCTGAAGAAGCAAAGAAGCAGGGTGTTCTGGAGAGGAGTGTGTTGCATCTCGAGATGAATTGCATCATGGCTAGTAATATTTTTTAGGGGAATACTTTATCATCAAATAGAAAATCATTACTGTTATGAGTTTGTAGTAGGTACTCGTTATAGCATGCTTCCCTTGTCTTGATGTGAGAGCCTGTTAGACAGGAAGCTTCATTAGTTTTGGTTTCTGTTTTCTTGTGGATTGGTAATTTCTTAAAGATTATACTTTAATTTTACTTGGGTGTCATGTCTATGTGTCTGTGTCTGTGTCTGTGTCTGTGAAGGTGTGTGCATGGGTTTGCAGTGTCCAGGGAGGCTGGGGGTGTCAGAGCTCATGGAGCTGGGTTTAAAGGGGATGGTGGATAGTGTATGTGCGTGCGCACGCGCGCATGTGCGTGTGCATGTATGTGTGTGTGTACGTGTGTGCATGTGTGTAAGGAGCTGTGGTGGGCCTCTGTAAGAGCAGCATGTGCTCCTAACTGCTCAATCATCTTTCCAGTTCCATGACTGGAAATTTTGGTTTTGCAAACTCTGAGCTACCACTTAAGAAAATATTTCTAAGTAAATTTAGGACTTTTTTTTTTTTTTTGAGAGAGAGCACATGTATTAAGTTTATCACAAAAGTGAAGTTCATTTGACTTTTACTTTTCTGAAGAAATATAATAGGGGCTAAATATTAATTCTGCTTTATAGTAAAAAAGTTGAAAGCGTTACAGGTAAGAAAATAAGCGACTACTTAACACATATTACAATTTAGTTTAAGAGGATAGTTTATTCTGCCAAAAATGGAAAGGGAGGGAGGGGGAAGAACAGATAGGAGAAAGGAGAGCAGGGTACGTGCCTGCAGCCTCAGTCGGTTGTAGTAGGAGACCCATGAGCTGAAGGCAGCCAGCCAGTTGTTTAGTTGATTTCATACTGTGTCTTAAACCCAGGAGCTGGAGAAGTAACTTTGTAATGGAGTACTTGCCAAGCACTGCAAGGCTCTGGTTTGATGCCCATTCTCACCCAAAAAGATAGATTGTATGAAGTCTGGGCAATAATAAGTATAAGTTTGTAGAACTGAAACATTTATTGTATCATTTACTTGGAAAGTATCATTTTAACTTAAAGTATCTCAGAAGCTGTCAGTAAATATTGAAGACTTTATATATGCAAAATTCTTCTTCAGATGACAGCCTTCCTTGGCATCTTTGAAAGTTGTTTCTTTTGTGCTAAATATTATATCTTTAAAAAGCAATATTTACTTATTTATTTATTTTTTTTACTTACTTACTTTACATCCCACTCACTACCCCCTCCTGGTCACCTGGTCACCTCTCCCACAATTTCTCTTCCATTCCATCCTCCCCTTCTCCTCAGAGCAGGTGGGGACCCCCCTTTATATTTCCCTACCCTGGCACATCAGGTCTCTGCAAGGCTAGGTGCTTCCTCTCGCACTGAGACGAGACAAGGCAGCCCAACTAGCTGCACATCTGCTGCATATGTATGTGTGTGGGGGGGGGGCCTAGATCTAGCCTGTGTATGTTGTTGTTTAGTTGGTGGTTCAGCCTCTGAGAGCCTCAAGGGTCCAGGTTAGTTGATTCTGTTGGCTTCCTGTGGAGTTCCTATCCCCTTCAGGGCCCACAATCCTTCCTCCTATTCTTCCATAATAGTTCCCATGCTCCATCCACTGCTTTTCTGTGGGTCTCTGCATCTGTCTGAGTCAGCTGCTAGGTGGAACCTCTTAGGACAGCCATGCTAGATTCCTGTCTGCAAGCATAAGAGATTATCATTGATAATGTCAGGGACTGGTGCTTACCCATGGGATGGGTCTCAAGTTGGGCCTTTTATTGGTTGGCTATCCTCTCAGTCTCTGTTCCATTTCCCATCCCTGCATTTCTTGTAGACAGGATAAATTTGGGGTTGTAAGTTTTGTGGGAGGGTTGTTGTCCCTGTCACTCCATTGGGATTCCTGCCTGACTACAGGAAGTGGCCTCTTGAGGCTTCATATCCCCCATGCTGTGAATCACAGCTAAGGACCCCCATAGATTCTTGGCTGTTAGACACCAACAACCCAAATAACCCAATTGAAAATGGGGGTACAGAGATAAACAGAAAATTCTCAATAGAGGAAGTTCAAATGTACAAGAGGCACTTAAAGAAATTTTCAAAGTTCTTAGCCATCAGGGAAATGCAAATCAAAACAAGTCTGAGATTCTGTTTTACATCCATCAGAATGGCTAAGATCAAAAACTCAAGAGATAGCACATGCTGGTGAGGATGTGGAGCAAGGGGAACACTCCTCCATTGCTGGTGGGAGTACAAACTTGTGCAACCACTTTGAAAACCAATTTGGTGGTTTCTCAGAAAACTGGGAATAGTTCTACCTCAAGAGCCGGCTATACCACTCTTGGGCATATACCCAGAAAATGCTCCAACATCCCACAAGGACACTTGCTCAACTATGTTTATAGCAGCTTTATTCATTAGAGTCAGAAACTGTAAACAATGTAGATGCCCCTCAACTGAGGAATGGATAAAGAAAATGTGGTACATCTACACAATAAAATACTGTTTAGGTATTAAAACAAAGACATCATGAATTTTGCAGGCCAGTGGATGGATTTTCCTGAGATACCCAGTCTTAAAAGGACATGCATGGTATGTACTCACTTATAAGTGGGTATTAGCCAGAAAATACAGGATGCCCATGCTGCACTCCACAGACCCAAAGAAGCTAAACAAGAAGGAAGGCCCAAGAGAGGATGCTTGAATCTCACTTAGAAAGGGGAATAAAATAGTCATAAGAGTAGATGGAGAGAGTAAACTGGGTGGGAGAGGAGATGGGGATGAGAATGGGGGAGGGGTAGTGTTCAGAATCAGGTGTGGGGAGGAACAGGAGGATGGCCAGATGGCCATGAGAAGGAATGGAAATCTGCAACTGATGGGGTATGGTGGTGGTGGTGGTGGTGGTGGTAAGTGTAAGGGTATCCATCTCCAGGATAAGACAGAGCTGGGATAAAGGAGTCTCCCATGAATACTGCATCTTAAAGCCTTTTCTTGCTTTTAAAATATGTTGTCTAAACTAAGCATTTGTAAATTATTATATACAGTTGTTGAAGTTGATTTTAATTTTCTTAATTTTATAATACATCTTTGAAATTAAGGGAAATAAAATTAATTTTCTCAATTGAGAAGTATGAGAAATTATATATGAGTTTTTATGTAGGTTCTCATTGATGGCACCCAACTGCTTGCTGCGTACTATTCTAAATGTACTTATACTTTGGAGTCTCACACAGTGTTGTGAGGTAGATGTTATTTTTTTTTCCTGTTTTACTGATGAGGAATCTGGAGTTTATTTCAGTGTCAGAGATGAAGAAAGGTAGATGAGAATTTGCAGCTGGAGAGTCCTTACTGTTGTAGTGGGGAAAGCTGTCTCCTTCGATGGCCATTCTATTAAGGTGCTTGTCTCTGTTGAGTAAGGAAGGATTTTTCCTCATCATGGTTGACTTTCCTCAGACTTGTGTAGTGAACACACATGAGCATTTTAGTGTTGAACTAACAACCTCCTCCAAGGCTTAAGTGTTGCTAACACGAATTGTTTCAAATGATAATTTTTTTTAAAGATTTATTTATTTGTTATATATAAGTACACTGTAGCTGTCTTCAGACACCCCAGAAGAGGTCATCAGATCTCATTACGGATGGTTGTGAGCCATCATGTGGTTGCTGGGATTTGAACTCACGACCTTCAGAAGAGCAGTCGGTGCTCTTAACCACTGAGCCGTCTCTCCAGTCCTCATTTACGAGAATAATTTACGAGAATAATCCCATTAATTTTTACTGCTTTATTTAAAAACAATGAAATCAAAAGAGGAATAAAGAGAGTATGGTAATGTCACACTGAAACCTTTTCTGCTGTCATCCATTTACTGATTTTCAAGAGGGTTTCTGTTGTTTGCAGTCAGTTATTTGAGCTGGCTAGTCTCTTTTCTGGAAGCTGTCCTGTATATGGTAGGATATTGAGCAGTGCCACTGATCTGTTCTAGTCAGATACTAGTTACAGCCTCTGTCCCTCAGTTATAACAAATAGAAATGTCTCCAGACATTGCCAAATGCCCTTTAGGGGACAAACTCATTCCTGAATCCAACCACAGGTGATATGAGCAGTGCAGATTGATAGCATCTCAGGGCAATGAGTTGGAATGAGGACATTGATAAGGATGGGAAGATGAAACTTTCAATGCAAGAGAAAGGAGGCTAGCTTGGACTGGCTGGTGTGGCTAAATGCAATGTGGAAAACAGGGCAGGGCAGTACATGACTATAGCAGAGAGACTCAGAGAAGGTCTACTTGGTAGGGGGATGTGGAGGAGGGTACTGAAGTTGTCTGACTTGGAGAGGTATTTTGGTGGTAGAATCAGGAAACTTATTGTCCTCCTGACCAGGGAGAGAGGATGTCAAACACTCTATAGGACTGTCCAGCCACTGGAGGGAAGACTGCTGGCAACCTCTGCCTGCGGCTCACAAGTATTTTGTTGGAATATCATGAAGTTGATGACTTCACTGGGTGGTAGAACACCTACAGCTGGGGTGACTGATGCTACAGATTACAGTGGACCCAGGGCAGGTCAGAACAGGGTTTCAGAGGCAAGAGATGTTAAATGTGGCACCTGGAAGATAATTAACTGCCAAGTTATGCAGAGTGCCCTTCTGGTGTCCAGGAAGAATACAGAACATTCATGTGTGTGGCATGGTTAACACTGAAGAGTTACTGTGCCTGGTTATCCTGGCACTTCCCAGGTTAGTGCTGTGCCATGCCACAGTAAGTATGCTCTTTTAGAAAGATGAAGGACACACAGCTTTCCTCTGGGCTGTTAACCTCTCTCCTCTTCTGCCTCCCCAATTTCTCCCATTATCCTCTCCCTTCCCTCTCATTGTCGTCGTCCACCTCCTTCTCCTGGTCTTCCATCATCCTTATCCTTTCCTGTACCCTGGTGCTGGGATACACAAGTGCTTTATCACTGAGTCATGCCTCCAGTCCCTAGGAAGAAATACTCTTTGTGGTTGGAAACAGCATGTGCTGTCTCCATTCCTCGATCTGTTTAAGAGCAGTGCTTGTACATTGATTTTGTTTTGCTGGGTTATTTATAGCTCAGGGACTTAGGAAAGAGTGAACCTTATCATCTATTCAAAGTAATAACATCGTATCTGTCCTTCCGACATTACAGTTCCATGGCTTCCCACGACTGGCATTTGCTAATGCATTTTCCTTATGACTTGCTTAACATGGCTTCTGTGATGCACTTAGACTCCCAAACCAGTGAGAACGCCTGAAAAATGGCTGAAAAGCTGTTTGGAGTTTGGCTAGTTGAGATGGGCCTGTGCATGTGAAGTTACAAGTCTAATTCCTGTGACATGTGGCATTGAGTTGGCCAAGTGTGTCTGTGTCCTTTATTAGCCTCATGACTTTTCTTTGTAGCTGTGATGACTCTCAATGCATCCTCAGAGTTGCTTGGCTTAGGGACATTAGGTTGAAATTCCATGCACTGCAAATTTTATCATAAATATTTGTTTAGAGGTGTTTGTATGTGCTAAGAACATTTAGTACTCATAATTTTCCATGAGCTGTTATGTCAGGATAGCAGTGGAGAGAGAGTACAGCAGACTGCACATATGACATCAGTTGGCATGATGGATTCATTTCAAACAAGGGTTTACTCACATATATGTGTACAATGCACATGTACATACAAAATATATGAGCTATTACCTAATTATTTAGGCTAGTGGTTTGGAAAGATTATATTAATGGACCCAGAGCAAATTTTTCCCTTAAAATGTGACCAAGTATTTTAATAAACATATTTGGTGATAATGTTGTATAAATACTAGTTATTTGAAAACCAGTTCGGGGCGTTGTTGTCAGGGGCTGGCCAGTACTGAAGAGCTGGCTTTTAGTGTACGGTTGGCTTTGAGTGGATGGTTGGCTTTGAGTGGATGATTGGCTAGTAGTATTAAGAACACATGGTTAAGATGTCTGAGTTTTTGAAGCTTTAAAAATAATTTTCTGTTTTTATGATGTCTGTCACTTAGTAGCTGGTACTGTTTGCATTTGAAGTTATAGCAATCATAGAAAATTAGTGATCAGAAATATATTTAATCTATTTATAGTCATCACCACTAAACAATGAATCCCGTATGACCTTTCCTCTGTGCCTCCTGTGGAAGTCCAGCTGTCCTCTCATTTGGCACACTGAGAGATGGCAATGGACTATTTAAATGCTGTAGTTAATTTTAAACTTTTTCAATTGTGTATGTATGTATATGTGTGTGTGTGTGTGTGTGTGTGTGTGTGTGTATGTGTGTGTGTCTGTGCTCATTCACCTTCTTGTTATAAAATTTTAATTCTCCCCTGGCTTTGAAGACCCATGTACTATGCAGAACAGTGAGGAGTCACCATGTTTGAATGGTGCCACCGTCTAGATTGTTGGGCATGGCAGAGGCCATGTGTCCAGTGTGGTGCTAGGGACAGTGCTGAGAAACACTGCCTGGCCTTGTCCCTTCAGGACTTTGGGTCTGGTGTGTGTCTTTGCAGTAAAGTGAAATGACCACTGTGTAAAAGAGACCCCAGGTCTCAGGCCTGTGGGGATGAGCACCTGAGCATTGGTCTCGGCTTTGTCTCAGAGAGCTCTAGCATGGTGACCGCAGGTTCCCACACATTAGTCACATCAATAGTTGATGTCTGAAACTGTTGACCCACTTCGTTGTTTTCAGCCTTGGTTTCCCACTTCCACCACCTACACTCAGTGTTTCACATCCTCTCTGACTCTCACGGTTGGAGGGGGTCATCACTGCAAAATACGCCAGCTGGGTTATGTTAAAGTAAATGAACTTAGTTCTTAATGGACTTTGGAATGTTGATTGACATTCTGACTAAATTAAAAGAATACCTTACAATATTTATAATAGTATTATGACGGCTAGCATTGTTAACTTGATGGAGTTTAGAGTCTCCCTGGAAACAAACATGGGCACTTGTATATGGGATTTGCTAGATGAGGTTAATTGAGGCAGCTCTACCCACAATAAATGTGGGTGGCATCAGCCTGTGGTCTGGGCTCGAGGACTGAGGAAGGAGAAAGTGAGCTGGGCGCCAGTGTTTGTCTGTGCCACCTCCCACTCCTCCTGCCAGGCTTCCTGCCATGCTCCCATCTTGACACAGTGCACCCTTGAGCCGGGAGCCAAAATAAGCCCCTTTTCCTGTCAGCTGCTTTTCTTCACGTGTTTGCCATAGCAACAAGGAAAGTAATGAATGCAAGTACCTTTGTGGTTGGAAAGGAGAATACCATTAACTGGGAGGAGGAAACCGACATCAAATGTGTAGTAAGAAATGTCACTTCTCAAATACCTGTAGTTTTGAGGTTAAACTGATTGTAAAATCCATACCCAGGAAAACATAATCCTCTGACTGCTTACAAAATGATTCTCTCTATAGTGAGTAGTCTGTATAGGAATGTATACAGATACATGTATGTTAGAATCTTGCCCATCTGGTCAGTACCTTCTGAGTTTCTTGGTGATTTTTAAATTTTTTTATAAGAATTCTTAAATAATAACAAATAATTTATAAATATGTGAGTTTGTATAATATGAAATGTAATAAGATTTCAAATATAATAGACATTTTAAATAACAAAGCTTTCAGCATCTGTAGCAACAAAATATGACAACGTTCAAACCAGAATCAGTTAAAATAAATAAGAAAACTAGCTCTCAATGCCCAGTTGGGATTCAGATGTCTGGCTGTGAGCTGAATCAGTTTTCATTCTGACATCTTCTGTCTTAGTTAGGGTTTTACTGCTGTGAACAGACACCATGACCAAGGCAAGTCTTATAAAAAACAACATTTAATTGGGGCTGGCTTACAGGTTCAGAGGTTCAGTCCATTATCATCAAGGTGGGAGCATGGCAGTATCCAGGCAGGCATGGTGCAGGAGGAGCTGAGAGTTCTATGTCTTCATCCAAAGGCTGCTGGTGGAAGACTGACTTCCAGGCAACTAGGGTGAGGATCTTATACCCACACCCACAGTGACACACCCATTCCAACAAGGCCACACCTTCAGATGGTGCCACTCCCTAGTCCAAGGACATACAAACCATCACATCTTCCTCTGGAATACTCCTGTCTTACAGGCTGGGTGCCTTCCCATGTGTGAGTCTGACTTTCCACCATAACAGGTCTTGGTGATTTTGTTTTTAGTCATTTTTCCAGTTAGTTATTAACCTATTGATTCTAAATGCTTACACTTGACTACCTAACTCCTTTCCCTATTGTCCATAGTGGACAGCTTCCTAAGATCCTAATTAGATGCCTAAAAGGTAAATCATTTCGAAACTTCTATACTCAATGCTGGTTCCTATACATGCAGTTACTATTGGAAGTTTTAAATTATAAATTAGGGACTCTCGAAATTGTAATTACTAAAGTAGAACAATCATAACTATATTCTGTAATAAAGTTATTTAGAACTTAGGAATGAGTTCTGGAATATCCCTTCGAATACTGGGTAACTGAAGCTAGATAAGAGAAAGCAAAACCGTAGTTAAGGGAGATCTGTGTGCAAATCTATAAGGTGCTGAGTGCAGTGTGGAGCAGGTTAGCAGGTTAGCAGAGCTCTTGTATGCTTGCATGAGTGGAACAGTCTACCTGCCTGCAGAGCTCTTATGTGCTTGCATGAGTGGAACAGTCTACCTGCCTGCAGAGCTCTTGTGTGTGTGCATGAGTGCTGGTGGAGAGGGTGAGGATCATTGGTCCTCAGCCTTTGGCCTGACTTCCGCATCATACAGCTCCTGTCTGCTTAGTTCCCAGGAGCCTCTCCTCATCCCTGGGCTCACAGCTTTGTGCTTTCCACATGCTGTGTCTTCTCCTGCTTCGCACTTCCTCCACTCTCCTGCAGTAGCCTCTGCACTGTCAACTGCCGTTAGTCCTTACACTCTGCCTTGTCTAGCAGGAAGGGGAAGAAACTGGAGAGCGCTTATATCAAAGGAGGTTCTTTCAGGGTTCTGGAGAACGCCATGCATGGTAACTCACTTGCTCTTTGTAGCGTGCATTAGAAGTAGAAGCTGCTATTTCCTGTCGGGTAGCATTGGTCAGTAAAAGATTTCAGACTCATGGAAAGCAGCATGAAACAGTTCAGTGATACTAAAATTTGCAAAGCTTGCTATTGATAGGACCGCCTGGACCTGGGTGCTCTCAGAAGAACTCTGGTCCTGTCTTGTGTTTACTTAGAATGCATTGTTACTTTTTGTTTGAAGCCCTGAGTTACCTCTTGAGCTGAAACAAAATATAAGGCTGGGGAGATAGTTGAGAAACAAAGGACCTAAATTTGGTCCTCTGACTACAAACAAAATACAAGCTAGAGGTGGTGGTGCACATTACAGTCCCAGCTCAGCCTGGGAGGCAGAGGCGTGTTCCTAGCTCCAGACCACTGAAGGGCCCTGCTCACAAAAGCAGGGAAATGAGGCACCTAAGGAATGACATTCCTCCTGTGGCTTTCCCCCAAGCTGCTGTCTGGCTTACACATGTGTGCATGAACAACACATATACACAGACACAGACACACACACAGACACACAGACACACAGACACACACACACACAATGACTATATTTAGAATCCGGTTGTGAGCATCTTAGAAAGAAGCAGATGGCAAACACTCTAGCCTTTGTGAACCTCATATAATTTATGGTATCTCATATGGGTTTTCCCCTTTGCCTTTTTACATTTTAAAAGCTAATAAACAGACTGTAGTGAGCAGCCACAGGCTGTCTTCTCTATGTTGACCTTAGTTATTGTTCTCTCCAAAAAGCCCCTCTGCCCCTCTGTGTCCCTTTCTCTCCATCCCAGCCAGCTCCTTTTAGCTTTTAACATAATGGGTATTTTTCTCAACTTTTGTTTATGTGAAGTTATTTTTTTCACTGAAAAGGTATAGAATTTGACTTTTTAAAAAATACTTTATTTAAAGTTCTATGTCCCCCCTAGTGTGTTCTTTGAATAAAAATTCACAAGAATAAACTAACTCAGCATCACGTAGTGTTAATCAAAGACACAGGAGCACCGTTGCTTCTGCTCCTGTAGTAGAATGCCATGAAGTGGGTGAGTCCTGAGGAAAACGGTATTGGTCTGACAGTGTGGGAGGCTGAGGACCGGGTGCTGACACCTGGGTAGGGCCACCTTACTGCACTGTAGCCTCATAGGAGGCCCTGGCTAAGTCTCAGGAGAGTGGCAAAGAACAAACCTACCGCTGCAAGCCATTCTGCAGTGGTTTGCATGACACGGGTAACTTACTATTAGCCCCCACCCCCTACTCGTCATGAATTTCAGAGGGGGCAGGTAGATACTGAAGCTATAGCAGACAGCAGCCCTCCCCGTGCTTTAGGTCAAATATGCGTTGGCTCAGTCATTTGTGGTGGTGGTTCAAAGACTAGAAGTAGTTTATACTGAGAGTGTGGTTAGCTATTCCCTGGCCTGTGGAGTAAGGCCTGTGACAGTCTCTGATGTGGTCATGGGAAACCCGAACTGTAAATTCCCCATAGACATGGTTCTCAGGGAAGGAATCCCAGGTATCCGTGCAGAGGACAGAGCCTAGGATGGGCCGCACTGACTCCTGCTGGCAGATGCTTTTCCTTCCAGGTGAGTTGTCTGGAGCACCGCTCACCAAACTCACCTGTTCCTGGGCCCTTTGTAAACACAGCAGGAGAGAAATCGAGCTTCAAATCCGTGAGCTGCCTCTCAGATCACTTTTGGTTATAGTGCCTTCTCTCAGAACAGGGATCCAGGCAAGCCCAAAGGGGTACCATAGTTCTCTGTAACTGGTAACACAGAGCCATTCTGTTCATATGCTGGATTGGACCCTGTTCGAGACTAGAAGAGAAAGCGAGTTGCACCCCCTAGCTCGGTCTGTCAGGCGGCTAAGAGCAGATGCTGCATGGATGGCACTGTCATGTCTCCTGTCCTAGCGTGGAAGCAGAGCTTCCTGAGGAAAGTGTGCTCTGCTCACTGCTCCAAAGTTGGAGGAAGGGCTCAACATGGAATAAACCAGCGGCTGTGCACTAAGAATGCTTGTGGCTGACAAAGGAAGCAGACGTCAGAGTGTCAGTTCTGCTGGGTCTTGAGAACTCGGTACCCCCCTTTCCCTACACAGTTGTTCCTGCATGTGGAGCCTGCTGCTTACACCCTAGGGAAGTATCACTGCCACTTCTCTTCTCACACGTTCTTTACCCTCTCCTTTCCCCCAAGTTAGAGATGTAGGTTTGCTTGTGTCTGTGGTGATCTGAGGTCCTGAGCACAGCAGCGTCCTGTCATGATAAGAGGTTGGTTGCTGCTTGCCGGTATATTCCCCCACCGCGGCCTTGTGATTCCCGGAGGATTGGGAAAGAAGAGGATGCTGCTTGCTGAGAAGACGAGGCAGTGGCACACAGGACATTTACAAGATGGTGGTGGTAATTGCTAACCAAAGGCTCTGCACCTAACTGTGTGTCTCCTTCCCTAGAGAAGGGGTGTGAAAGATGCTGCCAGAAGCATCGACTCTGCTGAAGAGCAGTTGGCAAATTGCAATATAGAGATTAGGAAAACGTAGAATTCCCAGTGTTTGTATATTCTTCATCTGCATTATAAGACTTGTTATCTCCATTTCCATTGTCTCTTTCTGTGAGAGCCCCTGCTCCCCTCTCTGCCCTAGCACCAGCAGATCAGCCTTGTTTTCGACCATCCTGTTCTAACAGAAAGAACCCAAGCCCTGAAATACCCAAATGTGACTTATCTAGCTTGTAGAACAGTTAATCAGCATGGTGAGTTTGTGGTGAAGGCCCTGGGCATGGCAGAAGGCTGGATCAAGGAGAGCAGGAGTGTTGTGTTAGAAAACATCCTGTGGAGATGCAACACATTGTCTACTTATCCCAGATAGGGATCCCACAACAGATCAGAGTATAGGCACGCTTGGTGAACCGAAGGGTCTGACCAGGGTTACTCACAATAGCAGAATAAGCCAAAGAAAATTGTATCACCAAAGCCAACCCAGCATGGGTGACATCTCACAGATGCTGGGACCATGGAGCCCACTGCACAGCCTACAGGCAGCTTAGCAGCTTGGAGAGTCCTTTCCAGGCTCCTCATTTTATCTTAACCTTTTCTAGGCAGCTCTTCCAGTTTCTGTATCTTCCAGGCTACTGGTCTGGTGTTAGAGTCTTTGCAGCTCAGCTTTCTCCTGTCTGAGGGGGCTCAACTCTTATTGCTTACTCTGGCATGGAGGACTCTAGTGGATTTACTCAGATTCAGGGACTTCCTGAAGCTATTTTGACCTGCTTACTTTCCTGCTTATGGAGCTTCCTGTAGGAAGCAATGTCTTCATCTCAAAGGAACATTTTATGCAATAGGGAGTCACTTCGACCATAGGCAATCTGTTGGCCAGCCAAGCAGGTACACAGTACCTCCTTTTCTATATTTTTGACTAAGCAAATAGACCTTTATGTTAGTCTTTTGTCTTCGATTCTGGAACAATGTAAAAATTTTTCAAGGAGGAAACACATGTATTATTTGCTGTCAAGGTATGAGGCACACAACCAACCGTCCAGAAAACCAGGGCAGCATGTGACAGCTTTATTTAGTGTTTAATGTCCATTCTTCTTGAGTCTCTACTTCCTTAAGGGTGTGTGTGTGTGTGTGTGTGTGTGTGTGTGTGTGTGTATACATGTACATGCAGACACATGTGAGTGTGCAGGGGCTTACATACATGGTGACATATTTGTTGGAATCCATTGTTGACAAGGTTAGCAATCCATGTCCAGTGGACCCTGGCATTAGTAGTCAGAGTCAAGATGGTCTGGCTAGGGGAAAGGGATCCAATGGCAGGCAAAAGAGTCAGAGACAGTCCCTCCTCCAGTTGTTAGGGGATCTGCATGAAGGTCAAGCTGAGATGTATTTATTCCTGCTGCAATATGATGTTTCAAGGTGTGGGGTGTGGCACCCAAGGGGGTCTTCTCCTTCTCTGAGGAGAAGGGGATGGGTAATAGGGCAAGGGACTTGTAAGGGTGGGACTAGGAGAAAAGGAGGAGGCAGGGGCTTCAATTGAGATGTAAAATCAATGAATGAATGAATGAATGAATGAAAATAAAAAGGTCTGGCTTCCTTACCCTTCTACCATAGTTACCATGACTACTGCTCCCTTCATTTGCTGCATCAGAAATCCTCAGTAGTGAAAGAGAAATGGGTGTTGTCATACTTTGTGTCCAGTGCACAGTAGGCAAAGCACTTGTGACTATTGAGAAGATGGTGGAAAGATGACCTGGAAAACATGCCAGTGTCAATGTCTTTATACCGTAAGTGACTGCTTAGATAGCTTTTGCATTTTCCAGACGTTGTGCTTTCAGCTAGAAAGTGACTGCAGTATAGGGCTGACACTAGTGAGAATTACCAAGTCTGGTTTTGGTATAACATTGTTGAGAATGTGTAGCTTTGTGTTTCAGTTTAATTGGAGATTCTTAGCTTTTAGGTGTGTGTGGAGCTTTCTCTCCCTTCTTCCCTCCTCCTTACTCTCCTCCTCCTCCTCATCTTCCTCATCTTCCTCATCTTCCTCCTCCCCCTCCTTCTCTTCCTCCTCTTCCTCCTCGACTTCCTCATTCTCATCCTCATTCTCATCCTCATCCTCGTCGTCCTCCTCCCCCTCCCCCACTTCTCCCTGAGCATCCCTTGGCACCATTGACAGCATTGATAAAGTAAATGTAGCCATCTGCACACCTGATAATACGTTGCTCACAAGAATCAACTGATAAGGCTTTTTTTCCCTTAAAAGTTTGAATCTCAGCCTGATAATACTTATAATTTAGAGAATATTACTTCTCAAGATTGGTTGCTTGCTGTATTCACCTGAGAAACATTTTAAAATGCCAATTTAATTGGTATAAGATGCAGCCTTGGCATCAAGATATTGTTTAGAACAGTAATACCAAGTGACTTGAATGTGCCATATTGGGACTGTTTCAGGGGCTCTGTAAAGTTATCAGACCAGGACTTGGAGCAATGTCAGGAAGGGTCAGCCCTGAGCCCAGTTGCTTTGGCAAGTCTTAGGAAGGAGTGGGCTAACAGTCCCTCCTCTGGGCTTTGGTGAATTCCAGGACAGCTGGAGATTTGGGGAAGGAGATTTGGGCCTAACTTTTACCTGTCAAGAAATGTGTGCTTAACTGAAAAGCTTCTTGTCTTCTTAGTATCCTCTAAGGGGAAAAACATACTACAATTCTTTGCCAGTGTAACGGCACATGCCTGTTTCTCAGTTCTTAGGAACCAAGGCAGGAGTATGGTGAGCTCTAGGCCAGCCTGGCCTACATAGTGAGACCTTGCCAGATAGATAGATAGATAGATAGATAGATAGATAGATAGATAGAGTCTCCCCACGTCCACTGTCAATAGAGAGTCAAAGCACAATAGGGCCCACAGTTCCTGCTGATCATCCACCAAGTGAAGAGGGTGTGTGTGGTCTCCATAGGAGTAACTAGACATTTATCAAGGGACAGAAACACTAGGGCAGGTCTGCTAGAGAGTCAGCAGAATGTCCTGTGTGCCTGTGCACATTGTTACCTAACCCTGACTGGTGCTAAAAGCAAGGTGGCCAGGCTCTGTGTTTAGCTTGTCCTGAGTTTGAAAGCACAGCACAGTGGAGCCTTGTCTGCTCTCGTAATTCAAGATTTCCTTCCTGTGGAGACTGAGACAGACTTGGTGAAAGCTCTATAGCCAATAGACATGTGGTCTGACTTGGTGTCTGTGATTGGAAATTCCAGTGCAGTGCGCCTCACAAAGAATATTCTTGTCTGTTCTATGACTCTCTTTTTGTCTTTGTCATAGGAAAGGAACTTCTTGGTACCCAGTCAGCCTGTCTCCTCTATTCTACTTCATTCACAGCCATCATCCATGTTCCTGAAACTTAGAGACTGTCACTAGAGACTAATATCTCTTTAGACCCTGCTAGTTCAATACTTGAATCTTTAATTTTTATATTTCTCAGACATTGCGTTTTCAGCTAGAAAATGAATTTAGTATAGGGCTGGCTGACACCCGCCCTAGTGTCTCTCCTTCCCTGGTCTTGGCTAGTTTTTCTCTAACAGTGTCATTGTTAAAGGAGAGTGACGGTTTCCAAGATCTTGTGCTCTGAGTGAGTGTATTTAAGTTCCGTTTCTGCATGCAGGGACTCTGTTGTGTTAACCACCATCTCTGTAAGAATACCCTGAGTTTGGTTTCTCTCCATCTACTTTCTACATTTGTGTGTCCAAGCTGCTGCCCACCCTGGACGGTTTGTTTCCCGCCTCTTTGCATTTCCAAGTCCTTGATTCTCCCCAGCCTTAGTGTCCTTCCTCTGTGGATGTTGTCCCTTCCCACACAGCAGGACCTGTGTGTTTGTCTTTCAGTTATTTGCCCGCAGCACTTTTCATCCTGACACTGGTACACATGGATAGGATTAATTTTTATTGAACTTAAAAGTTTTATTTTTATATTGCTATTCATTATAGGTAATTTAGTAATTGAAGAAAATGTAAAGGGTGAAATGAAAAATACTAATATACTGGGGAGGCCTCCCTTTTCTGATCAGAAATGGAGGAGGATTGGGTGTGAGGGAAGGGGAGGGAAAACCGAGCTCAGAATGTAAAGTGATTAATTAATTAATTAATTAACTAGTAAAATATACAAATGGAAAACACAACTACCACACCAGCAACTGCTGAGGTGGATGAGGGGAACGGGATCCTTCCACACTGGGTAGGAGTGGAGTGGACACTGCTGTACCCACTCTGGAAATTAGCCTGGAGGTTTCTGAAAAACCAGAAATAAAACTACTCCATGACCCAGGCCAGAAAACATGTTAATGTACTACTCTCAGATGTGTGTGTCTTAGTGCTTATGTATGGTTGGCCTGCCTGCCCATTGATACCTAAGCCCACATTCATCTTTGTGGTACAGCATCTTCCTTTACCTAACATACCTTGAGTATCTTCCTTGAGTAAGTATTTTTAAGGACCACTTTTAGAAGCTGCATGATGGCGAATAGAAGGTTTCTTTAACTATTCCCCCATTATACATGTGACTCCTTCCAGGCCACTGGTAATGCATGTGCAGTACTTAATGTGTTACATGGCTGTGACTTCAGGTCTCCTGTATTCTGCTGAGTAGATGGAATTTAGTGAGGGAAACAGGAAGACAGGGAAGACAGCTGGATGAGGAAAGAAGAGAGTCGGGTGGGGTGGGAAGGGACTCTCCAGGACAGACTCCCTTAAGGGCTTTGGGAGGAGGGGACATCATAAATTTGGACTCATCTCTTTGGATACGCGTGTTAAGAATGCTAGGTACTCCCATCAGGTGCCCTTTCTATTTCTAGTTAGTATTCAGGCTTTTGTTGAGAGTACAGAGAGATGTGACTTAATCACGAACACTTGGATGTTATGCAACTCACTTTCTCTCCTTATCCTGTTGCTCTTACAAAATTATAAACTGACTAAGCATGTCTAGTCCCCAAATTTAGGTCAGAAGGGCTAAAGAATTGGAAACATTGCAGACATGATGATCATCATGGAGAAAATTCCATAGTTGACTCCATATGGT
The DNA here is from genome assembly GCF_978045245.1 of Mus caroli. Lineage (NCBI taxonomy): Eukaryota > Metazoa > Chordata > Mammalia > Rodentia > Muridae > Mus > Mus caroli. The sequence goes on along the minus strand of NW_028227270.1, from coordinate 79,051,193 downwards.
AAATCTCATGTGACATGCAGGTGACCTATAAATGCTGTGTAAGAGGTGTGTGGGAAACATCAATAAATCTTGTGTTTACACATGAGTGTCACTTTAAAGATTTATCACCTATATGAAAAGAATTCCGAAATCCAAAACATGTCTGGTTTCACTCTGCTAGGTTGAGGGATGCTCAACCTGTATTATGCTGTTGATGAGCGATGAGTTTATGGTGCGTTACTTTAGTGTGGTTATCTGTGCTGTGAATGGTCTTCTTGGCATAGATTTATATTCATATAAAACTTGTTCAAAGTGTTGGTTTTTATATTAGCTTTGGAAAGTAAGTCAGAACACCTGTGAATGTTCTTTTTTGGAATTCTTTAGAAAGTGTTGGATTTTTTTACTTTTGAAAGAATGTGACAAACCTCTAGGCCTGGAGCTTTACTGAAAGCCAGTTAGTTTTTTTCTCCCTCCATTGCTCCAATTGTCTTCATGTGGTCTGCAAAGTCATTCTGGTCAGGCTTTGTTCTTCCTGTGTCACTTTGATAACTGGATCATAGTCTATCTTTCTTTTCCAGTTTGTCATATTAGTTAGGTTCATTAATTCAGAGTTGGAATTACGGGTTTTTTCTTTTCCTCATTTATTTCACTGTTCTGTGATATGAAACATCAGTAGTCTAGAATTCCATTTTTACGTTTGCCAGAGTGGGTTGGTTCTCTTCCCTACATCGGTCCAGAGGTCATGGAGATATAGAGCTTGTAAGTTAAGAGAAGTTGCTAGTAATGGCAGATGCACTAGGTTAGGGGGTCAGCAAAGACTAGGAATGTTCCTTATGTTGAAGAGTATGTGCACATGTGGCTGGATGTGGCAGAATGTTAGTGACACTGTGTCGGTGGTCAGAAAGCTGAGAGAGGGGACACTTTCTCCTTTTATTTAGTCCATGGCTCCACCTCATGGGGTGATAACTGCCTACATTCATGGTGATCCTTCCACTGCAGAAAGCCTCTTTGGAAAGGCTATCCAGACATGCACAGAGGTTTGTCTCCTTCACGGTTCTAAATGCCATGAAGCTGACTATCAAGAGGATGTTGCCATTACTAAAGATGCTCCATTTCATCATGAAGTCAGGCTGCAGCTGGCAGCCACCACTGAGTCCTGAAGGAAGTGTTCTGAGGACAGGGCTTTGCATACTTAATAGTAAAGGACGGGAAGGACAGTGTATGAACACGTTTGTTGCTGAGTTAGTATTGTTCTCCCCACCACCTCCTCAAAGAATAGAATGTAAAACTGTGTTTCTTGTTCTGGGTCACACTGAAAAGTATATATTCCATTAAATATTGGCAAATTATCGTGTATGAACTATAAACACAGAATACATGGCCATGATCTGAAATTTCAGAGCTAGTGTTGAAAGTACATCCTGCTTATTAGGATTGTAAAGCGCAGGTTAGGTGTGAAGAGGACGCTCTGTGAAAACTGACAGAAGCAAAGCTCTCCCAGTTCTCTAATTGAAGATGTTCTTCGCCTATTGAACTGGGGCTGCAGGTGAACGTGTCCTGTGCTGAATACAGTTATTCTAAGTCAGGGCCCAAGTCTGTGTAGCATTATTGTCGAGACAAAAGGCAACCGAATTGAAAACTGAAAAATGAAGTCCAGTATTTTGTGATCAGGGTCATTTTTGTAAGGAATTGTATGACGTGCATACAGAGGTGGCCAGCATCAGTATGCTAAATATCCACACAGATGTGGCCAACCTCAGCATCCTAAATAACCATATAGAGATGACTAGCCTTGGTATTTTAAATAAGCATTTTTAAAGTATTTGTTAAATCTTAAGTTTTTGTTGCTTAGAGCAACAGTAGAATCCACTAATAAAAAGCCGCTTTTCTTAAATAATGTCAAATTACATGTGCATAAACTCTAGAAACACAGCTATTACAACTGTGACTACATATAATATATACATCATTATTTATTACTAAGGTTTAGATGAACTGCTGGCATAGTAATAATAGTTCTTTGGTAATAAACCCTTGTTTCTCAAGGGCTATGTTTTTAAGTCATATGATTTGTTTATTTATAGTTTAAATATCAACAATGTACTTAATGCTTTGTTTAAAAAATAGCCTTTCTGCTTTGGTCACTGTGCTTATCCTGATTCGCCCTCGCCCTCGGGTTTGTTTGTTTGAAAAAAAAATGCTTAGTGCTGGTTCTACATTTTTACATTATTCTTAGTTTTATTTATTTTAAGTTTTAACTGTTACACAAAACCATGTAAATTATACATCTTTGTGAAGCAACATGGTATTTCTAGGTGGCCATTGTATAATGTTCAAAATCGCTAAAAGATACATATTTCCTCAAATATTTATCGTTTCTTTGTGGAAAATTTCAAAGTCCTTTCTTCTTGGTTTTTCTTCTTCTTGTGCCTGGGGTATGTCTAGGGTCTTGCATGCATTAAACATGTTCCAATCCCAGGTACCATGTTATGCTTTGAGACAGACAGACAGACACACACACACATACACACACACACACACACACACACACACACACACACACACACACACACAGAGAGAGAGTTGTGTTTTCCCAAGATTCTAGTGCTTGCCTTCTGATGATCACTAGCAGGAAGCAAACAGACATGGTTTTGGGGAGCAGGTGTGTGCATCCATTCCTCAGGATGGAAATGCAGTGTAAGGCCTCCAAGGTTACATTAGCTTGTTCCTTGCCTTCTGTGGTCCCTGCTGTGCCTGTATGAGCCCTGAGCAGTTGGAGGATGTTTGATGAGTGAACTGAAGGTGGTATGAGCTCTGCCTTTCTTTCTGGCAGGAGGTGGGAGGGGAGCTACAGCAGAGGTAAAGGACCCTAGTGGGGAATGCTTCTTTAATTTATTTAGAGTATGGTCCTGTGCCAGAGGCCATGGACTCCCTGGCTAAGAGTGATAGGTTCTGTATTGTACACAGTCCAGGGCTAGTGTCATTTGGCAGAGGCCAGAGGCTATCGTCCACTTGGCACAACATTGTAGAGCATTTATCTAAATTATACTTTGAGATATCTAAAACACTATGCTGTTACTGGCACCGTGCTTAATGGAGTACAGAGTAGTACCCTGGGAAGTCTGTGCCCTTTGTCATCAGCATTGGGTCTGACGTTGGACTTGAATGATTATATCCACCATCGTCAAGTCTATACAACCTTATAACATTCAGAAAGAGCTGACCATGGGTGTATTTATAAAACCTGGTTCTGCCTAGAGCCACAGACTGACCAGCAGAGCCTGTGGCCGCACTCCCATTACTTCCCTATACTGTAACATTCGTCAAGTCCATCTGTTTGTGTTTGCAGTGCTGAGGCTTGAACCCAGGGCTAACACTTTACCACTATTTCTCCAGTTCTACCTGCCTTGGTTCTTTTTACTTCCAGGTCCAGTCCTTCCTGGCCCAGGTGGTTTTGCCTCTGGGCTGCACCCGCCTTTGAAGCTTTGTACTTATTCAGTAGTTCCATGATGACTTTCTGTGCTGTCTCTTAGACACATCCTCTAACTTTTTAAAAAAGATTTATTTATTTATTTATTTTATGTATATGAGTACATTGTAACTGTACTGATGGTTGTGAGCCATCATGTGGTTACTGGGAATTTGAATTCAGGACCTCTGTTTGCTCCTGTCAGCCCCACTCACTCTGGTCGGCCTATCCTCTAAATTTTTAGATACTCTCTGGCATTGTCAAGGGGCAGGCAGTATTCTGTCACAGTTCTCTTCAATTCATTGTCTCAGTTTTTCATTAGCGTTGTTTCTTGTTTTTGTCCTAGGTCCTTTTCTGTCACTGTAGTGAAATATATCAGGCTGATTCTTCTAAGGGAGAAGGCTGATTCAGTTCCAGACTAAAAGTCTACATAGTATAGTTGCTGGCTCTGCTAGAGCCAGTTTGGCCTCTGGCCAGTCAGCACAGTGTGCTGGAGCACTTCATGGTAGATCACATCTTGGGGGTCTCCTCGTGGTGGATTCACATAGGAAAAGCAGAGAGGCTGGGGAGCACCCAGGCTTGTTCTGCACAGTGTTGCTTTCAAGAACTGACTCGGGGCCCATGAAAACCACCACAGTCCCTCTGAGAGCAAAGACTGTCCCCTCCCCTGCCTGCATGCACTAAGTATTCCCACTTTTTAATACTCTAGGACTTTGTAACACTGCTCCACTAAAGATTGTCCCTGGGGGACACTCAGACTGTTAGTCCGAGGCACCATCTGGCGTAGTCACACTGATATCAATCTAGTGAGCATTTGTTTTAACAGATCCTGGGTTGGTTGGGTACACATCATATAGAAGAAAGTGATTATTTTTTAGACATACTTTTTAACCCACAAAAATACTTCATAGTTATAAAACTGAGTATCTAGAATGCAGTGTGAGGCTGGGTCTATCTCAGCTGATGGAGTTCTTGCCCATCATGCATAAAACCCTGGGGTTCATCTCTACCACCAAGTAAATTGGGCGTGGAGGTGAGTACCAAAACCCACTGCCCTTTGGAGGTGGAAGCGGAAGCTCAAGGCTATCTTCCACTGTCTGAGGCCAGCCTGGGCTATACAAGACCTTGTCTTTTGAAGTGAATGAGGGAACGAACAAATAAGAATGTAGTAATTTGCATTATGGTGACAATAATTTAGGGACATTCTCCTAACTACAAATTGATCAGAGTTGCAGATTTGAAGGGAAGTATTCTCACTTTAATAGTAAAATTTTCCCAAATAAATGGTTTCCGTGCGTTACATGTCTGTTACTGCTTATGAGTCATTGCCTGCTCTACCATATTCCTTATTTGTTATGATTGACATGTGCTTCTTCTTTTCTCTTTTCCTCAGACAAAATCGAAGAAGCACAAAAAGAGCTTAACGGGGCAGAAGTTTCCAAAAAAGGTAAGTTAAAAAAAAAAAAAATCAGCCTTGTGTGACGTCATTCTTTCAGAGTTGCCCGTAGGATCTCTCAGAATTATGCCTTCCCTGCCAGAAGCTGGTGCTGAAGTTCGGGACGTTCTGGGCCATCTCAGCACCACCGTCAGTGTGTTTCTCTGGTACCCGTGTCAAGGGTGCTGCTCCTTTGGGAGCGCTGCAGGAACCTGTCACATAATCGCATAGGGCGTGTGGATACCATGATCCACATGTGCATTCTGCTGTAAGACAGGCATGCTTGGTTGAAGAAACTCAGGCAGGATTTAAAAACTGTTAAGTATTTCAAAGGACGGTGATAACTTTGTTAAATAAGAAAAATAAATCTGAAATACAGTATATAAACTATTTTTCCGTGTATGTGGAAAAGGTCAGGGGTATGGCCTCCTATATGTGGCTATGAATATGTGTAAACACACACGTATGGGATTGGGCAATGTTTGGCGGATATACTTTTGGAGTGGCAGGAAGGGAGAGCACTGGACTGTATTGCTATGAACTATACAGTGGCCATAATTTGTGTTAAAAATCAAATCGAGATGCAAAAATTGATCTTAAGGCAGAAAATATCTCGTCTTCCAGGTACTGAAATCTGCGAGAGGTGGGCTCTGCATGGATGGGAGTGTCCTCCCAGCAAGGTCTCTGAGCAAGAGGGTGGCATCTCTCTAACGTTGGGGGAGAAGATCACGTTTCTCTTAGTGTTCATTTTCATGATTTAGTGTTTCCATTTCCTTATTATATTTCCTAATTTGAGTAGTCTATTGACAGAATAAAAAGAGCAAACTAGAACGCCAGTAGAGGCCTCTGTCTGTCTATCCATGGCCAGCTCGCTCTTCTTCCCTTCCCTTCCCTTCCCTTCCCTTCCCTTCCCTTCCCTTCCCTTCCCTTCCCTTCCCTTCCCTTCCCTTCCCTTCCCTTCCCTTCCCTTCCCTTCCCTTCCCTTCCCTTCCCTTCCCTTCTTCCCTTCCCTTCCCTTCCCGTCTTCCCTTCCCTTCCCGTCTTCCCTTCCCTTCCCTTCCTTTCCCTTCCCTTCCCTTCCCTTCCCTTCCCTTCCCTTCCCTTCCCTTCCCTTCCCTTCCCTTCCCTTCCCTTCCCTTCCCTTCCCTTCCCTTCCCTTCCCTTCCGTCTTCCCTTCCCTTCCGTCTTCCCTTCCCTTCCGTCTTCCCTTCCCTTCCGTCTTCCCTTCCCTTCCGTCTTCCCTTCCCTTCCGTCTTCCCTTCCCTTCCGTCTTCCCTTCCCTTCCGTCTTCCCTTCCCTTCCGTCTTCCCTTCCCTTCCGTCTTCCCTTCCCTTCCGTCTTCCCTTCCCTTCCGTCTTCCCTTCCCTTCCGTCTTCCCTTCCCTTCCGTCTTCCCTTCCCTTCCGTCTTCCCTTCCCTTCCGTCTTCCCTTCCCTTCCGTCTTCCCTTCCCTTCGGTCTTCCCTTCCCTTCCGTCTTCCCTTCCCTTCCGTCTTCCCTTCCCTTCCGTCTTCCCTTCCCTTCCGTCTTCCCTTCCCTTCCGTCTTCCCTTCCCTTCCGTCTTCCCTTCCCTTCCGTCTTCCCTTCCCTTCCGTCTTCCCTTCCCTTCCGTCTTCCCTTCCCTTCCGTCTTCCCTTCCCTTCCGTCTTCCCTTCCCTTCCGTCTTCCCTTCCCTTCCGTCTTCCCTTCCCTTCCGTCTTCCCTTCCCTTCCGTCTTCCCTTCCCTTCCGTCTTCCCTTCCCTTCCGTCTTCCCTTCCCTTCCGTCTTCCCTTCCCTTCCGTCTTCCCTTCCCTTCCGTCTTCCCTTCCCTTCCCTTCCCTTCCCTTCCCTTCCCTTCCCTTCCCTTCCCTTCCCTTCCGTCTTCCCTTCCGTCTTCCCTTCCCTTCCGTCTTCCCTTCCCTTCCGTCTTCCCTTCCCTTCCCTTCCCTTCCCTTCCCTTCCCTTCCCTTCCGTCTTCCCTTCCCTTCCCGTCTTCCCTTCCCTTCCCGTCTTCCCTTTCTTTCTTTCTTTCTTTCTTTCTTTCTTTCTTTCTTTCTTTCTTTCTTTCTTTCTTTCTTTCTTTCTTTCTTTCTTTCTCCCCTTTTTCTCTTTTTATTCTATTTAAGTCTAGACTGATAACTAACTGGGCAATTTCAGAGAAAAGACTTAATCTCTGAGTCTCCGTTCCTTGTAGCAGCTTTGGGTCTATTTGTGTGTAGCATTGTAGCAGAGTTAGTATCTGCCTTAAACCTCCCCCATTGCTGCTCCCTGAGAACTCAGGTAGGAATCTGGCCCTTGATGATTCTTGGAGAAAAGCCAGACAAGAAAGTGTACACACTACTACAGTCATGCTGTCCCCTTGAAAGATACCTGGCCAGCCTTGCTCCATGACCACACTGTGGTATGTAGTAGACTGAGAACAGGCCCCTTGCCGTGACCACACTGTGGTATGTAGTGGACTTAGGACAGGCAGGCCCCTAGCTATGACTACACTGTGGTATGTAGTGGACTTAGGACAGGCCCCTTGCTATGACCACACTGTGGTATGTAGTGGACTGAGGCCCCTTCAGACATTGTTGCAGCCAGCTCTGCTCACAACCAGGAGTGGGAAGAGCTGCTCCATGCAGAACTAATGTCATATGTGTTCCCCGCTTTTCTCCTGGCCAAAAAGTTCTCACAGAGGAAAGGCCACAGAGGTCGGAGGGAAGAGGCTGGGTAGGGAGCCTCCCTCGGAGTAACTATAACTGAGCAGCTCTAGTTGGCAGGGGGCGCTGGGGCCAAACTCTTGGAGTGAATAACAAGTGAGTGCAGTTTGCTCTCTGTAGCTGCTGCCTTTAGTTCTTTACACAGAAGTCCTGGCAGGTGAAAGCAAACAGCTCCTTCAGCATGGAAGTAAGAACAGCAGCTCCTCTCCTTGGGCACAAGGAGGAGAAGGCTTTGCCTAAGAGCAGTGCTGAAGTCTCATGGCTATTTTCTTGTTGACTTACCTATTTTACATGAAGACAACCCACTTGTTCTGTGAAAGGAGGCCATAGGAAATGGAGTTACTTGGCTTTGAATGATGGTGTGGCATCAGGATGCCAGGCTGTCTGGAAACTTCTAACATGAGCAAGGCTGTTTTTGCTTTGTTGATTTTATTTTGATTTGGCCTTTTGTTTTACACTTTCTGGTAAATGGTCCTAAAATGCTGATAACTAGCAATTTCTCCTCCTGGCCATGGAAGAGCCAGATTCTCACCTGGTCCTGGGCCCACCCCACCCCTTCTCTCACACCACTCTGCTTATGGTTCGGATGAGTGACTGAAGCTCAGCGGCGGGCTGCGTAGTGCGGCTCCTTCAAAACCAAACCCGACAAAGAACTTGTCCATGCATCAGAGTACAGTTTGTTTGGTTGGTTGGTTTTTGTTTTTTTTTTAAAGTGTATTAAGGAAGGCAAATATGTCCAATGTAGACCCTGACTTTGATAGTAATAAATCAGTAGGATAAGGAAGCGACTTAAATTGGGCTGGAGAGATGTTCAGAGGTAGAAAGCACTGGCTGCTCTTTCAGAGGACCCAGCTTCAATTCTCAGCACCCACATGGCATCTTGCAACTGTCTGTAATTCGAATTCCCAGGGATCTGGCAACCTCACACAGACATACATTCAGGCAAAACACCAGTGAACATGAAAATAAATAAACCTTTTTTAAAAAAGCAACTTAACAAAAAAAAGGAAGACTAAATAATGTTCAGCTTAGACCCTGATTTGGCCAGTCACAAGCCAGTGGGATAAGGAAGGGACCTGAATAATGCTAATGTACCTATTCTATGCATCTTATCTGCTTATAGATAAACACTAGTCAACATTGATTTAATTTAAACAGTTTGGAAGTAGCTGTGCACCTGAGGTGGTCACACCATCCCTCAATGTCCATGTTCCCCTCCCTAGGTGTTGTCCACTTGTTCTTTTTAATCATTTGGAGGAGGGCATAATTGGCTCCTTACTTCCCACCTGACAGTGAAGCAGATTCCAGAGAGACTAAATGTATTTAATATGTGCCTACCACAGAACAACAGTGACTGTGTGAGAAGGGAATTATTTCTAAGCATAACATTTAAGTTAGCTATAAATTATGCTTGCTCATTCTTAACTTGTACTGTTCTTCACAGTATTTGTCAGATAGCATTTAAACAAAATGTTCTTACCAACATGGTACTAGAACGTGAGTAACAGAAGAAACAGATCAGTTCCGAGTGGGTAGCCTGTGTCTTTGTGTAAGTGTTTGTGATAGTGCTATACTCTCTTGTGGAGATCGGTTTCCATGTGGCCAGCTTGACCTGGAAGCTGTGACCCTCCTGCTGGTCTCCTAGTGGGGTTACAGGCAGGCGTCACCACAGCCTGTTCAGGTCATATGCTGCTTCTTGAATCAGTCTAATGCTTTGTTTTAAAATAGTGGTCAATGCTATTCATCAGCAGTGTAGACATGTAATTGTTCCTTTATGAAGTTTTAGGACAGCCTGGTAACTGCAGGTGTGACATCCAGGCTGGAGGTGATCCTTCCCAGTGCTTCTAGGCTCCCAGTGTGAGTGAGTGGATGTAAAACTGTTTCATGTTTTATTTCTTTGATGACTAAGCTTAAAACACACACGCACACACACACACACACACACACACACACACACACACACACACACACCAGAAGACTGAACACATTCAATTTACTTGAGCAAAGACCCATTTCCAGGTTGCCCTGTACCCAGAGCCCTGTGACGTGAGTGTGGGAGCTGGGAGTCTGTTCAATTGGCTGTCAATACTGTGTTGTGGTTCAGCTGCAGCAGTAAGTTCTGTTGGGCTTTTTATTCACTAAATTAGGTTATAGTTAGATAGGAGCTTGGAACAGGGTACGCTGGCCACACTGGGTGGCCCCAGAAGTCTAATTCTAGTGTTAGTTTGTCTTCCTCCTTGTGAATTTTGCCAGCGCCGTGTGTACTTTCACAGTGCCTTTGAATACACATGAATTCTTGACTTGGTTTCCCTTCCTCAGCATCTCCCCCCCCCCCCCCCCCCCCCCGTGCTTCGACCCTCTGCCTGCATCCATGGCCAGCTTTGTCATTTGGGGGTTTGTTTCTAGTAAGACAAATTCTCTGCCATAATCTTACAACCTGGTCCCCATTTTCTTCTAAGAGATTTCCACATTCAGATTTAAAATACTATCCAGGGTTGTAGTTTTGGCTTTTGGGTGTTTGTTTTGTTTTGTTTTGTCTTTGTTTTTGTTTTAATACCAGTAAGCAACTCTGGTGAGTTGACTCAACAGGTAAAGGAACTTTTTTCAAGCCTGATGACCTGAGTTCAAGTTTCACCACCCACGTGGCAGAAGGAGAAAACTGATTCCCACAGGCTGACCTCAGACCCACCCATCCTCCCCCCATGCACTGGGGAGCACACCCCCTACACCACACACTAAATAAATGTAAAAATATTTCAAATATGTTTAATTGTTTTAATATAGTCTTCCAATTTATTTTCTGAAGTGAATAGTCATTGCCAATATTGTTTCTTTTCATTATTTTTTGAGATTTTATTTTATTATTTCTGGTTTTAGAGCTTTATTGTAGGAAGGTAGGGAGAAAGAAGGTAGAAAGAGGGAGGCGGTCCATGGCTGTGTTGGGGGGGGGTTAGAGATGAGAGTAAGGAAGGTGAGAGCTTAAAGAGCTTTTTGAGATTTAAAAAAAAAAAATGCTTGAATTTGTTTCCTAGGTAGCACATTGTTGGAGTAGCTTGTGTTTTGATAATATGTGTAAGATTTAAGTAAATTGGGCAAAGGCACATTGTTACCAGTAGCTGCCTTACTATGTAGGCTAGCACACCACACCTTCTGGCACCTGACCACTGTAGTTCATACACTGGCTGGCCCTGTCCCATCCTTCCTTTCTGTCCTCCAGCGTGTGTAACCGTGCTCATGTCTCACTGGGTGACCATGAGGTGTACTGGTCAGGTTTCACATTTGACTTGCAGGACTTTCTATCCCTGACTTATGTCACTTAGCATAATGACCCCCTATTCTGTTGAGGTTATGCCAGATATGGGATTTTATTCTCTTTATGGTTGAATAGTATTTCACTCTGTGTATACTACATTTTCCTGTTCAAATTTTCTTCAGCCATTTACCAGTTGCTCAAAACTCCCACACTTCCATAGCTGTTCTAAAAGTGCTGTACTAAACAGGGGGGTATAAATGCATGTGTTATAGTCCGTGAGACCACTATGGAAATTTCTGTCTTTTGTGTCTCTTAAATTGCATTATATAACTGGGTTCATTAGATTTTTCTCTCTTCCTTGTCTGTATGTGTTGATACTGACATGTACATGGGCTCTGAACTGTAGTGGGACCCTTTGGTTTTCAGTGTTTGACACTAGAAATTTTTTTTCACAACTATTTACATTTTAATATTCTGTAGGAATAAATTATTTGGATTTTTTCTTTTTTGGATTAGGAGAGGTAAATGAGCCGTATTCATAGATTGACCCCTGCTCATATAGATGGGGATGGCTTGGGGGATTTTGTTGCTGGTAATATCTTCCACTTTCTTCATAAAGATCTTACGTGTACATGCTGGGGGTTGGGAGGGCTTTCTGTACTTAGTTTTGCCCCCTTCATTAAATTTATTTTTTTATTATTTTGATACTGGGGAATATAATCTGAGCCTCAGATATGACAGGTAAGTGTATTACTGAGCTGTATCCCCAGCCCCTCCCCCCAAATTTTTAAATTAATTGGCATATTTATTTAATTCTGTTTTACTAAAAAATACTTTTTAGTTCTTGTCTGAAGATAAAATGCCAGGTAATTCTATAGATAGATTTTTATCTAATCATCAACCTGAATATTTCCTTATTCTGAAAGTCTGTACATTGGTATGGTTTTGTCCTATTAGTTGGGAATAATCAAGGTTCTATTTTTTGCTCTTTGCATTATTGCTATGGTTTTACTTTTCCTTATTCACTTGGGTTCAATAAAATGGTGACTGAATAGGTTGTGTGTTGGCCAGTGAAGTGGCTCAGCAGGTACACGTGGTTGCAGACCCAGGACACAAGCCTGATGACCTGAACTGAACCTGCAGTATGCATGCACACAGAGGTGAAAGGAGAGGACAGACAGACTTCACAGATGTTCCCTGAGTGCTTCAAATGGTCAATGTGTAGTTCCACACTTCTGCTGTGTGGCTCACAGCACACAGGCTCACAACAAACAAAGAAACAGAAGTTAAGCTTCAGCTTCCGACTTGGGTACAGACAAAAGTGGGTTTTCTTAGGTCAGTTTGCATCTTTTCTGCATATTACTCTCTCTCAACAAATCCTGTGGGGGTTATCCTATGTCCAGTTCTTCCCAGCAGGGCTGCTTTCCTTCTGACACACTGTATTCTAGTTGCCAGAGGTTTTTGTTTTAAAAAAGAACATCCATAAACCATCTTTCTGTATGTGAGCAAGAAATAAGGCTGGCAGGGGTGAGCGGTTTGTGTGAGTGAACAAGACAGAGAATGGAGGGAGTAACCAAGTAGCATGCAGACTGCTCCGGGTTGGTTGACCCCAGACTATCCTTCAGTTACCAGGGAGCTGGAGCCAAGGTTGTGTACCTCAGAAGGGAGTGACAGGAGGACAGCCAGGCAGGAAGCAGGTCACTAGATCCTGGACCCCAGGTGGAGTGGAAGGAAGAAAACTAGACTTTCTTACCCACACCCAAATGTTATGTTTTGTTTTAAGACATTTATAATATAAAGGAATTTCTAGGTAGTAAAAAAAATTGGTGACTTGATTTTCAAATTGTTTTCTAAACTCATTTTTAAAGGTGATGGCTAATCTGGACTAGAGTGTGCTTTACTGCTTTAATTTTAAGGGCATTCTCCTAAAAATATTGTGCTGAGTATAATAATGAAGATAATTAGAACATTATCAGCAAGAAGGACAGTCCTCATGGAGGATAGCAATTTGGGTGGCAGAATGGAAACGTTGGGCAGATATCATTAAATTAAAATATCATTAAATTAAAACGCAATGTTAATATACTTCATGGTAAGATAAAAATGCTTTTTTAAAACATTCTACAGAAAGTATATACAGTAAAAACACTTGAAAAACTCATTTGGGTTTGAAAATTGGAGCATCTTTAACAGTTTACATAGCGAATATTCATGTCCATAGAAGAAACACTAGGGTAATGATTTAGACAAATACCTGGGATCCAAGTTCTTTAAAAGGATGGGCCTGGTTTTCAATATCAGTCTTGTATGGAAACTCGCACACATCTATCTGTATTCAACTGAAAAGTTGTGGTATTAGGAAAAATGAATTTTGGTGAGCACATTTAATGAGAATTTACTTTAAGTAGAGTTTATAAATCCACTTATCTTGGCCAGTGCCCTGAGCAGACCATGAGCGCAAGCTCTGCAGCCAGCCCCACAACACCGAGAGGCAGCTCCACTCCCAGGTGCTCTAACACACCCAGGATCAGAGGATCACAGGATCCCCAGGAGCTTGGTCACACCAGGATCTCAAGGTCCTAAAGGCATCTTGACTTCCAGGAGCTTGGACACACCAAGGATCTCAGGATCCTAGGATCCCAGAATCACAGGATCATAGAGACAGCTTGACTCAGAGGAGTTCTGACACAACCAGGATCGCAATAAGGATAGGCTCTAGTCAGATATAGCCAGGGCAGGTAGCACTAGAGATAGCGAGATGATGGGAGGCAAATAAATGTAAGAACATAAGCAACAGAAACCAAAGTTACTCAGCATCATCAGAACCCAATTCTCCCACCATAGCAAATCATGGACATCCCCAACACACCAGAAAGCAAGATTCAGATCTAAAATCATGTCTCATGATGAGGATAGAGGACATTAGAAAGGACATAAATAACTCCCTTAAAGAAATACAGGAGAACACAGGTAAACAGCTAGAAGCCCTTAGAGAGGAAACACAAAAATCCCTTAAAGAGTTACAACAAAACACAATTAAACAGGCGAAGGAAAGGAACAAAACCATCTAGGATCTGAAAATGGAACTAGAAACAATAAAGAAATCACAAAGGGAAACAAGCCTGGAGTTAGAAAACCTAGGAAAGAGGTCAGGAGTCATAGATGCAAGCATCACCAACAGAATGCAAGAGAAAGAAGAAAGAATCTCAGGTGCAGAAGATGCCATAGAAAACATTGACACAACAGTCAAAGAAAATGCAATATGGAAAAAGCTCCTAACCCAAAACATCCAGGAAATCCAGGACACAATGAGAAATGGAAACCTAAGGATAATAGGTATAGAAGAGAGCGAAAATTCCCAACTTAAAGGACCAGTAAATATCTTCAACAAAATTATAGAAGAAAACTTCCCTAAGCTAAAGAAAGAGATGCCCATGACCATACAAGAAGCCTACAGAACTCCAAATAGATTGGACCAGAAAAGAAATTCCTCCTGTCACATAATAATCCAAACACCAAATGCACCAAACAAAGAATTTTAAAAGCAGTAAGAGAAAAAGGTCAAGTAACATATAAAGGCAGACCTATCAGAATTACACCTGACTTCTCACCAGAGACTATGAAAGCTTGAAGATCCTGGGCAGTTGTCATACAGACCCTGAGAGAACATAAGTGCCAGCCCAGGCTACTGTACCCAACAAAACTCTTAATTACCATAAACAGGGAAAACAAGATATTCCATGACAAAACCAAATGTACACAATATCTTTCCACAAATCCAGCCCTACAAAGGATAATAGATGGAAAATACCAACACAAAGAATGAAACTACATCCTAGAAGAAGCAAGAAAGTAATCTTTCAACAAACCCACACAAATGTAATTCCACCTCTAATAAGAAAATTAGCAGGAAGTAACAACTTTCCTTAATATCTCTTAATATGAAAATTAATATTACCAACATATCCTAATCCATTGAAATTCAAAAATATGAGGAATTAGAAATTTGTTGGCTGTCATCCCGTGGTCTCTCTAGTTTGGTAATGGAAGAAATAGGTCCAATATTGTACAATCCATATACACTCTCTGCTTGTTTGTACGTGACAGTGTCTTGCTGTGTGCCACATAATGGTCTTGAAATCATGCATCTCCTATCTCAGCCTCTCTATTAGAAGGACTGTTTATGTGATGTTTTTATACTGTACTATGGTTTTCAGAACAGCTTACATATTTGAAAATTATTTACACAGCCAAAAGAAATGTAAACAGTTAATTTGGGAGGTGGCTTATAAGAGAACAGCAAAGAGTGAGACTGAAGGCTTTGATATTTATAATTATTGTATCAATTTTGAAGAAGAGGACTTCATAAGTTACTCCTATTCTAAGATGAATGCTTTTTTAAAATCATCACAGCCAATGAACCAGAATCTTACCCTCACCTAACGTCTGTGCCACCCTCCAAGTAGAACCATTGTTCATTGAAACAGTTGTTGAATGACTTCATGGATAGACCATCTTAATACAGACATCATTTCTTAAATGAATGTAACCTGTTCCCTGCTGGCTGAGAATGACGACAATCACTCAAATCAAATAGCTTTGACTGTAGCAGGAAATCTGTATCCAAAAATCGTGCCTACAATTCATTCCTTGGTGCAGCAGAACTGTCAACTCTTAGCTTATCTACTATAGAGGTAAAATCCTTTGGTGATGTGAGGGACATTCAAGTACAGCCTTATTACAATGAACTCCAATGTCCAAAAACTATTCTCATTTTGTGTTTGTACCACAATAAGAGCCAAGATTTTAAGCTCTACTAAAAACAAAACAAACAAAAAGACTTTTATCTATTTATGTTCATTAAAAATCTAATAGTGATATATTTTAAAAATATCATACAGTTAATATTTTTGGAGTCATTTAAAATATATATTGAGGAAAACATATGTACTTTTAGTATTGCTGTAAACGAACATCTACATAAGGCTGTTCAATTGATGTTTTATATCAAACAACTTTTATAATACTCATTTTTATTGTTACAATATTTTAGAAATTTTAAAGAATATGATAAAAAAATGAAAGGTATTGCAGGTTTTGAAGAGGGGCTCTCTGGGAGGAGTTGGGGTACAAAAGGGAAAGATGAATGTGAAGTAAGACTATTTACTCAAAATATGTTACTAAATGTTAACAAATTCAGATAAAAGAATAAAATAAGTTTATAAATCCTACTCTCATAATATTAAATACTACAAATCAACCATGTTTCCTTATAAAGTTGCTAGTTCCTTCATTTTAAGAAATGTTGATTTTTGTATCAGCATTCTTTGTCTAAGTGTTTGAACGCTTCAAAGAAAGGCACAAGTCTGAACCGAAGGGAGCCCTCAGGCTTATACCCAGGCCTTCCTGCATGAAGACACCGCACTGCTGAAGAGCCGTTCATTCCTTGGTGCAGAAGTCTGGGAGACTGCCCAACAAACTGCCCCAGGACAACAGCAGCAGGTGGCTACAGTCTTCCCATGTGCCCTGCACACAGACTTCTCATGTACACTGCACACAGACTTCTCATGTGCATTATCCAGATAACTTACATGTGTCCTGCAAAGATTTTCAATTGGAAAATCAGGCTCAGGATCTGTCCTCCTGTATAAAATACAATGCAGTAATCTTGGGTTACAGTAATATTACTCTTAGTTTACCTGAGCCAGATTTCTGAAAGTATCATATGTGAATTCTGTCAATAGTTTTTGACTTGAAAGTGACAGACTTGATATTACCAGTGCAGGTGAGCCTCGTGGTAGAAGGGACAAAGCGTTCTTGGCACTTCAGTATAAAATAAGTGTCTTTAACCCCTCTGTCCTCACTGTGTTAGAACACAAAACCCTGGGCTGTGTAAAATATAGGAGGTAAAAGGCCCTTAGGTGCTTTCTTTCTTTTAATTCTTAATTTTGTGTGTGGGGTATTTTGCATGCATGTGTGTGGGTGCACAACATGCCTGTAGTGCCTGCAGAAATCAGAAATCAGAAGAGGATATTGTATTCCCTGGAACTAGAGTTACAAACAGTTGTGAACTGCCATGTAGGTTCTAGGGATCCAACAGGTCCTCTAGGAGAGCAGCCAGTGCGCCTAACTCCATCCTCTCACCCTTTTCTAAGGGTGCTACTGACTATTTCACACTGGTAAGTAAATGAGAGATTTAGGCAGCTAACATGATGTTAATTTCATGACGTGTAATTCATTAAAAGATGCAGTTTGCACAGTTTGCGGTATGTCTCCTTCAGCCAAGTGCCGTTGGTTATAAATTGCATAGTAACTTTGTTTAGCATGAGACAAGTCAGTACCAATTACGTTATGACATAGTGCTCTCATGTTTGCTTAGCAGAAGTATTCCGATTGTATAGAAATGAAAATGGTTGAAAATCCTATTTGTCTTAGCTTCTGTTACACATGTATTTATTGCTATAGCTTCATTTTTGACAAGAACATTTAAGATAAGGATGTGTGTCCTGAGCTGCACTGACAGCATCTCTGAGGGCTACAGAGAGTAGCAGGTCTCACATTCATTCCCACTGGGTTCTTGGACCAGTGACAGGTACTGTGCTTTGTCCTTAGTCAGTTGACTTAATGTCACTCGCTGGAGTGTTTTTTAAATACACGTTACAGAGCAACTCAAAGAGATTGTGTGCTGCTGTTTGTCTGCCTAGCCTTTGCTCTGCCTTTGCAAAAGTAGGTAATACAAAAGCAAGCTCAGACCCTGGTTCCTTCCAAAGGGACCTGCTCTTGTGTCTCCTTAAAAAATGACAACAATGGGCTGGAGAGATGGCTCAGCAGTTAAGAGCACTGACTGCTCTTCTGAAGGTCCTGAGTTCAAATCCCAGTAACCACATGGTGGCTCACAGCCATCCATAATGAGAGATCTGATGCCCTCTTCTGGGGTGTCTGAAGACAGCTACAGTGTACTTACATATAATAAATAAATCTATGGGCAAGAGCAAGCAGTGCCAGAGAGAGAAGAAAATGTGTCTGAAGACAGCTACAGTGTACTTACAAATAATAAATAAATAAGTCTAAATAAATAAATCTTAAAAAAATTATTTAAAAAAAGATAACAACGACAAAAACAGCCCAGTGTAGATCTGTGAGGAAGACAATCCCAGGGGAAGGAATTGAGACTAGAAATGAAGGGAGCGAGGGACTGGAGTCAAATGAGTAACTAGAGGTGCAGAACGTAAACTTGAGAAATGCACATAGCAAGATCCTTTGGAAGTAAAGGACTTTCCCAAACACTCCAGGGTGCTCTCCCTGACCCTGCTCTCCCGAGCATCCCACAGGCTCTACTGTGCAGAAAAAAGGTAGCATATTGGAAGGATAACATGGAATTTTTACCTGGCCACCAAGGCTCTGAAATGAAGTGATTTCATTCAGGGAAAGATTGGGAAGCATCAGGTGTGGTTGGGTGGGAGACCAGAATAGGCGAGAGGGGACCTGGGGATGCAGGGAAGAAGCTAGTCTATATTATAGCATCTAGATCATCTAGTGTGGTTGCCCCCCCAGCCCCAGAACTCCTCACTGAGTTAGTCCCTTATTGCCCTGATTTTCCATGTCTTCATTAGTATAATGGTCAGTAGAAGAAATGAACATCAACCACCAACAAAGAGAGTCCTTTAACAAGGTACTGTCACAAAAGTCATTTGACACTTGCAAATTGTTTAAGTCTGTCCCCCATCTAAACTTAAGAGGGATGTGGCAGTGTTAGCTTGGGGTGCACAGCCTCTCAGGCCCCCCACTGAGCACATGCTTGGTTGCTTTGGAACTGCTTACCAGACCTTCTCCAGTCATGACAGAGCTCCACAAGGTGACCCGAGGGCTTTGTATCATTGTTCTCCTTCTCCAGTCATGACAGAGCTCCACAAGGTGAACTGAGGGCTTTGTATCATTGTTCTGCACCCCTCTCCTTGTGGCCCCCTCCCACCCTACCCCTGCCATGGAACTACCCCTGTAGTTCTTCCAGTTTGACTTTGCCCATCATAGTGCCCACAGGCATCTGTGGATAGGAGTTCTTCGTCAGTGAAAGAGTCAAGAAGGATGGATGGGGAGTGGGAGAAGACGAAGTCCTTTTCCTAACAGGCAGGGCTTGCAAGCAATGTACACTATTGCTTTTAGGTCTCAGGTTGCTTATCTGAAGGAAGCTATCTCCTTTAGGGTCTTCAATTATCTGACACAGTGATGCATACAAATCATTGCTGTTTGTCCTAGTAACAAAAACCTTCATTGTGATAGTCTGTGGACAGCTGCAAATTGCTCTGTCCTCAAGATTTTTTTTAATCATAAAGAATGAGACTTTTCTTGTTGTATTTAATATTACAATATCAACATCTTTTTATCCTGGTGGGTGTGAAACCCTGAAGTGAAGATTCTAGATTTCTGACAGTTTAACACTGTCAGAAACAAGTCTGCAGGAATTTCCAGTTTTCCACCTTTGTAGTAGACAGTGTTATATACAGTTTATAACTTGTCACTAAGGACCAGCATAATGCTGGTAAACCACTGAAAGTTAGGGATCAAACAATCTTTAGTATTTGTCACATTGGTAGACATATCCCCTGCCATGGTAGATGTCAGGCTACCAAGGACTCTGACTTAGAGGCTTCCCGAGTGTCACTGAGAGTGGTCCTGAGCACATACTGCTTAGAAAAATGATCATCTCATGTCAGCCAATGTGAGAGAAGCCTGGAACCAACGAATGTAAACTTAATATGTAGACAGCTTTGGACTTTCTTAAGACATCACTAAGGTCTTTGAATCTTTCTCCTGAAAGCAGGCCAAACAAAACAGGGAGATACAACTTTATTTGTACAGTTTGTGTTTTAATCAAAGGTAGAGTGGGCCTCCTATATAACTGCATTTTATGAACCTGAAAAAATACATCAGGATATTTTGGCTTAAACTTCTTACTGTTTCCTTTTAAGTCGTGCTTCTGTATGCTGTGTGGGGTGGGTCTTCATGGGTTTCTGAAGAAGGCATCGGATCTTCTAGAAACACAGCTGCATGTGAACCACCTGACAGATAAGCTCAGCGGAGAAAGGCATGCTCTTAACCCCGGAATCATCTCTCTAGCCCCCCTTTCTACTTCATTTATTTATTCTTTTTTTTTTTTTTCTTTTGAGAAAGAGTCTCACTATCTAGCCCAGGCTGGCTTGGAACTTGCTATATAGATCAGACTGGCCTCAAACTCACAGAGGTTCACCAGCCTCTGCCTCCAAAGTACTGGTGTTAAAAAGGCGTGTGCCACCAATCAGCTTTACCTGTTGTTAAATTTCTATTTTGCATGAGTCATTATTCAAAATTAGAGCATGTTAGAAGAATAGAAGATAGAGTTATGTCATAGCACCTGGTATCAGTTGTGGTTGATGTTCTCTTACCTGCTTAGCTAGCTCTGCTGTAGCAGTCAGAGAACCTGTGTTAAGGGTTCTCTGTGTAACCTGTGTAACTCTCTCTGTGGTGCTTATGAAAAGGATTAGAATTAACACTAAGTGTGCCTCCTCTCCTCTGTGTAATATCTTTAAAAGGTAGCCGGAGAGAGCAGTAAGCAGTGCATTGTTAGGGTACAGCATTTAGGGATACGGTGAGTAACAGGAGAGTGAGATGTTAACACAGGCACAGCTTCTGAGCCTGCCTCTCTCCTTGTCTCTGGGCGTATCCACTCACTCATTCACTTTTGACTGACCCACTCTTGTACTGTGCATGGTTAAGTTTCATGCAGGTTGTATAAGTTGCCCATAAGAGAGAATGCCATAACTAATAAACACGAAGAGAAGGAAGTTGGCTCAAATGGTTCCGAGCCTTAGTGAGGCACACCATGGTGGTTGTGTGGAGCAGAGGAGGCTGCTTTCTCAGTGACAGCTAAGAAGCTGAGGGCCGCAGTCCCCACAGACCTAAGACTTAGGTCCTAAGAGTCTATACCGCCACCCAGTGCCAAGGTGGGAACAGAGCCTTCACCCGTGAGCCTTTGGAGGACTTTTACATTCACTTTGTAGCATAGTTGTGGCATCTTGGCAGGTCCACCATGAGTTTTGTTTTGTTTTGTTTTGCTTTGTTTTTTTCCTGTTGGTTTTGCTTCATGTGAGTTTTCTCTCTGGAACTTTGCTTTATCTTAAAGAAGAATGTTGAATTTCTCTGTTAGTGTGTGCCTAGTATATTGAATTTCTCTGTTACTGTATTATCTGTTGTGTTAAATTCCTCCATTGGTGACTGTTGATATGTGTCTGTTAAATTTCTCTATTAGTGACTATTGTGTTGACTTTTTCTGTCCATGTCTACTATGTTGAATTTACCTATTACAATATGCTGTGTTGAGTTTCTCTATTGATATGTGTTTGTTGTGACAAATTCTATAAAGTGTCATCTTTCAGGTGGTATCTACATCACTTCACCTGGAGAAGTCTCTCTGGGTTGGGAAGTGGGAACCTAGCATGGGAGTTAATTTCCTCTAGGGCACTTTGTGATATCATATGTCAGAACTGTTGATCCTTTGAAAGCAATCTGGATTTTCAAAATTATCAATATGCTTTTCTCACCAAAAATTTTATCTTTGACTTTTGCCGTTTTCCACTGATGAACACAGGGGCTGAAATTCTTTATCTTTCTTGTGTTTCATCCAGTGCTTTTAAATCTGTAAGTTTATGTGTTTGGTTCCCAGAGTTTCTCTGTCTTGTCTCACAAAGGATGCCCATTGTTCATCCCTGTACTGTCAGAGATCCCCAGAGAATTTTGGGTGGTTTCTTCCTTTTTTCATAACCGCCTTAGCATCCTGACATCCTTTGTCTTCTCACATGTCCTTCAGTGTCCTTCAGTATGGTCTCTTTCCCAGTTCTTAAATGAGTTGAGTAGGTCGAAGCCTGCTGGGTTCTGTTTGCCTTTTCCATCTACAGTGTCAATGTTAGCCCTTGTAGTATCCTCTAGACCCTCAGTACTCCCCAGCAACATAAACCGAGTCTTGACGTGGTCTGGTGCACTGGCTCACGTCACTGCATTTAGGGCAGTGGCTCTCATGCCCAGTTCTCTTCTTAGGTAGCCGGCTATCTTTGAACTGGTGCTGGATATTTTATTTGAAAACTACAGAAGTATTTTGAAGGCTTAGTTGCAATCTTCCTTCAGAGATTTTAATTTTCTTCCAGGCTTCTAGGCAAATAGCAATCTAATATGATCTTAATAGTTTCAGGTTTATGACTTTGGGAGCCATGAAAAGTGAACTGCAGGGAATGCAGAGCTTGGTTTCCATCTAGTGCATCCTCAGTCCCAGACAGGGCCCCGAAGCTCCTACCTAGGAGAACACTGGGGACTTTACTGTGTGCACCACGTGGAAAATACCCTAGTCTGCTGCTGCTTTCTGCTTTGTTTAGACAGCAGGGACCCCATAGCCTAAGCTCCCCTTCTGAATATGCCTGCCTGTCCTGGGGGCAAGGACACTGGTGTTTTAATCTGAGGATCTCTAATCCCTCATGGATCTTGATTTGGTAACTTCTTTATCTTTCTAGTGTTTCATTAGCTACAGGCTGATAGATAGTGTGTGTTCTAGGAGCAGGTCTGGATTAGTTAATTTTCTGTTACCAGTAAGACCACATAAAAATTGTGTATGCATTAGTGTATCAACCTTTCATCTGCTTTCAATTTATTTATTTTTTTTTACTTTGTGTATATTTACATATATTTATATGCCTAGAGACTTTAGTTTTAATGTATTTAAATCACCTTTCTTTTTTTTTAAATTTTTTATTAGGTATTTTTTTTTAAATAGAAACTTATTATATTCCAGCATAAGATAAGCTAAGAGTTTACCTGTGGTTTTCTAGCTGTCTCTCTGGTTTTATTTTTATATTGAACCTTTGAGCTTATTTTATACACTCTTTGCTTATAACCTATATTTATTTTATCATCTTGTATATGAGATCAGAATCTCATATTGGAAATGGTACCATCCTTTTCCTAAGGTTTTGAACTCGGCTTTATAACATATTAAACCTTTATAAGTTTCCGTCTCACCAGTGATCTGATCTTGGGCGGGGCAGGGGTGGGAGTGGGGAGGGTGGTCCTGTTTTAGTCACTATGTCACAGCACTGACTTTGTCCTTACCGTTCCTTGCAGAACTTTGCCGTCTAATAGAGTTTATTTTCCTGAATAAACACTATGGTTTGTCATATTTTAAAACTGAGGATTTTTTTCCTTAAAATTTTGTAAAATACAGAAAATTTAAAAGAACTGAGCTGGCACCTTCCCAGTATTAACTCTTGCCAGAGGTGTGATGTGCCAACCCCCTCCTGGCTCTTTTGAGACTGCTTTGTCTGAGCTTGCGCATACTGCAGCCCTCACGCCTACCCCACTTCCCATGTTCTGGGTCCATCATTCCTCAAGTCTGTTGTATTGTCTGCATGTTTCTACTACTTGGTATAAAATTTACTTTTATCAGAGTTTAGGTTTCTGTTGTAAATAAATTTTCCCGTATATTTTCTACCAGCCATGGTATAAATAGAAAGATTGCTGTTTGTAAATATGGTAAGGAGGTAGCACTCAAGACTTTTGGTCATTTCATTGCATCTTTTTAAATGACTGTCCCCACAAAATACTGTGCATCCTTACCATCCACGTCTGGCTTGTTGCACAAGCTGGTTGCTCTCAGGAAATGGTTAAGAACAGCAGTGGTTCTGGTAGAGGTCCTCTTGTCCTGGTCTTGCACTGAGAGGTCTCTGTGTCCTGGTGACTGACATTGTAGCCAGGCATGGCATTGTGTGTGGTGTGGCATTGTGGTGTACATTGGCATGAATTCATCACAGTTTCCCAGTTTTCAAGTTCTGTTTTGATTTTCCTTGTTTCCCTGGTGACTTCTTTTTCCTCTTTAGCTAGTTAGAATTGTATTGCTTAATTTCCATACAGCTGGGGATTTTCCATCTATCTCCCATTATTTATTTCTAGTTGAATTTTGTTGCAGCTAGAAGACATGGTGTGCTCATTTAACTTTTTATGAGTCTAGTTTGACCTTAGCAGATACAGTCTGCTTTTATTGCTCCAGACAATTCACTTTTATTTTCATTTACTAAGGTTATTATTATTAATTATATTAATGTGTGTGATGCAGGGCATTGAATCCAGTGCCCTGAATTGTGAGCATTCACTTTGACATTGAGCTATACTCCTGACCATGCTCACTGCCCTGCCATTCTATGAATGAGAGTGTGGGCTCCATCAAGGTGTCAGGGGCTGTTTCTTTCTAGAGGTAGTGGGAATAATGGGTCCCTGCTCGCTTAGCGTATTGGCAGCATTGGGTATTGTGGCTAGACTCTCAAGGGCAGTGCAACCATTGGATCAGTGTTTCTTTTCTCCAGTCATTCTCTCATCTGTATTTCTTCTTTATTTTGGTACAGCAGGTTGAACCCAGCAGTTTGCATATGCTAAGCACCTGCTGTCTGAGTCAGCTTTGCTTGCTGTAACAACATACCTGAGACTGTCGTTAAAGGAAGGGAAGGGTTTTTCCAGGCCCAGTTTCTTGGTGACCCAGCTCCATGACTTTGAACAGGAGGCAAAACAGAGAATCTTGGATAGACTGTTCACCTCCTGACAACCTGCCACAGAGGAACAGAAAGGCCGGGGACTTCTCTTTGTGAAGACCTGTTCCACAGTATTGCAGTCTGATTATGAACCCATTAGTTGGTCAATTCCCTGAAGAAGTCTGAGTCCTCACGATCAGTCCAGCTAACTCTCCAAAGTTCCACCTCTGAGCACAATTGCCTTGGGGTCAGGACTCTGGGCCCCTGAGTCTGAGGACACTCTGCATCTATGTCTACCCTGGGCTCTTGCTCTCTGGCATACCCTGAAGCCTGTAGCTTTGTAGCCAGTAGGGGCAGGTCGCATCTTTTAGCCTAGTCTCTTACCTGACTGCTGGTTAGCCAGAGACTCTGCTGTGAAGTTTGAAAGGATCTCACTGTAATTCAGGGTAATTTCCTCATTCCAAAGTCCGTGACATCATCAGGCCAGCATAGCCTCTCCAGCACTGAAAGAAACCTGCGCACTTGTTTCAGGTATCAGAGAGGTCACATTTTGCTGGCCATTGTTTTGCTTCCCACATGGCTATGTGCAAAACACAGCTTCATGAGAGCATCTTTAAGGTGGTGGACTTCAAAGCAGAGCAGCAATGCCAGCCATCTTAGGATTCCTTCCCTGTTACACTTCCAGAGCTCATATATAAGCTTAGATTCAGGTTAACAGGCTCAGCATTTCAGTACAGGTCTCCTGACAAGGAAGTTTGTATTCATTTTTTCGGATTAAGTCTTTGTTTTGCCTTCGTATGTATGGTGTGCTGTAGATGCACGTATATATTCATGTGTGTGCATTGCGTGTATGTACTGGGGGCAGGCACTGACACTGGTTTCTTCCTGGGTTATTCTTGTTTTCTGAGACAGGTTTTTTTTCACACTCCAAGCCTGGAGCTCATGATTCTGCAAGGCTAGCCAACTAGCCCAGGAGTCCTCCTGTCTTGACTTCCCCTGGTGCTAAGATCACAGACATGAACTGTCACACTTTCCCCTCCCCTCCCCTCCCCTCCCCTGTGTTCCTCTTGCCTCCTCTCCTCCTCTCTTCTTTTTTCTTGAGTGTGGCTTCTGGGGATCCAGACTGCATGTTTGCATGCTCAGCACCTTCCTAACAGGGCCACATCTCTGTTATCTGCTTTAGCTTTGCTGGTGAGTGCTGAATTGCTTCTCAATACAACATTTTAGGCTGATAGTTTAGTCTTCTTTAAGTGGTGTAAGAATGAAGTAGATAAGAGGTTGGAAAGATGGGTGAGATTTAAGCAGCCGCCACCACGTTACCATTACTTGATCATATATTCCTGGTTAATATTTCTTGATCATCTTCCTGGAGGGAAGGAAGAGCTTGGCAGTGAAGTGTTGTGGCTTCCTGTGCCTACTGTGCAAATCCCCACCTTTCCTGCTTTATATTCAGGACTGAGGATCAGCTGCTGGCAGAATACCTTTCCCACTGTGCCTTCCGCTCGCTCTGCTGGTCTGTGTGCAGCCTGGTTTGCATGCTGTTCCCCATGTGTGTTTTAAACGCGTTTTCTGCACACCACGTTCATGAAACCTCCCTGACTTGAAAGTGCTTCCTTCTGCTCCCTGCCCAGGACTAAGTCAGAGATGTGTCACCTACGTGAAGCAAGCTGTCCCTGCCATGTCTTCATCCCCAATGGTCAGTTGTCTTGGTCCTCCCTAGCTTCCTGATTATACATCCTCTTTGTTATGCGTTTGATTGCCTAGTTTTCTGTATTGTGGCTTCAGTCTTCTCCTCTGTACTGAGGATAGCTTCCTGTCTGCACACACACTCAGCCTCTCACCCTGAGAAATCTCCCTTCTTCTCTGTTAGTAATATCTGGGCTTTGCCCTTCGTGTCCAGCTTCCCAGGGAGAGATCCAGCTTAGCTGGGCCCTGAGCTCAGCCCTCCTCCCCACACTAGCCCCATGGCTGAGGTGGATTTGGCCCCTGGGTCCCACTGACCATGCTTTCAGACCTGAGCCCATCCTCCCCATTCCCATGCCACAAGCCTGGTCGCTCTCCTTAATGCCATTGTGTGTGTTTAACACCCTGGGTCACAGGAGTGCCCAGGTTCTTCACTGTCATGGGTGTCGTTGTATCTTTCCAGGTCCTACCTTGTTGATTCCCACTCCTAGCTTAGCCTTAAGTCTAGCAATTACCCAGGCCTCTGACATCAGGCCTCTTTTCCTCTCCATAGCATGTTTTCTTTGGCTGGTCACTTGTTTACCTTTACAAAAACAGCCCTCACTGTGCATTCCCAGATATCTGCCTCTTAGCCTAGACCTCTCTCTAGGGACAGAAAAGAATGTGCTTGTATACTTCATGTATCACAATTTTCAGCTTGCTGTGCCATTGTAGTAATTATTTTAAACGGTTCTGTAGTGTTTTGTTAACTGCACTGCCATCATTAGCCTGGCCATCTTCCTGCTGAGAATGACTGGTCCTCACTGTTCAGCTGTGGTCCCACACATGCATGGGGAAGTGAGCTTCTGTGGTTGCCAAGTAAAGGGCCCCCCTCCCCTCTCAAACTAGCTCAGTGCTCCCATATAAAGTCAGGAAACCTTTGTAGAACTTCTGGAAAACCACTCTTAAGCCTTGTGCTCTGCCTCTGTTAAGAGTACTGCTATCACTACTAGAACCGCAGACAGCTTTTCAGTCTGACACAGCCCTGGAAGAAGCTTCAAGTCCCCCTCTGCATAGCACCATCATCTGGTCCCCTCCCGAGCACCTCCCATAGAGATCCAGCAGAATCAAGAAGGAATGGGTGGTGCAACTTCAAAAAGGCCTGGCATGTGTCCTTGAGTGACTGGACTGCGCTTCCATATTCTCAGCCAGAGAAAGACAGGGAGAACATGAAAGATAGAAATCAATATGGCAGAAACCAAGTGTGACCATGAACACCAAAGTTAATGTCATAAATATTATTAACAAGAGTTCGAACTTAAGAGAATGAAATGAGGTAAAATGGGGGTGGAGTGGCAGTGGGAGGAGATTTATGTGATACACACATCATAGAGGGAAACAGTTCCATAAGTTGTCCTCTGAACTCTGCATGCTTCATGACATATAGACTGTCACACACACAGATGGATATATATGCATGCATGCATACATACATACATATATACATACATAAAATAAATACAATAAATTAAGAAAAGAGTGGTTGGAAAGATGGCTCTGTGGATACAGTGCTTGCTCTGTGAGCATGAGAACCTGATTTCAGTCCCCAGCATCCTCAGAAAAGCCAGGCATGGTGGTACATGCCTGCAGTACCAGTTCTGAAGGGCAGCGAAAGGAGGGGCCTGGAGATTTGTCAGCTAGCTGATATAGTGCAAATGACAAGATCTAGGTTCAGTGAAAAACGTTGCCTTAAAAATTATACTGAAAAGCAATAGAGGAAGACACAATCTCCTCGAACTCTGGTCTTCAGATTGTACCTATGGACATACCCACACACATAGACACATAACACACAGGGGTACTATACATATCCATATACATAGATGTACAACACAAGTACACACACAGAGGCATACAACACAGGTGCACCTCCACACATACATAGGCAGATGTACTCAACACATCAGCATATTATGCAAATGTGCACACAATCATAGGCACACGACACAGGTGCACACACACACACACTATACCGTGTACTAAAATTAAAGCTACACACCAAGAATTGACAGTAGACATTTACAAATGTAACCGACATGTATGAAATGCAATGGCAAGTGACAGAAAGTCAGGTCCTATTGAAATTGGAACATGTTGCTCAAAACATTTTTCTAATCCTTAACTATAGTTTTTTTTTTTTTCAGAAATATCATAAGTAAAAGAGGAATATTTAGAAATTCTCTTTATTTTCTCATTCTCTTGAGGCAATCTCAGTGTGTGGTCCAAGATGGCCTCAAGCACGTAGTTCCTTGTGGTCCAAGATGGCCTCAAGCACGTAGTTCCTCCTGGGGGCTAAGATTAGAGACTCCTGCACTTTACAGCCAGCTTTCCTTTTCTGGAAAAGCCAAAAGTTGTATTACTTTAATTTAAAACAACATAAGTTTGAGTATTTCAGCTACGGGTTGATTCTTTGTAATGATGGGCACCATTTAATTAAAACAACAATATGAAAGAGTCTATCATGCTGCTTAAATCAGTAATCCCAGCACTCAGGAGGCAGAGGCAGTAGGATCCCAAGTTCAGGACCGCCTGGGCTACACAGCAAGACCTGCTTTAAAAATATATATAAACAATGTAAAAACAGCTTCTTCTGCAAGTTCTGTGAAATAGTAAGATTGGTCCACAGGCCACGCCCCCAGACGGCTTCCCATTCTTGCCTTAGAGTTGCCTTTGTCACCTAATGGTTTGCTCTTTGTGACAGCTCACCACCTGGCTTTTGGAAAGTGGGTGGGGAATCTGCCAGCTTAGGGTGACCACTGATTGATTCTCAGTTTGATACCCTTGTCTGATAGCTCAAAGAGAACATGAGCAAGTCATGACACAGGAACAAGTTATGTGTGTCTTGAGGAGAAACCAGTGAGGAAGATGTCACCTCATAAAAGAGTGACTAGAAGATACAAAAGGCTTGCTCAGCACTGCTCTGTAGGAAAGAGCTGGCACTTCTGAGATGCTTCACTGCAGTGCTTGAGCCACTCCCCTGCCTTCCCATCCTGCCCTTGGAGAGGAAAGGTATCCAGTGGAGTGAGTCAGTATCTTCTTTTTACTGAGGGTATCTATAAGAGCTCGGACGTGCATGTCACTACAGGAATAAAACATTTTATGTAAATTTTCATCATCCTCAGAGCAAAGTAGTTATTACAGTGTAATGTTTTGTTCCAGTATGAATTTCAAATATGTACATTGTAACAGCCATGGGAAAGCAATGAATTAAAATATTTGGCTTTTCTAAAATAAGGAATATATGGAGGAACGACTTTTGTTTATATGTTCAAGGATCCAACAAATCAAAAACAGACAGAATAATGGCAAGTAGTCATTGCTTAAATGCATAATGGTTTAGAGAAGTTGTGACTAGTTCTTGACATTTAAACTGATTTACTTCTAAAGAAGCTAAAAATGAGGTCAGTGTTTTCTTCACCGTAGTGGTTTCTTCTCGCCTGTCTAGCTTTCTAGGTCTACTTGACTTCCTAGTCACCATTAATGCAAAGAAGCATTTGTAGTGGATATTTTTGTTCTATTACATTGGTGTTTTTTATTAAACCAAGAGCTATGACAATCTTAGGACTTCTTCATGTTTTGGGCGAGAAACCAGAAATGAGTATTTCTTTATTTTTGTAACTTTCTGTTCATTGGTGTAATCTCTGTGGTCACAACACTTCCTGATCCCACTGTCCAGTATATCATGACCAGGAGAAGTATATTCACTCCTATATTTATTACTACATGGGAGCGTTTTTCCTCATACAAATAGCAGCATCCTTTGTCCAGAGGCTTGGGAGCCATCAGTAAAGGGTTATGAGTGCAGTAGTCAGTTACCCTATAGGAAGGTGGAGTTTTCTTCTTTGCTTGGGCAGCCTCTCTCAGAGTGTGGTGTCAGTAGAGTCTGTGGTTGGATGAGCAATGATGGGAGGATTGCCCACTTGTGAAAGATGTAATTCCATGACCTGGGTTCCTCCAGACAGGAACAGAGTGTTCTAGAAAAGCTTGGCGTGATATCTATATTAGTGTTTCTATGGACTTGATTGCGAGTCTTCTTAAAATGTCCATAGTGTCAAGAAACAGCTTTGTTAAAGGAGGCTTCTCACCCTTTTGATACTAATCTTAGTTTTTAAACAATCATGGCACATGTACAATTTTACCAACTGATTTTCTTTTTTGTCTTAACAGAAGTCTTAGAGGCTGGCGTTAAAGGAACTTCTGAGTCTCTTAAAGGTGTGAAACGAAAAAAGATTGTTGCTGAGAATCACCTGAAAAAAATACCAAAATCCCCCCTGAGGAGTCCTCTTCAGACAAAACACAAGCAAAACCCAGAAGAGCCACCGTTCAGTGTCCTCCCAAGCGTAGCAGAGTCTCATAAGAAACACAACTGTGTCCCTGCTAAACAGGGGAGGCAATTTACCAAGCAAAATGGAGAAACACCAGGGATGACTGCTGAATCCTCAGAATCTGGAGACTCGGTCTCCCCAAAGAAAGCCTCATCTCCTCACCACCGGTCAGAACTGCGGAGATGGAGGTCGGAGGGTTCAGACCCAGCCAGGCTCAGTGGCCTTGATGGGCAGCAGGACTCCAGCTCCTCGTCCACTAAAGCCAGGACTGACAATAGTGAATGTAGCTCTCCTTGCTGTAGCGCCACGCCCCCCTCCTATACAAGTACCGCGTTCGATGTCTTACTGAAAGCAATGGAGCCAGAACTGAGCACCTTGTCACAAAAGGGCTCATCTTGTGCAATTAAGACAGAAAAACTGAGACCAAATAAAACTGTAAGATCCCCTTCTAAATTAAAGAACAGCTCCCTGGATGCTCCAAATGCTACGTCCCCAGAACTGGTTGTTGAATCGCCGTGTCCTCCGTGTACCTCGTACCCAGTACATGTGGCCTCCACTCAGAAGAGTGAACAAGTGGCAGCTCAGTGTGTTTCTCACCTGTACAGCTCACAGGATCACCTTGTTCCCAAACTTAGCCAACAGAATCAGCAGCTTCCGGGGCACCTGGGCTTCACAGGCTCACTGACAAACCTGCACACCCTTGAGAGCACTAAACTTGAGCCGATCTATAATACAGCAATGACATCCACTGTAGGTCTCACTTCTCCCTCCACTAGAACTCAGGTCACTCCTCCACACCAGCAAATGGATTCTGTGTCACCTTTGTCAGTAAGCCCTGCCAGTTCCACACAGTCGCCCCCAGGGCCAATTTACAGCTCAACCCATGTTGCTTCTGTTGTCAGTCAAAGTGTAGAACAAATGTGCAGTCTCCTTCTTCGAGATCAGAAGCCAAAAAAACAAGGCAAATATATCTGTGAGTACTGCAATAGAGCATGTGCAAAGCCCAGCGTGCTTTTAAAGCACATCCGCTCCCACACTGGAGAGCGGCCCTACCCCTGTGTGACTTGTGGGTTTTCATTTAAGACTAAAAGTAATCTGTATAAGCACAAGAAATCCCATGCACACACCATCAAACTGGGCCTTGTCTTACAACCAGAGGCTGGGGGGTTGTTCTTATCCCAAGAGTGCCCCAAAGCACTTAGTGTCCATTCGGACATTGAAGACAGTGGGGAGAGCGATGAAGAGGGGCTTGCAGATGGGAGACAGAACAACCCATGTGTCAAGGACCTGCAACCTGTGCAAACAATGAAGACGGTATCGAATCCTGAAGCTTTACCCAAATTGATACCAAGCAATTCAGATCATGTGGTCCATGGCTTCTCTTCACAGGACAGACCTTCAGAGTCACAAGCCCCGACAGAGTTACCAAAGGTTGTGGTCCATCCAGTAAGCATGCCCCCCTTGAAAACTGACTGTCTTCAGGTGGCCAATCCCAATCCTGAACTTCCTAGTCCACAGAGCCCGAGGGACCTTCATGTTGCAAGCATACTGTCACATTCAGCCAGTGTGTCATCCCTAGAGATGGATGAGTCGTGCCATCAGAAAGGGGATGTGAGTCAGTCAGAAGGGAAGCCAGATTCTCACAGTGGAACAGCACATGCACAGCTCCAGAGACAGCAGGCCACAGAGGACCCCCAGGAACAGCAGGGGAAGCTGCTGCTGAGTCCCCGGAGCTTAGGAAGTACAGACTCTGGCTACTTTTCACGGTCCGAGAGTGCTGATCAAGCCGTGAGTCCTCCCACTCCGTTTGCCAGAACTTTTCCCATCATGGACCCAGACCCAGCTAAGAACAGTGGAGCCCCAGGGCCTCGAATCAGTGCTCCAGCACCTTCTGCTTTGGCTACCGGAGAGAAGTCATCAGTCGTCACAGGCCAGATGCGCCCACCCTTGGCAACCAAAACTCTGGAGGAAAGGATTTCCAAGCTGATCTCAGACAATGAAGCCTTGGTCGATGATAAGCAACTGGATAGCGTGAAGCCCCGGAGAACCTCACTTTCTAGACGGGGAAGCATTGACTCCCCCAAATCATACATATTCAAAGATTCCTTTCAGTTTGACCTAAAACCGATGGGACGGAGAACAAGCTCCAGCTCTGATATACCAAAGTCCCCCTTCACCCCGACCGAGAAGTCAAAGCAGGTGTTCCTCCTGTCTGTCCCTTCCCTGGACTGCCTGCCTATCACGAGAAGTAACTCCATGCCAACCACGGGCTATTCAG
Source organism: Mus caroli (assembly GCF_978045245.1). Taxonomy (NCBI): domain Eukaryota; kingdom Metazoa; phylum Chordata; class Mammalia; order Rodentia; family Muridae; genus Mus; species Mus caroli. Next base: position 79,018,508 of record NW_028227270.1, on the reverse strand, counting down.
CAATCCCTGCAAATATAATTCCTCCCCCTCCCCCTCTCAGAGGAAGCCAGTCATTTGATGATAAAATTGGCACCTTGTATGATGATGTCTTTGTGTCAGGACCCAACCCATCCATGCCCCCAAGTGGCCATCACCGTCCCCTGGTCAGACAGGCTGCAGTGGAAGACTCCACAGCCAGTGAGAGTCATGTTCCAGGCTCTGGGCAGTCTGTGGATGAGAGCTGTCAAGGGTGCCCATCCTCCAGTGAGGCTGGACCAGTACAGAGCAAAGCAGCGCAGACCCCTCACCTAGAGAAGAAGAAGTCACATCAAGGACGAGGGACCATGTTTGAGTGTGAAACCTGTCGAAATAGGTATCGGAAACTGGAGAATTTTGAGAATCATAAGAAATTTTACTGTTCAGAGTTACATGGGCCCAAAACAAAGGCAGCTGTGAGAGAGGCAGAGCACGGCCCGGCACCTGGTGGGGCACAACCCCAGGTTCTCCACTACAGAGTTGCTGCTCCCACAGCTGTGTGGGAGCAGACGCCCCAGATAAGAAAAAGGAGGAAGATGAAAAGCGTAGGTGATGATGAGGACTTGCAGCCACGTGAGAGTGGGCGGTCTCCAGAAAGCTCTGACGCCCTTCAGCTGCAGCAGGTCCCAGGGACTGCTCCCAGTCCATCCAAACATGCCTCTGCCATGGCAGCTGACCAGGCACACAGAGGCGTCCAGCTGCAGAGCTCTCCTGTCCAGCTTGTGGCCCGGGTCCCTGAACGGCACTTGCCCATGAAGCAGTGCCCCATGGTTGAACAGCAGCTGAATTCTGCAGCTCAGGACAAGATGGAGGTGAAGAGACAAGGGGGTGGCATCTCTGTCATCCAGCACACCAACTCACTGAGCAGGCCCAGTTCATTTGACAAGCCGGAGCCCTTGGAAGGGGGCATCACTTTTTCTTTACAGGAGATAGGCAGAGCTGGGATGCCTGGGGCCCTGAAAGTGATAGGGATGGCCCCAGAGGAAGGCCACCCACCTCAGGATGCCATGCATCAGACAACACTGTCACATGCCCTTAGAGGAGAGCCACGGGAAAGTGCTAGAAAGATTCCAAGTGAGCGGTATGTGTTAGGGCAGCCCTTGAGACTTGTCCGGCAGCACAACATCCAGGTCCCAGAAATTCTGGTCACTGAAGAGCCAGATCGGGACCTGGAAGCCCAGAGTCACGACGAAGAAAAGTCAGAGAAGTTCACATGGCCTCAGCGTAGTGAAACCTTATCAAAGCTGCCAACAGAAAAGCTGCCACCTAAAAAGAAAAGACTTCGGCTGGCTGAGATAGAGCACTCCTCAACCGAGTCAAGCTTCGAGTCCACTCTGTCCCGGAGTCTCAGCAGAGAAAGCAGCTTATCCCATGCATCTAGCTTCTCCGCCTCCCTAGACCTAGAAGACATTTCTAAAGTAGAGCTGGCCCCCAAAATTGACTTTCCAAACAAAGCCGAGTTTCTTTTGATTCCACTGGGTTCAAGCACACTGAGTGTCCCCGGAAGTCACCGGGAAATGAGGCGGGCAGCGTCAGAGCAGATCAGTTCCGTGCCTACACTGATGGAGGTCTCTGATTTCAGAAGTAAGTCATTCGACTGCGGGAGCACTGCTCCTTCCCACGTGGTGCCAGCACTTGTTGAATCACAGCCCTCCTACTCCCCATCTGCTGTTGGGGGCACTGGACACGTGCCCCTTCTAGAACGGAGGCGAGGTCCCCTGATTCGGCAGATATCTTTAAACATAGCTTCAGATAGTCACCTCTCTCCTGGCAGTGCGGCAGCTCTCCAAACCATTGTTCTTCCGAGTGTGAACACAGTGCCGTTTCAGGCTCCGAGGCTCCCCGATATGGCTTCTGCAGACTGCCCTGCACATACTGTGCACCCCCAGGCCCTGGCTAAAGATCTTCAGGCAGAAATTTCAAGTTCCAGCTCTTCGGACACATTTCCTCCTCAACAACTTTTTGGTGCCCATTTATTAAACAAAACCAATACACCCCTTAGTCACCAAAACACACCACTGCCTCTGCCAGTGTCTGCACAGGGTGGCAAACCAGATGCAGCACCCACTGCATGTGTGTCTTCGACAGGGGATGGTAGCTTTGCTCCCAAGTACCAGCTTCAGTGTCAGGCCTTCACTTCAGGCCAGGGCTGCTCTGCTCCTCCTCTGCGTTCTTCACCTAATCAAGTTCTTCCAGGTCAAGCTGGAGCAGATCCGTGCCCAGCGTCAGAAGCACCGTCAGCCAAAGCAGCAGATCCCGTGGCTAAACCCTGCCCTCTGCCGCCGCTGGAGCTCGGGCTCCCGAGGGATGAGGGGCTGCAGAAGCAGCTGCCCTCCTTTGTGCTGCCTGTGCCCCAAAAGAGGCATGTGACAGTGGACTGTTTCACTCCTGTCACATCTCTGCCACAGATCTTAGTGACCCAGGATCTGTCCAACATGCCAATTTGCCAAACTAATCAAAGTCTAGTGCCAGTCAGCGAAGAACAAAATTCCATGCCAAAATCACAGAACTATCTCCAAAATGCATTGCCAACACCAGAGAAGGATCTTGCATGCAAAACTGTTCTCCCAGAGATGGGCCAAAATGTTCCAGTTTCAGAATCCTCGCCGACGGTTCAGAAGGCGTCTGTTGGTAGACTCTCCCCACAACAAGAATCCTCAGCCTCGAGTAAAAGGATGCTTTCCCCAGCAAATAGTTTAGACATTGCCATGGAAAAGCATCAGAAGCGGGCTAAAGATGAGAACGGAGCTGTTTGTAGCACAAACATAAGACCGCTGGAGCTGCCAAGCTCAAGAGCTAATGAGAGCCATAAACAAAAGAAGCCAGTTCTGGTAAGGCAGCTCTGTACTACAGAGCCCCTTGAAGGAGCGGCACTGGAACAGGATGCTTGCTCTGCCTCTGGAAGGAGCAGCAATAATGCTGCTAATTTGACTCAAGTTTTACCAACTGATAATCTGTCATCCAGACCCTCTACGTTTACAGTCACAGACCATGTCAATGAATTGCAGGAGTTTAAAAACACCAAGTTGTCCACATCTCTGACTCCTACAGTGGGAAGTTTCCCTGCTCCATCGGAAAGTGCCTGTGTTTTGCCTTTGAAGTCTATAGACAACAACCAGGAAAAGGGGTTGCCAGGGGTTAGAAATGAAGAGAACAAGGTCATCCAAGGGCAGAGGCAGCCTGTAGTGTCTGGTCTTTCATTGGTGAGCAGCTCAGACACTCAACAGCCGTCATTCCCCAGCCTCAAGACTGCAACCAGCTTTACATGGTGTTACCTGCTGAGACAGAAGGCATTGCCGTTGGCTCAGAATGACCAGAAAACTTCAGCCTATACAGGGTGGACAGTAAGCTCCAGTAACCCAAATCCACTTGGTTTGCCTACAAAAGTTGCTCTTTCTCTTCTTAATTCTAAACAGAAGACTGGAAAGTCACTGTATTGCCAAGCAATAACCACCCATTCAAAATCAGATTTAGTGGTCTATTCAAGCAAGTGGAAAAACAACTTAAGCAAGGTACTTGAGATATAATTCATCTTTAGTGGTGTTTGTGCAAATTAGTTTCAACAAGTCTCAACACCTTTAAGTATCTTACTTACAATAAGTATTTTAATTGTGAGTGACAGGTTGTACTATGTGATTATTAGATGGGAGGTGACATTTTCCCCAGCAGTCCCACTGACTGGGAAGAGTCACCTACAATTCTGGCAGTGATTCTGTCTAAATATTTTGCAAGCAATGACTTCTGCAGGGCACTGATTGTTAGTTTGTTCGTGCTTTTCCCTTCAGCTGACTCTGCTCAGGGGATGCTAGCACTTTGATTTTTCTTGTCACTGAGGAGTTATTAGTTGAGAGAAGATCATGGCTATAGTCTCTCAAGGCTCATTTGGGAAAGCCAGCATGTAGATTTCCAGAGGTGATTGTATTCTGCTGTGTACTGTACAAAGAATCAGTAACATTTGTCCTGTGCCTCCTGCAGACTGGTTTGTTCTTGCCATGCCCATTGTAATATTCTGAGTGACCCTCTGAGAGCCACTGGCTACCGACAGAAAGGTGCATGAAAGAGCTCATTCCATTAGTAGCTGATTTGGTCAAGATTTGTGGGATAATTTAAGGTCACGACATTGTAATTTGTGGAATTCTCTTTAGATTTGTTGGCTTTATAAACTAGGGGAAATCATTTAGACAATCAAATAAATAAGGGCATTATTTTAGGCTCTGTTCATTCAGAATTATTGATTAGCTTTTTGATGTCTGCAGGTTCACAAGCACATAGTTCTGATCCAGAGGCATTTATGGATCTAACCACATGAAATATTGTGGGACTAGCATTACAGTGGGGGTCTGCAAGGCTCTAACATGGCTGTTCTGTGGCGCTTCGGATACGGGAAGGCACTCCACAGTGGTAGTCAGCAGAGTCAGTGGTGATAATAGCAATAACAGATATTTTAGATAAATGAATTTTCTTTAAATTGGTAGATCTTTAAATCACATAAAAATAAGAAAAACTGGGTTTAATTAAGAAGACTACAAGGACTCTGGCAGAGACAGAAGGTTTTGTAAGGAGTTAGAAGTTGGCAACCCGAGTGACCTGGTGGTGGAGAACCTGTGTCAGGGAAGAAAGGGGAATCCAACGACATGGGAATTTTGTTATTTCTAACTTCCCAGACCCCAGGACTCCTAAATTGGTTGGGCCATGCCTCCTCATGAGAACATAAGGAGATGCTGGTTTATATCCCTAATTTTCCTATAAACATGGGTCTCCCAGACTGCAAATGTAACTCAGTGCTAAGCATATGAGGGTCTTCCCTTCCATCCTCAGAACCCAAGGAGAAAGTTAAAAAGCCTTAAGTATTGAGTGCAAGTACCGGGTGCCATGGAAGAAGCCCTGGCAGTACTGAGTACTGGTGCTGTATACTCAGCTTCAGCAGTCAGGAGAGGGCTGCAGGTGGAAGGTCTGTCCAGGAGTTTGTCAGCATGCAGGAATGACTGAGACTGCTCAGAGGGAGGAGAATGGGGAGAGGATGGAGGAGTCTACTTGGGATACAGAAAGAAATTCTTCCTAGAAGGAGGAGAGCCCCAGTAGCAACATAGTAGCAAGCACAACTCAGAAGGTCTTGGCTCAAGAGTTGTTAAGATTAGTGCTGTCATATAAAAATGAGGTGAGTCTCTGCTCTGCTCATTTTATCACTGGAGACTTGAATCCATGAACAAGTGGCTTAGGAGGATGGGACACCTAGCAGACTGTTGTCTATAACCCATATGGGAATAAATCCATGGCTCAGAATGGAAAGGAGCAGGAAGACAGTCTACTGTTAAAACAAGACGCAGGCAATCTGCCCTATACAGATGATGCGGTGGAGCGGGTGAACTCGTGGGGACTGCCCAATGCTCATTTGAGGCCTTTAACTCCCAAGTAGAAGCCAGATCTGATGGTAGCAAAGTGAGCGAAAGATCCAGAGAGTGAGGGCTAGGCATGCTCTTGGATTAAGAGCTTGCTGAACATCTGTAGGTTCTAGGTCCCATCTCTTAAATGCTGCCCACGCCTCCAAAAAAGGTAATGCAAATTTGATTTTTTTTTGGAAAGGAGATAAGAATGCCATTGTTAGGTAGTGAAGTCTGTGCCAGGAGTGTGTGTTCTATGTGGGGAATCTGGTCGGCTTGCCTCCTAGGGACTGGGAGGGAACAGGCGGACTGGTCAGAAATCACCATTCTCCCTTCTGTGGAACTGGCCAGCAGCCTTTGCTTACCACGATGTAGCCACGACTGGGCTCCTGTCCTTTTCCAGGGGACATAGCCACTCCTTCCATGGTGCTCATTCTCTGGTCTCAGGAAGTCACTTGAGTCTGGTTGAGTCCCACTGTGGGAAAGGAGCTCTTCCTGTGCCCCATGTGGAGACCCTGGCAGGAGCTGTAGCCTTGGCTGTTAACACTTGGCTTTGACAAAGTGGACAGCCCTATAAAGTCTTGAATACATCTCTAAGGCAGTATTTACTCTAAGATTGCTATGTATGCTTTCTTGTTCTGCTATCTGTTACCTTTTCCCAAAGATTTTATCATTGTCAGCCCAAACTCTGTTTGACTTCACCTAACTTTTTATGCTAGCCAGTATTTGAGTTTTGAAAACTATTCTAGAGAGAGATACTATGTTCTGCTTCAGAGTAATGGGGGAGGGGCAAGCTGGGGCTTCTGCTTCACCTTGGTGACTCTCCCAAGTTGAAGGGGCTTTGGTGGTGTCTTTGAGGGACCTGAAACTGTATTGTTCTTTCTTCAAGGAAATAACTCTTTAAGAAGTAGAGTTAACCTATGGCACAGTTGGCCAGTAAAACATAAAGACTGCTTAGTCTGATAAAGAAGGATTTCGGTTAAGTTCCTGGACTCCCAGGAAAGGTGGTTCACTTGAGGCATAAGGTGGGAGACTGGAGGCAAGAGAGCAGACTCTGCTACCTCTGTGGCTCCATTTCATTGAGCTAAGCTCTGGTCTGTACTTTGTTATGTTAATTACTAGTGAAACATTATAGCATTTATGTGTCCAGTTTAATGAAATTAGTTTTCTTTTTGTGTTTTCCTTTCAGAGAGCATTAGGTAATCAAAAGGCCACAGTAGTTGAATTCAGCAATAAAGATGACTCTGAAATTAACAGTGAGCAAGATAAAGAAAATTCCTTAATCAAAAGTGAACCAAGAAGAATTAAAATATTTGACGGAGGGCAAGTACATGCTTTATCCTTCAATGTACATTTAACCTCACCTTTTAAGTGTGCATTTGCTGTCACGTGAATGAAGACCTGCCAGCGATGCTTTTATTTAAAGGGTTTTTGTTTTTGGTTTTTTTTATGCTAAGAGAATCTTTCCAACAATATGTATTAGCATTGTGTTAGATAATTCTATTTTGATAGAGGAAGTGATGACCAGGAGAAACTGTGGCTCCTACAGGCCTTTGAGACTAGCTTGAGAGTAAGCCCAGCTTCCAAGGGCACGTGCACGGGGTGTGGCTAGAAAGTTCTCTAAGTGGGGTGTGCCTACTGCCTTTTGCTGTCCTTTTGTTTTGGTACAAGAATAATAAGCTATAGGAGCCAGTGATTTCCAGAATTATGAAAAAAAAAAAAAAAACAAGCTACAAGAGTTCGCAAGAGTCAGGCAAGGCTTGGAAGTAGCTCAGACTTGACAGTCAATGTGATTGAATTTAGCAAAGGAAAGCCTTTCCAACTGGTATCTTAAAATGGTGGAAATATTTAAGAATTAAACTTCCCATTGAATGACTCTGAGTAGAATTAGCTGTCATAGCTTTAGGCATGTTGCAGAAATTAGGAATCTTCTCTTTCTTAAATGTGCATAAAACCATTGGAGAGTTGTGTATAAAGGTTGTGCTTTATTTTTTTAGGTTGAACTTTAGTCAGTATTTTCTCAAAGACGTAGTGCCCAATTTCCCTGCTCTTTTTTTTTCCTTCCTTTTCTTTAAATTAGATACAAGTCAAATGAGGATTACGTGTATGTGCGAGGCAGGGGAAGAGGGAAGTACATTTGTGAAGAGTGTGGAATACGCTGTAAGAAGCCTAGTATGTTAAAGAAGCACATCCGAACCCACACAGACGTGCGCCCCTACCACTGCTCCTACTGCAACTTCTCCTTCAAGACGAAAGGTAAGAGATGCACATTGCTGCGGCCCGCCTGCATGCCTTTACATGGGGGAGCCAGTGTGTGTAGTCACAGGACAAGCCGCTGCCACAGGCTAAGTTACATCTTTCAGCACTGGACTATGTATGTGTTCTTTATGTTTCTAGACCCTTTAAGTAAAATGCTTTTAATGACAGGGTTTTAGAAAATACAGAAGGAAAAGCAACATTTTAAAGGGATTAACTGTTTCTTTTTATATTTTACTTCCCAAATCATAGTTCCATAACAATAGCTAACATGTTTTCAAAATATGTACTTTGGAATTGAAGAAGAGAAAGAAATGTTTGTGATCACAAGTAAATTCATTAGAGTTCAAAAAGATTCGAGACAGATTTTAAATAATAATCAATAAATTTTATAGTCACTCATTTTACTATCTTATTTTAGCCACAAATAGCCATCTTTTATGATAAAGTTTAACCTAATTATATTAAATTATACTAAATTTTAAATTTAAATTCTTAAACATTTCTATTACTAAATGTTGTTAATGGGCTTTCAGAATTAGTCATTAAAATTATATTTAGCATGCTTCTGTTTTATGTTTATTTAAAGCCCAAGCCCTCATGATGAAACAATTTTACCTTTTATGGGTTTCCTGTTATGCATAATGGATACAGTAGTGTAAAGCATTGGCTTCCTGTCCACAGGTCATTATGTGACAGGTCATTAAAGATGGTGGGTTTGTAGCCTACTCTCTATGAAGTAGGACTTCCTCTAGCGAAGCAATCTATTCCTGGGGATACCCGACTTCAATGGCAGTGTCTATTTAAAAAATGGTCATTTTACTGAAACTGTGCTCCTTTGAGTTCACATTTGTCTTTTTGGTTGTGCTGTTATCTTTGTGGTTTTCTGGTAAAGACTAATCATTTCTTTAGCCAGTTTTGCTGCAGTTCTGGCTCAGATTTATTGGCATTTAAAGAAAGTTACAGCTGTCACAACTGAATGCTTCTCCGTGAGCTCAGTGGTATCTGGGAAAGGATCACAGAAACAAAGTGTGCTTCAGAAAGCTCTGAGCTTCTACAGAGTTCCAGGCAGGCCCTAGGGGCAGAGGAGTCTGCAGTTCTGGGCTCTCTGCTAGGTCTGTAGGCCCTCCTTCCCTTCAAGGTGGGCTAAGGAGAAAGTGGTCCTCAGGATTGCCTCAAAATGGAGTCTTGTAACCAATGACTACTGTGTCATTGCTGTGGCACTGTGATTGGGAAGGATCTGTTACCTTGGGACGTGAGAACAGGACATGTTTAAAAAGCTAATGTAGGAAGAAAGCACTGTCATGTCTATAATCATCTTACAGAGAAGATTGAGGTGTGACATGAAATGAGTACGTCCTACACATGGAGATGCATAGTTTTCTTTTAATTACTTAAGGAGTTGATTGATAGTAATAGGTTATGATGTAATATATATATTAAAAACTTAAATTCCCAAATTCACTCAAGGCACAGTTGTAGATTAGTTTCTTAGTACAGACCTTGCTCCATCTAAGGAACCAAAGCTTGTGAAAGCGAACTCCTAGTGAGCCTTTAATTTATCTAAGCATGCTGGTACTTCTATGACTTACGCTTCAGGAGCACCTGGCAGGCAGTGCCATCCAGACCCATTTGTAAGCGTATTGACTTACAAATGGAGACCAAGGCCACTGCAAGAAGGATTTTAACCATTTATTTATTTATTTATTTATTTATTTACTTACTTACTTACTTACATTTTAGTGTGAAAACTTTGAAGCTCTTACAGGAAGTAGAGATTTATATAACAAATTTCTGTGTATCTTAATGACTCTTAACACTCTGCCTTAGTTTTCAGTTTGCTGTAAATGTCAGCCGCAGGCAGACCGGCTGAGGCCTGTCTTATCTGTCGGATCCACCTGGCTGCAGTCAGCAGTGATGCCTCTTAGCAAATCTATGCTTCAGAAGCATCTTAGACTTAGCATCTTAGACTTCTTACGCACTTGGCTTTGGGGTGCTGTGTGGTTGTTTGACAAGAATATACTGGGTATTGCCAGAATTGGCATATACAGTTGTGACCAACTTCTCAAACTATGCATTTATCAAGGAATTGAAGCTGTGTGAATCCAACAGATTTGCATGGCTTTCTAGTACAAGCCCAACATTTGGAACAAAGAGTCCAACATTTTCAGCATTTCTGGTTTGTTCCCATCCCCCAAATTGAATATTTAAATGTTGTGCTGTGTTTACTCTTGCTGACAGGGTTTACTCTTGTTGACAGGGTTTTGGAGTATAGCATCATCCACTCAGGATGACTGGGGTTCTCAGGAGAGTCTGAGCAGCTCCGTGTCATCCTTGGTCACTCCAGGCAGTGTGCCCTGTGAACCTGTGATATTCACACAGGGGGCCATGCCAGCTGACATAGCAGATAGCCTACAGTTCTCCAGACACATTTGCTTAGCATGTGAAGGGAAAGTGCTGAGCTTGTCAGCTACTCTGGGTCATACACAGTGCTGTTTACTATGCTAAAAAGCAACCCAGAATAGTCATCAAGCGTTTAAACTTTAGAACCATAAATGCCCAGGTGCCAGAAATGAAGGAGAAACTAAAAACTAGCAAGGTAGGGGATCATTCAAACATCACAGGGGAGCCAAGGCAATACTCATGCCAATGGGTCTGGATGGCACTGCCTGCCAGGTGCTCCTGAAGCACGCCTGCCTGACCGTCCTTTCTAGTGACGTTGGGTCATATAGGAAATAAGCATTTGAAATTAATGAAATAGTTATGGTTTCAGGCAGAAAACTTATAAGAGATGCTTCTATAACTTGGAATCCTTAGAACACTAAGGATTATTACTGAAGATGGACTAAAAATTAAAATGAGAATACATACAGGAAAGTTATCTACTGTGAGAGCAAGCCAGCAACACAACTAATGGCTTGCTTACATGCCGGTAATGCAGGTCAGACGCACTCTGAAAGAGACACAGTGGGCATGCGCTTAGGAAATAAGAACTGGAGGATACACCTCCAATGGGAAAAAGTAGCTACCATCAAAACGGACAAGGCAGATTTGAAAACAGAATGCCATCGCCAGTTAGTACAAAGGTCATTGCAACTTTCTATAAATACCAGTGGTTTTTATCAACAGTTTTAGCTGTTGAGATTGTCTAGCCATAGTCAGTGTAGCTGTTTCTTTGAAGAATAGAATTTTCCAGAGCTGACGAATGAAATAGCCGAGCACCACTCCATAAGTTTAATAGACACTCTTTCCCCTCAAGGAAACCTGACAAAACACATGAAGTCCAAGGCGCACAGTAAGAAGTGTGTGGATTTAGGCGTCTCAGTGGGCTTGATAGACGAGCAGGACACAGAAGAATCAGGTAAGCCCCGCTCTGTGCTCCTATCTGTGCTCCTAGTACTGTTTGCTTCATACTGTTTATTTTACATACACGCTCCTCTACCCAGCCCACTTCATTCTGTCAGTTCCTCTTACAGTGTTTTGTTTTTTAAGTATATTTATCCTATAGATTCCGGATCAGTGTTTTTATCTAACTGCTTATCTTACCCTACTAGGGAAGAGTTCGGCATCCAGAACTCAAATGCTTAATTAATCTTCTCAAAGTGTGTATGTGTCTGGCCACACTGGGCTTTGGCCAACATTTTGGATTGGTTTCCATTTGCCACTATAAACTGCAAATCACCTGAGAATCCTCAAAGTACTGCCTTCTTCCTTATTCTTCTCTTTTTCATTGCCACCCAGGCTCATACTTGTATGTCCTGTGGAGAGGACCCTGTCCCCTGTTAGCACCCTCCTCCTCCGTCCTCATCCCTACCCCATCCTGCTCTGTTGATATTGCTGCTGTAAGATGTAACAGAGCCCACTGCTGTCCTGAAACTCCATCTGACCCTCTCTGACCTTCCCTTGCATGGCTCTCGCCAGAAGTGTTTTACTTCTCTGACCTCCCAGATCTTAAGGGTTCCCTCAGGAAGTCCTTGACCTGTCTTCCTTGGTGTGTGATTGGTCCATGTTTCTCTCCCTGCTGAGCTGCTGCATGAACAGAGCCCATTGCCTAGCTGTAACCTTCTCTGAGACACTTAGTGCAGCACTCCTGGTGTTGGCACGGGCTAGGACTGTGGCTCGGTGGTGGAGTGCCTGCCTGGTATGCTGTGGGGCTGGGTTCAGTTGCTAAGCTCAACACCTCCCTAGTGAAGAGAACAAGAAAGGGGTGCCATGAGCATTTGCAGATAAAATATTTTACTTGTTAAAAACACTTATTGTGTTGAGAAATATTTGTTTTCTTTTTTCCCTTAATACTATTAACAAATGTAGATAATTATTTACGACCAGTTTAAAGGAAAAGACAGTCTTTTACTGTATTATGAACAATCAGAGTATAGATGTATATTTTTGTAGATTTTCTGTTTTTAAACTCAAGAATTTATCAACTCATTTTATCCAACTTTTCAACCAGTAATCCACTCAATGAATCATCCTGAATTAATTTCTAAATGTGTACGAACAGTGACCGAGTCTCAGGTAGTAAGAGCTACTCCAGCGTAAAAAGCCAGGACGAATGTGTACGGATTTGAGACGGTATGTAGTACCACTGACTGGCTAAGGTGCCAAGTAAAGGCTGAACAAGCCATGCTGCCACTGTGCACACAGCCATGTGCACTTGGAGGAGAGCCTTGGGAGAGTGGGCTACATGTTCAGATTACAGTCCTCCAAGGCTCCATCACAGTGCTGACAAGATACAGCCTGGCCTCTTGCTTTTTTTGTTTTGTTTTGTTTTTTGTTTTTTCGAGACAGGGTTTCTCTGTGTAGCCCTGGCTGTCCTGGAACTCACTTTGAAGACCAGGCTGGCCTCAAATTCAGAAATCCGCCTGCCTCTGCCTCCCGAGTGCTGGGATTAAAGGTGTGCACCACCACTGCTTGGCGGCCTCTTGCTTTATTAGAAGCTTACAGTGCACGTATAAATACAGGTGGCAGTTGTAAACAGTTGGTCTTGATTTTTCTATTATTATCCTTTTTGTTATTTAAAAATTATTATTCAATAATATATGCTCATGCCTGAGAGGGCAATTAAAAATATTTTACATGCTCTGTGCTCATGGCTAAAGTGGATTGTATCTCCTCGCGGCCACCTCATCCTTTGCATGCAGTCAGTGGGGCTTTGGAAAGCACTGCACTCTCCTCTGGTTCATTCCAGCCTCTCTCCACTTCCCATCCCAGACAACAGGCTTCCCTTCCATTCATTTAATATGTAAGCGATACTCATGAGATGCAGTTTTCTTCATGTTGGTGTTTTTAATGTGGAGGGAAAATGGTACTTTAAATGCAGATACATAGCATAGTATCTATTCTTACAATATTATTTTCCAAAGAGGACTTTCCATCCCCTCACCTCTTTAGCATATCATTGTCTGGATTTACATGTTGGCCCAACTGCACTGATAATTGTTGTGTGTTGTCCTCCTCTCCTCTCCTCTCCTCTCCTCTCCTCTCCTCTCCTCTCCTCTCCTCTCCTCTCCTCTCCTCTCCTCTCCTCTCCTCTCCTCTCCCCTCCCCTCCCCTCCCCTCCCCTCCCCTCCCCTCCCCTCCCCTCCCCTCCCCTCCCCTCCCCTCCCCTCCCCTCCCCTCCCCTCCCCCCCCCTCCCCTCCCCTCCCCTCCCCTCCCCCCCCTCCCCTCCCCTCCCCTCCCCTCTCCCCTCCCCTCCCCTCCCCTCCCCTCATCTCCCCTCCCCTCCCCTCCCCTCATCTCCTCTCTTCTTTTTCTCTGCCACTTCCTCCTCTTTCACCTCCTCTTCTTTTTTCTCTTTTTAAAAAACAGGGTTTCTTTGTTTTGTTTTGTGAGGCCTAGCTGCCCTGGAACTCTCTCTGTAGACCACGTTGGCCTTGAACTCAGAGATCTACTTGACTCTGCCTTTCAAGTACCACCACTGCCTAGCTAATTGTGTTTCTTAATGATTGATGCTTGGTCTCATTATTCTTTCTACAGAACTTTCACTCTGATAAGATAATGATAGTGACAGGAGGGTTCTGTATTGTGTAGGTGCAGGTTAGGTGTGGTGTGTGGACGTGTGTGTGTGTGTGTGTGTGTGTGTGTGTGTGTGTGTGTGCTTGTGGAAGAGGAGAGGAGGACGTAGGGTGTGCTGTTCTGTCACTCCCCACCCTCTTCCCTTGGGTCGGGGTCTCACTGAACCTGGAGCTACACCAGCAGCCAACAAGCCTTGCTTACCTTCCTGTCTCCAGCCCGCTGTCCTGGTGACATAAGGCTTAGAGGTGCGTCATGCCTGGGTGTCCTAGTTAGATTTATGTTGCTGTGATAAAACACTGACCGAAAGCAACTTGGGGACAAAATAGTTTATTTCAGAATTACAGCTTCCAGTCTATCATAAAACTCAAGGCAGGAATTCAAGAGAGCAACCTGGAGGGTGGAGCTGAAGCAGAGACTGTAGAGGAATGTTACTGTCTTGCTCCCCATGACTAGTTCAGCCTGTTTTCTTACACAACATTGAGCCACTTGCCCAGGGGTGGCAGCACCCACAGTGGCTGAATTCTCCCACATCAATCATTAATCAAGAAATTGCCCCCAGGGTTGACTATAACCTAACCTGATAGAAGTATTTTCTCATTTTCTCAGGGCTGACGATCCAGATCCCAGACGCCCCTTGCTTGTGGCGAGTTGTCCACAAAACTAACCACAAAACTAACCACACTTGGCTTTTTCTATGGGGTTTGAACATGAATCCACGTCTGTGTAGGAAGCTCTCTGCCCTAGTAAGACATCTCTCTGACTCACTCTCTAGGTTGAGATTTTGCTTATCAGGTTTCTAAATGTTTGGCAATCAGGACTCAGAAACCTTCAATGTAGACCTGTTTGTCTGGAGACTGTGCCAATTTCTAGCCTCCCAGTAGCCTAGAACATGCTAGATATTCTTTTTCTGCTGTCTCCTCCCTCTCTCTAGCCTCTGCATGTCCCCAGGGCTGAGGCCTCTGACCTTCCTGTCCTCTGGCATTGCTCAGTCCACAGATCCCCTCCCCAGTCTTCTGCCCCTTCTCTGCAAACCTGCCTGCACACCATCTCTACGTGGATGTCAGGTGGACAGGACTCAGGTGCAGTGCACTCATACTTTCAGGTTACCCTTTCTCTGAGAGGCGCGCTTCCTCCCTGTCTTCCCTCAGCTGTTCCACCACAGAGCTGGAAGTTGTCTTGATTTCCATCTTTCTGCCTATTCCACCTCTATTATAGCAATAGAACAGGGGCGGGAGAGGCAGCTCAGCACTTATGAGCGCTCGCTACTCTTCTAGAGGACTGAAGTTTAGTTCCTAGCACCCACAGTTGGTGGCTCACAGCTGTCATCAACTCCAGCCTCAAGGGACCTGACCTGGCCTGGCCCCCATGGGCATCCACACACAGGCAGTACACACAGAAATGTGTGTGTGGTGGGAGAGATACAAACTCCTTCAAAATCCTAGTCTTTTAATCTGCTACCTTATCCTATCAGTGCTCTGTTGGCTTCCAGAAGCTCCTGAGTGGTGTTTGGTTCAGCCTTATACCAACTGTTTTCCATGGGACAAAATGACATATTTAGTCCTCCTGCTGCTGAATGTCTGAGACTTGTCTCCTGGCCCTCCATCCCTCACTCCCTCAGCCTCAGCCATGGGCCTGCACAGACCCAGCAAGTTCCTGTTCCAAGGCCTCTGCACTCCTTTCCACGATCTTCACATGGTTTTGGATGCCCCTGGATGCTTAGGCTGATCACCCTGTACTTGTGGTTCTGTGCTTACAGGGCCCTTCTCAGCAGGCACAGTTAGAAAGCATCCAGCCCTCTCCTGCTGCCAGCCTCACCCTATCCTGTTTTACTATGCTCTCTGTTTGCTCATGCTGCCATTTGTACATGTGTGGCGGGTGTATTGATGTGTGTGTGTGTGTGTGTGTGTGTGTGTGTGTGTGTGTGTGTCCCATTCCTACCAAGTAGAAGATAAATTCCATGAGGATAGGCCTTTGTTTTGCTACTGCCCAGTGGCAGGAGGTAGGAGACAGTTGGTGCCTGATCAGTGAGGAGGAGGAACTACCATTTGAGCTAACAGGAAGTCCCTGGCTATTAGTGCCTGTCACGATTGTAATCAAATGGTCATTGTTTGTAATAGACTATTTAATACCACTCAGAATGTTTCTGTTACCACTCCAGATTAATAATAGGTATTACTAAGGTGATAGTAGTGTGCAAGTTTATTAATTTGTTGGGTTATGACCATTGGATCAAAATACCAGAAGGTTTAAATCTCTGTCCATTACATATCCTCATCTATGATAATAATCTCTCCAGATTGATAAAGCTTATTTCCATTTTTACAGTAACTCCTACAAAGAAAATTTGTCCTTTGGACAACATTGGAACATTTAAAGCTGATCAAGTCAGGGCTTGGCCTTTTCCCATAGTTCATTCTGTGGGAAACAGTGCTCCCTAATTTAATAAAAAACAAGATTCCAAATTAGTCTTTATGCATTTTTGAATCCACACACAAAATAGAGTCACCAGAGGATACCACATCTGTTCCCTGCCCAAAGGGAGATTCTACCTAGCATGGAATAAGGGATTTGATACCCTGAGATGCCTTGTTAATACAAACTTTGACCCATTCAGGGTTTGCTCTTCCAAGTCAATCACTACTACACAGAGCAGTGTTAAACTAAATCAGCCGCACGAGCTCTCAGCATCATCACTGTCCTCAACAATGAAAACCCAGGGTCATAGAGAACGAGCCAAATGACCTTTGCCTCCACATTTCTAGAGCACTGGAGAAAATAAAATTGTGCAGGATTTAAGCAAGTATGCAGGGTACGAGACGGTAAAGACTTCAGTTGACATAAAATAAACAAAAGCAAACCAAAACAGACATTATAAAAGAAACAACATGTGAGTTTAACCACTTAGAATAAAAGCACTGGCAAGGGATAGTTAACAACCATTGATGTTCATGTGTGAAAGCATGAGGCCTTTGATTCTCACTGCCCTGCACAGAGGATGTCAAAGATCACATGAATGTCAAATCAAATATAACTCTCAAGCACTTGCTTCCCCCTCTGAATCCCTTCACAACATTCTGTCTGCATCCCTTCCCTGGCTGTGGCCCAGCCTGCCTGGTGGCTGCCATCCGCTAGCCTCCCTAAGCTCTCTTCTTTCCCCCAGTTTGGGCCTCTTTGTCCCAAAGAGCCCTTGTCCAGAAGACTTAAGTTCTCCAGCCCCATACTAAGACATTTTCCAATAAAGTTGGGGGAAGATAGTTCCTCCCTGCCTTCCTTCGGGGCTACCCTAGGCCTCCTTGCCATTGAGCCTCATCTGGATTCACCCCTGACATCTTGGCCCTGGGACCAAGAGCTCCCAGAGGACAGAAGTGCTCAGCCTTGCCCTTGTCTGTGCAGTACAGAGAAACAAATATGTCAGGAAGCCACACAGGTGCCAATAGGCATTCCCCCGTTCTTCCCAGGCCTGTGGTTATGGTGTCTTTCATCACTCCAATATTAGGTATGGATATCAGGCCTTCACATAGGCTAGGCTAACTCTGTACTGTCAATCAACCTTCAGTCCTCAGAGGCCTCTGTCCTGCCTTAGACTGATTCCTACTATGAGACATCAGATTAGCTCAATGAAAACTGGAAATCAGAAGTAACCCAGTGAGCTCCTTCATCTCTTGGAGTTTTGCCTTGACACAGCTGAAGTTGGTCATTTAATCCCAGTCACAGATTTCAGCTATCCACTATGTAAATGTAGTAATTAAAGAAGTAGCCAGATTGAGTGAGCCAAGGAGCCAGTACCATGAAACACCAAGTCTGTAGCAACTGGAAAACGGTGACATTGTCATCTTGAGTATGGTAGCATACTTTAGTCCCATCTACTTGGTGTACTCCAGGGAGTCAGATCTCTTGAACCCAGAAATTTTCATGCTGCCTGGACAATAGAGATAGCCTATCTCAATAAAATAAAGTAAAATTTTAAAATCCCCAAACAAAAGAGTTTTTCCTCTAGGTTTTACTAAGAGGAACCAACAGGCTGGTAGTTTTGACAGCCATGGGGTTCTACAGTTAGTTCTTCAAGAAAGACTGGTAGGCAGCTGAGGAGTTGACTCCATAAGTAGAGCACTTGCTGTAAAATACGAGGACCCGAGTTCAAATCCCCAGAACCCATCCAAATGGCGGTGCATGCCTGTAATCCTAGGGGCTCCCTGACCAGCCAGTGTAGCTGCAACAGCAAACAGTAATAGACATTGTCTTTAGCTGTAAGAAGTCCAGGAAGAAAACCAACCCTGACCTCTGGTAGGAGAGCACACTCCACACACATGTGCATACTGCATGCATACATACATACATACACAAATAAGAGAATTAAGAAGGCCTGTTACATTTGGTACACATCCATGAAAGTCACAGCCTTAAACTTAGCCCTTGATTATTACAGACATGGGGAGTGGGATGAGTCTTTAAAACAAACAGCAGGACATAATTCAGGAGATTTGACTCTTCCAGAAGCCTCGGTGCTTTTCCAGTTAAAAGGCACATTTAGGGTCCTGGTTGCCAAACCGTTCTTTTCTCTAGGTCATAAATAATCATTACCAAGGAATGTCTGAGCCTTTCTTCATTAAATAAGAACATGTTGAGCCCTCAAATGCAACTGCACGATTTCTGCTAAGCCTGGTGGGCTGCTCCTCGTTGTTTAAACACCGTCACCATTTGGTAGTCTCTTGGCCAGCTGTACAGCTTTGTGGGGAAACTTAAAGCTTTTAAATATGTTGTCCTTTAGTTATTCCTCTATAGGAATAACTTGTCCTTGTTTTTGTGAAGATTTCGATTGTTCTTGATTACGTATGTGCATGTTTGCCTAAGTGTGGCTCTGTGCATGTGTACGCAGTACTTGCTGAGGCCAGAAAAAATACTGGATCCCTGGGAGTTAGAGGAGAGCTGCTTGATGTGGGTGATGCAGACTGAAGTCTGACGCTCTGCAACAGCAGCACGTGCTCTCCAGCCCACTGTAGTTCTCACTGAAGGTTCTCTCTACATTGAGTCTCGCTTAACTTCACTGGCTTCAGTCTGTACAGCTGCTTTCTCTGAGCAGCAGCTCTGTCCCAGATGTCGGGTGATAGTTTTTCTTAGGCACATTCTCCACTGACAGAACGTGTTCAGTGAAGGTCAGAGAAACCCGGGGTGAGGTGGGCCACAGGTCCTTGCACTTCCTGATTCTCTAGCGGGCCCTTGCAGAAGTGGGCTTTGTAGCTTTCCCCTCACTCCTCTAGCACAGAAATTTATGATGTCATTTTCAGTGGAGCTGGCTCAGGGATGGAGAATCAAGTAGAGCTTGAATATACATTTTTGTACACAGCCATTATAATTCGGACATAGCAATGTATAATGTATACTTATGGTATATGCTCCTGAAAAGTTGGCTCTTTTCAACTTCCTACTGCACATTCCCATATCCTTGCCATATAAGATTATGGCCTCAGGAGTCGTGCCCTTGTGTTTTGAGGGTATTAAGGAATATATCTTCGTTTGCACCTTTGTGTCAAAAATGGTGCCACCAGCAATTTGCTTTTCAGCCTTTGATCCAAAGAATGTTTTCATCAACAGAGTGCTAGACTTCAGCACAAGGAATGTTAATGTGTGCCCTCAGTGGCCAGCCCAGGGACAGCAGCCTCAAAGGGCTAGTGTAGGGAGAAGTATGCTTTGCAATGGAATTTTAAGTACTGACCTATATACATGAGACAATGGTTCAGACCACAGGCTTGCAAGCCTGTGTCATGTTTACCCTTAGAAACACTGAGTGAGTTTTATAAAAGTACTAGCAACATTTTCCTTCTAAATGAGGCCAGTAGGCCTTCAGCACCAGAATTTTCACACAAACATCTATTGCTTTTAAGTTTCTTTGTAGAATAGGAAATCATAATGGCCTTTAAGACGTATACTTACTGCAGTGTTGATAGCAATTACTTACAAACAACAGAGCAAGGGTGGCCTTCTGGTTTGTGCCTAAAGCTAACAGGTCTGCAGTTCTGGCCCACTGTGTTCATATAGGTTGCTTTCCTACTTTAAATAGAACCATTATTCACAAGCTTTACAGAAGTGTTTCCCTGGCTGCTGTTGTTTGGCTTTCAACCTAGTACTTTCTAACTGGGAGGAAAATAAATCCAGACTAGTTATAACAAAAGAGTTAGGGAGGGGACCTTGTCTTCTGGGCTGCTGCTGTCTTTGTGGCTCCAGCTCATCCAGCAGGTGTCACTGTCTGGCAGCGATGGGAGCAGATTATGGCTCATCCAGGCAGCCTTGGGAAGAAGGCCCTTTCCCAAAGAAACTCTCAGGGAAGCCTTTGTTATAAGCTTTTGTGAGCATTCATTTTGGAGGAAAAAAACCCCAAACCATTGCTACATTAAAAGATCCTCTTTTCCTTCTGGGGTTAAATTGTACATGCAAAAAAGAAATAACTTTTATAATCTAAAAATTGTGTCGTGTGTTAGAAACATTTACAGTGAATGGGGATTGTGTCTGGAGGAACAAATTGCATGGAGCTTTTAAGTGCCATTTATTTACAAATTTGTTAAGCAAATGTGGATGTCTTCTCTATAGCCTCTAATGGCTACCACAGAGAAGCCAGAGCATTTATCTTCCTGGGGTATTAGCCTATGTTGTACACACTAAAAATACTAATAGCTGCAATATGATAATAAGAAGGCAGTGAATCCTGTTGGAATGGTGAGGAGAGTCTGGGGTTCACATTGCTGGCTTGGATGCTTTCTAGCCATCTAATCCCCCTAAGTTCCTTTGTAAGGTATGTTATCTATTAACTGTCATATCATAGGGATTTTGTTTTGATTTGGTAATATGATACAAACAGCCTGGTGCCAGCAACCTTTTTCTTAAAGTGCTGGGTAGTAAGTATCTCAGGCATGCTTGGCTGTATGTTCTCTGTTGTCACTGTTAGCAAACTTCAGTTGTACTGCAGCATACAAACAAGCTTGGCTGTGCCCCCGCCACCATCACAAAATTTTCTTTACAAGAATATAGACAGTGAGCCAAATATGGCAGTGACTAGAGTTGCCAGGCCAGGTAACCAAGGAACTGTGAGTGCCGTCATAGTTACTATGTTAAATAGCACAAGCAATTTCATAAACTCATACTTGGTGAGGTTTTGGAGAAATGGTCAAGTCTGTGTCATCCTCTTTGGCATACTGATAAAAGCTACAAACAGGGCTAGAGAGATGGCTCAGCAATTAAGAACACTTACTGCTCCCAGCACCCACATGGTGGCTCACAAACCTCTGTAAATCCAGTTTCAGGGAGATTCTGAAGCCTCTTCTAGCCTCCCTTAGTGCCTGTGTACACATACTATACATACACAGTGCAGGCAGAAGAGTCATGGAATAAAGATACATCTTTAAAAACATTTTTACTTAAAAAACAAAACAACAAAAATAACAAAAATTAAAACAAACAAAACCAGCCAGGCATTTCTCTGGGGACCGGTCCTGATTCACTGCCAGCAGGCATCTCTGGAAGCTGGCCTCTTAACTAGCATACAGCAGTACATAACCAGTGCAGCAGAACTGAACAGGCTGCCTAGAGCCCTGTTGGAAAGAACTGTCTTCTGGGAATGACCTGGAAATTGTGTGAGAGAAGGCTCAAATGCCATGTATACAAGGCCCTTCCCCCAGTCTGAGAGTCTGACCGTTGCTGGAGTTGGGGTGATTCTTCTTAGTGTTGTAGCTGCCCGTATTCGTAACCCCAATCCCAACCAAGCTGGACTTAGGCAGAAGGATTGCTGTGGTGTGGCTATTTAAGGTTCTTAGAGCTTTTTCATGTATCTCCGGGAAACTCTATCTTCTACTCATGGATATTACCCACCTTATCATTTTCTTTGTTCCAAAATATTGGATTGGTATGACAAATAGATGGTAACCCACTATTCATTTGTAGATTTCCAGAACTTTTGACAGTGACCTTTCTCTTTGGGAAATTCAGACATCAATTCTCTCAGAGAAAGAAAGACCATTCTCTCCAGACCCTGGGAAGGGAGCTGAAAGAAAAGAATGGCAGTCTCTCCTTGGGTTCCCTCAGCATCGAGGCTGATGGCTCTTTCGAGGAAGGAAGTTTAGAGCTGTATGACAACTAACCCTGACAACTCACTCTTAAACTTTGTTAGGGAGATAAAACATTATTAAGAAATTAAGTTCAATTATTAGTTTACACTCTCCTTGGAGGCTATGTTTCATATAGTCTGCTATCCATAATCAAATAATTATATGAAGCTTTTAATGTCTCTGCCTTTAAACAAGGAACTCATGTGTATCTTTAATAAGCTAGCTTAATGACTATAATCTATTGTTGACCTTTCAGATCATCCTCTAGTCAGTTTTAAATATGGCTGAATGGAAGTGTTTAGCACAAACTGTGTGCGTTGAATCTCAACTCTGTATAACACTAAAACTCATTAACTGCATTTTTCACTTGCTGTAACCCTTAATTAGTGCTTGTTTTAATTATGACCAGGTGGTGTTGGCTTATATATACTGCTAAGCTAAATTCTCTACTAGTATAGATGGCTGGAGCAAGCGTAGAGCCATTTTACATTCATATGTAAAGAAAGAAAGAGTAAGAAAGGCAAGAGTAGGAAGAACACTATCGGATAGTAAAAAATAAATAAGTATAAAGCATGCACCTAGGCTAGGGTGCGTGCCATAATTTCCAGTGCCTGTAGATGCCAGTGCTTGTAGAAGAGATAGAATTCATTTCAAGTGTTGACTCCTATTAACAGTGGGAGATGCTTACCAGAGAAGTCTTGATGTGATGTGAATTTATAGAAAAGTGTATTGTCAAGTTTATGAGACACAAAATCAAGACTGAGAGCACTGACATTTTTTTAAAATATATTTTCTATTATATGGAAAAAAACTGTAGCATGGAGAATTCCTAAATACTCTTTGCTCAGCTTCCCTGTGTGTGATAGCCTCACATGTTCATAGAGCACACATGGATGCTAGAGTTTACCTCAGCTCATTATTATTGACTGGAATAAAGCCTTCATTCACGTTATACAGCTACTTAGGTACATCCCTTATCTGTTCCAAGGTTATTATCATGTTATTCCATCATTTTCTGGGTCCTGTAATATGTTTATTGTAGTTTCTTTTTGAACCTTGATAATGAGTATTGAGTATTGCAGAATACTTTTCAATTTGGCTCTTACGGTATATTTTCAAATTAGACTGAGGTTATACATTTGGAATGAGGTAAGGGTGATGTTTGCAGTTAAGGGACTCATGATGTCATACTGGCCTCTATCCCTGGGCTAAGGTGGTACCTATTATAACACTGTGCTGTAAGTTTAACTGTTTTTCCCTCTTTGAAACTTTGAAACCATGCATATTCTGTTTATTTAATGCAAGTCTTATCAGTAGTATCACTATGGTGCGTTATTAACTGAACTTTTCTATGCAAATGCTTTATTTACTCTCCCACTTGTATCTGTGGACTCAGACTGAACTTACTCTGAAAGGCATCCCCAGGTCCTGTGGTTATCAGTGTCTCGCTTGGGTTCCAACATTGGCTATAGACAGTAAGAGCCCTTCAGGTCTGATCCGATCCAATCATCTTTCCTATGCAGTTCCTTTCTTTAGGATCTACCCCCAAGAAGCTCTAGCCCCAGAGTTACGCATTTCTCTAAAGCGTCTGGTCCTTTTTGCTGGAGAATAGAACTTAGAAACCAAGACAATATGGTTGCTGGCTGGTGTGCTCATTGCTGTTGATTGCCAATTCTTTGTGCAGCAATCAGTAGGCTGAATTAGGCATGCTGGCACCACATACCTACAAACAACACATATCTATGATAAATAAACATTCTACCCTTTTCTATCCCCTAGAAATCACCCTCCAATATTTTGGTGCATAGTTTCTATAAGACTTTTTTCTTTTCTGTAAGAATTTATTTTTATAAGAATATATTTTGCCATGTAGAAAAAATAATATTGAAATAAATGAATGCTTGGGAAGTCTGATAAAAATATCTATTGCATATTTGTTTCTATTTTCTGTTTTCAAAAAGTAGAGTGGGCTCCTTGTCCATGGCTAATACCTCCCAAGAAGCCAGTGAATACCTGAAACTTTAGCTAGTATGGCATGCTGCTTTTTATCGGACTTAGTAAAGAGTTAGCAACAATAATGCATAGACAAGAAGAGATACAGAAATACACTGTAATAATGAAAATGATGTGTCGTATGTCCAAGGTATTTTCTGCCCTGTGGCACAGTGATGCCTGCAAAGCCCCAGGCTAAGATGAAGTGACATGAACCATGCAGCTAACCTACTTCCCTAGCCTTAGACATTATAGTGACACAGCAGCTGACAGTACTTGATGCTCTGAATATCCTGTTGCCCAGACAAGCTATTGAGTTAGCAGGCAGGTCTTTGTTCTTCAGTGGATAAGGAGCAGATTCCATGTTCTGGGAGAGGCAGAACAGGCTGGGCAGTCTCCTCCACTGCTCAGAGCTGGGCATAGGATAGAACATTACTTTTGGCATCCTCTGCTTAATTTTTTTTTTTTTTGGACCAAAATCTACTGAAACCAATATCATCATTTAATAAGAATTTGAAATGTATCACATACAACTAAGCCATATATGGTCTGATAGCCAAGTGGGTTGTTGTCAAAGAAATATTGTAGACATTTTCTTTCCCACACCTCTTAAGTATTAGCTGTCTGCTTTGTATGGTTTTAAATATAAAGTTTTTTAAACCAAGTTCCACATGAATACATGGGAATTTTGACACTGTCACTTGAATCATCTTGAATATTCTTGAAAAGTGATGTTAGTATTAATGGCTTTTAGATAATACTCCTTTTTTTTTTGTAAGCAATGGATCAAGTCTTATAGAAACAAGAAGAAACATTGGTGGTTTTTGAGAAGAGGAATGATGGTGGTGGTTCAGTGTGTGAAAAGTTTACTGCATAAGCACAGAGGATTGAATTAGATCCCCAGGACCATGTGCAAAGCTGAGCGGAGTAACATATGCCTCTGGCCACAGCTCTGGGAAGCAGACATGGGCAGATTTCCAAAGGCTCCCTAGGAAGGCTGATCTAGATTAAACACATTTGAGGTTCAGTAAGAGATCCTGTCTCAAAAAACAACATGGAGAAATTGGTGAGGAATACATGGGGATTGGGGGCATAAGGCCTTAAATATCAAGTGAGCATTGTTACTGTTACATATCAATTAAAATGTTTCCAAATTTACATTTTACTAACAAATCAAATACCACAAAGTGTTAATTTCATAATAAAAGGAAGATATAGGTATATAAACTAACATGACCATTCCATGGCCATAAATGAATGATTTTTATTGTAGATATGAAAGACTAGCCAGAGGTGTCTGAAGAGTTCGGAGCAGAGAAGGTGGTAGGCTGACTGAGGCTAGCAGATTGGAGCTGGGCATGAGAAGAGGAGCAGCAAAAAGGAGGGGTGTGGGGAGCATCGAGTGAGAGCAAGTATGGAAGAGAGGCAAAGAGCGGGACCTCAAGGAAGAGAGAGTGATGAGCCTGTTGAAAATAGCAGGATTGCAAAGCAATTGAGTCACTGGGGGACGGAGGCCCATGGCTGAGTTCCGGTAGGGGAAGAGGGAAGGAGAGCTAGGATAGACTTTTAAATGTACAACAGGTAGTGTGATACTCGCACCTAGGGGCCAGCATTGCTATAGCATGCTAACAGGTACCATGGATAGCCATTTGTCCCTCTGCCTTTTGGAGTTTGGGGAGATGGAGTTTCCTTTGGGCCCGGCAGTGGGAAAATAGAAAGCTTAGGAGTGGTTGGTTTTGTCATATTTAAGAGTATTATTTTTCAAATATAATACTTAGGCTTTATCCCTTTTCTTTACATGTCACACTGTGCTTGTGCTTTGCTCTTTGAAGGTTCATTTCATGTGCCTTCCTGCCACCCTGATCATGGCCCTTCCCCTCATGTCCTTGTCTAGGCCCCTGCCACTTGCCTGGCTGCTTTTCTGTGTCACTCTTCTGATGTATGCCCTGAGTGGCCATCTTCTGTATGCTACACAGTACTGCCAAGCTCCTAAAAAGGGAGACATTGTATGTGTGTAATTGTAGAACATTCTGTAACAGATCCTTTTGGTTGTCATATTAGATGAAAAGCAAAGATTCGGTTGCGAGCGGTCTGGATATGATCTTGAAGAGTCTGATGGCCCAGATGAGGATGATAATGACAACGAAGAGGACGATGACGACAGCCAAGCAGAGTCTGGCCTCTCAGCAGCACCCTCAGTCACAGCGAGCCCACAGCATCTCCCATCCAGAAGTGGCCTTCAGGACCCTGGGAGTGTCGAGGAGGAGCTTAGAGTTTCCAGTTGCTTCTCAGGGGTACATACAGACCCAATGGACATTCTACCTAGAGCACTGCTCACCAAGATGACTGTTGTGAGCACAGTGCAGAGTGACCCTAACAGGACAGACTTACCAGCAAAGGCCAGGCAGAGTACTGAGAAGGATGAGCATGAGCAGGCTCCTCCTGCCGACATCCCCAGGTCCCCCGAAGTCACCCCCAGGTCCCCCAGTCATCAGCTGTCTGTGCATTCCTCTGAATCCGATGTCCTGAGAAGTCCTGCAGCTGGAAACCCTGCCGCTGGAAGCCCTGTGGCTACAGTACAGGTAGAGGAGTGTCAGGGGTGCGGGTAGGGGCTTCTCTGGGTTTTGTTTTCTCTTCTTATTCCATAAGGAAAACTTAATAGATTAAAGAAAGTCATTTATGACCATATGAGTGTGTACCTTTTTGTTGTTAGTTGATGACAGAATTCATTTATGTCTGGTAAAGCCTTGTGAATTATCTCGACAAAAACCCAAATAGTATAATCTGTGGTGCCTTGTTAAAAAATAAACTCCTTAATTATTTGCAGGGCTTTTAAACACACACACAAGTATGCATTTACCAGTTTTAAACCCACATCCCGAGACGGAAGGCCCCAGTGGTTTGACTCTTGCTTTTCCACTAATGTGGTTGTGATGAGTTTACAGCACATTTTCCAAATTTTGTGCTTTGCTAGTAGGCTTCATGACAAAATTAGTGGGGCACAAAAATGATTCAAGATTTCATGTTGTTTGCATGAGCACACTGCTGGGAACACTTGGGAAAGCTTTCTTCCAGAGGGGGCTCAGTGCCAGACACCCAGCTCCAGAGAAGTGTAAGAAGTTTACTGCATGCTTTGCCCTGGCTGCCTCCTAACCAACAAAGAATTTTGTCTCTCACTGGCAATTCTTTACCTTCTCCTGTGTGTTGAATAAGGCAGTAGGGCTTATTTCTTAGTGGGAAAAGATATTTCCTACTGGAAAAAAAATAAGCTTAGAATTTTACATACTAATCTAAACTTAATTTCTCAGTGTAATATAGAAATTAAATTATAATGTGAACTAATGTAGCTATGGAAATGCATACATATGCAAGAAAAAGCTAGTATGTAAATAAAATTCACGGATGAAAAGGACAGGCAAGATTCATCCTTCCCCCAAACTTTTAAGATATTGTTCACCTGTCTTCTAAGCTGCTGTATCAGCATCTTAGATATGGTAGTTACATAACTACCGATGCCTGAAAATCCAGTTATCAGCTTATGAATGAGTTAGCAATTAATGAACAACTATAGACCTCTGTCTTAATAACAGCTCTTCATTTCATAGAATGAATAATATTTTGGTTAATTTTTTTCCCAGTTGAGTTGACACAGCCAATTAAGATGGCATTTCTCAACATCTCCTAGTCTCTAAAATACGGTGATGCAGGTGGTACCTGAAAAATATCATCAGCATAAATGTAGAGACATGCTCATCTCAGTATAAAATGATGCCTAAGAACTGGTTTGCAGATTGCAAAATACTATACAATTTTTTTTTCTGGTATTGGTAGTAGGAAAGAAATTTTAAATAAAGCTATTTTTGTTGTTGAAAATTTCTAAAAGAAAAATCAAAGCAAATTTTTTAGCAAGCTGACAAATGTCAAATACAAATATATCATGGAACACAATGAAAACAGACTGAACGCTAGTATCTTAGCGGTGATGAAGGCTATCTGGCTCATTGTCTCTTGTCTTTTAGGATTCATCATCTGTGGAACTGCCTCCTGCCGTAGCCCAGCTCAACCCTCAGCAGGCCGCCAGGATTTCTTCCTCAGCCTCACCTCACCCTGACAGTCAAGACCAGAAGCAACAAATACTCTTGCAACCACCTCCCGGCTTGCCTTCCCCGCAGACACATCTGTTCAGCCATCTCCCCTTGCATTCCCAGCAGCAGTCAAGGACCCCATACAACATGGTTCCCGTAGGGGGAATCCATGTGGTGCCTGCCGGCCTCACCTACTCCACTTTTGTACCCATACAGGCCGGGCCAATGCAACTGACCATCCCCGCTGTGAGTGTTATTCACAGAACCGTGGGCACCTCTGGGGATACCATCACTGAAGCTTCGGGCGCTCCTAATCGCCCCACCGGAGTGGCAGAATTGAGCAGTGTGGTGCCCTGTATTCCCATAGGCCAAATCCACGTGCCAGGCCTGCAGAACTTAAGCCCCCCAGCCTTGCAGTCGCTTACGTCCCTGGGGATGGAAACAGTCAACCTGGTGGGCCTGGCAAACGCTACCGTTGGCCCGCAGGGGCACCCCCCGGGCCTGGCCCTCAACGCAGTGGGGCTCCAGGTTTTGGCCAATGCGCCCGCCCAGAGCAGTCCCGCCCCACCGGCACACATTCAGGGACTCCAAATCCTCAACATCGCCTTGCCCACCCTGATCCCCTCCGTTGGCCCGGTGGCTGTGGGCACCACGGGGACTCCCGAGACGGCCGCTCCCAACAGCAAAGCAATGGAGCTGCAGATGCCCGCAGGCCAGGGACACAGTGCTGAGCCTCCACAGGGGTCACCCGAAGGCCCTCAGGAAACCCCACAAACAATGTCAGGTCCCTCAGCGGACCACGCAAGACCTGAAGGCTCAACCAAAATGGACACCACGAAGGGGCCCTCTGCGGGTCACGTGTTGCCTGGGCGCTCCCCTGCGCAGGCGCAGCCAGCACCCACACCGGAAGCTTTACAGAAAGTTGAAACTTCAGCCCCTCCATCACTTCCCACAGACAGAGCGGCCCCCAGGCCCCCAGTGCCCCACAGGCAGCCCATTGTACACTTCAGCGATGTGAGCAGCGATGATGACGAGGACAGGCTTGTCATAGCAACCTAATGGTTTGTTTTTTACTGATTTTTTTTTTTTTATAACAGGTTTTTTTGAAAAACCCTCCTTTCCTTAAAGCACATTTTTTCTGACATAAACTCATGACTAATCTTTGTGCAATCATGAACTTTTGACCAATAATTGTTGTTTTGTGTTAGCCCCAACCATTTTTGTATATGTTGTATAGACAATTGTGCCTTTTAGAAGTTTTATGTTTAGAATCTGTACAGATGGTTGAATATCTATATACATACAATGTTATATATGTATATGAAAACCAGGTAGTTGTGTTTAGTA
The DNA here is from genome assembly GCF_978045245.1 of Mus caroli. NCBI lineage: Eukaryota > Metazoa > Chordata > Mammalia > Rodentia > Muridae > Mus > Mus caroli. The sequence continues at coordinate 78,989,317 of NW_028227270.1, read as the reverse complement.
GAAACTTGTCAAATAAATCAGATGACTAAATGATATGTTGCACTGTTAAATATAAATTTTTACGGCTGTGGGGCAGTTTCTGTGTATAAATTAGTATGTAAACCTCATATTTATTATATTCATATTAGTCTTTGCAAATGGATCTGTCATTGTGTGAGACAGTAACTGTACACTTCAGACAGATTTTCTGTGTTATGAACTGTTTCAGTAAATACTGTTCACAGGCTTTACTGGTGCTTACGTCGTGCTGTCTTTACACCTCATTGGCAAACGAAGTTCCTAACCAGGGCTTTCCATAGCTGCTCCTTAGTTTTGAGAGGCAAAGCTTCCGTGGTCTTCTTTCCCTGTGAAACTGTAGCTAGAGCCCAAAAATCAAGAGATAAAGACAAGCTTTTCCTTAGTGTCAGATGGCGTTTTATAGCTATTTAATCCTTAGAGAATTGACTACTTAAGAACATTTTCTATAAATGTATAAGATGGACCTCCTGAACAGAGCAAAGTCCCCAAATGTGGTTCTAGACAATGTAAACTTAGTGAGAAACTAATTCTGAGCTCACGGGGCTCCCTCCCAGGCCTTGCCCTGTGTTCCTTAGCCAAGGGCCTCTAGCTTTCTCAGATCTGCTTTATGTAGAGAGTTCTGTCCAGCACCAAATCCTGATGGATCCAACAAGGCTTACAAGAAGAAAAACCTAGATGTCTAGCTTAAGTGACCCTAGAAATGATTGCTTCTACCCTGACGACCCCAGCTGTCCGTCAGGCTGGAAGCTGTCACGTGGTGGGCTCACACCCTTCTCACTGCGGCTGTTTGCCTTATTATCTAAGGTTATTGCAGGTGCTGGGTTTGTGTGGAAAATATTTTTATGTTGGAATTTGAATGCTTAGCACATTAAGGCAGTATATCATGGGTTTCCATGTTCCCTTCATGAAGATGGCAAGTACGTGAGGAAGCCAGTGAGATTATGCTATAAGGGAGTGCAAGAAGGCTTTGAAGACCCTGTTAGTCACCCTGGGAACCATTTCTTTGGCTTTGAGAAAAGGCACCTGGAACCCCACCTATCCGCCTGTTAATTAAGACGACCAAGCTGCGCTCCAGTGGTGGCAGGCTCTGGGTCTGGAGTGCTGTGGACATGGATAATGCTTTTACTTACAGAGGTACATTTTTGCAGCCTAGGTTCTGAAGTTTCTGCAGGTAGTGCAGCCTTCCTTCAAAAAAGAATCCTAGAAAACTCAACTTTAGAAATTCCACTGCTCTAACATAAGAGTTTCGAACAAGCTCTACTACCCAGTTTCTCACAGTCTTTGGTTTGACTTCTTGTGACCCTGGATTCTGTTTTTTGCCGGGCATTTAAAGCAATATATAAGCAACACTACCTCCAATAAGGATGCTGTAGATGAATCTATGAGTTCTCTAAGCTCAAAAGTTATGCTCACAATTTTACCTTTTAACTTTAAATAGAATATTATTAATTTGTAGGATCCCTACATTTAACCATAGTTTAAATCCTGTTTGATGTCCTTCTGGAAACTTAATAATGAGCTAGTATAAGCTGAGCAGGGGCCCAGACTAAGGTCTAGGAAAAATGGGTTTGCCTTTTCACCGTACTATTCTGTAGGCTAAACTAGTGATCTTTCTTTCTTTCTTTCTTTCTTTCTTTCTTTCTTTCTTTCTTTCTTTCTTTCTTTCTTTCTTTCTTCCTTCCTTCCTTCCTTCCTTCCTTCCTTCCTTCCTTCATTCCTTCCTTTCTTTCTCTTTTTTTTTTTTAAAGATTTATTTTTTTATTATATTTAAGGACACTGTAGCTGTCTTCAGACACTCCAGAAGAGGGCGCCAGATCTCGTTACGGATGGTTGTGAGCCACCATGTGGTTGCTGGGATTTGAACTCCGGACCTTCGGAAGAGCAGTCAGGTGCTCTTACCCACTGAGCCATCTTACCAGCCCAACTAGTGACTTTTTAAGTGCAGTTAGTCATCATATTATTCAAATTAAGGTTTTCAAACTACAGCAAGGAAAGAAAGACGAAAAAAAGATGCAGATGCATTTTCAAAGTGCTTGGAGTTTGGTTTTCCCTGGCGAGTGATAAATGGAAAGCTAGGCAGTGATCCTTCTTAGAGGTGGACAGTGGTCATCGAGTATGTTCTGCTGCTGGCCCAGACTGCCCAGAAGGTGGGGTGAGTGTAGTAATTAAGTACACTTTTCATTCACCAATGTTTCTAACTTTTGGCAGATTATCAGGATATAATTCCATCATAATTGAGTACCATCTTTGCCAGATATAAAATATTATTAAAACTGGAGCCACTGTGTTTTGAAATAATTACATGCACAAAATATGCAAGTGAATAGTTCATTTTGAGCAATTCCTCCAGTTATCTTCCCCAAAGAAGCTCTGTTCACTTAGCATCCCCAAATATTCACAAATGGTGCCCCAGTGTGGGTGACACTGCATTAGACCTCTGTTCTTTTGTGTTTCCAGACATGGCATAAAATCTATTAAATTATTGATAAAACTATAAGTGAGAAGAAGTTTGTGGGATTTGAGATGAGTTTGGGGCCTAGTGTGTGTTAAGCCTTGGTTAGCAATTCTCAACCTCTGGGCCAGGACCCCTTTGGCAAACTTCAAACTCCAAAAACTATTTGAATTACAATTCATAACAGTAGCACAATTACCATTATGAACTATCAACAAAATTAGCTTTATGGTTAGGGGGTCAGCACAACATGAGGAACTATAGTAAATGGTCACAACATGAGGAAGGTTGAGAACCACTGCCTTGGGTTCATTCCCTGGCATGGCAAGAAAGATATTTAAAAACAATATGAATGTTAATCTCATTTTGCATGTATCTACCACCAAGCCTCTACCAGGACTGTTAGGGGAAAAAATAACCTGAACTGAAGGTCATTTTTCTGGTTTTCACAAATGAATCTACCTGGTAGGAAATTTTATTATAAGTTAACATAAATCAAGGACATTCGTGTCGCTTTGTTTTCATGCTCGAAACTTTGGCCACAGTGATAATTATTCCTTTCAGAATGATAATTAACTGACATTTAATGTAGTGATTTTTGTTTCTCGTTTCATTTTTTTTTTAATAACACAGCTCTGATAATTTTTTTCCTTTCACAGAAGTGGTATAAATAACACTTTTCTCATTAATCTCTGCCCCGGATTTTAAATGATGGCACTTAACAAGCGAGGCTTGGAGACTGTGCTCAGTGTTTTTGTTTAAAGGTTGCCAAGTACGGTTTCTTTTTTCTTTTTTTTTTTTTTTTTTTTTTTTGACAAATGCTCAGGTCAGGCTACACCATCTTCTTGGCAGTTTTCCATTTAGCCTTGAGTTTTTCCTCTAGGTTTTCATTTTTGTCAGTATATTTACTAATTCTTTGAAAATATCATACCGTGCATTTTGGTCATCTTCCCAGTCTCCTCCCCTTAACTCCTGTTTTGTTTTGGTTTTTTTTCTTTTATGACATCAGGATAAAGCAACACCAACATGGTGATCTTCATTTAATAACTATATATAAAACTTGGGAGTAGCAAATATTAAAAGAAGAATCTGCCTTCAAAGCCACTTCCTATGATGTTTGTCTTATTTAAAAGTTAAAGATAATTATTACAAAATGACAAAGATAGTTAAACATTATTTGTAATATTTCAATGACAATAACTTTTTACTGTTGTATGTAAAAATGGAGAGAATGCATTTAAAGGAAGGATAATAGAATGTTTTCCCTCCATAAATTACATAATCTGAGAGTCACAGGAACTTATTTCCTGTAAACATTAGGTTCCCTAGCTTCTCATACAGAGGTTGATCTATAGCCTCACCCATTCTGGGAGAAACCACTGTGGACACATCTGCATGTATACCCACACAGATGTTTTCCTGTTTTCTGACTTAGGGTTGGACCTGAAGATTCTCAGGCTCTGAAAGCTGAATGTTGACCTAATTACCAACCAATTCCAATACTACACACATTACACAACAACATACACTTTCCAACCCAAAGTAGCACTTGCTTGAGTCATATAAACTAGAGAAGCATAATAAGCCATATATATCATAGAAACCATAGACTATAACCATATGAAAGTTCAGAGTTATGGTTATAAAATAATAAGTGATTTATGTGTAATGGGGACTGCTGTCCTTTGAAGGATCTATAGGATTTGAAACTTTAAAATAACCACGATGCCAAAAGAATAAAACAAGAATAGTCATAGAAACTAAGAAAAATGGAAGAGAGAAGAGTCACTTAGATGTTCAGTAACTATTCATCACCAGCATCGTAGAAAGTACTTTGAGACTATGATTGTAATACAAATTAAATGACATCTACCCTTCAGGATCTTGGGCTTTATAGGAAAGTAAGTTAGCAAAATTAATAGTATCTTTCATGGTTTGAAGTGGTACAGGATGTAACCAAGTAGAAATGCAAAAGAGGGAAATTCTGACTGGACTCACTAGCAAATGCTTCAAGGAGGTGATATTAAACTTTAGCCATATGGGGACTCCATTAAGCAAAGAGTGCCTACTTATTAGTAGGTGGGAAGAATAGTACAGACAGGAGGGAAACCTAAGGGAACCAGACATCAGACATAACCAGACACATCCCATTCACAATCTCATTGGTTCCTCCTGATCAGCTTGGATCTCCTTAAGACTTAAGCAAGGAAGCTGTGTCTCACAATCATGATGAAACCCTGCCTTGCTGGATTGAGCAGAATGTCAGCATTCTTTATATGTAAGCCACTTGTTTGGGATTCAGCAAAGCATCTGGTGAGGCTGCGAAGACATTCTGGACAACAAAGGCTAGATCTAAGCTTGATTAGCACTGTGGGTGCATCCACATGGGGTGCTCAGCAGGTCATCTTAGTGGAGAAAAAGGGGGCACGGGCTGAGGAGCCTAAAGCCCTTTCTCTCTTTTCCAGTGACCTAATATTTTATGGCACTAACAAGACAGCAGAAGTTGGGAGGAGAGGGAAGTCATACAGTGCAGAGTGGAAGGCAAGTAAGTCTAGCTCAGCAAGCCAAGAGATTCCATCACCTGAAGAGATGGACTAAGTATGAGCTAGAGTTTAACAGGAAACCAAAGCTTTGGCATTTGGGTTGAAATTATACCAATTTAGGCTGGAGATATGGCTCAGCGGTTAAGAGCACTGACTGCTCTTCCAGAGGTCCTGAGTTCAATTCCCAGCAACCACACGGTGGCTCACAACCATCTGTAATGGGATTTGATGCCCTCTTCTGGTGTGTCTAAAGGCAGCTACAGTGTACTCATATAAATAAGTCTTAATAAATAAATAAATTATACCAACTTACCAGTTTAGTATCTGCCATTCTCCCTTCCCTAGTCCACCAGGAAAAGTATAATCTTGGGGGTAGTAAGAATATGCTCTTTAGAGGGGTTGGGGATATGGCAATAGATAAAGCCCTTGGCACACAGCGTGAAGACTTCAGTTCGGATCCCCAGTACCCACAGAAAAGGTCGGCTGGAGTTGTGGCTACCTATAACTTCAGAACTTCAGGGGTAGAGACAAGGCTTGGTCCTTGATGCAAGTTGCTTAGCTGAACTAGGCATAATCAGTGGGAGCCTGGATAAGAGACCCTGCCTCGCTGGGCATGGTGGCGCACGCCTTTAATCCCAGCACTTGAGAGGCAAAGGCAGGCAGATTTCTGAGTTCGAGGCCAGCCTGGTCTACAGAGTGAGTTCTGCCTCAATAAATAGAGAGTAATTGAGCAAGACACCTTACATCAACCTCTGGCCTCCACACATAAGCACACACCTGTGCAGGTGTACCCCAACATGCGCACCCCACACACATGTGCACAAACAAGTAACTGTACACAGATACTCAAAAGAAATTACATTTCAAAAATCAAGTAGTAGTCTTACATTAGCAAAATAGCTCATATTAGATTTTTGTTTTTAGGGATTATATATAGACTGCACCAGTTGTAGACTGATACGGTACAAAACTCGCCACACACCAGGATGATTGTGATAAATACAATGTGATATTATCCCCATTTTATGGTTGAGAAAGTTGCTCAGGGTTACAAAGCTAGCCGAATAGCGAGGCTGTCTGATATTTCCCATTGAATTCTGCTGAGTTCCCAGTCCTTATTTACAGTGGCTGAGTTATAGCTTGTTCATTTTTAGTGAATGTTTTGTTAGAATTCAGAAAACATTCCATTTACATTTCCTTCAGAAATGAATATGTCCAGTGCCATGCATATTTGTGTAGATAATAGATTTTTTAGAACCTTTTCTATGCTCTTCCTCATACTCCATATAATAGTAGCTATAAAAATATTTAGTGATGAAACATTTAATTCAAATAGCAGGAGATAAAAGGGTAATCAGAAGTGACAATTCTAATCAAGCAAGAAGACATGAAAATTCCTACATACATTAGGTTTCAATTATTAACCATTATAGAGCAAAAATGTCTCTGTTACTTATCTGACGATTATAAAACTTAGATGAAGAGGGAGAAAGATAAATGTGGATTCACACAGTTTTGGATCTAGGTGTGGTTGAAAACCACCCTGGCTCTATTATAATAATAGCCTAATTTCCCTGAGTTTTCGCCTTTCAGAAATATTTTCAAAAAGAAATGGAACAAATTTTCAGTGCTTATGACAAGCACGATTACTCCAAAACGTGTGCATATGAGACAAGGCATCAAATTGTGCCTCTCTAAATGCACTTATTTAACTACAATGCAAAGAAAGTAATCATAAAATTTAGAGGGAATCAAAGATATTCATCACTTCTATTTATGCAAAAGAAGCAGCAAGAGAGAAAGAGGTAGCTGATCACAAATGCTTCTCCACATGGTCACCACACAGCACTTAACCTGGTTTTTTTCCCCCTCTTTTATTCTGGGTTTTAAAAATGTAGAAGTGATTACATTACCCTGTTTTAGTTGGCCATATATTTGTGGGCTAAAAACAAATATATGTTTCGTGAAGGCCAGTAGACGTTAGCTACCTACCCTTTATTCTTGCTGGAGACAAACCATCTTTCACTCATTTGTTTTAGTGACTTGAAAGACAGTATGCTTCGTTATTTACCCATGGATGTTGCCAAATGAGATCTAAGGAAGCCAGGCTGGATGGAAGACATGAGGCTTTACATTCCTGGAGGTCAGTCATGGACGGAAAAGCCAGCTTTGAGATCACTCAGTTATCCCAGCGTGCCTAGTTTTCTTTGCTAATAGCAAGGCTTATTTTTGCTCGGTGGGGTCAAATGTTAAGACTGGGTTTGATTCGCTGTTTGTATTCTTTGACAGATTTGGATTTTGTTATTTGGAGCATCTTCATCCACGAGGCAAAAAGGCATGCTCAGTTGCTCTGGCATTCAGAGTCAGTGGAAGAATTTTACACACTTCATGCAAAGAGTCTAGTTATTAATAGCCACTCAGGAAATCATAATTATTGATTCCAAAAAAAACCCCAATCTTCATTAAAAGCATATTAACTATTCTGGTGAAGAGTTAATATGACCCACATCCATTTCATACTCTACAAAGGCTGGAGACATTTTGCATTCATTATGCTGATTATGAAAAATTCAAAAATATTCTGTGGTAAGTATGAGGAGAAAACCATTTAAAAAAATCTACCAAAAGATAAAATGAAATAAAATAAAATAAAAAAGGCCCGGTCACAAAGCACTAAAAAACACCTGTGTATTAAAGGCTGCAGAGTTAAATATTTAATGCAACATTTTTCTTGGCCTTGTCCTGAGTTGGAAGTAGAGTAAAACATTCAGGGTAGGGTGCAGCAGCCTTCTTTGATGCTTAAGCAACCCTGAGGCCTCAGGTCAGAGCTCTGAAGTCCCTTAAACAGAGATAACCATCAGACCCGACACAGGGACCCCCGGGACCTATCCCAGAAAAAAAAATGTTCTGTTTGTTTTGTTTTGTAACTAAACAAATTCCTTGAACCTTTTGTTTTCATTTTTCTAAATCCTTCCAAAAAAGAAAAGACTTGGGGGCGGGGGGAGGCACGTTGAAAGACACAACAGATTCAGGGGTCAAAACATGTAAAGTTGCTGCTCTGGGTCCAGTTGTGTGCTCTTTAGGATCCCCGCTGAAGCTGAGATGCCCATGGCAGGCGCTCATTTTTGTCTCCTAAGGCCCTGAAAGCTTCTGAGGCGACTGTGTCATCTCAGCTATTCAGATGCCGACCACTCCAGCATGAAGACTACCCGCCGGATGCATTTATAAATGATTTCCCGTGAGGTAGAGTATTCGTGGTTTACAAATGAACAACTTACAATCTCTGCACATTTCCTCAAATCAGCCAGCGTATAGAATCTAATCAGCCTAGTTCAATGGCTGCTCAAGGCTTAAGTGGCCATAGACAATATTCTTGTTATACACCATCTTACGGATGCATGCTTTATGAGACCACGTGAATTAAAAAGAAAAAATAGCAGCAACACTGTTCATCAAACAAAAACAAGCATATGCTCTGACTTATTTAAGTATTGGATAACAAAAACCCAGTGTTGAAGAACAGACTGCCTAAATCCAGACTCCTGGTGGTTAGTCACCCAGCTAATTGTCCAAATATATATTTCCTGTGCCTCAGTTTTCTCATTTATCACATTTATCAGTCTGCAAAAATAAGTCCTTACAGTCCTTACTTGAGGGGGCTTTTGGGGAAATTAAAGCATTAGTATTATATATTAATTCTTAGGACACAGTAATATGTGTATAAATGTTAGCACTGTATTAATGCTTTATAATAGAACAGATACTAAGAAATACTCAGGAAGAGTTTATCACCAGTGAAAGGACAACCGTATCTTCATTTGAAGGTGTGTTGAGATACACGCGCGCGCGCACACACACACACACACACACACACACACTTTAAGATACTGTGTCTTACTCAAAATGCCCCCCTTAGTGTTTTACAGAAAAATCAAACAATCACATCCACACTGGTTACTTTTCTGTTGCTGTGATAACACACCATGCCCAGATGCCACTTACAGAAGGGAGATAGTTTGAGGGGTGGGGGGCTCACAGTTCTAAAAGTATAAGAGCCCATTATGGGAGAGAGGCACAACAGCCATCACACGCATGGGGGAGGGGCAGCAGGTATGACACAGCAAGGGACAGTGAGAGCTCACACCCTCAAATGGAAGCAAGGATCAGAGACCAAACAGCCAGCCTTCAGTGAAGTCCTTCTCTCACCAAGGCTCCACAACTTCCCACAATGGCAGTGCCACCCACTGGGGAGTAAGTGTTCCAGTGTGGGAGCCTATGGAGGGCATTTCTCAAAGAAACCACCTCATAGGAATTAAATGATAAGATATGATAGATGCCCAGAGAACTAAAAGTTTGAAAGAATAGAGTGTTGTGATGTATCCTCAGAGAGAAGGGCTTCCTCAGGCAGAGGAGTGTGTGGGACCTGCGCAGCTGGTGATGTCAGAAGGCAGGATCCGTGCTTTTCTCTGGTGGGCTTTGGTTTTGAGTGAAGCTAGCTGAGCCCTTACAGAACCCAAGACTTCCTGGAAGCAGGCACTGATGCAGATCCTATAGATGGGTGCTGCTCTACTTGCTTGCTCCCTAAGGCTTGCCCAGCCTGCTCTCTTACATCATCTAAGACAACCTGGTCAGGCCTGGCACCATCCACAGGAAGCTGGGCCCTCGACCATCAATTGCAAAGATACCCTACAGATATGCTTCCATGGCCAGTTGGAAGAAGGCATTTTCTCCATTAAACTTCCCTCTTCCCACATGACCCTAGCCTGTGTCAAGTGGATACAGAAACTATCCCACATGGCTATTATCTCTGGTGCTTGCCGTGGTGCTAGAAAGCTAATTAGCTTGACGCCATAGGACACCAAGCTTTCAGGTATAAACAGAAGTCATGAAGGCTCATGGCCTCAAGTTGGTCAACATGTAAAACTTTGGTACTATACAAAATGATTATACCATTTAGAAGATAACCTAGGTTATGAAAAGATAGTGTCTCAGATAGCTGACAGAATTCTTATCCTAAACATATTCTATGTCAGTAAAATGCCAAATGTTCCAATAGGAAAATGTTTTTTTTTAAAAAAGAGAAACTAAGCCGGGCGTGGTGGCACATGCCTTTAATTCCAGCACTCGGGAGCAGAGGCAGGTGGATTTCTGAGTTTGAGGCCAGCCTGGTCTACAGAGTGAGTTCCAGGACAGCCAGGGCTATACAGAGAAACCCTGTCTGGAAAAACCAAAAGAGAGAGAGAGAGAGAGAGAGAGAGAGAGAGAGAGAGAGAGAGAGAGAGAGAGAGAGAGAGAGAGAGAGAGAATGCACGTCGTAGCAAAAAAAAAAAAAAGATACACACAATCAACAAATAGGTGATAAAACATGAATTTTAATGCAAATGAGGAGACTGGAAATTGAAATGAGATTTGTGTATCCGGTGTCAGTGTGGGATGAGTGGAGGGAGCAGTGTCTTCCTGGATACCGGACAGAGGGAGGTCTTAGATGATGGAATCACTTGGAAAGATAATTTTGCACCATTCATTAAAGTAAGATTGCAAAGTGACTGTTCCTGGAACTCTGCTTCCCTGTGTTAACTCTACAGGAATGCTTGCCATAAAGACTGAAAAGCGTAGACATGACACAGACAACTCATAGTTCTATGTGTGTCATGGGAGAGACACCAAGGATGACGCTGATCTAACTCTTTTCTTACAAAGCACTTGACTCTTATGCTTGTTTCCTGTCCAAGTCGAGAACAAACGAGTCGACGCACAGAGACGGAAGAATCGGCTTTGGTAAAGGCTGACATGGAGCAAGTCTCTTTGATTCATGTTCAACTGTCCTTGCTATAGTCTCCCTCCCATACTGGCCTTCACTCTATCCTTCTTTGCAAGCCCCACCCACTGCTATTAAGCAATAAAGAAGCCTGGTTTTTATATAAGCACACAGTGATTTAAAATAAAAAATAGGGAGACAGATTCTTCAACTTTGCCTTTTCTTTCTTCTTCTTCTTCTTCTTCTTCTTCTTCTTCTTCTTCTTCTTCTTCTTCTTCTTCTTCTTCTTCTTCTTCTTCTTCTTCTCCTTCTCCTCCTCCTCCTCCTCCTCCTCCTTCTCTCCTCCTTCTCCTCCTTCTCTCCTCCTCCTCCTCCTCCTCCTTCTCTCCTCCTTCTCCTCCTTCTCTCCTCCTCCTCCTCCTCCTCCCTCCTCCTCCTCCCTCCTTCTCTTGCTTCTCCTTCTTTTTTTAACTTTGCCTTGGCTCCACCTTACTTAGAGTCATGGTTCAGTGGTCTTTGCTGACAATGAATAATGTATGTATCCTTCTCATCCCAGGGAGGATGGGTGATTTTGAAAACACAAACTCAAGTCTACACTTGCTCTTGCTGCATTTGCTGTTAGTATTATTATTAATCCATGAACATGGTGACTGTCTTTACTCAAATGGTTTTCCTTACAATTCATATTTAAACATATCAATTTATTTTAATAATTTTAATCAGACCAAGAATTAAATAGAAATGGACAATGATGCTAGACATTCTTTCTACACTTGCCTCAGGTGTGCCAAACATTCTGTCATTCTTCATTTAATCCTATTCTTCACTGTCTTGGCACATTTTGTGCTACTGTAACAGAATATATGACACTGGGAAATTTAATAAAAAGAGAGAAGTAACTTCTCATGGTTCTGGAGAGAAAGAATTCCATGACAGAGCAGCTCATGCCCAGTGAGGGACAACTTCATGAAGTGTCACAACGGAAGCACAATGGTCAGGAGAGAAGAAGAAGAAGAAAGAGTGAAAATTCAAAAATGCATCTACTTTTATAACCAGTTGCAATTCAGGTACGAGGATGGAGCCTTTGTTTCCTAAGAACCCCCAATCTTGTTGCCTTTGTGTCTGATACCTGCTTTGTGGAAGAATCTATTCAAACCAAAGTATTAAGATCACAGGGCTTCCACTCATTTTCTATTAGTGGCGATGAAGTTTAGAATGGACAAACATTTGACTGAGGTGACCTTCTAGTGTGTATTTGTATACCCAGTTCTAGCTACAAGGATCATTACTGGATGACATAAGTGAACGCATTGAAATTGAAATTCAGTTGTTTTCTTGGCAATATGTGTTTGTAGTGGTTCACAAACTGTAATCTGTATCCACTGGAAATTAAAAGTCCTTCATTTTATAAACTATAATTATAAACATTCAATATTTTGAAAGGGGAAAATGCGTCTATTCATACCAGGTATTTAGCAATCACCTGCATACTCCTTCTAATTGTAAGCTTCTGTAAGATTTCCATTGTTTCTAAAATTCTTAACAAGCAATTATAAATAGATGTGCTAGTATGAAAAATGAAAATAAGATCCCTTGTTTCCTGTATTTATTTATTTTATGTAAATTAGTGATCTATCTGCATATACACCTGCATACCAGAAGAGGGCATCAGATCCCAGGATAGATGGCTGTGAGCCACCAAGTGGTTGCTGGGAATTGAACTCAAGACCTCTGAAAGAGCCATCTCTTTAGCCCCCTCCTGTATTTCTTAAACACCATATAATTTCCTTTTGTCCAAGTTTTTACTCAAATACTGAAATCATTTTAGATCATTCCATAGTCTTTTTTCTCTATATTGTCTTAGATGTTGACCTAAAATATTAGAAATTTACATGAGAGATGACTATTCAAATACATGAACATATCTTCACTTCCACACGCTTCAGAGTCTCCTATTGTGAATAATATTCAGTGCTGAGTAAGCTGGGAAGCTGTCCATGTGATTTGCAGATGAGTGAACAGCATGTGTTTTCACTGCAGCAGGCAGAACTATAGCACAATGATGCAGATTCCTGAGCCAACAAAGGTAACCCAAGGCATTAGCTGCTGCTTTAAGTACGCAGATAACCTTATCATTCTGATGATAAGGATGCTTAGCTTGGCTCAGGAACTTTATCCAATCTGATACAATAGAGAAGAGCTAGGGCAATACAAAAGCCCAACCCCTGGGGACTTCTAATGGATTCTCAAGCCAGCAAAAATACATTCTCATGCCAACATAGTGGCTCCTTCCCTTTGATTCATGAAAATGTGATTCTTATAAACGCTGGATGCTGACAGAGTCAATGTGAGTAGGAGAGGTGAGAGCTCATATTGTCACAATGAAAATTTGGCTGTCAAATTATAAAGCACAAGTATCTGATGAGCCACCATGAAGAATGTTGGCTCTCTCTCTCTCTCTCTCTCTCTCTCTCTGACTCTCTCTCGTCTGTAACAATAGTGAGGCACCTTGGAAGCTATGTTTTTATCTGCATAAGTAGACTGGGGTTATCATCAGAGCCAAGCAAGACAAACAATGGAAGCCCTTCTATTTTGTCTTTGCAGACCGGATTTTCTGGACACCCAGAGGCAATTCTACTGTAGTCAGTTCTCAGCTCCTAAAATTAAGAAGTTAGACAAGCCTATACCTTGAACTCAAATTGCAAGGGACAGTGACATGATGGGAAGAAAAGACCCAATTGAAGTTGCTGGTTAATGAGATACCTAGAAATCAACTTGGGGAACTTATCATACTGAATAATAATAATAATAATAATAACAATAAAAGAGCAACTTCTATACATCACTGCATTCTCAGTTGTAATGAGGCTTTTCCTTTGTGGAACAGGAAAGAAAGCATACAAGCAACTTAAAAGATTACCTGAAGAACATCACTCTGAAGTTGCTTCTTCACGCCCTCCTGGAGGAATGGAACATGAAAAGAGAATGCCCATCAGTGTCTAAATCAGAAAGCTGGCAGGGTGACTGTCCGTTTTAATGAACATCGCCCTCTTCTAACTAGTAGCAAAAATTCTAGTCATGTGACCTATTGACAAGAAATTGAATTCGATTTCGAATAGTCTTCTTTTTAGCTTAGGAATGAAGAAAATGGCTCTCTTCAAAGAGGTAAGATGGTATGACATAGTAGTGATCAGGTCCTAGCCCACAAGGCAGATCATGCGGGTGCTCACTGATGAGGCCATTTGGGACTTTCTTTCTCTGATCTTACATTTCTTCCTTCTTAAAGAATAGTATTTCTCCCACTGCCTCACAAGAGTCTTGTGGGGGAAAGCTAATAAAAAAATGCATTAGGCTTATCAAGTAACATAAACACCACTGTGCAACACAGAGCAGGTCTTTATGCATACCAATCAGTATTTCTTAGTGATTCCTGATAGTAGTGACTCTATGTAAGAGCTGACCATGGGGTGTGCAGCCAGCTTGAAGAGGTGGCCCTCTCCAGTGACTCAAAAAGCATTATTGTCTTAGCACCAAAGAAATGCTATTTCTTCCTTCTCCTCCTCTTCCTCCTCCTTCCCTCTCCTTTACTGTTGGGAACTAAGGGGGGTGTCAGGGAAGGAGGAGGAAGGAAGGATAGTCCACGTCCGGCCAGAGTTCCTCCTATGCTCTGGGCAGGCAGATGTGGGAAGGCTGCCAGACGCTTTCCACTCCGCCCAGGTGGGCATCTAAGCCACTGACCCCACCCGGTGGGGGGTGGGGTGGACAAGGGGCAGCCCCCATACCAGGGGCCCTGGGGTGATACCCTCGGCCCCCAGGGTTATGGGAGAGAGGGCTGAGGGAGAGAGGTTCCCATGCAGGTGAGAGTCCTTAGTCCAGGCCTTGACTGGAGCACAGGAGTCCTTCCATTGGGAGATTAGAAACAGCTCATTGGGAGAAAGCCTATCCCATCGTCCAAGTGCAGTGGGCCTTGATGAACCTCTGTTCTATGGTTTTAGAGCTTTATTGTAGAAAGGCAGGAAGAAAGGAGAGAAGGTGGAAAGAGAGAGAGAGAGAGAGAGAGAGAGAGAGAGAGAGAGAGAGAGAGACTGGCCATGGCCAAGAGGAGAGAAAGGGGGAAAGGAGAGAGAGAAGAAAGGGTAGAGTAAGAGGGAGAGAGCAAGAGGGAGAGAGAGTAAGAGAGTGAGAGGAGAAGTTAGAGAGTGAAGTGGGGCCAAGCAGCTGTTATCTTTACTGTTGCTAGGTAACGGAGGAGTCTAGCCTGAAGGTCAGAAGCTTGGGACATTGTCTACGTGACTGTTAACCACACTTCTCCTGTGGGGGCTGTGGAGGCGGTAACTTATATAGGAGCCAAGGTTCCAGGAGACATGAGAGAACGCCTACTGTCCCATGTAGGTAAATTATCACCATTCAGGTTCTACCGGGGTTCAGACCTCAACTCAGCTGGAGACCAAACTGTCTGTGTATAGCCCAATGTCCCACACTTTACTTTCTTCCCTTCTCCTCCATTTCTTCTTCTTCCTCTTCCTCCTGCTCTTCCTCCTCTAAAGTGGGAATTCCTGATTTTGTTGGAGATTCAGTTGTGTCATGTGGTGCTTTTCTGGAAACTGCTCTGTGAGAAGCTCTTTTACTGAAGCAGACTCGTGACAGGATGTTTGCTGAGAACAGACACGTGGTATTTTCCTGGAAGTTGCTTAGTGAAATGACATGTGATGTTTTGCTGGAGCTGATACTCGAGAGGCATGTGATGTTTGGAAAGAGGATGAGTCTAACCCAACAGATTGTGGACAGTGTTCTTGTATTGCTTCTCTTTGGAACTCTGTGGGTCATTGTTGGGCTTCACTGGTGCTGGATTCTGCTGATGAAATTCTTGCATTGGTTTGCCTTGCTTTCTTAGCTGATCTTCAGTTGTCATGACTTCGTAGAGAGACATGCACCAAAGAACTTCTGGTGGTATTCCAGGTGCTTCTTGCCACTTCCACAGACTGGTGCCAATTGGCAGATCCCTGCTGCTTCTTCTGGATGGAGCCACTGCCTCTGAGTCGTGTTTGGTGTTTTGCTAGTGGACTGGATTGCTGACAACGATGATTGGAATCACCCCAAAGAATGATTTCTAAACAGGTCCATAACCCCTATTTTCTGGTAACCTTTCTTTTCCCCTACTTCTGGTGGGTGGTGGGCTAGAAGAAAGGTAGACATGTTAACCATAATTATAGTAGGTTTTGAAAAAATCTAAGCCTACACTCCCTCCTCCTTCTAGATGAAAAAAAAAAAAAAGCCAAAGACCAAACAGCAGTGAAACATAGTTTCTTGGAGACCCTGTGCCCCAGCATGTTTGAAAGAATAATGCCTAAGGCACTAAGTGTACTCTCTGCTTGAATAGCTAAGGAGAATGATTTTCATTAAAAAAATCTCCAGGAAAGCTGGGTATGGTGGTGCATGCCTTTAATCCCAGCACTCAGGAAGCAGAGGCAGGTGGATTTCTGAGTTCAAGGCCAGCCTAGTCTACAGAGTGAGTTCCAGGACAGCCAGGGCTACACAGAGAAACCCTGTCTCGAAAAAAAAATTTCCCAGGAAAAAAGTAGTTCAAAATGAAACGAGAAACTAGAGAAGCAGAGCAGTCCAAATCTCCACGCCTCTCAAAGCCAGGAGAACTTGAGAACAAGTGACCACAGCCATATAGTCAAACAGGGCTTTGCCCTTACTTGTCATAACCTCTCTTACAGAAGTGGAGACATCACTCAGAAGGGAAGGAGCTGAGGGGGGTAGAGAGGGATGTGGGGGTAGATACACTTAAAGGAGCCAACCCTTTCTTTCTTTCCCGTGGAGCAAACCACCTTCAGCACCTCCTTGTGTTTGTTAAAGATCCTGGACAAATGTCTGCGCTACCAAGCTGCACATGAAGTTCTGAAAAGGCGTGTTCTTTGGGGATCCATCAGGGAAAAGCCCACATCTTATAGATGAGAAAGTGAACGGAGAGCTAAGCTTTTTCTAAACCTAGATATCCTGACTCCTAATCTGTCTGGCAACTTCCCCAACATATATCATTCTTGATCACTGAGTCTTGGACTCTGATTTCAACTCATTTTCAAACCCTGCCTCCCCACCACCACTCCAAAGCCTATGATAGTGGTATTTCCAGGAGATGGGGATTAAATGTCAATGTGCATTAGTAATTTTGTTATATGCCTTGATAGTAGAGAGCCAGTGATTGTCTTTATCTGTATAAAGACAGTGTTTGAAATACAGCCAATGAAATTAAAGGCTCCAGATTATTAAAGACGGTGTTATTTTAAGAGAGCACAGTGGCAGGCTTCTAGACAAAAATCACATGGCAAATGCAAATGCATTTGATAAACCGGGCAACAGACAGACAGACAGACAGACTTCAATCTTAAGGAAGTGGAAAGTAGTTGTCGGAATTTAAAAAGAAGCCTATTACATTCTTCTGTCAGGCCATGCTACCTGGACCCACAGGTGGTAAGAGGTCACCTTTTTATATGGCCTCAGGAAACTAAAGGCAGGGTGGGTTAGGCCAAGGCTATCATTCTGCATCTTTCAGGGCCTTCACATGAAGAATGTTGTTGAGGGCTGGGGATGTGGTCAGTAGGTAAAGTGTGTGTTCTACAAGCACGAGGACCTGACTTTGGAGCTTCAGCATCCACGTGAAAACTAGGCTAGCAATTGTAGCCAATCAGTGAGCTCCAGCTTCAGTGCCCAGCCTATCACAAACAGCTGCATGCATAGCAGTAGAAGCAAATGGCTAAGGGTGACCTTTGGCCTCTACACACACACGCACACAAACTCATGCATCACACCCTAGACACCGAAGCAAAGAACAAATCTTGTCTTCACCTTGTAGACTGCCCTAGAATTTTCTAGAATGCTAGCTACTAAAAGTTTACATCTAATGTCTTTAAGAACACTTAACAGGAATGTCAATATTTTCCTTGTCACCTACTTCAATTATACAATCAACATAGTAAGCAGAGATTCAAGTAAACTTCCTGATCTTCCAGAACTGCATACAAAAACAGTATATTTTGATCTGCATTCATTGTCATCTATTAATGTAGCATTCACAAACAATCGCATTTTGGCAGACGATATTTGCATTTTAATGTCACTATGATCGGGCTAATGAGGCTGTTGATGGCTTCTTCCATTTCCCCTTTTATTAGCCTCTTAAATTTGAACTGCAGCTCTTTTGTGTATCAATCTGTTGTCACAGATGGGAGTTTTTAGAATTCACTATCTATTCTATGAAGCAGTTAGAACAGAAAAAAAAAAAAAGACGACAACAACAACAGCACTTTGTACCCATAAGCTTATAATTCCAGCCATAAAATAAAAAAGTTTTATATAGTATTATTTAATTGTCCCATGCAGCAATTGGTTCGAATGGAAAGCAATATGAATTAGCATTTCATTGCAACACAAAAACTTTGTCTGGGAGTCATTATTTATTTAACAATGAAAATCAATTAGCAAACCTTGAAATATTCTTCAAAGTTTCAAGCTAAAACTTAGTCATATACATATTCATTTGGCCTAGATATACATATTTAGAAGTAATATTTGTGAGATAAACATTTTATTCTTAAAAATATAAGAGATTTCTGGCTATAGGCATTGCCAGGTAACAGGAATTAGATCTAGCTACTCAAGGTGATCAAGTACCACACAGGGCAAAATATTTACAGGTAGAATTTTGTGCCTTCTGACTGTGTACTCGGAAGTCTGCCATGTTCACAGTAGGCACAGAGAACTATCTTACCTTCAGCTCAGCTCCCTGCCTGGGGCACTTTCCCACTGTACTATGAGCAAGTTAGCATAGTTTGAGAGCAACGGCCAGGATGGATAGAGAAAACAGATACAACTGGGAGCTGCTGAGGTCATTATGTGTGCAGAGGGTATCCAGATCCAGGCTCACTACCACTTTTAGCACACTCCGGAAGGATGTGTGCATGTTTAATCAGTGTGATGGTTAGACTGGTCGTCAGTTTGACTATATCTGGAATTAACTAAGACCCATGCAGCTGGATACACCTGTGAGAGATTTTTTTTTTTCTTAAATCATTTGAAGTGGGAAGACCTGTTTTTAATCCAGATCTTTTGAAGAGGAAAAATCTATCTTTAATTTGGATCTTTTGAAGTGGGAAGATATGCCTGTAATCTGAGCTGCCTTCTGGTGGTAAAGGACTTGGAAGAAGAGAGCGCTTGCTCTGCCTGCTTACTCTGGCTTGGCAAGTTCATTCTTTGACTGACATTTGATCTGATTTCTTCAGGATTCCAGTGAATACTGAAGACCAACCAAAACATCAAGGCATATAGACTGAACAACTGCTGGACTCCTGGACTCCCCATTGTTAGCCTAGCTGGACCACAGCTATATAATGCTATAATAAATCCCATATCAATTCTGTTCTTCTAGAGAACCCTGACTAGAACCATCAGGGAAAAGAAATGATAACTAAAAATCTAGAAGGGAAGAAGTGACTAAATTGATGTTTTAAATTCTACCTTTGTATTTCTAAAAATGGAAAAAAATAATACATTTAATAAAACAAAAACTTAATATTAACAATCAATTATTTGTTTCTGTAACAATAGGAAACATGAAGGAAATTATTCCATTGATAATAGTAATGCCAGGACAAGAAACTAATACAAGAAATGTTCTAGTTTGCTTTCAGTTTCTGTGATAAAATATTCTGAACAAAATCAATTTAGGGAAGGAATAAATATATGACAAGTACACTGTAGCAGTCTTCAGACACACCAGAAGAGGGCATCAAATCCCATTACAGATGTTTGTGAGCCACCATGTGGTTGCTGAGAATTGAACACAAGACCTCTGGAAGAACAGTTAGTGCTCTTAACCACTGAGCCATCTCTCCAGCCCCTGGGAAGGAACAAATATATTCACTTCTTCATCACAGTCCTTCATTGAGAGAAGTCATAAGAAATTTGTTTGTTTTTATTTTTTTGAGACAGGGTTTCTCAGTGTAACCAGCCCTGACTGTCCTGGACTGGCTTTGTAGACCAGGCTGGCCTTGAACTCACAGAGCTCCACCTGCATCTGCCTCCTCAGTGCTGGGATTAAAAGTGTGTGCCACTACACTGCATCCGACTTCAGGTGAGCAATTTAATGTAGGAATTTAAAGCAGAGACCACAGGGGAATGTTGTTTATGGATCTTACACGCGTATGCTTACTTACCTAGCTTTCTTAATAGCCTAGAACCATTTCCCAAATGGTGCCACCCACAGTGGGCTGGACCCTCCTATAACAATTACCAATCAAAATGGTCTTATTTCAGGTTTCTGTGGTCATAAAGCACAGTCAGCAAAAGCAGCCTGAAGATGAAAGGTTTTATCTGGCATGTGCTTCCACAACATAGTCCACTACAGAAGGAAGTCAGTGCAGGAACGGAAGGCAGGAACTGAAGCACAGGCTACGTAGAAAGACTGTTAACTGGTGTATTCCTGCTGGCTTACTCTGCCTGCTTTCTTATACCACCCAGGAGCACCTGCCCAGAGGTGGCACTATCCCCGGTGGGCTGGGCCCTCCCACATCAATCATCAAGTAAGAAAATGTCCTACAAGCATCCTAATAGAGGGATTCTCTCAGTTGAAGTTTTTCTTCTCAGATAACTCTAGTTTCTGTCAAGTTGACACAACAGAACCAAAACTCCACAGCCACGCCTCCAGGCTAGCCTGGTCTGTGAGATTCCTCACCAAGACTCCCTTCTCAGGTGCCTCTAGATGTGTCAGGTGGATGGTGAAGCTAACTAGGATAAGGAAGAACAAAGATCTACACGAAGACATCGTGTAAAGATCAGTAATATAAAAATAATCATCATCTAAATAGAAAAGTATGCCCTGACCTTAGGTAGAGTCATTCAGCATTATAAATCACAATTTTCTCAGAATTCAGTGAGGAGTTTTATGTGATCCCAAATACCTATGCCAGAGAAATTTTTTTCACAGAACTATATCCATCAATCTTAAGTTCAATAGAAAAGTAAGGAATAACTAGGCCAGTTATGAAGATAGACTAGCTTGCTCACTCTCACTGGTTCATGCCTAACAAGCTTTCTTATACAGCCAAGGACCAGTTTGTTATTGTAAACAGTTTGTTACTGGAAATACACTTTTTATAAATGGACATGATTGTAAGTATAAAATACATACATGTGGAACCTGTATTTTGTACATAATATCTGAATTACACATAACTAGAAAAATGATGCTTACAGAGCAAATGAGCATGAGGTAATCTTGTGGCTCATCTGAAATAAATTAATTTGAAATCTCCCCATAGTTCTTTCACCAAAATAAATTCCAGGTTGATTAGACAAAAATATTTACAACCATAAAAATATTGAATATATATATGTATACACACACACACACACACACACACACACACACACACACATGCTTTTTTAGGGAAGTTCTCACACTCAAGTCTAAGCTGGCATAGGACTTATATAGCCCAGGCTGGCCTCAACCTTGTGACATTTCCCCTGCCGTGACTTCCCAAGTGCTAAGATTAAAGGAGTGAGCCCCAGTGCCTAACTAAAATGACCGGATTTTAATAACATGGGAATTTTAAAAGAAATCCCTTCCATTGCTGTTGAGTTTTGCACACTGTGTAGAAAGCATTTCGTGTTAGTACAAGATACAGCGTGCAAATGTGTTACAGGTAACAAGCAGATAAAATACTTGTGTGTCAGTTAGAAAAGCCAGTTACTCAAAGGAAAGATAGACCAGACCAAACCAAACCAAACCAAACCAAACCAAACCAAACCAAACCAAACCAAACCAAATATGAGCCAATAGTTCCTAGAAAGAGGAGAGACTCTCAGATGAAGTGTGGCGTATGAAAAGATTTCACTTATAAGTGAAATATGAACTAAGATTACTGTATACCATCTACCTCACAAAAACAGCAGTCCAAACATGGACAGTTTATTTGGGGGGACACATGCAGAAGGCTCTTACTGCATATTATATCATTCGCAGTAAAATAATCATTCCAACCAATCTGGCAGGCTATTTGGCATGATACACCAACTTTAAAATGAGAATTTCTAGCAAATTACTCTATTAGCGGAGATTTATTTTTATTAAGGTATCATAAACAAACAAAAAAAATGAACAATCACATTTGGCATGCCACTTCAGAAACATGCTGAGTGTCCAAATGCAGAGCAGATTTGCAAACTGTGGTTTTTAAAAATGTATTTCTCCTACCCATTGAGTTTAACAAGAGCCACGTGTGTGGCCACACTCTGAACTTACTCACTGAAGCTCGGTAGGCTTACAGGTGGGTAGACACCTGAAGGCAGTAACTCCCTGAGTCAGAGAATTGATCTCCAGCCAAATAGTTATCTGTGAGGAGTGGCCGACCCATTGGAAGCAACTGTGGCTAGTACTTGACTATGATTACAGTCGTTATATGTTGCCCATGTGATGGTTTCTCGCAGCCTTTCTCCCTACCTTCCAGCTCCTACAGCCCTCTCCCCTTTCTCCATGGTTCCCTGAACCCTAAAAGGAATTGTATAAATTTAGTCTTGTTTAATGCTGGGCAGTCTGCTATTACTTCCTGCGCTAGTTTGCTTTGGATTACTATAATAAAACAACAGAGGGAAGAAAGGATTGATTTGCGTTATTCTTTTCCATCACAGTCCAGCCTTGGAGAATGTTAAGGCAGGAACTCAGGCAGGAACCCTAGAGGCAGGAACTAAAGCAGAAGCCGTGGAAGAATGCTGCTTACTAGCTTTCTCTCTTCCTGGCTTGCTCACTTTGCTTTCTTATACACCCTGGCAATAGCTGCCTGGGGATGCCAGAACCCACAGTGGGCTGGGTCCTTTTCTATCAATCATCAATGAAATGCCACACAGGCTTGCCTAGGGACAATCTGATGAGGACATGTTCTCAATTAAGGTTCCCTCTTCTCAGATGACTCCACTCGTGTCACTTTGATAAAACACTAACCAGCACACTATTAGCACCTTGAACAGCAATTAAAAAATAAAAAATAAAAAAATTAAAAAATTTAAAAAAAGACTTCTAAGACTCAGGCTGGTTGGCATATTTGCCTGTGAGGCTATAAATGAATATTTAGTAGATAGTTGTATTCTGTATTAATTTAGCTTGCTTTATTCTATTAAGTTCTGTGAACTCTCCATCCATGGGTGTTTGGCCATATTTACCATACCATTCCACCCTGGGAAGCATGCTTAGAAACCAGCTTACTAATATAGTTCAAAGGGTTCAAATCTTGCTAAGGCACTATAAAAACCAGGCATTAAAGGGAAGCTTCCAGCTACGTTACCACTTGACTTCTTTATATCTTGCAATCAAAGTGTATAATGATTTCAGCAGTAACATCTTTGTTTAGTTCTTGGTAGGTAACCAAGATGACTGACAGCAGGCTCTGTTATTTTGGGGGAGTCTCTGGAACATCCCTGGCTAAGAACACCTGGTCCTGTGCTTTTAAACAAAAAGAAAACATGGATCTATACGGACTGAAGGAATAGGGTCTTGGGGCATAGAAGGGAGGTGTGTGTGTGTGTGTGTGTGTGTGTGTGTGTGTGTATGTGTGTGTGTGTGTGTGTGTGTGAGAGAGAGAGAGAGAGAGAGAGAGAGAGAATAGAGGGAGAGGGAAATCAGGATACACGATATACATACATGCATGACATTAAAGCATAAACCTAATTCACAAAAAAATTGTGCTATCTGTTATTTGAACATGTTCTCTATCACATAATGACAATTATGGAGATAGCTTCCTTTCATTTTATAGCGATAACTTGTAAACAAATGACAATTTTTTGCATGAATCTTTCAGTTATTTAAATATAATTCATTGGAATAACAAAATAAATGGTGAGCTGTCCCTTCAATTGAAAACAGGGCGGCGGCCACTGAAGGGAAAAGATCAGGTAGTTATGTGCGTCGGTGTGGGGAAACTGCAAACGTCTAATGAATCAGAAGGTGAGGAACGCTGTGCTTTGACACGCCTGTCATCAGTAGGTAGAGACAGGGACAACAGGAATCCAAGGCCAACCTCAGCTGGCTGTATACAGTTAGGGCCAGCCGGAACTATATGAGACCCTGTCTCAAAATCCAAAACTGAAAAGCAAACAAAATACAGGACAAGGCATTATGCATGCCAACTTAGCATTAGAAAAAAAAAATGGATGTGCCTACTTCTCTGTCCTATGCATTTTTTAACCTGGTGGAGAAAAGGAATTTGTGATAAAAAGCAGGAAGGAAAGAGAGAGACTGATTCTTCACTCTTTAACCTTTTGTTCTTACTGAATTATTTACAGTTTATGTATATTAGTCATTTTAAAGATGCAAATAATTTCAAGGATGAATAGCAGGAGCTAGGCAGTGAATATCTTAGTAACTTTCCACTGCATCCAGGATAAAAGTGACTGTTTTCAGAGGCATAAGACCTCCTTGCACTGAGTCTTTCCGATTTCTTCCATCAAATGTGTCCCATTGGTGTCTCCACACCAGTTTCCAGGTCTCATAAGCTGCTCTGGGTCTCCTTAGACCAAGTCAGCTTTGTCGGCCCCAGAGTGTATGCTGATGCTATTACAGACCACCACAAACTGGGCAACCGACCAACCACAGACATCTATCTGCTCCTCATGGTTCTGGTGTCTCCATCTACAATGCAGGGGCTGACATCTGGTGAGAACCTTCTAGCTGTATCAGCCCATGGTTTAAGACCAGAAGGGCAAATGAAAAAAAGCTAGCGACAGAAGACTGTATTGGAAATCAGTTTTCTGGTATGCGAATTCTGGGAGACACAGTAAACTGGATCCAGCCCCTTCAAAGTGTCTTCAAGCTTTCTCTGTCCACATGTCCCCTCTCTCCCTCCTGTGACTTTCTCCGTCCTACCTTCTTGCTGTAGATGGTCACCCTAGTCAGAGACCTTGTTTAGCCATCTACTCAAAAGCTAAGGGGCTTTGCCTACCAGTGATACTTAATCTCTTCTATTCTTATTCATCACATTTATTTATTATGGCTTATTTTATGTCTTTATCTACTTGCTGGTGTAGCATCTGCCCTTACTGTTTTCTGAGAGTGTAGATGTCTCCATTCACCTAATTTCCTGCCAGGTCCCAATTGGTCCAAGTTGAAAACTAAGCTCATTAACACATGGAACTTTTGGGGCCACTGAACATCCAAGTTATCTGTGGTTTTAAACACTAGCACATCATTCTTGTAACCTTATTGCCAAAATTTCTCATAATCATAGTAGAAATACATCTTTAAAATGTTTGTCTAATGATGCTGAGTAATTTGTTTGCCCTATTTCCCATGTTGAACATGGAGGTAGTTTTCACTTTTTGCCTTTATTAATAGTTCTGAGGTAAGCATTCCACAGGGCTGTCATGGTCCATCTCTTGTTCTCTCTGAGGGATGGATTCTCTGCAGAATGATTCTAAGATCAATCGGAATAAATCCCACTAATGTCATTGATTCATAGCCACAAAGCATCTTTCTCAAAGGGCGTAATGCTATCACCAACAGAGTGTGAAAAACAGCCCTGGGGACTTGATTTCTTTTGAGTATTGTCATTTACACGAAGCTTGATATCTAACAGTCTGAAATAGCCCCGTTGTTCCTTCATTTTTGCATTCATTTGCTTACTAATGAGATCAAGCGTCTTGCTATGTGTTTGCTTGCTGAGTTATCTTTTAAGGCTAGATTAATTTGCCGAGAGCTTTAATGACCAGCTCAGACACTAAAACTGAAAAGCCATTGAGAGTGTAGGTGTCTGGCGATCCCTACTGAGGTTTTGAGCATCTCCATGGTGTTGCTGGGCATTTAGTTAGCAACTTATGAGAAGGAAGAAGCAAAAGGCTTGAAGCATAAATGCATACTGTGATAAATTCTGCTTAGAGCTGGCTTACTTTCAGAACCTCCGAACTTCTGTCTGTTGTCATAAATTTTACAAACCAAACACTTTGATGAGAAATTGCCAGTTTCATACTAAACAGAGATAACAGACAGCATGAGCGCCATTTGCATGCTGCATCCTACTTGCTGGGTCTTAAGATATGCTTGTCTGTCTGGGTGCAGTAGGTGTGTGTGCTGTAGAAATGAAGCTGATTGAGACCAGGATGCTTTGTAAATGCAGAATTACAGGCCTGATATGCAGGACTCAGGACTAAACCAGAAACGAAATGCAAATTCATCAATAATTTATATTGATTATATATTTAAATGTTAGTATTTATTTACTGGGTTAGATTTTTAAAAAAACATACTCAGAACAGCACCGGGGTAGCTAGGGCGCAGTGTCGGCTGACACTCGCCAGCTACCCACAACACCCGCCACAGGATCTTAAGACTTCTGGTGAGTGGAACACAGCTTCTGCTCCAATCCAATTGCGCGTGGGACCTGAGACTGCATTAGTTAGGGAAGCCGAAAACCGGCCTGAGTAGGGCCACAGGCCTCTTCCGGCCTGAACAGCACCGGGGTAGCTAGAGCGCAGGATCGGCTGACACCCTCCAGCTACCCACGACACCCACCACAGGATTTTGAGACTTCTGGTGAGTGGAACACAGCTTCTGCTCCAGTCCAATCACGCGGGACCTGAGACGGCTTTGGTTGGGGAGGCAGAAATCCGGCCTGAGTAGGGCCACAAGTCTCTTCCGGTCAGAACAGCACCAGGGTAGCTAGGGCGCAGGGTCGGCTGACACTCGCCAGCTACCCACAACACCCGCCACAGGATTTTGAGACTTCGGGTGAGTGGAACACGGAGTCTGCTCCAATCTTTAAACAGTGACAACTATAACAACTAACCCCAGAGATTACCAGATGGCGAAAGGTAAACGTAATAACCTTACTAACAGAAACCAAGACCACTCACCATCATCAAAACCCAGCACTCCCACTTCGCCCAGTCCAGGGCACCCCAACACATCGGAAAAGCTAGACACGGATCTAAAAGCATATCTCATGATAATGGTAGATGACATCAAGAAGGACTTTAATAACTCACTTAAAGAATTACAGGAGAACATGGCTAAAGAGTTACAAGTTCTTAAAGAAAAACAGGATAACACAATCAAACAGGTAGAAGTCCTTAAAGAAAAACAGGAAAACACATCCAAACAGATGATGGAAATGAACAAAACCATACTAGACCTAAAAAGGGAAGTAGACACAATAAAGAAAACCCAAAATGAGGCAACACTGGAGATAGAAACCCTAGAAAAGAAATCTGGAACCATAGATACGAGCATCAGCAACAGAATACAAAAGATGGAAGAGAGAATCTCAGGTGCAGAAGATTCCATAGAGAACATCGGCACAACAATCAAGGAAAATGTAAAATGCAAAAAGATCCTAACTCAAAACATCCAAGAAATACAGGACACAATGAGAAGACCAAACCTACGGATAATAGGAGTGGATGAGAATGAAGATTTTCAACTCAAAGGACCAGCAAACATCTTCAACAAAATTATAGAAGAAAACTTCCCAAATCTAAAGAAAGAGATGCCCATGAACATACAAGAAGCCTACAGAACTCCAAATAGACTGGACCAGAAAAGAAATACCTACCGACACATAATAATCAGAACAACAAATGCACTAAATAAAGATAGAATACTAAAAGCAGTAAGAGAAAAAGGCCAAGTAACATATAAAGGCAAGCCTATCAGAATTACACCAGATTTTTCACCAGACACTATGAAAGCCAGAAGATCCCGGACAGATGTTATACAGACACTAAAAGAACTCAAATTCCAGCCTAGGCTACTATACCCAGCCAAACTCTCAATTAACATAGATGGAGAAACCAAAGTATTCCACGACAAAACCAAATTCACACATTATCTCTCCACGAATCCAGCCCTTCAAAGGATAATAACAGGAAAAAACCAATACAAGGACAGGAACCACGCCCTAGAAACAACAAGAAGGTAATCCCTCAACAAACCTAAAAGAAGACAGCCACAAGAACAGAATGCCAACTTTAACAACAAAAATAACAGGAAACAACAATTACTTTTCCTTAATATCTCTTAATATCAATGGACTCAACTCCCCGATAAAAAGACATAGACTAACAAACTGGCTACACAAACAAGACCCAACATTTTGCTGCTTACAGGAAACTCATCTCAGAGAAAAGGATAGACACTACCTCAGAATGAAAGGCTGGAAAACAATTTTCCAAGCAAATGGCATGAAGAAACAAGCTGGAGTAGCCATTCTAATATCTGATAAGATTGACTTCCAACCCAAAGTCATCAAAAAAGACAGGGAGGGGCACTTCATACTCATCAAAGGTAAAATCCTCCAAGAGGAACTATCAATCCTGAATATCTATGCTCCAAATACAAAGGCAGCCACATTCATTAAGAAACTTTAGTAAATCTCAAAGCACACATTGCACCTCATACAATAATAGTGGGAGACTTCAACACACCACTTTCACCAATGTACAGATCATGGAAACAGAAACTAAACAGGGACACACTGAAACTAACAGTAGTTATGAATCAAATGGATCTGGCAGATATCTACAGAACATTCTATCCTAAAACAAAAGGATATACCTTCTTCTCAGCACCTCATGGTACTTTCTCCAAAATTGACCACATAATTGGTCACAAAACAGGCCTCAACAGATACAAAAATATTGAAATTGTCCCATGCATCCTATCAGATCACCATGGACTAAGGCTGATCTTCAATAACAAAATAAATAATAGAAAGCCAACATTCACGTGGAAACTGAACAACACTCTTCTCAATGATACCTTGGTCAAGGAAGGAATAAAGAAAGAAATTAAGGACTTTTTAGAGTTCAATGAAAATGAAGCCACAACATACCCAAACTTATGGGACGCAATGAAAGCATTTCTAAGAGGAAAACTCATAGCTCTGAGTGCCTCCAAAAAGAAACTAGAGAGAGCACACATTAGCAGCTTGACAACACACCTAAAAGCACTAGAACAAAAGGAAGCAAATTCACCCAAGAGGAGTAGACAGCAGGAAATAATCAAACTCAGGGGCAAAATCAACCAAGTGGAAACAAGAAGAACTATTCAAAGAATCAACCAATCAAGGAGCTGGTTCTTTGAGAAAATCAACAAGATAGATAAACCCTTAGCCAGACTCGCTAGAGGGCACAGGGAAAGCATCCTAATTAACAAAATCAGAAATGAAAAAGGAGACATAACAACAGATCCTGAAGACATCCAAAACACCATCAGATCCTTCTACCAAAGGCTGTACTCAACAAAACTGGAGAACCTGGATGAAATGGAGAAGTTCCTAGACAGATACCAGGTACCAAAGTTGAATCAAGATCAGGTTAATGATCTAAACAGCCCTATATCCCCCAAAGAAATAGAAGCAGTCATTAATAGTCTCCCAACCAAAAAAAGCCCAGGACCAGATGGGTTTAGTGCAGAGTTCTATCACACCTTCAAAGAAGATCTAATCCCAGTTCTTCACAAACTATTCCACAAAATAGAAACAGAAGGTACTCTACCCAACTCATTCTATGAAGCCACAATTACTCTGATACCTAAACCACAAAAAGACCCAACAAAGATAGAAAACTTCAGACCAATATCACTTATGAATATTGATGCAAAAATCCTCAATAAAGTTCTTGCTAACCGAATCCAAGAACACATCAAAACAATCATCCATCCTGACCAAGTAGGTTTCATCCCAGGGATGCAGGGATGGTTCAATATACGGAAATCCATCAACGTAATCCAGTATATAAACAAACTCAAAGACAAAAACCACTCATCTCGTTAGATGCGGAAAAAGCATTTGACAAGATCCAACACCCATTCATGATAAAAGTCTTGGAAAGATCAGGAATTCAAGGCCCATACCTAAACATGATAAAAGCAATCTACAGCAAACCAGTAGCCAACATCAAAGTAAATGGTGAGAAGCTTGAAGCAATCCCTCTAAAATCAGGGACTAGACCAGGCTGTCCACTTTCTCCATACCTATTCAACATTGTACTTGAAGTCCTAGCCAGAGCAATTCGACAACAAAAGGAGATCAAAGGGATACAAATTGGAAAAGATGAAGTCAAAATATCACTTTTTGCAGATGATATGATAGTATATATAAGTGACCCTAAAAATTCCACCAGAGAACTCCTAAACCTGATAAACAGCTTCGGTGAAGTAGCTGGATATAAAATTAACTCAAACAAATCAATGGCCTTTCTCTACACAAAGAATAAACAGGCTGAGAAAGAAATTAGGGAAACAACACCCTTCTCAATAGTCACAAATAATATAAAATATCTTGGCGTGACTCTAACTAAGGAAGTGAAAGATCTGTATGATAAGAACTTCAAGTCTCTGAAGAAAGAAATTATAGAAGATCTCAGAAGATGGAAAGATCTCCCATGCTCATGGATTGGCAGGATCAACATTGTAAAAATGGCTATCTTGCCAAAAGCAATCTACAGATTCAATGCAATCCCCATCAAAATTCCAACTCAATTCTTCAACGAATTAGAAAGTGCAATCTGCAAATTCATCTGGAATAACAAAAAACCTAGGATAGCAAAAACTCTTCTCAAGGATAAAAGAACCTCTGGTGGAATCACCATGCCGGAACTAAAGCTTTACTACAGAGCAATTGTGATAAAAACTGTGTGGTACTGGTATAGTGACAGACAAATAGACCAATGGAATAGAATTGAAGACCCAGAAATGAACCCACACACCTACGGTCACTTGATCTTCGACAAGGGAGCTAAAAACATCCAGTGGAAGAAAGACAGCATTTTCAACAAATGGTGCTGGCACAACTGGTTGTTAACATGTAGAAGAATGCGAATCGATCCATTCCTATCTCCTTGCACTAAGGTCAAGTCTAAGTGGATCAAGGAACTTCACATAAAACCAGAGACACTGAAACTTATAGAGGAGAAAGTGGGGAAAAGCCTTGAAGATATGGGCACAGGGGAAAAATTCTTGAATAGAACAGCAATGGCTTGGGCTGTAAGATGGAGAATTGACAAGTGGGACCTCATGAAACTGCAAAGCTTCTGCAAGGCAAAAGACACCATCAATAAGACAAAAAAACCACCAACAGATTGGGAAAGGATCTTTACCTATCCTAAATCAGATAAGGGACTAATATCCAATATATATAGAGAATTCAAGAAGGTGGACTCCAGAAAGTCAAATAAACCCATTAAAAAATGGGGCTCAGAACTGAACAAAGAATTCTCACCTGAGGAATACCGAATGGCAGAGAAGCACCTGAAAAAATGTTCAACATCCTTAATCATCAGGGAAATGCAAATCAAAACAACCCTGAGATTCCACCTCACACCAATCAGAATGGCTAAGATCAAAAATTCAGGTGACAGCAGATGCTGGCGAGGATGTGGAGAAAGAGGAACACTCCTCCATTGTTGGTGGGATTGCAAGCTTGTACAACCACTCTGGAAATCAGTCTGGTGGTTCCTCAGAAAATTGGACATAGTACTACCGGAGGATCCAGCAATACCTCTCCTGGGCATATATCCAGAAGATGTCCCAACCGGTAAGAAGGACACATGCTCCACTATGTTCATAGCAGCCCTATTTATAATAGCCAGAAGCTGAAAGAACCCAGATGTTCCTCAACAGAGGAATGGATACAGAAATTATGGTACATTTACACAATGGAGTACTACTCAGCTATTAAAAAGAATGAATTTATGAAATTCCTAGCCAAATGGATGGACCTGGAGGGCATCATCTTGAGTGAGGTAACACAATCACGAAGGAACCCACATAATTTGTATTCACTGATAAGTGGATATTAGCCCAAAACTTAGGATACCCAAGATATAAGATACAATTTGCTAAATGCATGAAACTCAAGAAGAATGAAGACCAAAGTGTGGACACTGTGCCCCTTCTTAGAATTGGGAACAAAACACCCATGGAAGGAGTTACAGAGACAAAGTTTGGAGCTGTGATGAAAGAATGGACCATCTAGAGACTGCCGTATCCAGGGATCCATCCCATAATCAGCTTCTAAACGCTGACACCATTGCATACACTAGCAAGATTTTGCTGAAAGGACCCAAATATAGCTGTCTCTTGTGAGAGGATGCCGGGGCCTAGCAAACACAGGAGTGGATGCTCACAGTAAGCTATTGGATGTATCACAGGGCTCCCAATGGAGAAGCTAGAGAAAGTACCCAAGGAGCTAAAGGGATCTTCAACCCTATAGTTGGAACAACATGATGAACTAACCAGTACCCCGGAGCTCTTGTCTCTAGCTGCATATGTATCGAAAGATGGCCTAGTCGGCCATCACTGGAAAGAGAGGCCCATTGGACTTGCAAACTTTATATGCCCCAATATAGGGGAATGCCAAGGCCAAAAGAATGGGAATGGGTGGGTAGGGAAGTGGGGGGCGCTATGGGGGACTTTTGGGATAACATTGGAAATGTAATTGAGGAAAATATGTAATAAAAAATATTAAAAATTAAAAAAACATACTCATTTTATTTTCATAACAAAAATGCTACTTCTAGAAAATTACCATTGCGTATGTGGCTACAACTAGGTCAGGGCTGGCCTAGAGATAGACTTACTGTAAGCTTATGTTTTAGGAAGGTGTACACAAAAATTCAGCACCTTGACAAGATTTCTAAAAGTGTAGACATACACACATGCTCACAAACACAAACACACACACACACACACAGACAAACTGACAGACATGCAGATAGACAGACAAATGGACAGACACACACTCACAGAGAAATACCATATAATTAAAAGAAGAAAAGGTGATACTTCAGCATTCAGTGTCAACCAGGAGGCAAGTGGAGTTGATTTACATTCTAAAGGACACACTACAAAAGACAGGAGAGAGCACAGAGCTCTATTACCAGGATTCTAATACCAGAGCCAAGTAGAAGAAGCCAAAGGGGCTTGACAATGACATTATATTCCTCCTGCACACACACACACACACACACACAGAGCCAAGGACAGACACTGTGTAAAAAAAATCTGAGAAAACATTAATATATATGAGAGAGATGTAAAAATTAATCAAGTATTTTTGTTTCTGTCCTTATTTAGAGAAAAATGACCTTCAATCTGGAAAAAAGGAACAACTCTGGAGAAAAACAGATCCAAACACAAGAGGAGAGCTAGAAGAATGTTTAGTCTGGGAGCGGTGGCACATGCCTTCAATCCTAGGGCTTAGGTGGTGGAGGCAGAAGACTCAGCAGTTGAAAGAGCTAACCTGGTGTCTTAGCTGCTTTTCTGTTGCTGCAAAGAGACATCGTGGCTGTTCTCCTCAGGGTGCCATCATACTGTGAACCAGGCTGTGGAGAAAAGGACCAAGAATGCCGAACTCTACTAGTTACTTTTTCTAAAAAAAAAAAAAAAAAAAAAAAAAAAAAAAAAAACCCACACACCTAAAGGGTTAATGTCATCCGTGAGTGATTTTTACCTGAATACTGTCCTATTTAGGAAAGGTTTCATTGCTGTGAAGAGATGCCATGACCACAGCAACTCTTGCAAAGGAAAGCATTTCACTAGGACTGGCTTACACTTCAGAGTCCATTGTCGTCACGGCAGGAAGCAGGGTGGCATCAGGCAGACATGGAGAGGTAGCTACATGGATTGGCAGGTAATGGGAAGACAGAATAAGAGTGGGCCTGCAGGTAATGGGAAGACAGAATAACAGTGGGCCTGCTCGGGCTTCTGAAACTCCAAAGCCTACCCCCCAGAGGCACACTTTGCCCAACAAGGCAGCACCTACTCAAACAAGGAAACACCTCTCAGAATGCCAGTCCTTATGTATGTGCCAATCCTTATGTGTGTGCCAGTCATTATGTGTGTGCCAGTCCTCATGTGTGTGCCAGTCCTTATGAGTCTCTGGGGCCATTTCCACTCAAACCACCACGAACACATAAAGGAGTTCCCATCTCAATAGCAACCCATCCACCTTGTAGAGAAACACTTGCTGGAATAAAACAGGAAAAGAGCATTTCAGCTAGACATTGTTCTGTTTTGATCTTTGCTTTCTTTTTTCTTTCTTAGTAGTTATCTCTACTATTATCACTTGGGTTTTTGAGACAGCGTTTCACATAGCCAAACTGACCTTGAACTTGCTATGTAGTCAAAGCTGGCCTTCATCTTTCTCCGTTGCACCTTTCCACTCCACGATAGGATTGTGCCATGGTGCCTGGCTCTGACTCTGGGTTTTGTTGTCGTTTGTTTTGGCCTGGTAGGATCTTACCATCTAGCCCAGGCAGGGCTTGAACTCTTTCTCCAAATGAGGTTGTATTTAACTAGAAACCCTCTTGCCTCTGCCTCCCAGTGCTGGGGGCTACAGGTGTGCAATGGAAGTTGGCCACTTGACAAGCACTACTGTAATCACCGTGCAGTGATGTCTGGCTGTGGTCAATCAGACTCACGACTGGAATGCAAAACCGTGGGTGCCAAGTACAGAGAATCAACAGATCAATAGAGGGAGCTTTATTTATTTATTTATTTATTTATTTATTTATTTATTTATTTATTTATTGGAGAAAGGGTTTCTCTGTACAGCCCTGGCTATCCTGAAACTCACTCTGTAGACCAAGCTAGCCTGGAACTCAGAAATCCACCTGACTCTACCTCCCAAGTTCTAGGATTAAAGGCATGTGCCACCACTTTCTTTATTTACATTTCAAATGTTATCCCTTTTCCCAGTCCCCCCCCCCACAACAAACCCCCTATCCCACCCCTCCCCTGCTTCTGTGAGGGTGTTCCCCTATCCACCCACCTACTCCCACCTCCCAACTCTTGAATTCCCCTACACTGGAACATTGAGCCATCACAGGATCAACGGCCTCTTCTCTCATTGATGCCCCAAAAGGCTCTCTCTGCTACATTTGCAGCTGGAGCCATGGGTCCCTCCTTGGCTGGTGGTTTAGTCCCTGGGAGCTCTAGGGGGTCTGGTTGGTTGATATAATTGTTCTTTCTATGGGGTTGCAAACCCCTTCAGCTCTTTTAGTCCTTTCTCTAACTCCTCCATTAGGGACCCCACTGGGAACCCTGTGCTCAGTCCAATGGTTGAATAGCCAATTCAAATAAAGCAGTTCTTCAGCAACTGTTCTTCTGGGACAGGTAGCTGATATGCTGTCATTTACTCATATCTTCTCTCTTACCTCATGGCTTAGAAGCTCCCCCCTAGAAGAACAGGAAGTGATCACAGTAGAAGTCTAATGAAGGATGTGTAATAAGAAGGCATTAGTCCATGTGCCTCTATACATTGCATCAGGAATCTTTGGTTTGTTAAATATCAAAATGTGAATCAAGAGCATCTCTACATCCCTATCCCCACAATAACTCCCACAGTGGTCTTGGGTATCTGTAGTCCAGGTAGCTCCTTCGTTATACTTACCAGATTTTCTTTGGTAACCAGCAGTCTGTGCCCCAAGGCTTTGGGATATCTCCCCTTATTTCATTCATCTTCCCAGCTGGAAACTATATCCTGTGATTTGGAGTTTGGTTTTGAACATGTCCTTCTATCCCGCCACCGAACCTTCAAATCACCAGGATGCTGACTTTGCTTCTTTGCTCCTTCCCCTTCCTCCCCACCTTCATTTGCAATGCTGGGACAAAACTTGGGGGTCTGAGGCATGTGAGCCTGGAGCCTGTCCTCTCATTCCTGCCTCGAGTTCCTGCTCTTTTTTTTCTTTCCCGGAACATGACCTTGGTAGAGACAGCCATCTCTCCTCACACAATTAGAATCCTTTTCCTTGGAAAAGGAGCCTCTTGCTTGTAGCTAATCTCAAGCTTCCATGAGTAGCATATCCATTCATTCCATTTAATTGGGATTTTGGGGGGTTGTGCTGTGCTGGGAGCTGACAGGGAAGTTGCCTTTGCATTTAGGATTTCTTCATCAATTCCTTTGTGCCGGGAACTGAGCTGAGGATGGGAGATTTTAAAAGCTGTGTAAAGACATGTTATTCATCCTCGATCATGCAAAGTTTAGAAAGGTAGAGACAGCAAATCTGGCTGAACTTGAGCTAATTCGTGCCAGAAAGATGTATGCCTGTGATACTTCAAGAACCCCAAGAGAGCAATTAAATCACCGTGGAAGAATAAGTCTTCAAGAAGTCAGAGTTAATCCTGTAAGTCAAGTGAGGATCTAGTGTGCATCTCAGAGCAACTGCTGCTAGTAGCCCTGGGAGGGGAAGCCAAGATAAGAGACATTGAAAGTGGAGAAAGTAATCAAAGGTGGAAAGAGTCTGAACAGAGCTTCTGAAAGAAAATGGGTTTGAAAGGCATTTAGAAGGTGGCATTGAAAAAAACATTTTTTTCCTGAAAGTTTAGATGCAGAATGAGGAAGGAAAAGGGGACATGGGAACAGGGGAAGGGGACTTTGGCCTGGACAAATTGTTGGCTACTACAGGCAGGCAATACTTTAGAAGGGCTATCACCTGGAAAGATGGGTTATTAGAGATGTTACTGGCTTCAGTACTGAGATGTTGAGTCTGCAATGATTTGTGAAACCTATAGGGACAGCTGTCTAAGAGGAACTATAAATCCAGAATAGAAGGTTGGGACAGGGGTGTGACTTCCACAGAAGTCATCTGTGTCATCACCTGTCTAAAATCTTTGGGTCTTGTATAATCTTTCTAACATGACTTTAACCAGGACACATAAACCAGAAGGAGAGACATGAATACACACTACTCGTTAAGATATATATATATATGTATTCATACATATACACATTCTTTTGTCTTAATGTTCTATTGCTGTGAAGAGACACCATGACCATGGCAATTCTTACAAAGTTTTCACATTTAGTTGAGGTTGGCTTAAAGTTTCAGAGGTTTAGTCCAGTATCATCATGGCAGGAAGCATGGCAGTGTACGGGTAGACACGGTGCTGAAGAGGTGACTGAGAGTTCTATATCTGGATCAGCAGACAGCAGGAAAAGCAAGCCACTGGGCCTGGCTTGAGCTTCTGACACCTCAAAGCCTACCCCCAGTGACAAAGTTTCTCCAACAAGACCACACCTGCTAATAGTATCATTCCCTGGTGACCAAGCATTCAAACCTATGTGCCTAAGTGGGCCATTTTTTTAATTCAAGTGTGTATGTATGTGTGCACACATGTGTGTGTATGTGTGTGTGCATATGTGTGTGTGTGAGACATGTTTAGAAGTCAAAGGAAAATGTTGTGGAGTTGGTTTCATGTATGGATTCTGGAAATCAAACTCAAATTTGTTGTCAAGTTTGGTGGCAAGAATCTTTAGCTGCTCAACCATCTTTCCAGCCCTAAAGACAACCTTCTGAAACTTGGAGTTTATCTACCAGAGAGAGAAAGAGAAGTACAAACTAAGGATGTGATCAATAAATCAGAATTGATTGGTACAGTCTTCTCATGCTGTTTCATTAACCTATGCAGATTCAAATACATGCTTTTCTTCCTTTAAAGTTTTTGGGTTTTCTTTGTTTGTTTATTTGTTTTTTTTTTGTCATTCATTTAAAAGAGAAGTTTTGTTGAGCATTGTAAGCCATAGTCTCTTGTATTATAGAGTCTTAAAATATATTAATCTGGATTTCACACACATGGTGGCAGTTTTCCCTGGTGACTTGGAGATCCTGATAAGTGTCTCTGAGAATCTGCTTCTTCTTTTCTGAGTCTAATGCTGCTTTGGGGGTTACTTTCATATTATTTTGGCTTTTTGAAGAGACATTTGCTGAAGTTCAACTGGGAAACCAACAAGAAACTCTTACAGGTACGCAGAACAGGAGATTAATTGTGTGTGTGTGTGTGTGTGTGTGTGTGTGTGTGTGTGTATGCATGTAAAGGCCAGAGGTTTATGTCCTGTGCCTTCCTCAAATATTCTTCAAATTACTTTGTTTATTTGTTTGTTTATTTACTTACTTATTTACTTATTTACTTGAGACAATGTCTCTCCCTGACTGAATTTGGAGCTCATAGCCTGACTAGACTAGCTAGCTGGCAAGTCCCAGGAATTCTCCTGTCTCCACTTTCCAGTAACTGGGTTTACAGGCTTGCCCCAACCACGTGGCTATTTATATGGTGGTCGGACATAGGAACTTGGCCTCTAAGATTTTGTGGCAATCACTTTACAGTCTGAGCCATCTCTCAGCCTGGCAAGTTATTTTTAAAAGGATTTTTGTGTGTGTGTGTGAGTGTGTGTGGGGGGGTTCTTCCTAATACATTTCAGGTAAAGCCTTTATAGGCCAGTTGTTTTTATGGCTGGCGCTTGAGAATACCACTAGACTAAAAGTTTACAGACTCATGAGAATAAAGGAAGTGGGGCATCATCCAAATGCTGCCTTGCTCCTTGACAAGAATGGAACCTTCTGCGCTTAAGGAGTTATTTTTTTTTATAAGTTGGTGTCTGGGGAAACACTTTGATCCATTTCTCTATTCTGTAGTTTTCCACGAACAGCAACAAAAATTTTAGATCAACTTTAGATACTATAGCTGACAGGTTCTAAATTTCTATGGCTTTCCATCATAGAATACCTTCTCTGTTATTTTGAGAGATTTATTCCATTTCCTAACTTGGAGTGGATGCCTCTTTTCTTGTTATTTTGACTATTTTAGGGAGCACCGGTTTGTTTTGTTTCTTTCCTAGTTGTTTCTTTGAGCCAAGGTCTCAAGTAACCAAATCTAGCCTGTGAACTCTATTTGTAGCTGAGGGAGACCTTGAACTTCTGATCCTCCTGCCTCCACCTCCTAAGTGCTATATTATAGGAATGTGCAGCCACACCCAATTTTAGCCTTGGTTCTTAATTCCCTCCTAATATTTGTTTGGGTAAATTTCTATTTTGATGTCACTTTTTCAGCCCCTTCTCTTTCCATTCCACCCTTTGGCGACATCATCAAAAAAGGAGGCATAGGCCTGGCCTGGTTTGCATTTTTGTTGCTATGAATAAACACCAGGGCTAAAAGCAACGTGGTGGAGATAGGGGTAGTTTTATCTTCTAAGTCTGTGTCACAGTCCATCACTTCATCACAGAGGCAAGTGTGGGCAGGAGTTCCAGCAGATAC
Source organism: Mus caroli (assembly GCF_978045245.1). NCBI lineage: Eukaryota > Metazoa > Chordata > Mammalia > Rodentia > Muridae > Mus > Mus caroli. The sequence goes on along the minus strand of NW_028227270.1, from coordinate 78,950,465 downwards.
CATAAAAAAATGTAGTTTACTGGCCTGCTGTCACTGGCTTGCACTTAGGCCGCTCTCTCCTCCTTCCTCACCTTTTTTTATTCTTATGTGTAAGTATGTAAGTGTGTAAGTATGCTACTCAAATGTATGTCTGTGCAACATGAATATACCTGGTACCCCTAGAGATCAGAAGAGGGTGTTGAATTCCCTGGAACAGGACTTAGGGACAGTTGTGAGCTGCCATGTGGGTGCCAGGAAACCAACCCAAGTGCCCTTAACCACTGAGTCATCTCTCCTGGTCTCTCAGGCAAGTTTGTTATAAAACTCAAGGCCACCTTGGCAGGAGTGGCGTTTGCCCACAATGGGCTGGGCCCTCCTGTATGAAATTAGCAATGAAGAAGATGCCTCATGGACATGCCTGAAGGCCAATCTGATCAAGGCAATTTCCAAATTGGCTACAATTCCCTTAGCCCTGGGGCTAAGTCAAGTTGACAGCTGAGGCCAACTAGGAGCTGCTCCAAAGTACAATTTTATTTTAATTTTTAATGCAGTTTTCTTCAAATTTTTTTTTGGTTTGAGAATTTCATGTATGCACAGATCAGGCTTTGATCCAGTTCACCCCAGTTCCCTCTGCTTCCATTTTTCACCTCTCCTTTCCACAGTTATCTCCTTATTCCTACAGTGTGTACATGAGTGTGGGACCATCTCCTGGAACATACGTAACCTCCCAGAACAGCATCTTTGAAGAAATCTAGCCCTCCAACCCCCCCAGCCAATGGGTATCAATATCTCATCAGCTGGGGATGGGACTTCATCAGCTCCTCCTCCTCCTTTGCTCCCGGGTTTGTCTGGCTTGAGTTCGGGAAGGTCTTTTGCCTGATATGGGCTCATGTGCACAGCTGCCCTGTTGCATTCAGAAAGTCTGGAGAGCTTGTGAGGCCACCCATCGCCTCTACCTCTTTATTTTTGAGAAAATTAATTATTTTAACCCATGCTGGCTTCACATTAATAGTCTACCTCAGCCACTTGCATGCCGAGATTACAACTAACTAATAGCACCTCTGGTTCTTTTAAATATTCAAATTAAAAGCACATCTCAAGGATGGGAAATGCACTTTATCACCACCTCAACTAGTTGAATGGATACTGGCTCCCTTTTGTCTTTCTGTGACCCATCACCTGTGGTATTAGCTTTAGTCAAAGGTCACTGGTGGTTTGAATAGGTATGCCACCCCCTTCCCCCTCCCCCTTCCACCCCCCCCAGACTCTTGTTTGAATGCTTGGCCCATAAGGGAGGGGCACTATTAGGAGAAAATGTGTCACGGTGGAGGTGGTGCATGGAGGTCTCTCATGCTCAAGATACATCCAGTGTGGCACAGGGTCTCCTTCTGCTTCTTGGGGATCAAAATGTAGAATTCTCAGTTCCTTCTTCAGCACCATGTCTGCTAGGATGCAGCCATGTTTCCCACACTGATGTTAACTGGCCAACTAAACCTCAGAAACCGTAAGCCAGCCCCAACTAAATGTTTTCCTTTATAAGAATTGCATTGATCATGATGTCTCTTCATGACAATAAAACCCTAACAAAGACAGGCTCCCTAGAAATAATAAGTCCTTCTTAAAATTTGCTGAAAATTATGTAATCAAAGTATATTCCATTGCAAATGTGTATAGTGAACCCCAATACAGAACATGCATTTTGAAGCCAAGGAGTTGGCTTTCTGTGCATTCTGAGCATGGGGTGTCTTCTCAGACATGGGCGGCAGACCAGTGACAGGAGTGCTGTGACACTTACCCATTTGTGATCTGAGTCTTCAATGCCATCATTCAAGAAATCTTATCCTCTGGAAGTCAGAGGGAGAATGTTCTAACCCATGAGGCTTTGTCCCTGATAACTGCATGGGGACAACTGGAAATAACCTTATATAGTAGCATTCGTTCATGTTCACCAGGTCAAAAATGTCTGTGAGAAATTCCGTGACTTCAGACTCTGATAAGGACATTCCAAAGCACGGTGCGGTGGGCCTGTGGAGGAGGGATAGCGGTGATCTCTGAGCAATGGCTCTGCCTTCACATCTGGGAAGAGTAGAGTATCACTGTCACTGAGGCTAGTGTGACACTGTCATTGATGCTAGTGTGACACTGTCATTGATGCTAGTGTGTTGCTGTCATTGATGCTAGTGTGTTGCTGTCATTGATGCTACACATTACCACCAGGGATTTCTTTTAAAAATCTGGACTTGTCTAACTAAAATGCACATTCCGTGGTGTAACTTCTTCCGATGGCCTTTCAGTGAGATCATTTCTTGAGATAGAGGTGGCATTGGCATCCAGAGTCACTAGCGAGCTATTTTATCTTTGGTGAGAGAGGCAGGAGAGCTCATCAGAACACATTTGACTTGTACTTCTGTGATATAATGGGAAAGCGAAAGGTACCAGGCCAAGTCTTTGCCGGTACCTTGTCACTGAGGAGAAAGAATGTCTCTGAAGGTGTCCCTGGGATCTAAGATGTTCCAGGTTGGGTGTGGTGCCACTGAGGCTTAAAACACGGAGTTTGGGGGTTCTGAGAAGATTCCTCCCCCTCTTAAGTGAAGAACGGGGAATCAAAGCATGTAGAGAGCGCTTCTGTTACATGTTGGCATTTGCTGGCTTCGTCATGTCTCCTCACTGAGTGGGACACATTCCCGCTGTAGTCATCAAAGCCCCAAAAGGTCACTCGCATGTTCATGTTTCTTTTCTAGCACATTCTTGGGCTGCCCGGCACATAGAAGGTTTTCCTATTTTCCTTCTTCCTTTTCTTTGTTTATTTCTATCCTTCACTTTCTCTCTCAGTCCATGTTGTGTTAGAATAAGCCAGGCTGACTACTTCCTAGAAAGTAAAATTCCTTAGTTGCCTCAGTTCTGTGGGCAAAAGATGGCCTGGATAAGTCTGGCAAGCCTCTAGAGCGGCTTCTGGCTGCATTTTAGCATGGTAGAGAGGAGGAAAACAAACCAACCTTGTGAGGAAGAGACCAAGCACAGCATGATGGGTGGCCTTGCTTTATAACTGTCCCTTCTCACAGTCAGGAAGCCCAACATAGGAGACCCAATCCACTCCTGTGACATGGGAATTAGTTCCTTCTGGAATCACTAAGTCCCCCTCTTAAAGTCTTCCCCTCCCCCATACCTATGCACCAAAGACCAAGTACACACGCAGTGGTAGACATCCCCCCCACCACACACACACCCTAAGATAGAGATACATTTTGAGAGCTTTGGTCTATTTTATAGCTTCAAATGTGTGTCTCAGTTTCTTGTAATGTTTCTGGTAAGGGAGTCAGGGTTGTATCACGTAGCACCATCCAAATGGCAGCACCAGCCCATTCTGTCCATCTTCTTTCTCTCTCCCTCTCTTCATGGTTTCCTGAGAGCCTCCTCCACTGAGCCCTTCTGGGCAATTCAGGAAGCCCCATACCATGCGTGGTAAATTTCAGCAAAACAAACCTTTTTAAATATTGAGGGCTGAGGGGGATGCCCAATGCCCTAATGGAGATTGTTTTATTCTTTACCCATTTCTGTTCTCCTCTCAATAGATTCTGGGTTTGGGGTTGGAAAACTTCATTGGTTGCCACTAATGGAACCCGACTGATTGAGCAGACCTTGTAGCTGTCAGCTCATTCTTTCATTCAGCAGTTCAATTGCAAATACTTATTGAGTCCTCGTGGTGTGCCAAGGGCTGGTGTTGCAGCAATGAACGAGCATGGGAAGCTTCACAAGCGAATCTCCTGTCAGGATTCCCACCCCCCATGGGCCATATGTAATTTCTGGTGAAGGATTGAGAAAGAGGAGCAGTGTGCAAATGAACCACAATCCATTGGCTGATAGTGATCGACACAATGAACAATGAGATGGTACATGCAGAGGTTGGCCAGGTGGAAGGTATCTTTTGAGGAAGGAGTTGGTGTAAGCCCTATGACAGTCAGTAAGGAAAGCATTGCAGATAGGAAGAACTGTAGGTGCCGAGGTCCCAAGTCACAGACAACCTGCATGCTCAAAACCAAACTCAGCTGCTAGGCTGAAGCAATTGTGACAAGAGATGCACAGGAGCTGATGCTCCAGAGGTGTGACAAGTGACAGTGTCATAGGCTCCAGGCCTGTGAGTCCCCATAAGCTAAGGTTACAACTCACAGGACAGGACCCATCACATGGCTATGTCTGCAAGTCACTCTGCTAAATGGCAAACCCTGCTTTTTGATGGCCTCATGACTAGCAAATGGCATATCTTGTGTGTGACATATCCCCTAGGCTTGGAATAAGGATTAGGTGAGTTAGCATTTATAAGGTGAATGTTTGCTACACATATGAAATAAAAATATTCTAAAGCATCTCTGAGAATTTTCTGAGGTGATTAAGGCCAGTCTTCCAGTGAGCTGCAAAGCCCACACACTGTACACCTGCCCCCCACCATGATTTATTATGCCCAGATCCGTATGACACAGGTACCCATTTATTGTCCCTCAATATGGTACATTCCTCTTCCTCTCTGCAGCTTGGGATGTATTAATCCAATTAATGATGAAATTGTTGCTCATCAAATAGTGACACGTAGGTATGAATTAATTATGTCTCCTGTCTAAAGATACACACGTTGCCATCCTAATCCCCAAACTTCATAACGTGACGTGACTTGGTCATGACCTTCCACAGGAAGAATAAGGCAGCATGAACTGATGAGAGTGGGCTCCCACCCAATAAGGCTGTCATCCTGTTTACTGGGTAAGTTTGAATGAAGATACTCATACACAGAAAAGGCCGCATAAACCAACCAATCGTCCCAGGCTGGAAGATCGAGACGAGAGTGGGTCCTTTTCTTGCACTTATCATTGACTGGCGGCATTGCCAATGCCTTGACTTTTGGCTAGCCACATCCAGAACTGCTGGAGAGTAAGTGTCTGGCATCTAAGTCTCTTAGCCACTCGTCCTTCCTTGTGGCAGTCATAGAAGACTAATTTGTGTTTCGGTTGTTTAAAAGACTCCATCCAATCAGATCAGTTCCTGCCACGTCTCCAGTGATAACTCCGAACTGGGACCCGCCTACTGCAAGGATATGGACTTTGCAGCCTCTGTGTGGCCTGGACCCTTTGCCCACGGGGTGAACAGGAAGCTGTAATAAGTCATTAGCAATTAGAGGCAATCACAAGTAGGTGTGATCACCAAGGTCTCTGATGTGCGCCCAATTTCCCCCTGTAATTAACCTGCCAACACCACCTGTTAATAAACTTAGGAGGTTGCCAACAGTGATCAAGTAAAACTGTGAGGAAATTGGATCTTGTGGGGGAAAATGTCACATCAAAGTATCAGGCGAATTTTCAAAAATCTGTTTGGATTTTGCTGACTTTTTAAGGGATGACAAATTCTCCCTGATGAGCTGAGATTGCTGGCACCTGGGGATCCTGGAAGTGCACCTTGTCCCGTTTGCCTGTTGTCTGTTGTCATTGAAGATGAGGACCTTCGTTGCTGCAGTGACTCCTTGCAGCATCCATAGGGAAAGATGATATGCTTGCTGAAGCTGAATCTTGCCACATTCAGCTATTCCTCACAGACCTGATGGAAAACCACTCCTTGTATCTCTAACATCTGTACAGGGCAGTGAAGAGAGCTCTCCTGATCACACTAATACTGTCCCTCAGTCTTTAACTCTCCCCCAGTTCCTTAAACTCCTTATGAGATCAGTGAACTAATGACTCATACAAAACTATAGGTTTTCCTTGGAAAATCCCCCCCCTCCCCCACGGCTGTGTCATGCTCAACAACAGGTGGAGCCGCTGGCTCAAAGTCTGATGAGTGCTTTGATAATCTCCTAGCTGCTTTGGAAACAAGAATCATGGATTTAAGGGTCATGGTGTCACTCCTGTGATAAAATACCCGGCATTATCAACTTATAAAGATAAAAGGTTTCTCTTGGCCCAAAGATCCAGAAGTTTGGTTCATCGCTCCATTGTATTTGAGTTATGGCGGGAAAGAGCATCATGGCAGAAAGACCTCATGGTATCAGGAAAGCAAAGACAGAAAGGAAGGGAGTAGGGTTTAAATATCTTTCCCAGGGCACACCCCAAGTGATCTAACCTCCTTCCACTATACTAATTGTCTGGTCATTCTCCCATTTCTAATAATACCAGAAGTTGATGAGTAAGCCTTTAGCTCATGAACCTGGAAGATATCTAAGACCCATGCCATAACAGTATGGTGGATTAGTGACTTTAACTGAATTTAACTTTGTCACCCATTTTTTAAGGAGAGCTTTCTCAAAGGAATGCTTTAAAGTCAAGACGTTGTTCCTTTAAAAAGCCATTGTTGGTTACCCAAGAAACGTCATAATGATGACTGAAGGCAGCACTTCCTTAGTGGTGATTTCTCAACAGGAATGTTGTGATGATGTTGGTTGGGTTTTTTATATCTCTGGATCTGGATGTCCCATTAACCTAGACAGGCATTCTGCAGCCCTGGCTGTTTTACTCCCTTTGAGCAATTTCCTCAAAAAGGATATGGTCATAAAAACAAACGTTTTATGTGGTGCTTGCTGGGAACCAGTGGCCATTAAAACTGTGTGTGCACACAGATGTGTGTGTGTGTGTGTGGGTGTGTGTGTGTTGGTATGTGTGAGTGTGTTCATGGGTACATGTGTGTACCTGTACATGAGTAGGTTAGTTGTCAACCTCCGGCACTGGATATTGTTTTTTTAGCATCTGTCTACCTTGTTTTTGAGATGGGGTCTTTTATTGACCTCACTGAATAATGTAAATTGGCTGTCCAGTGAATCTCAAGGATCCTCCTGTCTCTGTCTCCTCAATGTTGGGGTTACAAGCTTTTGCCTTTGACCCTGGGCTTGGAACATGGGCTTATGAGATCAAACAGGTCCTCATGCTTGAACAGCAAGCATATTAGCAACTGAACTATCTCCCCAGGTTAAGACATACATTTTAAAAGCTCCTAAATCATACATTACAACCCCATTTCCCCAGAAAGTTAATTGAGACATGGTGGAGTTTAGGTCATGGTCACACAAGGCTGGCAAGTGGTATATCCCAGCATCCAGATATATTATCTTATTGTCACTATGACAGAATGCCCGACAGAGGCAACTTAAGAGAGTAAGAGTCGAATTTGGATCACAGCTTCAGGACACATCCATTAAGGTAGGGGAGTAAGGTGGTGGAAATGGTTCACTGTTGTGGCAGGAACACGGTGCTGCTTTTTCACCTCTTGGTGGGTCAGGAAACAAAGAACTGAAAGTGGGGCCGAGTTATAAACCCCAAGGCCCACCTCTAACTACCCACTTCTTCCAACAAGGCCTGACCTTCCACAAATTTCACAATCAGCTGGGGACCAAGCGTTCAAACAAATGAGCTTATGAGGACATTCCACATTTGAACCATTGTAACCAACAAAGGTGGCGTGGATCATTAAGATTCGAGGATGCCAGCTTTCTCTGAGACCTTGATTGTGTGACACGAGGTGAGGGTAAAGATGAAAGGATGGTTTTAGAAAAGATATGTGGTTAAATACTGGCTCAAGGCTCTTGAATGGGCCGAAAGACATCTAAATACATGCACGCATGCACACACATGCACGCACGCGTGTGCATGCTCATACACAAGAAGGCAGAGCTATGATTCTAAACTATCCCAAAGAAACATCCATATCTATTATCATTTTCAAAGGGAATGTGGGCATTAGACATATGTCTCTTAGACATAGAGAACTTAGGAAATTATTTTAGTCACTGCGTTTCCTTGTAATTATATTCTTTCTCTTTTGGTTCAGAGACTTTTGTGTTTTCTCATTTTTCTAGGTGATAAGATGACTTAATCCCATATTATTCACCCATAACCCCAGAATTCTGTGTAATGAGGCCCCGGGCCATTGATAAATTTCTTGAGAGCAGGCAGTGCCTATTAATGGGAATGAGTCACCTGGCTCATCCGAAGCTGGAATCTCATTACCAGGCTCTTGCAGTAGGAAGGAAGCCTCTTGTGAGGGACTTTTGACACAGTATGTGTGACCACCACAAAGGAAGTCCATGTGTATCACAGGCTAAGTTGGAATTCACACTGATGGCCTAACTCCAGTGCCTCTGAGTTGTGGCTGTATTTTGAGATAAGATCCTTCAATATTAATTAATATGAAATAAAGCCAGGGCAGGCCCTGACCCACTGTAGCTGATGTCCTTAAAAGAAGGTGGTTTAGGACAGATGTGCAGATTTAGAGACCATGCGAGGACCACGTGAGAGAGGAAGAAGCCCCTGTAGGCTGCTGAGAGAGGCCTCAGGAGAAACTAGCCTGCCCACATGGGCTTGGGTTTTTCAACTTCCAGTCTCCACAATTAGAAATAAATAATTTCCTGTTGGTTGAGGTTTCTAGCCTGTTGTGCTATGGTGACTTTAGCAAACTAAACTAGGGAGTGTTGTCTGTACGCCCTGCATTCACAGAACACAACTTGCCCTCAGGTTCCTTGAAGTTCAGCTGCCAAGGTCTCCTCAGCTGCTAAGGTCTCCACACTCTCCCTCAAAGAAGCCGTCTCTTCCACCTGGTACATACATACTTCTTCCGGATCTCAGTAGAGCTCCATCTCCCACTTCCTTCAAGGCTTTGTCCTAGTATCAACCCCTCAGCCATGCTCTCTCTCTCTCTGGTCACCCTATTCTGCTTTATGGCCCAACCTCTACCTATGGCCTTCCCAGGACTCTTTAAATACCTTTCTTACCTAACATTTATTTCTAGTGCCTTTTCTACCACCAAGCATCTATGCCGCCACCGAACCATCTGACTTCTGCGTGATAATGCAAGCTCTGGGAAAGAATGAACTTGTCTATTTCACTCGACGAGGGAGTCCAGTACTGGGACAGCAATTGTCTGAGGAATGAATTAACGGTAATGATTATGTGAATTGAGCAAGGTGTGGCCGATACTATGCGTTTAAGATTTATTCAATCGTCAAACAGGTATAGCTGTGACAATGCATTCTATTTGATATAATATAATTGCTTCATTCATACAATCAAAACATTCTCGTGTTGTTCAAACACACTGAGGATTTCACCTCTCTCTCTCTCTCTCTCTCTCTTTCTCTCTCTCTCTTTATTGCATATTATAAAAGCATGAGAAATGTCAAAGGAATTTTTCCTGAAGCTGAACAGTTGCTGATAAAGTCTGTGAAGAAGCCTTGGCTCAGAACAAAGAAGGATTTATCTTTTCAGAAAAGAGATTGTGACAAACGGGAGCCGGTATTTACCAGCTGCTGAGCTCTGGTGCAAAGACATGGAGTCTTCGCTTTAGACGACCAGGGAAGGAGGGGAAATGTAGGGTGAACTACAAAGACTGGGTGTGCAGGGACGCTGAAGCTCCACCATAAACTTCCCACCTTCCTCACTGTCACCAAGATAAAGACTATGTGTCATGAGCTGGTATCATTTTAAAGCTGGTCATTTCTTTCAAGCACCACTTTTGAAACCCCATGTTTTTTTGAGCACTGTAAATTTTATTTATTGAGTGTTTCAGCATAGAGTAGTTTACAGGTGCTGTGTTCAAGCAAGTTACGGGAAACATCAACACCTGCTGGCAGACTCTAGAATAAATAAGAAAATATTCTACTGACTCTGTAGTAAAAAATTGTAATGAGTGTGAAACTGCTGCTTTCCTCCTTCCATCATTTCTGAGAAAGAAGGTCTGGGGCAGAACTGAATGATTTTGAAAGGAGAAATGATACAACTTTGCAAAATACAGGAGATTAAATACAATGTAATAAGAGCCTCCTTACATATGCAGATGAAGCGTGTTGGCTGTTTTTCTTTAGAAATCAAAACAAAACAAAAACTGCTTCATAATTTGACATGACTTCTACTTTCTAAAACATGTTTCCCATGTCACAGGAAGAAGTCATTTTTATTCTTCTTGCTATTTAAAAATCCTGTAAGCTCTCAATACCTGACAAATGAGACCCTCCTTGATTACTCAGGCCTATCCATCTTCTCTGGACCCTTACCCTGCCCTCCCTCCCTCCCTCCTCTCTGGAGGTATGAGTGAAGATTATGCTGAAGATCCTATCTTCTTAACTTAGAGGAAGGTTTGTAGACTGTCTCAAGGGCTCTGTGCTTTTCCTCTGTCCCAGGAAAACTCTGTTCTGTTTCTCAGATAAGTACTTCAAATTTATTGACTTGTTACAAGAAATATACATATCTATTATCCATGTGTATAAGTTTCACATACATATATGTATATATACTTGCATGTGCATATGTTGTATACAGTTTTCAATAAAAACATACATTTGCATCATGAAGAGAATCTCACAGAAAAATACACAAGAGGAGGAAGAGGAGGGGGAGGAGGAGGAGGAGGTCAAACATAGTCATATCCACCAAAGGAAATAAATACTGTTGACCATGGCAAACATTATACTTCTGTAAGTCTACATTGCAAATTCAAGTGCCTTCAGTAGTGCAGAGGAACTAGAGTGGTTGAGATGGGTGGGCATAAGACAGTTCATCTCTGCTTCTTGGTCTATTGTGGGATTTCCCACCTTTGTGAAGAAGTGTTTCTCTAAGAACAATAATGGTAGAGCCCAATAGTAAACAGCTGCGGATGCTCTTGTGACAGCCAGACACAACGTGGCAAAATAAAGACTGAATGCTGAATCCAGGAGGGGCAAGAATGGCTCAGTGGAGCAGACAGCTGCAGCCACAAATAGTCTCGGTGTTGCCAAACCTCCTGACTCATCAGAAATGATAAATTTACATGTACATGCAAAAACCCACTTTAAACCATTTTCTCAAAATGGTTTAAAAACACTGTGTGGGATGAATGATGGGTGGGAGGTAGCCCATCAACTACATTTTTTTGCTACGTGGAATTGGGTAGATGGTTAGATAAAAGAAAAGTGAGCGGCAGGCATGCCTAATGCTTAGCCAATAAGAAGAAAAGTCTGTAGAGGCAACTATTTTAAAAGAACAATGCAAATGAAGTCTCATCAAGTCAAGGGGGCCCACCTGAAATTGGGAACATTGTGCTGAACTTTATTTCTACATCTTCAGAACTTTCTCTAAGCACAAGAACAAGATGCTAAAGTCATTATGAGATTGAAAATTTATTCTTACAATTACAATGGCCCCTATGTTATTAACTAGGTTATCTTCTGGCGTCCAGGGGTGGGGGAGCTCATTCCAGGGCCCTTGCAGATACCCACAACCAAGGCTGTTCCTGTGTGCTGAATTTGAATGACTTTGAAAGGGGAAATGATACAACTTTGCAAACTATAGAAGATCAATTAAATACAATGTAACAAAAGCCTCCTTACATATGCAGATGAAGCTGGTTGGCTATTTTTCTTTAGAAAACAAAACAAACAAACAAAACCCTGCTCTATAATTTGACACAGCTTCCCCTTTCAGCATTTACATAGAACCTATGCACTTGCTTTCATACAGTCACATTCTGTCTACCAGTATCTCACCCTCTTAGGCTATATATATGACAGTGACCCCACAGGATCATAATGGAACCGGAAAACCCTATTGCCTGGTAATGGATATCTCAGCTCTAGTGATGTCACCGCCCAATGTACAACTCACGCCTGTGGTAATGCCAGGGTGAATACCCCCACTGAACTGCCCGTGAATGTAGTCTGTGCACACTCAGTTCTGTTCATCACATAATTCTTGGTCATGATAACAAAAGACAATAGCACTGCTTACACATCACTGTTCTTTTTATCACTATTTTTTTTTTGTGTGTATACATATTTATACAAATATATAAGAAAGTTTGGGATAGCCTGCATGTTACATGAAAGCCTTGCCAATCTTGCACTGCAGCATCTTTTAATTGAAACGAGAAGTCTTGGAGGTTGATTAACTTAGATGATGTACCAGATCAGAAGTTGATGTGATTGCCTAATGCGATCTAGTCGCCAGAGCTTGTCCCATCCTGCACACTAAATGGTGGGCAATGACACTCTAAGTCTTTCCTAGGTCACTTAAAACAGTCGCTGTAGTACACAGGCCAAGTACACAGTTGCTGTATTGTAAAGTTTAGGGAATAATGGCTGTAAATAAGTGTGTGCATGTCCCGTGCAGGTGGGCACAATTTGTTTTTAAATATTTTTGATCTGCATGCTGTGGAATCTGCACATGGGAGGCCATGGAGGCATGCTGACAGTTCACACTTTACTTTCAGGCGTACAGGCTGATTCTTGGTGTTTTGGAAGACTGTTGATCCTGAAAGTTTGTTTTCTGGGATTGTACCAAGACATTCTTTTTACCTCTAGTCTGCTTTTCTGAAAATTATGAGACGTTCACGATGCTTAGTGACCTTATTTCCTACTCCCCTCGGATCTTTCTAGAGACAAAAGTACACGGAGGCACGGCACTCCAGAACCTTCTGTTTTTTTCTCTGGATATTAAAAAAAAATGTTTATGACATAATGCCTTCCCTTATCTGGTTTCTGTTGGGAAAATGTTCACCTTTTAAAAATGTGGGCTTTATCTAAAGCTATCTCAGCGAGTGGTTTCTATAATCCTACGCCATTTTATCATTTCTACCTGAAACCTTTCCTTAGTCATCGGTGAGATCGGTTGCCAAGAAACCGTTGAAAACAATAACATTTATGACATCAGGTGGCGTGGTTCACAGCATCAGTATCTGCAGTTATAATGATAACCCATGAAGCACCTGCACTAGCCTGTGAGGCTATCAGTCTATGTCTATAGCCAAATACACCATACTCTAGTTTCTTCGGTTATGCAGTAATGAAAATACTGGTACAATTTTGGGAAGTGAGTGTGTCTTGTTACTAAGGGAAATTATGTAAATAAGTTGACTTTTTTTCATCTTATAGATGATGCACGTTTTGTTTCAAGATCAACTTAAAGCTTGTATAGCTTTCAGGGGCTACCACCCAGGCTCTCATCTGTTGTCACCTCATAAAGCAACACCTTGTACAATTATACCTAGTAACGGATATGCTGCCCCTAGCCATAGCTGCAGAAGAAGCCAATGGTGAGTGAAGGGGCTTTCCATGCTTTTAAAGTGAGTTTCAACCCCAGGACTTTACAACCCCAATCATCCAAGAGATAAAATTATTAAAAGTATAGTGATCATTATTATTAGGAATCTTTAGTCCCATAGTAGTTTTATCATCTTGCAGTAGTCCTGATTTCAAGTGAGTATCTACTTAAGAAAGTTCCTTGTATCTCAGCGAATACTTATTTTGTGAGCTTAGTGTGTGCAAGGAAGAGTGAGTGCTATTCCTAGTCCTGTGTCAACAGCCACACCTTAGTCCTCCATCAAATAATTCTGGCTTGGCTGGGTATGGAAGAGCACATCTGTAATCCCAGCGTTTGGGAGGCAGAGACATGTATATCTGTGAATTCAAGGCCAGTTTAGTCTACACAGAGAGTTCCAGGCCAACTAGGGCTACATAATGAAACCTTGTCTCAAACACACACACACATGCGAGCGAGCAAGAGAGAGAGAGACAGAGACAGAGACAGAGAGAGACAGAGAGAGAGACAGAGAGAGAGAGAGAGACAGACAGACAGACAGCAGACAGACACAGACACAGAAACACAGAGAGACAGAGAGAAAGAAATAAGTAAACTTGCAATAAAAATTTTAAATCTTGTGAGACTAGGCTGGGGCCTAGCAAACACAGGAGTGGATGCTCACAGTCAGCTATTGGATGGATCATAGGGCCCCCAATGGAGGAGCTAGAGAAAGTACCCAAGGAGGTAAAGGGATCTGCAACCCTATAGGTGGAACAACATTATGAACTAACCAGTACCCTGGAGCTTTTGACTCTAGCTGCATATGTATCAAAAGATGGCCTAGTCGGCCATCACTGGAAAGAGAGGCCCATTGGACTTGCAAACTTTATATGCCCCAGTACAGGGGAATGCCAGGACCAAAAAGTGGGAATGGGTGGGTAGGGGAGTGGGGGGGGGAGGGTATGGGGGACTTTTGGGATAGCATTGGAAATGTAATTGAGGAAAATACGTAATAAAAAATATTTAAAAAAAAAAACTTGAGGACAAAGCAGGTATCTCCCTGTCACTGACAAAAAAAAAAAATTAAAAAGTTCCAGTGTCCAGCATATCTCTCCTTTTCTGATCACTACCACACATGTTAACCTCTGTAACAAGCCCACTCCAACAGTTCTTTTTTTAAATCTCAAAGTAAAACCAAACTGCTGTTCTTATTTAATATAAAACAATTTAAAATATACCAGGAAGCATTTCTTACATCTGAAAAAAAGCATAAAGAATAACATAATATTAAAACACCTTTCTTCAACATTAAGATGTAAACTACCATCCCTGGCATTGAACTTGCCTCCTAGCCTTTCCATCTGCACATCCCTAGAGGAACACCATCTCTGCATCCTTACGGGACACCATGCTTGCATCTTCATGGGAGCACCATCCCTGCATCCTAAGGGAACACCATCCCTGCATCCTTAGGGGAACACCATCCCTGCATCCTTAGGAGAACACCATCCCTGCATCCTTAGGGGAACACCATCCCTGCATCCTTAGGGGAACACCATCCCTGCATCCTTGCAGGACACCATGCCTGCATCTTCATGGGAGTACCACCCCTGCATCCTTGGAGAAACACTATCCCTGTATCATTACGGGACACCATACCTGCATCTTCATGGGAGCACTACCCCTGCATCGGGGAAACATCATCCCTGCATTCTTGAGGAAACACTATCTCTGCATTCTTGAGGGAACACCATCCCTGTATCCTTGAGGAAACACCACCCTTGCATCCTCATGGGAACACCACCCCTGCATCCTTAGGGGAACACAAACCCTGCATCTTTAAGGGAACACCATCCCCGCATCCTTAAGGGAACAGCATCCCAGTTTTGTCCCATCACTCTTAGCTGCTCTTTCTTCCTCTGCTTCGCTGCACAATGGTGCTTAGATTTCCATTTAAGCTTATGAATCTGTCACCATACAGCCTGTCATCTTGGATTACATCCTTTCTTCTTACCTTGTGTAGGAACAGTTCTCTGTGGCCCATCGCTATCCTTAGATGTGACTGTATCATCATTGTGTTTTGGTTTGTTTCTTCCAAGTGTTTCTTTTCCATTTCGGACAATGCTACTCTGAGCACTTTATATCATCACTCTCTATACAGGCATCTGAGGTTTGTCTCTGAGAAATTTGGGTATAGCTGTTGGCTTTCATCCTTACTAGTGTGTCAAGTTCCTCTCTGGTGCTCATGCCTGAGAAATGACACCTTTTCTTCATTAAGCAGAACTTGTCTTGGCTATTTTTTTTAAGCCAAATTTAGATAACCCTGAACCTTCACTAAAATGACTCCTTTCTGTTCCCTGGGGCCTCCTGCCTTTTACAGAACCAGATTCATATGACATCCACATACTACAAAATGATATCTGGGCCAGTGACAGACCACACATATGACCATAGTCCTTAAGCGTATAACAGAGCTAAAAATTCCCCATTGCCTGTGATATCTTAGCTGTCATAATGTCAAATAGGGTGAGGCATTTTTCACGTATTTTTGGTGTCTCTGGCATAAATAAATCTATTGGGCAGCCAGCAGAGTGACAGTTTAGTACACATAGAGTGTGGCATAAAACATGTGATAATGATAACAACATCTATTTTACTGATTTAGCTATTTGCTATCCTGTATTTAAAAATATATGTATTTAATTTTACTTTATGTGTTTTCATGTCTGGTCTGCATATACATTGGGTATAGTACCACATTTATGAAGTGTCAGAATAATCTAGAAAAGAGCAGTGGATCCCCTGGAATTGGAGTTAGAGTCTTGTGAGCCACCGTGTGGGGCCTCTGGTAGAGCAGCCAGTGCTCCTAACAGCTGAGCCCTCTGCTCATCCTACATACTTTTGCCATTGTCTTAGACTTCTATCACCATTAAAAGTGTTCCTGCTAAACCATCTACATTTGGTAGGGGCAGGGCCTTATGAATCTCCTATCTCTTGATCAAGTCATTTTTCTCTTATTGATTTGCGATTGTTGACATTGTTTTGACACTTGGTCCTATACTGTGGCCCAGGTTGGCCTGGCCTTCAACTCACAATTCTCTTGCCTCAAGCCTTGAGAGTGCTGAAGTTACAGGTGGGCTCCAGCATGCCTGGCTCTTGTTCTTGGTTTCATCACTTCCTTTTCTTTTTCTTGGCTCCAAGCACAATTGGCTAACACACACACACACACACACACACACACACACACACACACACACATGTTCATACACACACATACCCACATATGCATACACACATACAAACACACATATATACACATACACATGCATACACACATACACACACATGCACGTACACATAGACACATAAATGCACACACACATATCCATGCTTACACACATACACATGCATACACATACACACACATACACATGCACACACAAATACACATATGTATACATGCACACATATGTATACACACATACACATACTTGCACACACAAACACACCTGCGCTTGTGTGCACATGCACATACACATACACATGTCATGGCCAGACATGCATACATCATGCCTAGGCAAGCACATAAGCACACCAGATAGGCTGGGTGCATAGCAGGTTATATAGTCTTATGTACAGTCTACAGTGTCCACTCATGTTCCAATCCTGAAGTGTCACGTGAGTATTCTGAAGAGCAAAGACTAGCACAGCTCTGCTGGATGACTCTCTTCACCTGGATGTCGTCATGAGCAGCCTCAGCTCTACCAGGTCATCCTGCTCTCTCTCCCTGACTCAGTTTCTCTTCCTCACAACTTTTCAAACCTTTCTCCTCCAAATCATTTAGTCACCCAACTGATACCCACCCCACATTCATGATATAAATCCATCTGAGATTTCCCTCTGGGGGGTATGTGAGCCTGCCTGCTTCTCTAGCCATTACACTCTGTCCTCGCCTTTGTCAGGACAGGAGAGCAGGCCTTTGTCCTATCGAAAGACAGCTTAGGGAACATGTGATGAGAACAAGAGGCAACTGAGTCCTTCAGAGTGGGCAGCCACCCAGAATTATAGCTCTGCAGGCTAGCAAAGTTGTTGGCATATTTCCAAAGAGGTCCAAAAGGAAGAAAACAAAATCATATATGTGTATGTATTTCTATATATGCATTTCCTCTAATATAATATATACCTTTATTTCTCTCTCTCTCTCTCTATATATATATATCCATATATATGTATATATATTATATAAATTTCTCTCTCTCCCTCTCTCTCTCCTTCTCTCTCTCTCTCTCTCTATATATATATATATACATACATATATATGTATATATACATACATACATACATATATATGTATATATGTATATATATACATATATATGTATGTATATATGCTGGTCTGCCTGTCCTTTGCAAACATCAGTAACTAGAAAATACTAGGTAGTCATCTAAAATAAGGCAATAACAGAAGAGAGATAAAGAAGTTGACTCAAGTGCAGTTTGTAGCTTGAAGAAAGAAATGATTTGCCTTTGATAACATAAACTGCAAAGGATTGTCAAGCTGAATCCTCTTAAACTGGCACTTTGTCATGGGGAAAGGGGAAGGGACGTCTGACATGCATATGTATGTATCTGCAGGTGGGCGAGAATCTATCCTTATGAAGAAGTCTATCTAAGGGTAAGCAGGAAGAGGAGGAGGGGGAAGAGGAGGAGGAGGGAGAGGAGGAGGAAGAGGATGGAGGGGGAGAGGGAGATCTATTGTTGAGGGGCTAGGTACTGTAAACACCCTCAGGAGGTTTTCATCCCGCCATGAATATACTTATGGATGAATTTACAAGTCTTTTCTGAGGAGCACAATGGCACATAAGCGAGGATCAGTTGCCACCAGTGTGCATTCATTTTAGCTGCCCTCTTCTGACCTGATGTAGCTTCCAGGGGTTTCTGGCCAGGCATGTCTAGGCTCACAGTGGTCTTGTCCTTCCTCATATGTAACCGTTGTGTGGGTGACAAGTGTGAGCGCAGTTTATTGTTGCAATAAAACTCAGTCTTGGCATGCACTGGGTTGCCCGTAGGAAGCCACGCCCTCCTCTCTGTTTTTTTGGCAGCCTCCTGCTGTAGGATCTGAAACGTTCCTAGTGTGTTCTGCAGTTCAGCATGGGAGTAGAATCCTCTGCTAGACAAAGGGATCTGAAGATTTCTAGGAAGACCTTACTCTTTTCCTGACTTCCGAGGAGAGGTTTCTTCTGGATCCTTCCTTCTGTGGAGGAGGAATATGATTGTTGCCACAGCAGGTACTGCTGCAGTCACAGCTTTGTGATTATGAGGGATAGCCCCAAGGACTGTGCAGAGAATGCCCCAGAGCTGAGTCATTGCTTCTCAAGAAACACTGCTTAGGCAGGATTTTCCCAGGGCCTCTCCTGAACTTTGAACTCTGGCACCCAGTACTCGGAGACCCTGACATAATCTCCATCAATGAGGCAGCCCACATGAGTCCTTGATAGACTCTGCCATGCCTATTCTACTAATAGATCCAGGAAGCATGCCCCCATGTCCAGCTTGGTTAGTCAGTGAGCAACAATATACAGCACAATGCCTAGCCTAGCATGAAGTCAGCATATAGTAATCTAGCTGAGTCAAAGAATGCTACTGAGTTCTGGTTAAGAATAGAGATTGAAGTATTTCATGAGGAAGTAAAGTTAGCATTACAGTTGTATAAATAAAGGACAGGCTGGGGAGTGGGGGTGGTCCATGCCTTTATTTCCAGCACCCAGGAGGCAAGGTAGGTGGACCTCTGTGAGTTCAAGACCAGCCAGGTCTACAGAGTGAGTTCTGGGAACAGCTATGGTTACAAAGAGAAACCCGTCTCAAACAAACCAACCATAAGTAAATAATAAGATAGATAGATAGATAGATAGATAGATAGATAGATAGATAGATGACAAATCTTTCTTATGATTTGTTCTTACATGCACATATCTATAAATGCATGACCTGCACACTGTACATGTTTAAACAAATTTTCTGAAGTTGCAATGATTATCGGAGGATTCCCCTTTTTCTGGATGGTTTTCTGGATGGTTTTTCTTCCCAGAACAAGTAAGGGCAAGCATCTCTGCTTTTGCCGTCATCGCCTTTACCTCCTCTTGCTGTGGGTTCCCTCCATGAGTCCCCTACTGTTTGCTCTGTGCTTGAGCCTCCACAGGGCACACTCTCTGAAACTACTTGTTATGTTCAGTGATCTCTGCATGTCTGAGTCTCACCAAAGTGAGTGAGAGGAAAGAAAGGAAGGAGGAAGAAAAAGGGTTAGAAAGGATCTACTTCTCAAACTTTCCAGAAAGATGACCTCAAGACAGTATGACAGATGACCTTTCTCCATGGCCCCCCTATGTCCTCCTCAAAATCTGATGTTGAAAGAGTGAATGATTTTGCCATATTTGTTTGTGTTTTATTCTGTTCTGTGTGTGAGTCCATGAGTTTCATGATAGCCAGAGAGATGGTTTTAATCTAATGCAGTAATAATACAATGTCTTTACAAGAATGGTATAGACAGAAAACATAATTCCTTAGCTCCTTCCACTTACTCCTTCTGGTGTTCAACATCTTCATTGACTATCAACCTGAGGATATTTCATTGCACCTATTTTATTCTGTCACATGACTCTCCAACACACACACACACACACACACACACACACACATACACACACAGTGAAATTTAGGCCCAGAGATAGGTGCATACAGGGACACAGAGTAGGCAGACAGTACAGAGACAAAAGATTTGAAAACTCCAGAAGATGAAAGAGGTGGGGGAGTCAGGAAGTTCATAAAAAATTTACAGCTTTGTTATGCCTTCAGCTCAGGACTCCTAAACCTCGTGATGTCATTTCCCCTCCCCTAAACAAAGCCAAACCAAAATTGCCTTTAGGCACACTGGTTTCCTTTGGATTATTTATTTATTTATTTGGTGAAAAATCTACTTTCAACCATTCTAAAATGTGTACTAACTTATTAATAACTGTGGTCATCAGGCTGGTCAAAAGTCTTCTAAAATGTTTTCCTGTCAAACTGAAAGAGAAGGTTTTAAATGTTCTTACCAATAAATAAGTAGTTAGATAAGTGAAGCAAAAGGTTTGTCTGCTAGCTTCTTCGATATTTCACACTGTCTCTTTTCATACTATATCAATCTGTACATTCATCAAAACATCATTCCACACTCTGTGCCCAATGCTGTTACAATTTGTCAATTTGAAACTGAGACAGACTACCAAATACAAATTAAAGCTACCCTTGGTAGTATTTGGGTTATGTGAATGAATTTCTGTGACATATATAGATAGGTCTTGTTTGTATAATGGTCATATAAATATTCGTGGGTACTGAGGTCACACAGCAATGCTGGATCCTGGACCATCTTAAGGGCTTATCTTAAGTCTTCCGAACTGTCTGGCAATCTTTCTGTAGAACACCTGTCTTTTATGCTAGGCATGGGAATGAAGGCTAAAACTGTTACTTCCTGGAGAGTTGACACACAGGCGTGAGTGTGCCTCAGGCAGAGGAGGTGGTGGGAGCTCAGTCTATAGGGAAGTTCGCTTGAAGCCTGGGGAGGGAAGTGATCAACCTCTAAGGTAAGAGGGAGAAAGGGAGAAGGGTATGTTATTCTCAAAGTAGATGCCCTCAGATACACAAGATTTTCTACAAACTGACTTGTTTTCTTCTTTCTCTCTGTCTTTCTGTCTCTCTCTCTTTCTAAGATTTATTTAATTATTATATGTAAGTACACTGTAGTTGTCTTCAGACACTCCAGAAGACGGCATCAGATCCCATTACAGATGGTTGAGAGCCACCATGTGGTTGCTGGGATTTGAACTCAGGACCTCTGGAAGAGCAGTCAGTACTCTTACCTGCTGAGCCATCTCTCCAGCCCCCATCCATAGCTTTCTAGAACCTGTCTCTAAGATGGTAATGGTTTTAATTTGTTAGGTACATGACTATGCTGAGCTCTGGGCTATGACTTAGAATAAAGGAATGGCATTCAGAGTTCAAGCCGTCTATTAGCCCAAGGAGAGAGATATAAGTAACTAGGAAATTGTGAGACAACAGGAGGAGAGTGGTTCTCTTATTCATGTTTGAAATAGTTTCTCAGAGTACCTATGATCTCTTTTGTAATTAAAAGCAAACATTTTTGTGTGTGCAGTGGCTTGTTTCATGTCTGCCTCTCTGACATATTATTAGCTCCTAGAGACAGAGTTTAAGGGCCACCTTGTGAACAACTACACTCTGGTACCTCATGTTGCCAACTACTTCATGAATACCTATGGCCTTTGAATTTAGAATGGTTCTGTTTTTAATTTTTTTTTTTTGTCTTTATAATGGTATAAAAGTGATACATACCATTCAATAGAAGCTGACCTGCTATTTTGAAACTGAGCTAAGGATACGTGGCCCAGTGGTCTCTTGTGATGCCGGGCTGAGGCAGTGCACTCAGAGAAACAACACCCTCTATCGTTCTGCAAAGCTAAGCTGGTGTGTCTATAGGCTCAGTGTATTAAATGTATATTTGATTTATGGTGGACATATTGGGGCATAACCTACAAGTTAAAGAGTATTTGTAATTCCTAACATGTAAGTGGTCAATGAAATGACTTCCAGGAGAGAGGCAAGCTTGGTTGGTTGGGGAGCATCTTACCCTCCTGGGAGTCAGGCTTTGGAAGGAGGAATGATCTTTAACCTGCTACCCAGGAACAGCAATGTCTAGCCAGGTTTAAAAATAAAGGCAATGAAGTCTGAAGTAAGAGGGCGTAGGGCATCCTAGGGGGTGTGAAATGGATCTGCCTGATAGAACCTGGGAGATATTACTTTATGCATAGTTTACTTTAAACTAAGATATCGTATCAGCCCTAGGTCAATAAAGTGAAAAAATGGTGTTCCTATCTAGGACAACCCAGTGGAGCAGACATTTCCCCCAGAATGACAGAGTCTCTCTGCTGTTCCTCCGCCTAGGTCCACCTACCTCATGTACTGCCACAGCCAGTCTTAGCATTGGACTCAGGAAAGGAGGGTACCCAGAGTCAAGCTATATTGCCATCCTTACTTGTTTTTCTACTGAAATGATAAAACACTTACCACAAAACAATTTGGGGAGAAAAGATTTTTTTTCTTTCTCCTCCTCCACTGTACAGTTTATAATCCATGATGGTGAGAAGTCAGTATGAGGGCTCGAGACAGGAACTTGGAGGTAGGAACAGAAGCAGTGGCATGGCAGGGGTGTGGGGATAGGGGATTAAGAGGGCAGGGATTGGGGGGAGGGGGAGATCTGCTTGCTCACTGGCTTGTCCCCCATGCCTTTCTCAACTTGCTTTTCTATACACCTCAGGACCATCTGTCTGGGGTGTGGGGGTGGTGGCATAGTTCTCGGAAGTCTGAGTGCTCCCATGTTAATTATCGAATTTAAGCAAATGCCCCATAGAGACATGCTCACAGGCCAGACCAGTGTTCAGTTGAGGTTCCCCTTCCCAGATGACACTAAAAATAACTGGTACAATGGCCAAGCATGGGCTGACCCATGAACAATCTTCATGGCATCCTGAGCTTGGTATCTAATCAGAAATAAGTCTGAGAAGTCTGAACTTTCCTCTGTGGATAGTGACACACCTCTGAAGTAGTCCCACCTGGCCTTGACTCAAACAGGAATTTATTCAACAGGTAAGAGTTTTCAGATCTTGCTTCCTGAGCAAACATTGTGAAATGGACACACACAGTGGAAATATTTCATGATCCCTTCACAGCTCTCTGGTCAGAGAAGGGGCTGGGCAGGAGGGTGTGTGGGAGTCAGAAAGGCCACAGAGAGGCTGGAGTTAGCAAGGGAAGGTTTGAAACAAGCCCTCAAGGAAGACAACAGTCACCCATTTTCCAGAGGAGGAGTTAGAAGGTTGTGAGGAGAAGCTTCAACGTCAGTTCTGTCAGGTTGCCAAAAGCTGAGGAAAAGATGGTTATACACAATAGAAATGATCACACGCAGCACATCACCACACACACACACACACACACACACACACACACACACACACACGTACACACACACACACACACACACGCACACACACACACACACACACGCACACACGCGCACACACACACATACACATACATGCGCACACCCGCGCACACACCCGCGCACACGCGCACACACACGTACACACGCACACACACATGTACACATGCACACGCACACGCACACGCACACTCTTTACCTTCCTTCTTCCCATGCATCCACTACGAATGAAACAAAGACCTACAAGCCTTACTTTCCAGGAAACATGGCCTGGAAAGTATCAGTCAGCACACAATTGGTGGCTTGGCTTTAATCTTTATGTGGGGATTTTAGAGTAGTTAATTCCCTCCTGGGAAACAACATACTGTAATCTCAGACCTTACCTCTCAGCCAATCAGGGTCCCTTGTACAGGGCCACGGTCCTGAAATCCCCATAGCTGGGGAAAGGCCATTAGAGAGGGCCTGTTTAGAGACTCAGAAGCTTGGGTTAGGGAGGTTTGCAAATTAACATCCGTTGTTTTTTTTCTCCGACTGAAGCTCTTGAAGATGGAAACTCAGGGTCTCATAATCTTAGTCAGTGATGTCTGCTGCAGTGGAGGGCTTTCTCTGCTTGTCTGCGCCTCTGCTTTGATGGAGACTAGGAAGACATGTCTCTTCTTAAATTCACCAAGTCTCAGGCCTTCTTATTCCTTCCCATCCTTCTGTTTGAAAACAACAACAACAACAACAAACACTGAACCATCCATTTGTCTTTTTTCAATGAGCAGCTTTCTTTTCTGATTTTAGGCAGGCACGTGCATTATAGGAAAGAAAAGCGCTACCAATGGCGGTGAAAATGTGCACCCATCATGGGGTTCTTGGCTTGTTAGTCTCATTGCAGTTCTCATCTGTGTGGTCTCTGTGACCACAAGTTAGTGTGCACCCACTATTGTTCCTAGGAGAATTCAGGCTCAGTTCCTGCATTATTCCTTAACAATCAATTAACCAGTACACAACCCTGTAGTGTGAGTTTTTGTGTGAAGATACGTTCAATACTGCTGATCCATTTAATGTGGAACTCACCAACAGTCGCCTAACCCATTGTTTTAGCTAGGGTTTCCACTGCTGTGAAGAGATACCATGACCGAGGCAACTCTTAATAAAGGACAAGATTTAACTGGGACTGGCTTACAGGTTCAGAGGTTCAATCCATTTTCATCATAACAGGGAGCATGGCAGCACCCAGGCAGGTATGGCACAGGAGGAGCTGAGAGTTCTACATCTTGATCTGAAGGCTGCCAGGAGAAGACTCAGCATCCTCAGGCAGCTAGAAAGAGGGTCTCAAACCCCACCCCACAGTGACATACTTCCTCCATCAAGGTCACGCCCACCCTAACAAGGCCACACCCCCTGAGAGTGCCAGTCCCTGGGCCAAGCATATTCAAATTGCCATTCCTGTGGCCTATGAAAGTTTATCTAAAATGTATATTTGTTTGTGTACTACCATTTTCTTGCGCTTTCAGGCTCTAGAGTCTTTCAGTGCTACACCAGGGGACAATTTTAAACAACAAAATTATACACGAAACACAACAGATGACAAAAAAAGTCACACAGTGTGAGAGCAGGATGTCATCTCCTTTGAGCTCAATGCAGTAAGCATGTTAAGAGATTAAGCGTTTTAACCTCTATGCATGAGCATGGATCACTCAAAATACCATGGGAATGGATTTTGGCGTTATAAACAGATTTTGCCAAGTAAGCAAATTGGTGGATAATGGAAATCATGGGATATAAAATTCTGCCATATTTGTTCCCCTCTACTGAATAATGAAGTCTGTGGAGGGTAGCAGAAAGAAAGGCTGAGAGATTGTTGGCTAACTAAGACATTTCCGCAAGTGATTTACCAAAGGCACAGAACCAAAACAGTAGTCAACTGGTCCATTGTAGAGAGAGAGAATCCCCTGCATCTCTAGAGATCTGTTTGTGGCTCTGTTCAAATGAAAAAAAAATGCCTTGCCATAAATGTGAGCTCTGTTCCCATTTAAGGATACTTATATTTTATTAAAATGGATTTACAGCCAGGCAATGAGCCAGGAGATTATCCAACCCAAAGCTGGCTCTGTATTCTCAGCCATCCAACCTTGGACCCCCTGCCTTGACTCTACCACAGACTTCTCATCCTGTGTCGGTGACTAAACATGGCTGACATATCAGCTGCCAGAAGCCGCGTTCGTTGTTTGGAATGTTAATTGCAATAAGTGGTCAAAACTCCGATTTAATTAATCAGAAGTCAATTCCAAGTGAAACATAAGATAAAAACACTAAATGGAATACAGAAGCCCTGAATCCGATGGAAAATGAAAGTCAGATGCAATAAAGTCCAGGAATCAATTTCTTGCTGTTCCCTGAGCATTCACAGCCCATTCTCATTTATTTACAAAAAAAAAAAAAACCCTTTAAAGTGTATTATTGAGTTTGTGTGTGTGCATGCACACTCAATTACTGCAGGTACCACGGTCCATATGTGCAAGTTCTTTCCTTCCACCTTTCCATCATTTCTGGGGACCTTTACCCACAGAGGCATCTCTCAGCCCTCTTTCTTGTTTATTAAAAGTTATATTTTTCCTCTATGAGCAACTGACCATGATTGGATAGATTCTGCCAGGGCCACACTCTGAATAGAAGCAAAGAGACAATCATTCAATGGTTTTTTTAGACAAGTACCAAGAGAGGACAGCTCTCATTATCTATAGACTTGTATAGTTAGGTCCTAACGGAGAGAAGTGGGTGACATTTAGACACCAAGTCCTGATGTCACTTCCTGGGACCAGAGCTCCTATCTGCTTTATTCCATGGGGTTATTTTCACAGACACCACCAGAGACACATGGGCTGATCTCTTTATAAGTCTCAATCTTAGATCATGTGTTTAGTGATGAATGCTCACCAGATCACTTGCTAGTGATGCTTTTTAAGGGGGGGTAAAAATGATTGACAAAAGTTTCCAACCATTACCTAGTCAAAAGTCTAAAAACCATAAAAACATAAACTTAAAAAAAAGCATGATGAATTCTTTATTATTTGAATAGGTGGAAAAAACGGTATTATGTTGACATTTCCCCCCAAATTAGCAGTGTGCCACTTTGTGATGTCATCTCTTTGTATATAATCTATAACACATGCATTAGAATTACGTACACAATATGTATACCTGTGTATATGTAACTAACTCTTCTGATAACGAGGTCACAGATTCCAAGGATACCTCTGTCTCTTTAGATCTCCAGATGGCAGGTCTGTTTCTACTTTTAGTTATGGAATTTATTGTTTTCACTAGACAATAAAACATTTCGTGTCAAATAAATAAGGGTCACACAGTTTCCAAATAACACATCAGGGTGCTCATAAAATCCAAACATGCTGAGTCAGGTCATTTTCAAAGGGCAGAGCCAGCACTCCTCCAAATTCAGTAACTCCTGGAATGTGGCGGCTTCCCATGCTGCTGCCTGGTGGCCTGAATCTTTCATCCCCTCTACCTTCTTCCAAGTGCTAATGCTTTTATTATTGGGAGGTGGGAGAAGTCCCAACTTTCTTAATTAAAGCAAAATTTCATCTATTAAAGTGGAGCTCATTCTAACCGATGAGCACACACAAGGAACACTGTGCATAAGAATTCCCAGTGTCTTCATGAGCTGCAGCCATTATGAGCTACGTGAAGATTTTTTTTTTTAATAAAAGAATGTTGCTTATAGCCTTAAGAGCAGCAAGAGAGCAAGAGGGTCAACAGAATGTTCTTAGAAAGGCTGCCTGAAAACTTGCCCACTTTTCTCTGGTCTCATTAGTGGAAGGAACGGACAGGTCACTTTCAGAAGGATTAAAGGGTCAGGGAGTTTAGTGAAGGGAAGTCCCTGAGGCCTTTAGAAAGAACATGGGCTATAGTACAATTTGGGAGCTAATCCTTTGGGTAAAACCTGACAGATTTGGGAAAGCTGTTTCTTTTTTTCTTTTTGGTCTTTAGAGAGACAATTTCCCATTATGAACAGATCTCAGGTTGCCTTCATCTTTATCCCAAGTTGCAAGACCGGCTGCTCCTGTTTTCTCCGCTGCACACTCCCTACTGGGCATTGCATTCACAAGTCTTGTTGCCCCTGCCACCACCCCCGCCCCAACTGTCCCTATGCTAGCCTTTTCTGACCAGAAGTACCTTTGCTTGGTTTCCTCTCCTCTTACCCTCATCTACAATTATCCAAACTCCCACTACTTCAACCCTCTTTAAGGGGTGGTCTTGGATAAGACTGACTTATAGAATGCCAGGAGTTTGTTCATTTGTTGGGGGAAGGGGAGGGTGGGGTTTTGCTATGCAGGCTGGTACTGACCTGACACTCTCTGCATCCTCCAGACTGGGTTCAAACGTGTAGCAATCCTGCCTGGGCCTCCCAAGGGCTGGGATTACAGTTGTGAGCCACCACTCCTGGCATCAGAATGTTTATACTAAAGAGGATCTTTGCAGTCATCTGGTCTACCTGGGTTTCTTTTGTTTGTTTGTTTGTTTTGTTTTGTTTCGGTTTTTTCCTCCATAAAGAACAGAAATTGTGGAAACTCCCAAAGTTGCTGACAGAGCCATGATAGCTCAGGACTAATTCTGTATTTTCTCTTAATAATGACTGTAAAGTCCTGACAACCTAATCTCTAACAAACTAAGCTAAAGGCACTGTTATTCCTCAGATTTCCTTGGAATCTGACAATTGGTTCCAAGACCCCTGCAGATTAAGTTTCCACCATAAAAAGGAGTAATGTTTGCACAGGGCCTACACATATCCTCTCATACACTTTATGGATTTTTAAGGTATATTTTATGTGTGTGTGTGTGTCTGCCTGTCTGTCTGTGTGCTTGAGGGGGCTAGAAGAAGGTGTCAGGTCTGGATCTGAAGTCACAGATGATTGTGAGCTGTCCTATATGTGTGCTAAGAATTCAACTCTGGTCTTGTGGAAGAGCAATGTGCACTCTTAACTGCTGAGCCATTCCAGAGCCCCTCCTATATACTTTAAAGGCTTAGGTTATCAATACTGTGTAAGAAGTTGTCATACTTAGTTATTTAGGTAATAATGACAAGAAAATATCTGTTGAGATTTAATTACAGAGGCAATATATGTGTGTGCACTTGTGTGTGTGTGTGTGCACGCGCGCACGCACGCACTTGCACATGAATGCCTGCACTTCCACGCCACACAGAATCCAGAGTAAGATGATGGGTTTTCTGCTTTCTTGCTCTCTGCCTTATGACCTTGAGATTTGATCTGGAGCTTGGTGCTTTCTGTAGGTTGGCTGGCTAGCAAGCTCCAGGGATGTGGGTGCTAGGGCTCTTAACTTGGGGTGTTTTGCATATGTTACAAGTGTTCTTGCTGCTGAGCCACATTCTCAGAACTTCAGAGGCATTTTTTTTTAAATACATATTTGATGTATATCTGGCTGCATCTGGAGATGTGGAAACCACGCCCACAGGAAGTTGACTCCCTACAGGGCTTCACACCCATGGGCATTTGGCCAATGGTGGTATGATGCCAGTTCAGGGAGACCCAGTGGCATGTATGTGAGTGTGTGGAAAATGAAGGAGGATGGGAACATGCTTTGCATGCAGAGCCCCCATGACCCTGGCTCATGCTTGTGGCTGGAGGTATCAAAGGGGAAATGGGCTATTTCCTACTTTGGGATCAATGTCACAAGGTCACCCTCATTTTGCTCATCTCTGTATTCTTTGAATGATTCTCACTGGGGGACTGAAGGGACACTGCACCACTGTAGATTTGATACAAGATTTACATAAACACCATTGAAAAGGGAACTGTGTCTTGCGTGCCTCTGACCCTCTTCCTATCCTGGAAGCTCATTTTATGGCTTATGCTTCGAGGTGATTAGTCACAGGGCTAAGGATTCCACACAGATGTTTGGATCATGGTTTGGAAGTTGGGCTTAATGACACGGAATGCACTCTCTATGTGCTGCACCCTGGTTGCAGTTGGAAAAGCCTCCTGATATCAAACTTTAGAATAAAGCACCACCTTGTGGTCTAATGCATTTATTAAAGTGGAAGAATTGAAGACCTGAACCTGGAAATGCTCCCTCAGCTGGTGGTAAGGAAGCCAGGATCCAAAAACAGAATCTTAGAGTAAGCAGAAGCCCCCATGGGAACTTTCTATTGCTTCGGGAGACTTTTAGATCAGCTGATGGTGGCAAGCCTTTTTGTGGAGTGAGTCCCAGGTTTGGGTCATTAATTTACTCCACTCATCACACATCACGATCATTTAATCCTTTCAAAACCACAGCAAAATGGGCCCAATAGCATCAATTTATAAGAAACTGAGGCTGAGGTCACCAAATGATCCAATCACATATAAGCAGGGGGAAGGACTAGAGGGCAGGTGTCTCCAAATGACGACTCAGCTGACCCCAAGGTCAGCAGATAAGACCAAGATTAGAGACCATTCCTAGCTTCCCCCTAACCTGGGCAGCTAGAAACCTGTTTGGCACTTTCTGATAGGACTTGAAGTTGCCTGCTCTTCAACATTGCATTGACCAAGAAGGTTCCAGACTTACAGAGGGGCAATTCACTGGTACCCCACCACTTTTTGAGACAGTCTGAAGAGAGGAAAAAATTCTTGTTTGGGGAGATGTGCAAGAGTACATGGGGCCATCATCGTCTCATACGCAAACAAAACCAAAAAGTATTATTTGACAAATATTCACTGGGACAGTTAGAGTGTTTATTCTAAGCAAAATAGATTCCTTAACAGGTAGTTATTTTATTATGTAGGTTGCTTTAGGAAGAAGACTGGATATCTGTCTGACTAATGTGTAAGGTAAGTCATAGCAATCTGAGTCAATTCAAGGGACAGCTTGTACATTATATATCTTGTGACATTGCTCATATCCTTGGCTATGTCACTTTGCCAGTGGGATGCCATTATGTCACTTGAGGACCAGGAAACCCATGACAAGGATGGTGACACTGACACAGGGCCCATCGAAACGGATGGAAAGAATGAGTCTCAGCTGTCTCTGTTCTAGAGAAAGTCCATTCTGCGCAGACTTCCTTTCTGTTCGCAACGGAGTCTGCTGCTAATTTTAGTAAGGAGATCACTTGCCTACAGTCAGTCTCATTTGATAACATTTCTAGGAACAATGGTTTGCAGGACTTGGAATCTACTTTTTCTAGAGGAGGCTAGTTCACGGAGTTTAAGTAGGGATGAAGCTATATGGTAGGAAGTGCCCTGGCCAGAGACCAAAAAGGAAAGTGAGAAGCTTTTCTAAAGTACATGAGAAGAGGAAGCATCACGCATCAATCACGCATCACTTTGATTGCCTTCCTTTGGAAGGGAGGCTACTATGTGAGAACTTTTGCCTAGGTTTTTTTTCAAAGCTGCTCTTGCCTTCTTTAATTCCTGTGCTCTTCTTTCCAGTCTCTTAGTTTGGCTTTCAAGTTTTTTCCTATTATTTTTTGTTATTATTATTTGTGGGGGGGGGATACACATGTGTGTGCATAGATTTGTGTGTCTGCAGGTGTCCTTGCCTATGCATGTGTGTGGAGGCCAGAGGTCAACAGCAGGTGTCTTCTGCACTCACTCTCCACCTTTTGTTAGTTAGTTTTTGAGACAGGAGCTTGCTGGTACAGCTAGACTAGGTGGCAAAAAGGCCCCTCAGATCTGCCTGGTTTTCTAATCCCTCGCAGACAGGCCTGGGGTTACAGATACACATAGCTGTGCTTGGTTGTTTCCATGGGTTCTGGGGCTCTGAACTCAGGCAACAATCCCACCGAATCATCTCCACATCCACAAGCAGGCTTTGTCATTTTCGAAAGCAAGATTTCATAAAAATAATATTGCGTAAGTCTTTGTGAATATATCCTGCCTTTGGAGGTGACAGAAATGTTTCTTGACTAGTTTCTCACTGAATGGTAGAGAAGTACCCCTCATTCATTCTAGGGCCATAAAACTTATTTCTGGGCTTTAAACAGAAAGAAGGAAACTTCTCCTTCTGGGGATTGTGTGTGTGTGTGTGTGTGTGTGTGTGTGATAAATAGCATAATCGATTTTAATGCACACTTTATGATTCCAGTTAGTGAGTATTTGCATGCCAGCTCCTAATTTAATAAACTAGATTTGCCTTTCTCAAAGTATGGCTTTTTATGTAAATTTGTTTTCTCCAAAATGTTAGATAAGGAGGTTGGACTTGGGGAAGGAGCAGGTTCTAAAACCAGTAACTCCTGTTGTGGGTGAACCCAGGAAGCTTCCTAAGTATGGTTCTTACTCATTAGGTCAGTGTTTCTTACCTGGGACAGAGACGGAGAAATGTCACCATTTCTTGTCTCAAAATAGAATGCTCCATTCTTAGATTATAAAGAGGTTTTCATGTAGGTGACAGTTCTGAAAAAGTGATAGCAATGTAAACAATCTACCATTGTGGGAAAGAAAGCGAGGCAGAAACTTTAAAAAGCCAGTCACATCATACCCCCACTCAAGAACATACTAAACGGATGCATATGTGTGGCTTATTTGGTTGCTGAAATCAATTTCTCTACTCTTCTGTAGTTTAGGATCCCCTTTCTGTAAGTGTAGTGTCACCCACGGTGGGCTTGCTCTTCCTAATTAAGAGCACTCCCCACAGACATGTCTATAGCCCAATCCATTATAAACAATCTTCATTGAGATGCTCTTCCCAAGTTAATTCTAGGTTGTGTCAAACTGACAATTGACTCTAAATTTTTTTTACAAAATTATTAACAATTTTATAACTAGATTCTTGCACAAAAATCACATAGCTATGAGTTAGAACTTATGGGTGATATTCAGCCAAGAGACCTTTTTTGTGTGAATGTGACTTTCTATGGAATAAAAGAACGGACCTCACAAATATTTTCTCATAACATCTATTAAGTGACTGAGCCTTTCAGAGTAGGGACATCCGATAGTTTTCTGACTGTGTGAGTCCCTATCTTTGTGTATAGATAGTATTACACTGTGCAATCAGAGCTCTGAAGAATTCTTCTTCAGCTTTTTATACAGTTTCCACTTCTATGTCTTCCTTTAGGTTTTACATAAAATCTCTACTTCACAAAGTGACTTAAAGCTTAATATTTCTCAGCTTCTCAAAGACTGATATAATGAAAATAAGTTCTTGGCCCCTGAAGGACATCAAAATGCTGTGGGAAACTGTGACAGTCAGCTTTAATTATCAAGTTGACAAATGTAGAATCACCTAAAAAAAGTGTCCCAATGAAGGATTGTTTACATTGGGTGGGCCTATGGATATGTCTGTGGGGGATGCTCTTAATTAACTTAATTGGTATAGGAAGAACCAGCCCACCATGGGTGACACCATTCTCTACACAGGGGATCCTGAACTACTCAGGAGCAGAGAAACTGAGCTGAGCATAACGAAACAAGCAAGCATGTCCGCATTCTTTCAGTTTGCTCTTGAGTATGGGTAGGATACAATGAGCTGTTTGACGTTCTTCCTTGATTTCCCCACATGATAGATGGTAACCTAGAAATAAATCCCCTTCCCCTTAGGTTGCTTTTGTTAGTATTCGCCTCGCCTCGCCTCGCCTTGCCTCGCCTCGCCCCGCCTCGCCCCGCCCCGCCCCGCCCCCGCCCCTCCCCGCCCCGCCCCTCCCCTCCCCGCCCCTCCCCTCCCCTCCCCTCCCCTCCCCTCCCCTCCCCTCTTTTCTTTTCTTTCCTTGTTTATCACAGCAACAGAAATGAAACTAGAACAGAAACCAAGTCATATGTACAACTGTTTCTTCTTTATTGGACTTTCAAGGATGGAAATTTCAGCTGGAAGGGGTGTTGTGACCTACTGGAATAACACATCTGTTCCATAACAAGATCAGTCCATGTCAAGGCCCTCTATTTTACAGAGGAAGTGGAAGCTTCCCACTCAAGTAGGGGTAGTAGTCAGACACAATGACTTCTGGAGAAGTGCAATAGAAACACAATAATCACTTCTGAGACCAGTGACACTAATAATCTAGCCACTTCATATTATTTTCTCACCTTCTAAAGGCTACACACACACACAGACACACACACACAGACACACACACACACACCCGTCTCACGTAATATATCTTAATTATGGTTCTACTGCATCTGGTCCTCCCGATTCCTCTCCCCCTCCACTTCTGTCCAGACCTACTCCCTTTCTGTCCCTCATTAAAAAACAGGCTTCTAAGAGATAATAATGAAATAAAATAAAACAGAAATTAGAACAGGGCAAAAAATAAACAAACAAGGACAAAAGCCCAAGAGAAGGTTCAAGAAAAGAAGACCCTCTCATTCAAACACTCAGAAATCCCATAAAAACACTAAACTTGAAGCCATGATATATGCACAAAGGTTCTAGTGCAGACCCATGCTGGCCCTGTGCATGCTGCATCAGTTTCTGTGAGTTTATGTGTGTTTTGCTCATGTTGACACAGAAGGCCTTGTTGTCTTGGTGTTCTCCATCCCTCTGGCTTTTACACTCTTTCCATCTTCTTTTCTATGGGGTTCCCTGAGATCTAAGCAGAGGGATTTGATGAAGGCACATTATTTAGAGCTACGTGTTCCAAAAGCTCTCTTTCATTCTCTGCATATTGTCTGGATGTGGGTCGCTGTATTTGTTCCCATCTGATGCAGGGTGGTTGAACAAGGCACTGATCTGTAACGTGTAGCAAAATGGTATTAGAAGTTTTAGCCTAGATCCCTAGGCTATCTAATCTCTGGTTCTTAGTCACCCAAACAGTGTTGGGTATTGGTTCTGTCTTGAAGAATGGGCCTGAAGTCAAATTAAAGCAGACATTGGTTGGTTACTCCCACAAGATTTACCCCACCATTACATTATCATATCTTATAGTCAAGGGCATCATGTTGATCCAATGATTCGTGTCTAGGTTGGCCTTTACATTTCTCTTTTTAATAATATGCAGAGAACCGTCCTGTACCAAAGATGCTAAAACATAGGGGCAAAGGCTCTGTGTAGGCACCACCTCAACTTCCGTTCAGTGAGTTGTATAGGTGTTGTCTTCAGCAATGGAGCCTTGCTGTCAGTTTGAGAAGAACAACTGTAGTCTTGCAAACAACCCATGTTGTTTAGGGGATTCCCATGGGACCCATTCAGCCAAAAATTCAATTAGATGCAACCCAGTGTTGGTACTGGATGCTTCATTTGGTGACAAGAGATGTCCTGTTGGGATTCTGTTTCTCCCATGGTGACTTCTGTTACATTGCCTTTGTATATGTATATATTTTAGGAAGCTTCTACTGTATTAGATTCACATACTACTCAACTGCCTTTAGTTTTAGCTGTCTCTCCTGTATTCTCTACCTCATTCCCATCTCCTCTGCCTCCCATTTGATTCTCCTGTTACAGTCTCCCCTCCCCATCCATCTGTGACTGTCTATACTAGTTCCCTTTCCTAACAATATCTGTCTGTCCCTATGAGTCCCTTACTCTATACTTAACTCTGTGGCTCTTCAGATTGTAGTTTGGTTATCATCAACTTAATAACTAATATCCACATATAAGTGAATAAAAACCAGACACCTCACTCAGGATGAATTTTTTCTAGTTTCTACCATTTACCTGTAAATTTCATGATGAGCAAGTATTTCTTTGGTAGGCTAAAGCATCCCTCCTTTGGGTATAGACCCAAGAATGGTATAGCTGGATCTTGAGGGAGAAAGATTTCCATCATCCTGAGGAACCACCACCTTGATTTCCAGAGTAGCTATACAAGTTTACACTCCCTCCAGCAATGGATGAGTGTCTCCCTCCTCCACATCCTTGCCAGCATGAGGCTCCACCATTACTTAATACAAATATGTGTATAAGAAAACTTCCAACCCATGAATATTTGAGAGGTTAACTAACAATATCAAAGCCATCATACAGAAGAGAGGGAGGGAGGGAGGGAGGGAGGGAGGGAGGGAGGGAGGGAGGGAGGGAGGGAGAGAGAGAGAGAGATCTCAGGAAGTAAGAATTTGTCATGGGGCACTCCCTTTAACTCCATCTGACTGAAAATGTCCCAATTCCCTAGGAAATTACAATCAATTAGAATTACATGAGATCCATATCATATGCTATTTGTAAATTAATTATGAATGTGTTTAAAGTTGGGGCAATAGTTTGAAACACTATATATTGCTAATAAAATGGAAGGGTTTAGCTATACTCAGTTAATCTCTTGGTAAATTGGTATAAAACCTCAAATTTTAGTCAGACTGTGGTGGTGAATGCCTTTACTCCCAGCACTCAGGAAGCAGAGGAAGAGGCAGGTAGATCTCTGTGAGTTCAAGGCCACTCCAGGACAGCCAAGGCTACACAAAGAAACCCTGTCTTGAACTGCACCCTCTCAAATTCCAAGATTGACAAGTTTCTTCAACATGTATAATGTGGGCAAATGCTTCATTCATTGATTCTCGTCATGCATGACGTTGGGTTCTTTTACAACTGTGGGCACAGAGCAGACAAATGAGGCAAGGAGTACAGTACCTTTCTCAGAATGTTGCCTCAGAACTACTGTTTGCTCCATTCTGACTGGCACACACATGACACTCCCCAACACAGTTATTCATCTCCCTGACGTGTGCAACTATAGCAGGATGCCAATTGTTTCCAAATGTTCTAGGTCCTCCATCATAGTATCACTGAAATCTGTCTTGGACATGGCCAGAAGAGCTGTGTGTCCTAGGTCCTGTTGGTAGCTAGAAATGAAAGAGTGACTAAGCTTTGGTGGGTGGCTATGAACAAAGAGGAATATGTCAAGCTCCCAGGGTGTGTCTCTGAGGGAAAAGCTAGCCCTTCTTTTTCCGATTTCCTGCTGTAAAAACCATAAGTAGGATGGCTGATGCTAGAAGAACCATCTTGGACCATGAGGAGAAACTGTTGAAATGGTTGCACAAGATGATAAAAAGAAGGGTTCTGGGTTGAGAAAAGAGAGGGAGAGAGAGAGGGAGGGAGAGAGAAAGAGAGAGAGAGAGAGAGAGAGAGAGAGAGAGAGAGAGAGAGAGAGAGAGAGAGAGGGAGAGGATGGAGACAGTGGTTAATTGAGGTGAAGTTACAAAGTGAAATATAACAGAGTTGAGGCATAGATGTCATGTGTAGACAACATTGATACAGTTGCTTAGAAGCCGAATTAAAATTCAAAGCTGTAAGTCTCATATTGGCAATTCAGCAAGCCCATGTTGTATAAAGGTGTCCATCTGCTCTCCTCCAGCCAAGCTCAGCAGAAGGTGACAAGAGAGAAGATGGCTTCAGGGAGGGCACATGCTTCAGAGTATTACAGCAAGTGGGAGAGCCAGAGCCCCTAGGTGATACTATACAAAGATATTCTTCCCAGGATTTGGGATGAAGGCCTATCTGAAAGGCAAGCCACTTTTCTTTCCACTTTCTAACCATTGGATCAGACAATCCTCAAAGACAAATACTTATAAACTGATGCTCACTTTTCTTTCTCAGTGGGATAAATGGTTGTCTGCAGTTCGTCCTGTGCCTATGGTATTCTTGGTACCTTGATACCTATGGTGTTGTATCACAAAGGTATCAACAGTTTGATACCAAAGTTGCCAAGATATTGATACCAAAATCATAGGTATCAACATATTGATACCTATGGTGTTGTATCAGAAAGCCCATATAAGTCTCGAGCTTCCTAAGAGCATTCATAGACAGAATGCTCTAATGGCCTAATGGAGACCAAAGAATATCACCCCCAAACTTGAACTTCTTATTATATGTGTGAAGTTGTTGAAACTGTTTCTGTTTTCTTTTGTGTAATAGGGGTTGAATTGTATACATTGAAATAAAGTATACACACACACACACACACAGAGTGAAAGGAATGATACAATTACCCTTGGTCTGTTTTTCTTTTGTTCTCTCTCTCTCTCTCTCTCTCTCTCTCTCTCTCTCTCTCTCTCTCTCTCTGGAAGAGGTGAGGATCCAGCAACAGTGGTGTGTGCTGTTATTCATGGGAAATAATGGAACTTTATCTTGTTCTGTCAGAACAAAATCTGATGTCTGGAATGCAGATGTGATGGTTGAATGGGGGTCCTGTTCTGTGCTGCAGATGCTGCTATATTGTGTAGAAAGCACTAGACACTCAGACTGTGATGGAGCCATGGAGCCACCCTGGAGCATTCACATCTATGTGAGTAGTTGTGCAAACCAGTTCAAAGCTACTTTTAGTCTGAATTTTCAATCATTAGTTGAGTCTACTCATAATCAGGAAGATATTTTCACTGTGGACAGTGCAGAATGCCCATTCCTAAGCCTTTAGGGATCATGGTGGGAGAGACACGCTGTTAATAAAATTGGGAAATTGATTAAAGATATTTGTAAAGGCACAGCTACATTTTCACTTGAAGCTAATCACTGCTCCACGATCAGTGGTGCTAAGGGACAATTGCTCATTTGCTACCTTCTAAGTGAAACCTCATTTAGAATTGGAACCAGTTTCTTCTTCTTTGCATAGGAGACAGTTGCCCAAGTCACCCTTTTTTGAAGACTCCATCATGGCTTCCACTCTCTCTTAAGTGCTCTCTCTAGCAAATTGCCCCGGCATACACAGCTAGTGCATATTAAACTCAGTGTGCCAAAGAAAACAAAGTTGGAGTAGTGGAAATTTCTCGTGCAACAGCCACTCCACACTGTTCGAGGAGAGCTGCGCCTATCTTTACAGCTTTTCCATAAAAGCCTTCTGAGAAGGAAGTTAAACCACAGCCACATTAGGTAAATGACTGTGCACTAATGCAACTTATTTGGAATGAGGAAGAAAAGGGCACAGCGTTGAGAGGATTTCCTCAATAGCACATTTGTCGTTGTTGCAAAGCAACAAGTAGGACCCAGGCTGTAGTCTGACCAGAGTTGATCCACCTAGATACCAAAGGCTTTCACGGGGTGTGGGATAGCTCGAGCTGTTGAAGGGATTGTTCAAGAGAAGGTGCAATTCTATGACCAGGCTGACCTGGTGAATGGCTAACTCAGAGAAAGGGAATGGTCATTCACCAAAGCACAGGAAAATATGACTAAACTGAGCTGTTGTGTGAGCTCAGAGTCTGCGGCTGTCTAATAGCCTGAAGTAGGAGGTGGTGTGGAAAATAAGGGAGACTGTGAGCTTTGGGGTCAAATTACTTTGATTCCAATTCATCTTTCTGCACAGCACTAGGTAGGTTTTATTCTCTGTGCCTCGGTCTTTAAATCTTTCAGATGGGGCTCTCTATGTTAACCCTTCAGACATTGTTGTCATGTGAGTTTTTGGTAAACACATGGTGTACACAGCATAGTTGTGAGTGTTAAACTATAAGTCATTCCTTTGTGTGTGTGTGTGTGTGTGTGTGTGTGTGTGTGTGAGAGAGAGAGAGAGAGAGAGAGAGAGAGAGAGAGAGAGAGAGAGAGAGAGAGAGAGATGTGTGAATGAGCACAGCTATTCATGTGACGATCAGAGGACAACTTCCTGGAATTCATTCTCTACTTCTACCTTGGCGAGGGTTCCTGGTAGCAAACTCAGGACAGGGCTTTAGAAACAAGTACATTTACTCCATGAGCTCTAACTCACATCTTTTAAAATATATATACAGTTATCTTTTGCCTTTTTTGAGGCAAGGTCTCACTATTTAGTCTTAGCTAGTCTGGAACTCTCAGTGTAGAGCAAACTGACCTTGAACTCAGAGAAATCTGCCTGCCCCTGTTTCATGGGTGCTGGCATTAAAGGTGTGTACCACCATGCCTATCTCTAATGTATCTTTTAAGGGGAGTTAGGTAGGTGCTGATGAAATATTCTGAGATGAGTTTGGCCCCTGTTTGCATGCCTTGAATCTATGCTCACTTTGCCACTTGCCCTGGTTCTGTCTTTCCCTGTCCAAACATGCCTCGACTACTATGTCCTTCTGCTTCCCCAGCCCTCCTTGTGACCTGCATATAATATTTTCTCTCATTGACATTGCCCCACTTGCCCATTCTTTTCCAGTGAGGGATCTCTCCAGACCATTTTCTGGTATATTCTTGAGCACTTTACATACTTGCTTTATTAAGTATTTACAGTCATAGTGATTCATTCATTTATAAATATCCCTGCCTTTGTTGTAGGACTGCTTGTTAGTTTGAATGAGATTGCCTCCTGCCTTCCTTAGAGGCTCATATGTTTGAACAGTTGATCCTTAGCTGGTGGAATGTTTTTGGAAGGATTAGAAGGTGTGGCCTTGCTGGAGAAGGTGTGTCACTGGGAGTAGGCTTTAAGATTTCAAAAGACTGGCACCATTGCCAGTGTCTGTTTCTGCCTCTGACTTGTGGATCAAAATGTAAGGGTTCTGATGCTCTTGCCATGTTACCTTAGATCCACCATCATGGACACTAAACCCCTGAAACCGTGAGCTCCAAATTAAACACTTTCTGTTATAAGTTGGTCACGGTGGTGTTTTATCACAGCAATAGAAAATAACTAAGGCAGATTGTGAATTCTTAGCAGGGTTAACAGGCTTGTGCCTGTCATCTCTATGTCTGTAGTAGTGCCTGGCTCTGAGAAGACTCTCAGCAAGTATCTATCTGCTGCCTGCATGCAAAAAGAAAGTAAAGGTGACAAGAATTTGCTCTATGATGATTGTAAGCTTGGTCCATTCATCTTTGCATCCCAAAGATTTAACACAGTACTTTTATTACAATTATTTATACTCAGTTCATTGACATGTACTGTTTAAATTAGAATATAGACATCACAATGTCTTTACAGAAACTTTTGTAGAATATAACCCAATCTCTAAAGGGTGAAATCTCTTCACAAAGGTTGGATGATCATCAACAGGAACCTACGGTTGATAGAAAATAACTATCACATGTTGAATAGCAACATAATATGAATTAGTTTAATTAGTTTAAGCCAACCAAAATCTACTTGAGATTGAAGTACTGTCATTTCCTGTTAGAAATAATATTATTTCATGAAATATAAGTTAAGACTTGAAAGGCAGTTATCAGGAAATAATTTGAACCCAGAATTCCTTTATGACCTTAAAAATGATTAAGGATTGATTCCAAGCTATTGTTTATAATTTACCACCTTAGAAAGTAAAGCTAAACAATCAAAAATAATTTTTAAATGGCATTGATAAACACAATACACTCTAAATAAAGTAACTTTTGAGAAATTACATTTTTTCTGATGCTCTTTTGCCAATGCATGTCATGCAATGATTGATTATCTAGAAAGTATCAATTCATTAACTGAATCCTGAACCTTCTAAATATTGACTACAAAATAATGCTTACTATTATTTGTTAATGTCCTTGATCTTAACAGAAAAATAATCTCTAGAGGATATGGCAGGCACCCTGGCAGATTTACATTAGCATGTACAAATTTTCAAACTTCTGAGTTTTGGTCAAAGCTTTAGTGAAAAGCTTACTGTTCACTTTTAAGGATTCATACAGTAGTCAAGGCTTTATAATAATAATTTGCTAACAGATGTCTTACAGGAAAACTAGTGTTCCAAAGAAAAACTATGTGATGCTAACCTGTGATCAAAACAGCTATAGATACACTGGGATGCCTGAGTGATTTATGAATGTCTCCATCTCATCAGCTGTATTACAGTGTGCTCAAAGGAGGCTGTGTACAGAACTTAATCATGCTCCCTATCTCGCTGAGGTCATGAAAGGCTCCTTTTCTCCCATCATGTAGCAAGGAAGAAGGCAGTGACTCCTGGTGCCACCTTGAGACAGCCCTTGACTGTTAATCCTAAGCCCACAACCGTGTTGGGTCTACTATTACAGTTATTGCATTAACCAGCACAGAGGGGAAAAAGCAAGTAAAATCTGCTTTATCAAAGAGTTCCTTTTATTTGTGTGTCTACACGTGTGTGTGGAGGTATCCACGGAGGCCAGAAGATGGCGGTCACAGGTGGTTGTCAGCTCCTTGGCATTGGTGCTGGGAATAGAACTCAGATCCACTGGAAGAGCAGTATGAGGGGAGCCATCACTCCAGTTCCACATTTTATTTTAGGGGACAGTGAGATAAAGGTGCTTGCCACCAAAGCCAAGGACCCAAGTTCAATTCCTGGAACTCATATGGTAGGAAGAAAGAAATGACTCTCACAAGTTGTTCTCTGATCTTCATGTATGCACTGTGGAATATAAACACAAGCACATAATGAATGAACAAATAAGTAAATGTAATCACTTTTCAAAAAGTTTTGATATCATAGACTTGAATGGGATGTTGGAGAAAGCCACAAGTCTACAGATCACACTTGAGACTCAATCTTGTAGAGATGTTCATATTAGTTAAAACACTCACTGCCACCACAGTGATGACAGTTGCACCCACATGTCCCTTTGCTTAGGTATTAGATCACCTACCCTATGGGGACTAAAGGACCCAAGAACAAATACTACAGAAGTTATTGATGACAGCTAAGCTCCGGACCAACACACTAGAAATAGCTCAGCCAATAATTGTAAGCGAAAATAAAATCTCAAAATAAATTTTACTCATCGAGTTACATCTCTCTCTCACACACACACACACACACACACACACTTGTAAGTGAAAAAGGACTAATTAGAAAGAGGGCAGGGCCTCAGGGTCTCAGAATGTGGATGTCTATGATAAAAATATACTATATATGCATATATATGGATGCCATATTGAAACCCGTAATTATGTATAATTAATATGTGCCAATAAAAGTTTGAACAGTGTTGTCTTTAAATTTTTTCTCTAGAAACACTCTGTAATTTAAGAGTTGGTTGAAATTGCAAACTCTGAGTATACAACACACTTTCAAGGTAGTTTTAGCAGGGAGTTTGAGTTAGTTTCACCTCCCTAAACTGACATCACATATTAGTTTAACATTAAATGTTAACATTTATCTTTAATTATCTTTGTTCATTATCTTTGTTCATAGACCTTGACTGTGCATCACAAGTGGAGAAAATGAAGAAGAAAGTGACTGGGCATAGCATATCCACAGTTGCCTGGGAGTTGGTGGAAGACCTGGATGCTTCCCTTTAAAACCTCTGCCTTTTCTCTAGGCCCATCTCATGGCTACTTGCCAAGTCACCTCAGCAAAATGTCCCATTTGAATGAAATGACCGATTTCAAGAAAACCCTGTTAACTTCGGAAATTCCTAATGTGGAGTTTTCCGAGTGACAGAACATCCACAGGGACAGGGTGAGTGCCATGAACTTTTCCAGCTTCCATTTCTACTGATAGGCTCAAGTTGTTGGAAAGAAATTCTCTCAGCCCCAGCCACATCACTCGCTAAATATAGACTTCCAGATTACAGCAATACCCTGGGATGACAGAGCTTTCCGCCCTGGTTCAGGAGGCCTTCATTCTGAAAGTGCAGAACATTTTCTCTTCCCCTTTAAGACCCGGGGTGGGGAGGGTGGGGGAGGGAAACCAGGCCAAGGACTTCTGTGGTTACTGACATGTTGTAAGCTACAGGAGATTATCTGGGGAAACTGGGCAGAAGGAGTTGAAGGGAGGAGGCCACAAGCCCCCGACTGTTGAAGTAGAGGTCGCTTTAGCATGCTGGGTGCTCTTTGCTAGGGTTTTAGATGTAACAGAATCTCCCCTACATCACCAGTGAGTGGCTGGCTGCCTCGTGATGCGGTATTAATGTGAATTATGGTTGACCTCCCAAATATGGAGGAAGATCTTTAGAGACACATATTTTGTCCATTATGTGCAGGAAAGACCAAAATCTCCTCCCGACCTCCTATCCAGTGCTTTTGCTCTTAATAGTGTTCTTTTGGGCCAGCCCGATGGCTCAGCAGGTCAAGGCACATAGGCACCAAGCCCAACAGCCTGAGTTTCATCCAGAAGGGCCTCATGGTAGAAGCAGGAAGCGGAGAACTGGGTCCAGCATGTTGCTCTCTCAAATATCCATATGGTGTGGCATGCATGCTGTCCCCTCTGTACCCATAATAAATATATAAAAAACATTTGTTTACTTATTTATTTACTCTTCATGGTATTTCCACCATTCCTTCTGTCCTTTGAATCTTGACTCATGATTGGGAGTAGAATGAGCATTTCTGGATAGGGCCATGTGATATAAACCCACCTGGTGGGCAGAGGGCTGTGTCTTCAGCCTGTTTTTGTATGCCACCTCTTAAGTCCCAGAGAAATATCCAGAACACACAAAACTCAGATACAATCACTCCTTAATGTTTGGAAAAAAAACTTGCCTGGGTGGAAAACCATTTTCTCAGACAACAGTTAGCCTAGGGATTGCAACAACAACATCATCCTGTTCCAAGAATATCAATTCATCCAAAAGTCCCACTCCCAAAGGCCAGGGTGAAGCTGTGGTCATGCCCATACAAGCAGGTTACACTTATGACCCTGCTGTAGAGATGTCAAGGATTTAGGTTGGAATCAACTATCTCTTCTTTTGGCTTCTCTGTCTGTCTTGATCATGTCACTTCTACTTTTAGCAATACTAGTTTAGAAGTGTGACAATTTTGGACTGAGAAATATTATACAGTCTAGAGCAGAAAAGAATACCAGACCCTGTCCCTTGAGTCCTAGGTATCAACCTTCACTGCTAAGTACTAGCTCACGCCAAGTCTCCAACTTTCTCGTTCTCAGCTGTTCACCTTCTACTGTAAGGAACCATTTTCTATGATTCTCTGATGAAGCTTGATGAGTCTTTTGTATCAGGTCCTATTTCAGCGATATGAAGTTTGCTTCCATGAATAGATTTTTACTCATATTAAATGTTCTTGATTCTTGAGCACACAGGATAGAACTGCAGCCACATGCAAAGGAGAGGGACCATTTGGGGAAGTAGAATTGTATCTACAATATGGTTGGGATCAAGTAGGAAGGTAATGCATGAAAACTGGAAGATTGCTTCTTGGCTCTTAATTCTTCAAATGACCAGTACTACGATCTCATTGCTTGAACACAAGAATTAAAATCCATAAATGCACAAAAATTAGTGACAGTCTGACTTAAAATCTTTTGTAAAAAATCACCTGAAACACTAAGATACAAATTCTGACCCAGTGGGTTTGGTAAGAGTCCTG
The DNA here is from genome assembly GCF_978045245.1 of Mus caroli. Lineage (NCBI taxonomy): Eukaryota > Metazoa > Chordata > Mammalia > Rodentia > Muridae > Mus > Mus caroli. The sequence goes on along the minus strand of NW_028227270.1, from coordinate 78,906,373 downwards.
GGTCTTGACATTTTTGACAGCTTTTACTGGTTTTCCAGGTCCATCAGCCACTTTTGGAAGGTCTACTATAATGAAATATGAGGGTTTTTGGCAAGATTGAATCACTTCATTTTACAATTCCTTTTAAAAGCATGATTCAAAATGTTGTACTTTAAAGACATTCACTGTGAGGATGGTGAAATAACCCCATGAGCAAATTGTTGACATAAATAAGTTTCTAACAAATATCGCCTGGTTTGATTTCTAGCAAGTACATCTTCAGAGATCCATGGCAAATCCTCCCAGTGATGGAAAAAAATTCCCCTCTCCCCTTCAGAGACTGAGAATTTTGTGCATTAGAAGCATGCGAGTTCATGGTGGGAGAGAGAGTATGGTTCTCCTGAGTCTAGGACACAGTTTCTTGGTAAATATCCAGTCATGTGGTATGAACAATGGCTAGAGGATATATAAAGATTTCTTTCATCATTTTACGACCGGGTACCCTGTACTGTTGACTGTAGGAATGACACTGAAAAGTTTGGCAAGAGCTGGGGAAGCCAGGACACTTATTTGCAAGTGAGCACGCTTATTTGATGAGCAAGTGGGTGTGCCGCCATTACTTCACTGAGATTTATGACAAGAAAATTCCTATGGCTGATTAGCCGTTCCTGGCCCACCTGAGGTTGATTTTAGGCTTGTTTAGATCCTACCGGTCGTCTCTCCCAGACTCCAGGGACTGCCAGACCTAGCCTCACCTGTGGGTGAATCAAGGAAACTCCCAGGGTCGAGAGAAAGCTGAAACTCCAATGTGAGGTAATCTTCTGTACTTTCAGAGTACACGGAAATGTACCTTCCACAAGGATGTGTGTGATGTTTCAGGTAAGCGATTCTTAGTAAAATTCATGACAATTTGGACCTTCCAAAGAGGGGCAATACCCATCCAGTACACACTGAGCTGTGTCTCTCCAAAGTATGTAAAGGGAATTAGATTCCCAGTTCACTGATAATTGAAGATCAAATGGCCACCCTTGGTAGTCAATAGCCTGAGTGGGTAAACTGTGGTGCATTTTGCTCTTATTTTCTTGCTTTGTAACTGGGCCAATGAAGACCTTGAGAGTCTCTTGTCCTAGCCACCTGAGTCTTGCAATTACAGATGTTCACCATCATAACCAAGCCTCTTCTCCTTTGTCAAGTTAGACTTGACCTTGAGATTGACACTATCAACACACTCTTCATTCCTCTATTTCAGCCATTTCTTATCTTTTTCCTCTTTCTTTTCCCTCCTCCTCCTCTTCCACTCCATTCTTCCCTCCCTCCCTTCTTCCTTCCTTCCTTCCTTCCTTCCTTCCTTCCTTCCTTCCTTCCTTCCTTCCTTCATCTTCCTCCTGTCAAGATCTCACTAAGCAATCCTGGATGGCTTGGAAGTCCCTATGTAGACCTGACTTACCTGTGAATCACAGAAATCCCCCTGCTTTTGTTTTCCCCAAGTGCTGACATTAAAGGGATGCACCCCTAGCCTAGCAAAAACTTATTTTAATTGTCTATGTGTGTATGCCTGTGCATATGTGTGTGTGTGTGTGTGTGAGAGAGAGAGAGAGAGAGAGAGGGAGAGAGAGAGAGAGAGAGAGAGAGGGTGAGAAGAGAAAGTACACACACACACACACACCATCAGATCTAAGCAACAGATGTGGAGTTCAGGTGTTCTGCAGGAGCTGGCACCAGCTGTTAACCACCCAGCCATCTCTCCAGGCTCCTCTCTCCTCTGCTAGAGGTAAAGAGCCAAAGAGTTTTCAGACTTATTGACTTGGAGCAAACCTATTTATGATCAATAGAGTTAAACTCTTTACCAAAATAATTCAGAATGTCTGGCTTTTTTTTATCATTATTAATGAGTAAAATGATTTTTGAACCGGATCAAAGGCTGTTGTGTTTGATTGGAGAGGGCTGGGTGAGGCTGAATTCTAACAAGTTTCATGTTGCATAATCTATGAAAATTCCTGTTTATACAAATTTTTTAGTGCTTAATAAAGGGAAAATACTCCCCAAGTTCCAAATTTGGCAATGAGGGACATGCCTAGTGACCTAATGCCCCTTATCTGACTTAAAAAAAAAACCTGTTATATTTTCCTTTTGATGCAACATTTGTGGTTGAATTAAGATTGGTCCTTGTGTTCTTTATGAGTTAGCACCAGTTTTTCTGCATAGAAATCAATACAATATGATTTTCAAGACAAATGCAATGAGACTTGTACACATAAAGTACTCTAATTTTCTTGTTTTCGTCTACACCAATCTGACCATATACTGTAGAAAGAAAACTGACAGAGGTATGTTTTTGATGATAAAGGACATATAGCCCTAGTTAGTCAGAAAAGCAACTCAGTTTATTTCCATAGTTATTAACACTTAGGGAGAACCCCCCCTCCCCGGCCCATGTTTCAGATAGCATCATAGGGACTTTACACAAATTATTAATTTAGTTATTATTTTCTTCAAAAAATTAAAATAAGGTCATTTATATTGTAACAAGCTGCCAAATAAAAATGACACACAGTTAGATTAAGGTAGCTACTCAAAAAAAAACAAAAAACAAAACAAAAAAAAAACCCTGCTTAATCTCAACCTCTATACAGCTGAACAGGAAACGAACACATTTGTCACAAAGAAGACATAACAGATAATGTTTTCCTAGCTTCAACTTTGTCACAGATTTTCCCTCTTTATGGTAGATAATTACAGAACAATGCAATGAGCAGTGAAAGTGTAAAAAAGAAATGCTATGCTCAACTACTTCAAAGGGGTCCCTTTAGAGCAGTGGTTCTCAACCTGTAGGTTGGAACCCCCGTGGTGGGGGTTGAATGACCTTTTCACAGGGGTCACCTAAGACCATTGAAAACACAGAGATTTACATTACGGTTCACAACAGTAGCAAAATTACAGGTTTGAAGTAGTCATGAAAATAATTTTATGGTTGGGGTGGGGGTCACCAAAACATGAGGAACTGTATTAAAGGGTTGCAGCATTGGGAAGGTTGGGAACTACTCCTTTAGATTAAAGTAAGTATCCCCTTAAAGAGCTGCTTTTGAAAGACACTTTGGGGTGGGGGGAAGAAATCAGAGCATGGTGACAATGGCCCTGTACCATAGGGAAATCAAAGGCTGCCTACAGCACAAGGTGCCTCTGCTTCGTGGCATGTTTGTGTATACCAGTTGGAGCATAGCCATATATTCACGGCCTATCGTGTTATTCAAATGAATAATAAAATCCAACAAGTCTCTTCTGTCTAACTGATGAAGCACGGATTAACCCACGCCTACAGAGATGGAAAGGTTTGCATAGATTGCTGTCTCCATCTGTTTTGTGTTGCAAGAGCACAATGCCTCAAGTGGTGTGATTTATATAAAATAAAGTCTTATCTCCTTGCAGTTCTGAAGGCTGAAGTCCAAGGTCAAGGTGCTGACTTTGGTGGTGAGGCCTGTCTTGCGACATCATTAGTAGGAAGGAAGGTAGGGGTGGGAGGAGAAAGAGGCTGAACTTGGTCTGCTGTAAGAATGGCCCCCTGCCTTAAGGACCAAAGCTCTTACAGTTCACACTCCTTAGTGCTATTACCCTATTATATTTCCAATACTTGCCTTTTGGAGGTACATTAGAACTATAGCAATCTGGCAAGAGAAAATGCCTCTAAAATCTCCACAAATATAAAAGGCATACTGAGCTGATTGAAGGCATAGACTAGCAAGATTCTTTGGCTGATGGAGATAACACCACTGAAACTGGCTGACCTGTTAGATGAAGGTGATAAGGGGAAGATCATAAGATCGTCGAATTTTGAAAACCCGGCCTGACCAGGGTCACAAGTCCCTTCTGGTCAGCACCAGCACCGGGGCACCTTGGGTGCGGAGTCTGCGGACACCCCCAAGGTCCCCACAGGACTCTACACGGGATCTTAGGACCTCTGGAGAGTGGAACACAACTTCTGCCAGGAGGCAGGTTCAAACGCCAGATATCTGGGCACCTTCCCTGCAAGAGGAGAGCTTGTCTGCAGAGAGTACTCTGACCACTGAAACTCAGGAGAGAGCTAGTCTCCCAGGTCTGCTGATAGAGGCTAACATAATCACCTGAGGAACAAGCTCTAACCAGAGACAACTATAACAACTAACTCCAGAGATTACCAGATGGCAAAAGGCAAACGTAAGAATCTTACTAACAGAAACCAAGACAACTCACCATCATGAGAACCCAGCACTCCCACCCCACCCAGTCCTGGGCACCCCAACACATCCGAAAGGCTACACCCGATTTAAAAGCATATCTCATGATGATGGTAGAGGACATCAGAAGGACTTTAATAACTCACTTAAAGAAATACAGGAGAACACTGCTAAACAGGTAGAAGACCTTAAAGAGGAAGCACAAAAATCCCTTAAAGAATTGCAGGAAAACATGACCAAACTGGTGATGGAATTGAATAAAACCATCCAAGACCTAAAAAGGGAAGTAGACACAATAAAGGAAGCCCAAAGTGAGGCAACGCTGGAGATAGAAACCCTAGGAAAGAAATCTGGAACCATAGATGCAAGCATCAGCAACAGAATACAAGAGATGGAAGAGAGAATCTCAGGTGCAGAAGATTCCATAGAGAACATCGGCACAACAATCAAAGAAAATACAAAATTCGAAAAGATCCTAACTTAAAACATCCAGGAAATCCAGGACACAATGAGAAGACCAAACCTACGGATAATAGGAGTAGATGAGAATGAAGATTTTCAACTTAAGGGCCAACAAATATCTTCAACAAAATTATAGAAGAAAACTTCCCAAACCTAAAGAAAGAGATGCCCATGAACATACAAGAAGCCTACAGAACTCCAAATAGACTGGACCAGAAAAGAAATTCCTCCCGACACATAATAATCAGAACAACAAATGCACTAAATAAAGATAGACTATTAAAAGCAGTAAGGGAAAAAGGTCAAGTAACATATAAAGGCAGGCCTATCAGAATTACACCAGACTTTTCACCAGAGACTATGAAAGCAGAAGATCCTGGACAGATGTTATACAGACACAAAGAGAACACAAATGCCAGCCCAGGTTACTATACCCAGCCAAACTCTCAATTACCATAGATGGAGAAACCAAAGTATTCCACGACAAAAGCAAATTCACACATTATCTCTCCATGAATCCAGCCCTTCAAAGGATATAACAGAAGAAAACCAATACAAGGACAGAAACCACGCCCTAGAAAAAGCAAGAAGTAATCCGTCAACAAACCAAAAAGAAGACAGCCACAAGAACAGAATGCCAACTCTAACAACAAAAATAATAGGAAGCAACAATTACTTTTCCTTAATATCTCTTAATATCAATAGATTCAATTTACCAATAAAAAGACATAGACTAACAGACTGGCTACACAAACAGAACCCAACATTCTCCTGCTTACAGGAAACCCATCTCAGGGAAAAAGACAGACACTACCTCACAGTGAAAGGCTGGAAAACAATTTTCCAAGCAAATGGTCTGAAGAAACAAGCTGGAGTAGCCATTCTAATATCGAATAAAATCGACTTCCAACCCAAAGTCATCAAAAAAGACAAGGAGGGACCCTTCATACTCATCAAAGGTAAAATTCTCCAAGAGGAATTCTCAATTCTGAATATCTATGCTCCAACTGCAAGGGCAGCCACATTCATTAAAGAAACTTTAGTAAAGCTCAAAGCACACATTGCACCTCACACAATAATAGTGGGAGACTTCAACACACCACTTTCATCAATGGACAGATTGTGGAAACAGAAACTAAACAGGGATACAGTGAAACTAACAGAAGTTGTGAAACAAATGGACTTAACAGATATCTACAGAACATTTTATCCTAAAACAAAAGGATATACCTTCTTCTCAGCACCTCATGGTACCTTCTCCAAAATTGATCATATAATTTGTCACAAAACAGGCCTCAACAGATACAAAAATATTGAAATTGTCCCATGCATCCTATCAGACCACCATGGATTAAGGCTGATCTCCAATAACAAAATAAATAATAGAAAGTCACCATTCATGTGGAAACTGAACAACACTCTTCTCAATGATACCTTAGTCAAGGAAGAAATAAAGAAAGAAATTAAAGACTTTTTAGAGTTTAATGAAAATGAAGCCACAACATACCCAAACTTATGGGACACAATGAAAGCATTTCTAAAAGGGAAACTCATAGCTCTGAGTGCCTCCAAAAAGAAACTAGAGAGAGCACACACTAGCAGATTGACAACACACCTAAAAGCTCTAGGAGAAAAGGAACCAAATTCACCCAAGAGGAGTAGATGGCAGGAAATAATCAAACTCAGGGGCGAAATCAACGAAGTGGAAACAAGAACTATTCAAAGAATCAACCAAAGGAGGAGCTGGTTCTTTGAGAAAATCAACAAGATAGATAAACCCTTAGCCAGACTCACTAGAGGGCACAGGTACAGCATTCTAATTAACAAAATCAGAAATGAAAAGGGAGACATAACAACAGATCCTGAAGAAATCCAAAACACCATCAGATCCTTCTACAAAAGGCTATACTCAACAAAACTGGAAAACCTGAATGAAATGGACAAGTTTCTAGACAGATACCAGGTACCATAGTTAAATCAGGATCAAGTTAACGATCTAAACAGACCCATATCCCCTAAAGAAATAGAAGCAATCATTGTCTCCCAACCAAAAAAAGCCCAGGACCAGATGGGTTTAGTGCAGAGTTCTATCAGACCTTCCAAGAAGATCTTATTCCAGTTCTGCACAAACTATTCCACAAAATAGAAGTAGAAGGTACTCTACCCAACTAATTCTATGAAGCAACAATTACTCTGATACCTAAACCACAGAAAGATCCAACAAAGATAGAGAACTTCAGACCAATTTCCCTTATGAATATCGATGCAAAAATACTCAATAAAATTCTCGCTAATGAATCCAAGAACACATTAAAACAATCATACATCCTGACCAAGTAGGTTTTATTCCAGGGATGCAGGGATGGTTTAATATACGGAAGTCCATCAACGTAATCCATTATATAAACAAACTCAAAGACAAAAACCACATGATCATCTCCTTAGACTCAGAGAAAGCATTTGACACAATCCAACACCCATTCATGATAAAAGTCTTGGAAAGATCAGGAATTCAAGGCCCATACCTAAACATGATAAAAGCAATCTACAGCAAACCAGTAGCCAACATCAAAGTAAATGGTGAGAAGCTGGAAGCAATCCCACTAAAATCAGGTACTAGACAAGGCTGTCCACTTTCTCCCTACCTATTCAACATTGTACTTGAAGTCCTAGCCAGGGCAATTTGACAACAAAAGGAGATCAAGGGGATACAAATTGGAAAGGAAGAAGTCAAAATATCACTTTTTGCAGATGATATGATAGTATATATAATTGACCCTAAACATTCCACCAGAGAACTCCTAAACCTGATAAACAGCTTCAGTGAAGTAGCTGGATATAAAATTAACTCAAACAAGTCAATGGCCTTTCTCTACACAAAGAATAAACAGGCTGAGAAAGAAATTAGGGAAACAACACCCTTCTCAATAGTCACAAATAATATAAAATAACTTGGCGTGACTCTAACTAAGGAAGTGAAAGATCTGTATGATAAGAACTTCAAGTCTCTGAAGAAAGAAATTAAAGAAGATCTCAGAAGATGGAAAGATCTCCCATACTCATGGATTGGCAGGATCAACATTGTAAAATGGCTATCTTGCCAAAAGCAATCTACAGATTCAATGCAATCCCCATCAAAATTCCAACTCAATTCTTCAACGAATTAGAAAGAGCAATCTGCAAATTCATCTGGAATAACAAAAAACCTAGGATAGCAAAAACTCTTCTCAAGGATAAAAGAACCACTGGAGGAATCACCATGCCTGACCTAAAGCTTTACTACAGAGCAATTGTGGTAAAAACTGCATGGTACTGGTATAGCAACAGACAAGTAGACCAATGGAATAGAATTGAAGACCCGGGAATGAACCCATACACCTATGGTCACTTGATCTTTGACAAGGGAGCTAAAACCATCCAGTGGAAAAAAGGCAGCATTTTCAACAAATGGTGCTGGCACAACTGGTGGTTATCATGTAGAAGAATGCGAATTGATCCATTCCTATCTCCTTGTACTAAGGTCAAATCTAAGTGGATCAAGGAACTCCACATAAAACCAGAGACACTGAAACTTATAGAGGAGAAAGTGGGGAAAAGCCTCGAAGATATGGGCACAGGGGAAAAATTCCTGAATAGAACAGCAATGGCTTGTGCTGTAAGAGAATTGACAAATGGGACCTCATAAAACTGCAAAGCTTCTCTAAGGCAAAAGACACAGTCAATAAGACAAAAAGGCCACCAACAGATTGGGAAAGGATCTTTACCTATCCTAAATTAGATAAGGGACTAATATCCAATATATATAAAGAACTCAAGAAGGTGGACTCTAGAAAATCAAATAACCCCATTAAAAATGGGGCTCAGAGCTAAACAAAGAATTTTCACCTGAGGAATACCGAATGGCTGAGAAGCACCTGAAAAAATGGTCAGCATCATTAATCATCAGGGAAATGCAAATCAAAACAACCCTGAGATTCCGTCTCACACCAGTCAGAAATGCTAAGATCAAAAATTCAGGTGACAGCAGATGCTGGCGAGGATGTGGAGAAAGAGGAACACTCCCCCACTGTTGGTGGGATTGCAAGCTTGTACAACCACTCTGGAGATCAGTCTGGTGGTTCCTCAGAAAATTGGACATAGTAGTACCGAAATACCTCTCCTGGGCATATATCCAGAAGATGTTCCAACTAGAACGAAAGTCACATGCTCCACTATGTTCATAGCAGCCTTATTTATAATAGCCAGAAGCTGGAAAGATCCCAGATGCCCCTCAACAGAGGAATGAATACAAAAAATGTGGTACATATACACAATGGAGTACTACCCAGCTATTAAAAAGAATGAATTTATGAAATTCCTAGGCAAATGATTGGACCTGAAGGGCATCATTCTGAGTGAGGTAACCCAATCACAAAAGAACTCAAATGATATGTACTCACTGATAAGTGGATATTAGCCCAGAATTTTAGAATATGCAAGATACAAGATACAATTTACGAAACACATGAAACTCAAGAAGAATGAAGACCAAAGTGTGGACACTTTGCCCCTTCTTCGAATTGGGAACAAAATACCCATGGAAGGAGTTACAGAGACAAAGTTTGGAGCAGAGACAAAAGGATGGACCATCTATAGACTGCCATATTCAGGGATCCATCCCATAATCAGCCTCTAAATGCTGACACCATTGCATACACTAGCAAGCGTTCTCTGAAAGGACCCTGATATAGCTGTCTCTTGTGAGACTAGGCCGGGGCCTAGCAAACACAGAAGTGGATGCTCACAGTCAGCTATTGGATGGATCACAGGGCCCCCAATGGAGAAGCTAGAGAAAGTATCCAATGAGCTAAAGAGATCTGCAACCCTGTAGGTGCAACAACATTGTGAACTAACCAGTACCCCGGAGCTCTTGACTCTAGCTGTATATGTATCAAAAGATGGCCTAGTCGACCATCAGTAGAAATAGAGGCCCATTGGACATGCAAACTTTATATGCCCCAGTACAGGGGAACGCCAGGGCCAAAAAGTGGGAGTGGGAGGGTAGAGGAGTGGGGTTGGGGGGGTATGGGGGACTTTTGGGATAGCATTGGAAATGTAATTGAGGAAAATACGTAATAAAAAAATATTAAAAAGAAAAAAAACCTCAAAAAAATCATCAAATTTTAAGATGTTAGAAATAAAATTGAAATAAAAACCCATTAAAAGTGCAAGGGGCCAAGACAGTACTCTGTTTAGAATGAGCACATCCTGGGTGGCTCTTGCAGAAGGGTGCTTTATGTCCATTTGTGCATCAAGTTAGCACTGTCCTTTTGATATTTCTGTTAGATCACAGGGACCCACTTCCTAGGTAATGTTTTGTTGGCTTCTATTCTCCTTTTCATGTACTCCTAAAGTCTGATTAAGATGCAAGACTTCATGATGTTTGTAGCATACGAACAACCAGTGGCTGTTGACATTTAGATGACTAAATGGCCATATGGGGAAGTATAAAAAGGACATATAGACTGGCTTTAATTTCACACACAATTTGTTTTGTAGGATTTTGTTGTTGTCATTCCTGTTTTGGTGTGGTTAATACTATTTTTTGTTGATTTCATACAAAATTCCCAAAGCTATGAAGAATTAGGCTTCATTTTTACTCCTTATCATGTGCAAATTGTCCAGTGTAAGGAGGACAAAGAATTGTGAAGCAGGCTCAGGTTCTCGAGCTCATCCAGGTTTCGGAAGAATAACTGGGTTGGATTCTAATGGCAGGAAGCTTTCCTTAGGTCAGGGTGGCTTTCCAGAACTTTCAAGGCTTAGCAAATCTTCAGGACTGTACAGTGGCCAGAATGACTTCCTTTGGTGGTGACAATGTCAGCTACACCTGTGACTAATAATGAACTAGAGGAGTGGGTCAGCTTTAATTTTGCCTGGCTTACCCTTATGCTTTTATCGAAGTGTGTCTTCATCCGCCATTATGTTCTACAAGATGCTCCACGGGCAAAATAAATAAGGGGTGGGGGGTTTGAGACACAAACAACTTTAAATTTCAAAGATAAAGACAGAAAAAATAATCCCAACTTTCATCAAAGAAGGAAAGGTCACCTGTGAAAGAACTAAGTGAAATTTGACTCTAAGAATGTTCTTTCCAAAGACTAAACATCCAAGGCAACAGGGCTTGGTCACAGGACGGAAGAGGGAAAGCTTGCTACTGAACCACTGCTCTGTGTGTAGTCTCTGCAGTTAAAATAAGAAAACACAGGGACTGAAGAAGTGGCTCACCGGTTGAGAGCACTGGCTGCTCCTCCAAAGGACCAGGGTTCAGTTCTCAGCATCTACATGGCGGCCCTCAACTGTCTGTAACTCCAGGTCATACCAGTGGACGTAAAATAACATTAAATGATTTTAAAAAAATAAATTAAGGAAGCACACTTTCACAGAAACCTTCCGGGGAAAAATGCTTGAGTACACATAGTGCGTGGTAAGGTTTGAGTTCAGTGAGGCAATTACCTTGTGCTTACAAACAGAAGTATTTGCTAGCTGCTCTTATAATCAGTGAAAGGAACAGATAGCTAAACAGGTCAGAAGGAGAAGTTCTTCATGGAGGACATGTTCAGGGGATTCAGAAGTGCAGTGAGAGGAAACAAAGCGAAGACATCCTATAAATCACACCTGCCAACGGCACCACAGATTCTAATGGCAAAAGTTGGAATGTGGTTCCAAAAGAGACACAGATGAGCGGAAGGGTGCTAAGTTCTTATACCTTACAGAATAGAGGAAAAATGGCGGATAGCTGTAGGCATTTACAGGTGTGTGTACACACAGGAAACAGGATAGAAAAATAACTCCTTACACAAAGCCAAAGTCAATTCGAGCAGCCTGCTCTACCTCCTTTCTTCCAGGACGACTAGGATGGCGGGTGTAGACCTCCACAGTCTCCCCCGCAGCATCCGACCACACTCGCTCCCCAGGCTTCTGTCTCATTTCCCACACAATTTATTTTCCACCAGAGGATCAAAGTAATCGTTTGAGATTCCAATCTGTTGGCGTCACTATTTGCATTTCTGCAGACCTTCTCAAGTCTCTGGCATCCTATCGCCCAGGCTCCTCAGCCACCTTTTACGGTTTGGCTGTCAGTGATCTCTCCAGCCTGGTATGGGTCTTGTCGCTCTTTCTGTCTAACCCTGGGAACATTTCATTTCCCAAATATGGATCAGGATCTTTCTCACCCCCCAGGCCCAGCCCAGGCTGTCTTCCTCTGTTCAAAGTCCTCTCCTCCCTGTCTTTAAAAAAATTATATTTTTTCTTAATTGTAGCAAGGTATTAAGGTACCCATTTGTACAGTTGATTTCTAATGACTTTGATCTGCCTCAAAGTTACAAAAGCAAAGGTTCCTTCAAGCAAAATGAAAACATAAAAGAAAAAGAAAAATAAGCTTTTCTTTGTGACCAGATTTCTGACTGTCCGACAAAGGGAAAAATAAATGCTAAACTCTTTGTCTTCTGAAAGTCTCAGTTTCAAGGTCCTTTTGAGTAGTTTTAATTATTGGAAAGAATCTTTTACCCAGCCATGATGATTGATCTCTCTCAGGAATATGAGCTGAAAGTCTGATTAACTTTAATTTTTAAACACGACACGATACAGTTAAATATGGGTTTTAAATTGAAGGATCTAGGTGACTCATGAGCTAATCTAGGGCATATTAGCAAGCAATTCAAAGCTCTCAGAGTAATAATTATCTTCAAGAAATAATTAACCTTTTAATATTCAAAATGCATATATGGATATAGCAAACTCAAAGTTCAATCAACTAATATTTCACTTTTGCATTTTAGTCTCTACTGTTTTTATCATGTGTGTATGTGTATGTGTGTATGTGTGTATGTGTGTGTATGTGTGTGTGTGTGTGTATGTGTGTGTATGTGTATGTGTGTGCGTGTATGTGTGTACGTATGTGTGTGTGTATGTGTGTGTGTGTGTGTGATGTGCCCATTTGAATATGGGTGCTTGTGTAGCATCAAGTGCTTTTAGCCAATGGCCCATTCTACTGGCCCTAATTTTTTAAATAAAACAAATTAGGGAAAAGATACATATTTCATTGGTTTAAAACACAGAGGTCACTAATAAAAATAAATCAGTAGTGAACTAGGCACAGGAAACTGGGTGTTTCTTGTTCATTTTTTCTATACATCTAAAATAAAAAAATAAAGTAATAAACAATACAAATATAAACTTAAATAAAAAACTAATATATATTATTTATATACATACACATGCACACATATGCACACACACACATATATCAGTAACTAATACACATTGTTTATATGTGTGTGTGTGTATGTGTGTGTGTGTGTGTGTGTGACTGTTATCACGTCAAACACCCTCCACTAACATGGAACTACAGATCGCTTTAATGTCATTGTCTTTACATATGTCTCTTTTCTCCATCCACCTCCCTTTGCCCAGCCTGCTCCAGCTCTGAGCTCAGGCACCTCTTCTGCTGGAAACCCTTCTGACTCTGGCTGAGCTGGCCACCCCGCTCTAAACATCCCAAACCCTCGAGGGGCTTCTAACCCAGCATCTTTCCACTTCACTACAATACCACACTTTTGCCTCCCAGGTTTGCTCAAGAGAGTTTTCATTACCATAGAATACTTTTTTAAAAAAGTGCTCTAGACAAGGTTTCTCTGTGTAGCCTTGGCTATCTAGGAACTCACTCTGTAGACCAGGCTGGTCTCAAACTCAATGTTCTACTGCCTCTGTTTCCTAGGTGCTGGGATTAAAGGCATGAGCCATCCCTGCCTGGCCATATAATACTTCTTTAAAGATTTTTTTTTAAAAAAAGCATAAGAAGTTAAAGAACAGATTTTAAAAGTCAATGGAAATCAACAAAAGGATCCAAGTAAAACATAGAATATTTTTATTATTCTTTTTTCCCTTTTGCTGAAAATATATCTTTCCCCTTATATACTATATCCTGACTACAGTTTCCCCTCCCTCTACTCCTCTGTGCTCCTCCCCTCCCTCTACTCCTCTGTGCTCCTCCCCTCCCTCTACTCCTCTGTGCTCCTCTCCTCCCTCTACTCCTCTGTGTTCCTCCCCTCCCTCTATTCCTCTGTGTTCCTCCCCTCCCTCTATTCCTCTGTGCTCCTCCCCTCCCTCTACCCCTCTGTGCTCCTCCCCTCCCTCTACCCCTCTCTGCTCCTCCCCTCCCTCTACTCCTCTGTGCTCCTCCCCTCCCTCTACTCCTCTGTGCTCCTCCCCTCCCTCTACTCCTCTGTGCTCCTCCCCTCCCTCTACTCCTCTGTTCTCCTCCCCTCCCTCTACTCCTCTGTGCTCCTCCCCTCCCTCTACTCCTCTGTGCTCCTCTCCTCTCTCTACTCCTCTGTGCTCCTCCCCTCCCTCTACCCCTCTGTGCTTCTCCCCACTTCCCATCCAGATCAACCCTCCTTTTGTCTCTCATCAGAAAACAAGGGGATGCTAAGGGATAAAACTAAACTAAAATAAGATAAAGCAAAAACTAACCCACTGGAATTGGACAAGACAAACCAGCAGAAGGAAAAGAGCCCAAGAGAAGGCACAAGAAACAGATTTTTTTCACACTCACAAATCCCATAAAAACACTAGACTGGAAAACATAATATAATGCAAAAGACATGTAAGGTAAAAGAGAGAGAAGGATATATATACACACATATATATATATACATACATATATACATACATATATACATACATATATATTATATACATATATACATGTATGTATTATATGTATATATATACATATATATATATATATATATATATATAATGAAACTGATAATATAAAATTTAAAAGAGAAAAAAGGAAGACCTCTGATACTGCATTATGAGACAAGGAACCTCCAACCCTTCAAAGATACTTTGACTTCATTTTCTATTGGCCATTTACTGTTGGACATGTAGTCTATCCTTAAGAATAGTTTTGAAAATGAGACTTCCTCGGAGTAAATTATGAAAAAAATTCATTTGCAAGGGCTTAACAATTGGAGATGGCTTTTGGGTTAGGAATGGGGTCATGTGTCCACGTTTCTTTTCAGCTCTAGGATCCCAACTGGTACAGACTTGTACAGCCCCTGTTCTAGCTGCCTCCATCTGTGAATTTATGTGTGTATTGACCATGTTGATTTAGAAGGCCTTGTTTCCTTGATATCCTTCATGACATCTGGCTTTTACACTCTTTCTGCCTCCTCTTCCTCAGGGTTCCCTGAGACATCTTGTTTAGGGCTGAGTGCTTCAATGTCTCCCATTCTCAGCTGGCTGTGGCTCTCTACATTTGTTCCCATCTGATGCAGGAAGAAGTTTCTCCAATGATGACTGCACAAAGCTCTGATCTATGAGTATAGCAGAATATCTTTAGGAATCATTTTATTGCTACCCCCCCCCGCCTCCCCATGTGGACAGAGTGTTTGGTTTAACCCTAGGTCCCTAGGCTGTGTAGTCTCAGTTTGTTGGTCACCTAAGCAGTGCTGAGCATGGGATCCACCTCATGGAATGGGCCTTCAGTCAAGTCAGGTATTGGCTGTTTACTCTCACAAACTTTGTACCACCATTACAGATCAAAGTGTTTGTGGCTGGGTTGGTGTTTACATTTCTCTTTCAGTAGCCTGCAGAATCCCTTCCTGTACCAAAGGTGCTAGAACACAGGGGTGAAGGCTCTATGTAGGCACCAGCTTGACTTCTTCATGTTCAGTGAACTGTGTAGATGTTGTCTTTAGAAATAAAACCTTTCTGTCCATTTGTGGAAAGCAACCTATAGTCTTGGCAACAGACTAGCCTGTTTGGGGGCTCCTCTGAGACCCCTTCAGCCAACAATTCAATGAGATGTAACCAAATCTTGGTACTGGAAGCTTCATTTGGTGACAAGAATGTCCAAATGGGACTCTATCTCCCCCATTCTTTGGTAATTGTGTGTGTGTGTGTGTGTGTGTGTGTGTGTGTGTGTGAATGAAAGTGTACTGTGTTAGGCTTCCAAACTACCTTTCAGAGGGCTCTCAAAATTAGCTGTCTCTCCCCATATTTGTTCCCTCATCCCTCTCTTCCTTACCCAATTTGATCTTACTGTTCCAGCATATTATTTTAAGAGAAAAATGTATTTTGTTGAAATAGATGTATAACATGGGGATCTATGACTTGTCAAGAGGAATA
This sequence comes from Mus caroli, assembly GCF_978045245.1. Classification (NCBI taxonomy): domain Eukaryota; kingdom Metazoa; phylum Chordata; class Mammalia; order Rodentia; family Muridae; genus Mus; species Mus caroli. The sequence continues at coordinate 78,890,546 of NW_028227270.1, read as the reverse complement.
CTCACACTGGGAAACTTGACTTGAGGAAAAGCAGCAGCTATCAGGAATACTTAAAAGTATACTTAGGATTTAGGGCAACTTTTAAAAACAACCAATTTCCTGGATAAATATAAATGATCAAAAGTGTATGTGTGTGCTTTTTTAATTAAGAAGGCTGAAAATTCCAGTAACTGGAAGAATTTCAAGTTGTTCTCAAGTTAGTACCACAAAGGAGGAGAGTAATAATAAGCAGGACAGCTTTACAGCCCTCAGAGTTCCGAGGAGCAGATAATTTCTTCTTGATACATTTTCCCATGAACCAGAACGAGACACCAAAAGTCAAAGCCATTTTCCTAAAATGAAATGTTTCTGTTCCAAACGATCGAATAAGTAATATACAACTTGGGGGCTGGGATTACACGGAATCATTCTTGAATGTAACATGCAGAAGGCTGGTTTTTAAAGTACAATAAAAATACAAACATAAATCAGCCAAAACAAATCTGACAGCTGGAGCTGTTCTGGATTCAAGAGCAACTTAATAAGAGAAGTAAGATCGCATACTAAATCAATGATATAACGAGGGAAAAGATCAGACAGCTCATAAAACCAGCTCAAGACCATTATGGTAATAACTCTTAGAAACCCAAGCTGCCGAGGACGCTTGCTCAGGCCGCTAATGAGCATCTACGGGCTGAAGAAGCAGAGACTCCCTCTGACTCCAGCCAGAAACCGGATTAAGACTAAGTGTTACCACTCTATGTGTAAGTGTGTCCTTAACATCATTGTTTGCTTAGAACTGACCAGAATTCCCTTGCAGCTTTGCTCCGATGGCAATTGTGGAAGATTGAATAGACAAATGCCCTTTTTCAAACTTTCGGCAGCCTCAGGATTGTGCTTGGGCAAAGATCATGTGATCATACTGATAACCATCACAGTTAAATCAAAAATGATTTACAGTTGTTGACATATAAGGCCTATGAAATTTTCATTCTGTGTGTCTGTGTGCTTGCATGTGTGTGGGTTCGTGTGTTGACAGATATGTGTCCATTTGTGTGTGTGTGTGTGTGTGTGTAGGTGTGTGTAGTTTGTGCAGGTTTAAGGCCAATCTTGGATGTATTCCTTGGTGTTTGAGGCAGTCTCTCGGTAACCTGGAACTCATCAATCTAGCCAGGAATTCCCAAGGATGCTTTTGTCTTTGTTTCCCCAGTGCGGATGCAACAAACATGTACCACCATGCCCAGATTTTTGATGTGGGTTCTGGGGGTCCAACTTGGGTTCTTACGCTTGCACAGCAACTGAGCTATCTCCCTACAAAAAAAAAAATTTTTTTTTGTAGGTAAAAATGACCTAATACTAGGAATTACTTATGGCTTAATCTAACACAACTATTGGGAGTATTTGCTATTAAATATTGATTAAAAACTTCTTTGAAGACAATATATCTGTAAAGGTCATCAGGAATGTGTCATAGAAAATGAAGTTGCCGCAGGTATACAGTAAAGATAGGTCTGCCCTCACATTTGCTTTCTCTAATTCAGATGTTTAGACAACAGCATTGCAATTCTCTTAAAATGTTTTCAGTAAATTATAATGCAGCTTGAAAACTGAAATTAGTCTTCCCCCTTGTTTGTACTTATTGTTGCAATGAATCCTCATTAACCATAAACAGAACCAAGCTTGGGGTCTTATTCTAGAGCATGGTGCTTGGTGCCTCCAATTCTGACCAGAGAACGTGTGTGTGCGTTTCTAAGAGGTCAAGAAAATGGATACAAAAACCACGAACTTTCTCTTTGTGAGCTCCAGCGTGGTCTAAGAGACTGGCTGCATTTTGGCTGAGGCCATGACATGGGAATACATTTTGAAATAGCTAATCTCTATGACAATGCCACCAAATGATAAGTTCATATAAGGATAAAACTACTATTCTTGGGTCCTGAAGGGGAATTCATCATATCTGGTGGAGATGTATGAGAAGCCTCAGAGAAATAACACCACCAAGGGTTTCATGAAAGCTAAGGTAGAAAATCACTTATGACAACAGTCTCAATCATTTAACGTGTCTTGTCAGAAGAAATGGTAAAAACAAATTAAGAGAAAGATAAGAAACTCAAATCCTATTCAATGTTACTGATATAACATCTGGACTTAAAATCACCAGGCCTACCAAGATGTTGAAAGATGAGAGCCGCCATCCTTTGTGTCTCTTCAAAGGGACATCCTTTACAATAAACCTGTTGGAATGGTTGCTAATAACAAGGGAAACTTTTGTTTTTTCTTTTTTTTCCTTTCCTTTTCCTTCCTTCCTTTCCCTTCCTCTCTTTGATTGCAAATGGCTGCTCTTTTTTTTTTAATTCTTCTCTTGAGTGTTACACCCCAACCCCAGTTTCCCTTACTTCCTCTCCTTCCCCCCAGATCTACTCCTCCTCCATTTTCCTTCAGAAAATGGCAGGCCTCCCAGGGATATAAACTAAACATGGCATATCAAGTTGCAATAAGACTATTGCACCTCCTTTCATATTAAGGCTGGCTCAAGTAATGTAGTAGGAAAAAAGGTACCCAAAACAAGCAAAAGAGTCAGAGGTAGTCCCTGCTTCCCCTGTTAGGAGTCCCATAAGAAGACCAAAACCACAGTCATAACACAAATGCAGAGGGCCTAGGTCAGAGCCAGACAGGCTCCCCGATTGTCACTTCAGTCTCTGTGAACTGCTATGAGCCTGGGTTAGTGGATTCTGTGGGTTTTCTTGTGGTGTCATTGTTCTCTATAGCTCCTAAAATCCTTCCCAGAAAAAAGTTTTCAACACTCAAATACTGAAGGCTATTCAGACTTGTAAAACCTATGAATCCTGAGAACAAACATTGCACTCTGTGTACGTATTACGAAAAGATATGTGCCTGAATTCAACTGTGCTGTAGGTAGAACCCAGTGGCAGAGCAGATGCATAGCATTTGCAGGGCCTTTCAAACTCCAGCATCCCCGAAACATCACTAGCATCATGAAAGGTATCTCAGTGCTATAGTTTAAGGTGGGAATGTCTTCCAAAGGTCCAGGTGTTGAAGAACTGGTTCCCAGCCTAGGTCTGGATTGAGAGGCCGTTAAAAACGCGTAAGAAGTAGGCTTTTGAAGAGATTAAGATCTAGTTTCTTCTTCTTCATTTCTTGGAGAGTGGGAGATGAGCATTTTCCTGCACCATGCACTCCCACCATGCTATCCTGCCTCGCTACAGGCCCCAAGCAACAGAGCCACTGACTATGGACTAAGTGAGCCCTTCAAAACTTTGTCAAAGCAAACCTTTCTTGTTTTCAAAGCACTAACCCTTTGGGTTATATCCCATCCATGGGAAGCTGAGCAGCATACTTGTGCATGTGTGTTCTGTAGCTTCTGTATTTGTCATGGGGACAAGTCCAACTGCCCCCCCCCAAACCCCCAGAAATCCTTGTAAGTTTGACAGCCTGTTCGATTTGTGCTAAATTAGGTGAGTTTTGCCTGTGTAGTGGGGGATTTGGAGGTGTATGTTGGAATCATATACTGTAACAAGAAAGATACAAAATTCCTCTAGTGTTATTGGCTGGGTTTAACAAAGGCAGGAAGCAGTTGCATATAAACAGAATGATGAAGAAAATAACCCCTCAGTAGCACACAGAGCTAACCTCACTGGGTAACAGCTCACCAACTGTTTTGTTTTGTTTTTGAAGAGATACTAGTTTATAACTTGCCCCAGAATGAATAAGATGGCCGAGTCGAGTCTAGGGGGTGTGAGTATTTCTCACATGATTCCTGGAGAGAAGGCAAATCTATCTCTGATCCAGGAGACAAGAAAGAATACAGTGCATTTACTCTCCAGCCATTGAAAATTGAGATGAAGACAGAAAAATCAGAGACAGTTCTGTTATCCTCTAGATCCAAATATGGAATATGTGGGGTGTTTTTTAATTGAGTAACTTTTTATGAATGGGGAATACATAATAAGTCAAAGGACAAGTGATAGAAAAATGGTCAGTGTACTGCTGAATGCCTTCTGTGAGTGTCTTGTTCCAGCGTTGCACACACCTTCTGTGAGTGCCTTGTTCCAGCGCTGCACACACCTTCTGTGAGTGTCTCAGGGAAATAACATCATCACTGACCACATCTTCAAGCTGAGCGTAGATGATAGCCTCTTCCCTTTCTTTATTTCTAGGAAGGGATGCTTGCTGTGGGCATCTCTATCTGCATGCTCTACCTTGGTAGTACTAGCCCAAACGTCTCTCTCACTTCCTCTAACCTTCATGAAATGGAACTCTCATTTAATATTGCCAACGTGTAGTGACTTAGCTAGTGATGGAACACTTAGAGGGATTTCTGGTTCTCAACTATAATATCAATTTTTAAAAATTAGATTGCTGGGATTTTTATTGGTTAAATCCTACAGTAGCTTTGTGACTTAAAATGGCGGTATCCTTCCTGTCTACCCACCACTGATTGAAAGCATCCTAGGTTGAAAAGGCAGTTAACTCATCCTACCTCAGCCACACAGCAAGCTGTACACTGTTTTTCCTCGTGACCATTGGGATCACTTGGAGCAATTAGGCTTGGACCACATGTGTAAGTCCGAGGAATGACAGAACTTTTGGCTTCTACTTGATCTGTGTGGATTTTCTGTCACTGAAAAGTCAAAACTACAGTAATTTGACCTGTTGTTAGTTGAGGAATACTTACAAGGTAACCACGATTAGGAGTTGCAGTTGTTTGTATTTCTGCTGTTCATTCTGTGCTGAGGTGTAGTTAGTATTTCTGTACTTAGTAGGGGTCTAAAAATACAAACCAAATGCTTTCTCTGCATTAAATGTTGAAATAGCATTCCTAAAAGATAAAGGATAAAACATTATGACAGATAACATGAATGTGACATTAGGAAACTCATCAGCTGAAAATGTCACATGGTAAGTTTAGTTCAAAGTGGAGCATTTGAGTGACAGTACCTGGAAAGGTGAAGGAAGCTATTCCAAGAAGCCATGCGTCAGTAAATGAAATTTCCAGTGCTAACAATGGCGACTTCCATGTGTTGTTGAGCAAGGAGGCCCCAGGGACCTCACAACAATAAAGGATACTGCACTGTTATTAATTGCCCACCAGAACGAGGACATAAAACCCTGTTGCTGAAGATGTCACCTGCTCTAGTCACAAGAAATAGAGAAATCAAGCTGGAATTGCATATGAAGCTTATATCACTCCCTGATGGGTAGTCAGTGCTAAGGAGGCCATGGAGAAACAGTCAACAGTCTTACTCAGCTCTGGACCCTGTGTGCAACACTACCCACTGTTCAGGCAAGATGACCAATCTATGAAATAGGGGTAAGTCTGTTCTGTTATTGGGGTCTCCAATACATGACTTCTGTTTGTTACTGGTCTCCTTTAAAAAAAAAATCTAATCTTCCTTTTGTATAACAAATTTCATGCCTTCTGATTGAAACTGAGGCCTGATCCCCACAAGAGGGAATTTACATCTGGTACTATATATCCAATTAAAAGCCCATGACTAGAGAGGTCACAGGCCCCTAGAGATGCTAAATGACTAGCTCATCAAATTATCTGCTAAATAATTATGTTTATACCCATTGATTAGTGTTGTCAGCTTTAAGGATTTTTCTCAGGGGTCCATCGTAACCACAGAGACTCTTAACTGGTCAAAGTGATGAGAGTTAGTAAGTTTAGAATACTCAGTCACACAGGGACATTCCTATTACCCCCTCCAAGGCTCAGGGGACATGGTGGGAGAAGAGGGAAAGACAATGTAAGCAGCAGAGGAAGGAACTGAGGATTGGGAAACATTGTCATCCAGATATGACAGGGCCTTGGTGTGCTTAAATTCAGAGTAGCTATGATTTCCTGCACGATACCTGCAGAAGATAGGGTTAGCCATCATCTCATAGTGGAGAGGGGAAGGGGCTCACAAGATCCCATCCTTCCCTGAGTGGACACACACCCACATCAAAAAAAAAACAAAATAAAATAAAAACCAATAGTTGTTGGTTGACTTAGCTTCTGTAAGTAACAGTAATGAAATTTATTATATCATCCACAGACAAACAGATAACAAACAAATCATTAGCAAGACAAGTTAGAACGACAAACATATGAATGTTTCTCAATATTTGTAGCTTACTAAACTCCTAGTTACAATTCCAATGTACTTTATTTTGAAGTTCACTGAAAGTTTTCCAAGGATAAGCCAGAGCAGTGAACACAAATGTATCAAAAAGCTGTTGGTGAGTTTGTTTGTTTGTTTGTTTAATGTGATGGCAAGAGAATGATCTTTTCCAGGCATTATATATATTATAATAACATTCAATAAAAAAGTGATTTATAATAGATCTGAAACAAGATTGAAAGTAAAAATTAGATCCTAATCTCATAAAGAGGCATGAAATTTCTTATACATAAGGAAAATTAGTTTTTAAGGGAGACCAGTAACATACAGAAGTCAATGAATTAATATCTAAGATAAGCATATAAAACATATGGTACTAAGACATACTTTAATTTTTAAAATAAAATATTCTTTAGAAATAAAGAAAATATTAATGAATGCCTAACTCACTTGGAGATTTCTGTTTAAAATGTTTGATATATCTGGCTACATTTTTTTTTTGACATTAGAAACAAAATACCAAGCAAACAGCCACCTGGGTGAAATGAAATATGTATATTAATAATATATAAATACATACCATATAAATTAATCAGTAAACCTGCACTATCTGAAGGTAAGTGAAGGACAGAAACAGAACGGTAAGAAAAGAAACATGCTATCAGAATATTGTGATAGATTTGTGAAAGCAATGGCTCTTCAAGATAATGCAAACACTGAAAGGTTACTAAAAGCCTCTGCATTTTGAGACAGTGCTAAGTTTTAGATTCAGAGGCAAAGTGTTCACGATTGAGAGCTCGTGATGCAATCCACAGACTTGACACATCGCCCTGCTGTTTCCCACATGAATCTTCAGATCTCTGAGTAATCCGCTTCTACTGCTTTTGCTATTTAATGAGTTTATACATCCAGCACAGCTGTCTACACCAACAGAGGAGGTGTCTGTTCATTCCACACCCTCCTTCCCATACTACTCAGGCCGTTGTATGACTTTTAAATCATTACATTATTATGACCGTGTAAATATTTTCCCCTGCATGGCCCAGTAATGTTTTATGACCGTGTGTCTTTTATGGCATTTTTGTCCTCTGTCTCTCTGCACTCCTTAGTTGCTTTTATATGTTTATAGCAGTCATTGCTTTTATGATATTTAAAAAAGGACCCTTTATTGTGGTGGGTATACTAGAAACTCCGTCTTGGACTTAGATCACTGTCCCATGATCCAAGATCTTTCTGCTGGTCACACTGTTCATATTTGTTAAAATGATTCTGCGGGTGTGGCGAGTCACTCACCCTTCAAAACCTGCAGGTGGAATGTGAATTGTTGCAGCCACTCCACAGAGCAGGTTGTCATCACATTGCCAAGCCTGTGTGCTCTCAAGGACTTTGACCTCATGTTTTTCCTGTAGATTGTATTCTAAGAATAATCAGGGATATTTTTTAGATTGATGTTCGAGTATAATCACTATTGGTATGGTGTAGAAAACAAAAACCCAGTCGACTGTGTGCTTAGTTGTTAGCCATTCATTATCCCTAGAAATTGGAGGTTCCCTGACCTACAGTAGCTCCATTTGTTGACTTCTAACTTCAGCACAGTATAAAAGCCATATCCATTCAGTAGAAAGAAAAAAAATACCTTGAAATTTTATTGAATCTTTTCCTGGGCCAATGATGTGGGATGTGAGCCTCTTCCAAGATGCTGGACAGTATCATCACCAAACCACAGCTCTCAGGGAATCATAGAGCATATGAGCCATCACTGTAGTCTATTGGACACTGCATTCAGTCAATTATGTGAGACAGTTAACACCATATCATAAAACGGGCTTCCTGTTTAGTGGTTTTTGCCACCGGCTAATATAAATGTTCTGAGCACACTGAAATTCAGCTAATCCGGCTACAGGTTAGTTAGAGTAAATACACTTTTGACACAGCACCTTCTATTTATGGTGAACTTCAGAGTGCATCTACATTATACATAGTCGATGATTAACTATGGATTCATGGAGGAGTCATTGGCCCAATGCCCTTGGAAGCCTGCCTCTGGGAAACAACACAGAAGTAGAAACAGTAACCTTTTAACCAGTGAAGACTGAAATATAATGAAAGAAGTTCAAGGGTCTTAGGCATCAGAAGCATGATACTCACCTAGAGATGAAATGGATACAGCAAACAGCCTGCTTTCAAAGTGATGTGCAAACTGAAAGACCAAGGTTAAACGTTTTACATGTCTACCCTGCCCTCTCTTGCTACTGTAGACCACACTCAGGTCCCAGATGGGCCCTGGGGAACACCAATGGAAAAAAATGGGTGTCAGAAGCTAGGCAAAGCTTGTGACATTGAGAAGTACAGGAAGAGAAGCTAAAAGTTCACATGGGGGCCACAGGATGCTTGGCCCTGGTTGTTAGGGCCAAAAGTAAAGGGGCGTGTAGAGAACAAATAGACCCACCTTGAGAATTGCAAAGATGTTATGTCATCAGGGGAAATCCAGGTTTCATCTGGGATGAGGCAGAGGAGAGGTGTATTGCAAAGACAAGATTCCTCCTGGCTGATGCTTCTTACAGCAAAACAGGGCTCCAGAGGCTGTGGGGGATGGCTAGGGTCAAAGGAGGGTCAAGAGAGGAGGATGTGCCACAAAATGGTCTGGTTGCTCTTATTGAAATGCATAGTGATCTCGACCAGAACAAAGCCCTTGGAAATCAGGAATAAGAAATTCTGGAATATAGGGGTAGATAGGAAGGAAAAGAGCAGAGCCAATGGGGTGACAATGACCCTCCCCTGTTTCAACTGTAACTTTCGGAATGAATGGACAATGCTGCCTCAACCTATTGTTTCAACACTCTTGGGTCCACCTACTTGCCTTAGGCCCATCAAGATTTTTGTGGCTGATCTCATGCACATGTAATGTTGGGGAAAACCTCTATGGTTAGATGAATGGTTTGTAAGAGAATGTAGTGAGGACAGACAGATGGATCTAGGATCACTTATTGATTATAGTTAAAGAAAAAAAAACAGGGATGAACAAAGTATGAGTGTGCTATTGAAGGACCAAACATCTGATCTTAGCTGGAGACATCTGGAGCAGGCTTTGTGTCCGGAAAGAAAAGGGTGTTTCTGTGCTTCTGTTGGAGCACATTGGGGACTGGGTGGAGCCCTGGCTGAGTGTGGACTTGGTGCTAAGTCTTGGGGTGAGACAGAGATCTTCAGAAATACGTGCGCATTTGGCTGAAAAGAAGGGGAGAGTCAGTAAAGACCCACAGAGGAAATGGAAAGGATGCCTGGGTCAGCAGCAGATGCACAAAAGGTTCAGTGCATTACCCAAGGGTCTTCTCTTCTCTCGCCTTGGTTCTCTTAGGACTTCACATGTTCATTTCTAACCTAGGGTATACTTCAACATGGGTGAAGCTGTGGGAGCTAAAGATGCTTGTGTGCGCCTTTTTATTCCCGGGTCGTTATGAGAAATGAATTACACAGCCATAAAAAAAATATTGTCAGTTGAACCTACACCTTACATTGATTTCATTTTAAAAAAATATTGGTTTGGCTCAGATTTGTTCTCTGTAGATAACAGAGAATGCCCAGTGTACTGTGATGTAGATGGTTCAGAGACATTCACTCTTGAAATGGCTCATGACCTCATTCCAGGTTTTTTTTTTTAAGATTTATTTATTTATTATATGTAAGTACACTGTAGCTGTCTTCAGACACTCCAGAAGAGGGCATCAGATCTTGTTACAGATGGTTGTGAGCCACCATGTGGTTGCTGGGATTTGAACTCCGGACCTTCGAAAGAGCAGTCGGGTGCTCTTACCCACTGAGCCATCTCACCAGCCCTCATTCCAGGTTTTTAACCTATTTATTCCTACATGGTAGTTTCTGAATTTCACCTACTAATCTCACTGCTTTGGGTAAGTCTAGGGAATGTGATTTAGCCAGTCTTAAAAAAAAATAATTATCTCAAACATGTTCGGACATAGACCTAACAAAACCTGAGGAAGTGACATCTTGATGAATTAGCACTCAAAGTAATCTAGTCTAAAAGATGCATGGATGGAAGTTATTAGTGGAGAATAAAATCCCACCTAAGACCTGGTGGTTGCCAGTGCCTTCATCTGCGGGTGCTGAACATTCACAAAACAGCCTTGTTTTTCGCCCCTTGATATTGTCCAGCCCACTATGCTCTGTCTACAGGGAGACTTCGATCTTCTTGATGCTGGACTTCCATCGCCCGTTCTCACAGAAAAGTCTGTCCCCACATAAATCACCTTGATTGTGATTGATACTCAGCCTGAAGTTAGACAAACACTGCAGGACCTTGGAAGGCAGGGTTAAGTAGATTATCCTGGACATCTTTCATGATCCTTATATTTTCAGACGCCTCTCATTTCCTTGCTGTGTGCTTTCCTTTTCACATTGGCTTCTTCATTTTAGAATAATTATTTTCCTTATCCTTTCTAGCTTTCAGCTAATAAAAGTTCTCAAAGGTTGTCTTCATGGGCTGACCTCTGCAGTGGAGAGGATAGCTCCATCACCTTGATTTCCTTGCAGAATAGAAAGCAGAGAGCAGAGCCAGGTCCAAAGCTTTGGACTTAAGCTCCTGAGTTTCTTTCCTTCTAAAAATTGGTTCCACAAAAAAACCAAATGTTATTCTACTCACAGAAATTGGATAATGATTTGACTTGTTAGATTCAAGGAGTTCTAATGACTTCAGAAGGAGCTAAAGTATTAGCCTTTTCTACCCCCTAGTGGGATACATTTGAGGTAAAATTTTAAGGAGGTGACCAAGTCAAAACAGGGTCACCAGGATGGGTCCTAACCTAGTGACTAGGTTATAAGAAGGGATAGGACCTGAGATGATGCCTTAGTCAATGGTAGAAGAATGAGATCCTGAGTTCAGATCCCAGCACCACATAAAAAAGAGGCATGGAAGCACGTGTCTGTGAGCAAAGCACTGTGGGTGATGCAGGCAGATTGTGGGGATCATTGAGCAGCCCGCCTAGCTGAATGGATGAGCTCCACAATTACTGAGAGAGCCTGTCTCAAAAAATAAGGTGACAGATGACCAAGGAAGACACTGGAAGACAAACCTCCAGCCTCCATATGCACATGCAGCTGTGTGCACACATGTACACACACGAACAGCTGCACATGCCACACATTCACATGTATATATAGAAAAAGCAGATGGGGCACGAACATGCACAGAAAGACGCCCATCAGAGGTCAGGAGGAAGCGGTGGCCATCTATAAGCCAAGGAAAGAGACTTTCAGAAAACAAAGAACCCCACTGGCATCATACTCGTGGGCTTCCTTAAGGACACTTGTGATGCGCAGGTCACTCAATCTGGGATACTTTGTCATGCCAACCCTAACAAACAACTTTGTTAGTGATTTCACTCACTTTACTATCCTTTCCAGCGACAACAGTGTTTAGTTGTTTTGTTGTCTATTCCCATGGTAATAACTCAGAATTTTTTAAAGCCCTCACTGACTAAGCTAGACGGAGAAGAGGACAAAGAGTAGAGAAATGGCGGATGTAAGCAGAAGGGAACAGAAACCAAAGAGTCCTTGAAAACCCCAGTTGGGGTGGTGCAAAGTTATCATGAAACAAGATTAAGGGAGTCCACCCCTTGTTTTCCATTGAGTCACAGACTGGTCACTGCTTTAACAGAACTTTTCCCCAGAGAATCCACTAGTGTTGGAAGAGGAGGCGAAACCTTGGTCATTCATTGTTCCATCTATAGGCTAAGGGGCGAGGCCCACGGGATGAGGAAGAGAAGCTGGAGAAGCTGGAATCTGGGTGTTGGTTATGGAAATGGGAGGAACATGGGAAGAGCTTAGGAAAGAGACAATCATTTGCCGCCTCTTGCATCCTCAAGGTGCAGAAATGAGCTGAGAACAAACGTGAAGAAAGAAGAAGATTGGAAAGTGTTGACTCATTCTCCTGTAGAATATTCATCAAAGAGATCTTTGAAAATAAGTAGAGAGGATATCTCAGACCATTTAAATGGAATACCAGGGGAAGCCAGAGGAAATTGAGGGGATGGAGAAGGACAAGTGTAAAGGGAAGCAGAGGAAAAGCAGGGAGCTGGGGGTTAGTATAGCTGTAGCAAATGCCCTCCAATTGTCCTCATGAGCAAATAGATATCTAGAGAACATGCAGCCCAGCCTGGTAAGGTTCTACCAGTCCAATAAGGGATGGGGATAAGAAATGCAAAGACTATCTGGTGTTCTAAGCAGTAAGATATGACACGCTGCACTCATGGTCTGGACTCATACTCAAGAGAGGTAGAAAGCAGAGCTAGGCTGATGATATAGTGGGTGGAAATATGTTTCAAATACTGGAAATACATGATATGGGACAGCATTGCTCATTCCTGAACTACAGGTAGTTTTTGTTTGTTTGTTTGTTTTCTGAGATAGGGTTTCTCTGTGTAGCCCTGGCTGTCCTGGAGCTCACTCTGTAGACCAGGTTGGCCTCGAACTCAGAAATTCGCCTGCCTCTGCCTCCCAAGTGCTAGGATTAAACATGTGCGCCACCATGCCCAGCTTACAGGTAGGTCTTTATGTAGGGCACAGAACGATATTTCTGAAACAGTATTTTCTCAGCAATGGTGAGGAAGACACAGTCTCTCTCTTTCTCAAAATTTAAAACAAACAATACAATAGAAGGCTAGAGAGATGGCTTAGCAGTTAAGGGCACTTGCTGCTCTTGTAGAGAACTTCCATTCCGTTCCCAGAACTCACGGACTGGCTTACAAGGACTGGCTTACAATGTTCTACAACTCCAGTTCCAGGAAATCCAGCACCTTCTTCCAGTCTCTGTGGGAACTCGGTACTCTTGCGTTGCATACTCATGCATGCTAACAAGCATTTCTACACATAAGAAGTCTGTTTTACAACAGTATAAATCTACAGGTTCGTGTTAGGAAACGTTGAGGAGATTTGCACATTTTCAAGAACTATAGCAGTACAGGTAATTTAAGTTACCAAATGAGAAGTGTAATCTTTTCTTTAAAGGATGTGTTTCTATACTGACAGGAGATATAACTGTGGTTGCAGGCAAGAGCTTTTTATTTTATTATTTACCAGCATATTCTCTCATGCTAAAAATAGCCCTGGGCTGTGCACATTTTGAAGGCCAAGCTAATATTCAATTTATCCAATCAGGGCTGCACTATAGTGGCTTCCTGTGGCTCAAGGGATAGATGCACCTGTGTTATCATGATTTGTAGCACAAAACGCTCTTCCTATCAGATCTACCTGGAAAACTGAGACGATGGAGAAAGTCTTTGGGGGTGAAAAAATGAAACAAAAATAACCACTGAGTTTAAGAAGTATGAAGTATGACCATACAACCAATGAGCTACCTCTGTCTTCTACCCATCTACCTACCATGAATGTGCCTGGTCCCCACAGATACCAGAAGGGAGCTCTAGGGTCCCTAGAACTGAAATTATAGAAAGTTGTGAACCACTATGTGGGGCACTGGGAACTGAGCTTATGTCTTCTGCAAGAATAGCAAGTGTTCTTTACTGCTGAGACATCTCATTGTGACTAACAGGATCTGTCTGGTATATTAGAAGTGTGCACAGTGCATGCCCTAAGTCTTACTGGGATAACTAAAGTTGGACTTTGAGACACAATCTTTAATGGGCTTCATGCAGATTCAAACATAGATAATTAATAACACTTGAAGGCTTGTGGGGTGATGAGCAACTTCAAACTTTAAGTTAAATGCTCTGGCTGATTGGGAGACACTGCACTGGAGGAGGCAGGCTGTATGAGTAGGTTCATGTCAGCGAAGAGTCCCATGGTGTGTCAAAACACATCAGGCATTGTCTTAGGGCTACTATTGCTCTGAGGAAGCCTCATGACGAAAAGCAGCTTGGGGAGGAAAGGGTTTATTTTGCTCACAGCTCCGTATATCATCATCAATCAAAAGCAGTGAGGCAGGAGCTCAAACGGCACAAGAACCTGGAGCCAGGAGCTGGCGCAGAGGCCATGGACGGGGTGCTGCTGATTGGCTTGGTTCTCATCTCTGACTAAGCCTGCTTTCTTATAGAATCAGGACTGCCACTCTAGGGACGAGCCCATGCACATTGGCCTGGGCCGTCCCCCTCAATCACTGAATAAGAAAACACCTATAACCTAGACTTATGAGGGCATTTTTACAGTTGCCCTTCCCTCATATCAGATGACTCTAGCCTGTATCAGGTTAAAATAACAATAGTCAGCCCAAGTACATTTAACCTAAGAGTAGAAAGCTCCATTCCTTGATGGAAAAGTGACCATTTACTCTGCAAATACTTAGGTTATGGTGGCCTGAGTTCCTTTAGTTCCTTCCCCAACAAGAATGCAAGCCTGTCTTTTACTGTTTGCAACTACGCTGTATTTAGAGCACTGCATTGTCCTTAAAGGCTGCCCATTCCCAAATAGACTGAAATCATGTGCACTCCTGTCCTGGGGCAGCTGCCTTAACATCTTTCTTATTGGGCTTCATCCTACCTGCTCCTGTAGATATTGAAACTCAGAGGTGATACCTTTCTAAGACAAAATTAGCTAACATTCATCTGCCTTGGGTTCTGCTCTTCTGAGGGAGGGCTGGGCTCTGGCTTTTGGCAAACTTGCTGAATTCTTCTCTCTGTGGGCATCAAATCCAAAGACCCACAGCATAAACTCCCGGGATCTCACCATTTGGGGATTTACTAAGACATCACGCTCTTCCAAGTCTTCTGCCCCACATCTCCTTCTGTGGTACCCAGGGGTTTTCCCAAAGGACTCTTGCTCAAGATGGCCAGCTCATAGGGTGGATTGTCACCTGCAGGCCCACTGCCTCTCTTCTATGCATGCTTCCTCCTGTCACACGGGCGGACAGAAAGCACAGTGCTGGTGAGTCACTTTTGGCTGCGAAGCCTCTTCTCACCCAGGAGGCAGGACAGGGATGAGATACAGTCTTGGCACAAGTTCTTGAAGGGAGAGGCTTGGCCTGGTTATGTGTATTTTTTGTTGTTACAAATTCAAGATTAAAGCAGACATGTTTTGCTTGATGTAGATCTGCAGAACTATTTTGCTCTTTTCCTACTGTGATCAAAATTGTGTTTCCCGTAAACTTTGGACCTGACCGTTTAGCACCACTCAGGGCTTGACTATTTTTATGCATTTATATACATACCATATTTTGTAAATGCTTAATGTCTCACTTTATTCAGAGGAAAACACTCTCCGGTAAGCTAAAGGAATGTTATTTTTGGAAGAGTAATTGTGACTATTTAATGGTTGGACAAAGGTCTTGACTCTGAGTCAGCCTTCTTCATTAGATAGCTAGACTGCAGCAGCAAGGATTTTTTTTTTTTTCAGAACAAGGCTGACTAGAGTGTATGCATTTAAGAGTGTGTGCTTGTGTGTGTAAACGCCCAAGTGGAAATCAATGCAAAACTTCAACATATAAGTAGTTAGGTCATTCACATGAAGATGCTGCTCACTTCTTGGTCTTTTCAAGGCAGGAAAAATTCATGTTTTAACAGGGGCCCATGTGGCTGCTAGTACAGGCATTGAGCTGAGAGTCTTATGCATGCTATGTATGCAGTTTGAATTTTGAAAGGTTTCCCTGTGGGTGTCCCAAAAGCAAGTTGCTCTGCAGAAGTTGGGAGAACAGAGAGGAATAATCTACATTCCTTTGCACAGAGGAATTTACAGTCTAGAAGGTGAGGCGGTGAACAACGGGTGACCATAATCAGGTCTAATGAGTGTTGTGCAAGAAGTCTGTGCAGAGTTATTATGCAGGAGGATGTAGGAGGGGGCGCCTACGCATTGTCTTAGTCAAAGATGACAAGGGTTAGTAGAGGCAGCTGGACCAGGCCTGTTCACATAGACGGAGGGGTTTAGGAAGACTTCCTCAAAGAGGTCAAACCCATCTTCCATCTTCAAACATCATTGTAAAAGGGTAGGATCAACATCACTTTAGATAGAGACAAAAAAAAAAAAACCAAAACAAAACAAAAAACAAAACAAGTGGGGGCTCCCCCAGGCAAGAGCGAGCTGGACAAGTTCACAGACTCTGTTGACATACTTGGAGCTGAGGGGCAGGGCTGCCGTAGAGCATTGCTTTGGATGGCTGTAAAATAATAAACAAACAAACAAACAAACAAACTGAGTGAAGAATTTAAAAGGGGGAAGAAATGGAATTCGTTTCCTATTTTATAATTCTAGGTGTGCCAGTACTATTAAAGCATATGGATACTTTGGCTTGCTTTGGTGGGTGGGGGATTCCTATGAAAATGAAAAGTGATTAATATGGCGTTTCAGATGACTGGACATTGGCACAATCTCTTCATTATTCCAATTGATTACTGACTTAAGAATCACAGTATTCCCCGTTGAAATGTCTAATTAATTACAGAGTTGGCAGACCTACTTGTTGATCAATAGACTGCGGAGAAAGGCATGCTGAAGGCAGGAAACCAGATTCCCCCCCCATCCCCATGTATAATCCCATACAAACAGTGCAAACATACTCAGAGAACTCCATTGACAGGACAGGGCTGGGGAGCATTAGTGAAGAAGCTCAGAGGGGAAACAGGTGTCAAAGGTGGCTTGCAGATTTCTGGTTTGGACAATTAGAAAAGTGTTCAAACAGCAGCTAACAGGAAATGAAAAGGAACCATATGCCAAGCTTAGGCCACAGGCTTTAGGGATGTAAGTGCACCAGGGTAGTGGTGGCTTATGACTGTAAGATTTGCTAAAGGAGGGATGTGAGCGCATTCAGTCCTTACAGCCCTGTAGTAGTGTAAGAATTTCCCTTTTTATTTCTGCAGTCAGGAACAGAAATAAAAGATAAACAGCTCCCCCAATGTACATACTTAATTAGAAACGGACCTGAGCACTGTGCCTTTAGGTTTTAAAGGGTCTTAGAGCCTATAGAAAGAGAAGTAGATAGAATTTCCCAAGGCACATCTCTTCGGGAGGAAAGGATGTTGACAAGGACACACTGGGGGAATCCCAGAACTTGTAATGAGCCTGTCTGGGAGAGAGACTGAGGTTGGCGCTGCTGGAAGGGTGGTACCCACAGAAGAGAAGAACAAAAGGTGCCAAGGCCTCCGGTCAGGACTGCACCTGCCCTTTGCAATAGGAGGAAGCAGAGCGAGCCTGGATGCTCCAGCGCCTCTGAGGCTGTAGTCTTCCCACAGCCCGCTGTGGCAGCCCTAAGAAGACAAACCCAAGAGTCTTCCTTTTAACCTTTTGTTTCTTGATAACTCAAAGGTGAGGATAAGGGTCTGAGACTCTGTTGAGCTCTGATATCACCGCTGATCATGAGTCTGGTTGCCTGCTTCCGTGAAATCTCTTACTGGAGTATTTACAGATTTAGAAAACTGTGTGGTTTAAATAGTAGATCCTCTCTCTTTTC
Source organism: Mus caroli (assembly GCF_978045245.1). Classification (NCBI taxonomy): domain Eukaryota; kingdom Metazoa; phylum Chordata; class Mammalia; order Rodentia; family Muridae; genus Mus; species Mus caroli. Next base: position 78,873,032 of record NW_028227270.1, on the reverse strand, counting down.
ACTAAGAACTCCCTTTACAAGGGATCTAGGAGAAGCCGAAGATCTGATTGAGTTCTGAAATAGTCCATGTTCCGGCGAACCTGGGAACTGATGGTTCACGGGACTTGTGAGCAAGCTTTATTCTTTATAGTGATAGCTAAAAGAGCCTTAGTGAGCATTCTCCTAGGTTACAACCCAGCAAATCACACCAACTCTCACACATCTCTGCTTCTCTCTGGCTAGTTCATAACTGGCTATTTCCTTTCAGATTTCCTAGCAGGAGAAGATGCAGTAATGGAGCTTGTCCTTATTAACAGTACAGGAAGAGCCCAAGGGGGCTTCTTGGGGCTCTGTAACCACTGATGGCTGACCAGAGTCCCCTCTTAAGCTAGGTCCTATGCACACACACCCTTCTGATCCCACATGCACTGTACATTTCCCTGCCCTTCCCAGAAGAATGAACTGTAGTAAAATTTGTATTCAAAATGTTCCCGCCAAAGCCCGTCAGAGTCCCTTATAAAATGTATTGCTCAGATCGTATTTTCAAAAGCCACTACCATTCCACCTGAATTTTTATGTTTTTATTTTCTTTCTTCCCCTGGCCCTGCTTGCTTGACTCCCTGTACAGTCATCAGGAGGCCATCATGGCTATAAAACCGACTCATATAGTCCTTAACCATTCTGGTCAGTTTTTATCTGGATGTTTTGTGTTTGGCTGTCTCTTCCTCTAATTGAAGATCTAAAGAGATTAAGAATCATGCTTGCTTTAAAATTGACCACTGCAAACCCTGCTTGTATTTCAAGTTCATTGTTTTGTTGTTGTTGTTGTTTTTGTGGGGTTTTTTTTTTTTTTTTTTTTGGTTTGTTTTGGTTTGTTTTTTTCACTCCCAACATACCGGGACCAGAGACAGAGAAGGGAGTTCTGTTATTACATGTGTGGCTTGGGAAAGAAGAAGAGGAGATGTGAACATGGGCCTGTTCTTGAGACTAACCAGAGAAGTGGCCACCTTTGGGATAGCATGAGGAAAGAAACCTGGGCCTGTAAGGACTTGATGAGCTCAGACTGAGAAGATGAGGAGGGGTCAAAGGTCAGGGTCAAGGTCCAGTAAGACAGACTTTGTTAAGTCAGGGTACTGTTTTTTCCAATCATTTCTCCATCTTTCTTTGTATTGTTTATGCTTTTTTGAAAAGCCATATCTATAGGGAAATGTCATTAGGAACATAGGAACACATTAGGAAAAAAAACTGTCTAGAGAAATTTAGAACCATCAAAACCTTCAATGATATGCATCCCAAATCTTTCAATAACATGCCTTATTCCCCACAGCCACAGGAAAAAACTCGACAAGGAAAGCAATAGACACCATGGATTCTTAAAAATGAGACCACCAAATGAGGCAGAGTTCTCCAGAAAGAGATATTTGAGGGAAGGCGCTCAAAAAGACCAACAAACTGAACACACAGCAACATAAAACCTGACGAGATCTAGGGACACACAAAGCCCTGGCTTCCGTCCCAGTACTGCATTATCTGGGTGTGGTGGTGCACACCTACAATCCCAGAACTTGGGTGGTTGACACAGGAGGATCAAAAGTTCACGGCCATCCTCAGCTACATTGTCAGTCTGAGGCCAGTCTCATATACAGGAGACCTTATTTTTCTTTTTAAAATAAGTTTAACCAGACAAGTCTAATGAAAAAATGAAAATCTCCCTATAATATATAAACCTGTGTAGCTGCATGGAAAACTCTTTCTAGTGCTGTTTGTTTAAAGAATGTCAATGTGTGGGGGTTAGTATATGAACACTGTAAGGAGTGTGGTGTAATCAAGTGCAGAGGTAAGGATAGCTTTAATCCATTTTTAAACAAGTCATTCTACAACAAAATAAGAGAAAGGAAAGCTAGTTGCTACAGAAAGCTTGCAAGAAAACAGAAGTGGGACAACAAAGTGCATTTTTTTTTAAAAAATTAAGTTTTTTTTGTTTGTTTTTTCGAGACAGGGCTTCTCTTTATAGCTCTGGCTGTCCTGGAGCTCACATTGTAGACCAGGCTGGCCTCGAACTCAGAAATCCGCCTGCCTCTGCCTCCCGAGTGCTGGGATTAAAAGTGTGCGCCACCACGCCCGGCTTAAAAATTAAGTTTTTAAGATTAAGCATGTATCTATGTATTTGTGTGTGAGGTGTGTGCATGCATTTGTGAATGATGCGGGAAGTGGTCAGAGCAATAGGATCAACCTTGGAGCTGGAGTTACCTCACATAGGCACCGGGAACTCAACTGAAGTCCTCTGCAAGAACAGAAAGTACTCTTAACTGCTGATCCATTCCTCCAGCCCCCTCATTAAAGCACTTTAATTTTCCGATGTGTATATTATTGGTTTGATATCTCTATAGGTTATCTTCCAATAGGAAAATCTAGACACTAATGTAGGTGGTGCATACCTACAATCCCAGAACTTGGGTGGTTGAAACAGGAAGATCAGAAGTTCATGGTCCTCCCTCAGTTATATTGTGAGTCTGAGGCCAGTCTGACATACACAAGATTTTGTTTCATTTTTTATTTTATTTTTTTTAAAGTAAGTACAACCAAACAATTCTAATGAAAAATGAAAACCTTTCTTATAATTGTTTCTAATGAGGAATCAATTACAGGCAACAGAATGGAGACGCATTTATTTCCCTCAGAGAGCTGCTTTGTTTTTAGAATTTATTAACTCCAGACAGGTGTGATACAGAAACTTAGATTTAATTAAATTAATCTCTTTCTTTTCGGGGCTGGGCATTATAAAATTCAGGGTCTCATACGTGCTAGGCAAATGTTATATCAGAGCCTCAATAACGTACCTCATAATGAGATTATGTTTGTTCAGCAAATGGCTAGATGTACAGTGGGCCGTGCCATCAAGGGTTGTCACAGTACACTCTGTGACATCTGAATCATGACAAAAGTCACAAAGAACGCGTGTCTCAGAATCTTGTTTTCTCCACAAGTTCTGCCCCACCTCTTTCATAGATTAAGTCCCACACACACTTAGCTTGAGTTTGGAAGTTTGGTAAGCCTAGCCTTGGGGCTGCTGCTTCCTGGTAGCCTAACATTTCCTTTCTCAGACACCAGTGTTTTGGTCTGTGACTTCAAATAGAGGGTCTCTGCTGGTCACGTTTGGGACTAAGTACATTTCCTTCATTCGGCTTCAGGAGTAAAGCCCAGACAAAGCTCTTCTTCTTCAGACCTTTCAGCTCTCCTACACAATACATTTGATCTTTCCCCGTTTTCTGTATCCTTGACTTTATAAGACCTTTATACGTCCCCAGCATAAATTGTTCGAGTTGGTACTGCACTCATTGGCCTATGTTAAACAGCCCCAACTAAATGGTTTCATGTTGGCATTTTATAGTAACTACCGAGGTGCTGGGGGAAGCATTCGGTCTGGAAACATGCGGGAGGGCCCTGAACTCCTACTATAACATGGGAGGTGGAGACAAGAGAATTAATTCTCTGAATCTTGTCGGTCAGCTGAGCTGCTATATGCCATGGTAAAGAAGAAACTGTCTCAAATAAAGTAAAAGGACATCAGAGGTTGTCTTCTGAACCAAACACACACACACACACACACACACACACACACACACACAAAGATTTTTTTAAAGATATGTAGCACACCATTTTGTACTGGGAACAAGGAAAGGGGGGAGGAGGAGGGCTGCTAAGGAGTGGACATTAGTTCCTGTTGTGTTGGATAATCTATATTTAGACAATGTATGTATTAAGAGTTTCACTTTCCTCAGAATCGAGTGTTATCATAATTTGACGTTCTGTCTAAATTATAGATGGCTTACTCTCTTGCTAAGTTCTATTTTTTGTTCTGACAGAATTGCCTATTTCCTCCACCCCCAGATTCTAAGTAACTGGGCAGCATCCCCTTTTATACAGAGACAGCTGCCCCTTCATTCATAGACCATTCTCTGAAAGTGAAGAAACACCTTTGAATGCTCTGAGGACTTCTTACTTGTTGATCTTCCTTCCTTCCTCCTTCCTTCCTTCCTTCCTTCCTTCCTTCCTTCCTTCCTTCCTTCCTTCCTTCCTTTCTTTCTTTCTTTCTTTCTTTCTTTCTTTCTTTCTTTCTTTCTTTCTTTCTTTCTTTCTTTCTTGGTATTTTATATCTAGGGTTTTAAACCAATAACATACATTCTTTAATGTAAAGACATAGAATTAAGTATGGATCTTACTGAAAGAAGCTAAAAGGGATAATTGTAGTTAGGATGTGCTGGATATTTATATTCTGGTCAATCTTTGAGAATAAGAAAAAAAAATCCCTGTCTATTCCGTGTCTACACAGAACTTGCTAATCAGAGATGGAGGCCGGGAGCTAGGGAAATGGTGTGGGTGGATATGAGTCCCTAGCGTTCATGTAAAGGCTGGGCCTGTATCCCCTGCATCTAGTCAGCCTAGCCCAAAAAGTCAGCTTCTTGTTCAGTGAGAGACCCTGTTGCCAGGGCAGTAAAGCAGCAAGCAGCAGAGGAGGCCACCTGACATCCTTCTGTGGCCTTCACATCATCAGTGACTGCTCCTTCACTCACGTGCTTGCATTACACACAGACAGACGTACACACCCCACGGGAGGGGGACTGGGGGTTGGTTGGAAATTTTTGTGTTTGGGGGTTTCTGCTCTTTGTCACATTTTGTTGTGTATAAGTCATCATGAAGTGGTAAATAGCCCTATGAGAGGGAGTGGGGGTAAACGGAGCTGTGGGTGTGGCGACCTGTTCATCTAGTCCAAAAAGATAGTTTCTTCTAGATAGCTTACAAAAATAGAATGGATGTCGGGGGAGAGAGAACAGGCAGGGGGGCGGGCAGATACAAAGCTGTAAAAATATTTTATCTAGGAAAATGTTATCCCTCTCTGACTAATCTTGAAACAAGTTTAGGGGGGAAAATGTCAAAATAAGCCACCACTGTCATGAGAGTGTCTCCACTTTGTCCCACAATGTTGTGTCTCACAAACAGCATCCCTTTCAACATGCATTAAAGTACCCTGCCTCCTCTCTCACATCCCAGCAAGGGAGAGAGCTGGGGAGGGGGTCTGCAAGGTCTGTCTGCTCTTCTCTCTTTCTCCCTCTCTCTTCTACATCGCTCTCTTTCTCTTAAAGTGACCCTACCTATAATGAGATTTCTCTGAAGCCCCCACAAGGCCTCACATTCAGCCACAAATAAATTCCCTTTATGTTCTGCATTTTATTCCATTTGTTCTCTCCCATGTCGCTGTGAAGTGACTTGACATGCTGAGATGGCACAGACACAATGAAGTCACTCTTCCTTCTGGCTCTTGCAAGTCCTGTGTGGGGAAGACGTAGATTTGATGTCTTTCTGACTGACCTTGGTAAAAAAATGCATGTAGGGAAACACTTTTAATTAACGAATGTTAAATAATATTAACACAAGACCAGACGTGCTTCAAGCTATGAAAAATAATAAATCATAAAAACATCAATTTCCAGGAAAGTTCTTGCCACCACCCCAAAGATTTTTATTTTATTTTATTTTATTTTATTTTATTTTATTTTATTTTATTTTATTTTATAAGAAGAACAAATGGAAAAAAAGAGAGAAAACGAGAAATCAAACACACCCCTTAGTGTTAAATGCCTTTTGGAATTTGTAGACTTAAATCTGCATATTAAAGTAAATCCAAATGTCCCTTTAAAGAAGCCATTCACTCTTTAACTCATTTTTTCCCTCAATAATGACAACCAGTACAAAATATTCTCCTATTTTCCTTCTCATATTTATATTTGAGTAAAAAGCAATCACTTGAAGAGGAATTTATTTATTTATTAATTTACTGATTTATAGCTTAGGCTGAGAGTAAAATTTGAATTGCCTGTTGGTAGGAACCCTGCAGGAATTCTTTTTAACTCTCTTCTTGTGAAGGGAAGACAAGAGGAATGTTGGATGCCAGAGAGCTTTCCTAAAACTCTATAGTGACTTTTTTTCCCCCCCTCCTGCAAAAAGCTGACTCCAGGAATGGGATTTGCATGACATGGGAGCTATTTCAGATCATCATTTTAAAACACAAATAAAATCCAGACTTCTTTATTTTTTATTTTTTGGTTTTCCAAGACAGGGTTTCTCTGTATAGCCCTGGCTGTCCCGGAACTCACTTTGTAGACCAGGCTGGCCTTGAACTCCGAAATCCACCTGCCTCTCTCTGCCTCCCAAGTGCTGGAATTAAAGGCGCGCACCACCACTGCAGGGCTAAAATCCAGACTTCTGAAGGGCGACATGGTCTGCACAGAGAGTGGTCCAGTTCTCTGAGCTGACGCTCTGGGAAGGAAGCCCTCAGGGAAGTGTGCCTTGTTTCTTCCCATTTCTTCCCACCATCTTCTTTTCCTTCTTTGCCCCCCCCCCCACCCCCATCCTTGGCCTTGAGAACTACAGTGTGAGAAGTACACAGTAGAGACATTCTGCATCTACTGGGGCCTTAGAGACAGAGACATTCTGTGGACCACATTCCTGATCATCTGGCAGCTTTATGCGCTTGGTGAAACTGGAGACCCAGCAAATAAGCATTGTTAAAACTTCCCTCTTCCTCTCCCACCCTCCTCCTCCGTTCTCCTCCCTCCTCCCCCTTTCTCTTCCCTCCTCCTCCTCCCTCCTCCCTTCTCCTCCTTCCTCCTTTTCTTTGTGGTTTAGTTTGTCCATCTTTATTTATTCTTTTTTATCCCTCCTTTCCTTCCTTCCTTCCTTCCTTCCTTCCTTCCTTCCTTCCTTCCTTCTTTCATTCATTTATTTTTTTTAAAGACAAACTTATTTTGCATTTGAGGATGGGTTTGGACTTCTGATCCTCCTGCCTCCGCCTCTCAAGGGCTGTCTTACAGGTACACTTTATCATGCCCAACTTCTTCTCTATCCTTGATTTATTTATTGACTGTTCCTTGCCACAACCCTTCAACCCTCTTACCCTGAAGGTCTTCTCAGCAATATGTTGCTTATGCTTGGCAGATTTTAATAACCCCCGTCAGCTTATTGATGTGTGAATACAAATGTGCCTTTCTTTCATTCTCATTGGAACGCACAAAGAACCCAGAACTACCTTGGTCACCAAGTTGTGGATCAATAAACATCTATGCCTGTGAAATCAGAGAAAGTGAATAAGAGAAGCTTTCTGATTTTCAACTTATAACAAGAAAAACAAATTGCAAAGGAATCAATTTCTTGCTACTTATCCCAGACCTGTGATACAGCCTATTAACATGGTGCCAAGGGCTTTTTACTATAAAAATCTTGAGACAGATTAAAAATCTCTTGCTGCTTATTTCTTGCCACTCTAGTTGAGAGACCCAATAATTTTTTTTAAAAAAATATACAATCATCAATGAAATGGCCTCCTTAAAAATAGTTATTGACTTGGGTGTGGCAACACATGGGAAGAGAGGAAGAGAGGAAGATTGGGATACACAGCAGCACTGAAGTGAGTCTTGGCTACATAATGAGAAACTGTCTTAATAAAAAGCAAAACTAAAAACAGAAAAGGGAAACAAAGAATTTGGGCCTGAGTGAACTCAGAGAGACTCCGTTGAGTGCCACCCAAATGTAGTCTGTTTAACATACATTGACAGTCCTTGTCATTTTTCTATGAAAACCGTCAGAATCAGGTTTTTTAAATTGGGCTTCATTATGCAACTCTGGCTGGCTTGGAACTCCCTATGTAGATGAGGCTGGCCTTGAATTTGTAGAGATCCACCTGCCTCTGCCTTCAGAGTGTTGAGATTGAAGGCATGTACCCACCATGGCTGACCAAATTCCGTTCTTTACTGCCCACAAAAGTGATGGCAGTACCTGGGAGGTAGAAGTGTGTGTGTGTGTGTGTGTCAAGAGTTCAAGGTCATCCTACACTATATATAGCTGGTTTGAGGTCCGCCCAAGCTACATGAGCTCCTGTCTCAAAACAAAATGAAACAGTTTTGTTAGGCATCTGGTGTGTTGCTAGAATACAGTAGCTGGGAGTGTGCTGCTTTGTAAGACACAGCTTTATTAAGTTTATAGTCTTGAAGGTTCTCAAGGCCAAGATCAGGAAGGCCCAGGGCTGCTTCATCTCACACTGGAAGGTAGAAGAACACTGGCTCACTTAGGAAGGGGTTGCACACTGGAGGAAGCCTTGCTGTAAAGCATCCCTCGTTCCCTGGAGAAGGGTCTGCTCTCTCTCAGTAGACCAATGACCAACAAAACCCATCTCCTATGCCCACAAATAGAACTAATTAGCCTGATGTTTTCAGAAAGGACAAACCATAGCCTACCTGCATCACATCCCCTTTAGTTACGTGGAGGAAAGCTGGCCGAGAATAACCCCACATGTTTCGTCTAATGAAGGAACTCCTCTCTGTTCCACACAAGCAGTTTTCTCATTGCCCTCTCTATCAAAGTCCCTTTAGTTCTAAATGGCATGGAGGGACCAAGGAAGAGACTAGATACCACCTCTAACCTCTACCTATGCACACACATAAACACACACTTTCTAAAATTATTCATGTAGAAGAAACAATTTTGCTTAACATCGAAATATTTTTAAAAGTCTATCCATGTCACACAAATCTGGGGGTGGGGGGAATCAAACAGTTGCTCTGGGCAGAAATAAGCAACGTTTAGGGTGAGGATAGCAAGGAAGCTCACAAGCAGCTTTAAAACCCTGGTGGGATAAGTCCCTAAACCAGGGGACCTGCTAGGTGGGGATATTTTACATTGAGTCTTTTGTTTTGCTTATTTCTGCCCTGAGCAACTGTTTGATTTCCCCCCTCCCACCCCTCCCCCGACTTTGAGGTGCACCACCTAGCATTGTGAGAGTTTTTGATGGAAGATATTTAGTGTTTGTCTTGAAAATAGAATAGGAAAGGAGAAACAAATTTAAGCCTTACGAACACAGACGATGTCTTAATGGATGGGACAGTAATTCAGCAAGCATGGTGAGTACGCCCCTGGGGCTCTGGTGGGACAAGGTTTGTGGGTGAGCATTCTTTTTTCTTTCTAAAACCATAATGAACAGATGGTAATCAAATATCCCATATGCATGAAACTGTAGCATCCTGCATATTATTTTGAAGCATAGCATAAGTGATATGAAACTTCTTGGCCTGGGAAGTGAAACAGCTAGGAGAGTGCTTGTATTTTGAAGCGAAGGCATCTGAGTTTGGGTTACTCAGCTTTCCTGTGGTGACTAGGCTTGTAACCTTAGTTCTGTGGGCCAGAGACAGGTAGTTCCTGGGGATCTTGCTGGTCAGCCATCCTAGCCAAGGGGCAAGATTCAGGTTCAGTAAGAAACTGTGGGTCAATGATGAAGAACGTGGAGCGCGACCAAGGAAGACACTAGATACCACCTCTAATCTCTACCTACGCATGCACACACACACACACACACACACACACACACACACACGACACACACATATAAACACACACTTCCTAAAATTACTCATGTAGAAGAAACAATTTTGCTTAACATCAAAATATTTTTTGAAAGTCTACCCATGTCACCCAAATTTGGCAAGGCAAAGGAACAAAACAAACAAACAAAAACAAAAGTGTGAAAGAGATTTCCTGGTGACTGAGCTTCAGAATGCCAGGTCAGAAAGTCTGACACAGCCTTTTAAACTAAATGCAAGACATACTTCATACTTTCTCTTTTTTTTTTTTTTTTTTACTGCATTGGATGACTTTATCTCATTTCCGGTGGGATAGTAACCATTATTTTCTTTGGATTAAAGGGAGAAAGAAACTTTGTCTCCCTCCTCACAGCTTCCGCGTGCATGCAGTGGGGCCTGGGCACAAGGACTGTAATGGATGGCATTTCACTGTATATTGAGAGCATAGTCACCATCCTAGGGTTAAAGCAGGCTTAGTGTCTGCATAGCTTCGCCTTGCCCACAAATAAGCTAATTATCACTCATGTCCAGCAGCCACACGACAACTCTTCTCTTCCCTGAGCAAAAGGCAACATCTCACTCCAAATTTATTGGCTTGGCAAAGTTGCAAGTTTTGTTACGCAAAAGCTGAGAGAGACCAAAGTCGAGGAGTGCTAAAAACAGTACACTCTGCTACTGTGTAGTCTCTGTATTTGAGGCTCAGGGTGTTTTATTTATAGCTATCTATTAATATGCAGCCAAAGATACAGAAAAGAAAAACATAAAAACAGCTTTATCAGGCAGTTTCCCGCATTTCAAGGGTACATCTTAAGCAGGAACAGTAAGGCCAGCAGGGAGCGGTTGGGTGGCAGGGAAAAACCATCTTCCTTGCCACTGTTCAGGGTGATGGGCTGCAAAGTGTGTTTCCCTGGGAACTGTTTTGAGAAGTGGGATGGACTCAGGGAAGGCACCCTCTATCCCCCATCCGCCGTAGTTATAAAACTTCCTTACATGTTTAGTCCTTTTGAGTCTTTAGCCTCTCTAATAGTTATACCTTAAGTGGAGGTGGGTGGGGCCATCTAGCTTGTCAAACTGGTTTCCTGCCCTCCTCTCCCCTCTCCCTGCTACTTGGCAAAAATTGTATCAGGTGAAGCTGCCCAAAGCAGCCTAGAGCTTCCTTCTCTGGGCTTGAAGGAGGGTTCTTCCTTCCTTCCATGGGAAGACAAGGGCGTTAAGGGGCAGCTGTAAGGGACAGAAGTGGAGAGATGGGCAGGGAGGCAGAGTCTACCCTTTGTCCCAAGCACATAAAAAAGAGGCATAGGTGCCCATGCATGTACTCAGGACAAAACATAAAAGATAGGGTTATACCTGGAAAGATGGGACCCTCCCAAGGCTAAGATCTTGTTTTTATTTGGGGTTTGCTATCACGGAGCTTTAAAAGAAAGTCAGAGTGGATGGCTGCCGAAGTTTACATTTTACTTTTGAGTGTATGTTCAGAGTGGTACAGGTACACAAGAAGGGAGTGGGTAGTAGAAAAACACCTGGACAGTTCTCCTTTGCTTTCCTTCTTTCCCTGATGCTGGGGCCACCGCTATCTGCAGAGGTCCCTCAGCTGAAGGATGATGGCTCAGGCTAGACACTGGAAGATGCCTTCCAGAGCTGGGTTGGGCATTTCCGGGGTGGAGCTGAGGACAGGTTGGTCCTGACAGTTGCCAGTGTTTGGCCAAATTGGCCAGAAGGTCAGAAAGGGGTGTGTGTGGGGGGGAGGGGAGTACATGTTTTCCCAGTCACCTTTCTCTTGCTGGTGGGAAACTTGGACTTTGGACCTTCCGGTGACATCAGCTCTCCTCTCCTCCAGGTCCCCTGAGGAGCTGGGGTGGGATGAACTGGCTTCCTGTTGGGGCCCAGTTCTAGGGGCAGCTGTCAGCTCCTGGCCCCCACCCTCAGGGGTTGGGCTGAGGTAAGCAAAGCAGAGGCAGAGGCTTACCAGTGGCCCTGGGCCTCAGGTGTGGGTGTGGGAGGGTTGCTGGTTCCTGCTTCTCCAATGTCTCCAGCTCTTAGTCCAGAGTCTCCTAAGGGACAGAGTTCTTAGTGACCTAATGCTGCTGCTGCTGCTGTGTCTCCCCTACTGAGATTCCCAGAGAGGTCAGTAGGCCTAAGCATGTCTCTGTCCACAGTGTGGGTATTGCTATCAAGTCTGCCTTTTGATTGTAGAGGTGAAGAAATAAATGGTTGCATGGGCTGGATTGAGTCTATCTTGGCCTCTACTCCCAGGGAAAACTGGAGTCAAACAAGATGGGATGAAGGAGCGACCTTTGTGGTAGCATCCTAGGGAAACCACCCTGCGTGGATCCTGTGTGTTGTTTCCAGCTTACGGGCACTCCGGGGTCCCCCCTCTCCTCACCTGAAAAGCGGAGCTTGTTGAAAAAAAGCCAATGTGTTTTCTGTGTGTTTTGCTTTATTCATGAAGACATGTTGTCACTTGTGCCTTAATAACCCGTGGACACCTGGGGGGGGGGGGGAGTCTTTCATGGTAAAATAGACAGGAAACTGTTTGGAAAATGTAAACACGTTATTAAAGGGTGAGGTATGATCTGATCCACATCGGCAGTCCTTCCCTCCCCACACCCCCCTTGTAGCTTTCTAATCAAGCACAGAACGCAGGTTTGCCCAAGTAAAGAAGCAAAGTGATGTGAAGGAGACTCTGGGAAGTCGGGGAAGGGAATAATGGAAGTCACCTCTCTTTAGTATGTGAGGCGCCCCTTCTCTGCCTGGCCACAGCTTGTTACTAATCATTTAGAAGCCAAGGCTTTAATTGTTTTATCTTATTAAAGCATAAGCCCCCGCAGCTCTCCATCTCCCCCTGGCGGTCGTCCCTGCCATTTCTCAAGATCCTTCGCGATACCAGGCAATTCCCAGGGAGAGGCTGGGCACAAGAAATATTGGAGGGCGAGTGTGTGTGTGTGTGTGTGTGTGTGTGTGTGTGTGTGTGTGTGTGTACTTCTGATCGGCGATACTAGGGAGATAAGGATGTACCTGACAAAACCACATTGTTGTTGTTATCATTATTATTTAGTTTTCCTTCTTTGCAAACTCCTGACGGAATCTTTCTCACCTCAAATGCGAAGTACTTTAGTTTAAAAAAGACTTGGGGGAAGGGTGGTGGTGGAAAAGTAGGGTGATCTTCCAAAATAATCTGGTTCCCCGCCCGCCTCAATAGCTGGGATTCAAGAGCGAAGAGTGGGGTCCCCTTGTTTGATCCGTGCTAAGGAATCAGAAAGACATAAAAGGAAAATCAAGTGAACAATGATCAGCCCCACCCCCACCCCACCCCCCCTGCGCGCGCACAATACAATCTATTTAATTGTACTTCATACTTTTCATTCCAATGGGGTGACTTTGCTTCTGGAGAAACTCTTGATTCTTGAACTCTGGGGCTGGCAGCTAGCAAAAGGGGAAGCGGGCTGCTGCACTCTGCAGGTTCTGCAGCGGTCTCTGTCTAGTGGGTGTTTTCTTTTTCTTAGCCCTGCCCCTGGATTGTCAGACGGCGGGCGTCTGCCTCTGAAGTTAGCCGTGATTTCCTCTAGAGCCGAGTCTTATCTCTGGCTGCACGTTGCCTGTGGGTGACTAATCACACAATAACATTGTTTAGGGCTGGAATAAAGTCAGAGCTGTTTACCCCCACTCTATAGGGGTTCAATATAAAAAGGCGGCGGAGAGCTGTCCGAGTCAGAAGCGTTCCTGCACCGGCGCTGAGAGCCTGACCCGGTCTGCTCCGCTGTCCTTGCGCGCTGCCTCCCCAGCTGCCCGCGACGCTTTCGCCCCAGTGGAAGGGCCACTTGCTGAGGACCGCGCCGAGATCTCAAAAAACCAGAGGCGATCAGAGCGACCAGACACCGTCCTCTTCGTTTTGCATTGAGTTCCATTTGCACCCGAGTTTTCTTTTTTTTTCCTTTTTTCCCCCTCTTCTTCTGACCCCTTTGCAGAATGGATTATTTTCCCGTGATCTTCTCTCTGCTGTTCGTGACTTTCCAGGGAGCTCCAGAAACAGGTAGGGGCCACTTGCGAATCTTTCTACTTCAGTGCAGCGCTGTTATCGCTTCTGTTTTCCACTTTTCTTTCTTTCTTTTCTTTCATTCTTTCCGTTTTATTTATTTATTTTTTTAATTACTGCAGCTCCAGCAGCAAGTGCCTTACAATTAACTTCTGTGTGAAGCGAAAGGAATAAAACCCCTGTTTGAATACAACTGACTACAACCGAGTATCGCATAGCTTCAAAATAACGTTGTAGCAGTACAGCTGAGGCAAAAATCTATTTTGAAATAAGTGTTTAGGGTTACATTTAGGAGCTTATTCAAACGCTGTCTTGATAGTGCGTTAATGTGTAAAATATTGAAACACTCCAACTTAAAGCCAAGGAATTTTATTCGGGTCATGCAGGCACATCGTGAGCAGGGAAATCACCTGCGGATCAACCATGCGCTGAGCAACCCCGCAGGCGGTTTCAGGGCGAAGCACATGCTTTCTTTAAAATTTGTCACTATTGACTTAAGGTTTCATTTGGCAGGTTTTTGGCATCTTCAAACACTGTGAGCTCTATTGCAGTTGTATTCACCTGTCCTGGGAGGGGAGCCGGGATCATTCCTGCCTGATTAAGGAATTAGACAGTACGGGCCACATCTGGTTCTTTTTTCCTCCCATCCTGTTTTTTGAGGGTCAGTGCTCTCTTTTTGTCTTTTCATGACCCTAAGCAAAGAGAAAGGATGTCTAAAGGGTGAAAACCCTGGAATGTGTCTGATCGTTTGTAATGAACAAAATCGAGCAGATAAACTGCCCGGCAATGCTGTGTTGGGCCAGAGGGAGGTGTCAAGTCCCACGCAAGCTGTGCTGCCCAAAGATTCTGAATTCTGAACCCACGGGGTATTTTCCCTGGGTTCCCTGAGCTGTACTTACTCTTCCTTCAGTGGCAACTTGTCTCCCATTTGAAGTGAACATTGTAAAGTTAGTTTCTTTTCGGTGTCCAGGCATTTTCTGAAAGTTTTTGCTTTCTGCCTATTATAAAAAGGCACCCATATGCCACCTAGACTGGTCTGTGCCCCTACACACGCTGGAATGGGGTGGGAACCCCTAAAGAGTTTATCCTGAGTAGGGAACATGGCTCCATAGCCAGGAATAGGCAGTCTATATTATTTGCTGGTGGCCACCTGTCAGTTTAATCTATGGGAGTTGTGCCATTCTATGTCTCAGGTATGGACTCCCTCAAAATTCCACCAGACAGTATCTACTTCAAAGCGGCTTCAGAAGGCTGGGGAATCCTTTCCTCTCTCTCTCTCTCTCTCTCTCTCTCTCTCTCTCTCTCTCTCTCTCTCTCTCTGTGTGTGTGTGTGTGTGTGTGTGTGTGTGTGATCTCCCTGCAGGTCGATAAGCCAGCCAGAGTAAGGGTGAAGTCCTGTTAAGCACCGAGAACAAAGGAAGCTCTTTCTTTCTGTTTGTGTTTCTGGCTAAAGGCAGTTTTATGCCTTGTCTGTTTCTATTTGCGCTGCTAGATCTGGCCTGAATACTAGGGTGCAGGTGCTTGCTCTGGACGCCTGAAGAGAGATATTCCTACCAATTTGACCCTCTCTTCTCTTCACAGCTGTCTTGGGAGCCGAGCTCAGCACCAGAGCTGAGAACGGAGTGCAGAGCCCCCCTCCCAGCACACCCTGGAGACCCCGCAGGTCCAAGCGCTGTTCCTGTTCTTCCTTGATGGACAAGGAGTGTGTCTACTTCTGCCACCTGGACATCATCTGGGTCAACACTCCCGAGTGAGTCTCTAGAGGGCATTATAACCCTAGCCATTCCTTACTACTGGGGCTTTCTGGAGCCTGGAGAGCCCAGGCTGGAGTTTCTGTTCTGGGACGCTTCTGTCTTTAGCGTTTCTGAAGACAAAAAACCATGGCTCCCAAGGGAAACCCTGCTGACTGAGATAGGTCAGCAATCTTGGAGAGTGTCTTCTGAGAGGCTGGGGGTAAGGGAGAGTCAGGCTGCTTCCTGTGGGACAGATCAGATTGGCTGAGGACAAGCAGGACGGGGCTATCTATGCATTTAAAGACAAGAAAGGGATAGACTAACTTAGCAGGAGGCTCTGGACATGGGATCAAATAGCCCAGGTCCTAGGTAGAGTAGTCTACCTGTACTTCTCAGAGAGGCACAATACCATCTATTCCAGAGGGATAGGCTAGAGCCGGGTACTTCTTGCATCTCTCCTTCGTCTTTAGAAAACTGTATTTCAAGGCAGAGATCAGAACAGTACCCATGGGTTTCTCTTGTACCTTCCGAGGGAACAGAGGCAGTTTTACCCTCAGCCCCCAACACTAGTCCACTCATCAGGAGCAATCATCAGAGAGAACAAACACATTTACTCTGTCTACAATGGCTGGCCACATTCCAAACCAAACCAGACCCAAACCACCGTGGACCTAATCCTTAGTAGTGTTTCTACCAAGGGGAGGACTGCGTTCCTTGTTGTGAGAATTGAAATGGATTCCTTGCAATTTATCAGAGAGCATTTTGACACTGAGTCCTTCATAGCCATTCAATTTACCAAACTTTAGGAGCAGTGCACCAATATGCCAGGCTCCACCCGGCAGCGTGTCTAGAAATCTTGAGTTTTGGTGTGGCTGTAGTCCTTCTGTTTTCTGGCCCCACAACCACCAGAAAACAGACAAGAAAAGAAAGAAAATACAAAGCAGAAGCCCAAACAGAGGTTGTAATTTGGAACAAAGCTCTCTAGAAGGAATGGGATATCATTGTTAAGTATTGAAATGGAATGTCTTTGAATCAGAAAAAAAAAAAAGTTCGTGTTTTCCCATTTGGGGACATACACTGAGGAACATTGATGGGCAGACATGCCAAATGGCTTCCATTATCTTTGCTATCATGCGCTGTCCAAATGCTCTCTGAATTGTATGCCCAAAGAATGTGTCATTTGAAAGATTATTAATTAAGCTAATATCTTCCTTCTCTCTTTCCATAATAGGCGCGTCGTCCCGTATGGACTGGGAGGTTCTTCCAGGTCCAAGCGTTCCTTGAAAGACTTACTTCCCAATAAGGCCACAGACCAGGTGGTTAGATGTCAGTGCGCTCACCAAAAAGACAAGAAGTGCTGGAATTTCTGCCAAGCAGGAAAAGAACTCAGGTGAGTAGAGGCCCCTTTGACTTGTCCGGCCTGCTGGCCTTCTCCCTGTGAGACTGTTTTTCACTTAAGAGAAAGGAGCAGAGACATGGAGAGGCAAGGTGAATCTCAACATACCACCACTAAAATGGTTTTGCTCCTCTGTCTTCACAGGGCCCAGAGTACCATGCAGAAAGGCTTAAAAGACTCCAAGAAAGGAAAACCCTGTTCCAAGTTGGGAAAGAAGTGTATCTACCAGCAGCTGGTGGAAGGAAGGAAACAACGAAGGTAAGAGACTCATAAGGACTCCTAGCCCTGGACACCAGTGCTAATGGCTCCCCAGTCCTTCCTAGTGGGAGAAAGGCTTGAGTCCAGGAATAGAGTCGTCATGGTCTGTGGACTTAAAAGAGCAAAGGGCTCCTTGGATACTGGTGCCTTGAGTGCAGACACCTGCCCACTGTGTCTTAGCACACACTGTTCAGTCTATAGGTAGAGCTTCTACACTAAGGGGCAGCTTTAGCATTTGAGCATATCCAGTCTTTCCCCCTCTGGCTCTTTTCTTTTCTGCTTGCCTCAAGAAACTAAAAATCATGTCAAGGAAAAGGCATTTAAAATAGTTATATATGTTACTCCAAAAGTAGTAATTAGTCAAATGACCAAAGGGAAGCAAAGCCACTGGGTAAGGTTGGTGAGATTTAGAGCACACTGTTTTTCAGGTTTATTCCATTACAATGGTTGAAGTGTGCACATTTAGAGCCAGATGTCCCTTCACTTGCTTCCTGTGGCACAGGAGAGGGCTGGATTAGGATGCCTACAAGCAGCTTTTCGACGATCCTTCGAAAGTCTAAACTTTTTGAAACTGAGAAGGTGGGGGTGGTCAAGGCACCCTTATTCATACCTGTCATAGGTTCACTCCCATCTCTAGAGGTGTCTCCAAGAAATCCAGGGTCAAGGTGTTTGTTCTGAGCCCAATGTGGCCGTGGGGAAGGACTGCTGAGTTGGTTACTGCTCCTGTGTGGGGACAGCCACTTTCATCCTCCTTCACACCTGCCACCTTGGGGTCTCTCTCCACCAGGTCACAGTTGCTGAGCTGACCTGAGGATCAATACCTTTTTGCTGCTTTATCTTCCGTTAACCAGTAAACTGATAATTGATGTTCCAGTTCTTTATGTGCTCCTACACACACACACAGACACACACACACACACACACAGATTGCACCACTCTTTAAACTGTCACTAAGCACTTACTCAGGTCTCCCTGTAGGCTCTCTAATTTTTCTCTCCATCCACCTGTTAACATTCATTCCTTATGTGATTTAGAAGGTGCCAGTGTGCCAGAGGGCAGGATGCAGAGGCAGAGGGCAGGATGCAGAGGCAGAGGGCAGGATTCAGAGGCAGAGGGTAGGATGAAACTGCTTAAGCATAACATTGAGTGCTTAACTCCCTGTAGACATGCTCATTGGTCTCCTCTCTGTAGCACTAAGCATAAAAACAGAGTTTATTCACACCATAGTCATAGACACTGCTTGAGGAATTACCTAAGAGCACCACATTGCTACAACTGGTGTAAAAGGTTAGGAACTAAGACTTGGTGTGTTGGTGCCAATTCCTAATTTTAGATATTTCTTTAGCCAAGTCGTGATTTGTTTCCCTCTCTGTGAGTGTGCATTTAGATAACATTTATTTTTCTCTTGTCTTGTCTTAATAGGTTGGAGGCCATCAGCAACAGCATCAAGGCATCTTTTCATGTTGCGAAGTTGAAAGCTGAGCTCTATAGAGACCAGAAGTTGACGCACAACCGAGCACATTGACTACAGAGCTCCCCGGGTGTTTTGGAAGCCATCCCTTATATAGTTCGAGCCCCATGGCCAGCTCTGCACTCTCCATGCTGGCTGGGATCTTAGCAAGACCATCTGTGTGGCTTCTACAGTTTCTTGTTCGGACGGGCAGAGGACCAGCATCCTTGATCCAAACATTCCAAGAAAGGCTGAGGTGTTCCCTAGCCTGTCTGTGTCTGCTGGGAGCGAGTGCCTTTCTGCCTCTTCTTGCTGGTTGGGAATGACAAAGGACCTCTCAGAGAGCAGAGACAAGATGCCATTCTAGAGTGGCATCACCCAGAGAGCAAGGAGATTCCACAGCAGGGCGGGGTTTCTGTAGAAAGTCCTTAGGGAGTGTTTGTGTCTGACTCAGGCGCCTGGCACATTTCAGGGAGAAACTCCAAAGTCCATGCAAAAATTTTTCTGAGGAATGCACAAATTGAAAACATACTCGAAGGACAAACACTTGAGTTAAAAAAAAAAAAAAGACAAGGACTTTTTTTTTTAAGTTGTAAAATGCAAAACTCAAAGCAACTGTTACTACTGTACATTAGGATGTATTTCATGAATATGAGTCTACCTCACCTTTCTGCACTGTCGTACACATTCTCACCTTTAATTATTGTCTCCCTGTATTCTCTCCTCTCCGATATCCGGGTTCCCAGTCCCCTGTACTGAATCCTTGCCTCACAGAAATTGAGTCAGAAGTAGCTGAAACATTCCCATGCTAATCTGCTAGCTCTGACCTATGAGAAAAAAGGATGACAGAATCTGGCCCTGCCCTTGACCCTGGGAAACACAATGGTTTAGAGTTGTTTGTGTACATGTTGAAAACCTGGTTTGTGCTTTTTAGCAGTAAAAGTATGTTCCCGTATGTATTGTAACTGGCTAATGGAAGAGGTTAGATTGAATCTTGATGTACTTATTTTTTTATAGATATTTATATTCAAACAATTTATTCCTTATATTTACCATGTTAAATATATGTCTGGGCAGGCCATATTGGTCTATGTATTTTTTAAAAATATATATTTCTGAATGAAATTGAGAACATGCTTTGTTTTGCCTGTCAAGGTAATGATTTTAGAAAATAAATATTTTTCCCTACTGTACTGATTGTGAATTATTTCTGAAAACCCCCAAGAGGTGATAATCCTGAAGGGGAGTGGTGAAAAAAATGGCTCTCTAGGAAGGTCAAACGTAGAAAAAAAGGAGGGTGTTGGCTTGATTTAAACAGGAAACTCGGCACATTTCTTTAAAAGATGCTTTTGTGGCTGGTTGACCTTGAAGGTCATATGATATGAAGGAAATTAGAGAATTAGAGAGAAGATACATGATACTTAATAAAATATGCATTTGTACATTTTTAAAAATCCTGCTTTTGGATTGTGTTAAGAAAACACAAAAGCTTTAAGTCTTGTCTCCCCATGCAGTGCCACCTCTCTGCTTCTTGATACCTGAAGATATCCCCAGGGAGGCAGGTCATTACCCTTGCTTCTCTGGCAGGCCATTAGGCAGCTTCCAACAGTTTAAGCTGATGGCATGGTGAGAGGTGCTTTCTCCATAGTACTGGGCTGGAGGAAGTGATGGAAAGATGATCCCCCAATACCGTAGCTACTCACCGTGGCTGCTACGCGAGCAAGGCCTGCTTGCTCCACGGAGGTTGCCGGTGCCTTTTATTTGCTCAGAGTATCTTGTTTATTAAGGAACACTGAGAACTGTTTCTTCTTCCAAGCTCAGGACTGGCTGAGTGCCCCAGAAGGAGAGTCACTGGGAGCTGATTTAAGACATTTACACCCCCATCCTACTTCTTACCCGCGCACACGCGCACGTGTACATACACACACACACACTCACACACACACACACACACACACACAACTTTCCCTTCTCTGACTGACCCAAACAGTATTGCAAATGGTCCTATCAGCAAAGACTCATGGGAACTTGCTGGGCTTCTAGAATCTTCACTACCTTTCTCTAGGAGAGGCTGAAGGGATGGCCAGCACTGAACAAATATTAGCTCTGCGTGATTACTGTTATCCTAACTGAGGCATGGTATGTCAAATCACAGTCTTCCGGCCTACATGGCCAACATCCTAGGCCGCTCACTGCAACTCTTTTTCATCCCCTGTTAAATTATTAACATTTTAAAGCACTGTCTGAGTGAGGTATATGGGAAAAGTGTCTGTATGGGTATTTTACTTCACCTAATGAATTGCTTGCCACTGTGTGACTGGCAGTGGCTGCAGAGTGGGGGTGGGGTGGGATGGGGTGAGGGTGTCCTAAAGCCCTGGCTCCTTCCACATGGTACTTGGTACTTGGTCTGCACTTGGCTACCATTTCCTATTGAGCAAACTTCAACCTTCTGCTTCAGGATCTCCCTCATTGGGGGGGGGGGGGGGGGTAGGGGGTGGAAGGATTTTCTTTCTTCTTTTTTTAAGTTTTAAGAACAAGTCCAATGGTGAAGATGTTGAGGTGGTACAAAGAAAACGAAGGTCGAAGCTCAGAGAATAGCAGTGCAGTGTATTTAAGAGGGAGCTGGGATGGGAGAAGCCAATGAATGAAACTGTTCAGAGAATGCTACAACTGGAGTGAAGCAGTTTTGTTTGTTTGTTTTTTGAGACAGGGTTTCTCTGTGTAGCCCTGGCTGTCCGTCCTGGACTCACTGTAGACCAGGCTGACCTCGAACTCAGAAATCCACCTGCCTCTGCCTCCCAAATGCTGGGATTAAAGCATTAATTAAACCACCACTGCCAGGCAGCAGTTGTCATTTTTAATAGGTTGAACTCTCATGTCCTTTGGCTCCACGATTGATTGCTGCTTCAGTAACTGGCAAGAAAACAGAAAGGCATGAAGCAGTCTTTCTCTTCCATCCCTCCTCTGGGATTCAGATCAGCAGTTAAAGAAGCTGGGGGGAGGGGGGCGTCGGCTGGGGGTGGAGGGGCGTCGCAGGCAGCTCATTCTTTTCAGTCAGACTTCCTCCTGGGTTTCCAAAAAACTGCTTTCTGGCAGTGCGCTTGCGCTTGCGACAGATTTTTCTCTTTACTCTTAAGGGTCCGGCAGGGCTTCAGTCTCAGGAGAGTAGAGCCTTAGAGGGATGTGGTGACATTTGGCAGTGATGGGGGAGAGAGGAGCCCACTAATGAGTGCTTCCTTTTCCCCGGGGATTATCTTCTTGGCTGATGAAAACCATGGGTTTGAATTCCACCTGTGCTTCTCCAGAGCACAGCAGCGAGGAGAATTATATTCAGCTCGAGTTCCCTTGGAAAGAGACTTTCTAAGATCAAATTGGAACTTTGCTGGTTGTTTCTTTTCTGAAAAGAAAAGAAAACAGAGACCCAGAGACAGGCGTGGGGGTGGGGGTGGGTGGGTGGGAATAGGGAGAGGGGGAGAGTGGGGGGGAGGGGGCGGAGTGGGTGGGGGGAGTGAACTGAAGTCATACAGCAAGCAGGGGCTTCTGAAAAGCTGGCAAGTCTGAGCATCATCACAGAGCCCGCTGGTTCACCTCCAGATTTCTGGAGTTCATCTGGAAGAGGCACTCAAGCAAACCTAAAAAAGGGGGTTCTGGGAGGCTGGTGGAGTGGGTGAGTAAAGCAGTCTCCAGGAAAGCTTCACCTCCCAGCTTCTCTGATAAAGTTAGCTGATCCAGTCAGAGCTGGAGCTCTCTGGTAAAGCGTTTGTCTAGCTTCCACCAGCCCTGGGCTGGATTCCTGGCACTACAGATAAATAAAATGGCAGCCTGTGGGGTGGGGTGAGAGGCCCTTGAAGAGGTGTATAAGTCTTATTGCATCATTAAATGAGTAGCTAGAAAAACATTCAATCACGTTTAGATTTATTTACCAAGTGAAACTCCAATGAGTCAAAGGGAATTCTTTTCGTTGGAGTGGCATTCTCTCTATAATGCAAGATGGCATTTATCTTCCCAAAGTCTTGAAAAGGCTGGTTTTTAAGCCCCAAATCTTAATATGTTACAATAACTTGTTCTCAATGGAATTCATTCATTCCCTCACAATTGCAGGGCCAGAGCATCTAGTCTGACATTCACCAGGGATGCTTTGTTAGAGACTCTCCATGGCCTTCTAGATTTCACAGTCAGTCACAGAAGAGAGAACTTGGCTTCTCTCTTCCTTTCCACCTGTGAGTCACTGTCCCACCAGAACCCTGCCAGGAAGCTGGGGCCAATATACAAGTCCTTTGACATTCAAGGAGACAGATGCACCAAACTTGTGGCTTCTCCAGAGACCTCAGACAAACAGCAATAGTGAAACTAAAGATCCCTGGGATTTTTGTTTGTTTGTTTGTTTTGTTGTTGTTGTTGTTTCTGTAAACTTTTTCATATCAGAAGAGGTTTCTTTCTTCCTAAAGTGGGCAGAGAGGAAGGTTGTGTCTGTTTGCGAGTAGGCTGTGAGAGGAACTGTTTCTTTTTTATTTTTCTCCTTGGGAAAAAAAAATCAATGTTCCATACACAACCCGAGGTTTCACTGTGAATACTTCCAGTGGATGGCGCTTTATCAGCTACCTAACTTCATGACTTCAAAGCACAGTGAGCAGAACACTTGCTAAGATGGGTAATACCCATCTCCAACCCTGGTGTCGCTGAGGACTTTATCAACCTCTGCTGTCCCTGAAGCTAACACAGGGAAGAAGCTACAGTGATGAATAGCAGGGTCGGGATCACCATGTCACTTCAAATGCTGGGCAATGATGAGACAGAGAGATAGGACTGATACCACTAGATAAAACAGAGAGAAGGGATGTATTCTAGCCATGACAAGATGCTGATATCCTAGGATACAGCCCTTCAGGAATCTGAAAGAAGTTTTGCCAACTCAGAATGTCCTGTGCCTATATTATTCTTCTTTTTCATATTCTGAGGAAACCCATGCCCCTTCTGCCCAAATTGCTATGAAAATATTCAGGGATGTTATTCACAGTACTAAGCTACCACTGTCATTGGATTAGGACAAATTGAAGAGCAGACCCCAAGTGAACTCCAACTAGTCTAGGTATGAAGTCTACAGATCTTGGATTGGGATGGGGACATGTGATGGAGAAAAGGGGTTGGTCTCCATGTGAAATTTCTAGAATTCTTATGCCTATGGCTATTGATCAAGCAGGATATGATAATTTCTACATTTCACAAGTCATAGTCATCTACATGTCATGTCCCTGTGTGTGTGTGTGTGTGTGTGTGTATGTATGTATGTATGTATGTATGCCATTGTATTTTCCAGCATCCCTGAGTGGCATACCAGTGTCTCAGAGATCTTGGGAGTTAGAGGCCCATCGGCTTCATAGCTGTCCCTCTCGTTGTGCATGTCCCCTTGTTTATATGCTGGAATCCTTTGGAAGACGTAGAAATATTGTGAGGTCTCCTTTTTGTCCTTGGAAACTTTTAGCAGACTGATTTTACATTTGCGCAAACCCAAGGCAGAGTGTAGGCAGAGGCTTGTTAAAGCCTGGTTCTGCTTCAGGAAGATCACTGAGAAGGTATCACTTAAAAAGGCAAGTCTTCCCTTCTTAGGTCAACTTAGACCATGAAAGAGTGGGGAGGTGATTTACTATTTAAATAGGATGCATTTGATGAATGCTTGGCAATGTTCTAAATTTTCTGAACCCATGGCTATGGTGGTCAACCACGGGCACATGATTACTATAGATCAGGATAACGCCTGAAGCAAGTCAGAGTTTCAGAATCACCTTGGTCTCACAGAAGTGTTCTAGAGCTTGGATTAAGCCTAGAACCTTTATGCAGAGATCAGGCTAAAGTGTGGACTTTCCTTAGTGTCTCTAGCATCTAACATGCCAACTAACAGATACCTACTCAATGAATTTATAAACACATACATAGGTTTTGGATTTTGATAAAGTGATGGAGGGAGTTGACATTCTTCCAATAGATGTAGTTAGATGACAGAAGATTTAGAAGAATCTGATATGAAAATTTTGTATACTTCCTTTTCGGAAAGTTTGTGTGACCCAAATTTCCTTATTAAAGTTTATCCACAGTGGTGGACTAGGGACTCAGTGGGGAATTCTTTCTACATCTGTCTGTTCCAACCTTTCTTATGCATCACTCTCACAATAAGAACATTTACCCAACGCTTTAGTTAACACAAAGGTAAACTACATTTTAAAACGTTTCTTGTTATCCTTCGTTTCGTCTTTCATCACTATCTTCCGCTTATGGTGGGGTGGAGTACCATCAATTGAGACAAGGACCATAAAAGAAAGATCAGAGTAAAAGGAAAGGTTGGAAATGATTGAACTTCAACATTGAGCATGCTCAGTTTAAAATTTGTACTTATCAGCATGGACATATGGAGTTTAAGATTTGTACTCATGGCATCTTCAACCATATCCTACATTATTAAGATGGATATAATAAACGAGATGTACCATCTTACAGATTTAATAAGTGTCAAGCTATGATAGACATCATTTCATCCACCTATACCATACACCCTGGCCTGCATCCTAGGTTACATTGAAGCTAATCCCAGCTATCGCTATCGTAACATCTGTGAAACTTAGAATGTAGATATAATGGCTATGATTTGCTTTCTTCAACCCGCTAAAATGTTGAAACATTTAATCGGATGTGTGGGTCTACAACTTAGAACAATAGAAAATGTTTCCAAGCCAATGGAATTCATAATAAGGTCCAAGGCAAATGCACATGGCAGCTAACACTATCCCATATCAGATGTTCTTTGGAGAGCTTTGCAAGCACGAGTTCACATTTGGAAACACCCTATAGAAGCTGAAAGTTTTATTTGTACTATTTTGTTGATGAGGAAACTCTTTGAATTTAAACTTCTTGAAATTAAGGGCCACTTGGTCTAAGGCGAGGCAGTTAGTAGGAGTTACACATTCAAATAATTTACTCAGTAAGTTTGTTTTTTTTTTTTATTTGTTTTGTTTTGTTTTTTTTTAGTTCAGAAAAAAAACGCCATGAAGTTATAAAAGCTACTTTGGTGTAATAAACTCCTCTGTAGTAAAAGTAAGAGGGACAGGTGAAGGAGGGAGGGAGAACATGATGAGAAGAGAGATTGATTGAGAATTGTTCTTCGGATCCACTATCGAAGAAAGATCCCATGCAAGAGATTCAAGATTCTATCAAAGGTATGGAGGCTTCTCAAGAAACTGCTTTGTCTACAGATGACCCAGTAAAACAGAACAGCTTAACACGCTCACACTATTGACGCATAGGGAAGGGAAGCAGGAATCTGAATGATTAAGACTTATCTTATTTGAATTCAACCATGATAATGAATACAGCAGCACTGGAACTCTTAAAGAAACACAACCAAAACAAGCAACAGAAACAAGTGGCTGTAAGTTCTGCAAGCAGTGCTGTTTTTTTTTTTTTCTTTAAATTATCTTGGTAAAGACCAGAGAGAATAACTAATTTAATGGTAGTGAAAATCTTAAATCAGCAGAATATTGATAGAGAAACCTAAAATGGTATTGATTGAAGTTTTTGTCATTTTTTTTAATAAAAAGAAAGCATTTCCAATGGAGTTTAACTGAATTTAGGGATTTTTAACTTGATTTTTACCAAGTACTATAAAATATGCAAAAGTCTGTTCTTAATCAAAAGTAAAATTATTTAATACTCAAAACCTCCACCATGGTTACAAATACCTCTTGTACAGATTAAGAATTTCCATTCGAGTTAGGGGAATGAAGTGTTTAATTTACACATCAACTCGGTTGCCCTTGGGGCTGGAGAGTTACCTGAAATATGATTAGCAATAGGGGTGGCTGTGGATGTTGGTTTCTGGTTTGGTCCCTAAAGGCTAGTTCATTTTTCTCTAGCTAATGGCCACTGAGTGCCCTGTTGGTTGAAAGACAAAGTGTACTGGACAATTAACAAGGTAATTTTACTTAGACAGTTACAGCAAGAATATTGATCATTAATGAAGAAAAGAAATGAGACCCGGACTTTTACA
This sequence comes from Mus caroli, assembly GCF_978045245.1. Lineage (NCBI taxonomy): Eukaryota > Metazoa > Chordata > Mammalia > Rodentia > Muridae > Mus > Mus caroli. Next base: position 78,846,735 of record NW_028227270.1, on the reverse strand, counting down.
AAGATGGGTTCACAGAGGAGCCATTCATAAGTCTTTAGGAATCCGGAGGAAAGAGAGGTATGACCTTCTCCATTCATTATGAAAATATGGAGGGAAATGGTGGGAGCGGGCTGGCCCTCTTTGGCTTGTCACTTTTTACAACACAAAAAAGTAGTTGATTTCTTGAGGAACATGGTGCTTAGGTAAAACTCAACCCTCTTTTTATGCTCAAGATGAATATCATTCAGCCCTAAAACATTCCCGGATCTTCATCAGCCTTTTGAGCAGTGTGAAGCAAGGAAGGTCTCTGAAGAGTTTATCAGAGAAGTGACACTGCTCCTGCCAAACCAGTTCTACCATCTACATGGCAATGGCGATGACCATAGTCAGGGGTTCAGGGTTTAGCAGCCTAGGCACCTTACAAGAAAGCTGCAGCTGAAAATAAGTAATGGTGGTGTATGCCTTTAATCTTAGCACTAGAGACGCAGAGGCAGGCAGAACTCCGAGTTCGAGACCAACCTGTATTACTGAGTGAGTTCCAGGACAGCCAGGACTACACAGAGAAACCCTGTCTCAGAAAACCATGAAGGAGGAAGAGGAGGAGGAGGAGGGGGAAGAGGAGAAAGAAAGAAAGAGAGAGAGAGAGAGAGAGAGAGAGAGAGAGAGAGAGAGAGAGAGAGAGAGGAGGGAGGGAGGAAGGAAGGAAAGAAGGAAGGAAGAAAAAGAAAGGAAGGAAGGAAGGAAGAGAGAGAGAGAAAGAAAGAAAGAAGGAAGGAAGGAAAGAAGGAAAGAAAGAAAGAAAGAAAGAAAGAAAGAAAGAAAGAAAGAAAGAAAGAAGGAAGGAAGGAAGGAAGGAAGGAAGGAAGGAAGGAAGGAAGGAAGGAAGGAAAGGAAGGAAGGAAGGAAGGAAGGAAAGGAAGGAAGGAAGGAAGGAAGGAAGGAAGGAAGGAAGGAAGGAAGGAAGGAAGGAAGGAAGGAAGGAGAAAGCAAGCAAGCAAGCTTTCATGGGAACGAAACATTACTATAAAGGTATATGCAAAAACAGAGTTGGGAGTCAAATGCTGAGGGCAAGCAGTCCAGTGGACTCTTAGAGGTCTCTGTGTTTCTGTGTTACTGGCTTATTTGGGGGGTGAGAACCTGGATCCTGGAAACCACAACAAGCCTGATTTTGAACCCCTCCCAATATGCTAGTTAAAGAGACTCAGAAGAGTAAAGAGAAGAGGAAGATAACTTCTTCACTGTGGCCATACCAGGAAGAGGAACAAATAAAACCACTGGGTGGCCTCCAATGCCTAGGGTACTTAGACCGAGTTTAGGTTTGATAGAATGCAAGAGATTTGTGTAATTAAGTAGCCATGATTGAGGCATAGTCCTGCCTCATTGTTGATCCCCAGCATCTCCACTCAGACTCATCTGGATGGTCACCTGGATAACTTGTCAGAATTGTGTCAAGTCCCTTCTCTTAGAGGGAACTCTCTCCTTTGGCTGGGGCCAGGGCTTCAGTCATTCTCTCCCCATCTGCGTGGTATTTCTGGGTTGGGGGGATTTTAAGTCCTTAGGGATGATTCTTTTTTCTACTGTCTGACAGCCAAAGCAACTGACACAAGTGTCTGTCTTTAGAATACATTCTCTCTTGCCAGAATGGTTCTATGCCAAAGAACTGCCTTTTTCTGTTAGAACTGTAGAACTTCCAGGTGAGGGTATTGGAGCTCCTTGGATCATGGGGAACATTGGGGTCTTTGGAGACTCTGTGCCTTCTTTCTTGCTGACCCTTTGCACGAAGATTCAAAGCAGGCAACAACAGAAAGTCCTTGAAGCACTAGATGTAGGGCCATACATAGGGCTAAACCTTGTAGTGCCTTTTAAGTATAATACTACTACTAGTAGTAGTATTACTACTACTACTACTAAAAGTAATAATGAAAGAATGGATCTGAGGTTAGCTAGAACTAGAGTTCCCATAGAAATCTAGGAACTAGGTCAAGTGGCAGAGAGAAACATTAGGAATGCCAGTTTGAAGGATTAAGGTTAAACCTTAAAAGGAACTGGAGGGACTGGAAGTCAGATAAGGGTTGGCAACTTGGGATCACTAGAAGATCCAATCCAGTTGACAGATAGGTACCAAAACTGGTTTTCCCACAGCTGAGGAGTGAGTCAATTAAAATTTCTCGAGACAAAACTGAGTTTGCATGTTCGTCAGTTGCATGACATTGAAAAAGAGATATAGAATTGTACAAACCATGGAAGAGAATGGTAGTGGGATGGCCTGGAAGAGTGTATACCCGATGATCAGATTCTGATAAGTCACAGAATTTCTAAGGTCATACATGTTCAATCAGAAATATTACTTTTGCCACTATTATTAACCTCATTAGAAAACAAGAGTGGTACCGGGTTTCAGAGGCACTTAATTAGGCAAGGCAAGGACAAGAGTGATAATCTAACAGGCAGACTTTTTTGAACTATCCATTTAGAAATTCTCATAAGGAATTTCAGACTGGAATATATATATATGTGTGTGTGTGTGTGTGTGTGTGTGTATAGTGAGAAGATAAACCAAACGCTCACCAATAGATTGTACCTGTAGTATCTGTAAGTTTAGAAAAATATCCACTCTGGATTCCCTAAGATCATCTGATGCTGAGTCGGCCAACCGGTGACCCCTATATTCAGGTCTAAGCTAGAAATCAGGTCTGTTTGCCAGTGTAGTCCTTGTTGTGTCATCTCCCTAAAGCATGTCTGACTTCTTTAAAAGTTTCTGGTTCTATCTGAGCCACTAAATACTCTCAAGTATGATATCACAGACAATGTCCTTAGTTATTAGTTATATAACCACAATGTCCAATTAGGTCACAGCAACAAGAAAGACAGATCTCTATCAAACTTATGCAATGAATTACATTGCTGTGAAAATTAAAAAAAAAAAAACTCAAGACTTCCCTAAATCCAGAGGAGTCCCGGGCAGAGAAAGGAATACATCACTTATTAATAGCTCATCTCAGTTATTAAATTGCTGGGACTTATAATAGCTTAAGATCCAGCACACAGGATATTAGAATGTCCACATTACAAACAAACCCCACACCACTCTGTCAGCTATTCCTTCCCCAGTAATGCATTCTTGCTGCATTCAGACAGAGTTAGCAGCCCTGTGCGTCCATGGGCTCCTCAGCCAGAGGTCTGAACACATTGACTGGGCCTATTGCTATGTCCTCAGCTTCTAAGTGATACTCTCAGAAGAAGCCTGGACCCAGAGTGTGTTGACCACAGTCCTTTCGGCCAGGGCTAGGAAGAAACTTTTCAATCTTGAAGATCAAGAGGTCTTGCCCAGCAGCTGATTCCCAACACCTCCCTCGGATGCATCAGAGAAAAATGAAAACAATCTGGATAGGGAAAGGTGTGGCCCAGCCATAGTTAATTTATTACTAGTGAGAGTAGTTGGCAGCTCAATATGAGAATAATGCAGCCAACAAGAAAAGCCGGTTGTTCCCGTGGCATACAAAACAAGGCAATAAAAGCTAATCCAAAAAAAAAAATCTACAAAGCAGTCCTAGGCATAGTAATTTCTATTTTCAAGGAAGAACTGATGTTTTCAATTTAGGAAAATAATCAAGCATTATTCTCAGAGGCGTGGAGCAATGGCTCAGTGCATAAGAGAGCTCACTGCTCTTGCAGAGGACCTGGATTTGGTTCCTAGCACCCACATGGTAGCTCATGCCTATAACTCCAGTTCCAGGGAATTTGACACTGTCTTCTGGGCTCTGATACTTTGCGGTGTACATAATGAATCCTATGTTGGTGAACTGTGGGGAAAGAAAATGAAAACTGTGCTAGCTAGGTTTGCCATTGTATTTCAGAGTGCAAAATTTATGACCACTGAACTTGATAAACACCAACTGGGATAGAAAAGGCATTCCATTGACGGTCTTGGTATTACCTGACTACAGGCATCATCTAGGAGTTGGGCAACGTTGCCCACAGCTAAGGGAGATCTTCTGTATAGTGTGGTTTGCAGAGGTGAGGCAGAGCTGGCAATGTGATGAATACTTAGACCCCTTGGGCAGTGGTGCTATTGAAAATTCCCTGGAAACTGCATATAGATAGCCTACATTTTGGGGGAAAGATTGGTGACATTTTGTCTATTGCCATTTTTTTCCCTAAGAAAAGCCAAGTAAGTCTTCTAACTTTCCAAGGACCCTAGAAAAAGTTCAGAGATAGTTTTAGGAATAAAAGATATCATTAGATGTGATCTTAAAGTCTGGTGGTCTGGCTCAGCAAGTAAAAGCACTTGCCACTCAAGTCTGAAAACCGGAGTCCAACCCTCTGAACCCATGGTGGAAAGAGAGAGCCGACTCCTGCATGTGTATGCCCTCCACCCCATACACATCACATGTGTGCACACATGTACACAAAACAAAGATACTAATAGTCGTAATATATCTGAAGAAGGAAAAATAAAAAAAAATTGTCATGAGATTTGGCAATTAAGCTAAGGTGATCTTTTAGCTAAGAAACAGCACTTGACTACCTATTTGTTCATAAAGTCTAGGAATCAGCAAGCCAGCCAGCTTATAGTAAGTTAGAACTCAATGATCAATATGTGGGCATCAGGTGAAGTGGCCTTTAGGTGTGGGGGGGATGCTGATGAAGTCATGATGGAGTGTTCCTTTGAGGAGGGCCCAGAGAACTGTCTTCTGCCAGGACCCATAAGCAGGCACTGAGGAGGTCAAGTCTAGGAATCTGCAAGCCAGCCATTCACCAGACACTGGCCCATCTTCACCTTGCTCCTTCAGCAATGGATGTAGGATGTACTTCCAGGATGGTGAGAAGTACACATTGTTGTTTGCAAGCCATCCAGCTTATGGTACTTACATCAGCACCAGCAGATGAAAGTACAGTAAGCTTCATACAAACTGCAGCATGCGATGCTGGGAAGGCACCGTGCATTTCTCATCTGGGCAGATTACACAGAAGACAAAGAGATTGCCTTTCACAAACTTTCATTAGGAGAAAAACCAATCGTCCATGGATGGGGGCGGGGATACTACTTATTGAACACAGAGAAAACCCAAACCCAGTTTTCTGAAACTCTTTCTTGAAAATCCCACAAGTGAATATGAAAAAAAACAGCCAGACTAACAACAACAATAAAGGCTCCCACTGAGAAGTTTCTACAATATATTCTTGTAATTCCTCTATGCTATGTTTCTTTAAAATTGCAGACACATATTAATAGTTATTTCTGCATATCTGGAGAGCAGTCTTGCATTGACTCAACTACCAGCCCAAGGCTGAATTTTCTTAAAGATCTTGTAAACTATTTTCAAGCTCATACACAGTAAAACATAATTACTACTGAAGGCACACTGTCAGTAGGACTCGAATCAGTTAAGCACAATGTATGGTTTTTGTCATCTTGAACACTTAACAAAACCGATGCTAGCTCATTCATTATGTGAACCTGTATATATTTAGGAAGCCTATGCCTATGTCTAATCAAAGTCTTTACTTCTATTATATTTACTGCTGATGAGTCAGAGAAGATTTGAGAACTTTCATTAAACTAAAATTATCAAAATAGTCTAATTGACAAAACTCTACCTGAGTATGTAAATTTGAATGCTGAAATTGTTTCTGAATTATTTTCTATATCTGATGGGGTATTCAGGGTGCATGACTACAATCCTAGCTTGATGCAGAAGGATAGCAAGATTTTTCTAGTCAGCCTGAACTATCTTATCTCAAAAGAAAAAATAAACCCTCCCCCACCTCCCACAGTACTAAAAATCAAGAATTCTGAATTTCTGATAAATTACAGGATAGTCAATTTATGTGAATCCCTATTTTTCATGCAAACAATTAAAATTTGGCTCATTAATACCATGAAGAGATTAGGAAAATATCACACAGTAAGAGACAATTGGCTTTCCAAATTATCTCTCCATCAAAATACATGAAAGCATTTACAAAGAGAATTCATAGTTTCAATTCTAAAATTTCAGTCATTTGTCTAATATAAACCCAGTAAAACAAATGTCTCCCACCCAGACATTAATGTCCATGTATAATCCCACCAACAATACAGCTTATCTCTAGAGTATGGATGAAGACAAAGACTCAGCAAGAGAAATGGCTTCTGAAGTTCTCCATGGTTTCGCCCAATCCACATAGATCTGAATGCAACAAGACTAATTCCTAACTGATTTGACCTCAAGACAGATTAAAAAGAAGGGCTGTAGACCAAGTTCTCTGAAAATTTACCCATCCAAGACTATCTATCAGCTATTCACAAAGCCTGTCAAATAGCAAGATCATGACATTGAAAGAAGATATGGCCAGAAACTGGGTGCTTACAGGAGCCAGAGTCAAATCTCTGTCGTGAGACTGCTGGACTGGAGTCCCAGGGTCTGGAGTCACTTGGCATTGATGATCCCCATGCCTCTAGTAAGGAACACAAGGGTCTCAGTGCCCCTTGTGGAGAATGAGAGCCAAGCAAACCGAGTGGGAACACTCAGTGGACAGAGCTCTTGTTCATAATCAGAACAAACACACAAACAAACAAAACCTGACAGCACAGCTAACACGGGAATGTTGGACAAGGGTGGATAGGTGGTTAAAATCGTGGGCCATTGTGTTGTGTTCAGACACACCTGGCTTCAATCATAGATCTGTCATCATTGTGACATTTGTAAGCTAATTTGCTTCCTGGGTCACTGTCTATTAGTTCATAATACATAGACGGTAATGCCTACCACACGGTATGATAGTGAAGATTAATACCCCATATAAACTCCAGATACAGACAGGCTCCTGTACATCCTAGAAACTCTTTCCTGAGTGCCCCAACCTCACTCCCAGTTTTATTCCTTCTTCTCTCTTTACCTCCTATCTGTATTGTTACTCTTGAATACCATTCCCAAAGTTTCAAGTATAACAGAACCACCTAGAAAGATTGCCAAACACAAGAGTTCCAGTCCCCAGTCCCAGAAATTAAGATCCAGTAGTGTTGGATCCCAGGCCTAGTCTTTTTCAGCAAACATTCACATGGCACCGGCACATGGTGTCTACTATAATTGAAAATACACTGATGTCAGCCATTTTGCAACCTTGCTTTAAATTTATTCTCTCTCTGTGTGTGTGTGTGTGTTTTAGTGGTACTTTTGTGGTTTTTTTGTTCTTATTGTTTTGTTTTTCATGATTCTGCTGGTGAAATCTTATTTCTGGCGCAAGATTCTTTTCAAAAGTTGCTTTTGTGCAAGGGAGACCTCTTTGCCCTCCTCGAAGCCAGGGGCTTTGGGTCTCCAGCCAAGCATTTTCTTACTTGTCTGATATCTTGGATGACAGTGCATTCTTTTACGAGATAGACTGGGTTATAGTTCTCTGTGTCCTCAGCATCTGGAATGCGTGTTTTAAATATGCCTGTTAACTGAACTGACAATCCCTACGCCATGTTGAGAGGGGGAATGCCTGGAATCTCTCCTGCCCTTGACTTTAGGCTCATCTACAGATATGAACTGAGCGTCTGGAAAGGCTTCAGAGAGAAGAGAACAAGTTTTGTCAAGCTATAGGATGAAAAGGGCTTTTGTGACACACTTATCTGGTAACAGACTAGGCATCTTTCTGGGTTACCAGTCAGAAAGAAATGATACTAGCATGCCCCCTGTTAGGAACCAGGGGAAGGGCCAGTTCACATAGATAGCCACCATAGTTCTTCTTATAACTAGCAAAGAGGAGGTTGGTTCTATGTCTGTTAAAGTACACAGTACTCTTGAATAGAATTAAAAGCACCCCTTCCTAGCAACGTGTGTCCTTGACTCATGACACAAACACAGTAACCTCCCACCATCTTTGGTTTTCTCTTCACAAGGATTCATTTAGCCATGGGCAACCACAATCTGCAAGTGTTAAGCAGAAAAATCACACAGATGGTTCATATGTTTTACATTGCTTGCCATTCTGAATATAATAAAATCTCCATTCACCTTTATCCAAAGAAATCTCGCTGAATACACTCCCCTCATGTTACTTAAGTAGTTATCTTGGTTATGCTGGTATACCAATGCTTGCATTCAAGAGATGTTCATGTTACTTCAAAATGGTCCCAGAGTGGAATAATGATGTCAGCAATCTGTGTATGTCAAAGAGAAGCTGAAAAGAAGCAAGGCCATGTGTGGAGATTAAGTTGTGACAAATGGAAAAAAACTATGCATGCCAGCTTTGCTCTTGAACTTCAGAATGCAAACATTATGAACACAGTGTGCAATCCCACGCCTAGACAAGATGGAGAAGATGCTAAATTATAGGTTTCTGTAATACCTACAACCGCAGGCTTCCCCCAGAAGTCTGCGAATGACCTCTACCATATATGAGAAGAGGAGACTAAGATGTGTTATTAGGGATGGTGACAGTCTGCTATGTCCAGCCACTTGACAGTCACAGCAAGAGCAAGCATCTTGGCATTCTGAAATCAGATAAATGGCGACACACTGCTGTACCTAGGGGACAATGGCTTACAGTCCATACTTGCTACTGTCCTCAAATTAAAATTTTGAGTAACGATTCCTCTCTGGTTACAGAGAAACAAAACCAGCCACGTGTGAGGCAGCCCTCAGTGAGTTAGAAGACAGTTTAGGAACCTGTGAACATGAAGAGCTATAGAACTCATTGAATCAAAAACAAACAGATGAGCTGAGCGGTGGTGGCTCACACCTTTGGTCCCAGCAGGTCTCTGAGTTCAAGGCCAGCCTGGTCTATAGAGTGGGTTATAAGATAGCAAGTCCTACACAGAAAAACTCTGTCTCAGAAAACAAAACAAAACAAAACAAAACAAAACAAAACAAAACAAAACAAAACAAAAACAAACGAACTCAGCAGTAGAAACTAATTGAGTGGCAGATAGCCAATGGAATTCTGACCTTCTCCTGCCTGGTGTAGGTGCAGGGAACATGGATATACTAATTTTGTAGAGTCTTTTCAGTTATATGTTAAGTTATATGTTCTTTTTGTACTTCATGTGTTAGGCTTCAAGAAAGGTCACCTCTAGACACACACACACACACACACACACACACACACACACAGTTGTTTTTTTTTTTAACTCAATAAATACTGAAGAAGAAGAATTTGATGGACTGCCAGGACTTTAGCTTGCCTCAGGGAGCTGTGTGTCTTGGTCAGACTGGGGCCTTGGAAGTTCCTGTTCAGTCTGAGTTCACTTCACTGCCCATGGCTTTGCTTTTCTCCTCAGGTAAAGGCCTCTCCAGCCTTTTCCTTGGGCAAAGCTCATACTGCGCTGCCTGCCGGAAGCTCTCTCTAGCACCACAAGGGTCGGTCAGTCCTGCCTTAGATTTCTTTCCTCATATGAGTTCCCTGGCTTTGTCAGGTCTTGACGCCATCCCAAAGCTGGTAAAATGAGCCAAGTGACTTCATCTCTCATGGCACACACCTTGAGGACATTTCTTGGGCAAGAGCCAACTTACCTCTCACAACTCAAGAGACATTTTTTTTTCCCACGAGCTAACTTACCTCCCTCACTTGTACCAAGGACTTCCTCGATGGGAAAGGAGACATCAAAGAATATGGAGCATTGTAACTATGCTTGCTGAGAGGAGGGAGATGCTGTCCCCACTCGTCGCCCCACCCACCTCACACTGGGGTGTCAACTCATCGCTTACTAATGCTTCGGTTTCACTCCAAGTGCTCACTGCTTGCTCATGCCCTTGAACAAAAATATACAGGAAGAGAAAGTATCAGAGACCTATGTGTAAACAATTCTTCGTGGTTGCTCAAGGCCTCAAGCAGCTCGTGGAACATCACCTTCGGCACTGTGGACAGGGCAATCTCCAAGAGAAAGCTTCCTCCACATGAAGCCTGACAGAAACCAGGACCCAAGCAAGCAGCAGTTGCTGGCACATGATTGTTGACCTGTGTGGACTTTACAAACAAGCAGAGCATGTGTTTCAGTTGGTGAATCCCATTGGTCTTTCTGATCCAGCAGTTCCGTCACTCACCCAGGACCTGTGTATGTGGCATCTTTACTAATGACACTGAAGGCTTGTGCTGCAGTGCATGGGAAGTAGAGGAGAACCATCCTTCAGTCAGATAGCAAGGACCCCAACCAATTTTTGTCAAAATGGTACCACCTTCTATTCTTCTGCTGAAAGTTTTTTTTTAATGTTTTCATAAATTATAGATCATTAAAAAATAATTTAACAAAGTAACATTTAAATAGTAAAATAATTTATATATGAGATATGTAAACCCCTCTAGTTTGATGAAATTTGACAATTATATACATATATGACAATTACATATATAATATATGATACATGACATATAATTATATATAATATTATATGTCATATATAATATATTATATATAATGTGTGTAAAATACATGTATGTATGTGTGTTTGGCATTTAAATCAATATGTAAAACTTCTGCATCATCTAAGAGAATCCTATACATATTTGTTTGATTGATTACAGGTCTGTAAGCCTTGCTGAGGGCCAATCATGAACTGAAGTCTCTGAAACCTGAGTCTAAATAAATCTTTCTTCCGATAAGTTATCTGCAAATATTTGGTCACAGCAGGGGAATGTAAACACATATGTCTTTATTCTCTTTTATAGATATATTCTTTTTAAAATTTTTTCTTTTGTTTTAGCAGTCTAGAGTTGTGATCTTAACTTCTAGGGGGCCACCAAGATGGCTCAGCAGGTAAAGGGATTTGCCCCTGGGGTTTATGACCTGAATTCAACCCTTCAAACTCACATGGTAAAGAGAACAGATTCTTAAAAGTTGTCTTCTAATCTCCACATACAGTGTGGCATGTGCATATGTACACACACACATACATACATACACACACACACACTCAAAATCAATTACACACAAGAACTGAACTTCTGTGAACACATCTCTGCTTCTGTCTCTGTCTCTGTCTCTCCCTCTCTCTGAGTAAATATATAGGGCTCTTTTAAGTAGATTTGTGGTTAGTTTTATATGAAGCCTCTAATTTTTTCTACACTGATAGTACCATTTTAAATTCTACCAGCCATTCTCAGTGGAGTTGCCAGTTGCTTCAGGTCCAGCTTTGCCAACCTTTATTTTACTTGCTCACTTTGCTGTTACCACTTTATTTAATTTAGCTGTCACGATTTGTGTGCAGTGACATCTTAGTGTGACACTCATTGACATTTCCCTGATGATCTATGATGCTGAGGACCTTTCAAGTACTTTTAGGCCATTTCTTCATTCTGTGGCATGAATGTGTTCAAATCTTTGGGTTATTTATTTATTTATTTTTATAAATTGAAATTTTTTGTTGCTGGCTTTTTAGACCTTTTGATACTTAAGATGTGTGGCCTTTCATAAGATGTAAGTATTGAATATAGGTTTTTCTATTTCAGGTCTGACAATTCATTTTTAATGGCAAATTTTGGTAGATTAAATGCTTAAATTTTTTTGAACCTAACGTGTCAAATTTTTTCATTACCAGCACATTTATGTCCCATGTAAAAAATGATTTCCTTCCCATACCCAGTTGCATATGGACTGAGATAACAGGACTGTGCTATCTACTTTAAGGTGACACTAAATAATATTTTGTAAAAGTAGGATCTGAAATTGAAAGGGAAATGTATTAGGCAGGATTCTAGACATGGGGAATAAACAAAGGTGAAGAGGGAGGATATGAGCAAGACACAGTGTATGCACGTGTGGATTTCCAAAGTTTAGACAGAAATATTATTTAAATATTTATCACCTTCCCAGAGGTTGTAATTTACTGCTAAGTTTTCTCCATAAACTGTAGGTTTTTGGTCTTTATGTTCGGGTCTATACTCAATGTCAGGTTAATTTTTTGTCAATGGCATGAAGTAAGGAATTCCTAATTATTTTTCTTAGATATCCAGATTTTCTGGACTTGTTTGTGCAGATGCCTTTGATGCTTTAGTTGAAGATCAATTAGCACATGCGCATGAAGATCTCTAGATGGTTCTCAACTGTGGGTCATGACCCCCTCAAAGACCATCAGAAAACACAGATATGATGATTCATAATGGTAGCAAAATTATCCTTATGAAGTAGCAATGAAAATGTAAACAGTGGATGATATTCTTTTTTGTTTTTTACCCCTAGTGATGAAGGAAAAGGAGTCAATGTTATTACTTTGAGAAATGGTGGGTTTTTTTCCTGCTTTTAATTTGCTAATAGTTTAATTTCTTCAAGATTTCTGATCTGTTGTCATGATCCATTCTTTATTTCCTTAATATGCAAATCACACTGACTTATTTTCATATTTTACAACAACTTCACCTATCTAGATCTTCTTCCAACTTGAATTTTGTATATTTCTGATGTGATTTACCAATATGTCATGGGAGAGGAAGAGAAGGAGGGTTGAAGGCTCTTTTGGAAAATTTCAATGTTTGCACCAACACTGGAGTCTAGTTTATGTTGACTTCATTGTTTGCTGTTTTTCACTTATTTGTTATATATAAAAAAAAAAGAATAAGAGAAAGAGATTGAGGCAAGTATTACGTATGTATGCAAAAACAAAAGGGCATTTCTCATTTTCTATCATACTATCTGTAGAAGGATTTGGCCAGCAAAGGCTGCAGTTGAGGTGTTTCTGTTTAGTCATACCAAATACTCCATGCTGGTATTATCAGTACCGGGGCATATTTCAGCTCCCTGGCTAAGTTCACAGACTCAGGAGCTCCTATGTCTCAAGGCTTCAGGAGAGGTTGCTGCCTGTATCCCCATTCCTCAGGTCTTCATCTGTTTCCTGGTGGTTGCCTTAGAGCCAGGCACATGGAAGGATTCCAAGTGCCTTTATTTTCTATCATTAGAACCATGCTTACAGTGGCTCCTTCAGAGGCAGACAGTCGTGTGTCGTTGTCACACACAATTTCTGGTGTAGAACAGTTTCTTTTGATTTTCTTTTCTTCACACTCCCGAGGGGTCCAATGTCCCTGTGGGGACATCTCTCTGAACTCTCACCATTTAAGAGAGAGAGCTTGCACTGAGCTCTGCCTATGCCTTGGGGTGTACATTCTGCTATAGGGATGGGTTTCTTCAGTTCCTGCTTGGTCTTCCTTCTTAGCCCTCACACAACAGGTCACTGTGTGTTACCTCTCCAAGTGGAGGTTATTTCTGATATTGTAAGGCCTGGATGGTGGGAGACTCTCCTCGATGTCGTTGCTTTCCTTCTGGTTAGGTAACTTGCATCCTTTGATTATCTTCTCCATCGGTTTCCAATCAGACAGACTCTAGAGATTTTATTGTGCTTTTAAGATTGGCTCTTTAAACCTCAGGGCATCGGCACTTGCAGCTGTCTCTTTGGAGTATATTCCTTTCTCTGGACACTGCTTCAGCTTTCCACACCCTGTGAGGTCTTTCTGCCCCCATTTGCCCTGTGCATAGAGATAGATGAGCAGTTTCAGCTTGCTCATGGTGAAAGCCCCGTGTGCCTGGATTCTGGCTTAACAGGTCCTGTTGCTTAGCCAAGGAGTGTAACAGGGGCTGTTCCTTTACCCATGGAAAGGCCAGAAGACAGCAGTTCCTAGTTGGGGATGATTATTTTCTCCTAGGGGATAGTTAATAACATCTGGAGGTGCTTTTGATCTTCAGAGATCAGTGTGATTGATATCTACAGCATAGAGATTAGAGATAATGATGAAGACCTGACTGCAAAGTTCAACAGGAATTGTCTGGTGGGGAAATATAGAGGGTCTATAACTCTGTTCTAAAGAAATAGAAATGAATGTCTACATTGAAGACTTAGTTATTACCTCTCTATGCCAAAATTCTGATGCAACTAAACAACTACAAAAAGGACAAGAAGATCATGCAATAATTGTCTTGGTCCTGGCAAGGCAGTGAGTTGATCTCATGCATTGCTATGTTACTGTCAATAATTTGTTACAGTAAGATCATGAATAAATACTTACTGAAATAGAACATGAATGAATAAGCAGGCTGCTGACTGAATAAAACCTAGTCAACAACAAAGATAATTGCACTTGCTTTTGCCTGATTGGGATTGCAATCTGGAAAAGCATGATGAATTCAATCTTGAAAATGTGCTCTGATGGTTGTGGCAACCTTATTATTGGCCTCCTATCATGAGAGAGGCTGCCAATGGCACCACAAGTTAATCAGCCGTCATGGTTGGAGAGCTAGAGAGATGGCTCATTGGTTAATCGAGCTCGCTTCTCTTCCAGAAGACCAGTTTCAGCTCCCAGCAGCATCTCTACTTGGTGGCTCAGAACTTCTAAAATCCAGTTCCAGGAGAACGGATGCTCTGGGCACTTTGCACACACATGATACACATACATACAGCTCAACACACACACACACACAATCACATAAAAATAAGGTAGTCATAAAACTTAAAAAGTAATAAGTGAAAATAATAAATAAAAATTAAAATAAGGTAGTTCGTTCGAAGTGTCATGGTTGGCACATGGTTGGTGAATATTAGGAACATTGTGTTGTTTTGTGAGAAGAGATTATATGTGGTTCTAGTTTCTGATTCTGAAAAAGTGATGTCACACCAAGGTCAACACACAAAGTTTCAAGGAAACATCTTTTGAAGTCCAAGGAGAGCTTGCATTTGAGATGTGTGTGATGTAGCTCAATTCAAAAGTTCAGCTTGTGTGTGAGAGAGAGATTAGAATTAGCAATGCCTTTCTCTTCTTCTACCTGAAGTGCCTCCAATGGATTCTTCCATGATGTACTGAAAGAGTCCATATTGTCACCTGCTATCTGACAAGTCTCTCCTCAATCTTTCCCTGGGCATTCTTAGACTTGCTAAAAGAGCATTGGAACTTTGTTTCCCAGGAGTTTTCTGCTTTCTAAAGCTACATCGAAGTATTTCCTCAATGCTCACGAGTAACCATCCATTCACTTCTATACTAGGTACCAAGGTCCTTATTAGAAGGCACCACTTGGAACTCAAGAAATATACTTGGTCTTTCATGAAGAAATATACTTGGTTATGGTAAACATAAATTTGTGTATCTCCTGTTCATAAACGTAAATGGGCATTTATTATCATGCAAACCATAACTCCAAATACAGTTTTCAAGATGGAAAGAAAAAAGAGAGGGAGAGGGGCTGGTGAGATGGCTCAGTGGGTAAGAGCACCCGACTGCTCTTCCGAAGGTCCAGAGTTCAAATCCCAGCAACCACATGGTGGCTCACAACCATCCGTAACGAGATCTGGCGCCCTCTTCTGGAGTGTCTGAAGACAGCTACAGTGTACTTACATATAATAAATAAATAAAAAAAAAAAAAAGAGAGGGAGAACAGAGTCTTCTCTCTTCTTAAGTAAGAAATATCATTCATTTATGGAGATTCAGAATTTTCACTTTAACAACTATCAGACATGGGAAGTTTCCAGAAGCAGTTCTAATATACGATGCAAAGCTTGTACCAGCAGAAGTTGGAACTGTTGGCTGGTGGGGACTTGTGACTTTTATTGTCACTCAAGGTATCTAACACAAGTGTTCAAGAAAACAGTTTATTGATGTGCTTGCATTCAGAGGACTTTTTCACAAACCCTTCAATGAGAATATCCCCTCCCTATATAGTCAAATTAAACAATTTAAATAAATAACTTCTCTGTGTGTATATGTACATAGACACATGTCGTTCTAGCAATTTTCATTTTTGTCTCCCAAAGTCTTTCAAGCTAGCATGCAATAAAAGTTGTACAGATGAATCAAAAATGTTTTCTTCAACCTAAATCTTCCTAGCTCATTTTTAATAACTTAAATGATCCTTTTAGGTTATTTTTAATTTAAAAAGTATTATATTTTTATTAATTCTTTGAGAATTTCATACCTCCAAACAATGAAATTTGATCATATTCATTTTTTACTCTTCTTTCTAGCCCCTCACAGATCCATCCCAACCTTATCCCTCCCAGCCCGACTTCAGATCTTCTTTTGTTTTTTAAATAACACACTGACTCCAGTTTATACTGTCCAAATACTCATGGGTGTGAAGCATTCACTAAAGCATGGCCAATCTTCCAAGGCCCATGTCTTAAAGAAAACCGAGTCTCTTTCCCCTAGAAGCCTTCAGATGATAGTAGCCCCTCAGCTGAGAGAAGGCTCACAAGCCCTTCCCCCTTCTGTTCTGGAATGCTGAGTGGCTTGATCTTGTGCAGATCTGATGCTGCCAACCACAGCAGCTTTGAGTTCATGAGTGCAGTGGTTCTGTCCTATCTAGTGATGCTGCTTCAATCTGGTCCTTCTTGACCCCTAGCTGGAGGAGATTTTTCCATGGTCTGTTTTGCTATGCTTCCTGATCCTGGGCTGGAGAGGGCCTGGCTGATATAATATGATCTAGGTGTCTCAGTTTTGTGGCTGAGCACTTCACAGATACTTTCTATGCTCTTCTAGCTCACTTCCCCCTTTTTTATTTCTTCACATGTTGCCACCCCCACCCCCAATCTAGGGAGGTTTACTATTACCACTCAGTACTACCATAGTTTGGAAAGTTTTCAAAGACAGTTCAGCACACCGAGAGAGGTGTTTCCATCCAATGCATACTGGGACTTAAACTCCATCCTGCTCTATCTGTTGTGAGTAAGGTTTCCTTGCTGACCATGAGTCAAAAGAGGAACTCAATCTCTAGTGAAGTCAGACTGTGTCAGAAGGAAGGAATACAGTGCACAGTGACTCTTCTCAGTGGAGCTGAAGGACAAGGCATGGCCCAGCTATGACTCATGACCATGGCGTGGCACAAACTAAGCAAGGAGGCACTACAGGACCTTTCTTCAGCAGGCAGTCCCCTCGCCCAAGGGGTGGGGGTGGGGGTGGGGGTAGGGTGCGTGATTCTAAATATGGGAAGTAAAATTCCTATGTAAAAAGGACAGATCTTTGTACATCATTGTCTACCTACTGTCATGGACCACGGGTGACTAGTTTCCCTTTTACTTTTGTTTATTCATAACATCTAGATTTAGGAATGTTGGCGTCTTTAACAGAAAACAAAACTTAGACTGACCTGTCTCCTATTAAAAATTCTGTTCTCCCCAAAGGGATATTCTTTGCTCTTTAGCTCAACAGATTATGGGTGTTCCTCTTGAGTTATTACTAGGAAAGATTGCCAAGGGACTTCACCTCTCTCTTTGGCTTGTCTGTGTCAAGGACACAGAGAGGACAAAGAGGAGGTGGGAATCCTCCCCCACAAGCTAGAAGGTAACCTCTTCACATCACCACTCTGGAGGTGGCTCTGATTTCTGCCTCTTCTGTTTGTATTCCCCCTGGGGGCAAGACATCTCCAGGGAGTTTGTCTATCACTTTCTGGGTGGTAGGAGCCCTGCCAGCTCACAGTGGGAGACTCACAGGCGTGGTGGGACCTTGTCAACATCCTGAGGGTGCTCAAGCAAGGGCTTCCTCATTAAGTCTTTGTTTCAGAATCCAGGCATCTCATTAGGGTTTTTCTGTTGGAATTACAAGTATTTTTTAAAAAGTGGCTTAAAACAAAACAACAAAACAAAACAGGATCTGGGTGACAAGGTGGCAGTTTAAAACATATTGTAGCCACTGAGACCTAGGAGAAAATATTAGAAACTTCCCACAGGAAATGCTACTAGGCACCAGGATGTTAAGTCAAAAGTACAGGATGGGATTTCGTACCCTGACTATCCCGAAGAATATTAAGAAGCATTATCTCTGTAAAATTAGCAAGATGAAGTCAGCTTGGCAGAAGCACCCCAAGGCTGATTCATTTGAAGTCTCTAAAAGTTAGCTATGCTCCTTAGCACAAGATAGGCTATTTGCAAGATTGCTCTGGAGAATGGAAAGACATATTTGACCCTATCTTAACCTTTGGGCAGCTCATATTCTACCTAACTAGCAACTAGGGGTGACCTCCTAAGAGTCTTTTTATTTAATCTTATTTTTTATATATGTACTTATATTAACAAACTAAATTCTAGTGCTTGCTAGTACATATAGATCAGGTAAGATGCCAGAGACCTGGCAGGCATATTTCCAAGTACCTTTCTATAACCCTATGTCACTTTGGTGGTTTTCTCATCTCCAACTCTACATTAATCACAAAGAGACATAGCTGGGGAGACAGTGAGAGTGCATTATGTGAAAGAAATCCAAAGCAGTCACTTCCCTATGATGCTCGAAAGCCAGATGCGGTAGGCTGGTAGAAACTACTAGGCATTCATTCATTTTCTTCTCAGTGTGATCGGACTATCCCTAGGGAAAGGCTCTCTTCTGGAGTGGTACCAGGAGTAGTGTGATCTGCATCCCAGAGAGGTTTCCATGGTCTGTGAAACTCTGATACTTCTGCTCTGAGAATGCTGCACAGACACTCAGCAAGCTGTGTATTGCCCATCGAAAGCATGTGGCTTATTATTGTCCCAGCGAAGATCTATGGACACGTAAATTTGGGTATTCTGTTCTGGAACCAGTTGACCTGTGGTGCCAAGTGAAGACAAAAATAAAATAAAAAAAATAAATAAATCTACCAATTAACCAAACCAAAACTCACCAGTCCCAAATCTATGTGATTGATGTGCTTGATTGCAAGATACATCTGATTTCAGATCCTCATGTGTATCACCTACACTTCCCAGTCCCCCGACTTTTGTTTACATACTTTTTAAAAATTATTATCACCATATTTGCCTTTTCAATTGTCATATAATAATTGTACACACTCATAGGTTATACAGTAATAGCCTTTCACTCCCTTCAGATAGCATCTCATGTGGCCCAATCTGGCCTTGAACACTCAATTCTCTTGCCTCTACCTCTACAGTGCTGGGATCACAGATATGTCTCACCATGCCTAGCTTGTGGAATTCCAGTGCAAGCAGCAATTTACCACAGTTGAAGAGTGCATGGTTTACTTGTCTGTTGCTGTGTTGAAACACCATGGCCAAAAGCACCTTAGAGAAGAAAGAGTTTGTTCTGGCTTATAGTTTCAAAGACAGTTTCCATAATGGCTGGGAAGGCATAGCATGGTAGTCAAACAGGAAGTTGACTGTTTTTTACCTAAGCATAGGAAGAAGGGGTCAAAGAGGGAGAAGGAGAGAGCACAGGAGTAATTCACCTTCCAGCTCCAGGTCCTTCTCATTCATTTCTTTGTATTTGAGATCCTTCTAACTCTTCTCCTACTTCTTCATAAAATAAGCAATGGTTTGAAACAGAGCACTTTTGTTGTTGTTGTTGTTTTTATATATCATTTAATAGCAATTGGTGAGCACTTAGCATGTAATAGGTGAGGATTTTTATATATGGTAAGAATTATCAATGTATATTATTCTATACAATAGTGAGTTTTTTGTGATAGCCCATTGTACTGGCTAGTTTTGTGTTAACTTGACATAGGCTGGAGTTATCAAGGAGAAAGGAGCTTCAGTTGGGGAAATGCTTCTATGAGATCCAGCTGTAAGGCATTTTCTCAATTAGTGATGAAGGGGGAAAGGCCCCTTGTGGGTGGGGCCATCTCTGGGCTGGTAGTCTTGGGTTCTATAAGAGAGCAGGCTGAGCAAGTCAGGGGAAGCAAGCCAGTAAATAACATCCCTACATGGCCTCTGCATCAGCTCCTGCTTCCTGCCCTGCTTGAGTTCTAGTCTTGACTTCCTTTGGTGATGAACAGCAGTATGGAAGTGTAAGCTGAATAAACCCTGTCCTCCCCAACTTGCTTCTTGGTCATGATGTTTATGCAGGAATAGAAACCCTGATGAAGACACCCATTTACACATAGAATGTGTCTATTCCTGTTTTTTCCATCTCCTCACCACTGCTCCTCATCCTGATCTTTCCTCTGTATCCTTCTCAGTCCCTAGGAACCCTTCTTCTAGTTGTACATTATCCTCACTTATTCTTATTTGTTGTTGTTTATTTATTTCCAACAACAGAATTGTTTGTGGTAAACTATTTTGTTTGGATGAACTGTCAGAAGTGTGAGGAAAAAGGCAAACCATCTCTTAAGGAACAAAGGGTGGTTTCTACATTGTCCCAAAGGCGGGAGTAGATTTTGCCAATAGAAGACTGTTTTATTTTCCAAGTAGTATGAGGCTTTTGATTGTGGGTGGGGTTGTAAGAGCTATGGCAAAGATGCATATCTTTGCAGAGTGGAGAAAAGAGCAGTCTGAAATGTGGGGCAGTGGAAATGTAAGAAGAAGAGGAGGAAGGAGGAGGAAGAGGAGGAAGAGGAAGAGGAGGGGGAGGAGTAAAGTCATATATCAAATAGGTGCTGAGGAGAGAGAAAACAGCCAAACAAAGTTGTCAGTGTGTTTGCTGTAGTGTTTGTGACAGTAACTTGTCCTCAGTCCTCACACAGAAGGCTGGAGTGAGGCACTCTGATTAATGTAGCTTTTGTGCGTACTTTGGGGTAATGTGAGGTTCTGTGTGGGTTGAGCTGGGGAGTGAACCAAGAAGTCTGCATGGCATGATGCACTCCCAATGATCTCACTCTCTCCTGGGCTTTGGAAGTGGGTGTCTGCCCGCTCTCTGTCCTTTCACCCTGTCTCTCCACTGAGCTCTTCACCAAGTAGTGTAAATGATACTTTTTAAGTCTCCTAAATTAAGTTGGGCCCTGTGGTCATGAAACATGCCCACTCTTCTTCTGAAGATGTAGGAAGATGATAAGTTCAAGGTCAGCCTAGGGTACTGACATAAATTGAAGAATCGGTTTCACAATAAGAATAGGGCTGAAGAGGTAGCTCACAGATAGACCATTTGTGGAACATGCATTAAGTCTTAGGTTGGTAGCAGTTGATTTATATCTACTTCAAACTTTCCCATAGTACTCAACTTGATTAGAACTACATCCCTGTCTCTAACCATGGATGAGTCCCTAGATGATGAGTTCCTGGCTTCTCTGAGCTCTGCTGTATCCCTTCCTCATGAGCTGTATACATCGTTCTACTCCTGGTTGTCTGAACAGCAGGGACTCTTGGTTATGCCAGACAACTGGACTTGTTACTTGCTTGGCTATGATCATTGGCCTCTGGATGGCCAACTAACTCACCTTTCCTTTCTTGCAAGTCTGTGTCAAGTGGTGTGGTTTAGGGAGGGTAGCACACTTGTTCCCCCTTTCTGAAGAAGCCTTCTTCCCTGTGCATCCTCCACCCACATCTGGCTCCCATCCATTCCCATAATTTGTATATCCATTCATTTTCTGCCTGCCCCCACTAGAATGTAAATTCCAGGGGCGCTAGGTATTATCAGTTTACTGTATTATAGTACTAGAGCCTAGAAGATTCCCTGACATAAGGTAGGAAGTGGATACATAAGATTGTATATGATGGGATCATAGACTAAGGAAACAAACTTACAGTACAGAGAAGAACCTAGCCAGCCACCAAGCTTCCTTCTGCAGAGTCCTATCAATAATGACAGGGAGTTGTTTGCAAACAATATCATCCATTTTTCTTTTATCTTTGGCATAAGAAGTATAAATACTTAATCAGTGGCATGCTTTATTAAATGGACCTTTGGGGACAGAGAAGAGGGCATGGGTCTAGCTCCTCCTCTGAGACACATAATTAGATTGTGAACAGCTAAGATTTCAAGTCATTGGAGCCTGAGGAAGGCAATATGGGTGTGTCTGTCTGCCTATCTTTGTGTCTTGATTGCCTGTCTGTCTGTGTCTGTGTTTCTGTGGAAGGCTTATCTGTGCTTCCATGACACGATGCCCAGGCACACATTCAGCTACTTAGGACCTCTTTAGGCTGGAACATTAGAGAACAAAGTACAGCTACAAGATTCAGGGCAGAGCAAAGAATGAAGAACAATAAGAGGAAAACAGGAAAGGATGCGTAGCTGAGGATGGATCCTGGATTACATACAACACACATACATTTATGTACACACCTAAGTACGTACCTGTGTGCATACACACGTGTGTGCTGTTTGCATGTATGTGAGGGAATGAACATACAAGTGCATTTGCCAGGTTGAACAGCAACAGAGACCTATTTTACCTTGTGCATTTTATAAATTAGATTTTTTTCCTTGTCCCTCTCACATGTGTCCCCCCAACTATGAAGAGAAACCAGAGCACTTGCTAGAAAGTTTGTTTGCTTCAGCCACCACTTCAAAGAAAGATATGCATGGGAACCACTATAACAACATGGTCACTAGCTGCTGAGTGGATTGCCTCAGCTTATGAAACTCAGCAGAGCTTATAGTGTTCTACTTAAGAGGAAACACTAGGTAACCTAGAACTTTCTGTGGCTTATAAATACTACTCCTTGTTGTTTTGTCTCTCACAGAAACCCATGTGGAGCCATGAGTAGAGTTGCTGTTTCCTCTAGATAGTAATGAATTGAAGAAGAGTAGAAAAGCAACCAGACCAGATTCCAACTATCTTTGACAATGTAGCAGCACACAGCGTGGTGCTATAATAAATCCCTGAAATGTTAGAATGGAGGCAGGCATTCAAGACAGCAATGGGAAGTGCTTGCAAATGTATCCTGAGTCTCATTTTAGAATGTTATATGTTTGAAAGTGAATTGTCAGATTTAAGAGCTTATTTCTTTGGGGGGAATAGAGATCAAGTGCTCAACCCCCATAAGAAACTCTCTCCAGTTTTGTAGTAGGTTGATAGCTGAGAAAAAGGATGGAGGAAGTGTGCTGATGCTCAAGGGGATTGGGAGGAAGCAACATCTCTGATAAAACCAACTTGAGTAAATCAAGAGAAAGCAGAAAAAGAAGGGGACATGAAGTACAGAAGGGCGCTCAAAACATTTTCTTTTCCTCCATTAGATTTGCTTTGGAAGCTTTTACAAAGTAACTGTAGTTATAACTTGTACTCCAGTTTCTTCTCTCTTCTTAATACAAAAGCGAGTGATGAGTTGGTTTGCATACACACAGGGATGGGGATTGTTAAGATGGACCCCAGTGATCTAGAGGTGGTATATTAGGTTTGGTTTCCATCTGAGGTTAAGGGGAGTCTGTTAGGATTCATTCTGTGGGTGGCTTTATGTGCCCCAGTGATGGGCTCACTAACTCATCCATAAAAGATTTGTCAGCTAAGCATCTCACAGTGCGTTGAGCTTCTCTGGTTTGCAGAGTAAAGAAGTCAAAACAAACACCAGTGGGCCCCATGGATGTGGGTCACTGGGACAAAAGGAAAGGAACAGGCTTTAGTAACTGGGTAGTGTTATCTCTTCCCAGGCTGTGCTCTTGGCGTTGACTGCCAGGAGGCCCAGAGGCCAGTGGAGCTCCCTCCATACATCATCGGCTCATTCCTTCTTGGAATTCCTTCTTCTCCCATTCATTCATCCACCTCTGCTGATTTCCTCTGTAACTCTAGAAGTTGAGTCCCAAGGGCGTTTTAGAGTAGCTCTCACATCTTAGGTGAACAAGCTGACAACTGCCTTTGCTCTTACTTTACTTCGAATGTAAAAGAAGTGCTCTGTGCTGATGTAGCTGATAAGAGCTTGGCAGGCTGGTATGAATGACACAGAAAGCCAAGGCATCTGAGTCCAGTGTTTTCACGTCCTTCTTTCTTATCTCTCCTAATAGAAACGCCTATTTATTTGTCTTCCACTCAGCAGTGAGCTCCTTGAGGCCCTGTATCCCAGCATCCAGCACTGTTCTTGGCAAACATGAGGAGCTCAACAACTATTTGTAGAGTAAATTGAATGAGATTATCTAGGTTCCCATGAGATCATCCCATGAAATTCTATGCCTAGGCAACTCCTCAGGAACATTCTAGAAGGGCAAGAGAGAACACCCCCTCCCGCCACCAGGATAGAGACTGCATCTCATTCAACTCTATATCCTGGAGTACCATGTTTGCTTAAGGAATGAATGAAGGTCTGTCATCATTCAAAGGCTGGGAATGGGAGAGTCTCATACCAATTTTAGCTCGGCAGATACTCAGAAGACCAATACAGGTGTGTAAGGCAGTTGTTTCTGAAGGCATAAGAATAGAAACACTTTCTACTGTGCCTGTTGACTTTCTAAATGGTCGACGAGAGCTAAATCATTCAAGAAGTGGCCAAAGGGCCCAAGGACAATGGCTGATTAATCTGGATACAGGATATCAAGGCATTACGAGTATGTCTTAAGCAACAACAGTTTACTTTGACCATAGGAAAATCATAGGAGACCTATGATCAAATAATGATGCTATAGGGACAGAAAATGAACTTCACTTAAAAAAAGGAAGTGAAAGATGAAAGGAAGTGTTTGGGGTTGTGGGTATAACTCAGTGGTTCCAGGAGTGTTTAGTATGTGTGAGGTCTAAGGTTCGATCTCCCCACCACATTCACACACACACACACACACACACACACACACACACACAGTCTAAGACTTATAAATGTATGTATCTTGAGACTTTACTTCACGTAGACTGTTGTTAAAACAAATTTAGTCTGCATTAACAAGTTAAGGATGAAAGCTAAACACACAAAAGAATGACCAGGAAGTAAAAAAAATAATAATCTTTTTTAAAAATCTGATCTCTTGGATGAGAAATCATTTGTAAGCACAAAAGCAGAAAGCCAATTAGAAAAAGAACACTTTGATTTTTTTTTCTATTTAGAAGATATGCAGACCTTTTTACTTCCTTCTGGAGCCTCTGCTGCTATATTTTTCGTAATAACATGCATGCCTTTTGAAATCAGGAGTGAACTAAGACAGGCTTTTGACAGTTAAACCAAAGTAGGGGAAAACGGATGTGTTCATTTCATAATATCTCGCCCCCCTTGCTGTTATGTGTCCACCCTGACTTCATAAAGATGGACATGGAAGACATAGCAAGAATACTGTGTAATTTGTTTTTGATTCTGAGCCTCAAGGAAGCATCTATATTCCTAAGTGAACTGCATCCCAATTATCTCAAGGTTCCTTTATGGAGGAGACACACGGAGGACGGACCACGTGTAGTCAGATGCTTTCATTTTGTTCTCTTTGCTGACATTTCCCTCTTTTCTTTTTCTACTAACGAACCGAACCTCATTCACTTTTTAAGAACCAACTCAGAAATGACTCAGAAACCTTTCCTAACAGAAAAGGCTCCCCTCCCTGTAGACCCAGAGTTTAGCAGTATCATCTTGTACCTGCTAGTTCAGTGTGGGTCACTTTATAGACAGAGACCCCATGGAATCCATGACAGTTTATCTTTTTTTACCACAAGCATTCATGAAACACCTGGAACAGAATGAAGACTTGCGTGTTTTGTGAATAAATAAATGAATAGGTGACGTTGTGAAAAGGAAAACAAGAAACTGATTAAGTTTCTCTAGAAAGACTCTTACATTTTGAAAGGCAGAGTATATGAAACAATCTTTTAGCAAGTTGGTCTCAGAAATAATCCCTTTTTCATGTCACATTGGCTTTATGTCTTTAACCTTTCAGGCTTTGGAACCTAATAGGATGTTGTTGATAAGCATGGCATCTACCAAATTACATCAAGAAGGAAGGTGGAGGGATATATATATATATATATATATATATATATATATATATATATATATTTCTTTTTTTATCCATTCAAGAAGTATTATATACTTCACATTCCCAGAACTACTGGGACTTGAACCTCAATAGCTTCACTTATTCCTATGAACTGACATGTTTTTTATGGCAATTATAATTTATTTGTGCCCCTGAACTGTGACCAGAGCTCCCTTTGTGTTAGGTCTTTAGTGCCAGAGGGGAAAGATCTATATGAATGGTCCTCGGTCAGCTGGTGACCCATGGGTAACCCTAATGGGGTTGCCCAGTGCCGAACACTGCCATCCTTCCTACCCTTGCATCTCCAACCACAGCCCTGGAAGGTGCCTTTGTCTACTCTAACTTTCTTTACCATTACTGTTTTCAGGCAGTGAGAGGAAGCATATTTTCATGGCTCACTGGTATAGCCGTATATCGGTGGTTTCCACTACCTGAAGAAGAGAGAGAACGCTTATCCTCTGGGAGAACGAAATTCAATGAGCCAACAAAGGCAGCAATGGGCTATTATGGGAGCCCTTCAAGGCTCTTCAAAACACTGTACTCACAGTTGAAACGCAACCCCCTCTGACCCTTCAGGGTTTGTAAGGGAAGTTCTGAGCTTCTCAAGGGTCAACCAGGCAGAGATTCCTGTTGGCTCCCTTGTCAAAGTTTGAGAGGGTAAGCACAGTGAAGAAAGGCCCCACAGGTCACCTCCCGTGGGCAGGGGATGCACAGCTGGCCTGTGCTGCAGATAGCACAGGGCATGAGTGTGTGTGTGTATGTGTGTATGTGTGTGTCTGTGTGTGTGTGTATGGTGGTGGTGGTGGTGGTGGTGGTGGTTTCGTAGCAGCCCAAGAGTTTAATGGGTGTGCAAAGCCAAATACTTTCAGTCTCTACTACTCTCCAAATTACTTATTTGTATATTCCTTCCCCGTGTACTTATTTAAGCAGAAATGGGAGGCTGCAGTCTAAATTTATGCCTGGATAGTTCCTGGCGGGTGAAGTGACCTATTACCTGGCAGCCATCAGGGGCAGAGCTTGCCTAAAGGCTGACATAATCTCACATGCCTCCAGACAAATGAATAAACAAAGGAGGAGCTTGGACCAGTAGCCATAACAAAAGAACACACTGAGAAGCAGCAGGAGGCTGCCAAACCACTGAAGAACATTTCTGTTGTTCTGCAGCTCTGCCTCCTAATCCTGGAAGCATCTAGAAACAGCCCTGGAATACAACAGGTAACTGTGTTCCACCTGCTTAGTGGCAAGGCCAGGATGGTGAGGATAAAGGACCGAAACAGTGCAGAGGAAGACAAGCTTGGTCCAGACCTTGCTCCATCATCTCTGTGATGATGAGGCTGCTTCCTCTTCACCTCCAGCAGGGAGCTTTGGCCTCTTGATGGATGGAGTCTGAAGTCCTTCAGGGCCATTGGAGCGGCCATGCTTACTTTCTCCTCTGCAGGTTCATTTCAGAGATTTTTCCCTTCCCAGTTAGAATTGAGTTACTCCATCAAACCAAGCCTTAGTGAGGCCTCAAGGAAGCCACTGCAGGCAGATAACGCTGTCAATTATCAACACTGTCTGCTCATTCAGATGGATTAGTGGTCTACACAAATACAAGGAGCTTCAAAGTATCACATAAAGTGTAGTAAGGAATGCTTTAAAGTTTACATCAGGCCAAGGCTTTGGCCAGACTTTTGTGGATTACTACTACTACAATATCCTAACAGATATTTTATTAATTTCTTTTATTATTTTACATGTAAAGATATTTTGCCTGAATATATGCCTGTGTACAACCTGTGTGCAATGCCCACAGAGGCCAGAATGGCATCTTCTAAAATAGTTCTATTACAGATGTCTATGAGCTGCCATGTGGGTACTGGGAGTTGAACCTGGGTTCCTTAACTGCTGATCCAGCTCATCTCTAGCAGGTAGAGAAGTACACCAAAGCAATGGGGTTAAAAGCTATTTCCAAACCCATTTCTTCCAGCTCGTTCTGGCAGAATCCTTGTTTACCACTCCACAATGCTCTCAATTTAGCAGAAGCAATCCCAGAAGTTAGAGAACTGCCTAAGGTCACACAGAGAGTCACCCGCAACATAGCTGTAATCAACTGACTCACTGAAGCAAATAGAGTTCTGCTATCTAAGCAGAGAAGGTCCGAATATACTAGACACATCTAAAGTTGATACCATGAGTCTGGGGGTTCGATTTCTTTCACAATCATCATAGAAATTCCAAAACTGGTCATGGTGGGGCTGATTTGCAAAGCTGATGGTGTAGCCAGAACCCCAACATCTGTTCACTCCTGTAGGCACTTCCCAGATAGTAAGCAAAGCATAGGGTTTCTTTCCTCTAACTCTGTTCTCAGCTATGGTCTACTAAAGTAAGTCCCTCTTGGCTCCTACTTCCACCTGCCTTGCAATTGGCTCTCCATCTGGCTGTTGAGATGGGAATTGGCAAAAAGTAAGACCAGGATGAGTTAGGGTGTGGCTGTCTTTTGCTACTTTGTGGATTTGTCTTTCGTCTACCCTTTCCACTGCTTTTCTTCCACCTTTTCAACCCCCTAACACTAGATAAGAGAGAAAGGAGGATAGAAGGGAAAGGAAAGAGCTCCCCAAATAAAGTCATGGGTCAGAAAGTGGGTGATGTATTGTTGGACTACATCTGCAGATTAGGAGCATCAAGTACCCTGGGGCAAGTATGGTCTTTCCTGTCAAGATATCTAATTTTTTCTTGCTGTTGTTTCTTCTTTGTGCACAACTACTTAACAAACTATAACCAATAACAGCCAACCACCAACCACAAACTACCAACCAGTAACAACCAACCCACCCTGCCTCTTGAAGCCCTAACATTTATCTACCCTCTGAAAAGTCCACAGAATTCTGCAGAAACTATCGGTAGCTGACAAAGTTATACCTTTGCTAGAGCACGAGGCAAAACATTGTCAGCTGCTTCATAGAGTCTTAAGCAGCCCCATATCCCACACCTGGGATTAAAACAAAAACATATTCTTATAATATTTCTGTGGTTTTTTTTCAAAGACACCAAAGTTCCAAAATTGTCACTCTGTTAGGGTCCTGGATAGCAGCATATAAATGACAACAGGGGTGGTGAGAATGGCAATTTTTAGTGTTTCTGAGAATCTTAGGTCAGAGACTTCTTTGAAAGGCAAAAACACAACGATGTTTGCAATGAAAAATGTTGATGGAGGAGCTCCCATGAATACTGGAGCATGTCAGGGACAGCTCACAGGGAGTTCTAGTTTTTGCGAGCTGCACTTCCCCTTTGCAAGCATTTATTGAACATCTATTTTGTCTAAGAATATATAAAGATAAACAATGAAAGAACTCTACTCTTAAAAACCTTATCGTTGGGTGGTAGAAAAAAAAAAAACAAAGGATACTAAGAAACAGGTGTCTGTCTTCTACCTGAAATGATTGCTAGACTTTGGCCACACTGGCTGTGTGCCAGATGGACTTGCACCCAATAGAAAACAAAACAGAGGAAAAATATTTTCAAGGTTCCTGGTTTGAGGGGGCGGGGGGTAGAATGGGAACCAAAAGAAAAGAAAAGAAAAGAAAAGTTCAGAGAGAGTGAACCCAAAGGCAATAAGTTTAGCCCTGTATTTTATAGATAAGGAAAACAAGGCTGGAGTGAAAATGACTAACTAATGACTTGTGCAGGCTGCTGGGACAGCAGGACCTCTAGGACCAATCTGAATGACCTTTCTACCCCTCTCATGTAAATGCAAGCCACACCACAGGTTAAGTAAAACACTAAACTGCCTTGGACTTCGTTTCCCTATCTACCAATAATTAACTATGTTGGGGCAGCCATGACACATCATTATGAATTCTATGGTTAGCTTTGTGCAACCTCTGGAGCCCTCCACGTCAGAATCCACAGAGACACTTCCTTCAATGTCCTATACCCCACACTCCAAATTTCTGGTTTGAATGTTCTGGAGTAAGCACGGGTAGCTGAAGTTTTGGTGAACTAGTACAACTCTCTTCTCTTCAGTCAAAGCTGTGGGGATGACAGATACCACTCCTTCCATTCAGTAGCTGATTATGACATTTATTTGTTGTGTGAATTTCTTGACCAATGCCCCAGCTTTAGAAAAGCCAGCCAGTATTCTATTTTCATTCTTCCTTCCTTCCTTCCTTCCTTTCTTCCTTCCTTCCTTCCTTCCTTCCTTCCTTCCTTCCTTCCTTCCTTCCTTCCTTCCTTCCTCTTTCTTTCTTTCTTTCTTTCTTTCTTTCTTTCTTTCTTTCTTTCTTTCTTTCTCTCTCTCTCTCTCTCTCTCTTTCTTTCTTTTTTTCAAAGTCACTGAACAGTGGAGATAGACTGAGAGGGGTCATTTGGGAGCCTTCTGGGATGGCATAAATATTAGCAGTACACGATTATGCAGTTTTTCCAAGACTTACTGAATTCTAAAACCACAATCTCTATGTTGTACGTGATCCAAACAAACTTAAATCAAATGAATTAAAATTGAAAAGGAAAAAAAGAACAACTACTTACTCTGAATTCCCTTATAGGCAACACAAAGGCACTCATCAGGAACCAGAAGAGCTTCTCTGGAGGGTGTCAGGGTTTGAATGACACTGTCTCCCGCAGGATCATCTATTGGAACATTTGCTGGCCTTGTGTGGAGCGGTGCTGTAGCCTTGATGGAAGAAATTGTGTCATTGGGGGTGGGCTTTGAGAGTTCATAGACCCTCCCTACTTCCAGCTCCCTCTGCATTGTGTCTAAGATTAAGGATGTCTCTCCCCCCTGCTTCCCACAATGCACCACCAGCCCTATCTGTCTGGGCTTCCCTCTGGAGCAGGAGCCCAAACAAACTCTTGCTTCTGTGAGTTGGCTTTGGCCATGGTGTTTTATCACAGCAACAAAAAAGAAACGAATTCAGAGGAATGCTGCCAGAGGTCTCAGAATATCCTCTACTGGGACCTGGTAAGTGACTCAGTCAAATACCTGTCAAATAGCATGAGGCTCTTAAGTCAGACTGTATATCTGTATAATATGCGGATGCGGCACAGCAAGGTGGTGATAGGAGAATTCCTGGAGCTCGCTCCACAGTGAGTCTAGACAGTCCTTGAATAGAGAGAACCCCATCTCAAAGCTAAGGATATGAGCTAGCTATCAAGGAACACACGCTTGGCCTCCACCCACATGTACCCACATGCACACATGTGTACTCACACACAAAGAAAATCCTCTAATGCTAACAACTTCTACTTTCAAAAACTTTTCCCTCCTTTTAATTTTTTTTAAAAAATTGGAATTGTACATATTTATGGGATGCAGTGCAGCAGCGCACAACACTTGCATACAGCCTTTACTGATCAGATCGGGAAAATGGCACATCTGTTCTGTTGCCTCCTCACACAGCGAATTCTCTATCATTGCTAGTCTGAAACCTTTAGTGTATTGCCAACCACGGGAACACTACCTAGCTACTGAACATATTCCAGAACTCTACTTCTAAAAGGAAGTAAATCCCCTCACAGGTTCTGCAAATGCCCAGAGGCTGGGAAGAGATACTGCTATGGCTCAGGCACATGGTCTTAGAACAACTGTCCACCCATCTACACCTCGATGCTGGCTTGAAGAGGGCTGAGACATTATATCATTGGTAAGAACCATGGGGCTTCCTCATCCTGCTCTTCCCTTCTCTCCCACTGATTTGCTCCATAAAGACATCTCTTCCTTCACTGTAGGTGTCTTACCAAGGCTGCTTGATTAAGCACACATTCATTTCTTCATTTCCCATTAAGTATCTGTAGCTACCCTGAGCTGGGCACAAGCACACCCATGCCTGTCCACATTGGAGGAAGGGGGTGGTGTTTGTAGTTGGAGAAGTAGTGACAAGAGAGGCTTAGGGAAGGAACAGGCCAGGGTTCTACCCTGCGCTGAGACATCTGGACTTGGTCCTGAAATAAACTATTCTGGCTTTTTATGACTGTATTAAATTTTACATTCAGAAGCAACAAGCTTTGCAGTGTTTTTATTTATTTATTTCTAACCAGAGGAAGTACCCAGTAACTTCTGCCACCTAACCGTGCCCACTTTGGGGAGTGGATGGCCCCCTAATATGGGTTTGATGCTCCTCTGGAATGTCTCCTTCTCTACCACTTTTCCCCCAAGAGATGGATGGGGTGTGATCTGAAAGTGTTATCCAAGAAAATCGTTGCATCAGTGTGTTTTATGTCAGCAATGGGATGAAACTGGAACAGGATTTTAGGCTTCTGGACCCTCATGATTGCTTTTTTGCTGGCTTCCATTTGGGGTCTTGGTTCTTCCTCTGGACAACCCCAGCTGGAATGCAGAGCAGCATCACTCTCCATGGGTCTTGCCTGACACAGCTATAGCTGGCAGCAAGGTTAAGAATATCCCCAAGTGCCTGAATCCAAGGCAAAAAGTCCACATAGTACAAGAATTTGGAGATGGCTCATGGTAAAGGGATTGCTACACCAGCGTGAGGACCTTAGTTGAGTGTCCTGATCCCGAGTGAAAAGCCTGGAATGAGGTAGTCCAATTATAATCCCAGCGCTGGGAAGGAGAGACAGACAAGAGGGATCTTTCAGCTCTGACTAACTCTTGAGCCCCAGATCCCAGTGACCTACCCTGTCGTGACAAAGACTATGTCTCCCAAAGAAAGACACTCAAAGCTGACCTCTGAATTTCACGTGAGGTGTACCCGCGCACACCCACCCCTAACAGAAGTTAATGGGAGTCACTAGGTTACTCAGACCTCTTACTCTCTGGCTGATTCTTTCAAATTCAACACCATTTTGAACACCCCTAGGATTTATTTATTTATTTCATTTTGTCTTGGGGTTTCTGTTGCTATGATAAAATACCACGACTATAAACGATTTAGGAAGGAGAGGCTCTATTTCTCCTCAGACGGGAGGAACCTGGAGGCAGGAACTGAAGCAGAAGCACGAAGACTCGAGTACTGCTTACTGGCTTACTCCTTGTGGCTTGCCCAGCCTGCTTTCTTATACCGCCCAGGACCATCTGCCTAGGGGCCCCACCCACAGTGAGCTGGCTCCTCCCACATCAGTCATAATAAAAATGCACCACGTGCTTGCCCTAAGTCCAATCTAGTGAGGACACCTTTTCTTTTTTTCTTTTGAGACAAGAGTTTCATGGAGCCCAAAACTGGCCTTTAACTTGATACGTAGATGAGGGTGACCTTGAATACCTGATCCTTTTTGTTTTTACTTGCCAACTGCTGGGATTGTAGGCATGTCTCACTAGGTTCAAGCTTAGCTCTGAAAAAAAATATTCAATCAATCTAAAAGATCATAATATACAAACAGTGGTACTTCAGAGTTTATATTGCCGTTTTCTGGAAATTTCTTTGATGGTTAGCAAGGAAGAAAGGATTTTTG
Source organism: Mus caroli (assembly GCF_978045245.1). Taxonomy (NCBI): domain Eukaryota; kingdom Metazoa; phylum Chordata; class Mammalia; order Rodentia; family Muridae; genus Mus; species Mus caroli. The sequence goes on along the minus strand of NW_028227270.1, from coordinate 78,813,906 downwards.
TGCTTGTAAATTCCACTGAGTTTCATCAATGTATCTGAAAGGGCATTATGGCTAATCACACTAATGTAATTCTGGACCTTTCTACTCCTCAAATGTCAACCTAGGTCTGTCCAATGTAGTGTTCAGGGGAGAAGGGGTTTCTCTGATTTATTTTATACCAGGGGTGAGTTCGAGACTGAAAGCTGTCTCCAGACATTTAGAAGAAGATTTAGAAGAAGGTCCTTGTCCCTCAGGACCATACAGGGAATGGCTACTCAGCTGTGATTTGTAAATTAAGTGTTCCAAATGATCGGCTATACATTGGCATCACCGGCTGGCTGATTCATTGAAGATTCTTCGTGGAAATGTATGGTTGGTCCCAGCTTTGCAAATCTGGATTGCTGGTGGATGAAGGGGAGCCTGGGAGATGGTCCAGATCACAGTATGCCTCCAGCGGTGCAGGCGGTGCATCGCGGGAGCCTGTGGAATCAGGTGGATATTTTCTTTCCTCCCTGCCTTTAAGTTACCTTACTATCCTCTCAGCTGGCTGGAGTTTTCACAGTCTCCTTGTTGCCTACTGGAGCTAGGCATCTCCCCTTTGATTATATTAACTAATTATTAACTTCAAAGGGTGGATGATTGCTTCATGGTAATAGCACTGCAGGGGGCCTCGAGATGCCTCAGTTTGATAGGCCTTCCGGATACTATCCTTCTCGGTTTCCCAGCAACTCATGACTTTAGGGTGGCCCCCCACTGAGACCAACTGATTTCCCAAGGAGGAAACTAAACATTTTACAGTGGAGGGCAATGAGGGCACCCAGTCCTGTCTGGCTTCCTGATCTAACACCAAGAGCACCAAGCCGCCAAACTCTTTAGGCCACAGGGTTCATATTTTCATTCGGAGCTGTCCCGTTTGGTTAAAATAAGCAGCCTGCTCAAGATATTTTGGAGCACTCCATCGGGCTGCCTTGCTGGAGGGCACCTTGCAACATGTTGTGCAACCTCCTTCTTGTGAGGAATTTAGAAGAACGTTCTAGACATGTGTCTAACATTCCTCAGCTGAGACTGTATTGAGTGTCTAGGTACACTCTGTCTGGGCTGGGCAAGAGGCCATAAGATTAAAAGGGGAGAGAGAGATTCTGGAGAGATGGTTCAGCGGTTTAAGAGCGCTTCCTCACCAGTCATGTGGATCTTCGTACCCAAGGAAGATGCTGGGCAACCCTACAAGTTTCTATAACCTACTCTGGTTGGAGAGGAGAGAGGAGACCTGGTGGCGTTTGCTGCCTTCGGATTGAGCAGAGTCATGAGTCTCTGCCTGATTCTGGGAGTGATGCTACCTCGATAGACATAGAGTAATGGGGGAGGTATCCCCAACTTTCTCCTGGCCTCGGCACACGTGCATAGACAGGCATTCAAATCTGCACACTTATAAACAGGCATTCACACCGATGCTATACATCCACACGGACACAGACAGACTGACATTTAGACAGACAGGCATACACACAAATAAAATGAATTCTTTCAAAATATACTCTTTTTATGTCTTCTTTGAGAATCTCATACATGCGTACAGTGTATTTTGGCCCTATTCACTTCCCAGTCCTCCCTCAAACTCCTCCCAGATCCATCCTCAACCTTACCACCTGCGTGTTCTGTCTTGCTTTTGTTTTTTAAATAATACCTCACTGAGTCCAGTTTCTAGGTCCCAAATAATCATGGGTGTGGGACCATCCCTAGAGCTTGGTTAACCTGCTAGGAGCTACATTAAAGAAAACTGAGTCTTCTCCCAGAATTCATCTACTGTCTGCAAGGAGCTCATCAACCCTCCCTCTCCTGTGCTGTGATCTTGGCTGGCTTGATCTTGTGCAGGTCTTGTGCAGGAGACCATAGCTGCTGTGAGTTCATGAGTACAGAGGTCCTAAAGTATCCCGAACACATTGTTTTGCTCTTAGCCTTTAAAAAGAAGTGGAGTGGGGAGGTATTGATTCTCTAATTGGTTCTTGATTGTGTCAAGGAGGATGGGGCAGGATATTTAAAAATATGTAGGCTGTCTGATGTTTTCCATCTAGGACAACTAAGATGGGCAGGAAAAAGGGCACAGCTGAGGCGATTGTTGGTGGCTTGGTGGACCTAGCTTCCAGAGGCTGAGGGAGCTTGGGCAGAGCTCTCAAGAAAGAGCTAACATGGTTTAAAAATTACACACAACAAAGAAGTCATAGGGGAGGGAGGTTATAGTGAAAATGAAAGAGTCACCTTCCTACACAGGATGCCGTGCATTTCATGCGATTGAAGGAATTGTTTGTTTCTCTCTCTCTCTCTCTCTCTCTCTCTCTCTCTCTCTCTCTCTCTCTCTCTTTCTTTCTTTCTTTTTTTTTTTTTTTTGGTTTTTCGAGACAGGGTTTCTCTGTGTAGCCCTGGCTGTCCTGGAACTCACTCTTTAAATCAGGCTAGCCTCAAACTCAGAAATCTGCCTGCTTCTACCTATCTGCCTGCTTCTGCCTTCCAAGTGCTGGGATTAAAGGCATGTGCCACCACTTCCCGGCTTCTGACTTTGCCACCAGACTTCATGAACAAACACGTCTGGGCTCTTTGCTAGAAAGTTCTTAAGTGTATGCGTCACTTGGGTTTAAAACAAATGCTACCGTTTAACAATTTTCTGTTTCAAGAATCTAAATGTTCTTTGTTCATGGAAACAGAAGCCTTCAGGCTTAGAAGTTATATTGTGAAGTTGACCCACCTTTTGGTGGCATAGGTCCTATATTTTATCTGGTGTCCTAGGTCCCATATTTTATCCATCTCTTTGCCTTTCTGTGACCCACCAGCCTAATTCAAACCAAAGTGTGTCCATAGTCAGAGAACCTAAAGTAACTGTTAGTATGTTAAGAAGGTCACTATGTGGTTTCTTCCAACGAGTGCTGTCACAGCTGTTATCCTTATGAAGGGAAAGACAGTGGAAGTGGAAGTCCTAAGGTGGGCAGAAGAAGCATTTATTGAGTGCCTATGATCTATGCTGTGCACATGATCCATGACAGTCTTTGAAGCAACTCTACAGGAACAAGACTTCTTTCATTTTACCAAAGAGGAAACCAGAGTGAACTCTCTATGTGTGATGTTGCAGCTTGGACTTCATTCTAAGGCTCCTAGTTCATCAAGACCCAGGAATATAATGGCAATATTTTGGGGCTGCTTTCAGAAAGCAGAGGAGATGAGAATAAAGAATTGAGAACGTTGTCCCAGCTCTGAACAGAGCTCTGCTCTTTGTAGACATTTTAGACCTAGCCCTGAAATTTCAAAATCAAAACTGCTGCTAACTCCAAAAATTTCTACACAACATCATGATGCTACAAGAAGAAAATTTCATAGGGTGAAATCTCAGTCTCGTCCACAAAATTATTAGTTTATTGCTTGAAATGAACCGAAGAGTATGTGTGTAAAGCATAAGTTCTTGCTTAGACTTTCATAGGATCCCCAAGATGGCTCATCAGACATGTGCAAATATTCCAAAAGCTGAAATAAATACTTCTGGTCACAAGAATTTTGGATAACCAATCTATATTGGATGTTAGGTCCTCCTTGGCTATATCTGATCTATATGAGATTCTGTCTTAAAAAGCAACAATAAGAAACACTGTAGTATAAGCAGAGATGGCCCCTTAACTCAGTCATTAGAGATGGGACCGTTTCAAATACCCAGGCAATGTGGGAACCATTAGAGGGTCAGTGGTCTGTAAGATACTTCAAAGTAGATGCCTTGTTTTCCTGGCTCCTCTACAGGTAACTGATGCTGCTGGATTCTCTGTCTGCAAGGGCTGCTCTTTGTACCCCAAGCATCCTCCTCTTAGAAGGCTATTTCCCAGCGCCCTTGCCACCCTCCAGGCTGAGTTATTTGTCCTCACCTGTGTGGTCTCCTTGGGCATCCCTCCATCACAGTGTGCCATCACGCAGCACTAATTGTTGATTTACATGTCCCTCCCACTCTCGTTCTGTGTCTTTTCATCTTTACACCCTCCAAGCATAACAGAGTGTCTAGCTCATACCTGAGGCATCATAAATATTTGCTATGTGAGTCAGTGCAAGAATGTGTGGCCGTGTAAGAGGCTGGTGTTGGGTGTAGGACAGGGTTGGGGCTGGGATGTCGTGCATTCAGTAAAAAGTGGGACAGGACTGCATAAACTTGTGCACGTATCAAGGACTGGGAGCTCCTCTGAGTTCCCACATAGGCTTTGAATTGTGACCAATTGAAGAGTAAAATCCTAATTAGCTCTTCTCGTAAGTATAACCCAGAACATTCTTCCTCAACAAGCCTTGTGGACAGACAGGCCCAGGATCATTCTCTCTGATGTACTTTGCAACACTGACTGTAAAGTGGGTTTGCTTCTTTCTTTTTCACTTTTTTTTACTGCTGTTTCATCTTTAGTTGTAGACATAGCTCTCCCCTGCTGTACACAGAGCCCCAAAGAATAAGGAGCCTACCCTGAGCATGGGAGACCTCTACAGCTGAGTGCCATGGGTTTCTGGCAGACAAATCCCACGAAACTGCATACAATGCCAAGAATATGAAAGCAAGAATGCTCTCCTGTTAGAGCTGCAAGCTCAGGGGATGAATTCCTGCCTGCCTTAGCTTAAATAGTCCTTCTGCAGAGGAAGCATCAAAGACGGGAGCCTGGGAACAAAGGGTTAACAGTGTCTGTGTTTGCTCTGGCATGAAGGGACACATGCAAGCTTTTAGTTGTTTCTTAATGATCCTTTGTTTTCAGAGACTCTGCAGGATCTTCCATGCCCTAGGCTCACACAGTGGCCATGGCTTCCTATTTTATCCCCCTCTTTTCCCCTATTGTTTCTGTCCTACAGTAATGTTGAAAAGTTCCCTTGACCCTGTTCTCTTGTGACCAATATTTCTTATCAAGAATATTGAGATTATCTACATTGAAAATGAACCTGAGCCAGGCGTGGTGGCGCACACATTTAGTCCCAGCACTTAGGAGGCAGAGGCAGGCGGATTTCTGAGTTTGAGGCCAGCCTGGTCTACAGAGTGAGTTCCAGGACAGCCAGGGCTACACAGAGAAATCCTGTCTTGATAAAACAAACAAACAAACAAACAAACAAACAAACAAACAGAAACCAAAAAACAACAAAAAAAGGCAAACCAAACCAAACCAAACCAAACCAAAAAATAAAAATAAAAATAAAAATAAAAAAGAAAGAAAAGAAAAAGAACCTGAGATTGATTTCCAACCCACTCTTTCCATGCATACCATGGGAACTTTGGGTTGCCTGAGATCACAAGCACGGTGCTTGTATGGGTTATAGTTCTTGCTACGCTTCGTTGATTAGGGAGTAATGAGAAGAAAGAAGTCTGAATGTTAAAAACAGAAGCAACTATTGCAGGACTCTATTAGTCCCTTTTTATTGTTGTTGTTGAAATTATTAAATTCCTAACAAGAAGCAGTTGATGGAAGGATACTTCTACTTCACAGTTTGAGGGTACTATCCAGCAAGCCCAATAATGGTACTTTTCACAGGGTGATAGATGTTGCTCTTCACTGTGACAAGAGGAACATTCAAAGTTGCTTGCTTGCACCTGGGTGCACCAGGAAACAGAGAGATGATGGAATCAGGCCCAGCTAGAAATCTCTACTCCCACTAACATACTTGCTTCAGCTAGGCTCCAACTTAAAACAGCACCAAGCAGAATAGGTCCCTATGGTATTGGTGGGAATGCCTGTTTGGTTTTGAATAGGAACAAGGAGCTAAGGTGCATATTTTAGATATCAAAGCAGACTTGGCATCCAGGTTTTCTCAGCATCTCTCAGTCCCTACGTACCATACTCTGCCCACAACAACCCGGGAACTTTCCTCCCAAGGGCTGAGCCACCCTTCCCCCCAGAGGATCCTCCCTATATAATTCAGACATTTTGAGCTCTCTCTCTCTCTCTCTCTCTCTCTCTCTCTCTCTCTCTCTCTCTCTCTCTCCCTCAATCCTTGGGGCCAGTGAATTCACTCAAGAGCAGCTTCCCAATAAACGTACCTTTAATATATCCTAATCTGGCTTGCATTGGCTCATTTTGCTGGTGGAGAAATAACTTCATTTCATGTCCTGATCATCACTGCAGATGCCCTAACCTTATACACAGATCATTTACAGCAGCAGTTCTCAACCTGTGGGTCACATCCCCAATGGGATTGAATGACCCTTTACAGGGGTCACTTAAGACCATTGGAACACATAGATATCTACATTCCAATTAATAACAGTAGCAAAATTACCACTGTGAAATAGTAACAAAAATAATTTTATGTTTTGGGGTCACCACAGCATGAGGAACTGCATTAAAGGGTGACAGCATTAGGAAGATAGAGAACCACTGATCTGTGAGGATGCTCTCATCTAATGTCCCAGTCAGCTGCAGGGATGCTCCAATTTCATGCCTCTGTCATCTGGATTGGGCAGCATGTACAGGGTCAAGATGGAACACATCTCAAGATGAAGAGAAATTTATGAATAAAGCTATATAACTCATAACTCTATTACATCACAGCCATACACTCCATTTATGATGGGCACCAAAAATTAAACAAAATATTATGTCCATATTAAAAGTGTGGCATTCAGATGTTAGGGACAACAGGAGAGTATCCTATCTTATCTGCAGAATGATCACAAATAGAGCATCCTGGGAATCTAGTCGCCCTTTGGTTCTAGAACCTTTCACAGATACCAAAAATCTGTGGAAGCCAAAGGCCATTTTATAAAATGGCATATGTTTTTCTATAGCCTATTCTCCCTGCACTATACATTGAAATTCATCTCTAGGTTACTAATACTGCCCAGCATGGTGAACTGCTGTTTTCTGTGGTTAGCCATGGAGTAATAAAGAGAAAGGGTCTATGTGTTTGGCACAGATACAACCTTCGTTGTAGGTATGTATTAGTTATTGGCTTCTTGTTGCTGTAACCAAACATCTGAGAAAGAACAATGGAAGGGAGAAAAGGTTTATTCTCGCTCATGGTTTGAGGGCACAGTCTACCATGATGGAGAAAACAGGCCAACAAGGCTCCCATCTACCACACTTGGAAACAAACAGAGAATAGAAAGTAGGTTCAGGCTACAAACCTCAAGGCTTCCCCACAGTGGCCCTGCCCCTCTAGCTAGGCTCTGTTCCTGAAGATTCTATAATCGCACCAAACAGTGCTACCACCTAGGGACCAGGTGTCAAAACACTGGCCTGTGGTGGACATTTCATATCGAAACGCCAATTTTTGTCCTTGGATGAGTTCACAGATAAGGAATAGAATGCTCTGACACAGGGAGATGATTACATTGTATTTTATTTAAACATGGGATGGGACGATGCTGCATTTGACCTCTTACACTGCAGAGAGCTTCCCTTCATGTTCCATTTCCAGTGCATGGGTTTTGTTTGTTTGTTTGTTTGTTTTCTCCCCTTCTGGAAAACGACAGATTGCAAGTGGCATAAAGTACCTGGACAATTCCCTGGAAATGTTCTTGGTGGAGAGAGCCCCACTGGTTCTGTGCTCCTGTTTTTGCTGCTGGGAGAACACTATGTTCCCTCAGGAGCCTGGCAAGACCTCATTAAGTCATAGTGTTTTCACACGCTCCACTGCTTAGCGATCTGAGAAGAAGGGAGTACCCTCCTACATTCTCTACCTAAGGGTGTATCAGACCTTGTGATTGCCCCTTCTGAGCTGCTCTTTCTCTAATAATGCCCAATATTGAATAATTCAGAGAAGCAAGACCACCAGCAGCATACACGGACACCCCACCCTGCAGCATGTGTCCTGGTTGTGCTCAGTCTATTGACGTATCTGTGAGCGAGATGTAAACAGAGTTATTAATCACCTGGCACCTTCTACCCATCAGCTACTGTCTAACTTCTGGTATTATTATAGTCTGATGTGCTGTTGTGGGAGTTTGTAGGGCTTTTTATTATTATTGTTGTTGGCTCTATACCAGGCATGGACAAAAGCTTGCAGACAAAGTCTCAGTCAAACTTTAAAACTAAAAAGGCTCCTTTTACATGGCCTGAAAGTAGTGGCCCCACAGGTTTTTCCAGATGCATCTTAACTGTCTTCTTTGTGTATCTCCTGGAGGGCATATGTACAGAAACATTAAAGAAGTCTACAAGTTAACCAATGAGGGTAGTGTAGTCTCAAACTTATCCTTACTAATTCCAACTGTCTCAGGAAAAGAAATACAATGACATTATCTACACTATCCTCCTCCATGCTCCAGCCACTCCACGTGTAGAAGGATCAGACATTTATATCATGTGTTAACCAGGGCATAGCAAAGAGAAACTCGAGTTAGTGCCCTCAGTCTCAGGCAAGCAAGATGGGCTTGCGGATAAGTGTGCTTTCTGCCAAGCCTACGACAACAGTTTGACTCCTGGGCTCCACATGGTGAAAGGAGAAACTTAACTTGAGCAAGTTGCCCTCTGACCATATGGACCGCCCCCATCTCTCTGTCTCTGTCTGTCTCTCTCTGTCTCTCTCTGTCTGTCTGTCTGTCTCTCTCTCACACACACACACGCTCATACACAAATAAATACACAAATATAAAAACCAAACAAACTTTCAGTTTCTACTAAAGATGTCACCTGCCCCCAGTTTCCTTTTTCTGAGACTAGCGTCAGCATCCTTGGCACGATTGAGGCCTGCACACCCCTTACGTTCTTTTGCTCATAGTTATTGCTACCAGAATCCTCAGATCAGGTTCACATCTGGATTGAGGGCTCTAGTCAACTCACCTGCACCCAGCCTTTTCCTCTGCCTTCCTCACAGCTACCAGACTAAGCCCTTTTGAATGCTTTTGGAAGTGGGGCAAAATGTTAATCTATCCCTTAAGATGACCACAGATTGCCTTTGTCTGCCTTTCTCTCTGTCCTGTCTTAGCTCTTCCCAATATGGCCTCCTAGCTGGACCGTTCTTATGCCTCACAGATGCCACTAGGTTCTGCCCTAAGTTTTGACTTGAATCCTTCCATCAACGTTCCCGTCTTAAGTTTTCCTGCATCTCCTGAAGATTTGAATTGATCACACAAGAAATGAGCTCGAGCCAGGCTTTATTTGTATTATCTTTGACCTGGTTTCTCTTGGTCCCTGTCAGATTTGAATCTGCTGAAATTTAAACCACCATTAAATAACCTCCCACTCGGTGTTTTGTTTCATGGTTGTTCAAAAAGTGGGACATCTTCTATATCAATGCCACTATCACGCAGGCTCAGAGAACATTGTGGAATAGGAAGTGGAGACAATGAAACAGATGGGGAAAGAGAAGGAGGGTTGTGGGGTGTCCTTTTCTGGATCAGACATAGCTGTGGATGTCACAGCAGATGTGGTCATTTGCATAAGAAGTCAGCAAATATCCCAACATGGATGGCTAAATGATTTCCAGGTCCATCCCTAACCTAGGAGCTACTGGCACTTGATAGCCACAGGGCAATGGATTATCATCCTTTCTGGAGGGTGTGACCACTGGGGAGGGGTTCCCATGCTCAAGTGGATGGCTCTAAACCCATGCACATGTGCTCGCTTAATAGATCTAGTTATTACAAAAGATAATTTAAAAAGACATGATGTTGAAAGGGAACAGGTTGCAGGGCTCATGAAGGAAGTGGGGGGCAGGAAACAGATGTAGATATAATCCATTCCATTGCTTACATGTATGAAATTCTCAAAAATAAAGAAAGAATGAAAAATGGACATTTGGTATGCACCACAAGAGAAATTCTCTATACCATATATGTGATAAAATACTTCTTAAAGTCAAAGGATATATGCTTTGTTGTTTTTATATCCCCAAGTATTTTTCTGTTCAACATGCATTCAACAAATACGTAGAAGCACAGAAGCACTGCAGGCCTATGAACAAGAAGACAGACCTTGCCTCTATCTCTGGAGCCAGCACTGGGTAGACCTGTAGCCTTAGTATCTTTGACACTTATTAATCTTGTGGTAAGTTAAGCAATGCTCCCCAAATGAGTACGAAAAGCATTTGTGGCAGGTTCACAGCTGGGGGGGCTGAAAGAAATGCCTCATGACCTAATAACAGTAACCATGGGAGAATCACATCCAGGCATTCACCTTGAACAGCCATGCCATGCCTCAGGGCACCTGCAAATAGCAAGATGGACATTCAGGACAAGTCCCTGGTGAGATTCTATTGACCTCTACTGCCCTCTATCCTTCTGGGGACTGGAGATCCTGTCTATGCAGATCAAGGTTGTAGGTAGGTTGTACCTGTGTACATCATCAAGGTACACCATTCTATACCTTGCACAAGTAATGCTCCTTTAATTTTGTTTTGTTTAGAATTCATTCATTTCATATTTATTAGTGTTCTGCTCTCATGTCTGTCCATGTATTGCATAGATGCTTGTTGACCGAGAATATCAGAAAAGAGAGTCCAATCTCCCAGAAATAGAGTTACAGACAGTGTGAACCTCCATATGGGTGATGGGAATAGAAGAAGGGGACTCTGCTCTAAACCACTGATCTATCTCTCCAGGCTGAAGAGAGATGATTCTAAAATAAAAATGTAGACTGTGGAGATGACTTATCGAGTAGAGTGCTTGACCTACCTATGTAAAATGAGGGCTTGTATTTGAATCTCCAGTACCCATGTGAAAATCCAGCACGTATCCAAGCTGGAAACCATTTCTTCATTTAATTTGTTTACAACACCGCAGCTGTACTGTGAGCGTGAAGCTGTGTGAAGAGATTCCTGTCTCCTCAGGAGCATGCTTATGAACCCCAGGGTGAATAAGCAGTTCTTAGAATGCTGAAGGGCTGGTCCAGCGCCTAAAGATCAATAAATGATGACTGCACCCTAGAGCCAGCAGGAGCATTTACACAAACACATGCCCACACCCACACCCACACAAACGCGGCATTGTATGAGTAACCGCCCTCGGAGATCCCGATTCAGTGGTTCTGTGTTGGAGCCATATGTCAATACAATTTTTTAATGTTCAGACTATTTTTAATGCACAGTGAAAGTCAGAGTCCTAAGTGTTCCTCCTCCCTCCCCCCTCCCCTGCCCCATATTAAAGTTAGAGGAATGCAGTTTAGCAGCACCAGGGTGACTTCCTCATGGCAGTGTTCTTGAGTGCCCATCTCGAGCATCTACCATACATCCAGTCTACCCAGGGATCTGGGAGGAGCTATAGTCTGGAAGTTAGCAAGTGGTCAGGACTTGGAATCAAACACAAGTGCTTTGATTCTGAAAGAGATGGAGTTCGTTCTACTCTATCTCTTTCAAATCAAGACATGACTATTAACAATAACTTTTGAGTAGACCACAGCAATAGTTTTGGTCCAAATCCCAACCCTTTAGAGCAAGCTCATTAATGAGGTCTTAGTATGGGGTTTATGGTCTCCAACAACATATGAGCTGCCCAGGTCATACTCTCTGTGACAGTAATTTAAAAACCTATGTAGAAATAAATACTGAAGACATTGACTCCAATCTCTGGGTGTTTTTGATGTTTGTTTGTTTGTTTGTTTGGTGTGGATGAGTATGTGCTTGGCTTTCCTTAGATTTATCTATTTCATGTGTATGTGTGCTCATCTGCATCAATTTATGTGCACCACATGCATGGAGATCAGAAGAGGGCATCAGGTGCTCCAGAGCTGGAATTACAAGCTGTTGTGAGCCACCATGCTATTGTTGGGAACTGATCCCAGGTCCTCTGCAAGTCAAGTAAGCACTCTTAAAGAGTCAACTCTTTAGCTCTACAACATGTGTTTCAATGGTCTTCCTACTACCTCTTACTGGTCACATTTGTTTTGTTAGCCTCCGTCTCAGAGCTCATTCATTTTCATGATTTCAACTTGCTTGGTCACAAAGGCCCGTGCTTTTCTTTTGTGTGTGCATGTAGTATGTATGTATGTATGTATGTATGTATGTATGTCAGTATGTCACCAAGAATGGAATCCATCACCTGCCACATGGTACTGGCTATTTTATGCCAACCTGACACAAGCTAGAGTTATTTGGGGAGAGGGACTCTCAACTGAGGAAATGCTCCCACCAGGTGGGCCTGTGGGTAAGATCATGATGCATTTTCTTGGTTAGTGGTTGATGGTTGATGTAGGGGGCATAGCCCACAGTGTCACTCCTGGACTGATATATTGAGATATATATATATATATATATATATATATATATATATATATATATATATATATCAGCTATAACTGAACTGGGGTGAGAGGTACTTGCTACCAGTCCTCCCTTCTTGTTTCTAGGAGCTAATTTCTTGCTTTAGATATGTTAAAGGATTCCACTTGAAATACCATCTGCTTTCTAACAGAGATCACACCTTGCTTAGTAAAAGGCACCATTTATTGCTCAGGCTGAAACCTGTGTCCTTGCCTGTGTCTGACATGTGAGACCAATTAGTAGCATAAATTTTGTGCTCATCTTCCTTTCTTTCAACTTTGACCCTGTGATTAGATGTTGTACTGGCTATTTTTGTGTCAACTTGACACAGCTGGAGTTATCACAGAGAAAGGAGCTTCAGTTGAGGAAATGCCTCCATGAGATCCAACTGTAAGGCATTTTCTCAATTAGTGATCAAGGGGGAAAGGCCCCTTGTGGGTGAGACCATCCCTGGGCTGGTAGTCTTGGGTTCTATAAGAGAGTAGGCTAGGCAAGCCAGAGGAGGCAAGCCAGTGAAGAACATCCCTCCATGGCCTCTGCATCAGCTCCTGCTCCCTGACCTGTCTGAGTTCCAGTCCTGACTTCCTTTGGTGATGAACAGCAGTATGGAAGTGTAAGGCGAATAAACCCTTTCCTCCCCAACTTGCTTCTTGGTCATGATGTTTGTGCAGGAATAGAAACCCTGACTAAGACAAATTGGTACCAGCAGAGTGGGGTATTCCTGTGACAACCTGACCATGTTTTGGGGAGGACTGTGGAAGGACTTTGGAACTTTGGGCTTGAAGATCCATTCGTTGTTAAGAGCTCTGTCAGATGTTGTGTAGGAGCTTGGAAGATAATGCTGAGATGGAGAAGTGCAGAAGATGGAGGCCTGGTTTGTGAAATTTCAGAGGGAAAATTAAAGACTCTCTTCAGGGCCATTGCTGTTTTTATTGTGAAGATTTTGTAGTTCTGGTTAGCTGGGGCTGAAGAATCAGCTGTGATTAACAAGATACTAGAACTACTAAAGCAAAAACTTTGCATTACTGGGACTATTGATGCTGGTTAGCTGGAGCTAAGCAATTAGCGGTGATTAAGAAGAGACCAGCATCGTTGAGGTGACATCTTCTGGGAAGTGTTTTCTGAAAGCACAAAGAGGCTGTGTTCCAGAGATAGGCAAGGTTGTACTCCTTCTGCAGTGGGACTTGGTAATGTGTAAGGGTCACCCAGGTGGTACTGGTTTTGAAGGCATGAAGGGGTCACACAGCAGCTCAGGCTCGGCACTGTGAGAGGCCATGGAAGGCCATTGGTGAAGGTGCAGCCCCAGTTGTAATTGAAGGCCCAGGACTGAAGGGGTCACGCAGTGTTTTGGAGATGCCAGTACCACGAGATGACCACCAAGAGCAGCAGCAGCAGTGGAGTACAGGCATCTGGAGCCCAGAGGATGACATGTGTGCTACAAAGGGCATGGCTGGAGAAGTGACCCAAGCCCTTGGAGGAGCCCAGAAGATCGTGAGTTGGATCCCAGACGTTGGACGGTTGGAGATTGATTTTTGCTTTGATTGTGACTGTGCCCTGATATTTTCCCTCTTGAAGGAAGAAACTGTTTTAGTGGAGCCCACAGTTAAGAGACTTTTAATTGTAAAAAGACTTTGGATTTTAAAAGAGATGGATATTTTAAAGAGATTGAAATTTTAAGAATATGTAAAGACTGTGGGACTTTTAAAGTTATTTAGATCTTGGGGATGAATAACAATGTAAGGGTTGAGGCTTACTAGTGATGTGTTTGTGTGTCAAGTTGACAAGGGGTCAATTGTACTGGCTATTTTTGTGTCAACTTGACACAGCTGGAGTTATCACAGAGAAAGGAGCTTCAGTTGAGGAAATGCCTCCATGAGATCCAACTGTAAGGCATTTTCTCAATTAGTGATCAAGGGGGAAAGGCCCCTTGTGGGTGGGACCATCCCTGGGCTGGTAGTCTTGGGTTCTATAAGAGAGTAGGCTGAGCAAGCCAGGGGAGGCAAGCCAGTAAAGAACATCCCTCCATGGCCTCTGTATCAGCTCCTGCTCCCTGACCTGTCTGAGTTCCAGTCCTGACTTCCTTTGGTGATGAACAGCAGTATGGAAGTGTAAGGCGAATAAACTCTTTCCTCCCCAACTTGCTTCTTGGTCATGATGTTTGTGCAGGAATAGAAACCCTGACTAAGACAGATGTATACCTCAACTGCACGATGCTAGGACCATTCTAGTAAGCTCTGTGTTGGTCCCATTGTCTCTAGATGCTTATGTCTAAGCATCCTTAGACAACACTCCTGGGTTGTCTTTGTATATTGCCACATTGTGTATTTTATGTAACTTGCCTTCAATGGAATGATGTGTTAGTTATTTTTCTTACTTTCGTGACAAAGTGCCTGACAAAAGAAATTTAATAGAAAGGTTCAGCTCGTTCAGAGGAGCTGGTTGGTGTGGAACATATAGCCCGGGAAGGCATGAAGGCAGGAGTTTGAGGCAACTGGTCTTATTGCATCCATAATCAGGAGGCAGAGTCTTAAATATTGTTCCTCATGAATTCTTCTTCTTGGGGGCTGGAGAAATGTCTCAGCGGTGAAGAGCACTGACTGCTCTTCCAGAGGACCTGAGTTCAATTCCCACAACCACATGATGATTCACAACCATCTGTAATGGGATCCAATGTCCTCTTCTGGTGTGTCTTAAGACAGCAACAGTGTACTCACATTCATAAAATAAATAAATATTTAAAAAATTCTTTTTTTCCCCTTTGTTCAGTTTGGGACCCATCAGGGTGGATCTTCCTTCCTCTTTCAGACATGCCAAGACATTTATCCCTTAGATACTTTTAAATCCTATCAAGATGACAAGATTGGCCATCACATAGGCTAGGGAGATGGCAGGTACCTCCATGTCTACCATTTTAACCACCACGAATAGTTGCAAAGGCTTAGACCAGATGTTTTCACATTAGATATTGAAAAACATTGATTCATTCATTCAAGGAATACAACAGTATACTACATAATGATATTTCACTCAATGACAATCACATATATGAGGGTCACCCCATAAGGCTGTAATGGAGATGAAAATGGCTATTACATAGTGCTGCCTTGGCCATTGGAATATATAGTTCATCACATTTCTGTGTGGTATAAGTGTAAACAAACAGGTATGGCCAGTCATAAAACGTTTAGCATGTGCTATGATGTTCAGGATACAGCACTTGATAATGATACATGGTTCTTTACAGCTTTATGCATCTACTGTGCTGAATTGATGTCATTGCTTTAGAGCACTCATTCAAATAAAGCTTACTCTGACACAGTAGGCTATTGAAATGGTTTTAATGGGAGGGTTAAAGTGGGACACCAAGTTGGATTACTGGCAAGCCAGAAATTTATTGGACAAGTTGTTAATGTCATGGACAGACAGAAAACATTGTGAGGAAGGGCCTGAGCAGAGTTCAGGATCTGAGCACCAGAGACAGACATCAGGGTGAGAGTTCTAAAGAGAGGTCGGGGCCCATAAGGCAGTAGTAGGGCATGTGTTACACCTTTCTGCGGATTAGGGAGCCAGGCTCCCTGATTCCACGCAGGAAGCAAAGAAAGGGATGGGGAATAGAATGAGTGGTATCTAATACCCTCTTTGATTTAAATGGACTTTCTTAGTTGAAAGATGTTGGCAGTGGGAAGTCTGTTAACTAGGGACTCAGACAAGGTCTAAGTAATAGTAATGGATCAGTACCTGTGAAATGGGAAAGAGTTGCAAAGGACTGTGGACTGAGCAGCAGCTGGATTCTAGGGTTGCATTCTTACAGCTGTAACCCTGGCAACAGCCTCATATGTCAGGTGTTTTCTGAGTCTCTTGACTGCATCGTTTTGCAACTTCTGCTGGCTTTTTATTTTGTGTTTCTTTGTTAGTTCTGAAGCACTAGGCTACACCATATGTACATGTAATCTATATATGAATATACCACATAGCATGAGTGTGTAGTAGGCTGTACTATGTAGTTTATATCAGTGGGATCTGAGATTTGCATGATGAGGAAATCACCTACTAGACCTATCTGGATGCATCTCCATCATTAAATGATGCTTGCTCTGCTGTAAAGGGACTAATTTTTTCCCCAAGGTCTATGAACTACTGGAATACATATATGAATGCAATGCAAGGTGTAGCTTCCTTACTGAGTAAGTCAATATAATAGGTCACAGATTTAGAGTGATGAAGCATGAATTTTTCATTGAGATTAATGTACATATAGCTTCTCACAGCTCTACATGTCAGTCAAAAATTCTTTAGTTGAGGGCTTGGCAAGAGCAGAGAAACTCTAGGTATCATAAAAATAGCATGTGAGATCAGCCAGGGGTGGGACAGTTTGTAGAAACTGTGGTGTCTGAGAATGAAGCTGTGACACAGATCAGCAGCCTCCGCCAGCCATCAGTTGTGTTCCTTGCAGATGAGCAAATGACCAGCACATGCTACCACAGAGTGTCTAATTGAAAACAAGAAAACTCAAGTGGCATTTGCTAAAATCAAAACTTGACAGCCCTATGGTGCAGACCATAAATCTTTCAGTATCTGCACTAGAGGAGCCCCCATAGACATCGTGGAAGTGAATCCCAATTACACTTTGTTCACAAAAGCAGTAAGGAGACTAGAGTCTGTAATGGGCCACAGCATGCTTATGCGATTTTAATTAAAATTTATGACCTTTGCTTACATCATAAGACTTCTAGAAATAAGAGTGCAGATCAATGTTTCAACATGATTTCTATCTGTTGGTTTATTTATTCATGGCATTTTAAATGACTTCCCAGATACCCACAAACCCTGGTACCAAATAAATAAATAATAAATAGTTATTGAAAGGCTGTTTAATGTCAGGCATTGTTCTAGCTGTAATTAATAAAATAAAACAAAATCTTTGTGCAAGCCGGGTGTGGTGGCGCACGCCTTTAATCCCAGCACTCGGGAGGCAGAGGCAGGCGGATTTCTGAGTTTGAGGCCAGCCTGGTCTACAAAGTGAGCTCCAGGACAGCCAGAGCTATAAAGAGAAACCCTGTCTCAAAAAAACAAAAAAACAAACAAACAAAAAAAAAATCTTTGTGCAAATAGAGCTGGCATCCTAGCAAAGATGTGCAACAAAACAAACAGAGACAACACACAGACAAGATGAAGATGCGGTAGATGAAATAGAGAGGAAGAATGTGGGCTGCTCTAGACAGCAACTGTGTTGCGGGGGGCTGGGGAATCTGCATTTTAAGTGGGACATGTCAGGAAGTCATATATCACTAAGAAAGTGATATTTGCGTACAGCAAGGATGATGAGAAGACAAAACAATGGGTGGTGTCAGATGGCAACTTGGCTAAATTAAAAGATGACCACTCCTGGTGAAACACACTTATAGGATGTATGCACTGACATCTGGGTGAGTGAGGGTGGACAGAGACACACCCTTCAGTGGGCATGGATGAAAAAGGGAAGTCATGGGGCTGCAGTGAGAATTTTGATTTCTAAAACAAACAAACAAACAAACAAAAAACCAAACCCAGACGTTCCGTGAGTGTGTTTTTATTTTAATTCCAGGTGTGTGCTAAGAGACTGCTTCACAGTAGGTGATTATGATTTGTCTAATGCACTAGCAGGATGTGTGATTTTTACCAGCTACAGATAGTTTAATTCTGGGGACTCTGGAGAGGGTATAAATAGGAAAGTCCTGAGAGCACCTATGGTGGCTGCTTTTCCTCTTGCTGCTCCTGGTTGCTGTTGTTGTGGTTTAACAAGAAGAAGAAAAAAAAAAGGAGAAGGAGAAAAGGAGAAGAGGGAGAAAAGGAGAAGAGGGAGAAAAGGAGAAGAGGGAGAAAAGAAGGAGAATAGGAGAGGGAGATGGAGAAGGAGAAGAAGGAGGAGGAGAAAGAGGAGGAGAGGGAGGGGGTGGGGTGGGGGAAGGGAAAAGAAGAAGAAGAAGAAGAAGAAGAAGAAGAAGAAGGAGGAGGAGGAGGAGGAGGAGAAGGAGAAGGAGAAGAAGAAGAAGAAGAAGAAGAAGAAGAAGAAGAAGAAGAAGAAGAAGAAGAAGCAAGGAGAAGGAGGAGAAGGAGAAGGAGGAGGAGGAGAAGGAGGAGGAAGAAGGAGAAGGAGAAGGAAGAAGAAGAAGAAGAAGAAGAAGAAGAAGAAGAAGAAGAAGAAGAAGAAGAAGAAGAAGAAGAAGAAGAAGGAGGAGGAGGAGGAGGAGGAGGAGGAGGAGGAGGAGAAGGAGAAGGAGGAGGAGGAGGAGGAGGAGGAGAAGAAGAAGAAGAAGAAGAAGAAGAAGAAGAAGAAGAAGAAGAAGAAGAAGAAGAAGAAGAAGAAGAAGAAGAAGCAAGGAGAAGGAGGAGAAGGAGAAGGAGAAGGAGAAGGAGGAGGAGGAGAAGGAGAAGGAGAAGGAGGAGGAGGAGGAGGAGGAGGAGGAGGAGAAGAAGAAGAAGAAGAAGAAGAAGAAGAAGAAGAAGAAGAAGAAGAAGAAGAAGAAGAAGAAGAAGAAAGAAAGAAAGAAAGAAAGAAAAGAAGAAAAGTTGGAGATATTCTGATTATGAAGATTGAACTTGCCTCAAGAAATCCATTACCCCTAATCAGTAGGAACTAGTCTAAAGAGATATACACCCATTTCCCCTCTAATATGCTTTGTTTCCTACCTAGTATTGGGTAGTTAGAAGGGATTGAGGTGGAAGGGCAGGTAGAGATATAAGAACACAATGAAAATATAAGATATATGAACCCAATAAAATAGCTAAAAACCCGTATCGCCTACAGGGAGAGGGAGCCCATATGGCACCAAACCCCATTCTCTTCTGAGTCTGTGCATTTATCCATCACTGCTGCTGACACCAGATTCTAGCTTCTTTGACCTTTCAACTTAGACTTGATAGCAGTGGTTCTCCTGGAACCACCAAGGCTTTCTTCACACCTGATTAGGACTGGTGAGGCTTCTAACTTCCTGGACTAGGAGACTGGTTGTCTGTCCTGTCTATCATTGAGCTATCCAGACCCCTACTGAAAAGAGGGAGTAAACTACAGAAATAAATGGAGCAAACACCTTTGAAAGCTCTTGAATGCAAAAGTGCAGAGATTTTTGTGGCTGGAACAGAGTGAGAAAATGAGGGAAAGTTAGAGAAGAAGCTAAAGAGGTGATAGATCTGGTTCTCTGGAGCCTACAGGCTCTTGAGGAACTGTGGCCGTAAGCTGTGAGGGACATGAGAATCTATTCGATGGTTGTGAGCAGAGGGAACATGTAACACACACATTGTGGGTGTTATATTGAGACAGCAGTGAAGGAAATAAGAGGGAGAATGTTTGGAGATTCACAAAGACTTGTATTTTAGTGAACTTGCTGCAAAGACAAAATACTAGACTTCAACCATGAAAAAGGGTTATGAGTTTCATATTTGAGTTCATGGTTTCTGAGGTGTTATTCCTCCTTGATAAGGACACACCTAAGAGCATATTCTCAGTCATCTATTTCCTCCAATTAGGTTCTACCTCCTCCTACCTTTCACCACCATGCTTAGAATTCCTCAGGGAATGATTCATTCATAAAGTCAGCATGCTAAGGTCTAATTCTTTCTGGGAAAATTCTGGAAGACACAAAGATATGTGTTACTATCCTAAGTGTTTCTTAACCTAACCAAGTCCACGGTCAAGATTAACTACTCAATTTCCAGGCTAAATATGCCAGTCAGAAGTCTGAAGGCTAGGCTAGGAGGGCATTCAGCATGCCTGACTTGTCATTTAATTCACAATGTGATGGTCAAGTCTTGGTTGTCCTTTCAGTTGGATTAACAAACTCACAAGAAATTCTAACACACATTCTGGGCTGTGTCTGTGAGAGTATTTCTTGACATGACTAGTATTTAGCCCAGCCAACTGAAGGGGAAAGACATTTTCATTAAAAACTCAGGATATAAAAAGGACCATTTGATTGTAATCAAGCACACTGGCAATAACTTTTAATGTTTGAGAGATGGGGTCTATGGGACATCATTTGCCAACAACTCCAAATTGGAACTGGGATCTTAAATGTGTTAATTTGTGATGTCTAGCTGGGGTTTTGTTGTTCTGTTATAGGATATTTCCATTTAAGTTCTTCATATAGTGTGTGTGCATAGACTTTTAGGACTCTTTTACATGTGTATGTTTTTGTGTGATTTTATTCAAGATATCTTCAGTGTTAGTTATCTGTTTCTTCCCATATTTATTCTTTTACCCTTTTCTCCATTACTATCACCATGAAACTTTTCCTGGAAAAACCCAAACATTAGTCACTGTGAACCGTTTATATAGCTGTATAGTATGCTTCCTTCCTTGGCATCCCACTCCCATAGTCCTAGTTAATTTCCTGACCACTATAGATATTTCTAAATAGACACACGTTCCTGAAGATTTAAGGCTAACATCTAGTAATAAGAGCAAACACACATTTGCCTCCTTAGGTCTGTATTATCTCGCTCAGAATGGTTGTTTCTAGTTCCCCCCATTTCCCTTTGCATTTCATAAATGCATTTTGGTGGAAGCTGAATAATATTCCTTTGTATAAATGTATTACATTTCATTATCCATTGACCAGTTGATATGTCTAGACTGTATCTATTTCTTCATTAGTGTGAGTAGAGCAGCAATTAACATGAATAGGTATACCTATAATATAGAGTCCATGGGCTATATAACCAAAGGAGATATCTGGATTGTGCTCTTGATTATTCTCCAGAATTTGGCAGTAAGACCCTATTGCTGAAGATAACATATACTTACGTCATAGAACATGCTGGCATTTACCTGGAAGCTTCATCCTATTGAATTGCTTCCACTGTCCCCCTTGAAGTTACTATTATGCTACTGGAGGAAATAAAATAATCACCATTCTTATGCAGTTATGGATTCTGCATATCTTACTGGCAAGATATGTCCACAGGTGTAATCATGACACAGATGTCACAGGAGTAACCAAACCACTTTCTGATTAGATTAAAGACCCACTCCACAAGTTTGAAACCATACCTGGCACTAGTATTAGAGCCAAGAAATTATGGCTAGGCAGCTCATAGGCTCAGGCCAGACAAAATTAAAGCATGAGAGGGAAGGTGGGCAGGAACTATTACTCCTGCTTAAGAAACTATTGATAGGTGATAGCTGCTGGAAGAAAGAATCAGTTTTCTTTAAGGGCACTGTTAAGGGTGGTTAGGCTACTGTGGTGTTCTGGGTGAGTAGGTCCCCACAAGCTCATATATTTGAATGCTTGGTCCCCAATTGGTGGAATTGTTTGGGAAGGATTAGGAGGTGTGGCCTTGTTGGGGTAGGTGTGTCTTTAGGGTTAGACTTTGATGTTTCAAAAGCCCATACCTTCCCCACCTAGATCTCTCTCTCTCTCGTTGTGTTTGAAGGAATAAACTCTCAGCTACTCCTTCAGCACCATGCCTGTCTATATTGCTGTGTCCTCTGACATGATGGTCACGGACTTATCCTCTGAAACTATAAGCTCCAATAAACTATTTCTTCCATGAATTTCCTTGGTCATGGTGTCTCGTCACAGTAATAAAAAAGTAACTAAGACAGCCAAACTGCAGTGAAGGCCACACATCCAAAAGAATATGTGCGGTGCAAACTGTACTTGATAAATTAAAAAAAGGGGGGGTGGTAGTGAAGTAAGGGATAGGTGAGGAAGAAGTCAGGGAAGGGGTGAATATAATAAAATGCATATATTAATTTTTTTTCAGAAATAGCAAATATGAGGAGAGTAAAATAAATTAACTCTGTAAGTAAAGAAGAAATTGCATGCAATGTATTCTGTGCCTTTTTATTTCACTGAAATGCGTCTATCCCAATTTTTGAGTTTTCTCTTGTTTATGTAAATGTAGTATGCTTTTAAACCTCATAGTAGAAGAATATGTTGGTGAAACCTTATATCAAAAATATCAAGAGTAGGAGCCAATGAGCTGGCTTAGTAGGTAAAGACATTTGATGCTAACTATGTGAGCCTGAGCTTGATGCTGGGTGAGTACTGATATGGTAGAAAGGAGAGGTGACTCCCCAAAGTTGGCCTCAAACCTGCATGTGCAACCCATTATATATGTATAAATAAATAAATAACATAAAAAAGAAACAGGTGACAGCTTTTAAAATGCCATTTAAATCTAGAAGTTCCCTTTCTTTCTCTTTCTGTGAGCTGAGACATCCGCTATTAACTCAGCCTGAAGATCATATTTTTGGACTTCCTCGTTTAAAAAATGGTGACGTTGCTATTTTTAAACTCTTTGCTGTGGCAGAAGACCAGAACTTCTCCGTGCCCAAACAACTGCAGCTTCTGCAGAGCTGAACTGGTTAAGCCACAAGTAAGAGCTTAGTTCTGTCCTGTTCTGTTCTACCGCCCCACTTCCCTCCTACCACCAAGGAGCTTGCTTTCAACTTTGCATGTAAGTTTCTGAGAATAACAATGGAGGAAAGCCTTCCAAGTTCTCAGTAATCATTAACCACTTCTAGGCAGGCATAACCTTCTGCCTCTTAGCAAAGCTCTCTCTGGAGAAGTTCCGGGAGGAGCCATCAACTAGGGCAGACAGGTCCAAAGCCAAAGGGCAAGGTGGTGTCTGCAGCATCCCAAGAGGAAGAGTACATGGCCACTTTATGGAACCTAGTGTCTGTGAGTGGCAGGGTAACCCCCCAAGGACTTGGGAGATGCCCCTCTAGAAGAAAGCTGTTAGAAGTCTCTGGTAGCACTCTTAGGCTTGGTCCCAAGCTTATCAGCTGGCTCATATTTACTTTACTCTCTCCTTTTCTCTTGGTGCAAGAATGATGCCAAGACATTGGCACATGTGTGTACCTACAGAGGTGGACCATAAGGCTGGACTCTGAGATAATATTGTTTATCATTTCTAGTGTGATACTACTAAATCTTTGCAGCTGTGTTTATCTGTGTTTCCAGACTGGGCTGCCATGTGTGCCCGTGTGTGTGTGTGTGTGTGTGTGTGTGTGTGTGTATTAGTTTACTTTGGGTTTTCATAACAAAATGACATAGGGTGATTGAATTACCATCCATCTGCCTTTTAACACAAAATCCCAAGACTCTACAAAAATATAAAATACAAAAATACAAAAATTAAAAATCCAAAAGCAAGGCCTCAGTGGGGTCATTTCTCTCACAGCACTCTCTGTGATTTGGGGGCAACCTGCTTCTTGCTGTGGTCTCATGTGGGCAGACTTCTGTCTTGACTGTGTCCCAGTCTCTCTCTACTAGATGCCAGTTACCAGGGGATATGGCTCACCTAGATGACCTCACTGTACCTCCGTTTACTTCTTTAAGATCTTGTCTTGAAATGTGGTCACATTCTAGGGATACTGGGGGTTAAGACTTCAATATATAAAATTTGGAAGGACACAAGTCAACCTGAGAGGGGAAGATACACACACATAGCCATAAATAATGTATATAGAGTCTATAAAAATAAAATATACTATATTTTCATGGCTAATTTTTATGTCAATTTGTAACTGAAACTGTGTGTGTGTGCGTGTGCGTGTGCGTGTGCGTGTGCGTGTGCGTGTGCATGTGTGTGCGTGTGCGTGTGCGTGTGCGTGTGCATGTGTGTGTGTGTGCATGCTTGCATTAGAGAGCTTCTAGAGACATTTAACTGACCAAGAAATACCCATCCCTAATGTGGATGGTATCCTCCCTATGGGCCATGGTTTTGAGCAGTATAAAAAGGAGCTAGTGAGCTAAGTACCAGTATTCTTCATGTTCTGTTCCTAATGCAGTCATGGTGTGACCAGCTGCCTCATGTTCCTATACTGTGTCATCCCATGATGATGGATGGTGCCCCTTTCCCTCCCTAAAAATAATGATCCCTCCAAATAAACTCTTACATTGATTGCATTTTTTTTTATAAAAAATCAAATATGTTGTCATAGTAGGAGAAAGGCAACCAACATATGTAGTAAATAAAAAGTGTAGTCTACTTTATATTTCATGCATACACGTGTATATTCACAGGGGCTCCATGCAATGGAGCTCATATGATTCCGGGATACTGTCTGGTTTATGCTTGAAATTCCTCATGTCTGTAGAAATACTGAGCTTCTTATTGTGTAAAATAGTTGTGTATCACATCTCCACACCACCCTCTCTTCAGCAAGCACACACAGTAACTGTAACTTCATGTTCTCCGCTCTCCCACAACCTTAATGTTCTGCAAAATACCGAGCAAGACAGGCTCCACTGACCCTCTAACCTGGCCATTTCTGTCCAATAGGATGATATTGGAAGCATTTTCTCTGGAAGGAGATTACAACCCTGTAGCCTGATAGTCCACGTAGAAGGATGTAGTGTATAGGGCTGTGGAAGGCAAGTGGCTTTTTATACTTTTGTTTCCTGGAAATTCCTCTATAAGAAAGCAGGACAGGTGACCACAGCAGGGATCTCTCACACTGTGGACTTCTGTTTAGGCTGAGGAAGTAGGAACCTAGCCAAAGACCAGGAAAAGCCAGTGCTTCTGGTTAAAGATAACTGGAAAGGCATTTTAAGAGCTAGTTTGTCTACTGGGAACAACAGATAAGTTAAAGGCCTGGGGATTAAGCCAAATTCATCCCTGTCAAATTTTGTTAGGAAACCATAAATGACATAAAAACAGGCAACTGTGGTGTATTTGAAAAGATGTATTCCAGGCAATATTGACTCTCCCCTTGACCTATCATCAAAATGGACAGAAAAGGAGTTTGTTCTTCACATTTATCTATACTTTACTACATGAATTGACCTGTTTAAAGAGTCTTATATAGGTATTAGTTTATCTAGGTCCTTGCTACTTAAAGTAGGGTCAGCAGCTGCACCTTTGGGGAGTGTGCAGCAAACACTACTCTAACATACAGAACCTCAATCTGCCTCTAATTTTGTCTTGTATTTACTTTTTTTTTTTTTTTGAGGCAGAGTCTCACATATCCCAGTCTGGCCTCAAATTCACTATGTCCTTGAGTTTTTGATCACCTGTCTGCCACATCCTAAACCACTTTTCTGTAGTATTAGTGACCCAAGACAATCTTCCTGCATTTAAGCACTCTATCAACTGGGCTATATCCCCAGCCCTCACAGTCTGCGTTTTGGTAGGATCTCCCTTAAACCCTACTCATATTAATGTTTATAACTCAGTGACTCTAAAGGCCTAATGCTGCATTAGTGACCTTTCTGGCTGCTGACTACATACAAACAAAGTAGAAGATGGGGCCGGAGAGATGGCTCAGCCATTAAAGGCTAGACTCACAACCAAAAATATAAGAAAGTAGAATATGGCTGTCCACTTAGTGCTGTTTTCAAGCAGAACCCATTTGCCAGACTAGGAAAGGGAAACATGGCCTTCTTCCAGTTTATACTGTGTTGTCAGGGCTATCATTTGCCTTGTCATATCTACATACTGTGCTTTCTTGAGTCAGCTACTTGGCTTTCTGTGATTCAATTTTGCCTTCTAGAAAAAGGAATTTAAATATGGTGATACACGCATATGGTCCCAGAACCTGGGTGGTAGACCGCAGAGGGTCTGTTACACTGTGAGTTCTGGGCCAGAAGACTGTCTCAGAAAGCAAAACAAAAATTAATCAAAATAAAACAAAACCAACAACAACAAAAAAATTGTACTAATCTCAGGGAGCTTTAAATTGATTAACTCTTGTGAAGTACCTGGTACTGTCCCTGGTAGACAATAGGAGCTTAATAATGGCAAGATAAGTACCCAGCGGGACCTGTACAAAGACTTAGGTTATTAGGCTGAGAACTGATATGATGTCTTCTTTAAAGGCATTGCCTGCTTTTTTCAAATCATTGATGCACTGTCTGCCTTAACGTTCTTTAGGTTGTTGTTTAAAAAACAAGCAAACAGCTTTCCTTTGGCTTACAGATGCTTTTGCATAGCAAGGACATGGAGCGCCCATTGTAACGGAGTTAGGCAATGAGTAAGTTTTGGGGCACGCCCCAGGAGGGTATGTGCTACCTGGAAAACACAGTATGAAAAGGGGAAGGGGAGATGGCGAATTAATATCGATATTTAACGGAGGGGGTTTGGGGGAAGCTTTACTGATTAGGGACAAGTTGAGAGACCTAACTAGGCAAAGACGTGAGGAACGGGGTAGCAAGCTAGTGAGAGTCTGGTACTGGGAGAGATTTTGAGGAATGCAGGTAGGTAGGTAAGTGCAAATGTCCTGAGTCCTGAACTTGTCCAATACGCAGGGACTTTCTACAAGGTCATGGTAGACGGAACAAAGTGAACAAGTGAGAGACAGGGCCTCAGTGGTGAGGGGTTAAGTTACCAGGCAATGATGTTGAATAGATGAATATTTTATGTATTTCATGGCAAAATCAGGGTGTAGGAACTGAAACCTGGAGGCAGAGTTGCTTGTGATGGAAGGACAAGGGGAGAGTTGGTGACAGCCAAGGAAAGGGCAGAGGTGTGAGTGGTAGGGACATCTTAGGGACACTTATATTAGAGACAGAGTCTAGGAAATTCACTGAATAATTAGATGTTGTAAGGTGGGAGTCCAGATAAGAGGGAAGGCTGTAATGTTGTTGGGCTGAACAATTATAAAAATAAAGTTGCTGTTTAACAGTTGGGGGAGGAATTGATGTGGGAGTTAACCTAGGCACCTGGATTTGGATGCACGAAGTTCATTTTGCTCAACTGAAGTCAAGGCTAACAGGAACGAGGCAGGAGCAGCAGGCTGGCGTTCAGAGATTATAGCCATGTAACTGGCTTGGCTCATTAGTTAATACAGATAGGCAGAGAAAGGGCATTTGGAAGATGGGGTTGAGGAAGAGGAAGTAACCAAGGAGATGGGGGAAATCCTCTGTTAGGGTGGAGAAGAAACAGAGGTTCTGGAAGCCAAATGAAGGAAGTGCTTCAGTGCTTTCGGACTGTTTGAACATGAAGTAATTGGAAATTGGCTATTAGATTTCATCATAAAGAAACCTCTGGTGGATTTTATAAGAATTGTTAATGTGGAAAGGAGAGAAAAAAAACCAGATCAGACTTGGGTAAAAAAAAAAAAAAAAAAAAAAAAAAAAGAGTAGAAGAAGCACACACAATAAGAATAGATACAAATTTTGAAAGTCTTTTGAGAAATTTGGTCTCTAAAATTTAAAAGTAAATTAAAAAGCAAACAGCAAAGGAGGAAAGCCAAGGTGAGGGGCTGAGCAAATGGGGGATATTATAGGGCGCTCGTGTACGGTGGCGGAAATCATACAGCAGGGCACAAGGACACTGAGAGTCACGAGAGAGGACTCAGTCCTGGTGAGGAGATGAACCTACTGCCTATATGCTATAGCTAGTATGGGTTATTGTTGGGGGTAATATTTAAAAAGTCAACCCACCTTCTCTCTGCCCCACCGTGTCCCACTCTAGTACCAGTACTGGCCGGCCACAACACTCTGTCCCAGCTGGGTCCTGCTCGATGTGTTCTCACCGTTGAGCTACTCTCATCCCAGCTAATGAGTTCATCTCGCTTCTACGCAACGCCCCACACACCCCAGGATCAGCCATCTCAACACCTAGTTGCTCAGTAGAAACACGACTCTTAAAGCTTAACAATCTAATCAGATTTATATAACAATAAGTCATAATTTACATGATGCCGATACAATAATTTCAGAGCCATTTGATAAAGATAAAACTTTAACCCAAATATTCTAACCTTGTGAAAATCTTAGCTACTTGTGGCTGTTTAAAACCACGTGGGATCAGGATCTACTTCCGGTTCGTCTGCCTCCATGTTGGCTTCTCTCCCTCCCCTCCTTCTCTCCCTGTCCCCCCAAACTCCTAGCTCTGTCTCCGTTTTCCTATCCAATCACAGGCCTGCCACTGCCCTAATGTGATTGGACAGAGAAAATCCTGCAACAGGTTATCAGTCAGCACTGTCAGCTTACCTACAGCCAAGGGAGAAGAGAGTAGATCCATTCACCTATGTACCAGTTAGTGAACTTCTGGTTACTATGCAAATGGTACTTTGTCCCTTAAATACTATGTAAACTATAAAGTGGGAAACGAGATACCATATTAAAAATGAATAAAGAGGAAAGGCTTAACGTTTAAGGAGACGAAGGTGAGAATGGACATCAAGGATGATGGACTCCGGAATGGTGCCTGACCCTTCAGAGTCCTCACTCTGCAAAGTCTATTTTAGGCTTACAGTCACGAGTTTAACATGGAACCAGGCAGCATTATTGCTATGGGATTTTTCTTTCAATCTGTTTAGGGAATTCAGGCAGAGGTGACCCCTTTGTTACACCCCTCCCATCCCCCATCATTTGTGGGCCATGCAATTCTTTGCCTCTGTATAGATAAGGGAACAAGGATTTTCATGACTCCTAAAGCACACTGGAGAGCTTTCCCATGAGAACACACAACCCCCCTCCCCCATTAGAATGCTATTTTTTTTCTGAATGGCCATCGTGATGAGATCCCTCCCCCTCAGTGGTTACTGCAGCTATTTCTAGGACTTATGGCATATCCTCTGTGCCAGGATAGCTTATTTTATTATTAATAACCCAGACCTTTTGTTTTCCTTACAAGACTCAGGAAGTCTCGAAAAGGTTTATGTGGGACAAATTCTTCTCCTTTCCTCTACAAGTCAACTCACATTCTTACCCAAGCTCATGGTTTTTCGGAACATGAACACTGGTATTTGAGAGGGAGACTGAGCAGAGAGGAAATACACTAGCCATATCCTCTTGAAAACCTTTTGCAACCTCCTGTGGTGGACGCAGGGGTTGTTTGGTGTTCTCTCCATCCTCCCCAGGCTACCATTGGGCAATGGGAAGCTGACTGCATTCCCCATCACTAATGGTCTTTGGCATTGGCTTGCGGTTGTGCTATGTTCGCGTCAATGGCTACGGATTTCTCACCAGGCACAGGTGAAGGAAATACCCCGGGGGTTTCCCCACGGGTCTGGGTCTGCGCTGAGTGTGGCTTCCACTCCATCACACCCTGTACTTGTTCACACTTCCCCTCCCTCAAGTCTTCCCTGTTAATGCCAAGCAGGGACACTGTGTTCCAAGCTCATTAGTCAAGAATGTGACCAGACTGCTTCTGAAGAGGGATTTCCCTGGCATGGTCTCTTCCTAATCATGCAAGAAAATCTGGAAATCAGCCTGTCTTTTTAGGGAACCGACTTGGGACTGCAGGGTTGGTTTTTGCCCCGAATTTGGGGGCTAAGCATGTGGTAGTTGAACCCAGAGGACTCCAGTGAACTCACAAAGGTGTCCAGTTATTAGCAGTCTGGATGACAGGGGACTTGGGTCTCTGGAGTAGTTTCCCTTGAATTCATTTCTTCAGATGATTCACAAATTATCTCAGCCTGCTGGAGACAGTAGTGACCCTTCTAGTTCACTAAGTAGGAGGAAGGACAGCCTTGCCTACTGCAGAAAGCTCAGAGAAAGCTAACAGGTAAGGCTCTCCACAGATCCTGAGTGTCAGTGCTGGGCCAGGTGCTTACTCCATATGCCTCACAGTTTGCTCTATTCTAGAACTTTCTGGTGATAGACAACCCCAAGCTCAAGCTGCAATCCACACCACACACACCTTGGAGAATGGCATCTCTTCCTTTCTCAAATGGTCCAAAAAGGGTGATGCTGTTCTGCAGGTTGCAGGCATTCTGGTTGTCCCCTTACTCCTTTCCCGGGACCTTCACCAGCTTCTTTTCCTTCTTGGAAGTCCTCATTACATATGCCTTTCTATTTTTTTGGAGGGGGTATTTTATTTATTTATATTTCAAATGTTGCCCCCCATTCTGGTCTTCCATTAACAGCACCCCCTCATCTTATCCTCCCTCCCCTGTCTTTCTATTCTTTAAGTTGCTCCCAATATACCATATAATCTCTACCCTCTTTCTCTATCACTGTAAGGGCTGAGAGCTGGTGATTTAACTCAGATGATAGAATAACTTGTACAAAGCTTTAGGTTCGAGTCCCAGCACTGCATAATCCATACATAATGTCTTGGTTTGAATGAGAATGCCCCCCCCATAGTCTCATATATTTGAATACTTAATCACAGAAACTATACACAATCTCCTACTAAATGCTTTCCTCTCTAAATTGCCTTGGTTATGATGTCTCTTCACAGCACTAGAACAGTTATTAAGACACATGGTGGCACATCTCTGCAACCCCAGGACCTGAGAGATCGAGGTGGGAAGCTCGCTCTTGGACATGTAAGATACACTCTTTGTCTCTGTCTGTCTGTCTGTTTCTCTCTCTCTCTCTCTCTCTCTCTCTCTCTCTCTCTCTCTCTCTCACACACACACACACACACACACACACACCTGCAGTAATACCAGCATCAGCAGCCAGTAGCTCCATTATGTTCTCCCATGTAAGTTGTACTCACCACAGCATGTAGTATAGAGGAGGGATCTCATAGGCTCTTGATAAATGAATGACAATAGGAGAACCTGGGTCCAGTTTTTCCATTTGTTTTGGTTTTAGGTGAGAGAAAAAACAGAAGTGATAAAGGGATAGCTGTGGGTCTGGGAAGATGGTGCAGTGGGTAAGAGTCTTGGCCGCACAAGCAGGAAAGCCTTAGTGATGATCCCAGGACTCTCAAAAAAGCCAACTGTGGCACTGCGCATGCCTGCTGTGTGGGGTACAGACAAGATAACCACAGGGGTTTTCTGTCCACCAGACTAGCTCCAGGTTCAGTGGACTCAGCAGGATGCCTGAAGACTTCCTCAAGCCAGGATGAACACATTCCCATGTATGTATATACCACACACATATGAGGGCATACACCACATAGACAGATGTCACCACCCTCATACTCTAGTTTTAATGACATTTAATTTGTCTCTGTCCCTAAAATCATCTTTGACTGAGGGAGTATGGCCTGGCTGAAGAAACTCAAACTCCTTTCTAAAAACAGGGTTTAGAGAACAATAGGGAAATCTGTGGAATTGCCTTGAAAAGTCAACAGCTCTGGTGGAGAGGGGTCATCAGTGTCCTAACATTATGTCTCTAGGTCTGCGAAGCTCACTGTGATAACAAACTAGGTATGAACAGCAACAACAACAATAACAACAACAGCAACAACAACAGCAACCACACAGAATCGACAGGGAACTTCCATAAAGGGCATACACATGCTGACCTTCCAGCTGCTTCCTCGCCAACCCAATATCATCACAGGCCTTAACTCATGGAGGCAGCCTCTTACCCTTCACCAAACCCTGGGATCTGATAGCAAGCCTACAGAGCATCTTGGCAAACTCCTTATTTTAAGTTTTAATCATTTTTTTAAAAAATTTATTAATTTATTTTTTTACATTCCATATTTTATTCCCTCTCCCCGACCTACCCTCCAACTGTTCCACATCCTATACGTCCTCCCCAGTGACCTGTCTCCACATGGATGTCCCCAACCCCAACTCCACCTGACTTCTAAACTCCTTGGGGTCTCCAATCTCTTGAGGTTTAAGTACCTCATCTCTGAATGGACCCAGACCCGGCTTCCTCTACTGTATGTGTGTTGGGGGCCTCCTATCAGCTGATGTATGCTATCTGTTTGGTGGTCTAATGTTTGAGAGATCTCAGGGGTCCAGATTAATTGAGACTGCTGGTCCTCCTATGGGATTGCCCTTCTCCTCAGCTTCTTTCAGCCTCCCCTAATTTAACAACATGGGTCAGCGGCATTTGTCCATTGATTGGGTGCAAATATCTGCGTCTGATTCTTTCAGTTGCTTGTTGGGTCTTTCAGGGGGCAGTCATGATAAGTCCCTTTGTGTGAGCACCCCATAGCTTCAGTGATAGTGTCAGGCCTTGAAGCCACTCCTTGAGTTGGATTGCAATTTGGGCCAGTCACTCCAACTCCTTTAAGTTTTAATCATGATAATGTGCACTGTTAAAGACTGCGTTGACGGTCTATGGATGGGACAGGGGGCAAAGATTCTACTTTTGTGATTCTGTTAAAAGGTGTTCAGAAGTTTAACGACAGTGGCTTAGTAACCGTGTGTGTGTGTGTGTGTGTGTGTGTGTGTGTGTGTGTGTGTGTGTGTTGGGGAGGACTTTCACATAGTGTTCGAGTCTGTACATGTGGTTTTGGGGCTTGATTGCAGTGACTCATATTTCAGATTGGCTTTATTTCCAGGAGTCCAAGGCAGGGAAATGAAAAACTCAAGGTCTACAGAACTCAAGTCTTGTCTAGACAGTTTGATGAGATCCTGTCTCAATAACACAAAAGTAAAAAGGTGCTAGGGGTACAACTGAGTGGTAGAACTCCTGTCTAGGAGGTACATCCTCAGTGATTCCTAGGTGTATACCCCAACACCACACACCATACACACACAAAGGGGAGAACTATCTGTGCTTGAAGACACCTGTTGCAAAAGGAAAGTGTCTTCTTATTCACAGCTAGCAGAACAAATTAGGTAGAGGCATATCAGAACTTCATCTCTGCTTCCTGCCAGTGATTTATTTTGAGTGAAGGAGAACGCTTTCCCTCTGAGCATCTCTAGACACAGTGGCAACGTGGTCAGTAAAGCAACCAATGTGTAACGCATCTGCTGGGTTGAAGTGACAAGGGAAGTGATCACTCTCATGTCCGTCCTCCGTCTTTCTTGACAGACGGAGCTCTGAGTGAGTGGATGCCTAGTTGACACACAGACGAATGAAGAGAAGCTAGCATGAGGGTTTAAAACTGTAAGAGTTAGAAACAATGGTTTAGATTCCAAACACAGGCAAGAATGCTAGTTCAAAACATTCTTATATTTAGATTCAGGTACATAGGAAACTGTTGTAGATGAGCCTTTTGTTGACTTTACTTAGGGGGCTCATCCAGGCATGGCAGTAGATATCTGTGATCCCAATTCTGAGGAGCCAGAGACAAGAGGATCCTAAGGGCTTGTTTGGACAAACAACAAACTGTGTTACTTCCCCTGCCACTCGTTTGCTCAGTGTTTTCCTTGAAGATTCCTAAAGTCTACACTCCATGGACCATCTCATCTCTACATCTTAGGAACATCCTCCCTCCAACTTCCTTTTCCCCATGTGGATCAAATAAAATAAAGCTGTGGCTTTATTCACAGTGTCACCAAATTCAGAGATGGCATGTGTCCTGTTCCCAGACATTACCCCAAGACCTTCTGGCCATTTCCTCATTTATTGTTCGACAGTAGGAAAAAGGAGTTATCAATGTGCTTATCTCAGTATACACTGCCTGAGGGCATGCTCAGTGGGCACAGAGAAGGCCAACAGTAACAGTCGATTCCTCACATTGAAAACTAAACAAATCCTCAGAGAAAACACAAACATTAGTCACTTTTAGTATGTATATGTCTGAAATTGGCTTATAGTTCTGTATACCCCATTTAGAAAAACTTAAAGTACCATAATATAATAAATGGTTTGTAGTGAGTGAGCCAAGGACGAGGGAAGCTGTGTGGTTGAGCAGACTGAAGGTCACGTGTGATGAAAGTGCTCTGGGCCCACTCTTCCACTGCAGCTTCCCACCCTGCCGTTGCTCCATGCCCATAAGCCTCCCTCCAGTCAGTCTTTCTCATTTGTAGTTTTCTCAAATAGAAAGAAAGAAGAGAGAGAGAGAGAGAGAGAGAGAGAGAGAGAGAGAGAGAGAGAGAGAGAGAAAGAAAGAAAGAAAGAGAGAAAGAGAGAAAGAAAGAAAGGGAGAGGAAAAGAAAGGAAAAGGAAAGAAAAAAGAGAAGAGAAGAGAAGAGAAGAAGAAAAGAAAGGAAAGGAAAGGAAAGGAAAGGAAAGGAAAGGAAAGGAAAGGAAAGGAAAGGAAAGGAAAGGAAAGGAAAGGGAAAGAAAAGGAGAAGAGAAGAGAAGAGAAGAGAAGAGAAGAGAAGAGAAGAGAAGAGAAGAGAAGAGAAGAGAAGAGAAGAGAAGAAAGTGGTTCTGATACTATTTCTTCCATTCTGGGCCTCTGTGAAATTTGATACATTTTTCAACTTGAGCAGCCCTGGCTACTCAGTCCCCACTGTTTCAAAGGCTGAGACAGGAGCTGATGATCCTCCTGCTTAGCTCTGTTTAGTGGAAGCAGAGCCAATGGGAGATGCTCTGACTAAGCAGACTGTCTCTAAGGAATTGACAAGATCTGGAGTTAAAAGGAAGCCAAGCTTCTGTCTTGTGGGACCTTATTTCTCCTCTGGAACTCTGTTTCCGTTACTGTTGCGAGGCTTCCGCACCACTACCAGCCACAAACTTCAGGATTTGCTCATCCTCCTTTTTCTCTTCTCCCCTTCCCTCCTCACCGTTTGAGAAAGGGTTTCATGTAGCCCAGGGTAGCTTTGAATTCGTGCTATAGGCAAGGATAGCCTTCAATTCTTGCTCTTTTTGTTTCCTGTCTCCACCTATTGACAGATGAAGATTGCAGGCATATCGACCCCCCCCCCCCCCAGCCAATCTAGTTTATGTACTGGGATCTAACCATTGACTTTGTGCAAGTTAAGTAAATTGCTCTAGAACTGAACCCCACGCCCAGCTTTTGATTAATTCTTACAATTTTGTGATTTTAGCAGTCCTTTTTTCTGTAGACGTTGTCTCTACCCCATGCCAATGATTCCCTTAGCTTTGAATAATGAAGTTTTCCCTCTGAGTGTTTCTGAACACACTATACAGCCCATTTGTTCTGTGGATCCATCTGTGTTTGTAGGTAAGAGTTTCTGGCCGTTTATCTTCATCTAGGCCTGGGCTTAGGGGAAAACTTGCTTTCTTTCTAAGGTTTGTAGAGCATTAGCGCTTAGGTATAGGGTGTTCCTCTATCCTGAGATTGCTTTCACAGAAGGGAGGAGGCGAGGCTTATACCATTCTTTTGCATATTGGTATTAGTTCTCGGTACACAGTTCTTGAGGAGACTATTTTTCTCTCCTGAGTGACCCTTGTCAAACACTGTCAGACTCAGCATGATGAAGCTGACTGTTAATCCCGCTGGCATGTGTATCTGTGTGCCTTTAAGCCACCATCAAAGAGTTTCAGTGCTGAAGTTTCAGAGTAAATTTTGACATCAAGGAATGTGTAATATTCAGCCTGATTCTTTTGAAATACTATTTTGGCTATTTAAAGTCCCTTAAGATTTCATATGAAATTTCAGGATGGGTATATATTTTTTTCTATTTCTGCAGAAATTATACTGAGATTTTAGATAGTAGTTGTACTGAGTTTGTAGATGGCTCTCAGCCATCCGCAGGTGTGGACACTTCAATTGTATGAAGCTCAAATTCTAGAACATGGGGTGTTTTCCCATTTTTTATTTTTTATTTTTTTTTTTAGTTAAGAAAGTAGGTATGCTCATGTTTACCTATGTGTGCTGTGGAGTGATTTGTGGGTGGGTACCCACAGAGATCAGAAGGTGTTAGATTCCCTGCAACTGAAGTTGCAGGCTCTTGTGAGCCACCTGACCTGAGTGCTAGGAACCAAACTTGGGTCCTTAAGAGTTTTAAGGACCAATGACCGTCTCTCCACTCCCATTTGTATCTCTAATTAAACAGTGTTGCATTTATTTATATGTTTATTTATGTATTTATCTATTGTGTGCATCGATGTACAGACACATGTGATGGACACAAAGTGTAGTCAGTTCTGTCCCTTCACCATGAGGGCTCTGGGATCAAACTCACATCTTCAGAATTAGCAGCAAGCTCTTTCCCCACCCAGCCATCTCGCTGTCCTTGTAGCTTTAATATTTTTATAATAAATTTGTTTTTATTTCAGTGAACTAGTACTTTGCCTCTTTTATGAGGTACATTCTTAAATTATTAAATTTTTTGTGCTATTGCAAATGCAATTATTCTTCAGTCTTGTTAAGTTTTATTTGATATTAATATATTATATAGATGGCGATGTTGGGGCACAGGGATATTAAGTGACTTATACTCTGAGTAGTAGCATGGATATTACCTAATAGTGATGCGAGGCTCAAGACCTCAGGGACCAGACCTTCACCTACCTGCTGCTGTTCCTGTACCAGGGACTAAGAATTTTGGCAAGTTGTTGGTAGAAAATTCAGGATTATTGTACTTTCTACCCACATCTCACATGTCTCCCTAACCCCCTTTTTCAATTATGTCCATCCATGTTCTTTCTGAGAGAGAGAGAGATAAGTTCCAAATCACAGACCTTTAGTGTTCACGCTTCAGAACTGGGATGCTCCATACAGCTGATTCTTTTCATGGTATGCCTTCCTTTGTGAACTGGACTGTGAGTGGTGCCTCTTAAATTACACCCATTATTTCTTCCCCCTCCCTGCCACCCTCCCTCTCTCTCTCATTTCCAATTTCCTACAGTAATTTCCATAAATAATTGAAAACCGGCTTGCCGACATAGTGGTAAAATTTTTGAATTGTGCTTTGTGATAACAGTGTTGGTCTTTTCTTTACTATGGGCATGTCTGGGTGGTACAAAGATCCCTTTGTATATGCAGCCTCAAGAAACCGATGGTCTCAACAGAAGCTTCGTTTGTCTCTTGGCAGAAGCAGCAGCCTGTTTGGGGAGTATGACCGTGCTTTAATAATCTCTCATGAGCTCAGTTATCAACATTTTGGAAGGGGACCTAGAAACACCCTAGCATATTGCCTTTTGTTTTAAGTGATGCAGTGGAGAATCTTTAATTGGTCATACTAGGAAAATATTTAGGGAAGGTGTAGAGGTACAAAATATCCATCTAGTGCTTGGGAGGTTGAGATTGAAGGACTGTTGAGTTTGAGATCAACCTGATTTGTATCAAGAGAGAGAGAGAGAGAGAGAGAGAGAGAGAGAGAGAGAGAGAGAGAGAGAGAGAACTCTTCGGAATATTCTGTAATATTCTCCCCCATGCAAGCAAATAGAAAATAATTGAAGAAAATAATCTGATCTCCCTCTCCAGTTAGTGATTTAGTGACAGAGAGAGCTCTACTGGTTATCACTTGTCAACATCCTCCAGCCTCTTTCTGGTCCCACGATACTGTCTCCTGTCAGCAGTGGCAGGGAGAGAGACACAGGATGAGAACTTTATCATGGCAGCCATACATGACCTGAGACAAGCTGCTGCTGCTGCTGGTCATGTTAATTTGTAGAATTCCTTCTTATATGAAGGAAATCAGCTCTTGGGTTAGTATGAGTTATGGGTCAGTTTTTATGTTGATCTGACTCTGGTTTGCACGGTCCTTAGGTGATTTTTTTCATGTGTATGAATGCTTTTTTTTCCTTATTCAATACAGACATTTATACAGTAATTTCTCATCCTACAAGT
The DNA here is from genome assembly GCF_978045245.1 of Mus caroli. Classification (NCBI taxonomy): domain Eukaryota; kingdom Metazoa; phylum Chordata; class Mammalia; order Rodentia; family Muridae; genus Mus; species Mus caroli. Next base: position 78,776,511 of record NW_028227270.1, on the reverse strand, counting down.
GCACACACACATATCCTTATTTATTCTAGTATTTTACTGTGCTATTTTCTATATGCATATGTATGAACCTATAATTTATTTTAATATAAAATATGAAAGGCATAGAAAATGGTTTATTTTTCTTTGGTTCTTTTAAAGTTATCCTAGCACTATTTATTATTAGTTCATTTTGAAATGCTCGCTTGATCATCCATTAAATGTGGCTATCTCTATGGGTTTATTTCTGGACATTCTATTACGGTCTGCTCATTTGTCTATTGGTGTAGCAGTCCTCAGTGATTTAATGCTTGTCATGATGAATCTTGATTGCAGCATTCAGATGTTCTGGTTTAATGTCTGTTTGAAACATATGACAAGTGATGAATCAGAACTTGTAGCAGTGAGAAAGTTACACGCTAGTGAGTCCAAAGTAAACCATGAAATGGCTATAAAATTAAATTAGCAGCGTCTCTGCTTCCCAGCTGAATGGAGTGGGTTTCTGTAAGCTAATGCCTTCACTGAAATGCAGATTTGGATAAATCATAAATGCTTCTTATTTCTAATGGTCTGTATTAGTTATTTTCCTCCTTGCAGTGATAAACTATTTGGCTTAAGGTTAATTTGGTTAAGGTTAATGAGGGAAGGGGCTGCTTTGGCCCATGGTTTGAGGGTACAGTTCATCATAGCTGGAGAAGCATAGCAGGAATCAAGACACTAGCTGTGGTGGCTGGAGTTGAAGCTGTGGTCACACTCCACATACAATGAGGAAGACGAAAGAGATGGGTAGTCATGTTTGAGTTTACCTTTTGTTCTTGTTCACTCTGGGGCCTCGGCCCATGGGATGGTGTCACTCACAGTCAGGGTGGGTCTTCCCTTCCCATTTAAACCTCTTTAGAAATACTGTTTAAGGAATGCCCAGAGGAGTGTCACCTATATGATCCCATAGGATGTCAATCAAGAGTAATGATCACATGCACTCAGGAATCGCAGAAACAAGACTCAATGTACTAGGAAGATGAATGTGTTTCTGATAGCCGCTGGTGTTGTCGAGACAGTTTTGTTTTTCTCTCTTAGGGCATTCGTTGATTCTGGACAAAGACATAGGATTAGACTTACACAAGCAGAGACCATCTACTAAGGAAAAGGAAACATAGTTCTGACAATTATGCAGAGTTTGTATGCCAAAATGGAAGCTCATAGGGTCATCAGTGAACCCTTGGCTTCCTATGGCAGATGTGTTCTGGCTTCTGGTGCTATATGGGATACTAGTGAACAAAGATGGAAGATGTTAGAAGGCATCAACTCTCAAATAGTCTCATGCTAGGGCGAAAGTCACTATAAATCACTACAAAGCCAAACAGCCCCAAAGGTCTCATGGAGGAAGAGGTAGATTGACAGGGGGAAGGATGCATCAACTAGAGTGACTTTAGAGCCTTAGTGCACCATATAGGGAGACAACATAGAAATAACTCATCATGCAAACAAGCAATGATGGCTGATAACAACAGAGAGACCATGCAGCAGACGTAAACCCTCAGATGATCATTACACAGGTATTCTCAGACAAGAGCCAATAGCAAGATTATGGTTATTCTGTTTGAGAAGATCAAGAGGTAAGGACAAAATGGATTTTAATAGGTTAGACAAATCTATGAAAAGGTGCTAGGTGAATGTTTTATAAGTGCAAGATTGATCAAATCTCGAACAAGATAAACACACAAAAAGGAAAATTACAGTGATGCTTAGCAAAATTTTTTAAAGTATTTGGCAAGAGGGGAAGCCAATTTATTTGACTTTTTGGTGTTTATTGCATTTAAAAAATTTATTTACTTGTAGGCCTGGGAATTGAACCCAGGGCTTGATGCTTGCCGGGTTTGCTGCCTTTAAGGAAACAAGAAACAACACTGGAAACTTCATCTCATCAGAAGTTTGAAAACCAGAAACTGGATGAGCACTAGGGGAAAATAATGCTAATCCTCGGATGCTACCCCCAACCAACACATCCTTCAAAAGTGAAGGTGAGGGCTGGGGGAGGCGGTGGCTCAGACTGTGAAGGTGCTTGGCCTTGAGCTGAAACAGCTGGGTTTGGGTCTCAACCCACATGATAGGAAGTGCAAACTCCAGGAAATTGTCTCTTGACTTTTACACCTGTGCTATGGCACATGCACACACACATACACAAGACATGTATACATACACACATATGCATATACTCACATTTATATACATATATACATATACCCATATACACATACATATATATACACATCTATATATACAGGTACATAGATATTCATACCCACATGCATATACACATATACACATATACACATATACATTGATATGCACATATACATATTTAGTCACACATATACATGCTAAACAAATAAATATAAAAAGAATGAAAGTAAGCTATATGTTTTGAGTCAAAAACAGTGAAAGAATTAGTCAGGAAAAAAAAAAAACTAACAAACCAGGCCACACTAAAGAACTGTGAGCCAACTCCTCAGGCCCGAAGAAAGTGGTTCCAGATGCAAACATGGAAACACTGGAGGAAATGAGAAATAATATAATGGGAAAATATATGGAAATGTAAATAAATGCTGACTGCACAGAACAGTAATGCTAGTGTCTGTGGGAGTTTAAATTAGACACAGGGATAGGAATGCATGACGGTGTCAATATAAGTGGCTTAAAAAACAGGATCAGAGCATTACAAAGCATCAGAGAAAAGGAAGTGGGGGGGGGCAATTATATCAATTCGCTAAGACCAGTGGTTTTCAACTTTCCTAATGCTGCGACCCTTTAATACAGTTCCTCACGTTGTGGTGAACTCCAACCATAAATTATTTTTGTTGCGACTCTGTCACTATAAGTTTGTTACTGTTATGCATTGAAAGGTAAATACCTGATATGTAGGATAGCTGATATGTGATCCCCAAAGGGGTCACGACCCACAGGTTGAGAACCGCTGCAGTCTACGATATGAAGGAGCCTCTTGTAACCCCAAAGGGGAAAGTAAGGTAACTTAGAAATCAGCAAGGGGACAGAGGAAAATGTTAAATAATCAGAAACACTTCAGCAGGAAGTCGGTAGAGAGGGAAGGTGTTAACTGGGACACCAGGAAAAAGACAATTACATATGAATTCAAACCTACCTACAGTTTCATAAAATATAAATGAACTAAATACCTAATTAGTGAGTGGCCAGGACACACAATCAATCTCTCTTACTAGTGGGTGCACAATACTGATCTAATTACTGTATGTATAATTTTGATTTACTATCTTCTTATTTGCACATCTTTTGTCTTCTAGTTCTCATTTCCTTGAGGCACATAATATACCTAGAAGCCCCTCAATATATAATGGTTACAGAGAGCCACTTATCCCATACTCTGTTCATCTTGCTTTGTATTTGTATTAAGACAAATGTTTCAGACTGACATAATTATAATTTTGAGATGGGTTTCCTTGAACCTAGTTCAGTTACAGTCTCTGGCAAACTGAACAAAGTTTAATTTATTACAAAGCCGTATGTGATTCACTTTAGCTTGTCAAATATTAACTATTATGCCCATATAGTTTTCTACATTTATAATGTCTCATAGTTTCCAACAACATTCTGTATATGTTATCTAATTCTTGCAAGCTGTCTATGTTGGAGGAGCAGTGAAATTGTGACTCTTTGGGGCTGGGAAGAAAGTTTAGTGGGCAAGATCACTTGTTCTTTAATTGTGTAGACCAAGCTCCAATCCATGCAAAAATTGCATGGCTATGTGTGGTTGTTCCCCTAGCACTGGGGAGCCTAGACAGGCATATCCTGAGAGCTTGCTAGCCAGCCAGCTAAGTCAAAGCAGTGAGCCTCCTGACCAGTGAGACCCTTTCAAGGCAGTAGATGATAGAAGACTCTGTCCTGTTCTGGCCTTTACACAAGTGATGTACACAGTGTGTCGTGCACCATACCCCCCTCCACACATCATACCCACACTCAAGTACCTGAAACACATAACACACAAGAACATGCACATACATACACATCCACACATCCACACAACTTGCCACATGAGACACCATCATGTTATGACAGGGATTGAATTTGAACTCATGTATGTTGGGATGGCTGTCACCGCCATTACCACCACGACTATCAGCAGCAGCAGCATCAACAACACTAAAAGATAACAAGCACTGGTGAGGATGTGGAGAGATGGGAACCCTCATACTGTGGATGAAAAGGGACACTGAAATGAAGCTACTGCTATGGAAACCAGTGATAACTCCTCAAGAAACTAAGACTAGAATTATAATTATCTAGCAATTCCACCTCCTAGTAATTGTCCAAAAGAATTAAAATCATGATCTCAAAGGGATGTCTAAACTCCCAGGTTCATGGTAACGTTAGACACAGAACCAAAGATAAGAAAACAACCTAAATGCCCATGAGCAAATGGGTGAGTCTATAATGCCTCCGAGAGAGAGAGAGAGAGAGAGAGAGAGAGAGAGAGAGAGAGAGAGAGAGAGAGAGAGAGAGAGAGAGAGACAGACAGAGACAGAGACAGAGAGACAGAGACAGAGAGACAGAGACAGAGACAGAGACAGACAGAGAGAGAGAGAGACAGGGACAGAGACAGACAGAGAGAGACAGACAGACAGTGAGACAGAGAGACAGAGTCAGATAGACACAGATAGAGACAGATAGACAGACAGACTCAGAGAGAATAGTATTTAGACTTGAAAGTGATCCTGCCAGATGTAAAGTTATGGATGAACCATTCACAGAAAGACAAGCATTGTCTGGTTACAGTTATGAAATATCCGAGATAATCATACATAAGAGCAGAGAGTAGAACAGTCATCTTAAGAACTAGAGAGGAAAATAGGAGTTGCTATCCACAGTATCAATTCCTCATGATACAAAATGCTTGCATTCTAGAGAACCTCATCACAACCATGAGTCTATATTTACTAATATTGTATTGTCTAAAATTTATTAGGAATTTAGATCATCTCATGAAATAGTATTCAGTTTTGAAATGAATGGCATGGATGAATTTGGAGAATATTGTGCTAAATGAAGTAAGCCAAATACAGAAAGAAAACCACCACATGATCCTACTTATAGATGGAATCTCCTAAAATTAATGTCAGAGATATAGAGAGGATGGATGTAGGAACTTGTGGATCCTTTCAGGTAGGTAGAAAGAACAGACAGAAAGTCTGTCACATCTGTCACACAGTAGGGTGACCATAGTCAGAAGCAATATATTAGAAATCTCAAAAGAACCAAAAGAAGACATTTCAAATACTTTGCTATAAAATTATAGGTAAGTGATGTTGCAGCTGTATTAATGTATTTGATTTGATCATGTCACACTGACCAGATGGAGAGGATTATGGCATGGTGTCCTGTTAGTGTATGTAACTATAGCTTGTCAATCAAAAGTAAAATCAATGCAAATAAGCAGACATATAATACAAGTAGAAATGCGTTGCTGCAGAGAGGAGGCCAGCAGCTGCAGATACTGTTGATTTGCAAGGCTGGTAACAAGGATATAGCATACCATTGTGAACTACATCCTTAGCCTGACCAAATGGATGAGGTCATACTTTTGGGCCATAGCTGGTGTTCCCGAGCAGGCCCTGGACTAGGACTCACACACACACACACACACACACACACACACACCTCTGCTTGCTGGGTTGCCTTTCCAAATTGTAAAGTTGACATCATTGTTTTCTTTTTTACCATACCAACCAGTCTTGTTCTTTGTCTTGCTGTCCCTGGAGCTTCAGGGTAATTCTTCCATCAGAATTTCCCCTGTATGTTTTGAATAGAACTCTGTAGAATGATGGCTTTAGTATCTTGCCTCCATATTCCCTTGGATACTTTTGTTTTTTTTAGACTTAATGTTCTGACTATTTTCAATTGCATTTGAATGGGCTTGAAAAGAAACTTCAAAGAGGCCATTTGGATTGTTCTCAAATGCAGACAGCAACAGTATCCACCTAGGACAAGGAGAATCCAGTGTTGAAATGTCCAGGCCCCCTTCTTTCTCGCTGAGGGGGTCTTTCCTGAGTGTTTCCACTCGCTCCAGTGAGAACACACAAAGAGGTCCCTGTGTGAAGCAGACCCAGCCTTCCACACATCTGGACTGTGTCCACACTATGCCTACACAAAGTGTCTGCAGAAGACCTATATGCCTTGTTCTCAAAGCACATCTGGCAAAGAGCTGCTCCTTGGGCGGAGTGTTGAGCTGCCTGTTAGACTCTGGTGCATCGCAGCCTCAGTCCATTCCACTTGATGAGGTGTGTCCATGAAACTGAAGGCTCCTTCCTGCCAACCGGGCTTCCAACCGCGGTGCCACCTAGCCCTTCCTGGGAGATGACAGTTTTAATTGCAATGCAACATCCACCCAATGTCCATCTCTCTCTCTCTCTCTCTCTCTCTCTCTCTCTCTCTCTCTCTCTCTCTCTCTCTCTCTGTCTCCAGCTTCCTTGTGGGTGTGCCTGACTTGGCAGCCAAATGGCAAGTCTCAATGAGGTCATCATCCTGGACAGCAGTGTCACCCTCCCATCTCCTCCTCTCACCTGTTTACTCAGGTCTCCGTCACTTCTCAGGTGTTCAGCTAACATAGCCAGCATAATCTGAAAAAGAGAAAAAGAACTCTACTGAAGAACTCCACTCTCTGGCTAGCCCACTGCAAACATCACTGATTTAAACATGGGTTTATTTGTAAATACCAGGAGATTGAAATCTGGGCTTAGCGTACTACCACAGGCCGTGGGTGCATCCAAAGAAGCCAAAGAAAGCATTTAAAAGGAAACAAGGAGATGTCCATAGAAGTAGTCTTGAAACAAACACCATTGATGACAAGGGCTTGTTGCAGGAACTAGAGCTGCCCTCTTTTATTAGACAGCCTTTACCTGTAATACAGCAGCCCTTAGGAACAGTTCTAGGCAGGGCCCTTCCACCATGGTCAACTGGCTCCATTTTGTTAGGGTTTGACTCTGTTTTGTTACCAGCAACTTTCACAACAATCCCTGCATTTCAAGTGAACCTTCTCCTGGAAGCTTGATTTCCAAGGTTAGAGCCGTCATGGTGTCCATTTCAAAGTGACTGTGGTGGATGCACTAGTGGTTTTGTTAGGGATAGACTGGAGGATCTCTTCCAGGGATGTTAGCAGACATAGGCTGTTCTGCTATAGTTGCCATCTGATCTTTGCACAACCCATTGCCTTTGCTGGGAACTATGTGCATTGTGGCTGTGGGATGATATTCTCAGTAGAATGAGGCTGAGCTGAGGGTTTCCTGATTTTCCGTGTCTATTTGCTCTTTGCAGGATAACTTTAAACAGTTGTTAATCTCAGAAGATTAATGGCCTAAAAAAAAAGAAAAAAGGTTGGCTCAATAGAGTCTTATTGTCTTCAGTTCCCACAGAATAACTTAGCCATTACACTAAGACCTCCTGCTTACTTAAGCTTTTACAAGGAGTCTGTGCCTTCGTAGGTAAACATTTGGTTTTGGTGGAGATTGCTCCATATACATGCAATCATTGTGTGTTGAGCATATGGCTCTCTAGGATCCAGCTGCCCACTTTTAGGTCTGTAGCCAAAGGAAACAAAATCAGCACATCAAAAAGATCCTTGCCTGCCTGTGCTTAGTGCAGTCCTACTCCCAACAGTGAAGCCATGGAAACGACCAAGCCCCCAGCAAAGGATGAGTGCATAAAGTGATGCCCTGACTGGCAGTACCTCAGAGGAGTAGAGTGCCATCATTCCATGCAAAAAAAAAAAAAAAAAAAGCAATGGCACTGAAGGTCATCGTGTTAAGTGAAACACGCGGGGCGCAAGATTTTCTTTTTTGTCAGAATATAAAAATGCTATGCCTACTTACTGAGAAGATGATGTCTGGGAGGGAGAGTTAGTTTTCTTTAAGGGTGTGGCTCTCTGTCGGTTGACCATGCTCCAGTGGATGTCCACACCCAGGAGTATATGAATAGCAAATTGGATTTGAAGTATTACTTTAAAAAAAAAAAGACACAAAGTTGGGGCTATAGAGATGGGAGGGTGGATCTGGGAAGTGGTAAGCAGAGAGTCTAGTGTGAGCATAATCCAAATATATTGTATGCGATTCCCAAAGAATTAATAAAAATATTCACATTAAAAATCTATCTGTTCAATTTCAAGTTATTTTAATTTTTTCTTACATATTTTATGAAGTTGCCTACATCTCTCATTGCTTACTAAAGCCTGTCTTTGGGGATGCTGAAGAGGGCTCTGTGGTAAATCTCTATCAAACAGTGTACTTCTTATATTTTTAGGAAGACCAGGGGTCTGTGACCTATAGCGGATGGGGAAGGCACCAACCATCTGTTTAGTCAGTATTTTCCTCTTAAATCAGACAAAACAAGATTTCTTACTTTTCAAGTAGCATATTTTAAATTTAATGTCCCTTTTCCATAATCCCTCCCCTGGTTCCTTTTGGGACCTCTCTACCCTGTCCTAGGAGACACCAAGGGACACAAGCTTCTGATTTTATTGAGTCTCCAAATTCCTAGCAAAGGAGACTGGAGGAAACATGGCTTCATGTATAAGAGCTGGCATTTACATACATACATACACACACACACACACATGTATATATACACATATATATATATATATACACACACATACACACACACACACACACATGTATATATATATATATATATATATATATATATATATATATATATACTGTAACTAGGTACCTTCTTGATGGGCTTCTTTTAAACTTATTTTGCCAAAAGGCATAAGAAAGTTATATTTTTATCCCAGCCCATGTGGAAAGCAAAGGCCTGCTAAGCTACTGGGGTGTGAGGAAAGGCCGTGCCTCCTTCTTTCATGCTTTTCGCAAGAGATCTGACTGACTCTCCCCGAGAGCAACCTAACCACTTCCGCCCTAATTAGAAGTTACAAAATAAATGAGAGAATTCAGAACAAAAACATATGCAAATCAGCCACCGCCACAGGGACATGAAGTAAGCACTCAAACTCCTCAGACTTCAAACTGAAAACTGCAGAACCAGGATGTTGAAGGCCAGTGAGAAATGGTTTAGGTTTCGGTCTACAAGTCCTATACCGAAGGGGGCGTGTCTACTTATTTGCATACCATACCTTCATCCAGAGACCACAGCTATTGCTCTGTGCTAATTGTTACTGGCTGATTATTTGAGAGCATGTAAGATTGTCCTGGGAAGATTATAAAACCTCGTTCATTTACCTCCCAGCAGAGATTGCGATTACCTGTGGTACCAACCAATGCACACCAAAAAGCTTGGTCTCCAAAACGCAACTCCCTCCAACATGTATGTTAATGTGTGCACTTTAGATCACAAAATATACATACATTCACACACATCAGTGCTGGTGGGAGTAGGGTAACTCAGTCACTGCCCTGATATACCTTCAGCCCTACGTGATGTGTGCGAGTCTACGTACCAAGGGCTCAGTGGAAAGCAAGGTGGTATTTGGGGGTTTCTCCTGACTATGGTTGGCGTGGAGGGGATGTTGTACCTCCATACACAGGGTTAGACAGGCCATCCTCCTAATGCACTGAATCTGTTTCAGTGTCTCTCTAACTAGACTCTTATGTGGAAACCTCATCAGATGGCCTCAAATTAGTGGTGCTTCAGATGCTAAAGGGAGTTGATGGAGCAGAAGACATGCTAGAAGCAGATTACCTTCTATGGCTCCAGGTTATTCTGAGATAGGTATTCTCACAAGTCCAGTTCTAATGTTGTAGAAACAGGATTAGTAGTGTCAACTCGGCTGAGACTTAAGAATAATGACTAGATCCGATCTTAAGTCTGGGGGGTCTAAAGACACATGAATATAACTGATAGGTTCAACTGTTGCTAGGATTTCACAATGCAGTCTGGTTAGAGGTGTGATCTGTCATATCACCGTCAAATGAAAAGGGAAAGAGAGGATATGGACCATGATGGTTCAGGCCTGCCATCCAAGCACTGGCAAAGTGAAGACTAGAGGATCATGAGTTCAGAGGTCCAAGGTCACCCTCAGCTAAGTAGGAAGTTAGAGGCTAGCTTGGAATATATGAGTCTCTGCTTCAAAATGTTAAGAAGAGAAAGAGGGGCTAGAGAGATGGGTCAATAGTTAAGAGGACTCTTTGCTCTTACTGAAGACTCAGGTTTGGTTCCCTGGTAGCTCACAATTGTCTGTAACTCTAGTTTCAGAGAGTACACCACCTTCTTTAGGCCTCTGTGGTCACTGCAGACATGTTCTGTACATACATATTGACTGACACTCATGCACATAAAATAAAAACATTTTTTAAAAGGAGACTTTACTAATTTATTACACTTATATATGTCTCTACCCTCTAGGATAAAGCATAAGAACTCTTCTATAGAACAGCCATAATCTGTAAGTTTCCTAAGCCACAACACAGGAAGGTGCATTGGGATCATAATAAAAACCACAACCGTAACAAAACTCCGAAGTCCAGGGCTCCCACTGGGGTATCATTAGGAACCCTAAACTCCTTAGAAAGCTTTCCTGGTCAAGGATTTTCTGGTCTACTCCTCAGGACTGTGTCCTGCCCCCTCCCCTTCCTGTTCACATCTGGTTTTTCCCGTTCCCTCAGTGATCCTCTCGTGATGTCATCCTCTCTGACCTTCCGTGCTGTTGATAGTTTGTAGCCCTCACTCTGCTTCTCTCTCATTTCTCGGCCACCAACCAGTTTTGAGGTTCTGCTTCTGATCACTTTACTTCCCATTTCTTTATGCACCCCAATGTTGCAGTACCCTAGGGCACCATGAAGGGTGTTGCAATACTGTGTCCCATGCTTGTGCTTGAAACCTCAAACCAAGCTCAGGCTCAGTTGCTTGACTTTCCCAACCCACAAGAATCGAGGTCTATTGGTGTTTCTTGGGCTCCTGGTCCAGAAACCTTGCTGTGCTTCTTGTACACCTTCAGCATCTCATGTGAGTCTAGTGTTCCTGATGCCATCTGGTCCGTCAGATATGCACAACATGCTGGGATTCTTGTGGTCCTATGATTCAGGTTGTGTGACATTTACCTCCCATATTCATATATTTTTATCCTCTGCCACATCTTAAAACTCTAAATAGGGCCTATCTTTCACGTCTCCAATTCCCTACCGACACAGTATTCCGATTCTTATTTTAATGATACAACATGGCTTCCTCTCACACCGTCCTCTATGATCATACCAGATGAAGTCATCTGTATCCCTTTCACTGATGCATCAGCTCTCTGCCTCTTGATGCTCTCTGGTCCCATCAAGGGTATTGCAAATGGAGGCACTCCACACTCATCTGAAGAGCAGCAGCGGCCTTTGTCAGCAGAGCAAGAGAATATTGAGCTTCTATTTATCTTTGTTTCCTTACCAACGGGTAAGTATAAGACTTCATTCTCTGTCTTAACACGACTGTCCTTGACATGAATAACAGTGCTGTGCTATGTATAGTCTGCAAGAGATCCCACAGGGAGGGCGTGGCAGAGGCTGGTTACCAGCACTGTGGCAGAGATTATTCTTCATGTTTCCTGGTGAAATGAGTTGCAAGTTGTATTATCTGGAATTACTACACCAAGTCTCACAAAGCATTCAAAATGGCATGCAGAAGGGGCTGCAGGGATCACCATTAAGGAAATGCTAATGGTACTGATGGAAGGAAAAACAAGTGATGCAGCTGACTCCTTAGAGATGTGCACCAATCAAATGTGGAGGCAGAACTGTGGATATTTATTACAAAATGAGAGAAGTCAAAACCATCATCAAAAAAGTACTTGATGTGTGTTTTAAAGTTATGATGTTAAGAGTGGGTATAGCACTGAGAAATGCCTCAGTAATTAAGAGAATACCAGGGGATCTGGTAACCTCTTTTGGCTTCAGCAGGGACCTGAACACATGTGCATATATCCATGCACAGATATACACCAATACAGATCATTAAAACTAATAAATGAAAGAGACGGGGTTCCCGAAGGCCGTGGATTTGACCTTGAGCCATCTAGCACCACAATCACAGGCATGTGACACCCAAGGGTCCAGCATATGACACCCAGGGATCCAGATGGAATTAATCACATTTTAAGTGGGAGCTGAAATCCATTTATTAAAGGAAAAAATTAATAAAAGAGTGAAATAAAAGATAATTAATAGGTTTTGCCTTTACTGTATTATTTTACACTTTTCTTTTTGAGGAAACTTTATATGAATCAATATAAAGGTATACCTTATTTATTAGGAACCATGCATATTGAGTAGAAAAATAGGTCTTATACTTCAGAGGCATCATGGGATAACCTAGAGAGCGGCATGTCTGAGTGACTCCTTTGAGGAAAAAGAAAAGTATACTTTTGGTGGAGAGTGAGAAGACAGGCCAGTGTAAGTGACATCAGCTACCGAGAGTTGTGAGCCTTAGGGGACATCTCTTCTACAGAATAACCTGCCCATTTGAGGGTGAAGGAAATGAACTGAGGAAGAAGTTGAAGGTGAGATTTTTGTCAGAAGGAAATGAAGTACTTTTGGTAAAATGTGAATTATCACCAATCAGATATTACACGTAAAATCTCATCTTTCGTTCCCTTTCAGTTTAGTATAACTCTGTGTGCCATATGTTGTATCATGTCTGGTCTCTGGGTGTTCTCCACAAAGAACCTGGTGAAGGTGATGGAGAACAGAAGAACTTCCCAGGATGAAGTGCAGCTAAGTTATTTCTTTTGCTCTGTTTGTGGGTACTCTCTTCAGGAGAGAAGCAAGGCACTAATTATCAACAGTACTTGCGTGCGCGCGCGCGCACACACACACACACACACACACACACACACACACACACACACACAATGAAACAGTTACTTTCTGTGGCCCTAAGCAGAGTCTTACACAGAGTCAGAATTTTCTGGGGCTCTTAAAGTTATCAGTGGCTACTGGGAAACTGGGGTCACATCAGGTGTGTACTGTGTTTTAAAACATGCATCCTGGCCTTTCTGACTCTGTTGTATAACATCTCTATGTTCCATGTTAGCAGATAAATTTAACTTATTTTGCTGGTGACAATAATCAGTTGTGCTATTTTCACATCCATTATCTGTAAAGAGTTTTTGTACTCATTTTAAGACCCTGGTATGGAGAGTCTAGGTCAAGTTCATCTTCTTCTATTGTGTTTGCACTGGATAGGTAGTGAATGATGATCAATTAAATAATCTGATAGAATCAACTTGTACTGGCTAGTTTTGTGTCAACTTGACACAGCTGGAGTTATCACAGAGAAAGGAGCTTCAGTTGAGGAAATGCCTCCATGAGATCCAACTGTAAGGCATTTTCTCAATTAGTGATCAAGGGGAAAGGCCCCTTGTGGGTGGTGCCATCCCTGGGCTGGTAGTCTTGGGTTCTATAAGAGAGCAGGCTGAGCAAGCCAGGAGAAGCAAGCCAGTAAAGAACATCCCTCCTTGGCCTCTGCATCAGCTCCTGCTTTCTGACCTGCTTGAGTTCCAGTCCTGACTTCCTTTGGTGATGAACAGCAGTATGGAAGTGTAAGCCGAATAAACCCTTTCCTCCCCAACTTGCTTCTTGGTCATGATGTTTGTGAAGGAATAGAAACTCTGACTAAGACACAACTAGTAAGTGAAGAATTGAATTAAAAATAAACATCAAAGACACAACCCCCGTTCTTCAATGACATGACTGCTACACTATGAAACAACAGCATGAACACAGAGAGAAAGATGTAGAAAAGCCAACTGAGGCGAGTTCACACGAAGTTCAACAGTGACGAGGCTCGGTGGCAGAAGTTAGTTCCCTTTGACCCATGTATTGAAAATGAGTAGGTGCTCAAAACTAGACAAATGCAGGAACTGTGCACGGTGGGGCATTACAGCAGTAGAGACCTATGAGTGAAGCTGTGTTGGATGAGTTCTTTGGAAAGGGAAGAGGTCATCCCACCTTTGTAAAGAAAGTAAAGGGTAGAGCTGAGAATTGGTAGTGGATTGCCTCAAAACAGCCACAGAGGTGGGGGATCTACTTTAATGCAGCCAATGTTTGATTCCTGTACTTGAGCAAAGGCAGGAATGTTCACTTTGGAGGGCCAGGTCTAGACCCACCAAGTCAGTAGAGACAGAATAAGTTGCCAAAACTTCATTCATACACACACACACACACACACACACACACACACACACTCACACACACATACATCACACACACACACTCACACACACACTCACACACACACACACACTCACATACACACATTGGAAAATCAATCACCCCTATGTGCTTATGTAGATGTATGTCACTTGCGTCTTGCCTGGGATTTGTATTTGGTGACTGAATGAAGCCCCTGATTTGACAGTTCAACATTGCCTGCAGGGAAAAAGGACTAATTTTTTTTTTTTTTTGACATTTCATGGTTTCCTTGTCCACCTGTCGTCACACATGTTTCAAGCTGTCTACTGTTCTTTCTATGCTGAAACTCTACAAGGATGATTGGCTCTCAGACAGCCTGAACTGGACATTTCCTTCATTCTGAGTGTCTTTACAGGGATCTTGGCCCAGAAATTCCGAAGTTGAACACAAAGGGAAATAGTTAGATAGTCTTTGCTTCTACAGTGGCACTGGCGTATTTGTGGTAACTTTGGAAAGGACCGTACAATTGCAAAGCGACCTCTCCGTGCCAGTCCAGACTCAGGCTATCTAAGCAAGTCTGTCCAGGCTTTCTTATGAAAACTTCCCAAGGAAGTTACCTCACTACCCTCCTTACTAAGGTCTCCCAGCTTCAGAGGGTTTGAGGACAGAAGCTCTGCGGTCATAGTCTGGGTCAAGACTGCAAATCTTGACAACCGTCTGGGAATATGCTGCTGGCCTGAGGCAGCGTGAGTCAGTTATCAGGAGTCCAGGTAGTCAAAGCAAAACACCCACAACCCATGCATTCACTGCAGGGCAGAACAGGGGTTGAAGCACAGTCCCACAGAGGTTAGTTATTGAGACAGTAAGTATCTGAGGACTAGGCAAAGAAAACACCAAGAGAGGAAAAAAAAAAGCCAAATAAAGTTATCTATAAATAGGTGGCCTATGTGATCCCTGATGTGAACTTTAGCTTACAAAAGAAGGATCCATAAATTCAGCAATGGCCAGCCTGAAACAGCAAATGTGGGCAAAGGAATTGAACTTAGCACATCCTTCCACGAAGAGAACTTCAGCACAAGTGTGGAAATGATACCCTTTCATGATCCTCGCCTGTAGGCACATTCCTCTCATTCATACCTCTAAGCTTCCCATCATGAAACGTTCAGAGTCTTCTATGGGAGCTGTTTCTAACTACAGGGCATCCACTGGCTGTTCAAGGTAAGTGTGACTGAAGAGACCAGCAGACCATGGGGGGAGGGACAGATGATGCAAAGCAAAGCTCTCAATCCAACCTCTCAGGCTAGATGTCTTCAAGTTTACATTAAACCCATGGTGAATTCCTCCTGAGAACTAACATTCCTGTTGTGGCTCAAACATTAGAAGAGTCTGGTCACACACTATTGAAATAGCATGTATCTTTATAATCCTTACTTAAGACTTTATAAGCCATAATTCTCCACATTGCCAAGAAATTAAGTGGTTATCTGTTGATACTTTCCACTCTCATAAAAGCAAATAACATGGTGATAAATTTCTGTGTAGTATTTGTTCATTTTAACACTCACTAAAAAGCAAGAGACCTTAGTTTTGGTGTATGCTTTAGTGAGATGAAAGATGATATCAAGGTTAAGGAGTGTGATAACTTACTCTGGTTTAGTTTCGTTTTGTTTTTGAAAAATGCCTGGAAAATGCTTGCCTCATGATAGAGCCCACAAAAATGCTAATAATTGTCACTGTGGAGGCTACCAGTTGCTAGTCCATGGAGATAATAACCCTTTCGTGTAAATCTAGTGTAGATGCGTGTCTATGCAAAAATTAAGATGTAAACATTGAATTATTATATAGAACCCAAAACAAAAATAACAAACTCAACAACTTCTGTCTACTCTAACCATTAAATATAACTCACAAGAAAACCTTATCAATTATTTCACCATAAGAGAGATTCCTATACAATTACAGGTATTTTCCTTTACAGTGTGTGGCTTAGCTCTTGTTTGTGAGTGGAAAGGCATGAACCCTTTCTGTATTAAGCCTTCCATGTTCCTCTTTGTGACAGAGATAGATGGTGGTGAGCCCTCGACAAATGAACTTTGTGGTCAGCAGAGCATACTAGGAGAACAGGAAGACAAATTGCTTGTGAGGTCGCCCTACATCATTGTAGGTCATCCCATTGTAAGATCATGGGAGTCTCCAAGGTGAGGAGGAAGGTGATGGGTCTGAACTGAAGGAAGCCCTTTTATTTCTCTTGCTACAAGAGCTTAGCATGTAGGACATATCACAGGAGTCTGCTAGTTCCTGCCTTTCATGCTGTACATTACCTAGCATTCTCAGACAGAGAATAAAGACACTGATAGCATGAAGAAGGGCTCAACTCTGGGGCCATCCCCAGCCAATTCATCTCACTTCCAACTGTCCATTGGTCTTTCAGGGTTGAAACTCTACCTAGACAATTGGTCCTCAGACAGCCTGAACTGGGGGCATTTCCTCCATTCCTTGTGTCTTTACAGGGATCCTGACCCAGAAATCCACCTCAATAGGTATGAGGTTAAGAAAACA
This sequence comes from Mus caroli, assembly GCF_978045245.1. Taxonomy (NCBI): domain Eukaryota; kingdom Metazoa; phylum Chordata; class Mammalia; order Rodentia; family Muridae; genus Mus; species Mus caroli. The sequence continues at coordinate 78,759,817 of NW_028227270.1, read as the reverse complement.
CAAACAAATGTGAGAAAAAAAAAACCTGGAAGATAAAAAAAAAATGTTTGAACCCTAGGGAACTTAGAAAGGGTGTTTGTAGCACAATTCGGATGTAGACAAGCCAGCTCTGTTCTTGCTGATAAGTGGCTTTGAGAAAAACAAATGAATTCATATCTGATAAACCAGCACATTGATAATACCAAATTCCACTCTGCTTTCTAAAGGGCTTCTAAAAGTCTTTCATCCTGGAGGAGGGACAGACTGGTCCCACTGTAAGGAGGCTACAGGAGGTAATATTTAGTAGATGCTGCACTGTGGACTATTTTTAGGTTTAATCAGTTTCACAGGAACTTTATCCAATTCCTTCCTCCTGAAAAATTAAGACATGTCTTTATGTCCCCAAGCTGGTGATTAGAATAGCAGCTGATTGAAGTCTGCTTTGAATATCCACATTCCAATCAGAAGTAAGAAAAGAGTGAATGAGTCCAGGAGAGCTTTCATAATTTTTCAGTGTTTTTAAGGGGATAGTGCAGCAACTAAGTGGTACTTCCCATTACATACATATGTATATTGTTACATACACAACTTCTAAGTGGTACTTCCCATTACATACATATGTATATTGTTACATACACATACACACACATATACACACAGCACACACCCATATACACCACACCAGCTGGTCTTCTGGTAATCACCTTCAGTTACTTAGCAACAAAGTACCAGGTGATGAAAGATGGAGCAAATAGAGACCAGGGTGGGGTGCTGAGTGGTATAGTCCTCCAGCTTCAGGAGAAAGCTCCTATGATCACTTCACCTAGATTTAGCTATCCCATACATACTTTTCTCTTGAAACATAAATACCCCAATGATCTAGAAGCCATGAGAAGGGCTTATCTAAATAGAAAGGGAAGCCAGCAGGGGAATCTCTGATACTTTTGTGGGAACATAAAGATTTGCTTATATTAAAGACCTTAGACAATGTATAAGAAAAAGATAAGTGGACATTCTGTGTGCATTCTCACATACATGTGTGCACTGCACATGTGTACATGTATGCATTTATCTGTGGGTCAGAGAACAACATAAGGTATTATTCTTTATGTATCTTCCTTTTTTATTTGTTTGCTCGAGACAGGGTCTCTCCTATTGGCGTAGAACTTTGCTACAAATGTTAGGTTAACTATTCAGGCAAAGCTTTACCAAGGGAGCCACCACCACCCCCCACCCCCCCACCAGCCCTGAAATTCTGATTTTCCTTTTTAAAGTACACCTAGCGCAATAATGACAAGCTTAAATATTTATTTATTCATTTACTGTAAAGAACAGCCAAAAAGAAGTGCTCTAGCAGCATATTGTAGAGCATCATGGAAAATTAAGCAGATTTCCTTTGCCCTGCATTCAGCTCACCCTCACTGAAAGTCTGACAGGTAAATGCTGTTTCACAGCAATTGGTGAACATTTCTTAGAGTCCCTCCAGAGACTTGTCTGCTGTCAGTCAAGATAAACAGACTAAAAGCAGGATTCATTCTCCAGCTCTGCACGACTGAATGCAAATTAATGAGTCTTTGTGGAAGTGGCTGAGGTTTTCTTTTTTCTCACCTGGTGCAGGCCACCCCTTGATTCCCTCTTGCTGCTCTCTGTTGCTAGCTCAGGAAGTTCTTGGCATCCCAGGGATCATCCACACTGGGACATGAATGTTGCCCTTTTTTGTAGCTCCTTCTCTTAGGACTGTGGGAACAAGTGCTTTCCTGAGCCTCAGATTCCTTTCCTTTTAAACAATAAATTCAGATGGGTTGACTGCCATAGAGCTCCACACCAGTCAACCCCTTTACCCTTGAGATGTACCCTTTGCTTCATTTCTGAGAAATAAGTGTTTGAACTCAATAGTGCATTTGCATCATTAGAGGGCAGACTTCCCTTGAAAGAAGGATAAAGGAGAGGTTTGAGAAATTGAAATGTTTGATATGAACCAGTGGATTTTGTTGGAGATGGGTGAGCTCTAAGGAGTGGAAGGAGAAGAGAGGAGTGCTGAAGAGGATGCAGGAAATGCTCATCGGCCCCAAGCAATGGTCCTCTGTCAATCAAATCCATCTGTCAATCAAACCCATCAGCCATAGAAGAGGACACAGAACTAGAGATCCCATTAGAGCTCATAGGATCATCATATTGAATTATGTGGTAGTTTGGTAGGAATGATCCCCATAGATCCATGTGTTTGTTTTGCCATAGGGAATGGCACTATTAGGATGTGTGGCCTTGTTGGAGTAAGTGTAGTCTTATTGGAGGGAGTGTGTCACTGTGCAGAAATGCTTTAAGGTCATATATGCTCAAGTTATGCCCAGTGTAACACCCAGTCTCTTTCTGCTGCCTGTGGATCAAGATGTAGAACTCTCAGATTCTCCATCATCATGTCTGCCTGCATGCTGCCATGAGTTTTGTGTATAAGAGCTGTTGTCGTCATGGGTCTCCTCACAGCAATGAAACCCTATAAGATCAATTGTAAGTAGCATTATAAAGTAGAACAGAGCCAGGAGGCAGGGCTGGACTATAAGCCTCAAGACACATCTCTACTTAGGGACCTACTTCCTCCATCTAGACCCTACTTCTCAAAGGTTCCACAATTTCAAAAGCTATCACCACCAGCTGAAGACCAACTATTTAAACTCAACTGGAGAAATGTAACAAACTGAACATTGGCTTTGAAGTCAGGTAGGCCAGAAGTCAGTTTCCAACCACACCATTCCCTATTCTTTCTGACCTGTTACTCCATCTTTAAAAGTAAGATAAGTACCGTCAACACAGTCATCATAACAGCTAAGCCAACCAATAGTATAAAGTGTTTAGCTCAGTCTCTGTAACACAAGACTCTATCCATAAATAGATGGTATTTATCATGGTGGGAAAAAGAATTAAACTGTTTTCTGTTCTCACTAACCTGAAAACCCTCCGTGTAGAACCAGCCACTTGTCAGCTGCTGATACCCAGCAGACCTTATCTCTGAATAAGTTGCAACTTTATCCTCAGCTACTCAGGAGAGACTACCATTCTGTGAGGAGAATAATAAATTACCACAGAGAGCAAACAAGAAAAGTTGTTCACCTCCAAAAGCTGCCTCTTCAATCTGGCGAGGAGACTGGATCATTTCTGGGCTGCTCTCCAGATGGAAAACTGAGGAACACGGTGTTTCTACTCAGGATGAGTAAGTGAGCTGCTGACTTGGACACAGTCCCTGCCCCAGACCTAGTTCTGCTTCTCACATTGTTTTGGGTCACAGTCCTGAAGGCTGGTATAAACTGTCCTCTTTTCTTGCAGTAGCTTTCTGTCTCATGTCAGGGGAAGAACATGCAAGTTGTGCCGTCGCTTGTAAGATGCACAGTTGTTATTTGTGAATAGCAGAAACTGGAGGTGATAAAATTTATGTGACCTTCATGAATATGGAATGTCCTTCTTGAAGGTCAACCTGAGCCATTTCTCATGGTCAACACATTTGAGGGAACTTAGACTTGGGACTTTGCAGGGATTGAGGCCAATGTCCCTGAATATAATGTGCTACTGGGTATGTTGTTCAATTGTCTAAAACAGATGGTGTGTCATGCAATCTTTTAATGAAAGTCAGATACTGGAACTGTGGAGCTGGCTCAGCTGAGAGACTCAGAAGCATAAGAATCCCAGTTCTGATTCCCAGAACCAATGTTAATATGTTAAAAAGATGGACACAGTGGTGTAGAGACTTGGAGATCCCTGAACTGCATTGGCCAGTAAATCTAATTGAGCTTCAGGCTCACAGTTTCAAGGTGGAGGGTGAATGAGGAAGGCTACTGGACATCAACCTCTGGTCTCCTCATACACATGCATCTGCACACATGTGCACATGCAATACACTAACAAGTATACACACACCAGAGAGACAGAGAGACACAGAGAGAGAGAGACAGACAGAGACAGAGAGACAGAGACAGAGACAGAGAGACAGAGAGAGACACAGAGAGAGAAAGACAGAGAGAGAGACAGAGACAGACAGAGAAACAGAGACAGTGACACAGAGGAGACAAAGATCATGTAGCTATAAGTCCTTAATTTTCCCAGTGGGAAAATAGCCCAGGGTATTAAATCAGCTGCCTCCTTTTGTCACGTGGCTAGTACATGGCTTAGGACTTGAACTAAGATATTCAGTATCCAAGTTAGGACAAGTCCAACTGAATTTTTAAAAGTCCCATTAACGAATATGAGGTAAGGGCAGTCCTTAACAGTTCAAAGCCATGGCAGGCCTGTTGAGAGTCCCCTTTACAAAGCAGACACATGCTCGCTGAGCTTGTCCACAGGCAGGCTAGACAGCAGAGAGAGGAAACTGTGCTGGCTTTCCTGTGACATCCTATTTCTTTCTTCTGAGGCAAAGAAAGGACAGCTTTCTGAAGAACACTGGACTGTATGTTTCTAAGGCGCTCTAAGTGTTCATGATCTTCAACTCAATGAGCTCTCTCCAAGAACTTAGTAATACAACAAAAATCTCAACAAAGGGAAAGATTTATATGCCAGATGACATGACATTGTTTTTTAATAACAACAGGGTCCTGTGCCCAAGAGAATTGTTTAAATAAGTTCTGATATATTTATACCATGGTTTATTTTATTTTGCAGCCATAAAAATGATGTGGTAAGAAAATAATGTCTTATAACCTGGGGACGTGCTCTTGATAGAGTGTTAAGAAAAAGCACCTCACACAATGAGGCTAATTTTGTACCAAGGATCTATACTTATACCTACATGTATTTTAAAAATACAGCTATACCATTCTTGGGCATATATCCAGAAGATGTTCTAACATGTAATAAGGACACATGCTCCACTATGTTCATAGCAGCCATACTTATAAGAGCCAGAAGCTGGAAACAACCCAGATGTCTCTCAACAGAGGGATGGGTACAGAAAATATGGTACATTTACACAATGGAATACTACTCAACTATTAAAAACAATGACTTCATGAAATTCACAGGCAAATGGATGGAACTTGAAAATATTACCCTGAGTGAGGTAACCCAATCACAAAAGAACACACATGGTATGTACTCATTGAAAAGTGGATATTAGCCCAAAAGTTAGGAATATCCAAGATTCAACTCACAGACCATATGAAGCCCAAGAGGAAGGAAGATCAAAATGTGGATGCTTCAGTGCTTCTTAGAAGGGTGAATAAAATACTCACAGAAGTAAACATAGAGACAACGTATGAAACTGAGACTAAAGGAAAGGCCATCCAGAGACTGCACCACCTGGGGATCCATCCCATATACAGCCACCAAACCCAGATGCTATTGTGGATGCCAGGAAGTGCTTGCTGATAGAAGCCTGATATGGCTGTCTCCTGAGAGGTTCTGCCAGAGTCTGACAAATACAGAGGAGGATGCTCCCAGCCAACCATTGGACTGAGTTCAGGGGTCCATGATGGAGGAGTTGAAGAAGGGACTGAAGGAGCTGAGGGGGTTTGCAGCCCCATGGAGGGAGCAACAGTGTCAACAGGTCAGACCTCTACCCAGGAACTCCTGGGGAATGGACCACCAACCAAAGAATACACATACACATAGGACTCATGGCTCCAGTCACATATGTGACAGAGGGTGACCTTGTTGGATATCAGTGGGAGGAGAAACCTTTGGGCCTGAGGGTGTTCGATCCCCCAGTGTAGGGGAATGCCAGTGAGGGAAGACAGGAGTGGGTGAGTGGGTGAGGGAGCACTCTCATAGAGGCAGGGAGAGTGGGGACAGGATAGGGAGTTTGTGAAGGGGAGACCTGGAAAGGGGAAACATTTGAAATGTAAATGAAAATATCCAATAAAAACATACAAAACCTCTTGTATTCTGAGTGATTTATAAGCTGACTTGCCATTTTTTTCCCTTAGGGTTTTGCTAGATTTTGAGTACAGACAGATATTACTTATAGCTTTATTTTGAGATAGGGTCTTACTATGCAGCCATGGCCATCCTAGAACTTGCTATGTGGACCAGGCTGTCCCCCAAAGTCAGAGAGGTCTGCTTGTCTCGCCTCTAGAGTACTGGGATTAAAAGTATGGGTCATCACGCCAGCTATTTTAAATTTTATTTAAAAATATCTTGTGTGTGTGTGTGTGTGTGTGTGTGTGTGTGTGTGTGTGTGTGCACTTCCATGTGTGTGGGTGACAGTAGAGTCCAGAAAAAGTGTCAAGTCCCCTGTAGTGGAGCCACTCTAGTACAGTAGTTACACTCAGGTATGGACCATCTAAAGGGACTACTGAAAACAAGAAACCCTGTTCTGCAGGAGCAGCATCTATTCTCAAACGCTGAGCCTCTTTCCATCCCCAAGATATTATTTTTTTAATAAAGAAACCGAAAACACCATTCTAAGTCTAATTTCCCCTTTAGTGTGACTGGGTACTTGTCCCAGTGTCTGATGGTGTGAGTTCTCCAGACATTTGGAGGTGATGAGAAAGGGGAACAGGTTGAAGACACAGCTGAAGTTCCATCATGCTCTTGAGCTTAGTTATAAGTATAATTAAGCCCAAGGTTTGCTTTCTATGACTTCTTCCCTTTCAATTAATTATTTTAAAAATAGCACACAAAGTATTAGGTTTCCTTTTGATGCTTTCAAACAAAATTGGGTTTTGTTGATTCTTCTTTCCACTGCCTCTGTCTCTCTCTCTACTTGCCTCATTCCCTTCCAGCTCCTGTAGCCTCCTTTGAACTTTGATGTCACATATGTCCCAGTACTCTCCTGACCTCCTCTGACCCCTTTACCTCTTTACCCTTTCTAGTTTCAGTCACATAGACCAACGTTAGAAACTGGAATCTCCACATGAAAGAAAACATGCAAGTTTGGTTGCTCTGAGCCTGGATCACCATGTAATGCCTTCTAGATCCATTCATTTTTTTTTTGTAAATTTCATATTTCTTTATAACTGAATAAAATTCCATCATACATATATTATATTTCAGCATACATATACTATATATCTATGTCTATGCCTATGTCTATGTCTATGTCTATGTCTATGTCTATGTCTATGTCTGTCTATGTCTATGTCTATCTGTCTGTCTGTCTGTCTGTCTGTCTGTCTTACACTTTTATTATTAAGGTTAAAGTTCTTAAACATGTTTAGAATAATTCCCAATCAGCAGAACTCCTACGGCCTATCTTTCTATTCCAATTTTCCACAGAAGCAACCACTACCTTGGCTGTATGAACTTAGAGAAAAACAAGACCAAGCATCCTGCAATGGACTGGAAATGAAGGAAAGCCATGTAGTCCTTCCTGTGAGGAGCACACGATCTGAGACATGGAACCACAAGTTATCATACCAAGCAGCTTTTCTCCAGTTCCCTATGCTCTTTCCTGTTTTCCAGCCTGTGAGTCTGCTCTGAGTCTCTGGAGCAGCAGGAATAGAAGGCTGGCTTTGGAAGCCATCCCAAGTCAGTGCTTTGGTTTTTGATGCTCGTGAGTTTTCTTTTTTTTTTGTTTTTTTTCTTGATTCTTCTCCTGAGCGGCTTCTCACATCTGAGGAGTTACTTTTCTTTTCCATCCTGCGTGCCCACAGACTACAGAAATAAAGGGGGGGCATTCGGATTTTACAAGCAGAGCAAGATGGTTTGAAGTGCTTTAATAATCTCCCTTTTAGGCAAATTAGCAAGTGTATGAGAGAATTTCTAAGTAGGCTTGGGGGAGGAAAAATCTAATTACGAGTCCTAACTAGTAGACAGGGACCTGGATACCCATGTTTCTGGAGATTGTAAGCATTAGCTTGGATTGTTTTAATAGGCTTCGATGGCATGGATGTGAATTCCATCTGAAAGGGTTTTGTATAACTCTCAGGTCAACAATGGTTTGGCTCCCCTGATATCATGTGGCTCTGATGATCTACACTTCTCAGTGCCAGTCCACATTCCTGAGGCTTCCATTATACCAAAGGAATGACACTATGCGGTTCTAACAGTAATTAAGATTAGTGGATTTGGGGTGAAGCTGACTGCCTCTGTCCTCTGTTACCTCTTTTTCCCCTGCCCAGGTTTCCTAGTTAGGGTGAGCCAGGCCAAGCACCTTGGATATTCACTAGGCTTTGCCTTCGGATCCCTCCCTGTTTCTGTTTTCTGTGCTCAGTATGACCCCTTCCAACTTCTCTTGATTCTCTGAGTCCTCCTACCTATACTTGCTCTGGGGAACTCCCTGGCATTTGGTGACCGTAGCTTTTACTCTGTGGGATCAATAGTCTCATGTTTTCTTGAAAGGGCGGAGATCATACAACTGGAAAAGGTTGCTGTGAGTGCTGCACAGTGAGAGAGATTCCCTAAATCCCTTGAAATCATGCCACATCCCTTTTCTTGCAAAAGGTCTCCTGTAGTGGGGGAGGGGGTTGGGGTAGTTGTGCAATAGTGTGGATCCAAATCAGGGACCATCACTGGCTGCCCCGCAGTGCTCTATTGATAAATTACAGTGAGGTTCTCTGACTTTTTCCCAGGAAAAGATCTGGGCATATCCTTTAGCCTTTTACTTCTAGGACCAAAATGCCTGATGGAAATCGTTTCGAGTAGGAAGGATGGATTTTAGCTCATGGTCTCAGAGGGCTCAGTCTTTGCTGAAGAGAAAAGCAAGGAGGGACCAAGCAATTCATATCACTGCTGCTGGAAGATAGCCTCTCTGATCCTCATCCATGGGAGGAAGCCTCCCCCACCCAGGATGGAGCTCTCCCTTCGGTCAATTCTCCCTGGAAATGCTGGCTCAGACATATCAGAGGTACACGTCTGCCTTCTAGAAGTCCTGTTAACAATAAAGATGAGCTCCACTAGCAGGCCCGTCCAGCCAGGTTTATTTCACATTTTATGTCACTCCCCTGGCTATAAGGAAGGCTAGGGCAGGGCAGCTTCATCACTGTTTCTGCTCTGTTTTTGTCATCTCTAAGAGAGAAGTGACAGTAGAACAGTCACATGTTGCAGAATGAAGTTTCACTCAGTGACAGGCCATGGTCAGGCATTCATCCCTGGAGATTATAATAAAGCTAAAAGGTTCCCACTGTCTGTTGATATTGTAGTCTGCATATTGTATAGTGCAGGGGTGCTTGGGGTAATACTAGTGTAAACAACCAACTGCATTGAGTGTACAATTATGTATAGTATAGAGTACTTGATAGTAAACAGTTGTGTTGCTCATTTGTGTATTTACTATGTCGTACTTTAAAAAATTGTGCATGTGTGTGTGTGTCTGTGTGTGTCTGTCTGTCTGTTGGGGTATATGTAAATAAATGTAGTGCCAGTGGAGGATACAGAATGGTATCAGAACTCTTGGAGATGAAGTTACAAGTAAGTGTGGGTTCTAGGAATTGAACTCAGGACATTTGCAAAAGCAATATATGTCTTTAACATCTCAGCCATCTCTCTAGGCTCTATAATGAATTATAAAAGTTATTTTGGAATATGCTTATACTTTTATGACATAAATACATTTATGTCATATTTCTCCAATAGCAACTTCATGTATCTCAATTTCTCATACCTTTTGGAGGAGCCAAGAGGTCATGAGTAACTGACCTGAACCATCTAGGTTTGTGCAAATGTACACTGGAATGTTTACTAATGAAGTCATTAATAGTTTTGTGCTAAAGTGCTGATAATACTGCCAACATGAAGCAATATACAACTGTAGTGAAGTCTCACAGGAGAAATGATTGGATAGATATCTTAGATGGTATTTTCAAGAATGTCTGGAATGCAAAAATTATGGTGACATTTAGTTACTGATGATGTTTAAAGCTTTGTGGTATAAAGACTTAGGAAGAGCGCTGAGTAGTGAGAAACTTTTTTCCTATTTGCTTTGCAGTTTCTCTTTGTTTTCAACTGAAAAGGATCAAAATTAAATAATGAGCCACATTTTCTCCATTTGAATATTTGGGGATTCACATGGTAGAAAATTATTTCTAGGTGCTCCTTTGGTCCTGAAGTGATTCTCCTAGTCCTGTGGGACATATGAGGACATAATAATGTTTTATTTTTTGGCTTATTTTTAGAGTGTGTACATAAGTATTAATTTTGATTTTACCAGATCAACCACAGTCTGAAATCAAGATACAAATTTCAATGTGTGTGACGTGTGTATGTGTGTGTGGAGGGGGAAGGGAGGTGGATATGGGGGTAAGGGAAATAAAAATAAAACCTAGAAAAATAAAAGTAATGTAAGTTTAGGTCAGTTTGGGAGCATTAAGTCAGCCCTCAGGATCTGAAAGAGCTCTACTGTAGTTGTGTGACCTTTGGGAACTAAGATGGTCAGGGAGGACTTGGGTGAGAGTGTTATGGACCTACACATGCTGCTAACGCCCAGGTTTATGTGGTTTTCCACAGGCCAGAAAATAGCAAAGTGTTTCTTGGGTAAGGCTCACAGAGAAATGGTAAAGCCTCCTCTGGTCCAAATGTATGCATTTACTATGATTTACCAGTATCAACTACAGCGTCTTCTTGATGCATGTTTACAGTCTGAGACTGCTCCCCTATAGAGATCTCCCACACTGGGACTACCTAACCCTCTTCCTTACGCTGTAACTAATAAATTCTCTGAATCTCCAGGCAGCGTAGTAGGTGCCTTGTACCAGCCAGAGCACATCCCAGTCACTCTCAGCTTTTTTTCTATGTGCATCTGTCGTTTCTTCAATGTCTGTCATTTCTTCAGTCCGGTTTCCATGATCAAGCCATAAAGGATGAGGCAAGATCCCAGAAGCAGAGATGTTACAGAAGAAGAATCATGAATGGTTGAGTCTGTGGGTAAGGACTAAGGAGGTGCTTTTTAAAAAGAAAACATGGATGGTACCTCTTTTTACCATCTCTGTTCTCTTGGGCCTTAAGTCCTGCCCCTTGGGATGGAGAGCCCTCAGTGCCGGAAGTCTTCCCCAAGTGCTGCCTACTCTCTTTCTTCCTCAAGATCCAGGTGAAATTTGTTGTCACAGCCCTGGGAACCCTTGACTGAAGCTGTATCTTCCTCATGTACCTTCCTTACATCATTTATCATAAGGATGGGACTAACTTGCTCATCTTTTCTCTTGAGAGCTCAGGACCCTGGTATGTTGAGGAAGTATTGTTTGAGTAGAGCTATACAATTTCCTCCAATATGCCTATGTGTTCAAGTCTTGGGCACCAGCCCTGGACCAGGCTAATACTGGGGACTTGTAGAATCTTTAGGAGGCTGGGACTCATGAGAGAAAGTTAGGTGATTGGGGAATGCCCTTAAAGGAGATATTGAGACCCAGAGGCTTGATGCTTCTGTCTTTTCACTACTTAGCTGTTATGAAGTGAACAAGCTCCATCTGCTACCTGCCCCAAGGCACTGCGTGGCTATCACCTCAAAGTTACAGGATCATGAAACTATGGACTGAAACCTTTGAACTCAGGAGTCAAAATAAACCTTTCTCCCTTTTAACTTGGCTGACTCCAGTATAGTGTGTCACAGTCACAGAACGCTGGCTGAAACAAAGACATTAAGTTATATATGATTTCGTGACTTAACATATGAGAAAAATATTTGAAGCTGATGAACAGGTCATTACCTCTTAACTACCCCAGCAAGCACAGCCAGTTTCTAATTGAAAACGAGCTTTGTGGAAGCCTAGTCCTTCACTCCCGAACAACATGGGACAGTCATGGAGAGATCAAAACCAAACTTCCAAGTCAAGTGTGATAACAATGTATACCCAATAATCCCACCATTTTGGATGCAGAGGCGGGATGATTATGGTTTTAAAGCTAGTCTCAGCCACTCATAGGAGCCTGCCTCAAAAAAAACAAAAAACAAAAAAACAAAAAACAAAAAAAAAAAACAAAAAAAACCAAAAACTTTTTTATATCCTAGCTTTTTTTTTAAATTGAATTCATGTTTAATAATTACAGGCACCGTGCCCCCCCTTTCCCCTGCCCAGGCAGCAGCAGGGGTGGTGCAGGGGCTGGGGCATATGCCCCCAGCAGCGAGGACGGCAGTCCCAAGAGTGATTTCAGAAAATATAAAAGGACCCTAGAGGCAGGCGGTAGTGCCCCTCCGCCCTGCAAAGACACACCAAATTTCAAGACTTTATATATATCTCTGTGCCCTGGGGGGGAGGAGAGAGACACTTGGCAGCATCCTGGAGGGGGGGGGGGGGCCCAGGCAGCCCCAAGCCATCCTGCCTCATCAGCCACTTTATTAGCTCAAGACACATCGCACTACAGGCACCCACTGCCACTGCCGCCACTGCTGCCGCCGCCCCCCTGCAGTCCAGGCGGCTGGCTGGCTGGGCCATCCACGTGTCCATGGCTCCAAGTCCCCTGCCCCACCTGCCATCAGTTGTGATCAGACTCCTCGTCCTCAGCCTCACGAAGCCAATTGAAGAATGCTGTGACAGATTTAAGGGCCACACCTTTGCCCTGCTGTTCAGCAGGGTCCTTGCTGCTCTCCCAGCTGTAGAAGGCGTCTTCCTTCACCACGTCCTCATCATATAGAGCATCAAAGAACATCCGAAGTAGGTTGGCAGGCTGTTCTAAAGTCACTACAAGGGCCTGGAGAGCATAGAGTGCTTGTAGCTCCTTCTGCTCGTCACACAGGTATTTCTGCAGCAGTCTTGCTCGCACTTTCAACACTTGAACATCCACTCGGAGAGGAGTCTCAAAGATAATTGCAGAATAACAGACAGTTGTCATGAGGGCTCGGACTAATGTATTGGATGCTATCTGCTGCTCATTCAGGTTGGCGTCTATCCAGTCGAACACACGCTGATTACTGCCGCCGTCCTTCAGCAGCTTCTCTAGCTGCCTACGAAGCTCCTCAAAGGCAAGTGCCCTCTGGCCAGGAGCTTCAGATTCTTCTCCCAAAGTATATTCCACCTTCTTTTTAGTCACAAATGAGCCAACGTCTTGGCCCTCTGCTAGAAATTCCCTCCAGGTCAGCCCAGCCTCTTGCCACAGCATCCCCACCTTTTTGGGACCCATGCTCTTGCATAAGAGACCCAGGATCTCCAGCAATAAAGCAGCAGCCTTGCCCATGGGTCTCAGAGGCTTCGTAATTTCCCTGAAGAGCTCTCCCATGGGCACCCCATCTTCCTGGAGAATAGGTGTTATCAGTTCTGCCAGGTAAAGCAGAACTGATTAAAAAAAAAACAAACAAACAAACAAAAAAACTTTTTTATATCCTAGCTTTTTTTAAAAGAACTTTTTCTATTTATTGAAAATAGATTTTTCTTATATAACATATATTGATCACACTTTCCCCTCCTTCTATTCCTCCCAGTTCCTCCCCACCTCCTCTCCTATCTGGATCCAGCCCTCCACCCCTGTTTCAGTCATTAGAAAATAAGCAGGTTTCTAACGGATAATTTAAAGGATAATAATAAAATAAGAAAAGATGGAACAAAAGTAATATATTAGAATAGGACAGAACAAAGAGGTGAAAAAGAGACCCAGAAACAGTATAAGAAACAGATAGAGACACAGAGACCCACTTATTCACACATCCAGGAAGACAACATATGCTAAGCATATCAAAATGGAAGGATATATATATATATATATATATATATATATACATATATCCTGTATGTATATATATATACATCCTGTATGTATATATATATGTATGTATATATATATATATATATATATATATATATATACAAGTATCCCTGGAAATGACCTGGGAGCCATAACGGTGACATCATCAAGACCTCTCCGTGTGGACCATGGTTGTCATTACTCCAGGCTCTGAGCAGATCTTAATTTAGATGCTTTACCATGAACAGAAGAAAGAAGAGCAGGAGCTGGGTTCCCTCCTCATCCCTGTACCCTCCCACTGAGCATTCCTGAATTCTTCCTCTGATTGATGCTTGGCAGCCTCTGTTCTGCAGAGAATGGCCTGTGAAAACAAACACTGGTAGGACTGCTGGCTATTGTTAGGGAGACAATAGAAGGACCTTGATAAGCATCTCCAGCCAAGCACATTGGCAGCACCATTTTCCAGACCTGCATTCTACCTGTGGCTCTACAGAGCTAACTGAAACTCCTGGCCAAGAGAGGATATTGTTTCCTCCCTGGAGAGGCTGAAAGCCCTGTGAGCACTGCTATGGGGGCTGGCCTAGAGCTAGCTGACTCTCACACTACTGCCTAGCAGCTGTCAACCACAGAATGTTCAAAGAGCTGTTGAGCTTTCTGAGTGTTCCTGATTGACTGAGGAGCTAGTGAACAGGTGCAATGCAGCTTCTTTTCACAATCGGGATGGCTTTAGATAACTATGCCCAAAATACAGATCTGCTTTCTCTTTTATGTGTACGGATGCATTTCCCGCTTGTATGTATGTGTGTACTACATGCATGTCTGGTGCCTATGGAGGTCAGAAAGTGGTATCAGACCCCTTAAAGCTGTAGTTAAGGATGCTTGTAAGCTACTCTGTGAGTGCTGGGAATTGAACCTGGGCCTTCTACAAGAGAAAAATATACACTTAACCCTTAAACCATCTCTTCAGAAACCAGGGTTTCTTTTATAAAAAATAGATTGGAAATGACATTTGCCTTTGTGTAAAAATTGCTACTCTGATGTGGCAGCCATATTTTATCCACTAGAGGGTTTCAACCAAAAGCTAACATCTATTTTCAAAACCATTTTAGAAGCATATGTTTGTGTGAGTTGAAAACCAACTACCCTGGATGGCTTTGAAAGTGTAGGAGCCAATTATTCTACAGGCCCTTTAAATTAGAGCATGCCTTCATACTTAGCAGACAATGTAGCTGATGATTTTTTCAATCTGTGGGTAGGAATGCCTATAGGCTGAAACAGAGCCATCTGATCAACTGCAGGTACATGTGTACTGTGTCAAAAGCATTTTCAACATCAAAAAGCTGAGACCATCATCCTACATGGATAAGTTGTTGAAGAGCCAAGTCATGGGTAGACAGAAACTTTATTTTCTAAATGCTGAGGATTCAAGTTGATTTGGGAATTCAGAAGTATGAGAGACATTTCTGGATGATGAGTTTAGAAAAGTTTCATAAAAGAGGGAAGTTTAGGACTAGGAAGATGGCTCAGTGGGTACTAATCATGAGAGTGCATTCAGGTCCTTTGCCCCCAGCTAAAAAACAGATGTGTTGGTGTGTGCTTATAAGCCCAGTTCTAGGGGTTCAAATAGAGGGGTTGGCAGTTGGGGGTTAAGAGGTGAGGGGATGGAGGATTTTCTGAGGCTGACTGTCCAGCTGGTATAGTCAAAATTTTGAGTTCCAGGTTCAAGGATACAACTTGCATTTTTAAAAAAATTGTAAATAAGCATTTGAGGGAATGACACTCTGGTTTCTATGTAGGCTTATGTGCACTAGTACCCAAGAGTAGAAAAAGGAAGCGAGATTCAAGATTCTTCCAAGAATTCCATCCTGTGCATTGCTGTTGCTTCAGTTTACTCTGTATTCTTAGCAGACCTGAAGACAATCTACAGGAGTAGTTACTTTTGCTACCTGCCTCCTGACCCCAAGCCTGGATAATCTCCTCATGAAACAGAAATGACACAATCCACATGTCAATGTTGAGAACAGTTAGAGTCATGAAGGTAAAATATGGACGGCAGAGGGCCTTAATTATGGGCAACACACCTCTATCAAAAGAACCTTGATCACCGTTCTTTCTTGATTTCAGTTTATTCAGTTTAAGAGTTTAGGGTTTTCAACATGACAGTTACCAAAAGAAGAAGGAGCTGCAGGGGACAAATTAATGTCTCAAAAAATTCCAGGTCAGAATATCAAAGGGACCATGATTACAACATGTGACAAGCATTAGGGAGAACTAATGTGAGCTTTCCAACACAATAGAGTAATAAGCAAAAATCTTAGGGATATGACTGAGTCCCATAACATGTGGTGACACAAGACTACCCATCTTCTGTCTGCCATATGTGTCGTGTTCTCTATTAGCATAAAATTCCAATGACCCTTAAATAATCCAGACCCGGTGACATCACAATTCTGTTAAAATCAAACAAATGAGTACAGTTCAATTTGTTCAATCAAGCTTCTCTTGGCCAAGATGGAACAAGTTCTCTGTCTTGAAAACACAGTACAGTATGAAGAAGCAGATTTTTGCTATAAACTGGTTTATGTTGGACTATAGTTTTTATTGAACCTGTTAATTATTTTCAACATTTGAGCAGAATTAATGGATATGTTTTCATTTATTGATTTTTTTCAAGAGTAATTGGTTATTTTTATGCATTTGTGCATGTGCCTGTGTGTATTCATGTTTGTCTGTGGCGGAGTGTATGTGCGATATGAGTGCATATGCTTATGTGTGTGTCGGGGGGTACATGTGAGCCTGACTGTACATTCATATGTGTATGCGTGCACTTTGTCAGAGGATAACCTTGGGTGCCCTCCTCAGGATCACTTTTCATGTGTTTTCTTAGGTACTTACTGGTTGTAACTCGTCAATTAGGCCAGGTGAGCCAGCCAGCCACCCCCAGGGAGACACCTTTTTTGTTTCTTAACACTAGGCTTACAGGGATGGCCCACCACAGCTGGATGTACACAGAGACTGGAGATTACATGCAGGGTCCCATGCTTGCAAGACAAGCATTTTATAAGCTGAGCTATCTCAGCTCCTATGTTTAAATGAGTTTCATTTTTCTGATTCTTTTTATAATGTTTGATGAGGCAGAAGGAAGTAAAAGAAATGCTTAAGAAGCACATACAACTTCATCCATTTGGGGAAAATCAGACTTTACAGCTATCTGGAGAGCATAAACGTTATGTACTCTCTGTATCTGTGAAGTGAGCCTTGGCTCTGATACTCAAAGAAAACACTTGCCATGTTCCTAGGGAGAGAAGGCTTCTAGAAACACCTCACTTACCATCACAAGATGGAGATAGAAAAGGCATAATAGAACCAGAAGGGGCTTGGAAGGGCTCAGGAGAAATCAGAGCTGAGATGAATTGAAGGCGACAGACTTTGGGACTCTGCCATTCTTCCACAAGGCCAGTAAGTAGCAACCCTGTAACCAGACAAAGGAACCAAGAGCCCTGTTCTACGAAGAAAGCCCTCGCTGAATGGAGCAGAGGTGGTCTTGGGGCACTGTGGGCTTCCTAGCCAGAGTGGGCAGGTAAGGGTGTACTCTGAGGCTTAGGCTAGAACAGGTGGATGCCCTCTGAAAATCCATGCCATCTTTCAAAGGAGCCCTAGGTTTACAGCACTATGTGAAACAATGTGTTTGTTTTTCTCAACCATAATAAAAATATACTTCCGTATATGGGGCATTGGACTTTGTGTTTAAATCTTCAATTTTCTTCTGCTTCAGCAATTATGCCAGGTTATTTCCTAACGTAATTCTGAAAGATCCATCCAATTGTTTGACATTTGACAACTTACTTTCTTCCTCTCTCTTTGTTTTCAAGGCAGCCTTGTGCTTGAGACCCCACTTGGTGTTACGTAGATCTTAGACCTATTAGTCAGGTCAGGCATGGCAACCTTTCAGGATCATGACTAACAACATAGAGAATGAGGCCAAATGGAAACTCTGCCTTGCCTGCAATATACCTATTACAAGTATATTTCCTGGGAAAGCTATGCTGTGTGCCTGTTTCCCAATCTGCTCATAAGAAAATTAGATGAGGATGATAATTAATAATAGAACCAATCTTATAGAACTACACATGAATATGTAAAATGTCCAATTTACATTTACACATAGTTGCAATATTTATTAAAGGCTGGAGTGGTAATGGTTTGGGGGATAAATGCAATTGGGGGATGAGTGACAAGTTATCTTCATTGTCAACCTGATTGAATTTGCAAGCATCTAGACACCCACCCTGAATGTGGGTAACACCACCGGACTGGGATGCCATACTGAAGAAAAAGCAAAAAAGGAGAAAGTGAGGTGAGAATGAGTCTTCATCTCTCTCTCTCTCTCTCTCTCTCTCTCTCTCTCTCTCTCTCTCTCTCTCTGCATCCTGGCTTGGATGTAATGTGAACAGCCACTTTCTGCTGATGCTGTGATTTCCCTGCTGCGATGGACTCAACCCCCTCAAAGAATGAGCTGAAATAAACCCTTTCTCAAGTTTTACTGTGCTTGTATTTAGTTATATCAAAAGTCAAGCCTGTATTACAGAATAAGTACATATTTCTACAGTAGAGTGAATGATTTACTGAGTACTAAAATCCTCTCTTCCCTCATATACTTTCCAGGCTGATTTATTCTGTCCATGTGAAACAAATCAGTGGTTCCCATTCTTTGTTTTCCTGTCACTCTGTTTTCTGCTTCGCATAGTCAGCTGTGCTTAGTTAAGTTTTTTCAGCAGTGATAACTTTGGTTTCATGGTTCTCTTGACACTGTAAAGATCCTTTTGCCTAGAAAGCCAGTATTCTGCTAGCAGCCTTCAGATGAAGATGTAAAACTCTCAGCTCCTCCTGCACCATACTGCCTGGACACTGCCATGTTCTTGCGTTGATGATAATGGACTGAACCTCTGAACCTGTAAGCCAGGTTCTTAGAAGAGTTGCCTTGGTCATGGTGTCTGCTCACAGCAGTAAAATCCTAACTAAGACACTGGGCATGATTGGCAGCTTTCTAAACTGGACAGCGGGGACACATTTCACCATTGGGTTTTTGCTGAAATAGTACATTATCATAATTGTTTTGTTGTTGTTGTTATTGTTGTTTCCTGGACAAAATGATGCTTTGGGTAACACCGTACTGGTGAAATAGTAGAGTGAAAACGTTCACAGTTAAGATGGTCTTTTATAACAATAATCAGTGTTTTAAAGACATCCTACAGGCCGTTCTGATACTGCCAAGATCCCGAGGACTACTGATGTCAAGCTACCACTCTCTTGTGCTCTCAGTCCATTTGGCACTCCCTCATCCTCCCCATGAAGACGTCAAGTTAAGTTAAGAACATCATTTTGGTGAGCTGAGAGCAGCGGTGGGAAACAAGTCTAGGAAAAGACACGCTGGCCTGGAAAGCTGCGAAACAGCGCATGCGCAACTCACCAAGGCAGGCCAGTCACAATGGAGGCCTGAAGACTGCTCAAAGTTCTGTTTTCCAAGCGCACCACCATTGCTTTCTTTCCTCTTAATGAACCTCCAGACTTCCTAAAATTATTGTTTGAGAATGTCATGCCAAATATATTGTATTTTGATGACATATTCTTTTTTTTTTTTAACCCGTTGAGCTCACTGAGGTTCCAGTGTGTGCGTGGGTATAGGACCATGCTTTTGAACATGGCTAACCCGTCAGGAGCAGCACCCTTGGTAAACTGGCTGTCCCTCTCCTGGCAGCCATCAGTTACCCTCAGCTCCTAAGCTAGGGGATGGTGTTTCATGAGGACTGCTGTGTGAAACACTGTCTTCTGGTCATGGTGAGGACTTTGCACGCAGGCAGTCGCAGCAATGTGGCAACAGGGATGAGGTGAGCATGATATCACAGCAGTCGAAATTCTAGCTCGGACAGGGGAGGGGCTCGTGAACGTCAAGATTTTTATGGAACTAAAAATACAATTATGTAGTTATAATCATAAATTCTTTTAAAATATTGCTCTCAGGAGACGGTTCAGGCAGAGGACCTGAGAGTATGATTCTCGGCACCCAAGTTGGGAACCACTTGTAACTCCAGCTCCTGAGGGAATTCAATCCATCTGGCCACCAAGGTACCTGCACTCATGTACCACGCTACTGACTACACGATGGAAAGTATTTAAAACAAAGTTTGCTCTGTCAGCCCTCTCAGATGCTCATCTCATCAAGCTGCCAAGCACATGGTTTTCTCTTTGCAAAAGGAGCATCAGAACTTCAAACCTTTCTCTTCATGCAAGCTCTGGCTTGTGCTGCAGCCTCTTGGACGAGGGTGATACTGACTCTGAGTACTTATCACTTGAATCAAATTACACTTCACCTTCCACTCGTCAAAGGAATACCAAGAGGTAAGTTAGTGTAAAAGGAATTTAGTCTATCTATATCCAGGAGCATGCATGCTAACACACGTAGAATGTCCATGGAGTGGAGTTACTTCCCTCCTTCTGGTCTTTAATTTATTGCCTGTAGGATGAATCACTTACTTTGCTTGTTTTGAGCTATGAGAATGGAAGACAGCCCTGCTTCTGCCTTCAAGGACCATGTCATCTGGGAGGATGAAAATATGAAATGAAATGATGATCAAAACAAGAAGTCTCCTTAGAAGAGTATTTAGATGGCCGTGGTAGAGTAGGACAGTAATGATCATTCCTAAGGGGTTTAAAGCACCCCAGAGACAATGGAAGAGAAGATTCATCAGTCATGTTTATCAACACAAAATCTTCATCCGAAACTTCAATCACCAAGAATTTAATGAGTATGGTGAGATTGATGGTCATTTAAATTTGTGCTTTAATTAAATTCACATACATATATAATGTACAGTGTTCTCTCTTATCCCTGTAATCCCCCCCAACTCCCTTCTTCCTCCTAGTAAGTTCTGCTCCTAGTTCCATGTCTCTTTTATGTGTGTGTAACATACTATGCTCAGTTAGTTTAATATGTTTACCAAAGTAAAGGCAGTGAGGTTATCAATGGTGACACCCGAAAGTTCTATGGCTCTTTATCCTCCAGGAACTATTAATTGCCTAAAGTTCCCTGGGGATGCATAGGGCCTCATAAGTCCCTCCCTCATCCATAACAAAATGTTGATGGGCCAAGTCTTGAGCAGGTGACCACAGCTGCTATTAATGTGTGCAATAGGCAAATCCTTCTCACATTCAGAAGACAGCATTTCATGGCCAATTGCCCAATCTTCTTAAGTTCTTTCTGTTCCCTCTTACATAAAGTGTTCTCTGAGCCTTGGAGAAGGTGAGATGGGTGTCCATTTAGGGTTGAGTACCCAATGGGCATCTTTTCTTATCACTTTGAACCATTATGAGTTACTGCCTTCACTTCTATTCCCTGACCAAGGCTGAAAAGACCACTAACTTGCAGATACTGTGATGGTTATTCTTGGTTTCCAACTTGACTACATCTGGAATTGACTAAACCCAAATGGCTGGACAAACATGTGACGTATTTTTCTTAATTAAATCATTAGAAGTGGAAAGGCCCACTTCTAATCCAGATCATTGAGGTGGGAAGATATGCTTTTAATATGGGCTACACCTCCTCCTGGCAGTCTATATAAAGGACAGGGAAAAGGAAAGTGGCTCTTTGCTTGCTTGTTCTTGCTCTTGCTGGCAAGGCCATCCCTTCACTGGCTTTAGAGCCTACTTCGTTAGGATTCTGGTATACTGAAGATTATCTGAGACATCCAGCCACATAGAAAGAACAACTACCGGACTCTTGGACCTTCCATGTGTAGACAACCATTGTTGGACTAGCTGGACCACAGCCTGTAAGCCATTCTAATACCCCCCCCTCTCTCTATCTATCTATAGATTTAGAATAACTATAGATATACTCATTCTATAAGTTCTGTTCTCTAGAGAACCCTGACTAGTACAGATATTAACAAAAATATTTAGAAGGAAGTTTGACACCATTTCTGTTTGGTAAAGCATCAGTAATATATTTACCACTATGGCCACCCTAGTCATTGGCTTTGGATTAGGTTTACAGTTCCAGGCAATTTTCTTCCAGTGGAGTGGGCATTACATACAGTGAGAAGTCAATTGGTTACCATCAGAATATTTGTGCCCTGTTGCGATGGTGGTCACATCTTGCCCAGCTACCTGACATTATGTTGGGTGAGATCGTTGATGAATCTTCTACAGCAGTCTATATAGCACTTCCCACAAGTTCTTAGTGTTTTTTGTTTGTTTTGTAGCTCAGTCTGAAACAAACAAACAAAAACATGAACTTCTAATTCTTACCCTATAGTGTTATAAAATTTAAAGATCTAAGTCATAGTGTCAGCAATCTTTATTTGAATCGGAAGCTGCTATCAAGAGGTAAACAGCCCCAAGGTTACTCCTTGAGTCTGAATTACACAGCACATCATTATTGGAAACAGAATTCTTTTGTATAGGTTTCTATTAAGAGAAAACAATGCATGCAAAGTAGAAAACTTGAATGATTCTTCAGCATAAAGAATAAGGGTTGGCAATGTGGAAGTAATGGTTTCTGAATAAGTGAAAGATTAAATAAATAGTGTCCTAATACAAAATAAAAGAAACTACTCTAAGCAGAGGTGTGAGATTATATTCCCTGGGGAGATACAAAGACATTCACAGATAGGATACCAATAAGCCAATAAAATAATTCCACCCAAGATCAGCTTGGCCACCCAATAAATATATTAATGTTGTCTGCATAAGCATGGGTAAGAGGTTATTTACAGAAGTATGGGTGAGGGGATACCTTTAGGAATATGTATAAGGGTTAGCATGTGTGTGTTTGTGTGTGTGTGTGTGTGTGTATGCACTGATAAGCAATTTCCTCCAGAAATGCGCATAAGGAAATTCTCTTAGGAGCATTGGTAAGAGGAGTTTGGAGTAGTGGAGCATGGTTAAAAGTTACCTGCAGAAGAATAGTCAAATTATGATGCAGCTCTACAGGCCTCCTCCTCCCTCCACATGAAAATATCAATAATGCAAGTCTCTCAAGGATCTCCTCCCTCTGTTTGGAAACATGAGCAGTGAAAGTCTCAGGAGGGTCTTGTTTGGTTAATCGCAACTGTTTCGATTCAATAGGAAACATCTGCAGAACAAGAGGGGATGGTCAGGAAGACAAAACATCTGCAGAACAAGAGGGGATGATCAGGAAGACAGAGGCCTATGGCAGGGCTGGCTTCAAAAGCACCAATACATTCTGAAGAAGACAACATCCAAGCAAAGTGAGAGTGGCAGGGATGGAAGTGTGGCAGTGAGGTGGAACATGAGGATCTAGGGTGCCCGGGAGTTTGTACGTAAGGACTTTCCTATGAGAATGGGAGATGTATCTGTTACCTAAAATGGCATCATGGAGGTTAAGCAACCTCAAAAGCACAATTGAAGGCAAATATCGATAACTCTTCTAAATTCTAACTGAAAGAGTATATTAAGAGCTGGAAGACATCCTTTCTTTGTTGTGTATATCATTAATATATTGAATACATGAGCACCGTAATTGACAAAGGAACTCTACCAATATTGCTTGATTAATTTGGCATCTAGTAAGAAAAGATTTCATAAGACTGTTTATCTGAAAGCCTCTGTGTGAACCATGCTGTCTAAAGAAAAACTTTTTCTCACATTTATTGGGTATCAGGGTCTCATAAAAGGTTGGTCTTATTCACGTCCAGATTAGACAATCATTCTTAGTGTTCTCCACAGCAATACGTCAGATTTTAACTTTGCATGCAATAGATTAAACATGCACACCCGTAGTAACCAAAAATAATACCGACTTTGATAAGGCTGTCACATCAGCCCCAAGGACCAGATCAGACATATCAATCAGTGCATACCCTGTCACAGGCAGGCCCATTGATGATGAACCATTTCAGAACAGAGGGACTAGCCTTGTGTATTAACCTCTTGTGTTTAATTTTAATTTTATTTTTAGGATTTTTTTAAAACAAGTATGTGTAAGTGTGTGTGTGTGTGTGTGTGTGTGTGTGGTCACACTGTGTCCACAGGAAGAAGAAAGTGATGATTCATGGAACAGCTCACTTCATCTCCAGCCTAGGGAATAATGACACCCACATTTACAGTGGGTCTTCCCACCCAATCTAGAGATTCAGGCATGGCCTGAAGCCAATTTTTATGGTGATTCTAGATCCTATCAAGTTAATGATTAATATGAACCATTAAGCACTACCTTCTAAACATTTCTAGTATATGTTAGCAAGTTATTTCCTTTACATATGCCAACTTATTACTTGTATCTGGCACAGAGGAAAAAGACCCTTTTCAGAGTATGCAACTCGTCCCCTCTCTTTAACTAAATGGGCTGATTTGAATGACAGTGTGATTGTACTAGTCATGCCATTATCTACAAATGTAACAAAATATCATGTTTTATACTTCAAACAGCTAAGGGTATTTGTCAATTACCCTTTAGCAAAGCTGGCAGTATTATCTGCCAACTGGGCTCGTTTATTTAAATAGGATTTATTCAATACGATTCACATTATTTTGAGTAATGGAGTGGAACTTGTCCCTCTCAAATAGTTATAATAAATATCTTCTGTTTATCATTAATTTTAATTTCATTGCTATTACTTTTTTGGTTTTACTTTTTATTATTGCATGAGTGTATGCTTTCCTTTTATGTAAAGTATATTCACAGTTTCACTGTCGTCATTTATATTATTATAATATGAATGTCTAAGTCTCCTTGGGGTCTAGGGGAGGTGCTTATGCTATATTCATCCCACAACGGGTACCAAATAGGTAGGTTCTTAGGGGTGGAATCGCTGCCCCCTTTCTTCAATGTCTTGTGAGACTGAAGGCAAAGCATTTGATATACCCTTGGTTGCTCCTAATGGTACAGTGACATGCATTTGTTCTTATTGGCACAGCGATCTTGCCCCTTATCTTTTTTTTTATGGTTTTTACAAGACAGGGTTTCTCTGTATAGTACTAGCTGTCCTGGAACTCACTCTGTAGACCAGGCTGGCCTCAAACTCAGAAATCTGCCTGCCTCTGCCTCCTAAGTGCTGGTATTAAAGGCATGTGCCACCACGCCCGGCTGCCCTTTATCTTTTTTCTCTCTCTTGGTTGTTTTTAAAAATTGAATTAAGGAAGATCAAGGTGACTTGGGTCACCGAGTCCGGCATGAAAAACTACAGTGGGTAAGAAGGAGCTTTGCACCAAACTACCTGGATCAAATCCTGACCACGGGTCTTGGTATATCATCACCTGGCTTTCTCCTGTAAAGTGGAGGACTCATGAAGCTGTCTCCAAGATTGTTGTAAAGATTAAACAAATCCAGTAGACATCTGCTGCTGCGCACTACATCAGCTTTAGCTGCTTCAAAACCAGTTGACATTGAATATGACATAATTCAGGAGGAGATAAATTATTAGCCGGGTGTTGAAATTCTACATCTCTTAGGATGTTGTGATCAAATACATTAATAGCTTCCTGGTGCTATGGCCATCCCAAGTCTCTCTAGGGTTGGAGGGTCCACTTGCAATGACCATTCAAGCAACTGGTAAGTGACCACTAACTCCTGTCAGGAGCTCCTTGCCACCTGGATTTCTTTCAAGGGCTATTTGAATGTCCTACCAACATGGTGACTGGCCTCTAGGTGACTCAGGAGAGCAAACAAGCAAAGAAGTCTCAGGCCATAATTTCTTCCATTTTCT
Organism: Mus caroli; assembly: GCF_978045245.1. Classification (NCBI taxonomy): domain Eukaryota; kingdom Metazoa; phylum Chordata; class Mammalia; order Rodentia; family Muridae; genus Mus; species Mus caroli. The sequence continues at coordinate 78,734,576 of NW_028227270.1, read as the reverse complement.
CATTCTTAGAAGGGAGTCATTAATTGTGGCTGAGAATTAGTTTCACCCTTTGAAGAAAGGAGTGGCAAGGACTCTGTGGACTTACTATCAACTTAAGTGTGTGACATAATGCACACTGCATACTCAGTGGAGGAACCTTACAGAAAGAACTCAGAAGTGACGACAGTAACTCACTGTCCTCACCCCAGTGCTGTGGTTAATGGGCAACACCAAGGCTGTAGTGTTGGTTTGGAGGAATATGTGAATATGGTTAAATTTAAGATAGAGATGACCCAGCCCCAAAAGAACTCAGCATGTCATAACACAGCGCTTGAAGGTCTTTCTCTCAAGCTGGGCTAATCCCAGGTGATGGAGACCTAGGAAAAAGTGTTCTGGAAGGCAGAAAGCCAAACACATCAGTGCTAAAGTGCCCTTTTACATGGAAGTAAGCAGCAGTGCACACCTTCAGTGAGACCTGATGGGAGGCAGGAGCATCCCTGGAAATTCTCAGATTTTGATGTATACCACAACTAAGAAAATGGAGCAATGCTGCCTCAAACAACATAGAAGGTGAGAAACGACACCGGAGGCTGTCCTCTGACCTCCACATGCATGCTATGGCCTGTGCATACATACATTTCACATGAATACATGTGCACCCGCATACACATGCCCACACACAGCATGCAAAGATTTCAAATATTTACATTAAAAACAGGAATTTGATGCTTGAATGGTACGCCACCCAAAAATATTGGAGAAACTTTTAGTAAATGGGGATGATAAATATTCAAACTTACTCAACAGGTGTTAAAGCCATTGTAAAAATCCCATTGATTAACTGTTTATGAAAAAGTTAGGATAAGAGGGCTAGAGGGATGGTTCACCAATTGAGCACAATGAAGCAGTTGAGGGTACTTGCTGCTCTTTCAGAGGACCTAGGTTTGGTTTCTAGCACATTGATTAGGCATCCCCAAACATCTGAACTCTAGTTCTGGAGGGTCTAATGCCCTCTTCTGGCCCCTCCTTTAGCTGTACATATTACACACACACACACACACACACACACACACACAATTATTTTTAAGTTAGGATAAGAACATAGGAGCAATCAATTTATGTCAGTTACAATATCCAAAATTTAATCCTGCTAACCTGACTTCACTGGTCATTTCAGGAAGGAAGGTTTTAATGCACAGGAATGGGAAAGTGTCTTCTGAGAGGCCCTGCCAGTGCCTGGAAAATACAGAGGTGGATGCTCACAGTCAGCCATTGGATGGAGCACAGGGTCCCCAATGAAGGAGCTAGAGAAATTACCCAAGGAGCTGAATGGGTTTGCAGTCCCCTAGGAGCAACATCAATATAAACTAACCAGTACCCCAAGAGCTCCCTGGGACTAAACCACCAACCAAAGAAAACACATGGTGGGACTCATGTCTCTAGCTGCATATGTAGCAGAGGATGGCCTAGTCGGTAATCAGTGGAAGGAGAGGCCCTTGGTCTTATGAAGGTTCTATGCTCCGTATAGGGGAATGCCAGGGCCAGGAAGCAGGAGTGGGTGGGTTGGGGAGCAGGGCGATGGGGGAGGAGATAGGGGATTTTCAGAGAGGAAACCAGGAAAGGGGATAACATTTGAGATGTAAATAAAGAAAATATCTAATAATAAAAAAAAGAAAGCAGGAAAAAATAGCTCTTTGTTGAAAAAACTAAACTGGCCACACCTTATATTGCTTAGCAAGATGGTAAATTCCAGATAGATGTAAGTGCTAAATTAAAATTGAAAAAAAAAATAACTTGAAGAAAATGAGATATGTATTTACTTGCTGTCTGGATTGGAAGGAAGTTCTAAGTGTAAAAGAACGCTCTGAGGAATAGAAGCCAATAGATGGATATAAGTAACTGTATACTTTGTATAATGCACTAAAAATGTTAAGACAAACCGCAAATACTGATGGATGGCATTCACCATGTACCAATGATGTGCCAGGTAACATACTTGGAGCTTCACTGTAATTGCCCCTAATCCTCTCAAGAAACCACCAAGGGCATCAGCATTATTACCTACACTTAGCAAACGAGGAAACAGATTGTAAAACATTACATCAGTCCTCTACAACCCTGGTTGTACACTGAATCATTCAGGGAGCTTTAAAATGACCCACTCCTGGGCCCGATTCTGCAAGCGTTTAATCAGAGCTGATGGGAATAGTATCTGACTACAGAGCCAGAGCAGAGACTTTCAGCCTCTCAAACTTCAGGGACTTGTCTTTATTCCATGTAGAAGTTGTCTTGATGATCGTTTCTCTAGCTGCTTGGGTAGAGTTGCAAAAACTTAAACGACTTAACTTGAAACACACGAGGTTTCGGGTATGGGCAACTATCCTTTGAGCCACTTGTAACATATATGCTATAATCTGAGTTTTGAGACATTAGTTAAAAGGCCAGAGGACTAAAATGGATGATGCTCCTAGAATTCCTTTAGCTTTGGGGACTTAAGGAAACAATAAAAGCCATGATGTGACTAGGAAAGAACAGCATTTTGATGGTCTAATTGCTCCGGGACAATTGGCAATGCTAAGACAACACCAGAGCTGTCTGGCAGAATCTGCTTTCTTTGCTTGTTATTCTAAGTTATAGCCACCATCACACACACACACACACACACACACACACACACACACACACACACTGTATAGTGTCCTAAAAGTCCAGGATTGGAGGACAATAGCTGAACAGTCATTCCTAGATAGAGGCTCTGTGTACTCACAATAACTGCTTATTGTCTCTGAAGCTCCGTTTCTTCAGTTACAGACAGGAGCAACGCCACTGCAGAAGAACCCATGTGTAATCCTATTGGCTTATGATCTTTCATTTCTCTGGACACTTCCAACTCACAGTTTCTTTAAATTCTGATTGTGGCCATCCTGATGGCTTGCTGAAGTTGGCAAATCCACTTTCGAGGGTCACTCCCATGAATGACAGAATGGTGCCTTTTATTGGTAGGAAGCATCAGTGTCTTTTCACAGAGGCTGCTGTAGGACTGCTGAAGAATCCATAGAGATGTCATCAGTCAGGGCTCATGATTCAAGAAACCAAGGCTGAAGTTGCAATGTGCCACACTGTCCTTTCTGCAGTATTCCATTGTCACACAAGTCAGTGTTCATTCAGGGTAGGAGAAACTGCACTCAGATATCAGAAAGCAAGAAATCACTAGATCATTTCAGAATTGGCTGCTGCATATAGTGTAGCTATCTACTTTATACACCTAAAAAGACATATATTGCACTGTGTCATAATGCAACACTCTCTCTCTCTCTCTCTCTCTCTCTCTCTCTCTCTCTCTCCTCCTATTAATACAATTATAATTTCCTCATCATAGTGAAAGAATGCCTGATATAAACTACTTAAAATTTTGGCTCATAGTTTCAAAAAGGTTGGTCCATGCTTACTTGGCACCATCTGCTTGCACAGAGCATCATGGCAGTGAGAATATGCTAGAAAGGAGCCTTGTCACATTATTGCAGACAGGAAGCAAAGAGCGAGACATGAAGAGGCCAAGGACAAGTCATCCCCAAGGACCCAGCTCCTGATGGGAGTTTCTAGAAACTTACAAAAATATCTCTACTAGATGGGAACCAAGTATTTAACATAAAAACCCATAGATGATCTTCACAAGACCTAGGGCCTCTCCTCCCATTGATGGCCGACTAGGCCATCCTCTGCTACATATACAACTAGAGACACAGCTCTGGGGAGTACTGGTAAGTTCATATTGTTGTTCCTCCTATAGGGTTAGCCCTTTATCTCCTTGGGTACTTTCTCTGGCTCCTTCATTAGGGGCCCTGTGTTCCATCCAATAGATGACTGTGAGAATCCACTTCTGTACAGGGAAATTCCAGGGCCAGGAAGCAGGAGTAGGTGGGTTGGGGAGCACGGCGAGGGGAGGGTATAGGGGACTTTGGGGACAGCATTTGGAATGTGAATGAAGAAAATATCTAATAAAAATGTGCATATGAAAATACATCAAACTAATGACATACAGTCTAGCACACTAAAGGAAATAACATTCGAACAAAATCTCTCTTATCGCATTTAGAAATTCACATCTATTGAGCTAAATTATCTTGTTTTCTCCGTAAAAAGACAGTTATAATGTAGTGTAATATGTCTAATAAATAAATACATATGAACACTAATAAAAAAACCATAGATGACATCTCATATCCAAATCATAGTATATATAAGCACTCCTGTGCCTGCCTTATCACAAGGATTCAGTCCACAGACCACACATACAATGCTGTTTCTATGTTATATCATGTCATCCTAGTCTTCATACTTACTCTATAATCTCTATACAGTGATTCGTAAAGATTAATTTCTGAGAAAATAGCTGTCACTAAGCAATGCATGACCACACATATCTCTGTATGTATATATGTATCATATATAATATAGGTCATGTGTATATGTTAGGTACATCTCATACATATGACAACTTAGCTACATAATTAAGTTAGACTTTCTATGGATGGTTTTGTACATTAAAGTCAGTAATTTAGTGGGTACCCAGGTATTTGTTGTATGCAGGTGATTTTAAGGACCACAATTGTATTCCAAATCTTAAGTTTATGATAACAATTGGCTCAGGAAATCTAGTTCAGAGGTTACCCAACCTTCATGACACAATACATCCATCCACAGAGCTTTTAAAAATCCACATGTCCCGGTTGCTTCCCAAACCAATTGTATCAGAATCTCTGAAGCAAGTAGCCCAGACATCGTATTCTTCTCCTAAGCTTCCAAGGCAGTCTTAATGCACAGTCAAGTTTGAAAGCCACGGCTCCAATGGTTTAATTTAGATGATTGCATTAACATTCCCTAATTTCCTCAATGTCCTGAGTGCCAGTTCAGCATTTAGATCCTGGAGACTTCAATTCAGTTGTTGAAAACAAAGAAAAGACCTTTGACACTCCCTAATGTGCTGGGAACGCTGAAGATGGGTAGGAATGCGCAGCATGGCGCCAGTTGTTGTCTGTCTGTGCTCTGTGTCTGGTGAATTTGAAGCTCCATCATGTCAGCCAGGCTCCTTTGGCCAGAACTTGCCTTCATACAAGAGTAGAAACCTTCTAGGCATGTGATTGCTGGGCCAGGAAAATGTCGCCCATTGCCAGAGAAAAACCAGCTTTCCATGCAACTAGAGTGAATGGCACATGAAAGCAATTTAGGCAAGGTGGCTTGGAACGGCGTTACAAGCATGGTATGAGGCCCTTTCTTGAAATGAAGGTTGTAACCTGGTCATGGTTCCAGGTAGAGATCATGTTTTCATTCAAGAACATGGAGTAATTCACCCACGCCTGTGCCACCTTTTGTAAGGGAGCCGTAGGCCCCTATAGAGAACAACCATCAGGGGTTGAGGAAGGCAGGCAATGGAGAACAAATGGCAGCGGTCTTCAGGACAGGAAAATAATAGGTGAATGACAACTTCTAGTAAACCAAACCATCCAACAAGACCCAGAAAACATGTGGTGTGTTGGGAGCCTCTAAACCCTGTTTGCAAATATTTGGGGTTGAGGGAAGCTCCCAAAGGGCTTTTCCCATAGCCTTTGCCTCCACAGTGTTTAAATAAAGCTTAATCCATTCTGATTCCTTTAAACATGACTCACCAGCATCTCCATGTTGGAAAAACAAGCATCTATTTAACATCTAAGATGCCTTTGCTTTTGGCCTTTTAAGATATTTTTCTTCATTAGAAGGGATTCAAATAGTATGTTCACTTAGTTGAGAGCCCACAGAATTCTTCAGAATCAAGAATTTTGACCACTCCATGGCAATTAATTTCTTTTCATTTGCCAAAGAAGTGATTGTCTGTTTTCTTTTAAGCCCCAAGTCCTTTTGGTAAAATTGAATTTAAAAGTTTGAATGAAATCTGTTATAGATTTGTCCACCCATAGATTCTTACTTTCTCCACCAAGCAGATTGCTAATGAATGCTCCTACAGTGTAGTCTTACTAACTCTTTAGAACAATTTATGCTTGCATTGCCTAACAATAAAAGGGAAATGGATTGTGTGCTTGCTTTATAATCCAAGGCCTCAAAGAGGTCTTCCAAACATAAGCACTAGGATATTAGTCTTCAAACAGCCCAAAGTAAATTTAGAATTCAATTTGGAGAATTAAGAAGAGGAGGATATAAAAATAGAATCTCTGAACCAAAGGGCTTAGGGGCTTTGATGTGCTCAGTAACTGTGTTCTCATACATCATTGAAGAATCTCAGTTTGAGATCTTCATGACTCAATTAGGGAATCTAACATGGGAAGCAAGGAGAATTGCATTGGTTATGCCAGCAGGTAGGACTAAGGTTATGATGATAACATGTTAAGTCACCCAACGAAATACAGTATCATTAGCCATGTTGACTGAGTCAGTGTCATAAGCCCTGGTGCTTGGAGTGTCTTTGTTTCTCTTTACTAAAATGTTAAATCCTAGATACCTTGTCAAGGTCATCAAAGTGTTGTCAATTGTTAGCTGGTGTTACAGAGACATTTATACAGGAAATGAAGTCATGAGTCTTGCCCTTGAAAAACTTACAATAAGGAGAGTTTATAACACCACTACCAGAGACAAAACTGAATAGCAAGGGACTCATAACAACCTGGTGTTTATTCACACCAAGGACAGATGTTCAAGTTACTCAATACTTAGGGAGATGAGAGAATGATTATGAGCACAAAGTGACTAGAGCTGGCAGCAACCATGTTCTGACCACCAGGACACCCAAAATACAGCAGCAGAATTTTTTTACATGTAATATTATATATGTAATATTAGATGCATGTTTTTGAGTCAAAATCTATCAGTTTTATACAAGTAATCCTGAGTTTGCTATTTCAAGAGAAGACCAGACAGAATTGCAGCAAAGAAAGACAGATTCCTAACAGCTACTAGTGGTCAAGGGTTTATTCTCTGTAACCAGGTCCAGTATCTACTGCATCATTTAGTGCTCTAACCCAAGTTTTCAGGAAATGGTATACATGCCATTGCCATCAGTGATTCTTAGGGGACAGGGGAAGATTGAAGAGGAAATGTAGACTTCATAGCAGTCTCAAGAATTGTTGCTGTGACATGCTTACTGCCAGAATTCCATGTTGCATGGCAAGACCACATGGCTTAAACCTGAGCAGTGAACAGTACTCTACATGACAACTTAACTTCTCCAGGCCTTTGTCCAACTCCCTAGCACATTTAGGAAGGACATCAACCACATCCTACATTGGTCATTAGAGCATGTCACCAGTAATTACTGTCCACTGTCTTAAACTTACCACCTTAGATACAGAAGGATTTTAAAATGTACCTCATGCAAGCAGGGGGATGAAGAATTCATCAATATAAAGAAAGATGTTGGATAGAGTTTGGCAGTTGCTTTGCATTAATTTATTCAACAAATACGTATTCTGCACTTACTAGACAGGAAGCACCAGTGTATGTAGACTGGGTATATTTGGTGGGCAGTTTGTGGGGCTCAATTCAGCTAAATTATGTATTTAATGTCTCTTTAACCAAGTATGTGTTAATTGGGAAGAGGGGAGGGAGGGGAGGCTGTGGTAGGGATGTATTGTATAAGAGAAGAATAAAGAAAAAAAGCAGGAAACAAAAAAAAAACAAAAGAAATAAAAAAAGTATTAGCTTTAAGACCCCAATCCATGTCAGAACAGTTGCAGCTAGTTCTACAATCTATTACTTTATTTCCTTCTAGATAGTAAAAATCAATACTGTTATATAATCAGAGGGATGTCAAAACATATTATGGTGGTTTAAAGTTTAACAATGAAGCTTTATTTGATCTAGGCTACATGACACCAAGTTATGGTTTACAGAGCAAGGCTCTGCTTCTAGTGTTCCTCTAGGATAGAGATGAGCAGCTCATGCTGGGCAGGCCTTCACTTAAAGTACTATACCCACATTCCTCCCTGGACAGCAGTGGCTTACTGTACACCTTTACTGCTGCCCTTGCCCAACTCTCTTATAAAATCTGAGTGCCAGGAACCATGGTACAAACCTGTCATTCGAGTTCTTTAAGAGGCCTCAGCTTTCAGATGGGCCCTGGGTACCATTCTGAGATCCTGCCACTTTGTTAGAGTGCTTTCTTTGATCCAGCCTTGTGGCTAGATGTGGCCAAGACAGGTAGCAAGCATGCTGGAGGCATGGAATGCATAGAAATAGATGTCAACTGAAGAGGGTGGAGAGTTCTTGGAAAGATCTTCATTTTTGATAAAAGGAGAACCAGCTGTTTTACCTCTGACCCCATTTTTCTCCTTCTGCCTTCTTTGATTGTAACTGCAAAATCTAACTCACGACAATGGTGTTGTGACAGGGAGAGTATAAAGTCTAATGTGCTAAGAAGAGGAGAACAAAATATGGAGGACATCAGCTATCAGCTGAGTTGAGTGGAAGTGAGCCAGCCTCAGCATCCTAGTGTGACAGGAGCACTCTGCCTATCCTCTTGGTATTTGGATATCTACCGGGAAGAAGTTGTACATCTTAGTATTCCATAAACAACATCGACTTGGCCATGCTATCTCTTGTCCCTCAGGAATGCTTTCTCCTATTCAGTCTGGTATGTGGAGGCCATTTCTTCTTGAAGTCATTGTAAGGATTTTACCCCAAATAACAACAAATGTATATTTAACATAATTGATTTCATAGTCTCCTTTGCATACGAAGAACCTTGGGCTCAAAGGGGTTAAATGACAGAGCAAATGTATCCCAGCCTTCCAACTTTAAGTCTCATGATCATGGTTTAGGCCTTACTCCCCTTTGAAGAATCTAGAAGATGCCAGAGTTCTTAAAATAACCAAGGAACATCTGTCTAATCCTTTTAAGTGTTACATTTTCAAAAGTTTCATCGAGTTTGATTCTCAGAGTAACCTAGAGTGGTTAACATTAATATTCTTGAGTTACACAATTTCCCTCCACATCTTCCCTAGCCACGGCTGCCATTTGGCTCAGTGGTATGACCATGATGAATTACCAGAACTCACTCACTATTCTTTTTTGATGGTCTTAAGCTCTTTTCTTTTTTTAATTTTTTTATTTTTGCCTTGAGTTTCAGTCTCAATCCATCTCTACTCATCTCACATAAAATCTGATTTTAATCCAGTAGGATACCAGGCCACAGCCACAGAACAGACATTGGCTTGGCTGAACTTATGGAGCTCTGGAAATTTCACTAGAGAGGCTGTCTGTATTGCCAACTTCAGTCACTTAAAAAATGCTTATAGCATTAGGAACAAAATGTGATTAGAGCCAGTCCAAGCCAGCAAACTTTTACAGAGGTGGCGTCTGAGATTCTGGGGTAACTGCAGAAGCCTACTTGTTTTTTTTTCCTGTCTGCAATGTGTAATGTGCTGTTTACAAGTGAAGAATATTTCTTGGCCATCTTGGCCCTCTCTTCTAGATCGTGCCCCTGATTCCCAAAAAACTCCCCAAATATACTGTCTTTCATCCTAATATATGTGTGTGTGTGTGTGTGTGTGTGTGTGTGTGTATTGAAGCTGGAGAGACTGTCACTGGTTTTCAGATGCACAGCTGAGGATGGAACTCACATCCATCTGGAGATAAATTGTATCTATAGCCGTTAAGACATGTTCCTTGCCCCCCTTTTCCTCTTTCCCTTTTTATCCCTGTGACTCTAAGCCATGCTTAGAGGTATATAGTGAGTCTAGTGAATGGGCATATAGTATTCATCCTGTTTGGTTAAATTTTGATTCAAAGTCTTTCCATACTGCTAGGGCTCTACTACTGTTCTAGATTAGAGAGTCAATAATTTAAATAAGGGAGAAGTGTGCAATGCAATGTCTATAACATATTAGTATGCAAAATGCTGTCAGCACCTTTTTTTGTCAGAATTTTTCATTTTATTGTTTGCATTTTGGGGTCCACATTTAAGGGATGCTGAAGTGGGTATCCTGAGGAATATGGAAGGTGGGACGTTGTCTTAAGAATTCTTTATTACAGCCATTATAATTTCCACATTGTCCAAGGAGATGAACTGATGAAAGTGAAGGCTATACCATATCTGCCAACAGCTACAGATGGTGACATGAAGGGTGAAGGGACAGTTGGGTTGAGCTTGACTCCAAGGCCACCAGCTGCACTTTGGTTTCTGTGATTAGCACTTTCTGGAGTTGGGTTCCCGTCTCCCTATAGAAGGTGGTGAAGGAAGGCAGACACTCGTCTAAGGATTCTGGCAGTAGAATGAGAGAAAACCTAATTCACAACATCAAGTGCTATATGTGCATGCATGTGTGCATGTACTAAGTCTATGGGCATGCCATGGTCATTATGTCTGTATTAAGGTATGAAGTGTACCCATGTTCTTGTGTGTCTTCCTGCATGACTATGCACACATGTGTTTTGGAGGTAGAAGTGGCAGCAGTAGGCATGTGTGAAGTGATGATGTCTATGTTTATCCCTTATTCTCCCCCAATCAGCAATTCCTCCCACATTTCCCAGAGACCGCACTTGCCAGACCCTCATGATCATTCTAGTTGCCAGGCTATTGTAGATTTCTAGGCTTCATCTCAATACCACACTAAATTCCCATCTCAGTTAATAACACATGCCTCGCCAGGGATTGCATGAGATACCCCTTGGCTCAGTCCTTGCATTCAATCCATCCAGATATCCTATTATCACAGAACGTACCAGAGCCTGAGCATCTTAGCATTTCCTCCCACTGTGCAGAGCACCATCTCCTGTGCTAACTGCCGAGATGCCTCTGAAACCATTCTCTCAATGGCCTTTGCTTGCTTGCTATTTTATATTTAAGACCTAGAAACTGAGGTGGGCAAACTCTAACTTAAGTTACGGAATCATTTTCTCCCAAATATCCCAATGGTCTGTTATTAGGCTTAGAATAAAACTCAAATTCCTTGCCATAACATACAGCCTTAACCGTGTGGTTCCCCAGTGTCCTTCCTTCATGTTCTCCTCTCTTCTCAGTCTTCCAGTCACAATGGATTTCTGCCCTAACTGGATATTTTCTCATTGTGATCAAATGCCCAAGAAAAACTAGTATTTAAAATGAGAAAACAAAATGTATTCTGTCCCATTGTTTCAGGGGGTTTGCTGCATGGCCAGTCAGCTGTGCTGCTTCTGAGCTATGCTGAGGCAGGGGGTCCCAGAGGGGAGGGGCTAAAAGGGCAAGTTGCTCATCTCCTGGTGGCCAGGAGGGAAAGAGAATAAAGATAGGGTACAAGATAGAGTCCCCGAAGATAGCTCCTCACAGTGACCTATTTTTACCGTTCTTTTCAACGTCCTAGATTTTCTAGAACTTCCCACAACAGCATCGCTAGCTAGAGGCTAAGCCTTCAGCACATGGACCTTTTAGAGGAGGCACTGTATAACCAAAGCCTAGCAGCTTCTGGTTGATTCTTGAACTCATGCCCCTGCCTCAAGGCCCTTATACTGTCTTTGTTCTGGTCATGAGGTTCTACCACTTGCCGAGTGTCCCTTCTTTTCCTTTTGCTTGGGTCCTGGGTGTTTTTCCTACACTTTTCTTTACCCACTCACCTTTTTAACCCTTTCTACAGCTTAACTTTTTAATCTTAGTGTCAATGACTACTAGATGGCCCGTGTCCGTTTGTGACATGTCTGCTTCCTCAATGCTTTCTCTTGAGGCCTTGTATCAAACATGCTACAACTTCACAGTTTCCAAAGATGCAGTTCCCTCTAATTGTCCTTGTCCTTGCCCCACTATATACTTCCTTTATGAAACTAAGCTTTTTAAATTTTTTTTGCCATGTTCTAAATATTGGCAGTAGGGTGTCATATTCACTACCATAATCTCAGGATATTCTGAAATAGAACCCATTGTCTTTGTGTAAAATACTGGCTCTCTTTTTTTTTAACCTATCTATCCTAATCTAGGAGAAATCATTATGTGTAAATACGAGCTACCTTTAATTGTACCCTTCTTTCCACTACATATGTAACTGTCAGCTAACTTCCTAGAGTCAATGTTTTTAGAACCTTCTCACATTTCTATTCTTATCCCCTTTGCCTCCTCTATCTCATTGGCCACACCTTAGATACACATGCCTTAGGAATATGACAGCAAAGTTAACCCAGGCTATGAAGACAAGTTAGCCCAGGCTGTGAAGACAAATTAACTGTGGCTATGAACACAGACCACATATATTTTAACCCAAGCTCAACTTTTCACACTGTGATCCTGAACAAGTCATGTGATGTATCTGAGTCTTATCTGCCAGATGGATATAATTATGCTTCCTATTTCATAGTTGTTGGGGAACTAAATGTCCTGCTACGTATAAAGTACTAGTAATGGTCCTATCCCATTGTATACATTGTTATCAGCTGTGCTTAATATTCTTCTTCATATAGCTTTTTTATGTATCTCTCAATTCTTCTTTACAGCATCTGATGACATCTCAATTTGTACCGAAAGTTGAGCACGGTTATCCTCATCTTTCATTTACTTTAAAAACCTTCTCAAAGCTGGGAATCAATCTGGGTGCTCACCCTTGGATCTACCCTAACCCTAACCCTAACCCTAACCCTGTCTCAATTTGCTTTCAATCACTGTCATCAAACACCATGACCAAAACCATCTTTAGGAGAAAAGTGTTTATTTTAGCTTACATTTTCAGGTAACAGTCCATCACTAAGGGAAGCTGGGGCAGGAACTCAAGGCAAGAACCTGGGTGCAGAAACTGAAGCAGAGACCATGGAAGAACACTGGTTACTGGTTACTGGTTACTGGCTTGTTCCTATGACTTGCTCAGTGTGCTTTCATGTATAATCCAGGACTACAGTCCTGGCCATGGAAAGATAGATCCTCTCACATCCATCACTTATCAAGAACATTCCCCCATTGCCGTGTTTATGGACCAGCCTTCTGGGGTCATTTCTCAATTATGGTACACTTTCCCCAGATGGCTGGAGCTTGTGTTGAGTTGTCAAAAAAACAAAAAACAAAAAACAAAAAAACAAGCAGCATACCTTCCCATCTTAAAATCCCAACACTCATCCTGACATCAAGAGATGCCTTTTCCCAAGATGGAGTTCTCATCCTCATAACATTTATAATACATATTATTGAGACTGCTAACCCTAAGATTCATAGCAATGCTCCTATGTTATTAGTTAAAAGCTTATGTATGCATATAGTCTGTTCAGCTAAAGTTTGGATCCTTTAGAGCACGCACACACAAAAATAGTCTTTATATTGCCTCAATGTGGAGAGCAGAGCTTTCCCAATAGCGGACTCCCCCAAGTTCATGTTTTTTTTTTTTATGTTAAAAAAAAAAAAGGATGGCACATTTATTGCTACATAAAGTGCTGGTTAGAAAGGAGCCCTGTCATGCTGGTTGGTTAAATGAATGACATGAACTCAGGAGCACCTCTCCTTGTCTGCACAGAAGAGATGCACAACTCTTCGCACTGCTGGGTCTTTGAGGCCAACTTGAACCTCACCACCCAAGCCATTCCCAGCACTGTGTTTACAGTCAGCCTGCCACTGACTGGTTTGCAGCGGGCAGAGTTTGGTTGTCCAGTAAACCAATTAATTAGCATTGCTTCCTTTTGGATGAGAACATTCAAGGTGAGTTTTCAAAGAAACTAAGGTCCAGCAAAAGTCTCACTATGAATAATATAATATAAATATGAGTATATAAATATAAATATAATATGAATAATATAATATAAAGCATTTTAAAGTAATCCCCAGGAGCTGCTTGCTCTTTCCTCCTTTGCCAACTGTGACTTGGGTCTATGTGGATTTTATTAGTCTAAAATGAGATGCATTCAGGGAACCTCAACCTTGCCTCATTATTTCAAAGTACAGGCTACAGAGACTGTGACATAACATAGTAATCCTATTATAATATTTAGGCAGCCTCAGCTAACTTGGGTGTTCTGTCCAAACACATGACAGGAACTGCCCTCTCCTCAACAGATGCTAAAATATAATGATACCCTACTCTCATTCTCTGCATAGCCCCGGTTGAGGAAGAAGTCGTTCTTGACAGGCCTTGAAGATTTTCTCTGTAGTGAGCTTCAGTTGCCAAAGATTCCAGGATTATGGGAGGGGTTGATTCATAGAGTGAAGAACTTGAGCAGAAAAGGAGCCAACCCTTGCATTTTAGACAAAGTTTCTCTGTGTCTAGCCATGGCTGTCCTGGAACTCACTCTGTATAACAGGCTGGTCCTAAATTCAGAGATTGACCTGCCTATGCCTTCAGAATGCTGGGATTAAAATCATGAGCCATCACTGCCCAGCTGTTTTGTTTTTAGAGAATTATATCTTTAATATGTTTAGAAAATATCTTTAATACTATCTTTTCATTTAACCATTCTACCATTTCTTTGTTTATATCCAATTATCTGCTATTTTATTTATTTTTCCTGAAGAATTTTGTTTAACATCTTGTTATTTAGATTTGTTGAAAACGAATATTCAGCTTTTATTGGATTGAAAAGTGTACCTAATTTTAAAATAAGTTTTTATCGAGCAAAGAAGTCTAGATTAGTAGGCTTGTTTTGCCTTTCCCGAATTTACAGACCTCACCACACAGATTCATACCTTAGATGTTTCTGACAAGAAATCTTTGGTGACTCTCAAGTCTGATTCTGTCTGGAAGACTTTTCTCCTTTTGGACACCTTCACATCTGTTCTTTATTTGGAGTTTTCAGGAGTGTGAATCTGGTTGATTGTGAGGAGCGGGTGTGGCTGCAGTCCCAAAGGCGCCAGGGACTGCAGCTAAGTCTTATGACTTGCACCTGACTTCCTCATACGCCTAAATATAAGCCACAAACATCATGAGAGCTGCGCAGGTGTACCAGGATACTAGTGAATCCATTTTGATGGAGATATGCCCCTGATTAGCTGAAGCTGTGTGCCTGGTGAGGGGGCGTGGCCTGCTGTGCGTGGATGAGAACTGAGAGTATATAAGAGTGACAGGCCCAGGGTTCAGGGGGAGATATAAACAAGAAGAAAGAGGAAGACTTAATAAACTGCTGTTAGAAGGACTGGTGGTCGTGTCGTTCTTGCTGGTCGAGAGCGGACACGACAGTCGATGTAAGTGTACATGTATGTTTGCCAATGCTTCATATTTATTCTTGGAATTCTTGGATGCATTTCTTGTTGTCTTTTCTTATTTTGGGGGATTTCTCCACTATAATGGTCTCAGCAAATGTGTACATTCTAGTCTGTTGGAGGAATGTGCACACTCTAGTGTGTTGGAGGAATTTTCCTTTGGAATTCTGAGCTTGCTAATTGTCCCCCCTTTTTAATCTCCCTAAAAACAACATTGTCTAAATGCTGATCAGTTCCTGAGGGCCCAGGAGAAATTGAATATGTATATTATTTAGTTTTTCATGTCTAAAGTAGAGGCAACACTTTCTTTTTTAGGAAAAAGAGAAATTCTTACTATATGAGTAAGAAATGTTAAATTAGTGTCATATGTGAAACTTTCAAAGTTGTAAAGAGGGTGAAGTTTTGCCTACTTTTAACAAGGTGACCTTGGCCTGCAACCATTTTGAAGATGTTGGCCGAAGAAACAAGTCCCCGGGAACACACAGGTTGGGACTGGAACTCACAGATGTGGAAGCATTTAGAGGTTCAGTACATTTTTTTGTGCCTGTATTCTGAATGCTAGTTTTCACACAATAAGGAAAGGGCCAAATAACAGATATACATAGAGTGGGTTTTATTAACAGGTGACCTCATGCTCATGAATCTTTCTTCTGGAGGAGAGCAAGACAATGTTTCCTTTGATTTGGATGTAGGTAATCTTGAACAAAGGCATTGCCTTTGCTCTTAAGACAGAACACATGCCAATCATATAAAACTGTCTCCCAATGAAGAGAAGCTCACAGGAGGTAATCCAGCTTGAACCCCATGCAGATTTCTCTGTATTGTAAGTGCTTGTTGGTTTTGGGTCATTATGTGATGTATACCATGGACCTGTTCTGTATTAGCAAATGAGTCAGGCACTGGAGCTCTTACAGTGAGCAGAGCATTTGTTAATTTTTCTAATAATAGGACCACTGGAGATTTTTCTGGATTGATCTAGCTACATATGGACTATTTGGTGAGTGGTAATAGTGTTCAGATATTTAACCCGTAACACAAAAATACTTCTGTATCATTTTGTTTTTTATAGTCTCTTCTCCAATCCAGTGGGGATTTTAATGCTAGATTATGAAGTTTAAAAAGAAAGTTTGACTAGAATTGTGTTATCCTTTGTTTCTCTGAACATTTGTCTTTCTGCCAGACATTAAACCCAAGAGGTTAAGAATGCTGGACAAGTGTTTAACAATTCAGCTATCTCTTGCTATAAAGTTTTATGCTTTCTCTTACTATGTAGTTAAAATGAAGTGTGTGTGTCTGTGTGTGTGACTCTGTGTGTGTGTGAGAGAGAGAGAGAGACAAAGAGAGACAGAGGCAGAGAGACAGTGAGAGAGAGACAGAGACACAGAGAAAGATAGAGAAATCTAGCCTTTAAAGGTATTCTGTAGCCTCTTTAGCCTCATATTATTTCAGTTGAAAAACAACAGTTCATTTTTTCCCCATTGGATAATGGTATGATGGTTAGATAATGTTTTGCCTGAATGTTTGCCACATCCAAAATCTATGAAGCATTAGGCTTAACATGCAAATTCTGATATTTCATCACTAGCAACATTTATGGCTCATAACGCAGCTCTGAGGCTTCCTATCTTGCTCAGTGACAGTGAGAGATAATAAGACTGAAGGAAATTTGGGTTTTCAAATGACTTGGATCGTGGTCGAATACGGAACACTGCTTTTACCATGTGTCCTTTTCAAAACAGACACAAAACATAATCCTTTCCTCCTTTTGCCATTGCCAGGAATATGAATACGAAAGCATTGTTTCTGATAAAGCATCACATGGTTTTCTGTTCCCTGCTTCTATCAATAGTGATTTGAATTAGCCACACCGAGTCACCACGTTCTCTTTGAATTTTCCTTTGGCTTTTAAAGTTCATAAATGCATATATTTATGCATATTCACATGCACAAAACATATCCAGAGTCTTTATTACGTTACAGTTGAAGTCACATCTTGAGTAGATGTTTTCATGCCCAGGACTTTGGAGAGGTCTTTGGAAGGACTGACCTTTGAACCTAGGTATGTTTTACCAGCCCTTAGCTGGGAAAGGGCTAAATATCAACTCTAGAATCTGTGTGCACTGCTTGATTTAAAGTTGAAACTTGGCATCGTGTGCTTGGCTGTTATTCTTGGAATGCAAACAGGTACATGTTTTTGCAGTTCTTTTGTAAGTTCCTCTAAGGCTTTTCCAGGAC
Organism: Mus caroli; assembly: GCF_978045245.1. Classification (NCBI taxonomy): domain Eukaryota; kingdom Metazoa; phylum Chordata; class Mammalia; order Rodentia; family Muridae; genus Mus; species Mus caroli. The sequence goes on along the minus strand of NW_028227270.1, from coordinate 78,717,238 downwards.
CTGAGTCCGATTTTGCTTTCAAGGCTCTGTTCCAGCACTCAGAGTTCATTTTCGGCACCTCTCAAACAGAGGCGTACTAGTTTTGAAATCCAGGCAGGCTTTCCTGTCTACTAGGGACTCATTAATGGTCTATAGAACTACTACAGTATGTATTTACTGCATTTATCCTTCCGTTGCTGCTTCAAGGGCTATGACCCCTGAGGGGCCTCAGAAAGGGGGTAGAGAGTTAGTCTGTGTGCAGGTGGATGTCAGTCAAACTCTTGAATCCATTTCAGCATTTGTTTGGAATCAATGGGTGGTGGGCGTATAATGCCTGTAACTACCTGTGCAGGCCAGGGAGAAGGGAAGAAAGTCAAAATGCTCTGGTATGCTGAGACAGTTACAGAGAGTCAAAAACAGTAGGGTTTGATGAAGGATAGGGAAATTAAGTTGAAGTTTATATGCAATAGGGGAGCATATCGGAAGGACATTCTGGTTAAGTTAAATTTTCCCTTTTAAAAGTTCATGTGAATTGTATCTTATAACTCTTTACTTTTGTAGCTATGATAAGCTGTCTGATTCTTGCCTATCCAGGGATGATCTCTAGGTGGAATGTAACCCCGAGTCACAGAACGAACAAAAGCCGTGGATGTGACCTATCTGCCATGCTGCAGAGTGTCAGGACCAAATCCTTATTTGGTATCTATCTATCTATCTATCTATCTATCTATCTATTTGTAGCTCATGCACAATTCTAAAATCTAGTTCTTTCTGTTTATTTGCATTCATTAGATAGCATTGCTATAGACTACAGGCATTAGGCCGTGACATTTATTTCCAGGTAATTCTGGAGCCTTGAAGTTCAGTGAGTTGCCAGGGCTGGCTTCATTCTGAAGCTGTTTTCCTCGGCTTATTCTTCCATTGTCTTCAAGCAGTCTTTGTTTCATGAAAGTGCATGTTTGTGTACAAACTTCATCTCATTTGGGCACTGCTCATGTGGGATTTGAGCTCACTGTAAAGAGCTCGAGGAATTAGGGGATTAAGACTCAAAAACATCTGAGGGCCATGCCACAATGTAGCCCATAGCAATGTTGGTGGCAGGTTTAAATAGAGAATACAAGCTCCAACTAACTGAGCAGGTAGGTGTATGGATGCTAGCAATTAGCAAGAATTCAGAGCAAAGAAAATAGATAGCAAATTTATTTTAAGGCTCCCATAAATATTTTGAAAAGCATAGATATGAATATAATCATCCTTGTATCTCTTAGTCAATCCTGAAACCATATTTTAATAGTTACAAAATTGTAACTAATACATCAAGAAAAAAATGAAGTCTTCCACAGAGCTATAAAGTAAATTCTCAGAGTAAAACAGATGAGAGCTTGAGTGTTACACTGACACATGGACAAGCCAATAAAACTACTTGAGAATTTGTTTATCATGTGTATATTAAGAATAAAAATACTGTTACAAATACTAGAGGTAAAAATAGTTCTGCACAGATGTTTTATAAAAAGATCTATATCCCACAGAGAATTGGGTCATAGATCCAACAGCAGTCATAAAAATATGAAATAAGACTTAAGTATACACATCAAGCATTCAAGGAGGAGAGGATTTAAAATGTTAATGAGTATAACTATGGTTATCTTTTAAAGTTATCAAAAAGAACAGTCAATATCAATGACTTTCCAAAACAAAATATTCAGTGTAAAGAACGCATATATGGCCAGGCATTGCGGCTGGTTAAAGCAATTAGATGAGAAGGCTCAGGGAGCATTGTGGAAGCGAATGAAGAGCAAATATAAAAGGCAGAGACAGAAGAAGCAATGTGAGATGCTGCTCTCAGGATCTGGCACTGCCTTTGCAAATATGATCTCACACCAGCCATCGTTGCCTATACTGGGCCTGTACTAGGCTGACTATCCCAACAAGTAATCATGGATATGGGAAAGGCTCATGGAACATTATCCCTTCCCACTGAACTGGCCATTTCAGTGACAATGGAATCAGCTCTAGATCCCAGTGACAATCCCCTTCAGTTGTGTATCAAGGCGTGAGCCTACAAGGCTCCAACACTATGGCCACACACTGTGCTTATAAAAAATCAGAGAGCCATAAAACAAAACAAAAAGGAACAAATATGTGGGAAAGACCTGTGATGAGAAGAGGAGATAAAGAACTAGGAAGGAGAAAGGCAAGGATGGAGGTAAGAATGAATGGCTATGTTCTACACACGCATGGAACTGTCTAAAAGCAAACTTGTTCAATAAAACCCTTAATAAACAGATGAGGTCCTTTTCATCAGGGTCAGTTATTACCCAGCATCGAAGTCATAGGAAAGTAATGCAAGCATGGAGAGTTCTGCTCCTTAAAGAAGTAAAATTCTTGTTCAAACCTTGTAGCTATCTTGAACATGAGTTTGGTTCTCTGATTCTCTCTCCACACTCGTAAAATAAAGCAATAGGAACTAAATGGTTTTGTGAGGTTTTAATTGTGAAATTGTATGCCAATTCATTACTATCTCCTATGCTTTGACTATATAGAATTGGAGATGATCCAGAATTGATGTAGACTTAGTGATGTATATTTGCTGTTTCTCATCAGCCGTTACCAGTTCCTGGTGGGAAGAAGGGTGAGACCGGGAGATTCTCGGGAACCTGTTCTCTATCTCTATAGCCTCTTGGCATAGCAACCTTTGAGTTGGGTTTTAGGTATCTGCTTCCTGGGTTCTGACTTCCAGGACAACATGGAACTGTCACACCTAAATCCCATAATGGGTGGTTTGTTGTTTTAGACTGCTAACTACTTCTCAGCAAGGAATCAGCCCTTGCCTTAATCTTCCAGGCATGTCCATCACTGACATTCAGAAGCAACCAAAAACAAATTGACAAGTTGCAACATGCACAGACAACGCATCAAGAAGGGGGTGATCCTTTAAATGCTGGACAACTAAGGAGACCCAGTGCCTTCAGCCTTTCTCCTTGTCTAATGCCCCAAGGAGAAAGTCCTTGTTGTAGATGCACCAGAGTTTCCCCATATTTGAAGCCACTAAGAAGATACAATCAGGCATTAAACACATGATTCAATCCCTAGATCTATAGTAGCTGAGGATTTGGGATGACACCAGATTTATTAATGCTATTATCCCTCAAGCCCTAAGCACTGTTGGACTGAATATGAAATCTCAACCTTGATGGATATTTAGGTTATCCTAAATATTAGACTCAAGGGTAAGAGAAGCTTGTGAAGTAGTAGCATATTCAGGAGACTGGGCCACTTTTATATATGAGAACTTGAAAAAGACAGATTTTGAATTCACAAAGGTCAAATTTAAAACACCAGTGACCAAACTAGTCATTTCCATCTCCCCAGACCACCTTTTGGCTATTTGGCCCAGCCTGTGGTGCAGACTCTTCTGCACAGACAGTAACTCGCACTTGCTGATGCTCTCTAAATATTTTGTGTCTTAAACTCAATCCCTGTTTCCCACTTTCACTATTACAACCCCAGTTAAAATTCTGTCTACTTCTCGTCTTCACAACCTCCGGTCATCTTTCTCCTCAATCAGCAGGTTATCTGAGTATAACTTAAATGTAGGTATATCACTCTTTTTCCTAAAACTCCTCTATATGTCTAGGTGTTAAACCATTACACTCTATGATGAATGTATATGGCATCCATTACCTGGTTCCTTAAATGCACACACCCTGCTCACTGCCTTTCTGCTGTTCATTTTTCAGCCTTCTCTTCTGGCTTTCAAATGGACCATAACTAACACACGTGTGTTTGTTTGCATGCTACATTAACATGCCTCCTCTCAGAGAGAGGATCATCAGCACTGGAGAGTTTATCTCCTCCACTAACTTGAAATGGAATTTCATAAACTTTTTGGAACAAAGGCTAATGGAGTTCATGTCTTCCACTGTATATTGAGTCATTAGACCTGGTATTTTGAACCTGGGACTTTTCAATGAGGATAGAACCCTAATTTTTTTCCTAAGAAAGCTAACAGTCATCTTTATAATCTAGCAGACTTTTTATTTTTATAAACTTTATAGATTATGTCTTTACAGTCATCAGACCAGACATAGTTCTGCTAAGATAATTGATTTATATGGTCTAAACTCAGCAACCATAGAGAAAGAGTGTGGCAGTTGTTTGAGAAGCTTCCTGCAAAGCATTTCCCTTCCTAGACATACACACAGCCAGTGTGGAGATGGGACAATGGAGGCAATGGAGGGAAGATGAACTACTGTCCATGGTCCTGACATACAAATACCCTATGGTATGGCAAGCTGTGGCCAAGTGCCTTGTCCCCTCCTTCCCATTTCTATAGTTGCCTATCAGCCAAGGATTCTACCAACACTCCTACTTCTGGTTTCTGTGAGTCAATGTTTTATGTCAGTTTTTATAATGGATTGTTTCTCCCTGAAAGATATATTGAGGTCCTAAACCCTAGATCTATAACTGTGGCTTTGTTAGGAAAGAATGTTTGGAGATTATAATTAAAGAGGGTACATTGGATTAAGATAGGTTCTTACTCAGTGACCAAGGCTGTGATGTAAAGAGAGGAATTTGCTCATGAACACACAGAGAAAGGCCACGTGAGATGGAAGTTGAGATTGAAACAATGCATCTATAAGCCACGGAGAGTCAAAGATAGTTGACAACCACGAGAAACTAGAGACCAAGAAGGTTGTCATCTCATAGCTGCCATAGAGAGACTTCAGGATTGTGTATGAGATAGACTTATTTTGCTTTGAAACAACCAATAAAGAACACTTTGTGATGGAAGTCTTAGAAACTATATAGATCTGTATTAGAGGAAAATGGATCAAAGCTTTGGGTAATTTTTCCTCTCTGTGTATGTGTGGGTGTTTTTTTTTTTTTTTTTTTTTTTTTTGCATTGTGTTTTGTTATGTTGTTTGGTTTATTGTTGTTGTTGTTGTTGTTGTTACTTGGTTGGTTTAGTTTGGTTTTATGCATATTTTTTGTAGGCCAGGCTGGCATTGAACTTATGATCTTCCTGCCCCAGCCTCCCAAGTGTTAGGATATATTTATTTCGGTGGTAACTTGTAGCCTCAAATCTTAACTATTTCTCTTCATTTAAGAGTTAAGTTTAGACAATAAAAGCATAAAAGTCATGGAGGAACTTGAGAAGAGGGATTCCAGCAGGAGGAAAAGGAGATTAGAGAGAAAAATCAGAAGGGTCTTTGGGAAATGACTAAATTTATTATAATAATGGATGAAATTGTCAACATCAAAAATGTGCTAAAGAAAGAGCTGGGGTTACACATAAAGGTTTACACATAAAGGATAATATTGTTCACACCTAAACAATGGTCGGTGACTGAATGTGAAGGGCCAACCTCATGTCTTCTTCAACCTCAAGTCAGCTTCATGTCTGACTTGTTGATATTTCTCTATTTCTGCTTCAACTCGGGCAGAAGAGCAGACACCTTTCACTTCTAGCAACACATAGCACAGCCTAATCTGAAATCATGCTAGTAGTTCATAAGTGAGTTATAGTGATGTTGTTTTCTTCTTGCTGGGATCTTCCTTGTTATACACATGTGTGAGAGTCATTCGCGACTAGTTACTCCATTCTGTTATAAGACAACATTGAGAAAAAACAAGAATAGGACTTATCTCTTAAGGAGTCTGATGTCTCAGATCCTTCTGCATTAGAGATGAGACTGTGATCAAGCAGTGTGGGAGAAAAGATGGTACAGTGGGTATTATCACCCTTGGCAAATTATCCAGGCCTCTTGAGACCTGGAGACTTCATGACTGTGCTAATAACTGGCTATTTTCTCCCCTTCAGCACACTGTCAGCAGCCAAGAAGATTATCTTTGTTTTTCATCCATTGTGTGTTCCGCTTAATTATTGAAGAGTAAACACAGATTCCTGCCTTTATTGCCCTCTCGTGTAGGAGCGTATGTGACCAAGAGGCATGTACCCAGAACACTGATTACCGATGTTATCGAGACATGTTATAGAGGATGCCCTTACGAGTTTCCTGTTTGTTCCGAACAGCGTGTTTGAGTCTCCAGACAACATACTTGGGGAGGCAATGCTGACAGACTGCACGTTAGCTCTGAAAGAGCCAGTATCACAATTGACAGCTTGTTGGCATCTGATTCTTAGGTACTCTTTATATTTTAAAGGCATGATATACTTTTCATTGTAATTGTCTTATAGACTTAGAAAAATACATTGTCTCTCTGAAAGTATGCACAGATAATATCTCTGCAAAATGATTTCCAAGGTGGATTTTCTGGGCTGAATTTTGAGACCAATAGTTAAGATTGTGGTATAGACAGATGGATTTTAGTGGAATCGCTGTCAGCTTGAATCACTAGTTTATTAGAAATATGTTCTCTCTCTTGCTCTCTGTCTCTCTCTGTCCCTATCTCTGTCTCTCTCTGTCTCTCTGTCTCTCTCTGTCTCTGTCTCTGTCTCTGTCTCTCTCTCTCTCTCTCTCACACACACACACACCACACACACACACACACACACACACACACACACACACGAGTGATGGTTCATGCCTGGACTCTCAGTATTTATACAGCTGAAGAAGGAAGATTGAAGTGAGCTGTAGGCCAGCCTGAGCTACAGGACCAGAGCTGTCTTAAAAGAAAAGAAAATAAAAAGAAAGTTGCTTATTTAATTTCTATAATTTGCAAATAAATAGTAATATCATGGCCTTATTTAATAAGTGTCTTTTAACATGAGACAGGATTTTATTATTTAGCCCAGACTGTCCTAGAATTCACTATCCTCCCGCCCCCTCCCTTCCCTGATGCTGAGATTTCAGGGATGCAGCATCATATCTGGTTCCAAAAACATTAACTTTTTTTTCAAAGTCACTGTTTTTTAAACCAGAGTTAACCAACACAGATAGTATTCAAAGGCAATTGACTTTTGATTGTAGATTGTCAATCTAGACTAAGAGAAATGAGAGTCTTTCCTGATTGCCAAGAAAGGGTGCCTTTGGAAAGGACTTAAATTTTATTTTGTTATAGTGGAGCTGACAAGCTTAGTTTGGGATGAATATTTACAAGACCCTGACTGATTTGGACATAGAACTCCATCGAGGTACTCAACAAGGTTAGACTTACTGATGTACAGTGACTTTCGCACAAGCTTTAGTCTGTATTCAAAGAAGCACAGGGCCATACTATTTCTCCCTAATTCTGGTTTCATCAGTGCATTGATGGACTTGCAGTAGCAGCGCCTGGCTTTCCAAAGTATGGACTTAGTGAATTTTTATAACTTTATGATGGTTCAAAAAGCTATGTAATTCAGTAGAGACCACACTTGGCTTTCCCCCAAGGTAATGTGAGGCTATGTAATTATCTCCTATGATCCATGCTGCAGTCCTGGTAACTCCTACTCATACCAAATATCAACATAGCAGGGAAAAAGCTCTCCACCGAGCACTGTGTTGCTATGCTCTGGTGCTTGCTAAGGTACATGCAATACATGCAACATATTTGCTTTCACCATAAGATGGGCCTCTCAGCTTGTAATCCCCTCACTATAGAAGCACCCCTTTCTTAGGACTCTGGGTACCAATCAGTAAGAACAGATGGGAGATTTGAAGTATGTCAAGCAATGCAGTACTTAGTCACCTGTCAGGCCGTATGTACATTAAGGAGATGAAAAGGCAGGTATCAAAACTGCCTTGCATGTGGGAATTGCAATTTAATAAAGGAGAATTAGTATCTAAGAGGAGCCGCAAGGTACCCTAGCTTTGTACCTCTCTAAAAGGAGCTTAGTGTATTCAATGCAATCCAACAATAGGCTAGGGTTTTTTTCCTTCAAATTCTCAGTCTGCAGAAGCTGTGTGGCCACCTGGCTATGCTATGTAACCACCTCCTCAGAGCTCTTCACACTGGCTTCAGACTCTTAGAGACTGCAGTCATCCATGAGTGCAGGCATTCAGTCAAGGATGAGATTCACAAGTTCTGATGTACATCACTGGCTTAGAACTTAATCTTTCTGAAGCAAGTTGCTCCTCCATGCCTGTTTTGCAATTTTTTATTTTACCCTATCTATTGTTCCCGTAGATATAATTCCTTCTAATGCAAAATCAGCTATTTTTACCCAAGCAAATAACTGGAGACTAAGTGTTCATTTCCCAGACCTTGGGGGTGATGCATCCTTTTAACTGCTCCCAGACAAATGTATGGTTTTCTCAATGAGAAATAACTGTCTCTACAGAAAAATGAACCCAAACTGTAAGAATGTATTCTAGTCTCTGTTCAGAGACTAGATGAAAGTTATTTTTAAAATCTCTTTAAAAGAAATAGATAAATAATCAACTTTAAGGTCCAAGAAGTCTCAGTGGATCACTAACTCTATGTTATGGCCTGTTGAAGGCCTGCGGGAGCAATTCATATTCGCTCAAAATACATATACGAATTTCATTAATATTAAAAATAAATAGTGTTGTCTCTCTGAGGATAAAGTGTTTTTCTCTAGTGGGATTTGTAAATCATCCTGGTACACAGTGAGAACGATTGTGACTGTCAAGATGTATGTATAAAAATTAGTATGTATTACCCATCACTGGCCATTCCTATTACTGTTGAAAGCAACAGAGATTAATAATAAATCAAAGTGGCATGTATAGAAATAACAACAACAGGGACTTTAAAAAAGAATACCTTATGAGCTTATTAACATTTAATAATAACCGAGATTCTAAAACATGGCTGAAGTTAGGAATTGTTTAAAACTAAGCAATTGTTTAAAACTAACTCTTACTTCTGGATCCCAAATTTACTTTTGAAATAGAATATATATTTTTACAGTTCTGGGCAGCATATCCAGAAACTAAGACACCTCCATTAACATGCTTTATTCTAAATAATTTAAGAAGTATAATTAGATGACTTTTTTCCTATCACAGGGAAATTCATCATATTTCCCCAGTTGTGTAGAAACGGATAGGTCTTTGCCAAACCAGCTTGAGATTCCTGATTATGTAGGCTGCATCCCTCAGGTATTGGAAAGGGAAGGTTGTTCTTGGGTGTGAGCAGGCAGAGTGACTTCTGGATTGATTTGTCTGCTTAGTGCACAGCTCTGCCCAGAAGAACCCTAGAAAAAGATCTCTTATTAAATAGGAGGAAAAATTCCCGAAAGAATTACACAAAACCAATGGATAAGGAGACCGATACTTATCATTTGTCAGTTTGATATTTTAGCCCATAAGAAATGTCACTTTTTGTGCTCAATTTCTTATTTATCAACTTAATTGTGTTTAATAAAAATGCACGGTGCATTAGGTATACACTGATCATTTTTGTAAAATTTCAGTGTATTAAAAAGTAGACAACTTAATTATAGTCTTTGTGGCTGGAAAAATACTGGAAAACTTAACCAATGTAATTTTCTACTAGAAATGTTATTCTAATCAAACCAAAAGAAAAAAAAATTGTTCTTTGTTTAGTCAGTACTGAGGAAACTATTAGGGAGACTCATTTCGAGACTTGAGAAAAAAAATATATATATACAATTTTTAAAATGTTTCCAAATTCAAAAGTGGTGTTGAACTTTTGATAATTTCTTGAAGTGTTCAAAGATGTCAGTGGTACAGCTAGGACTCAACCTCAAGGGAGATTGTCTAAAAGTATTTGCTATTTTTCTGATGCTCATCTCTAGGAATTGATCCAGCCCATTGGTAGACTTTCTCTCCTCCATGTCAAGTTTCTAGGTCTTTCCTTGGCTACCTCATCATTTTGCCCACACAGAAATACTTCTTGAGTGTTGGTAAGTTTTAGCCTTTCTTTCTGGGTCAGACCTGTCACCCAAGTTCTATGTTTGTGTATCAGATGTATGAGGGCCATCTCACACTTAAAAGTGTATGTCCTTGATTCCTGTATAAACACTATCATACTACCATCTCCAATTTTTCCATTCTAAGATACAGCACTTTCAGCTGTATACGCTCTCATGATGTGAGCCAAGGAGACATGGATTTGTCTCCATTCCCTTATTTTACCTATTACTATGTTCCGTTGAAGTGTTCCTTAGATGTCATTTGAGTCTATCCACTCTCCTCTTCATCTCCATTGACAATGATGGAGGGCAGAATTGTGGAACCAAAGGAGGCTGATAGAACTGTTTCATTATCCATGACTATCCTGGACTTTGTTTTTGTCTTCATATAGATCCTGAAGCTGTTGATCAAGAACTTTCCTTCCTTGCTTGAGAGAGAGAGAGAGAGAGAGAGAGAGAGAGAGAGAGAGAGAGAGAGAGAGAGAGTGTGTGAGAGAGAGAGAGAGAGAGAGAGAGAGAGAAAGAAAGAACTTTTTCCAATCTTACAACAGCAAGAATGACTTAGAGCTTCGCCTTTTCACACTAAAGCTCGTTTCCTCTCTTCCAAATGTAACAGTTTCTGTCTTTGGTAAAAGCCCCTTCAGGTCCTTGCTGTACCTTTCTTAGTTTGGTTAATCCTGCAGGGCTTCTCTTTGTCTAATTAGTTCAGATCCTATGAGCATGTCAGAGGAGGGACACCCTGGAGTCAGGGTTTGGAAAATACTTCAGAGGCACTTTCTATTCTTTAGAAAGACCTAATCCTTTTGTTGGCACTTCACCCTTGCGGGCAACAATGTACGTGACAAATGCCCTTACACACTCCTGACTGCTGCCCTAGCAGCACACAAAAGAGCCAAAACCCCACTGCTGATCTGAGTCTTGACATGAGGAAATGGTGGGTTTTCTCCTCATCAAACATGGTCCTCACTCTTCAGTAGCTGGGCTGGCTCATTGTGCCAGCTGTCTTTTAATAACGGTGGAACTTTAGAAAGAGTGGATTTCAAAAATATAGTTCCGTTGGGAGAATGGCTTGATTTTATAGATTCCAAGAATAAACCTCAAAAGAACAGCTGTGAGAACAGAAGTCAAGGGTTAGCTTAGATTTGCAGCTGTCTTTAGGCATGTTCCTGTGGCCTCAGGAATCGATGAGTCATGAAGTGTAAAAATGGATTTTTATAGGGTTTTGTGCAGGTAACAACATCCCAGCAAAAGTTCCCATTAACCTAGTTCCCATTCTCATCACTGGGTGATACTATCCATCATTGTATGAAAACATATATCTTAAATATAAGGAAAGAAGAAATTTTTTTAAGGAAAAGATGTGATATTTGAGAATCAGAGTTATAGAACTGAAAAGATGTGCCATGGACATCTCCAGACGCACACAAAGAAAGGGGAATGGAACTGGTGAATTCTGGGTTCAGGGTCTTACTATGTAGCTTACTAGTTGTGAACTTAAGCAATTCACCTTACTCTCTTCTGCAACTGTGGGCCTGTTTTATATTCAGTCAGTATCTACTGAGCATCTATTACATGCCACAAAATATGAGAGAGAATTTGGATCATACGGTGGATACAACACACAGGCAGACAAATGTGCTCCTGTTCTCAGAAAATGAGTTTGTCAGGGGTGAGATGCTAAGCAAGTAATGAAGAAAATAGAAAATTCAACACAGTTGTGTTTATAACTATACAAGTACTTTACTGACTAAGACGGGGGAATTTTAAGTGAAATATGAGTAACAAGGAAGGGAGAGTCATGAAATAATCTTCGTAAATTGGTCTAGGCAGAGGGAGAGCACAGGCACAGGCTTTGAGACAGGGTAAGCTTTGAGTTCTATAAAATAGAAAGACAGCAAGTGATACTGAATAGGTCAGGTCAGAGGCAAGAGTGTAAGATGACAGCTGAGATGTTCAGAGGAGTCAGGACAAGTAGAATCTTAAAGGGGAGGATAGTGGGGTTGTCTGGGGGGGTATAAGCAGGAAACTGACTTCCTCTGGACTGCTTGTTGTTCAGGACCATTGCTTGTGGGTTGCAGCATCCTCTGAAGCATCAGGTGAAACTATAGTCCAGACAGGCCAGTTCTGATGATTGCCAATGGAGTGAGTCCAATCCTATGGAAAGGAAGGGTGAGTTGGGAATCTCTCTTGGAAGTAAAGTTGGCAAGGCTTTTATCCTATGTGATGGTTGACATAGGATAGCTAAAGGAAAGGAATCCATAGCCACACCTAAGATTTCATCATCATCAACCTGAACAAATTGTAGGCAATTTATCCAAAGTAAATAAAACAGAAATTAGGTTATAAGTGTGAAAACTAAGTTTTTCTGTTTTGAGGTATTTTTGCACATTTAAAGATAAGTTAAGTGAGCAGTCAGATATAAAGTGTGTAAGCCAAGTTTGGTCAGGGTTGGAGATTCCTATGGGAATTAATAGTATATATTGCTTGTGTACTAGTTAACACAGGCTGCAGTATGAACATTCCCCAAACTACATGGAGGAAAACAAACAAACAAACAAACAAACAAACAGAGCATGGTATCACACAAGGGTAGAAACTTAAGTTAGAAGTCAAGTTTTGTCATCAGTGTTATGCTTTCAAGTACCAAAAAGAAAATTCACTTCATGTTTCTCTTTATATTCCTTGATATTTCTTCACTGGAAGAAGAAGGAACACCATGCCAATCTCTGGCTCTGCTTTTTTTCCTGCTTGTCTAAAGATTTTGTCTCTGTTCAGAGATGTGATACTGAATTAGAACTTACCCTAAATATTTAATCCTAAAGTGGTTACAACACTATGCAATTTACAAATAAGTTCACGTTCACAGCAACTAAGAGTTACAGCTCCAGCATTATTAGGAAGAAGGCAATTCAACATATGACCAATGGTATCTAAGTCCATGAAGTTGAATGAGGTCCAGCATCCTGGCTTTAGAGGGTTCCAACATTTTGAGAGTAATCAGAAAAGAAAGCCTGAGAAGATAAGAAGAAGACCAAGAGGACCCTGGCTTCTCAAAATACAATAGAGATTTTTAGAGTGGTGGATAAAGGGTTTTAAAATTTGAATATAATGTTAAAGATATTTTTGGAGATTGAGAAAGTGAAAATGCTAGGATAGGTACTAGGATTGTTCACTGAGATTACTTCTGGTTTGGTTTCTCTGATTTGTGAGGGGGATTGATGGATAGATGATAGATAGATAGATAGATAGATAGATAGATAGATAGATAGATAGATAGATAGATAGATAGACAGACAGACAGACAGACAGACAGATATACTGGGACTGACTGATTCATATTCTAAATGGTTATTCCTATTCATACATCAAATTACTAGCCCCCAAGGTGCATTGTAATAGCCAAGCATACCACTGTAATGTCACAATGCGTTGTGATGGTAAAGTTAAAGAGTGCAACAATGTGATGTCACAATTTAACATTGTGTTGCCACAGTTCATCAAACTGTTGTCACAGTGCAGTATTGAGACAGTATAATGGAACATTTTGAAATCACAATAGTACACTGTGAAGTCACAGTGGTACCTTTTGAAATCATAATAAAGCACTGCTAAGTCATAATAGAATATTCTGATGACAGAGTGTAACATTGTGATGACACACTGAAGCACTGTGACATCATATTGGAGCATGGTGATGACACACTGAAAGACTGTGAATCACATTGGAGCATAGTGATGACACACTGAAACACTGTGAATCACATTGGAGTATGGTGATGACACACTGAAGCACTGTGATGTCATACTGGGGTATTGTGATGACACACTGAAAAACAGTCAAGTCACACTAGATTGAACATTTGAACACACATTGAAGGATTATGCAGACATAGTAGAACGTTGTGATGACACAACAGAACACTGTGATGATGAAGATCAGTGTTGTGATGTCAAATATATAGAATAATGACACAATGGAACACTGTGGAGATAGAGAAGAACTTTGTGTTGCCACAATGTAGAATTGTGGTACCATAGTGAAGCCCTGTGATGTGTTAGTGGATCATTGTGATTTCATAATGAAATGTTCAGATGGCACAATGGATCTTTGTAATGTTAAAATAGATCATTGTGATGACACAATGGAGATTTGTGACATCACAATGGAGCAATACTACATCATAAGAAAGTTATGTGAAGACACACAGGAAATTTATGATGTCACATAAAAGGAGACATAAGATACTACAAGGTAACCATGTGATGGCACACTGGAAGTTTGGATATCGTAATGTGACATTATGATAGTACATTGGCACCACAATGTCACAAAAGAGAATTGGGTTTGGCACACATATCATGGTGACCCCCAGTACAGCAATTGTGATGTTGGCTCACACAGTGGATCTCTGTTACTGTACAGTGCAGCAGTGATTCGGGGAGGTGTGGGTTCTGTGGTTAATTAGATTATGTGATAGTGTCCTCATCCAATGCATTAGCACCTTTTTATAAGACACCACAGAGAGCTCACTTACTTACCTCTGACAGCACAGCAAGGATGCCTGCTTTATGAGGAAGGCACCTGATCTGCTGGCACCTCGATTTCACACATCTCACCTTCCAGGACTTCAATCAGTTTATAAGTTACCTGGTTGATAATTTTTTTTAATAATTTGAACAAACTAAGATATTCTTACAACCCTCTCTCTATGTGATTCTGAAAATCTGCAAACAAATTTTTGCATATATACAACATATATGTACTTATAATATGGAATTTATTGTTGAAACAACAGTAGCTGGATGCTTCAGTCAATCTCTGTTTTAGCTCTCTCTCTCTCTCTCTCTCTTTCTCTCTTTCTCCATCCCTGATGAGTTTATAGAGTAACATGAAAATCTGACTTAGAGCACATGGTATGCATTATGGACATGATATTAGCTCATTATCATGTGATTGCACTCTTTAAAAAATTTACTTTTTGTTTATTAGTCTCTCTACGATCTTGAGGATTCAAAATTTTATGCCACTAAATCCCAATATTTTGCATTACTTTATATTTCTTTGCAATAGCATTTGTTCGTTTCTTCTGGGTGTTAAGCTGTTATCATTTCTAAGACCTTGCTCATTTGTGATCCCATCTTCTGTCACTATGCAAATCACATCTATGCCAGAGTGTCAAGCCACTGAAATCTTCATGACTCTGTACTGCATAATGCAGACTTAGTATGCAGAGGACACCATGTCAGATCTAGGTGAATGATCAAAGTCATTTTCTGCTCTTCATGTTTTTATAATTGCATTTTCAATGCAATTGAAAGAGACAATTAAACTAGGAGCTGTAGATGTAAAGAAATAAAGTTATTGGTAGAATTATTATCACCACAATGCTACGATTAATAATACAAAGAGGATGGAATAGAGATTAATACAATATACTACAGAACATCTCTAGGATTGTCTCTCCTTCAACCTTTCTTTTTTGCTGCTCCCCCTCTCCTTTTCACTTTCCCTCTCCTTCTCCCTCTCTATCTCTCTCTCTCTTTCTCTCTCTCTCTCTCTCTCTGTCTCTCTTACACACACACACACACACACACGAATGCACACATACACACACACCCTGTCACCATCACTGTCACTACCACACCTTGCTTTCAATCGCTGTACTGTTCTTTCCTACATTTCTAAGACAGCACTCATCCCCTGCCCTGTTTTTGTGCAGATTTAGCCAGAGTCTGTGGTCTAATGTCACGTACAATTTTTGTTCTTTTGTGCACTAATTGAAATAGATTCATGACTCAGCCGTTACTGAAACACCGCATTGTCAGGCTGACAGATTTGGAAAATGTTAGAACTCCTATAATAACCAAAGCTGTCTTTCTGGTCTCATGTTCTATTATAATTCCCATTAGTAGCTGTCCGTGCCTGGAGATTCTTTCTCCTTCTTAATTCAGTTGCATGACTAGAGGTAATGAGGAGTTTAAGAGAATTGCAGGTTAGAGATGAAAAAAATTGTACCCTGTCTTCTCAATGGATTACTTAAAAGGTTAGGGGCTGCTAACCTCAGAATTTATACTTGAAACCTGGGAGAAGTCAAACAGAGTTCTTGGGTATAGAATGACCTTGAACCCTGACTTATAATTGATGAGTAGGCTTGTAACCTCTTTTAAATGGTTCCAACTCAGCATGGTCCTAGTGATAAAAGCCATACCTTTTGAGATTTCCCAGGTTGAATCATATAGCTTGGGCTAACTTAGTCATTTCCATTGACTTTCATTCCACAGCACATTTTCTATGAAGAAGTGATACCTGGGAAGTGAAGTGTTTCTTGTCATTTTAAGAAGGCTCTAGGGCTGGATTTGAGTGCTCTCAGGGATCTAGGGATAAATTTTGAGTGCTCAAGGGACTCTAGGGATGAATATGAGGGCACCTGTGGCTCTAGGGATGGATTTGAGTGCTCCTGGAGTCTTAGGGCTGGATTTGAGTGCTCCCAGGCTCCAGTATCAGCACTCTAGATCACAGTTAAGCACATGCTCAAGCTCTATTCTCATCCTCCCAGGCAAGTACCGTTTCTATGGATGCTCTCAGTGGTCACCGGGCAATGTCATCCTCACTGAAAAGATTGTTCCCATCATGCAACTTTACACTCATTTGTTCATCTAGATAAATCCAATGATTCTCCAGGACTTATGCCCCTGTGCTCTTCCTGTCAGATCACTCCTTTCTCTTGCCATCTCCATCTTTGCTCAGTGAAGATGGAGCCATCTGTCTACGATACCGATCTCTTCTTTAATGACCCTGTTCCACTTTGCCTCATCTCCTTCTTGGGTGCTTCTCTAGCTTTACTCTCTGATGTCAGAGCCTGCTGCACACCCTGGTATTCTCAGGTTAGTTGTTTGTTACTTGCAGTCCCCAAATGCTACGCTGTTGCCTTGGCACCTGTTGGCCTACTTAGCATTGTTCTGTGGGGTCCTGATTCCAGTGTGCACAGTGCTGCTCTGCACGGAAGTCTGCTCTTTTGCTTTAACCCAAGGGAAGGTCTTGGAAAGACCCTTTAACCTTACAAACCCCATGGGGTTAATCCTGAGGCCACATGGAGCAGAAGACTTCACTTGTCACATTCCTGATTCTCTCTGGATTCATCATGATTATTCAGAATTGTTTCTCTGCTCCTGGTACTACTGAGAAGATCCTAGCTAGTCAGCTTATACCTCTCAGATTCATACAGAGCAGTCCTGCCTTAGGGCCATAAAGGCTACATACTGGCTCTCAGATCTGTTGCAGTCTTCCTGTGACTCTATTGACAGCCCTCAGCAGGCTAGGAGGATCTATCTGATCTCATGGTTTTGAGTAGAAAGGAGTAGCTGCCTAGTGGTTAAACAACCAAGACCAGATTTTTAGTAAAACAACAATAAAAACGACAACAACAACTACAACAACAACAACAAGAAGACAGATTCTCAGTTCATTTGCCTTTTTCCCATTCTTGATTTCAAATGTCCCTCTAAGGCCAGATAGTCAGTCTCTTTTGTGGAAATCTGCCTGCTAGCTGAGGCCCCAGCAGAAAGCATGCACCCCTCTTGGATGCCATATGGCTGACATCCAGGCATCCATGCTTATTTTGTTAAATGTTAGAGCAGTCTAATTTGGAATGCCATTGTGATGTGAATAAATAATGTCCTTTTTCAGAATAAAATATTTCCCCAGTCTCTTGTAAATACAATGTTACCCTTAATTTCATACATACTCTTATGAGCCTACACAGTGAACACAGGGTACACAACTGTTCCTCGGAACCCAGATGCTCAAGTCACATATACCAAATAGCACAGCATGTGCACAGCATCTATACCCATCTTCCTGTCCACTTTAAGTCATCTGTAGATGACTTATAATGCCTAGTGTGATGTGACTGACATTGAGGGAGCTGGCATATAAGACTATCCAGGGGAGGATGGCAATAGAAGAAGTCTATATGTGTTAGACTATGGGGAAAGAACACATTTCCCCAGGTATTTTCATCCAAAGTAGGTTGAGTCCACAAATATGTATGTATGTATATATGTGTGTATGTATGTATGTATGTATGTATGTATGATGTATGGAAGGGTGGACTACACATCACGACAAACACTGAATGCACACTCTGCAATGTGTTACCATCAACCTCACTGTGACCAGTTCGTGACTAACAGGTTTGCATTACCCACAAAAGAAACCACTTTGAATTCAGCTGCCATATTGTCCAAGTAAATACACAACTGACCCTATTGTCCTTTTCTAAACCACATATATATCAAGTCTCTCAGGCCCATGCCATTACCAACAGCTTACAACACTAAAAGTATATACATTAGCTCCTTCCAAAGCACTGCTATTTCAGCCCACATTTGTTCACCCGAGGACCCTCAACCATAGCTCCAGACCAACTGAGCCACTTCAGGTAATGGGTTCTAGGATCACCCCTAAACTGGTTCTGCTCCCAGATTCCATAACCATACAAGATGTCTGCATTACTTCCCTGAGTTGATTCAATACAAGATTGAAGCTATTTGCTTGTACAAACATTATGAGCTACCAAGAGAAGGGACCTACCTCAGTCTTCTCTCGGTTCCCTGTATTTTTTTTAACTCATTTCCCAGAGTCTTTAAAACACATCTTTCGAATGACTTGTCTGTGTGCAGAATTGACCTGCAATTGATTTGCGACTTTATTCGTGCACACATAGATCTATCAGAGTGTGATCAAAACTAAAGTCCTAATACATGGTGGCATGAAACAGACCCAGCCTTAGAGTTTCCATGGCAAAATCCTACCAGGAGGATCATTTCCTGTAAGATTTCCCCTTTCACCAATTCTGCTTGTTGATAATGCTGGCATTCTCCAGGAGACTTATGTATCAACCTCTCTCCTGTGTTAGTTCCGCATGGTGTTGATGTGAGCTGTTGGAGCACTGGCATGCCCCTTCCTTTCCTCAGACAGTTTGTTGGGGGAATTTTTCATTGAATAGGCAACTCTGTCAGAATGACAGGTCTGAGGAGTTGATTGTTATTCAAGTTGAGGATTAAGAACATTTATTTAGTCATTAGTATATACACTGTGTTTTCTCCTGTCATTTCAATGGAGGAATCAATGGAGACATCTTAGCATTCTTAGTAAGTTACAGATAATCTCTCATGAAGTGCATGTTTTACTACCTATAGCTTGGGGCCAATTGTTGCTCACTGAAAAGAATGATGTCTACTTCTTTGTTTCGTGTTAGGTCTCTTTTGACTTGGGAATTTAAATAGTCACCCCTCACACTCTCTATCAATATGGAAATGCCCTTTTGCAATGATGGATATGCAATCGTACCTGTTCCTGTCTGTAGCATTCTCTGTGTGTGGGTATTTGTATTTATATTTATCACCATATTGTGAGTAACTAAGAGATTTAGGTTTGGCCGTAGCTTAACTTTGCAGTGCCTATGAACATGACGTTCCTAAAGGAGCTCAAAGCACAAAATAGTTAAAACGATGCAGTCAATCTTGAGTAAAAACAAGGAAACTAAAAAGGGGTTCATGACATGGAATAAAGAGTTCAGGGACCCTGGGGCAAAGGCAATCGAACAGGAGATATTCCAGTGGAGGGGGAAATACTGGAGGCAGAAGTATACAGCAGAGGGAGAGGGGAACAGGAAGATGAGGGAGAGAAGTGGGCAAGGGAGAATCAAATCAAATCAAACCCAAACAAATTATGTATGCAAATGCCAAAATAGAAGAAAGAAAGAAAGAAAGAAAGAAAGAAAGAAAGAAAGAAGAAAGAAAGGAAAGGAAAGGAAAGGAAAGGAAAGGAAAGGAAAGGAAAGGAAAGGAAAGGAAAGGAAAGGAAAGGAAAGGAAAAGAAAAGAAAAGAAAAGAAAAGAAAAGAAAAGAAAAGAAAAGAAAAGAAAAGAAAAGAAAAGAGAAAAGAAAAGAAAAGAAGAAAGAACGAGCGAGCTGGGAAAATCTTCCTTAGGCAGCTGAGTTAGGAGAATCACACTTTGAAGGCCTGCTTGAGCTAGAGTGAGTTCAAGACCAGCCTAGTAGTGTTCATAAGATCCAGACTCAAAATAAAATGTCAAGGTCTAACTCCCTGGGAAGGCACCTACCAAGAATACACAGGGGCCATGCTTCCATGCCCAGGACTGAAAAACAAACAAACAATCACAAAATGAACAAACAAAAGAAATCAAATAAGGTCAAGTACATTGGAGCACACGTTATCACAGCAAAATGGATGCAGGGCTGGTTTCAGCCCCAAGGCAATAGCTTCAGGGCCTATGGTAAGATGAACTGTTTGTTTCTTGAGAACTTGGGAGTAGAGAGACTTTGAATAATGACGACTGTAAATCTGTTTTTGCTCATTTAGTATTTGAAACATTCTGGGCTTTTTTCTTGTTATTGGTAGAACTCAATATATTTTAGTGCCCACCGTGAACCACATTAAACCCTTTCCCCAACAGCAGTTAGATATACATGTACATGCAATGAGTGGAAATGGTGTTAAGAAACTTTCAAATAAATCTACATGTCAAGAAGTCTCCATACACAGAAATAGGTTATTTATGGGATCTGTCTCCAGGTTTTTCTCCACACATGTGTTTGTTCATATTTACATGCCTCCATCCTACATATGATGATATAATCCATACATCCTGCATATCATTATATGCATGCAAAAGTCAGATAACTTTGGAGGATTTCACTGCTGTTGTTGGTAGTTTGTTTTTGAGACAGGGCCTCCATCACAACCTAGCCTCAAACTCACAATATAGCCAAAGATGACCTTGAACTCCTGATACTCCTGTCTCCACCTCCTGAGTACTGGCATTATGGTTTTGTGATTCCATGCCCACTCTGTGTGGTGCTGGAGCTCACACCCAGGCCTTCATGGATAGGTCTTGAGTGCTAGGCAAGCCGTCCACCAACTGAGCTTCCTCTCTAGTCTCTAAGTTCAGATAAGAGTGTGTTCATCATTTTGTCTACTTTAAATTGATTATTTCTCAAATGTTTTATGATGTCAACACTGGGTCTTCCAAAATAACTCTAGCCAACATGTTATCTTAACAAAACAGCATTCCATATTTTGTTAGGTTGTTTTCAATATGAGGAACTCAGTTGATACCACAGTATGAGGCAGAAAGCCCAAAACAACCTCATGGTATTCTTTGGTAATTTATGGTAATGAGAGATAAATTTATGTTAGTAGAAGGGGCGGGCTGGTTTTTAATGGGAAAAATAGCCCTTATTAAAAAAAAAATAACAAAACAAAAAACAAACAAAATAACCTTACCACTTTGCCGAAGTGTGGCTATGCTACACTCTTTGTGGTACTTCACTGTTTGGGATTTTTCAAGCCAGCGTTTCTCTGTGTAGCCCTGGCTATCCTAGAACTTGCTCTGTAGACCAGACTGGTCTTGTTCTCATGAAAATGTGACTGCCTCTGCCTGCCAAGGGTTGGGATTAAAAGTGTATGCTGCCACCACCACCCAACTACTTTGCTTTTTCTATTTTCCATTTTATTTAACATTCCTCCACTTGAACTCTACAACCCATACTATACTTAAGGTGTGCAAAAATGCCCAAACTGCTTCTGCCTTCTGCTTTCCTCCTTTGAAGTATGGTGATCATTACCAGGTCTCATGTTCGTTAGACAAACAGCTCACTCTTCACACCAGATTACAGTGAAATAAAAATTTAACTTCCTGGAAAAGGCAGAGTCTGGTTTTATATTTTTATTTTTAAATTTGCCTCAGATGAATGTGCTGAATTTTACAGATGTAGAAAATTCTATTTACCAAGGCAACCCTGATCTTAAATGTTGACAATAAAACTCTTGATGAAGAAATCTAAACGTTTAACTCATATATGGTGTTTATATCATGAAAATTAAAAATAACACAAGCCAGGTCTCTTGGATATTATAACAAAAGTTATACAAATAATAATGTTTGAGAGACAACCATAAGAACATTTGAATCTAAAGTGTGTACAGTAAATATCTTTACCTAACAAACCTGGATGTTGTATGACAAAGGGAGGAGAAGGAGGAGGAGGAGAAGAAGAAGAAGAAGAAGAAAAGAAGAAGAGGAGGAGGAAGAAGAGGAAGAGGAGGAGGAGGAGGAAGAGGAAGAGGAAGAGGAAAGAAGAAGTATCATTTCCTGGAGGCAGGAACATTTAGCCAAGGGTCCTACACTTGATCTTAGCCAAAAGGCCGAGAAGCGATAGCCAAGGGTCCTAAATCACACAACATTTGCCCTGAATGCACAGGTTGGTTTGTGGAGAAGGCATTTTCAAATCTATTTTCATTTCTTACCTATAAACTGAGCCCTGCCACTTCCATGCTCCTGGATCGGAAGACCAACATTGTGA
Source organism: Mus caroli (assembly GCF_978045245.1). Lineage (NCBI taxonomy): Eukaryota > Metazoa > Chordata > Mammalia > Rodentia > Muridae > Mus > Mus caroli. Next base: position 78,695,076 of record NW_028227270.1, on the reverse strand, counting down.
AAATGATATGCTACAGACACTATATCATGGCCATCAACCATGGCATCCTTCACAGAGACAGAAAAGCCATCCAAAATTCATATAGAATCACAAAAGCTAAAGCAATCCTGAGCCAAAAGAATAAGGCTGGAGATCACTGTACCTGATATCATGTGACACAGCCATAATCACAAAACCAGCAGGCCACTGATACCAACCAGAACCACAGATGGCTGGAGTAGAGTAGAAGAGCCAGCTACAAGCCCGTGCAGCTACAGCACCTGATATTGACCAAGGTCCTCTGAAATTATTAGAAAAAAAAGTAGCAAAAACACTTCAAGATATAAGAACAGGGAAGAACTTTATGCATGGGAACCCAGCTTCTCAGGACAGAATGCCAACAACGGACAAGTGGGGTGTTGTGAAATTAAAAAGCTTCTGAATGTCAAAGGAAGCCGTTAGACAAGAGAAGAAACAGCCTATGGAGCAGGAGAAAAGACTTGCGAGCTATGCATCTGATAGAGCATTGGCATTTAAAATAGATAAATAACTCATAAAGTTAAATAACAAGAAGTCAAATAACTGAATTAATAAATGGGCTAATGAATGAACAGTTCATTACAAAGTTATCTCTTATTTCTTTGAGATTATAATACAGTTACACAATCCCCTCTCTTCCCCTTTCTCCTTCTAAGCTCTCCCATATATCCCCTCCTTGCTCCCTTTAAAATTTATGCTCTTTCTTTTTATATTTGTTTTTTGTTTTTTTGTTTTTGTTGGTTTTTTTTTTTGTTTTTCTGAGACAGGGTTTCTCTATGTAGCCCTGGCTGTCCTGGAACTCACTCTGTAGACCAGGATGGCCTCGAAATCAGAAATCTGCCTGCCTCTGCCTCCCAAGTGCTGGGATTAAAGGCATGCTCCATTATGCTCTCCTTTTTATTAATTGCACACCCATTTGTAAACATATAATATAAATAAGCAGACAGTTCTTAAAAAGATGAAATGCAAATGGAAAATAAACATGAAAAAGTATTCAATATCATCAGCAGTCAGAAAAATGGAATTTATAATTTCACTGGGATTCCATCTTACCCTGATCAGAATTCCAGTTATTAAGGAAACAAAAATAAATACTTTCAAGGATTTGGACAAGAGGGAACTCTTCTACACTTCTGGTAGCAAAGGAACTGTCAATTCACTATGGAAATAAATTTGAAAATCCTTCAAAAATCAAAACATAGGTCATGATAGATCCCACTAAACCACTCCTGAGTATTCAGCCATGGGACTAAAAGTTCACATATCACAGAGATATTTAGCAGCTGATAGTTATTGAGTCCTATTCCCATGATCTAAGTGAAAGGATTAGCACAAGTGTCCACCAGCAGAGAAACAGGTGAGAAAATGTCATACAGTGAAAACTTTTAGCCATAAGGAGAGAAGTTACTTCATTTGTAGAGAAATGGATGCAACTGGAGATAAACATACCAAATAAATGAGCCAGTGTCAGAAAGGCAAATACTTCATACGTCCTCTCATTTGTAGTTACCATATTTTATATAGTTACATAAAATCATGTATGACTTGAAAGAAAAAGCCAAACTGCCTAGGCATGGGCAAGAGAGACCTGATATAGAGGGTTACTGAATGGGAGAAGTATTGATGGACTTTATACTCATGTATGAGAATGCTTTTATGTAACCCAATACCAGTTACATAAATGCATACAATGAAAACAAAGACAAAGTCTAGATCTTTGGGGGGCCAAAAGGATGGAGGTAATGAATGTCAGCTACAAAGAAGCTTCCAGATTCTTCTCCCTGTCTTCATGCTATGAAGCAATTAGAAATACTGGTTTCTTTTAGGATAAATGAGAATCTGCAGTTCAAAGAGGGTGTGTAACTGATGTACGTCTTGTCCTTGAAAAGGAAACCCCTGGATGGGTAGGTACTTGGTTATTTAGGAAATCCTGTTGTGGGGCAGAATTTGAAATAACAATTTAGTGAATTCCCTGATGCCCAGCATATGCATTAGAGTATTGTGTGCTATTCTTCTCTCTCTCTCTCTCTCTCTCTCTCTCTCTCTCTCTCTCTCTCTCTCTCTCTCTCTCTCTGTCTTTCTCTCTGTCTCTCTCTGTCTCTCTCTATATATATATATCATATATTATAGTATATATGTTCTATCTATATAAAAGATATTATTTTAATTTAATCACTTCTAATGATGTGAAAACAGAAAGTATTTGAGGAGCCAGTGAGAGAGCTCAATGGGTTAAGGCATTTGCTGCCAAGCCCATGTCCTGAGTCTGATCCCTAAAAGCCACATGGTAAAAAGAAAAGACTTTAATCCTTCAAGTTGTCCCTTCACCTCTGCACACGTGACCCTATCACTTGTGGCCATATCTCACCACACAAAGTAAATAAATAGATAACATTTTAAAAGGAAACTGTGGAATGCTCTTGCTTCCATTTGGCTCTGCAGCCTAGAGATTCTTTCTGATGTACCACTGAAAATGTAGTTCAAAGCGGGTCTGACACTGGTACCTATGAAGGCATGCACTTGGTATTTGAACCCAGAGCTCCGAAAGAAACTTTCTCTTATCTCTCTAGGAATGACTTCGAAATATGAATTCCCCTCCAGGCAGAAGGCATTCCACACCTTTGGCAGAAACCATTTACCTGGCTGAGAATACAAGGATAATTGGCTATAAAAGTTCAATGCCAGATGAAAAGAGAATTCCAGAGGTAGGTGCAGCACATTTAAATGAGCCCTCCAAATGATGCAGCACTGGGCTGTGGGTGTTCAATCGGGAGTGGGCGTTGGTGGCAGTGTTGATGGACATAAAGATAGTGTGTGTCCCAACAGGTTATAAAGCTTTAGTGCATCAGTTTCCTCATCCATAGAGACGGCTTCTACCTTTCAGGATTATTGAGAAGAAGTGAACTGAAAGAGGTTTTAAGATTCCAGCCATAAACTTTGGGCAGCTCAGACTCTATGGCCAACCCTCTGAGTAAACAAAGTCTGTTTTCCTTTTCCATTGAGTCACTGCAGCTTTGCCATGAATACAAGACAGCTCAATTTGAAAATTCACTCTTAACCCTTAAAATGGATGGAATGTTTATTTCCCTCCCACATTTGTGTGTTAAAAGTTTAGCTCCTAGAGTGATGCTAGGACAAGATGAAGCTTTTGGAAGGTGGTAGAGCTCTTATAAATGAACTGGGCCCAGGGGACCTTTCATGCCTTCCTCCACGTGAAGTTACAAGGAGAAGATGGTCCTTACACAGGTCAGTGCCTTGATCTTGGGTATAGAATGGATCAGAACCATGAGAACTTTGTTGTTTTTAAAACCACCCAGTCTGTGAAAGTATTGTTATAGAAACCCAAACACACCAAAATAGCCATTTTCCTATTGCTACTATAATGTCTTTATTATGCCTTCAAGGAATACTCAAAGATGTTATCTGCTTCTGTTGTCTTTTATTCTACACTTTTCACTCTTAAAGCAACCCTAGCCAGACTTGTACCTCATAACTTCACTGAAATTGCAACTTGATCTCAAATAGCTTGATCCAGTGAGCCATTCTCCATTACGTTCCTATGTCACAGGACACATGTCAGTGGCACAGTTGCTGGCTCCCTTCTCCTTGATTAATTTTGTTTGTTTGTAAGAGACTTGCTTCTCTTGGTTTTTCTACTCCCCAATTCACCAGACTTCTTTCTAGTTCCCCAGATCTGAGATAGTGAATACTGAAGTATCAATGAATCTATGTTGGTTAGTTTTATCTGTCAACTTGGTACAACCTAGAATCACTAGGAGGGAAGTCTTAATGAGGCATTAATTCTCTTGATTAAGCTGGCCCGTGAATATGTCTGTGGGAGGTTGTTTTGATTGGTAACCTACATAGGAAGACTGGTTCCATTGTGGGTGGCACCAGTCTCTAGATAGGGGATCCAGAGCAATCTATAAGAGGAGGAGTTAGTAGAGGGCAAATAAGAATCCATGTGTTTATTCTCTCTGCTGTGGATATTGACTGTGATACTTTAAGTTCCTGCTCTGAATTCCTTGGAATAATAGACTGAAACTTGGGATTGCGAGCCACATTAAGCCTTTCTTCACTAAGTTCCTTTTTGTTAGAATGTTTGTCACAGGAGCAGAGATGAAACTAGAATACCCTCTCTACCCCGTCTTTCCTAAAGCTGTAGATTCAAATGGTATTCATAAGCTAACAACTGTAATTGTACAGATCAACTCCACACATGTTCCAAACTTCATGCAGCCAGTTGTGCCTTGGACATCTCTTGGCACCCAAAGATCAATGTGTGTCCAATTAAAATTTATGTTTCCATTTTCCTTTCTATCTTCTTACTTTTTTGTTTTAAGTAAGAAAAGATTTCTGGGTAGCAAAGGTTAGCCTTGAATTTCAAGTGTAGCTAAAGATGACCTTGGATTTTTCATTCTTCAATCCCTACTTTCTGAGTGCCTGTACCATATCCAGTTGTAAGTAAAATTCTGGTATCCAATATTCACAGAAATCTGTTTTTCTGCAGTGCAGTTGATGATATTTGTGTTTCCATTTGTTCAAAGCCAAAACCTTCAGATCATGTGGCTTGTCCATCCTTTAGGAAATCCCGTGTTTAAAATACATCAGCACCCGGCAACGACTCCCTCCTCTGCTCTGACCACTCACGCTAGTTTGCACACCATGATTCCTCACCTAAATCACTGCTATTGCTACCCAGCTTCTGCCCTTGATCCCTGTAGGGAACCTAAAGGGCTTCCAGTCTTCTGGAGGACATTTACATCTAAATAGCTAATGATGTCTCTTCACTACAGAGACAATAAAAGATAGTCTTGAAATACCCTACCATGTCTATTGTCATATAGCCCTTGGTCCTCTGTCTCTAGTTTCTGCCACTCCCTCCTACCTCTGCAGCCACACTGTCCTTCATTTCATTGCTGGGGCCCAGACATACTCTGCTTCAGGAAATTGGCTGGAACTGTCTCTTTCTTGAAGGTCTCTCCCTAATATCTATTTGATTAATTTATCTCCTTCAGGTCTTCTACAAATGTCAGCTTCTAGATAGGAATTGTATTTATTTAAAATAAGTTGGCCCATTCCAAGTTAAAAGAAAGGGCTTTAGATCTCATGAGCTCCAGTTTTGTGTGAATTGTCATTATGCTGATGGGTAACTTTCCTAATAAACTAACTATTCGTCATCTTCTGAGTGTGTCTCATAAGGCACTGTAAACTCTTCTTAAGTAAAATAACCTTATCTCTTATTTATCTAGATGTATAATTACTGACCAACTTAAACTCAGGCTCAAGAAGCTGTCCTTTGCTGAAACCAGCTTGTCTTGTGGTCAATGGTATTGACCAAAACAAATTACATTAGAATAATGAAAATATTCAAGATGGTGACTCAAAGGCATATTAACCACACACCCCAAAAACCCAAACAACAACAACAACAACACTTCATGTGTAAACAGAAGGCACAGCATACAAAGTATACTTTGTGGGTCCATTCGTCCCCCGCTTCCCAGTGGAATTCATCTTGGGATGAATATTGATTTGAACTCTGTGTATATGTTAGCGCACAGCACTGATTTTTCCAGCAACACCTTGTGAACTAAAACAGTCACTTTGAATTCCATTTACTCTAAAAGCAAAGGCCTCCAACAGTGATAGATTATAGACAGAACGCTATGTCCTATTAGCCTATATAATTATCAACAACAAAATGAGAAAAATGGTTCATTCTTCTGAGTATCTTTATCAGTACTTTTCCAGACTTTTCTAAAAAAATGCTAACAATAGTAAGGAAAAATACTTTAATTCCTACTTTTGGTGGTCATCAGTGAAAGTGGTTTTTCATGATTCGAATGAGCTATAGTTTCACCTTGGAAAACTTTAATACCTATGTACACTTTTATCAGGTTTTCTCTGTATTTCTCTTGTTTGCAGACTGTTTGTCAATAAGTAAATAAGGGTTCTTACTTAATTGCTAAACTGGTAAATTAAAGCTGTGTTATTTAAGATGAGTGTGAAGGTGTCTCCGTGATAGGCAAACTTGGAGGCCTGTGGGTAAATTCCCAGAAGTGATATGTCTGAGTCACATGGCAGGTCTATTTTCAGTTTTTAAAGGAACTCCACACTGATCCTCATTGTGCTTGCATAAGTTTACAACCAGCTGTGAAGAGTCTGAAGACATTTAGTGGTTTGTTTTGTTTCGTTTTATACACTAATATCCTGTTAGGAGACCTGGTAGAGATTTTCCCATCTTCCGTGTGCTGCCTTTTTACTGGCACAGCACTTTCCACTGATGTACAGAAACTAAAATGTTCCCATGAGATCGCATTTGTGAATGGTTGTTGTTTCCTGAGCTAGAGCAGTCGTATTGAGAAAGCCCTTATGCGTGTCTATAGATCGAAGCAAACTCCCTACTTTTTCCTCCCAACTAGAGTAAAAAGTCATTGGATATTTGTTTACTGTTTATTTTATTTCATTATTTGTCTTCTCAGCAAGTATCTTTATCCATTGACTCATCTTGCCAGTTGTAATCTTATAAATAATGTTTAAATTCTTCATATAGTACTTTATTCATTTCTGTGTCTTCAGACTCAGCAGTTAGGGATTTACACACTGTTGGATGGGTCATGATACCCTTCTTCATCATGGATAATTTCCTTTCCTTTTCCCTTCCTTTCCCCTTCCCCTTTTCCCCTTTTCCCCTTCCCCCTTCCCCTTTTCCTTTCCCCTTTCCCCCTTTCCCCTTTTCCCCTTTTCTCCTTTCCCCTTTTCCCCTTTCCCTTTCCCCTTTTCCTTTCCCCTTTCCCTTTCCCCTTTTCCCCTTTTCCCCTTTTCTCCTTTCCCCTTTTCCCCTTCCCCCTTCCCCTTTTCCTTTCCCCTTTCCCCTTTCCCCTTTTCCCCTTTCCCCTTTCCTTTCCTTTCCTTTCCTTTCCTTTCCTTTCCTTTCCTTTCCTTTCCTTTCCTTTCCTTTCCTTTCCTTTCCTTTCCTTCCTCCTCCCTCCCTCCCTCCCTCCCTTCCTTCTTTCTTTCTTTCTTTCTTTCTTTCTAAGTGTTTCTCTTTAAAGTATAATCAGGCTCATGTTTCACAAGCATGAGAAAGGAAAAAAAAAAAAACAAGCAAGCAAACAAACATATAGACAGAAGGCCAGAGTTCAACAGAACATAACACAAGACTAGGCTGGACATGCCACCAGAAGGGTTTCTCCTGGATGGTACTGGGGCCAGGACTACTGATCTGGGTAAAGAAGCAGTGGGCAAAGGCTTCTCTTCCATTTTCTCCAGGTTACCTTGGAAGTCTGTGTCCACATTTTCATGCATCTCACTGTCTCCCTTGAGGCCTAAGAGGTCTCTAGAGCTTGTTTCAAAGGAGTTAATTCTCTGTGTTTCAGGCAATGCCATACCTTCTCTGTCTTCACTAGGCTTGGCACCTGCTGACATGGCCCAAAACAGGGGACTTTTTTCAGGTGTTTCAGAGATGTTAGAGGCCATTTATTCTTCCCCACAACCTGGTCTGTTGGTTCATCAAAGCCTAATAATAAATTGGGCCCACCACCTGGAGGCTGCAAAACTTGAAAGGTATTCCTGCTGTTGGGGTCTGCACCCTTAAAGGTGACAGTAGTGGTCATGGTACCGAGGGGTGAGGGAGGTTAGCTGGGGGAGAGCACTGAGGGGATTGGAAAAGAGGGGCACACAACTCCTCAGTTACGACCCACTGCACTTCACCGAGCCTCTGATGTGTCATTTTTTTTCTGAGTCTGCTCTGTGATGTGATTTGTGTATCTGTTGGGTTGGATGTTTCTTCTGACTTATTTGGGAGTGTTTTAGTGAACAATGCTTTCAGAGCGGGGGTCAGGTCTCACCCCACTATCACCCAGAAAAGGGAAAATGAACCAATGTAACAGCAACAACAGCAAACAGAACCAGACAGGGAAACATACTGTAAATCAATTAAAGCCTATTACAATGCCTTAAATGACCAAAACCAATAAAATGGCAAAACAAGCAAACCACAACAGCAAAATTCCCTGCAGTTAAGAATTACTTAGAGTGAAAGTGATAATTGAATGAAATAAAAAAGGAGAGGCAATGAGGCTGGAGAGCTGGCTCCGAGGTTAAGAGCACTGGCTGCTTTTTCAGAGGCCCCAAGTTCAATTCCCAGCAACTCCATGGTAGCTCACAACCATCTGTAAGGGGATCTGCTGCCCTCTTCTGGCTTGCAGGTGTATGTGCAGCAGAGTGCTTATACATTATATATATATATATATATATATATATATATATATATATATATATATAATGTATAAAGGCTGGGTGAAGAAGGCAAGAAGGGAAGGAGTGAAAGAAGAATCTAGTCAGGAAGTAGTGTCACAGAGACAAGGGATTGATGTTAGAAAGAGGGGAGAACCTGTTAAATTTGATTGCCAATTTCACAGGGTCTAAAGTCCTCCAAGAGAAAAATGTCAATCAGAGATTTTCCTATACCAGATTGTCCAGTTGGAGAGCCAGATAGGCAATGCCATCTCTACATAGGATGTTCTGGACTATGCAAGAAAGCTAGCTGTGCTGACGAATTTTATGTCAACTTGACATAAACACCAGTGTTGTTTGGGAATTGAGACCCTTAATTGAGAAAATGTTTCCCAGCAGATTGGCCTGTAGGCAAGCCTGTGGAGCATTGTTTTTGAGGTGGGAAGAACCAGCTCACTGTGGCCAGTACCTCTGCCGGCTGATGTCCTGGGTGCTATAAGCGAGCAGGTTGAGTGAGCCATGGGGAGCAAGCCAATGAGCAGCACTCCTCCATGGCCTCTGCACCAGCTCCTGCCTCCAGGTACTGGATTTGAGTTCCTGCAAGGACTTTCCTCAGTGATACTGGGACCTGAGAACTGTGTTTGGATCCGTGGGGGGGCTAAGGAGGGCACTGAGATTTACTGCAGTAAACCCTTTCCTGTCCAAGTTTCTTTTGGCCATGGTGTTTATTACAGCAATAGAAACCCTAAGTGAGATACTAGCTAGGCAAAAGCCCATGGGTGAGCTGGAGTATGAACCAGCAGGCATGTTCCTCCAATGATTCCTGCCTTCAGGTTCTTGCCTCCACCGATGACCAAGTCCTGGAAGGTGTAGGCCAAAACCAAACCAAAACAGCAAAAACCCTCCCCTCCCCTAAGCTGCTTTAAATTTGAGTGTTTTATCACATCAGAACTCAAACTAGAATAGACTAAAAGATGTTTAAAGGTATACAATTAAAAAAGAAAAAGTGTACAAGGAACATTGAACAATCCTAAGAAGAGCAGTAGAAACCTATAAGCTGACTTTACAAATACAGTAAAATCAATGGTTCATGGAGTAAATGGAGAATATAGTAAATGAGAGACACACACACACACACACACACACAGAGAGAGAGAGAGAGAGAGAGAGAGAGAGAGAGAGAGAGAGAGAGAGAGCGCATTTCTTTTTAAGCCCAAAACAGAAAAGGATTTTGGAGCAGTGCCTCTGACACTGGAGCCTGCCAGGAGGAAGAGGTGGTCTGCTAAAGCTCGAGACTTATATCATCCTGATTCTGACGCTGGGGAGACTGGGGAATCAGTTGTTTGTCAGCATTGAGACCACTTTAAGTATAGCCCTTTTTTCTGTACTAGGATGCATCTCTGGTGACTTCTAGCTTTACAGCCTATGTCCAGACCGATCTTCCTGCTATCCAGGGACACCCCAGTTTGTCCACTTTGGGGTGGCTACCTAAACCAAGAGTCATTTCCCAAGTCTGCTTGGATGTGGGAGAGCTAATTAGGGCACTGAGATTTTTCAGGAGAACTCTCCTCAGTATTGAACAGTCTGAGGGTAGGAATAGGCTGTGGAGAGTATCTACTGGAGTCAAGAGCTTCAAAATTCCCCATCCAGTGAAAACTTGCCATGGAGTTTAAGCCGTACTTCCGTCTGGGTCTGTGAGTCTCCATTGTGTTTATGACTCAGTAAGGAGAGAAAGGCAATGATCACGGACCCCATCCGAGAGTCCTAGCATATCCTTTCAAGAATGTCTGCCTCCCAAGTGGGATCATTGCTTTTTGTTTGGGGGTTGAGGTGGGTAGGAGGTCTCAGTTGTAGACAGTAGGTTCCCTTTCAATATGATGCCCAGTCAACCACAGTCCTCTGAGACATGGAAAATGGCACAGTAGTCCTCTTCTGTACTAGAGCTGACCAGTGTGGGAGGAGTTGCTAAATTTGAGGCTTCTGAGAATTGTGGGTGTGTCCAGGACTGCCACCTAACTGCTAAGCCTCTGAAAAGGCAAAGCGTGAGGGTATAAGCAGAATGCCGAACTGAGTTGCATGCACACAGTATTTACCAGGTAACCTTACCAGAATCCATGACCCACTTGCTGGGAGGCCTTGCTGTTAAAGCCCAGACCATGTAATGTAGGCTATATCCCACAGGATGTCTTTCCCACTTCTTGCCCCAGGCACTCCTCCCCTGACCTTCCCTCAAAGCCTCCAGATGTTTCTGAGCCAGCCAGGCTCCCTCCTGCCTCATTCCCTTGCTCCGTCTCTTCCCTCTGCCTTGGTGTTTTCTCAGATGCACACTGAGTTTGGTTGTCCATCTTTAGAACATCATGGTTTATTAGATATCCCCTCAATGGAGCCCTCTCCGAAGTATTAAAAGCTGTATTTCCCTAGTATCCTGTCTCATTCAGCCTGGCTATATTTCTGGCAGCACATACCACCTCACAATACTTTATTTATCGATCAAGAAAAAGCCCCCAAAAGATCAAAGTTCTCATCTCTTGTTGCCCAAGATCTCATCCTCAATGTTGGTAATGACACCTGATTGGTCATGTGGTCTGTAGATTCATGTTGATTGGAGGAATCACTAATCGCTCAGATTAGGCTGCTTCCTTCCACTGACTGGGGCAAGTAGGAAAGATGTCACACATCAAACCGGAGAACAGATGCGCCAAGAGGAATGATGAGACAGCAGCAGCCAGCCCCTCCTTCAGGGGATGCGCTGCTCTTTGAAACCCGTCAGAATCTGCCGCCATCTTTGTCAATTTGGATGGATTCAGAATTGCTGAGGAAACACTCATCTGGGTGTGTCTGTGAACGCGTTTCCAGGAACATTTAAGTGAGGTGACAAGGAAAAATTCCACCCCGAAAATAAGCAGTTACATCTCATGGGCTGGGGTTTCCTGCTACATAAATCGAAAAAAGTGAGCTTCGGCAGGACCGGCATGTATGCAGCTCTCTCTGCTTTCTGACTGTGAATTCGAGGAGTAAGCTTCCATGACTGCGGCCAGGATTTCCCTGCCTCCATCAACTGTACCCACAAAGTGAGCCAATAACGCCTTCCCTAGGATGCCTTGCTTGAGTATCTCTGTCACAGCAAAGAGGAAAGTGACCCACAGAAGCCTTGGCTTTGCAAAGAGGTGGCTTGTGTGCCTGCCCAGTGGGGAAAGGACCTGATGACCTTGGCATGACCACGGAATGGAAGCTGAAGGAGAAGCAATGGTTCTTCAATAAGTAGGCACTGACTTCCAGTCTGTGTGCTGTCTAACAGGATGCATAAATAGCATGTATGTTTAACACGAAAATTAACAAAAAAGAATTTGTCTTAAGTTTGTAAAAATGCTTGGAGACTGAGTGCTCTGCACTTCCTTGCAACCTGTTCTTAAGGATTCTTAAAAGCAGATCAGATTCTTAGACCTGACCCATCTTTGTTTTATGCACCATGGGAGGTGAAACCAAGTGAGTGGAAGAGATAAGTCCCACTAATCCTTTTAGCTTCGCCTGTATTTTGCGACATTCTTTGTATGACTATCAGGAAATCACACTTCCTGGTGACATATTCTGATGGGAACTCAAAATGTGCCTTCTTCGGACCTTATCCTAATCTTCTCCATTGCACACACCTAAGACAAACAGAGTGCTATCTTAACAGTATGAACTGCCCTATGCCAAACCATTCACACCAACTGCTTTATTCTTATGAACTCATAAATAAACACGTGTTCCCAAAAGTCCCATGCTCTAGTTTGCTTCATGTGGCAGTGATAAAACATGGATCAAGAGCAACTGGGGGAGGGCAAGGGTTTCTTTCACACTCCTATCCCATCACTGAGGGAAGTAAGGCAGGAACTCAAGCAGGGGATACAGAAGAATCCATGGAGTATTGGTGCTCACCAGCTCATGCTCACCAGGGTTCTTGCACAACCCAGGACCATCTGTCTAGAGGGTATCACCCACAGTAGGCTGGGCCCTCCTACATCAATCAGCAACAAAAGAAAATTACCCATAGACATGCCACGGGCCTTGTGGTGGAGGAAAACTCCCAATTAAAGTTGCCCTTTCCCAGGTGACTCTACTTTGTGTCAAGTTGACAAGAAAAACTCACCAGTAAACCCAGCATCTCAGAATGTTGGGCCCTTTGTCACTTCTGTTTCCAAGGTATTTCCAGCAGAGCTCCTTTAGTTTCCTCTCAAGATTTCTCATTTCCAAGGAATGATGAGAAATTTTTAGCATTAAGGAAACGAGATGGGTCTGTTCTCCAAGCTGCATGTCTTGGACTGCCTCTCTCCAGCCTGATATGGAGCAGAAGAGCTGGAAAAAGTAGTTTTCCTGTTGCTGTAGCAACCCCTGACTCACCCAATGCCAACTGACTTCAGAAGGCCTGAAACAGCTGAAGCTAAGGTAACTTCCATCCTAAATTCCCCTCAGGTCTATGCACACTGTTGAAGAGCCATTGGAAACAAGCATTTGATGAAGATGAAGTGCTTGCCCAAGCATGATCAGGCAGGCAGCTCAGCACCAGGATAGCTTACCTGTATTGGGAATCCATGAGTCAGAGACTTGGGTTTAGGGACAAATACTGGTTATGATTTTCTAAACCAAGAAGCAGCACGGTCCCCATTCTACTGACTAGGAAATTTGTGGTGGAATCTTGATGAACACAAGTTCTCTTCTCTAGAAGTCATAAAATGACGCACAGATGCCCCCATTTGCTCAATGTTGCCACAGGCACATCAGATGCTTAGTGTAATCCACACTTCCTATCTACAGCATAGAAGGCATAAGTTAATATATACCATGAGTCAACAACTGTTTACCTCCATGTTTTCATATGCTGTGTGATTTCTAAGCTCTGGTTGTGACAAAAGACAGAAAATAAGGTGCACTCTTGGGTTTTAAGTAGACTGATATTACGTGATTGGCATGAAGACAATGAAAATGTGGTGGGCAAGTAGCCTCCAGGTCTCTGCATGCCCATCTGCAGGGCAATGGAGGACCTTTAAGAAAGAAGTTGCTCGAAAAGATTTGGAGTTACAGGAGGTACCAGATAGCTCCTGCCTCCCAACCTGGAGTTACACACAGCAGGTACCATGTGCTTATCTCCCAGCCTAGCCCATGGTCTAGGAACAGATCAGCTCTGTCAAGCAATGTAAAGACCGAAAGAGAAAAAGAGGACCCTGAGAGATGGGCAGAGGCACAGCTTCTCCGAAGCCTTAGTGAGAGTAGACAGCTATATCGGGTATGGAGAAAGGAACACTATCTATACTTATAAATAGGGCTTGCACAGCACTGATAGGCACCTACAGGTATGCAGTGTGGCAGTTGGGCTCAGTGAATTGGGATCAAAGTGCCCACAGGTACAGGCAGTAGTGGATATCCTGTGGAACAAGCAAGCAGGAATCCAGATCCCACAGGTGAAACTCACCAAGGGGGAGATTCCAGAAATAACTGGGAAAGACTTGGGGTGGCAGGGTGAGGTCCGTGTTATGCAACTCAGTGCAGTGAGCCGGTAAATTTCAGCTCATTACTCAGTGTTGGTTTCTTTGCACCCACATGTTGGAGATGATGCCCCTGAGCCGACTGTTGAAATCTCTCCAACTTGTTTGAAGCGAGTGCTGGTGAGGCAGATGTTTTCAGGACACTGCTAGTCACAAAAGGAGTAGACTGGGTGGAGAGAGGAGAGGCTCCGAATCTGGGTTAGTCCTGAACAAGTAAGGTGGGTATTGAGAGCATTATTTTTCCGTGGTAGGAAAGAACAGACTTCTGAGAATTGTCCTCTAACTTCACACATGTGTGTTGACACGGCAGGCCTGCTCTCTCACATAGGGTCATATACAGACACAATAATAATTAATGCAGTTCCATTAGGAGAAGAATGAAGAATGGCTTAAAGTCTTACTCAACGAATGAGCCGAGGAATGAGTATGCCACAGTTTCATGAGCTGGCAGGAATCATGGGCGAACAGATCAGAGAATCTAGCTTTCATGCCATAGCCCTATTGTAGGTATTAACATCTATATGGCTGGTCCCACAAGCATGCTGCAAAGAGAGTCATCATGAACAGTAGGCTTTACTGCATAAAATGAACCATGAGCTTAGGGAAATAGAATCCCCCATGGGGAGCAAGAAACATACCCATTCTTTGACCTACAGGGAATCTCCACATCTGTCTTCAAAAGATATTGGCTATAAACGTACTTATAAATATAATTTCAAATGAAAGAAGTCTACTCATAAAATACACAGAGCATGAGATCTCTAGAGATATTCTTCTAAAGCATGCATGTTCTCTTGATGAATGACAGTTGCTCTTTCTTGTCATGTGGCTGGGGCTTAGAATCACTGAGGAGTTCTAGCTTTTGGAATGTCTGTAGGGTATCAGAGGCATTCAACTGAGAGAGGAAGACTAATTCTGCATGTGGGTACCACCATCCCATACACTGGGGTCCCGGATGGAAATATAAGAGGAAATTGTGGGAAGTGTCAGATGCATCTCTCTGCTTGTCAACTATAGATACAATGTGAGCACTGGCCTCCTAACACCCACACTGCTATGCCTTCCCACCATGATAGACTGTACCTTCGAATCACAAGTGAAAATAAATCCTTCCATCCTCAAGTTGCTTTGGTTGCATCAATGAGAAAGTAAGGATGCAATGTTTATGTCAAATTACATAGACTAGATGCCACAAATGAGCCCAAGCAATATTGTAACATGAATTTGACTTTGAAACTTATAATCTTAATTCATATGACATGCTGATTCTGTCACTAGTTAGCATTTTATGAATGCTAATATAGAAAGATAATGGTAGCAAAACCGAGTGATGTTACTCTTTCTGTTTATCTGCTTGGAGTTTTGGTAAGAGAACCTTATCTTATATCCCAGGTTATACTTGAACTCATGACCCTCTGGTATTCACCTCTTCAGAGCCTCTTTTCTAAAGCACAAATTTCCACTTGAATTTGGCTATTAATAAAGTTAGTAAGCATAGAAAAACCTGTTGAAGGAGACCTTCGCAAAAATAAATTTTGTTATAAGGAAAATGGGAATGGGCACAGGTAAAATTGTCCTTCTAAAGTGTTGGTTTTGAATAGAGAGATACCAGTTTAAGTTAGTGATCCAAAGGATTATTAGTCATCTTCCTTTGCTGGCAAAAAAAAGTAGAGTAGGGCATCAGGCCATTGTGAGACCCCATAGTCTGGCAAGAGTTTGTGACAGAAAATGCAGCACTGGCCAGTTGGGTCCTCTTGTAAGTACTGGTCCAATGCAGAGATTTATAGCACTAAATAGGAACTACTGCATGTGTGTGTGTGTGTGTGTGTGTGTGTGTGTGTGTGTGTGTGTATACTCATGCCTGTGTATGCATATGTACATGTGTGTGTGTGTACCCATGACTGTGTGTGCATATGTGCATGTGTGTTACAGCGCAAAATACTTCATTGCTAAAATGCATGCTCTTATTTTCTCTTTCAGTTTTCTTGATCATTATTTACAAAGTCCACTCCAGAATTGAATAATTCTACAAACCTCTTGTTCTAGTATGATCTCTGTTGCTGTGACAACCCCTCTGACCAAAAGCAATTTAGAAGAGGGTGAGGTTTCCTTGACTTACAACTCCAGGTCATAGTTTATCCCGGAGGGGAATCAAGGCAGGAACTCAAGGCAGAAGTCTAGGAGCCAACCTGCCTACTATTCCATACAGTACGTTACCATGGGTCAAGGAGGTTGGTTCACTGCCAGAGAAATACAGCAGGAATCATGGAGGATGCTGCTACTAGCTGAGTGGCAGGCAAACATATGTTAAGCTAGCTTTCTTGCACTGTTCTGAATCCGCCTAGGGATAATGATGCTCAGAGAGATCTAGGGCCTCCTACATCAGTTAACTATCCTGACAACCCCCTGCAAACATGGCCATAGGCCAATCTGATCTAGGCCATCCCTCAGCTGAAGCTTTTCTCTCAGAGGACTCTAGGCTGAGCCACACTGACAGTGAGTACTAAGCAAGATACCCAGACGTATTGGATTTACTTAGATACTGAGAGCTTCCGTGAGCTAGGTTTCCAATTTCTAAAATTTGATAAAACTTTTACACACTGGGCCGTTGAAGTGAATCTAGATTTAATCTCTTTCATTTTTTCATTTCTTTATTGAAATAAATGTATCCCTTGATATCTTGGCATTGCAAATGCTTAAATAATGCCTTTAATCCATGGTGAAGTTAATATTGATCTGTGTAAACATCCTTGAATGTGTAAATATATCTAATGAAAGATATCCTTCACAGATCTTGTAATCTGTTACTATAAGTAAATAAATGAATACAAAAACAAAATTATGTGCTGGTATCAAGTCATATGAGAGTTTGTAAAGATGATTCCCAGCCCACAAAGAATAGCAGTATTGCCTCGGAGCTAACATGTAGTAGTAGCTCAGCTTGACAATTTACTGGTAGTAATGTGACCATGATCATGGGGACTTTATTTTACACATGCTGGCCTCAGTTTCTCCTATTGTAAAGAATCAATAATAATTGATTTTAATGGTATATGATTGCTCTGTTGGCTAAGTTATTATATGTGTCATGTTTAAAAATACCCAGTATATATTTTTTAAATCCCTCCATATAGGTATTTGATAAAATTTCCTCAAACATGAAATGTTTCTATATTGTTTCAGATCAGAATGAAGTTAGATCTTGGCAAACACAAAAATAAATACTATGCTGTAGGCAAAGTATTGAAACATGCTATTTAGTAATAACCATTTGTTGAATGAATGGATATGAGTACATATTGTGTGAGTTCCTTTGTGATTGGGTTACCTCACTCAGGATGATGCCCTCCAGGTCCATCCATTTGCCTAGGAATTTCATAAATTCATTCTTTTTAATAGCTGAGTAGTACTCCATTGTGTAAATGTACCACATTTTCTGTATCCATTCCTCTGTTGAGGGGCATCTGGGTTCTTTCCGGCTTCTGGCTATTATAAATAAGGCTGCTATGAACATAGTGGAGCATGTGTCCTTCTTGCTGGTTGGAACATCTTCTGGATATATGCCCAGGCATTTTTCTAATAACTGCCTTGGCAACTCTTTAACACTCATAAAATCAACTTGGTACTATTGGGAATGATCTCTGCCGGGACATACAGTGGTAAGAGAGAAAAAAGGAGCCGAGGTCCAACTCAGCAGGCATATGTATGTATGAGAAGATGGGGTCAGTCCTTAGCCCCCACCACTGACACCTCAGTAAATAATAAAATGTCAGAGAGACTTTGGAAATGGTATAGTAATACATCATGGAGACTTTGGAAACTACAACAGTAACTCTTTTTCTGTTAGAATATGAAGAATCTATTTCCTTCCTAAGAAAAGCTAGCTAACCTGTTAGAAAAAAAAATAACTTTCGACATAGCATTGACTACATGTACAATATAGATAGTTCACATTTATTTGAGGAGTCCCAGAAAAATCTTCACTGCTGCTCAAAGGGAAGAAAATAATGGTTATGGGTAGAACTTTGGGCCCAATTTATGCAATAAAGCCTTAGTCCTCAGCACCTGGATTTATCTGGAGGTAGACTCTACAGAAGTACTTACATTGAAATGACACTCTGAAGGGAGTCCTTTAGGGTATGTTCAGAATGGTGTTCTCAGAGAGGGAAGGAGCTATAAAGGTACTAAGAGAAGATAAATGTCTACTAGCCAAGGAGAGAAATGGAAGGGTGGGGGTGGAGAGAAGAGAGGGCTAGATGGAGTGGGGGCAGGTCCTGCCTGAAATGTTGTCCCCAGCAATAGCTTCCAAAGCTGTAGGGAAGTTTCTGTTCAAGCCCTCCAAGTTAGGGAAGATTGCTATGGCAACCCCATCAAAGGAATGCAGCAGCAGAAGACCAAACACATTTCCAGTCACATAAGGAGGGGCTCCGTCTTCCATGCCAGACACTGTCATAGGGGCAGAAAGCAGACAGTTTTCACAAAGAGGGGGCCTCCTTCACACATTTGGGTCTCCTTTCCACACTCACATATCTCCTGTTCAATTTTGTATGAACAGTTAGCCTCCTAAATCTTTCTGAACCTTTCATTTAACCTTGGGCTGTGGGTTCTTTGAAGCAACTGTCTTAGGGTTTTTCATCTGTGAACAGACACCATGACCAAGGCAAGTCGTATAAGGACAGCATTTAATTGAGGCTGGCTTACAGGTTCAGAGGTTCAGTCCATTATCATCAAGACAGGAACATGGCAGCATCCAGGCAGGCATGGTGCAGGAGAGCTGAGAGTTCTACACGTTTCATCTGAAGGCTGTTGGCAGAATACTATCTTCCAGGAAGCTAGCATGAGGATCTTAAGCCCCATGCGCATAATGACACTCTTCCTCCAACAGGGCTACACCTCCTAATAGTGCCACTCTCTGGGCCAACCATATTCAAACCATCACAGCAACCATGAACTTCTTCCCTTAGTTTAATAAAATCTGTCCACAGGAACGATGTTTTTCTGATGAAGGAAAGAGTGATATTAAAAATGAGGAGCAGGTGTCCTCCTTCTTCAAGGTCTTTGTGGTTGCTGATATACAGGAGGCAGGCAGGGCTGTGTGCTTAGGGCAAGGATGATCAGTCTCAGAAGAGGAGCATATACAAGAGAGAGAGAGAGAGAGACAGAGAGAGACAGAGAGAGAAAGACAGAGAGACAGAGACAGACAGAGAGAGGCAGAGAGAGACAGAGAGGAGAGACAGAGAGAGACAGAGGGGAGAGAGAGAGAGAGAGAGAGAGAGAGAGAGAGAGAGAGAGAGAGAGAGAGAGAGAGAGAGAGAGACCGAGACCTACCTGGACATAATGTTTCCACTCTAGGCGAGAGTGATCAAGGAAGACTTCAAGAACCACATGGCACTGATTTGCCTCCTGCTGCTGATGTAGATTCAATGGGCTAAAATGGGAAGAGCAGAACCAGTTCAAAGCCAAGCTAAAGGGAGGGAAATGCCAAGCAGGTCTTAAGGTAGAAAGAAAAAAAGAACGTGCAGTAAAGCAACTGTCTCATATACAAGGCACCTTGGACCTTGGAGCAATCATGCTATGTACTAACTAATATGAGTCTAGGCCATAAAAGTCAACAAGGTTATTTGGCTAGATGCGGGAGACAGAATGAATATGTCCAGCCATGGAAAACAGTCTTGGTTATTATCAACTATATTGTGGCAGGCAATTTTTGGTATATAAGGAAAATATTTCCTCCACCTTTGGCCTTGAAGAGGAAGCTTCGATCTATGTCCCCATCCCCACCCTCTCAGCAAGGGAGAAAATTTTCTCCATCTAGGGAGAAAACGTTTGTCAATGAAGTCAACAAGCCAAGCAAGACTTCAAAATGAATACTTCCAGAGCTTTAAAACACCAATGCCCTTCCCACTAGTAGAATAATTATGAACTTGCTTAACCTTTCAGGAAAATGGAAATGATAAAGATTGGAATTCAGTGTTGGTGCATAGGCCAGTTTCACCCATTCTCCATGTCCTTGGAAGCCTGGCTTTAGGGTTCTATCTAACAAAGCAAGCTTTCAATTCATATTGACCTTTATTGTGTTATGTAAATAATGAGCTTTCTCCAGATTGTTAACTTCTATCAGTTAAATTGGCAGGCACTTGCCAAACTTCTTCCACACAATTTTTTTTTTTGGTTGTTTTTTTGCCTCAGAGGAGAAATTACCATGAAATAATGACAGTGATTTAGATACTTTCAATAAGGCCATGAGAGTTAGAAACCCTGGCAATTACAATGCAAAATGGGGTGGGGGGAACGGGAACATTTTACTAAAATTGAAGAATGGGTGGAGAGTTTGGGATTTTGGAGATATTGAAAGAGGACAATTCATAGTTAGTGGAGATGGCACTGCAGGTTATTAGCTGTGTGGAGTCAAATCAGTATATATAAAGTTTTAATTAATGGAAATGCTGTTCCTTATTAATATACAAGATTTTCACAAGTGAGCCTGCTGAAGCAACTTGCCTTGAAAGGGACTGTAGACCAGAGACAGAAGCAAACTTTGAGAAGATAGCAAGAAAGCAGCTCATAACCTGGTCCTCTCCTCTCATGTGACAAGGAATGGGGAAAGACTGGGATTCTTGGAGCAAGACTGAATACATTTAGTGAAATTGTGTTAGCTCCAGAATGCACTTCTAAGAATGCAACAAAAAGGTAGCCTAGGTGAGAGTTTGTTCATCTGAAGGAGAGGTGGTTAAGAGCCTCTGTTTATAGTGGCTATGGTGATGGGGAGACTGGAGATCCAAGAGATATTGACAATAAAAACAAATGGGGTCACAAAGTACAGGGGGCATGGGTAACGGAGGGAGTCTGAAATGTCCCTAGATGCTGGTAGGGGGCTTCTGTGTCAAACACCTCTTAGGGATATCCAGGGAGGACTGGAAACATGTTTAGCCAGGAGCTCAATCTATCACTGTTTATGTCTTACATAGTTTCAGACACTTCTAAGTTCTTTTAATAAATTAGTACCAAAGTTCTTGATCTTCTGCCTTCTAAAACCATGCTAATAAGCAATGGAACTGTTGGCTTCATCCTTAACAGCTGTGTTGGGATAGAGATGTGTGTGTGTGTGTGTGTGTGTGTGTGCGTGTTCAGTTTCAAAATCTCTACAAATTTTCACTTTTAACTTGACTACATTGTATGCTTCTTTGATATTCGAGGATGTTCATACTGCCTCTGTGTCATTGAAAACCATCCCATGGAAGCAGATAAAGAGTTAATGTTCTACAGCCGGGCGTGGTGGCGCACGCCTTTAATCCCAGCACTTGGGAGGCAGAGGCAGGTGAATTTCTGAGTTTGAGGCTAGCCTGGTCTACAAAGTGAGTTCCAGGACAGCCAGGGCTACACAGAGAAACCCTGTCTCGAAAAACCAAAAAAAAAAAAAAAAGAGTTAATGTTCTAACAGTAAGATCATCACCATAGTAACAAGAATGAGGATGAAAAATATGGATAGAGAAAATGTGGTACATTTACAGAATGGAGTACTACTCAGCTATTAAAAACAATGAATTTATGAAATTCTTAGGCAAATGGGTGGATCTGGAGGATATCATCCTGAGTGAGGTAACACAATCACAGAAGAACACACATGATATATACTCACTGATAAGTGGATATTAGCCCAGAAGCTCAGAATACCCAAGATGAAATTTGCAAAACACATGAAACTCAAGAATAAGGAAGACCAAAGTGTGGATACTTCGTTCCTTCTTAGAATGGGGAACAACATACCCATGGAAGGAGTTACAGAGACAAAGTTCAGAGATGAGATGGAAGAAAGGACCATACAGAGACTGCCCTACCTGGGGATCCATCCCATAAACAACCACCAAACCCAGACACTATTGCAGATGCCAAAAAGATTTTGCTGACAGGAGCCTGATATAGCTGTCTCCTGTGAGGCTCTGCCAGTGCCTGGAAAATACAGAAGTGGATGCTCACAGCCATCCATTAGATGGAGCACAAGGTCCCCAATGAAGAAGCTAGAGAAAGCACCCAAGGAGCTGAAGGAGTTTGCAGCCCCATAGGAGGAACCACAATATGAACTAACCAGTACCCCCAGAGTTGCCTGGGACTAAACCAACAATCAAAGAAAGCACATGGTGGGACTCGTGTCTCTAGCTGCATAAGTAGTAGAGGATGGACTAGTCGGTCATCAATGGGAGGAGAGGCCCTTGGTCATTCAAAGATTCTAGACCCCAGTATAGGGGAATGTCATGACCAGGAGGCAGGAGTGGATGGGTTGGGGGGCAGGGAGACGGAAAAGAGGATAGGGAATTTTTGGAGAGGAAACTGGGAAAGGGGATAGAATTTGAAATGTAAATAAAGAAAATATCTAATTAAGAGAAAATGAAATGCACAAAGAGGACTATATCCTTTGGGCACTGTTTTGCCCAAAGTTTCCAAGCTAGGTGAGAATTATGATAATTCTCCTAATCAGAATTTGGTTCTTCTGCTAGCAGATAATCTCTGTAGGAGAAAGAGGACCCAATTACCCCTGGAGCTCCAACCCACGGCATTTCATGTGATGCCTTGTGATCTTCTTCGTCATTTTGAGGTTGTATCATTAGTTTTCTTGTTTGTTTGTTTGTTTGTTTGTTTGTTTGTTTGTTTGTTTACAGGGACTCGTACAGGCCAGGCCACCCTCAGACTTGCTATATAGCTGAGAAAGGTGAACTCGGATAGATCTCCTGAGTTCTGGGATACCAGGTATGCTCTGCTATGCCTGGGTTGGTTTGCTCAGTTTGGTCACTAAGTCAAAGGTCATCTGTGGATACTAGCTACTGGATATTGCAGGCCAATAGTTCTCAAGTTGGTATCTTTGGCAGAAAACTGTATTCTGGGTAATAGGCCTGGCACCTGTAGGACCCCTGTCTTTGCTTGTATTTGTAGTCCTTAGCCTGCTATGGATAAATCTACATACTTTTTTTAGAAGAAATGCTCACATCTTGGAGCGATTCTGTTCCCTCAGTGACTTTTGACCTCAGGCAAGCTGCAGAAGCCCTGGGTGCCTTGAAAACATCTTCCCCTTTATGTCTCTCTGACAGGTGCTGTCAGCAGGAGAAAGTTCTGGGAGCCCCTTAAACCATAGACTTAAAAATAATAATTATAAGTAATAACAGTAATTAACTCCCATCATGGTGAGTCACCTTTAAAGATTCAATGAAAATTTTTTTCAAGGTTGCCCCTTGCTGGTACCTTCGTGACTAACTCTTGTATTTCTTAAAGAGGAAACATTTTTACCCATTGCAGAGATGACTGAGAAGTCTTCCTAATTCATATTTTTGGAGCCTCTGGGTCGTCAGCTTTAGTATAGGAAAACATTTCCTTAAGCCACCAAGAAAAAAATGCATGTGCTTCAAGGACATTGATATCCATGCCCACACCTGTAAAATGAATTATTTTAATATAGATGTGAGTGGTAAATTAATCTGGCATATGTATTTCTTTACCTTTCCTAGTCCCCAATAACTATACAGAGAAAGCAAGATTTATATCAAGTTGCCCCTCAGTCCTGGGCAGTTAAATGATCTATAGTATAACCCCTGTGCTAATCTGGTTACCTCCCGGCCCCATCCTGATGATACTTGCAGTTTAATATTGTTCTAGCTCTTTCCGCGTCAGATGTCTCTTTCCATGATGTCTTTACAGAGCCTCTCCTCCTCATGGCTAGTCTGAAATGAACTCCACTTCTTCCCTTAGCTGGTTGGAGCGTCCACCCTATTCTCTCTTCTGTCCACCCATTGCGTGATCCGGATTTATTGACAAGGCAGAGAATAAATGGTGAGAACTGTTTACACAAACTTGAGACGGAGATTCTTGACTTAAGGATTACAGTGCCGTGTCGGGAATGAAACAAGATATGAGAGCAGAGAAATCAGTATTTGGACAACACAAGGATAAGCTTTATTCAGTGCACAGAAACATTATGCCTACGCATACCAACAAGCTTGCCTTTAAATCCTTCGGTATTCTTACAATAAGAGCTTATCTCTCAAATAAGCTTCCTCTTCCCTCACTCAGAACAAATGATGGGGATTGAAACCTTTGTACTTTTCCTTTGAGGCGGTTACTCTACGTCATTCACAGCCATTTCATTGCTACAACTTGGGAATAATTTGTGTTTCTCGTCAAGTTTAAGGTCATGGACAAGATAACTGCCTGTCAATACCCATCTCTTCAGCAAGCCTAGCCAAAGTTAATTTATTCAACGAAACAAGCCACTCTCCCCTTTACTGCCTCTGTGACTTATTGCCCAATTATTTCATGTTCGTGTAGCATAAAATAAGCTTTGAGGCCCATTGAGATACTGCTGGGCTTGCTTATTTTTCAGATTTAATAAGAACAAGGGGAAGACCTTTCCTCCTAGGCTAGGAAACAAAATTAGACCTGAGAGTGATACATTATAAACTTTTATAACTGTGAAAATATTCCACAGAGCAGCCAATTGGTTCTCTGTGCACCCTGGGCCGTGGAGGCTGCTGGTGATGTTAGAAAGCTCAGCTCAGTCCTTCAGAGACTTGAATGAATCGTCCATTTATTTGCAAAGTTTCATCTATTCCAAGCTTGATAACCATACCTAATTATATAAACATCAAGTTCCATTCCCCATTTCCAGCCTAAAGGGCTCTATAATCTTCTTAAAACAGGCAAGAAGAAGATGGAAAATCTGAAAACAGGCTCCACCATGGGGAATGGTGTCAAAAATCTTCCTTGTGAGACCTAGCTAAGTAAGCTGATTCTTTCCTCTATTGCTATTTCTTATTCAGCCACAGGTAACAGAAACAGGCTCTCACCCACAGCACTGTATTGCCAGAAAGGTGTATGATAAAGATAAGAACAGCAAGGATATCTGCATACATACAGCAACTACCCTCATATCTGTCCATCATCTTCAGAGAAACTTAAAATGTCCAGGGTCTCCCTTTGCTGATTTCTAGCAACTGTGCTAGGTTTAGTTTGCCTGGACATGTTCTTACAGCCAGAACCTTAATGTTAACTTGTGAAGACTCAGAAACACTATCTAAGGTTAAAGAAAAGTATTTTTCAACCTTGTATAGACACCGGATTCCTACACCTTAGGTACTCCTTCTTGGAATATTTAAAGAGAGTCCCTCTTTCATATCAATAATATTCTCTCGTGCTCATGTCTATTGAGTCTTGGTTTGAATGACAATTTTGTCTTGCTATAGGGGATGGGTATTGGTCAGATTCTTAGAGTTTTACTAAGTGCAATGAAAGGCCAATTTTAAAGAAGGCATTACAGGGTGTGGCTTCACTCATGGAGTGGATCACTCTCTTCCCAGAGGTACAGCAGAAGATCTGCTAGCTGTATTCTAGCATGGTAAAAGTGGCCTAGAAGGGCGGTAAAGTAAGTAACTCTAAGATATTATCTGCGGTGTGAAAACCCTGTGGAACAGAAGTAAGGCCATACTGGAATTGGGCTTTCACTCTTGACATTTGGATTTCCAAGGTTGTGCAATCTGGGTACCATTTACTAAGGATGTGACTGAGACTGAAGTTTGCCTTAGGAAAGGAAAAGAAACGGGCACTTGTGCCAAATATGATCAGTGACATCATATCCAGCTTATGACAACTGCAGATGGGCTGGTCTGTTGGACACTGTTCACAGTGTGGTGAAGAAGTTGTATGCTGGGGACTGTGCTTTTATTTCAGATCCTCAACCAACAGATCTCCAACTAGTATTTAAGACTCATTCCTTTCCAGAGCCATTAAGGGTTCTGTAGGTTCCTTTTTCCTTTCTCCTCACCATCTTGCTGCCGGCTCCATCCTAAATCACTTTAGAAACAAGGCCAAATTCTCTTGCAGGAGCGAGCGGAATGTTGGTTCTCTCTGGAGAGAGATTTGCAGATTTTGGTTTGGAAGTTTCATGTTCATGCTTGTGTTGCCACTTTTAGCTTCAAGACTGACTCTCCCAACCCTAGTGAGGGAGATCTCATTGCCAAAATAGCCACCAGCTTTCAAAAACATCAGCAAACAGAAACGTACCCATTACAACCATAAGCAAACAATTTCACTTCTATCCCTTGTTAGTCATTTCATCTGTCAATCACTGAAAATTCCCACGTGTTGTCAGTTGGCACCCAGGAAGAAAAAAAAATCCTAATTGTCAGGCCACATGATTCATCTTTTCCCTGGCAAGGTTTGTTTTGCTTATTTTTATTTCCGATGTTCAATGAAGTACTCCAAATACCCTTCATGTAGGAGTAAATTTTACTGTTGTTAAGACAGTTTTTTTCCCTCTCCAGGGATGAAGTAGCCAATGCAGATTTTTTGAGATGCTTTTAACTGGGCAACAACCATGTTTCCCAGCTGCCCTGCAAACAGATGTTCTGTGCTCCAGTGCCCTCCCCTCTGCTTATCCAAAGGCAGCTATTGGGGGCTGGAGAGATGGCTCAGCAGTTAAGAGCACACACTGTTCTTGCAGAGGATCTGAGTTTGCTTTCCAGCATGTACATTAGGTGGCTCACAATGGTCTATCCACAACTCCAGTTCCACGGTAGAGCACATACACATATACATATGAAGGTGCAGGTGGATGTACACATACATACACACATATACATACATATACTTTTACATACATGTACACATACACACATATATATATGTATGTATATATATATGTATATATATATATCATATACATATACAGACATGCTTGCCTGCAGGTGTGCATGAGCATACATACAATTAATTTTTTTTTGAAA
Source organism: Mus caroli (assembly GCF_978045245.1). NCBI lineage: Eukaryota > Metazoa > Chordata > Mammalia > Rodentia > Muridae > Mus > Mus caroli. The sequence continues at coordinate 78,668,525 of NW_028227270.1, read as the reverse complement.
AGTTTAAAATAAAAGAGTGCTGTTGGGAGGGAAAGAAGTCTTGAGTTGATTCTGTGAGTGTGAGCATTTCTCACAAGATGTCTCCCTGGCCTTCTGAGAAAGTTTCCAATGAGTCAACCTGGAACTTCCCAGGGTTTATTTGGTGCTTTGTGAGCACTGGGGAACTCAATGAGATCCTTATTGTCATGGAGGAGCTGAAGAAAAGAGATAATAAACTATACTTTGTCTTCATCATGAGCCTTACCCACAGCCACATCCCAACATGTCTCAGATCACTCACTGGTCTATCCCAGCCTTTCTTCTGGATTCCCAAAGACAATATGCAGAATACATCCCGGAAAGAAACTGGCCTCCCTCTCTCCTGATAAAGTTCTAAGTGGCAGGTTAGAAGCAGGCTGATCTAGAATGTTCTTAGATAGACATCCCTAAACTGACAAATACTCATTGTTACTCAAGATTTGGTCAGAAATGATTCAAACTTAACTCGGTCAAGCTTAAATCCAAATAACATGATTGGAGTATGTGTATTGGGCATTTTCCTCAGTAGTACATGTTCACAGACAGGCTGCAGCAACTCTGAGCCTATGCCATTCTTATAACCAGTGACCTAGAAGATGAGATGCCATAGGAGGAAGTCTGGACCAGAATGTGGCAGTGCAGTCCTGTACCAGACATGTCTAACTTGTGCTCCTTGGACTGCCTGCATCCCAAATCACTATGCATGTATCCTCATACATGTGCAGACCTCATATCATAATGCCAAAAAAGTTGGACCCTGTGCAAGTCATCCTAAAATGCACAAGACAGAGGCAGAAGTATGGTAAGTTTAAGGCCAGCATGGGCCTCTAAGGAGACCCACTGCACTTCTATTAACAAAAACATTTAACGTAGTAACCAAGGTTAATGGTGTCAAAGCTCATGATGGCTCCCAGTCTGCTCATGTTACGTTTTAAAACTCCACTCAAGACACATTGAACTATCAAGCTAATTATCAAACATGGGAAGTTCCAGACCTGAGTTCCTGGAGATGAGGGGGTCATATTTTTAAGAGCAGGATAGACTTGATTGTCTACAGAATGTCAGACCATGGAGAGAAGCAGCTAAGTCCAGTGTGAGAATCAGAATGTTTACGATGGCAGTTCAGTTTTACATTGTAATACAGGAATTGAAGGGAAGGAATGGGTGAGAGCTTCCTCCCAATAGGGTGGCTGCTGCCTCACTACTTTCTTGTGACTTTGGGTATATTGATTATACACATTAGTCGGTGTTCTATATTAAGACATACAGCTATACTAGGTAAAGGCACACTGAATGAGAATGTAATGGATTTAATAAGGAAAGAGGGGAGAAAAAATGAAGAAAACATGAATAAGGACAAAGAATGCCTCTAAGGGAAAGTAGGAATTATATAACTACCAAGTGGCAGGACTTTACCACAGGAATCAAGAAAAACCCCAGTGTACCCAGTCACAATGATTCATGACTATAATCCCCACATCTGGGAGGCGGAGGAAAGAGAGATGCAGCCCCTGTCTCAAAACTCTAAGCACAGAAGGTAGTACAGTGGTAACAATCCCCAGCACAGAAAGAATTAAAGGTTAGGTGGAGAGGAAAGGAAGAGGAAGAAGAAGGTAAATAAAAATCTAGCCGTGAACTGTAGGCAGAGGAGGGAAAGACCACATGGATGGCTAAATCTCCAAATATAGGCTCTCGAGTCGACTTTGTAGCCATCTAAGAGAACTAAATGAAGCAGGTTCATAGCATCCTTCCAGTTCTACTGAAAGACCAAGGAAGAAAAAAGCCTGAAATCAAAGGAGAAGCTAGGGTGACAGAGCAAGGCAACATAGCACTCGAAGGGCTCTAAGAGCTTAAAAGTGGAACCTCAGACTGAGTTCTGGGAAAAACAAAGATAAAAACAATAGTGGAAAATCTACAGTTCTCCAACACTTTCCGAGAGTTGGACAGTGCAATAGGCTTTGGTTATCTTGTTTCTAAATTGAAACGTTGGGGCAAACAGCTCAGACACCCACCCAGGGTCTGCCCAGCCATTTCTTCTGGGCATAACAGCCCCTTGGTATGGGAAATCTCTGGTGAAAATATGAGGAACTGAAGCAAAAATGGAATGCCTCTGTGACATTCATAATTAAACTTTCATATCTTTTAGGGCTGAAAACAATGCTCAGAGTACAAGCATTACTGGAAATTCATTAAATGAACCTTTTCCCCCCCTGGAGTCAGTGTTTACTACAGTCTTGATTGTTTTAGAAAGAAAACTTTATTAAAGGAAACCAGGAGCATTTCTCCAACTCCACGAGGGCTGCAATAACAGGAAACAAAACTCCTATTTCTGTAGTTGGTCTGATAAGAACTCAATAGTAGACCTTCTGAAGGCCCGTGCTGACTACTCTTAAAGACATAAATTACTATCTAGTGCACGGTCTTGGCTAGGCCACTTAGATCACGGCTTCTATTTTTGGTGGCAGAGACTCTCATATATCTGTCACCTACTCCAGAAAATGGCAAAATTGGACAAATTGGCAGCGATGAAGTTCTTGTTAATAATGTGGCTGTGGAGCTGCTCCAGACACAGAACTTGAGTGAGAGAGCAGAGAGAAGCTTACTCAAGAAAAGCAGCTGAAACTGAAGACTGTAGCTGCGGTACTCCCATGAGGACAAGAAATAAGGGGCAAAGATGCTAGAGCATTCTGGGAATGAGAAAAGCATGTCCTGTCTGCTTCCCGAACTGACCAGTGTGTTCTCTGGAAGCACATGGTGGGAGCAGAGGGCTGATAAATGGTGCTGGGGCACCCAGATCTTAAAGTGATGCTTCCATGGAATGCTCGTGATGATGTCATGTGTTTGTAGTGGAAGCAAAGTCACTGCAAGGGTTGCTGGTGTTTGTTGAGACTCTGGTGTCATCTCCAGCCCTTTCCCAACCAAACCTTTTACAGAAACTGTACCCCGGAAGTCTTTGATGAAGGTTTCCTTTGAATAGTCAAGGAAGTGGATGGCCTAACATGGCCCACTTGCTCATTATAAATCTTCGAATTGAAGCATATAGCCAATTGTATTAGAACACATCCCCTCAGCTTTGAACCAGTTACATTGAAATGGCAAGCCTGATCAGAGAGATGTGCCTGCTTCTTTTTGAAGTGTAGATCCTCTTTGGTGCCTTCGAAGTAGTCAGGAAAGTCAAGTGAGAAAGCCAGGAGGTCAATGAAGTCACAGGTATCTGAAAACGCACAGGTATCGTCCAAGTGGAATGGAGATACAGACCTGGGGGCTTCTGTAGGTTGTAGTATGAGGGTTGCTTCAAGGTCATGATCTTCAGCTCCTTAATCATGCCAGCTTCCTTGTTTGCTGGGACATCATGATGTCATCCCTTGTTGACCAGGCTCAGAGAAAAGAATTGTTGTACGTAGTTAAGTCAACAGTTATGAAATGTTGCTAAGACCATTGAAGTAGCAGAGAGAGTGGGTTATGTGCCTTTGTCTAATATCATAGATACAACTATCAACAAACTGACAGGGTGTGAAATATGATGCCATAGTCTAGGCTCCACCCACAAAGCAGTCAAGTGCTGACTTTTCTCTAGTCCTTTGCCTTTTTCACAGCTGAAGCCCACATTTATCTGTAAATTTACATCCAGGTTTTATCTCATTTTAAAACACAAGCATGTCTCTAATGCTAGGTTGTGCTTGAAGACAGGAGCCTAGCATGGATGTCCTTTGAGAGGCTCTGCCAGCAACTGACTGAGACAGATGCAGATACTCATAGCCAAGCATTGGACTGAGTTTGAGGATCCCCTATGGAAGAGTTAGGGGAAGGATTGAAGGAGCTGAAGGGGACGGTGACCCCATAGGAAGAACAAGAGTGTCAACTAACCTGGACCTCTCAGAGCTCCCAGAGACTAAGACACCAATCAAAGAGCTGGTCTGAGGCCACATATGTAGCAGAGGACTGCCTTGTCTGGCCTTAGTGAGAGAAGATGGGCCTAATCCTACATAGACTTGATGCTCCAGGGAGGGCCACCCTCAGAGGCAAAGGGGAAGGGGAAGGGGAAAAGGGGGAATAATTTTGTGACAGGGAACTGAGAGGGGTGCAACATTAGGGATGTTAGGTAAATAAAATAATTAATAATTAGAAACATAAATATGCCTTATGTTATTAAAATTCTATTTGAAGGTCATTTTCCCCAAAGAGCCCTCCTTCCCAGTGTGTAGGTAAACTGTAACACAGTAAGTTTGTTTGGTATTGTTATAATTTGTATCAGAAACATCCCCCATAAGGTTCATGTTTTGAATGTTGTCACTCATTGCTATTTGTGTGTAGGGGGGTGGACAGGTGAGGCTGATGGACTTTTAGGAGGTGAAGCTACACTGCAAAAAATAATCACTAGGGTTCCACATTTAAGGACTATCATCTTCTTGGCCTTACGTCCCCTCCCCCTCTCCCTTCTCATCCACTGAAATATGAACACCTGTCTATGAAATGCTCTTACTGCCATGATGTCCCCAAACACATGGAGCCAACCAGCTCTGAGCCAAAAGAGCCAAAAGAACCACGAGGCAAAATAAGCCCTTCCTTTCTTACATGGTTTACACCAGATATCTTTGCCACAAAAGTAACTAATATTGTAGTGGTTTTATTATAAATAATTTTGCACAAAATTCATGCCCAGCAATTCTCTTTTCTTTTTATTATTATTTTTTTTCAACAGACTGGAGTAAAATGGCATGGTCAGAAGTATATATAATTTATCTGGCATTTATGACATTTATTGTCACACTGCTAGCAAGAAAGATTATCCTAGTCTATCCCCAATAAAAATTTATGAACACATGAGATGTGTACTTATGTTTTTTTAGGTTGTGGTGCCAGAAGAGTTGATCCTTATGGCAAACATAATGTATTAAAGAAAAAAATTAAAATATGTCCATTTAGGATACAATGAAGGGGAAAGCACCTTTAAATTACAAATAAATAATGTGAATTTTAAAAGTACCTGCAAAATTGGTGGCACGAAAAACATTGCAGCCAGTTTTATAACCTCCATTTCTTTAATAATAAAAATAATCCCGATCCGGCACCCTCCCAGTCGGAGGACAGTGACCTGCCCTGCAGGGAGCGCCATCTTGGCTCCGGGACTCCGCCGAGCTTAGTCTGTACAGGTCAGAGTGGGGACCACGGGGGCAGACGGCTTCTGGGACAGGCGGGAGCCACAGAGCTGCTGAGGCAGCACCCTTTTGGGGCCGCAGACATCCGGCACCCTTCCAGCCGGAGGACAGTGACCTGCCCTGCAGGGAGCGCCATCTTGGCTCCGGGACTCCGCCGAACTTAGTCTGTATAGGTTAGAGTGAGGACCACAGAGGCAGACAGCTTCTGGGACAGGCGGGAGCCACAGAGCCGCTGAGGCAGCACCCTTTTGGGGCCACAGACTTCCGGCACCCTCCCAGTCGGAGGACAGTGACCTGCCCTGCAGGGAGCGCCATCTTGGCTCCGGGACTCCGCCGAACTTAGTCTGTATAGGTTAGAGTGAGGACCACAGAGGCAGACAGCTTCTGGGACAGGCGGGAGCCACAGAGCCGCTGAGGCAGCACCCTTTTGGGGCCACAGACATCCGGCACCCTCCTAGCTGGAAGACAGTGGTCTGCCCTGCACAGGAGCCCTCTGCCTCAGGAGCAGGGAGCACATCTTGGATCCAGGACTCCACTGAACTTAGGAACTTAGTCTGCACAGCTGAGAGTGTGCACCACAGAAGCCTACAGCTTCTGTGACCTGCCAAAGCAACACAGCATCTGGGAAAGGTCCTGTTTTCCGCCTTCTTCTTCGGCCAGGAGGAGGTCCAAACGCCAGATATCTGTACACCTTCCCTTTAAGAGGAAAGCTTGTCAGCAGGGAGTGCTCTAACCACTGAAACTCAGACCTGTCTCCCAGGTCTGCTGACAGAGGATACTCAGAATCACCAGAAGAACAACCTCTGAACAGAGACAACTATAACAACTCCAGAGATTACCAGATGGCGAGAGGTAAAGGTAAGAATCTTACTAACAGAAACCAAGACCACTCACCATCATCAGGACCCAGCACTCCCACTTCGCCCAGTCCAGGGCACCCCAACACACCTGAAAAACTAGACCTGGATTTAAAAGCATATCTCATGATGATGGTAGAGGACATCAAGAAGGACTTTAAAGAACTACAGGAGAACATGGCTAAAGAGTTACAAGTCCTTAAAGAAAAACAGGAAAACACAACCAAACTGGTAGAAGTCCTTAAAGAGAAACAGGAAAACACATCCAATCAGATGATGGAAATGAACAAAACCATACTAGACCTAAAAAGGGAAGTAGACACAATAAAGAAAACCCAAAATGAGGCAACACTGGAGATAGAAACCCTAGGAAAGAAATCTGGAACCATAGATGCAAGCATCAGCAACAGAATACAAGAGATGGAAGAGAGAATCTCAGGTGCAGAAGATTCCATAGAGAACATGGGCACAACAATCAAGGAAAATGGAAAATGCAAAAAGATCCTAACTCAAAACATCCAAGAAATACAGGACACAATGAGAAGACCAAACCTACGGATAATAGGAGTGGATGAAAATGAAGATTTTCAACTCAAAGGACCAGCAAACATCTTCAACAAAATTATAGAAGAAAACTTCCCAAATCTAAAGAAAGAGATGCCCATGAACATACAAGAAGCCTACAGAACTCCAAATAGGCTGGACCAGAAAAGAAATACCTCCCGACACATAATAATCAGAACAACAAAAGCACTAAATAAAGATAGAATACTAAAAGCAGTAAGAGAAAAAGGCCAAGTAACATATAAAGGCAAGCCTATCAGAATTACACCAGATTTTTCACCAGAGACTATGAAAGCCAGAAGATCCTGGACAGATGTTATACAGACATTAAAAGAACACAAATTCCAGCCCAGGCTACTATACCCAGCCAAACTCTCAATTAACATAGATGGAGAAACCAAAGTATTCCACGACAAAACCAAATTCACACATTACCTCTCCACGAATCCAGCCCTTCAAAGGATAATAACAGAAAAAAAACAATACAAGGACAGGAACCACGCCCTAGAAACAACAAGAAGGTAATCCCTCAACAAACCGAAAAGAAGACAGCCACAAGAACAGAATGCCAACTTTAACAACAAAAATAACAGGAAACAACAATTACTTTTCCTTAATATCTCTTAATATCAATGGACTCAACTCCCCGATAAAAAGACATAGACTAACAAACTAGCTACACAATCAAGACCCAACATTTTGCTGCTTACAAGAAACTCATCTCAGAGAAAAAGATAGACACTACCTCAGAATGAAAGGCTGGAAAACAATTTTCCAAGCAAATGGTCTGAAGAAACAAGCTGGAGTAGCCATTCTAATATCAGATAAGATTGACTTCCAACCCAAAGTCATCAAAAAAGACAGGGAGGGGCACTTCATACTCATCAAAGGTAAAATCCTCCAAGAGGAACTATCAATCCTGAATATCTATGCTCCAAATACAAAGGCAGCCTCATTCATTAAAGAAACTTTAGTAAATCTCAAAGCACACATTGCACCTCATACAATAATAGTGGGAGACTTCAACACACCACTTTCACCAATGGACAGATCATGGAAACAGAAACTAAACAGGGACACAGTGAAACTAACAGAAGTTATGGATCAAATGGATCTGGCAGATATCTACAGAACATTTTACCCTAAAACAAAAGGATACACCTTCTTCTCAGCACCTCATGGTACCTTCTCCAAAATTGACCACGCAATTGGGCACAAAACAGGACTCAACAGATACAAAAACATTGAAATTGTCCCATGCATCCTATCAGATCACCATGGACTAAGGCTGATCATCAATAACAAAATAAATAATAGAAAGCCAACCTTCACATGGAAACTGAACAACACTCTTCTCAATGATACCTTGGTCAAGGAAGGAATAAAGAAAGAAATCAAGGACTTTTTAGAGTTCAATGAAAATGAAGCCACAACATACCCAAACTTATGGGACGCAATGAAAGCATTTCTAAGAGGAAAACTCATAGCTCTGAGTGCCTCCAAAAAGAAACTAGAGAGAGCACACATTAGCAGCTTGACAACACACCTAAAAGCACTAGAACAAAAGGAAGCAAATTCACCCAAGAGGAGTAGACGGCAGGAAATAATCAAACTCAGGGGCGAAATCAATCAAGTGGAAACAAGAAGAACTATTCAAAGAATCAACCAATCAAGGAGCTGGTTCTTTGAGAAAATCAACAAGATAGATAAACCCTTAGCCAGACTCACTAGAGGGCACAGGGAAAGCATCCTAATTAACAAAATCAGAAATGAAAAAGGAGACATAACAACAGATCCTGAAGACATCCAAAACACCATCAGATCCTTCTACCAAAGGCTATACTCAACAAAACTGGAGAACCTGGATGAAATGGAGAAGTTCCTAGACAGATACCAGGTACCAAAGTTGAACCAAGATCAGGTTAATGATCTAAACAACCCTATATCCCCCAAAGAAATAGAAGCAGTCATTAATAGTCTCCCAACCAAAAAAAGCCCAGGACCAGATGGGTTTAGTGCAGAGTTCTATCAGACCTTCAAAGAAGATCTAATCCCAGTTCTTCACAAACTATTCCACAAAATAGAAACAGAAGGTACTCTACCCAACTCATTCTATGAAGCCACAATTACTCTGATACCTAAACCACAAAAAGACCCAACAAAGATAGAAAACTTCAGACCAATATCCCTTATGAATATTGATGCAAAAATCCTCAATAAAGTTCTTGCTAACCGAATCCAAGAACACATCAAAACAATCATCCATCCTGACCAAGTAGGTTTCATCCCAGGGATGCAGGGATGGTTCAATATATGGAAATCCATCAACGTAATCCAGTATATAAACAAACTCAAAGACAAAAACCACATGGTCATCTCGTTAGATGCAGAAAAAGCATTTGACAAGATCCAACACCCATTCATGATAAAAGTCTTGGAAAGATCAGGAATTCAAGGCCCATACCTAAACATGATAAAAGCAATCTACAGCAAACCAGTAGCCAACATCAAAGTAAATGGTGAGAAGCTTGAAGCAATCCCTCTAAAATCAGGGACTAGACAAGGCTGTCCACTTTCTCCATACCTATTCAACATTGTACTTGAAGTCCTAGCCAGAGCAATTCGACAACAAAAGGAGATCAAAGGGATACAAATTGGAAAAGATGAAGTCAAAATATCACTCTTTGCAGATGATATGATAGTATATATAAGTGACCCTAAAAATTCCACCAGAGAACTCCTAAGCCTGATAAACAGCTTCGGTGAAGTAGCTGGATATAAAATTAACTCAAACAAATCAATGGCCTTTCTCTACACAAAGAATAAACAGGCTGAGAAAGAAATTAGGGAAACAACACCCTTCTCAATAGTCACAAATAATATAAAATATCTTGGCGTGACTCTAACTAAGGAAGTGAAAGATCTGTATAATAAAAACTTCAAGTCTCTGAAGAAAGAAATTATAGAAGATCTCAGAAGATGGAAAGATCTCCCATGCTCATGGATTGGCAGGATCAACATTGTAAAAATGGCTATCTTGCCAAAAGCAATCTACAGATTCAATGCAATCCCCATCAAAATTCCAAATCAATTCTTCAACGAATTAGAAAGTGCAATCTGCAAATTCATCTGGAATAACAAAAAACCTAGGATAGCAAAAACTCTTCTCAAGGATAAAAGAACCTCTGGTGGAATCACCATGCCGGACCTAGAGCTCTACTACAGAGCAATTGTGATAAAAACTGCATGGTACTGGTATAGTGACAGACAAATAGACCAATGGAATAGAATTGAAGACCCAGAAATGAACCCACACACCTACGGTCACTTGATCTTCGACAAGGGAGCTAAAAACATCCAGTGGAAGAAAGACAGCATTTTCAACAAATGGTGCTGGCACAACTGGTTGTTAACATGTAGAAGAATGCGAATCGATCCATTCCTATCTCCTTGTACTAAGGTCAAGTCTAAGTGGATCAAGGAACTTCACATAAAACCAGAGACACTGAAACTTATAGAAGAGAAAGTGGGGAAAAGCCTTGAAGATATGGGCACAGGGGAAAAATTCCTGAATAGAACAGTAATGGCTTGTGCTGTAAGATCGAGAATTGACAAATGGGACCTCATGAAACTACAAAGCTTCTGCAAGGCTAAAGACACCATCAATAAGACAAAAAAACCACCAACAGATTGGGAAAGGATCTTCACCTATCCTAAATCAGACAGGGGACTAATATCCAATATATATAAAGAACTCAAGAAGGTGGACTCCAGAAAGTCAAATAACCCCATTAAAAAATGGGGCTCAGAACTGAACAAAGAATTCTCACCTGAGGAATACCGAATGGCAGAGAAGCACCTGAAAAAATGTTCAACATCCTTAATCATCAGGGAAATGCAAATCAAAACAACCCTGAGATTCCACCTCACACCAGTCAGAATGGCTAAGATCAAAAATTCAGGTGACAGCAAATGCTGGCGAGGATGTGGAGAAAGAGGAACACTTCTCCATTGTTGGTGGGATTGCAAGCTTGTACAACCACTCTGGAAATCAGTCTGGCGGTTCCTCAGAAAATTGGACATAGTACTACCGGAGGATCCAGCAATACCTCTTCTGGGCATATATCCAGAAGATGTCCCAACCGGTAAGAAGGACACATGCTCCACTATGTTCATAGCAGCCCTATTTATAATAGCCAGAAGCTGGAAAGAACCCAGATGTCCCTCAACAGAGGAATGGATACAGAAATTATGGTACATTTACACAATGGAGTACTACTCAGCTATTAAAAAGAATGAATTTATGAAATTCCTAGCCAAATGGATGGACCTGGAGGGCATCATCTTGAGTGAGGTAACACAATCACAAAGGAACTCACACAATATGTATTCACTGATAAGTGGATATTAGCCCAAAACTTAGGATACCCAAGATATAAGATACAATTTGCTAAACGCATGAAACTCAAGAAGAATGAAGACCAAAATGTGGACACTGTGCCCCTTCTTAGAATTGGGAACAAAACACCCAGGGAAGGAGTTACAGAGACAAAGTTCGGAGCTGTGATGAAAGGATGGACCATCTAGAGACTGCCGTATCCAGGGATCCATCCCATAATCAGCTTCTAAACGCTGACACCATTGCATACACTAGCAAGATTTTGCTGAAAGGACCCAAAGATAGCTGTCTCTTGTGAGACTATGCAGGGGCCTAGCAAACACAGGAGTGGATGCTCACAGTCAGCTATTGGATGGATCACAGGGCTCCCAATGGAGAAGCTAGAGAAAGTACCCAAGGAGCTAAAGGGATCTGCAACCCTATAGTTGGAACAACATGATGAACTAACCAGTACCCCGGAGCTCTTGTCTCTAGCTGCATATGTATCGAAAGATGGCCTAGTCGGCCATCACTGGAAAGAGAGGCCCATTGGACTTGCAAACTTTATATGCCCCAATATAGGGGAATGCCAGGGCCAAAAGAATGGGAATGGGAGGGTAGGGAAGTGGGGGGCGGTATGGGGGACTTTTGGGATAGCATTGGAAATGTAATTGAGGAAAATATGTAATAAAAAAAAACAGTGAAAAAAAAAAGTAAAAAAAAAAAATAATCCCTTATATTTTCAGCCAGCTAACAGTTGCCAAATGCTCTATTAAATCACTCTTATTAATCACCATGAACTTTAGCAAATTCTTCTGAGATAACTCAGGGCCTGTAGAAGTTTTCAAATGCAGGCACATTAAACACACACACACACACACATACACACATGCACACACAAAAACACACACACATACACACACACATAAATACACATACACCATGATTGCCCTTCACTGTAAATTTACTTTATTAGTTTTAAAATTTATACTCTTCGCTGGGCAGCAGCGGCACATGCCTTTAATCCCAGCACTTGGGAGGCAGAGGCAGGTGGATTTCTGAGTTCAAGGCCAGCCTGGTCTACAGAGTGAGTTCCAGGACAGCCAGGGCTACAGAGAGAAACTCTATCTTAAAAAAAAAAAAACCACCACCACCACCAGCAGCAGCAACAAACTATACTCTACAAGACATATCTCTCTTCCAGGTAAAGATAAGTCCCATGGTACAATGACTTTACTTGCATCTAGCCTAGGAAGACAGTCCCAAGAGAGAGGCGACACAGTGTCTGTATGCTTCTGTGTCGTTGTTTCATGTCGGCATAATATGTAAGTAAGAGAGTCTACTGCACTTCCCCAGCATAGCATATACATGCCTATTTCAGGGTCCTTACCTACAACACTCCTTAGGCTGTATGTCCTGCTTCCACAAGAATCTGGAATATTTCTCTTCTCTCACTCATCCTGACCTGGGTGGGACAAGCATCAGCTCAGCTCTGTTTCTCCCATAACACTATTCAGAATTGTAACCAACTGCCAACCTCTTCCCTCAACCACCCTTCTCTGGTTTGTTCTCCCTGCTTCGTTTTTCTAGCTAGTTTCTACCTGATATATCATTACGAAGGTGTTTGTCTTATTTCACTCGGTCACTCTTCTTTCTTTCCCTCTTTTAAAAGATGTATTATCATTTTCTAAATCAGATGTATGTGTGTAATTCTGTTTTCTTTGTTGTCTGTCTTGATGATATCTCCCTGCTGTATATTGATCCACATGGACTTTACTGTACACAGGTCATTGATAACTTGATCATTGGCTTCTGGCTGTGAAGGAAGCAGATATGTCAGCTCAAACAGGACTCGATGGCAGGCTTTTATCTGGCAACACAGTGCCAAAAGTTCCAAGTTACCCTCAGCATCAACTGGGATGACTAGGAGAACTGAGAATCGTTGCCTGCCCCATGTTCAGGGCCGAGCCCTGGAAACAGCAGAGGGATGCCCCCACCCCCACCCCCCAGGGCTCTCCACGATGCATTGCTCTCCCTGGCTGCAAATCACCTTGAGCATCTCAAATCCCTGTTGAGCAGCCCTCAGGGAAGGGTCAGGAAAAAGCATTCTTTATATTCTTAGGATGCTTTCAAAGGATAGCCACATGCACATTTGTAACACGTTACTCATTTGGAAAACAACTAATGGATCTGGTTTTGCCAAAGATGCATCGAGGCCACGCCATGCGGTGCCAGCCTCAAGGACTTGGATGATCACAAGTACAACCGCTCAGTGCACTTTAAGCAAGGAAGAACTATTTATTTTGAAACTCCCTGTTCCCTAGCAACTTTGCACCACAAAGCATCTTAGAAAAGTCTTTTGGCAGGGGCTGGGGAGAATGTTCCATCCATCTGAAAACACGTGCAGAGATAAGTGGGCATGAAAATCCATTTCAACTTCTGCCACTGCTTCTACCTGATCTTACCTTAGGAAGAAGCCAGAGCCCCAGGGGCAAGCACTGGCTTGCTCTACCCAACACTTTAAGACAGCCAATTATTTTTTTCTTTCTCTTTTTCTCTTTTGACATGTGAAGTAATTACTCACAGAAACAATACTACACGGATGTTTCTTCATGAGTTTAATTTCTGTCAGGCAGTTGAAGTTCGTTGTACAAATGCCTGTTTGGGAATATCTGTGAAATCTCATAATGGTTGCGATGGGGAGAGACAGACTCCACAGGGCACGAGATAATATGTAGCAGAAGATGGCCTAGTCTGCCATCACTGGGAAGAGAGGCTCCTTGGTATTGCAGACTTTATATGCCCCAATACAGGGGAATGGCAGGGCCAAGAAGCGGGAGTGGGTGAGTAGGGGAGCAGGGTGGAGGGAGGGTATACGGAACTTTCAGGATAGCATTTGAAATGTATATAAAGAAAGTATCTAATAAATAGAAAGAAAGAGAGAAAGAAAGAAAGAGAGAGAGAGAAGGAGGGAGGGAGGGAGGGAGGGAGGGAGGGAAAAAGAAAAGAAAAGAAAAGAAAAGAAAAGAAAAGAAAAGAAGAGAAGAGAAAAGAAAAGGAAAGAAATCTGTGATTGTTATTTGTAAGCATGGTCCACTGGTCCTTACAGACAAGATTTCTAGATATTTGCTAGATAACATCAGAAAAACTGTACAGAATGGGCTGTCCAATACCAGATGCCATGAGATCAAGAAACTGATATTGCTTGTGTTTATGTATATAGGTATGTGTATACATTTCTTTGTGTGTATGTCATGTGTGGAAGGTGTGGTGTGTGAATATGTGTGTTGTATGTGTGCATGTGTATGTGTGTTATGTGTGTGTGTATGTGTTGTGTTAGTGTGTATGTGTGTGTATGCATTGTGTGTGCGTCTTCTTCAATTGCTTTCTACCTTTTATTTGAAGTTTCTCAACCAACCTGGAGCTTTCTGATCTAACCTAGTGGTCCAGCAAGCCCTGGAATCTGTCTGCCCCTACGTCTCCAGCATTTGGTATTAAAGAAATTTTTTTTTCATATAACTTCTGGGGCACTGGATTCTAGGTCCTTATGTAGCAGGTACTTTCCTGACTGATCCATTAGTCCAGCTCGCCAATATAATTCTTGAGACTGCGATTCTTGTAAGGTTTTGAGTCAGTTGACAGGGTCTAGCTTTGAAAGCTAATTTTGATCTTGTCCACACCTCTTGGACTTGTTTGTTTGTTTGTTTGTTTGTTCTGCTATCTGGCCAAGTATAGTTTCAGAACCTTTATTTGGACAGAAATCATCTTTCAGTTGAAATTGTGTCTTAGTGACCCCCTGTGTCTTATATGAACCAAAAAAAACCCAATTGCTCTGTTACATATAATTCCAGCTAATGCCTCAGCAAGTCTTAAGGGGAGGCGGGGACAGGGGTGTGTCTTACAAATACGGATGTCATTAAATTCTGAAATCCTTGCTAAGCTCAGGGTCTCCCACTGAGAGGTTAATATATATGTCACCACTCAGTTCACAGAGGCCCTCATGTACTGTCTAAGCAAATTCTGACTGTGATGTGTTTCCTCGGGGAAGTTTGACTACAGGGGAACAAGTTCACTAATGTCAGCGTGAACACTCAGTGCTGGTAACAGTCTGTCTCTCACAACGTTGTCATATTTTGGAGCCATGTGACTGAGACCCAGCTTTGGTTAGTTCAAGTCTGTCCTCTGCATTTAACAAAACTGTTTCAAAGTTCATGGCACGGTTTACCAAACTTCGTGCCATAATGGGTTCTTTCCACGGATTGGGAAGATGATCTTTTATCTGAAGCCAAATTCTCGTGTTCCCTTACGTGTGTACATGTGTGGAAAGTTTAGCTCTAAATTTGTATTTTAGTTTTAGAAAGTTTAAATACCTTGTGAGCAAAGGAGTTGTGAATGTGAATGGGTACGTTGGGGAGATAGAACTAACAGTAACATGTAGAGAAATTTGCTTTGAAGGCTGGGGCACTAGGTCAGGCCAGGATACCTTCTATATCCTCCTATAGACTGTTGGCAACATTGCTGGCATACCAGTGTGGGGGAAGAAGGAAGGCTTCCAAGGAAAGGAATGTTTATTCAATGATAGCCAAATTTTGGAGGATGAGGGAAATAACAGCTCCCTATCTATATTAGCTTGGATTTGTCGCTAGCCTGTATCATTAATCACTGCTCAAAACAAAGTTAATGGGAATGTTATGGCTCAGTTTCTGTGCTGGGGAAGTTTATCAATTGGGCTGCCACTTCCTAGCGACCTGTGGAATTCATCTGTGCTGTATGGATTTACTCAGGGATGTAATGAATGTTGCAAACTCTGTCCTGTGAAAATAATGATACATTTCAAAATAATCACCTAATTGGAGGGGAGAGAATGAGTTGAAGATCCAACTTCTGCCCTCCATTTTTATTTCTATCATTGAAAAATAGACATAGTAATGGATATTAACAGAGCCTGCTCATATTCAGAGCCCTAATACTTCACAACACAGTTTTTTTCAAATACCGGTTGGCATTATGAGAGGTCATCTCCCTTTTTTTTCTTTGTAGGATTTGGTTGGTTGGTTGGCTGGTTGGATTCTGGGTCTAATGTAGCCCAAAATGGATTTGAACTCACTTTGTTGTAGGAGATAACTTTGAACTCATAATCCTCCTGCCTCTACCTTCAAAGTGCTGGGATTTTAGACATGAGCTACCACACACAGCTAAGATCACTTCATTTTAAGAAAGAATTGCACAAAAGGCCATACATGATTAATGAGAGGTATAATTAAAATTGATATGTTTCAAAACCTAAAACAACCAACAGTTTAACTGACAAATTCATTTAGCTTTTTAAGAAAATATATGAATGAAAAATAATTAGAGTTACAACTGTGGCATTGTTTATTTTTTTTCTTGAACTTATTCTGTTCCCTTTTCACTTCCCCTCAGATTTTTAGCCTAATATATACATATATAATTTTATTAGTTCTTTGAGATTTTATACAATGGGTTTTGATCATGGCCACCCCTCAAATCTCCTCAGATCCAATTCCCCTTCCCTATCCACCCTACTTTGTGTTCTCTTTATTTTTAACAAGTCAAAACTAATGTATGCTGCTCAAATATTTTTGAACATGTGGCCTTCCACTGGAACATGGTCAATAACTGCTGCCAATAGCTCTTTAGCTAGGGGTGAGACTTCCTGTCAATCTATTGCCTCCCGCCAGGGATCTCAGCTAGGGGAGGGGCTTCCTGTCCATCTATTCTCTTCATCCTGAGATTTGTCCTTGCTTGGGCTTTCACAGTTCTGATGCATGCTCTCACAGCTCCTATGAGTTCTTAGATATAGATGCATTACTGTGTGCAGAAGTCACTGGGTTGTTGGATTCATTTACCACCTCGGGGTCTTACACTCTTTCCCTGAGCTTTGAGAGGAAGTGACTCTGTTTATACATCCCCTTTAGGGCTGAGCATCCTGCAGGGCTCTATGCTCTGTACCTTGGAAAGTTTTGAGTCTGTATTAATAACCCACTGCTGCAAATGAAATCTTCTGTAATGAAATTTGAGGGATGCATTAATCTATGAGTCTAATGAAAGTTGTTAACAGCCAGTTTAATATGTATATTAAACAAAATAATAGCGGTAGGTTCTCCCCTAGGACCTATGACCTGTCACAGATCCTTGACACAATAAATGGTGCCAGGTGTAAGTTTCATTTTGTGGGATGGGACTTAAATGCAAAGAGAAAACGGTTGGCTACCGCCATCACATTCACACCAATATTGCCAGGCCAATCATTATTGTAGCCCAAAGTGTAAACATTTATGTAATATTGGTGATTGTTTTCTCCTTCAGTAGCATGCACATCCCTTTCCAGCAGTGTGGTACTAGCCAGTAGGGATGAAGCTTCCCGGTCAGGTCCAGCTTGATCCATCCATGTGTTATGATTCGATTATAGAATGCTGTCAACAATAGAGGCTTACAATTAAGTTCTGCATATTGTTATGAAGACAACCAGGAGAAGACTGTCTCCAGGGAACTGGGAGAAGGGTCTCAAAGCCCACCTCCACAGTGACATACCTACTCCAACAAGACCACACCTTCTAAAAGTGTCACTCCCTGGGCCAAGCATATTCAATCCACTACACCAAACATTTGTCTTCAGTAAGATCTGTGCTATTTGTCTGGATATCTGTGGTATTGAGAGGCCAGGTAGCTTTAGTCATTTTAACATGTTACCACAAGGATGAGATGGAGGATTAGGCAAGAAGACACCTCACTAAAGAATGTCACACACCCAGGCTTCCCTTAGAGCTTTAATTAAAAGAAAATGAAAGCAACTTTCAAATTGAATTTCTTTTTCATTTTTCATGTTTTTGCTGTATATATAATATATACACATTATACACATACATATATACAAATACACATATATATACATATACATATATATATGTATATGTGTATATATATATATATATATATATATATCCAACTGAAGAGTTCCCTCTCCTCCCATTTCCTCCCCACCATTTCACTTATGTCTCCCTGTAACCACTACTTCCCTGTTTCTATTCAGAAGAGGCAGGTCTTTTGTGGATATCAATCAACCATAGCATATCAAGTTTCAGTAAGACTAGGCATATCCCGTCATAGTGAGGCTGAATTAGGCAATCCAGTAGGAGAAAAGGGACTCAAAACCCTGCAAAAGAGTCAGGGATACTCCTGCTTCCACTGTTAGGGGTCCACAAGAAGTCCAGGCTAGACAACAATAACATATACTCAGAAGACCTAGGTCAGTCCCGTGCAGGCTCCCTGGTTGTTGGTTCAATCTCTGTGAACCCTTATGAGCCCTAGTTGACTCTGTAGATGTTCTTGTGCTATCCTTGACCCCTCTAACTCCTAGAATCCTTCTTGTCCTCTTTTGCAGGATTCCCTGAGCTTTCCCTAATGCTTGGCTGTGGGTCTCTGCATCTGTTTCCATCAGTTGCTGGGTGAATCTTCTCTGATGACAATTGTGGGTCGTATCAATCTATGAACATAGCAGACTATCATTAGAAATCACTTTCTATCTTAGGGCTCTGGGATATCTAGTGTCTGGGTCATGACCCTCCAGGCAGTGCCAGGGGTGGGCTCCTTCTCATGGCATGGGTCTCAAGCTGGACCAGTCATTTGATTGGTGATCTCACAATTTCTGTGCCACCCTTACCCTAGCATGTCTTGTGGGCAGGACAAATTGTAGGTCCAAGGTTTTGTGGCTGGGTTGGTGTCCTAATCCCTCCACTGGAAGTCTTGCCTGGTTATAAGAGATGGCCAGTTCAGGCTGTATATCCCTCATTGCTAGGAGTCTTATCTAGGGTCACCCTGGTAAATTCCTGGGACTTTCCATTGCACTAGGAGTTTCCATTGCTTATCCCAGTGATGGCTCCCAACCCAGTTGTCTCTCCCAGTACTTTTCATCTATCCTAACCCAACCTGATCACTCCTGTTCCCATAACTAGACACCCTCCACTCCCAACCTGACGTCTCCTGTTCCTGTAACCAGACACCACCACCACCCACTCCCCAGCCTAGTCTACCAGAGATGTCTACACTGGTAGATGTCTACCAGACATGTTTCCTTCACAAGGAGATTTATGCATCCTCTCTTGAGCCCTCCTTGTAACTTAGCTACTCTGTATCTATGGATTGTAGCATGGTTGTCCTTTACTTTAGAGCTAATATCCACTTATCAATGAATACATACCATGTTTGTCCTTCTGGGTCTGGGTTACCTTACTCAGGATGATAATTTTTAGTTCCAGACATTTGCCAGCAAGTTTCATGATGTCCTTGTTTTTAACAGCTGAGTAATACACCATCATGCAAATATACCATCTTTTCTTTTCTTTCTTTCTCTTTCTTTCTTTCTTTCTTTCTTTCTTTCTTTCTTTCTTTCTTTCTTTCTCTCTCTCTCTCTCTCTCTCTCTCTCTCTCTTTCTTTCTTTTGTTTTTTTTTTGTTTTTTGTTATTTTGTTTTGTTTTTTGAGACAGGGGTTTTTTTTTGTGTAGCCCTGGCTGTCCTGGAACTAACTTTGTAGACCAGGCTGGCCTTGAACTCAGAAATATGCCTGCCTCTGCTTCCCGAGTGCTGGGATTAAAGGTGTGCGCCACCACGCCTGGCTACATTTTCTTTATCCATTCAGCTGAGGTTGTTTAATTTCTTCAACATGCTAAGATAGGCTTTGGAAAGAATATGTGTAAAAATAAATCAATTACTTGAGATACCCAAATTCCACAAGCTTTAAAAGAGACTGCAATAATAGTGTCTTCATCAACATTTCTAGAAAAATAATTGTCTTCCCATTACAGTAAGCCTTGATTTCCACACCATTTGCAAAAATGTATGTGGGTTGTGTAGGCACTGGAGTAAAATTTTCAGAACTCATTCTTTTAAAAGAAATATTCTTCCAATATGGAGAGAGAAGAGATTTATAGTGATGCTGGAATGCAAACCTTTGAAGGTACTATGGCAGATTTGACTACTTCACAGACGTTTATATAGCCATGTTCATCGCTGTTCACAATAGCAAGAACATGGTACCAACCTAGATGCCTATCAACCAGTGAAGTGATAGTGAAAATATGGTACATCTAAACAGTGCAAATTCATTCAGCCATTAAAAAATGAATTTTGTTTTAATTTTATGGAGTCTGTAGGAAAATGAGCACAATTGGAAAGCCCAGGTCAGACAAATACCACGTGTCTGCTTTCATGTGTAGACAGGAGCTTCTAATGTTTGCATATGTGTGCTTATGTGAGAGTAGATATGGGAGGGGTTATGGAAGTAGAAAGGGGAGCAGGAAAGGAGAGATGTAGGTTTAAGAGCAGAGTCGGGGAAGTTAATACAACATATATGACGTGAAAAGGGAAAGGGGGATGCGGGGAGGGGGCGAAATGGAATGAGTAGAGAGAGGAATGACAGGAGTGTGGAGGAGAGAAGGAACCAAAATTAAGCATCATGAAAATGCCATAAGGAAAATGGTTATTCTGTATACTAACTAAACATAAATAACAAAAAAATAGAACTACCATATGATCCAGCTGTACCACTCCTAGGCACATCACCAAGTATTCCCAGTCAGTACACCACAGGGATACCTGAGTGTCCATATCTATTGTTGCACTGTTCACAATACTCAAAATAGAGAAGTAGCCTATGTGTCTATGGCAGATACACTTAGTGGAATCTTCTTCAGCTTTAAGGGAAATTATGATATTTACAAGAAAATTTGTGGAACTGGAGATTATCATATTAAAGTAAGTCAGACTCAGAAAAACAAACATCATACTTTCTCATAAATAGAACATAGATTTAAATTTATATAAACATGAAGGCATATATGTGTGTGTATATATATATACACATATATACATACATATACATGTATATGTCTATATACATAGTCTCTGTGCTAAGGTTTGGTCTTTTGCTATCTACTGTAATGCTAATTGTGGGCTCCCAAGACATGGTTGTTGCAGAAAAGAGAGTCCACACATACACTTTGGCCCAAAGTTACTTCTGATTGGTAAATAAAGATGCCAACAGCCAATAGCTTGGCAGAAGAGACATAGATGGGGTTTAGGTTTCTTGAGTTTGGGAGTTGGAGAGGGATCATGAGAAAGAAGAATGTGAAGGAGGAAGAGGGAGAAGTTGCCATGGATTAGGAGTAAAGCAAACATGGTCCTCAGGGCTAGCCAATGAAGTTCAGAGTAGCTCAGATGAAACATAGTAAGTAAAAGCTTGGGATTATTGATAGAAAGGAGAGGAAAGTAGAGTCTAACAGTGTAAAGTGTAGGCAGCTGCTCAGCTTTTGTACTGTTTAAGGCTTACTGTAAATATAAATAAAGGATTTGTGGTTACTCAATGGAAACTCAGTGATCTAAGGCGGGGTAGAAACCTTGGGTTTGGATTAAAGAATTTCCACAACATCTCTGTCTGAGCCTTGAAAGTATAATGAGATTTTGAGATGTGAGGAAGAGATTAAAGGGAGGGTGGGAACAAGAGAGGGAAATAGGAATGTGTACATCATGAAAGTCAGAGAAGAGATGGCTTGCAGGGTCAAAGGAGACTTACCAAATAGGAAGAGAGGAGAGCAAGGGCTGGCATAGGGATGGTGATAATCAGAGGGACATATTCTTCTGATAACTAAGATGCCCCAATATCCCAAATAAGATAGATGTCTAACAAATCTTCCTGCACGGATAGATAGCTTTGGGATGCTATTTCAAATACACACATTTTAGTTTCTACATATCTACTAACCATATGAGATTCTCTTTTTTTCTTTCTTTCTTATTTCTTTTTTATTGGATGTTTTCTTTATTTACATTTCAAATGTTATCCCTTTTCCTGGTTTCCCCCTTCCAGGAAACTCCCTATCCTATTCCTCCTCCCCTTGCTACTATGAGGTTGTTCCACCACCCACCCATCCACTCCCCTCTCCCCATCCTCAATTCCCCTACACTGGGGCATCTATGGAGACTTCATAGGACCAAGGACCTCTCCTTCCATTCATGCATGACAAGGCCATCCTCTGCTACATATGCAACTGGAACCATGTGTATTCCTTGAGAGTGGCTTAGTCCCTGGGAGCTATGGAGGGACATCTGGTTGATTGATATTGTTCTTCGTATGGGGTTGCAAACCCTTTCAGCATCTTCAGTCCTTTCTCTAACTCCTCCATTGGAGACCCCGTGCTCACTCCAATGGTTGGCTGTGAGCATCTGCCTCTATATTTGTAAGGCTCTGGCAGGGCCTCTCAGGAGACAGCTATATCAGGCTCCTTTCAGCAAGTACTTCTTGGCATCCACAATAGTGTCAGGTTTTGGTGACTATATATGGGATGGATCTCCAGGTCGGTAGTCTCTGGATGGCCTTTCCTTCGGTCTCTGCTCTACACTTTGTCTCCATATTTGCTCCCATGAGTATTTTGTTCCACTTTCTAAGAAGGACCGAAGCACCTCATTCAGAGTTTCTGGGAGGGTTGAATTGTATAAAACACACAGATTCTTTGATTAATGTGTAACAGGTGAGTATCATGTTCACTTGCTCTCCCTCTGCTGTCTTTTGGGCCTGTTTGGTGGTCACTAACTTTGTTCATGACTCATAATCATAGTCGTCCAAGGACAATGTACAAATTACTTTGACCAAACATCCTTGCCATAGCCTTTATTGAAAATAGTATATTAAATAGACCTTTAATATTATTTTTCCTAACATGGGGCACTTAATTAGCCCTTTTCTAATTCTTACACACAGTTCAGTATGGTGTTGGCATATAAATGAACACATTAAACAATGGAATAGAATTGAAAGCCCCCCTACATGAATTCATGCATGAGCAGCCAAAGGATTTTTGACGCAGGAGCCAAGAATATACAATTAGAAAGGTTCAGTCTCTTCATTAAATATGCCAGGAAAACTGGACGTGCGTTCGCAGAATGAAATCAAGCCCTCATTTTACTTCAGACAAAAAATAATTAACACCTAATGGCTCCGCATCAAACTTGAGACAACAAGCTATAAAACCATGAGAAGACCTTGGGGGACAATGGCTCACCGCTTTGTCTGAATGATAGGTTTGCTACCAACACCATAGAAATAAAAGCCCAGGTGAAGATGGGGTTGCATCAAACAATAAAAGCTTTACACAGCAAAGGAAAATAGCTAACAGTGGGAAAGAGTCAATGTACCATTTTGGAAAAAAAATATTTACAAGCCAAAATCCAGTGACGGGTTAGTAGTTGACATATACAAGCAACTTTACAACATGATGGTAAGAAAAGCACTCCAGTTTCAAAATGAATAAGCGACCTAAAGACATCTTTCTAAAATGTAAGAAGAAAATTGTCAATAGAGTCATGAAAAAATCACCAGTCCATAAGAAAAGATAAGTTAAGCTGTAATAAAATGTTCCCTCACATACATCAGAACAGCTATCATCAAAACAAAACAAAGATAAATATTGATGAGGGTGTGGAAAATTGAACTCTTGTATACTGTTGGAGTATATGTAATTATACAGCTATTATTTAAAAATACCAAAAAAAAAATAGAATGACTGCTTGAATTTAGAAATTTCAATTCTGAGTAATTACCTGAAAGGTTTGAATGTGATTTGGTGATGTTTCTTCATTTCTATGTTTACTATAACACTTTTCATAATAGCTGAGTCACAGAATCTACTGAAGCATCCATCAGTTAAGTAGACATAAACTGTGGTCCATAAACACGATGAAATACAATACAGCTCTTCAAAGGGAGGAAATCTTTGTCACTGCAGCATCCTGGATGGGTGGAATTGAAGAACAGTATGATAAGTGAGGGAAACAGGCACAGAAAAACAAACACAAGGCTCAGACTCTCCAGAGACTGGAGGATAGAGAATGGGGACAAGATGGCCACTGGGTACCACAACGCCTCTCTCTACCTTAGAGTAGAGGAAAAATGTTAGGAGATGTGTTACACGGTGTGCCAGGTACAGTGGTTATGCTGTACTGTGTACTTCAAATTTGCTACGGAAGTAAATTTCAAATGTTCTCACTACAAAAAGGTGGGGGCGTGGGGAAAAACACAGATATTTGAGATAATGGATATGTGAGGTATCTTGATGTAATTTATTCTTCACTGTATCATAAACCATAATATCACTTTGTACTCCATAAATATAAAATTATATCTTGTCAGTTTACAATAAGATAGAAATACATATTACTTCCACCCACATGTACAGAGAGCTAAGCGGGGGCGGGGGGGGGGGGCGGCTAGAAGAATGGCTTGACCTTTAAAAGTGTTGTTACTGCAGAGGACTGGAGGTTGGTTTCTATTTGCACTCATGGAGGCTCCCAATCACTTGTGACAAGAAGAAGGAAGAGTAGGGGGGAAGAGAAGAGGAGGAGGAGGAAGACAAGGAGGAGTGGACAAAAGAAGAGGAGGAGGAAGAAAGGAGGAGGGTCTCAGCCACCACTCATAGGATTTCCCTATCTCAAAATCCACATAACATGACTCTTTACCTTTCTTGGGTTTCACATAGTCTCTCCCCATGTTACCAACTTCATTGTGGAATTCTCTGGCTGTGACGTCTGATCTTCTAAATTTGTTATTAGGCTGTCAAAAAAAAAAAACCAGTAAAGACATAAGAACGCACAGCTCAAAAGACAGAGAGAAACGTGTTCCAGGGAAGGGCATCTCACGCATTCAGTAATGTTGAATTTAGATTATTAGCTGATCACAGCCAGGTGTTTTTATACCCATTCAAGTAGTCAGGTTAAAATAAGCTTTTTAGAACAAATGGACAAAGGATAAAACATTCTCCATGCATACCCCTTCCAACCTCTATTTAGATTATCAAGTATTTCCCAAGAGTTGGATATAGTGTGAGGTAATGTTATCTGTTGACTTCATTACTGGTGTGTACTACCATTCACTGTAAAGGCCTGTGGAATCTATGGAAACTATTTCCAGAGAGCAAGAGAACTTGCTCAGGGCTTGAGTTCAGATTCCCAGAACCCAGGTAAAAAGAAAGACAAACATATGCCTGTATTGCCAGTGTTATTGGATAGAGACAGGTAGATACCACTAGCTCGTTACTCAGTCAAGCCAAAATGGCGACTGTAGCATTCCAAAGAGACCCTGCTCAATTGACACAGGTAGAAAGTGATAGAAAAAGATATCCTCCTGTGACTTTCATAGGTACACACACACACACACACACACACACTACATGCATACTCCTCATACACAAACACAAATAAAATACTTTCTTAGGCTGAGGCTGCTAATGGTACAGTGTGTGCCTCATATTCAGGAAGCGAGTTAGATCCTTGCTCACTAAATCCTGAGCACTTGATCTTTGGATCTCAACCATCATGGGTCTCTGCATTTAACTGCTTTTTGTTACAAAGGGAAACTTCTGTGATCATCGCTGAGTCAGTACATGGGCATACACATAAAATCTTACAGATATTTTGACAAGATATCCATTTAGCAAACTAGAAGTAATATGTGAACACTTTGTACCTATGGCCTCGCCCACCATGGGCTTTTGACTAGTTCCACAGTGGGCTTGAACTCTCTCCTGCACAGTGGATCTCAGTGTCAGATATAACCAGAAATCAATTGGTTATTCTCAAAACAGTCATGCTGTTATTGCACCAGTAGGCGTTCCTTGCCTGCCAAGCAGGTATTGGCATATGCAACGTCCAAAACTACACCAGATCACTGCTTGTTCTGTTGTTGTTTTGATTTTTTTCCTTTTATTTTCTGCATTCTGGCAATATGAAGGCTAACCAGCGAGAAGGAAGTTTCCAGATTGTGGTTTATCTGTGTTCAAGATCCAAAATATGCAGTGTCTTCAGCAATAAAGTTTTACTGTCTATCTTTTGTAGGCAACTAAGGTTAATAGCCAAGCCCTTTATAGTTTGAATACTTCTAGAACTTTCGTGTCCTACATATGCTAGGGAGGTATTGCATACCTGACAGTGGGATTTTTACATAGTAACTCATGCAGACTGAGGGTTGTTTTTTATTTTGTTTTATTTTGTTTTGTTTTGATTTTTTTTCACTGTATGAAACTCTGTGGTATATAAATTAAAAGTACCCATTCCTTTTAATCAAACTTATCTGAAAACACAAAAAATGCCTTCATTGAATATATCATCTTAATTGAGAATAGATTATATGATAGGTGCATTAAAAGGTATGTATAAGGAGTATAAATGATTTGATTGTTAACAGAAGGAAAAATTTATGCAGAGACATCCGTATTTGGAACTCTATGATTGTGTTGTTTGAGGTGAGATGATAGAATTTTGCTCTGAAACAGATTTTTTTCCCTAAGCCTAAAAATGGTTTTTGTTTTTGTTTTTAACATCAACTTTCAAGACAGGTTGTAAGAATAAAAATTCATACCATGATAGCTATGGATGGAGAACTTAATGTGTTTTAATGGTTTGAGATTTCTAGAAATGTTTACATTTAGATGTTTGGAAATTTAGTTAATTCTTCAATGATCTACAAGTCCTGTGGAGGCACTTGGGCTCTTCTGGAAGGATGCATGTCTTTTATGAACCACTTAATATTTTGCCAAACTACAGATGGTGTATGGACCAGTATAGAACGAACTGTATAGAAAAGTAAATGAGGGAGAGAAGGAAGAAGGAGAAGGAAAAGGAGGAGGAAGAGGAGGAGGAGAAGAAGAGAAGGAGGAGAAAGAATAGAAGAAAAGGGGGAGAGAGGAGGAGGAGGAGACAAGTCACAATTGAGAAGTGATTTTCTAAAGTGTGTGAAATGTGGAGAAGCACAGGAGTAACAGAATAGAAAATGTCAGAAGTTAAGGCACTGAGAGCTGCACAGAGTCATGTGACATGGATCTCCCTCAGACCTGCTCCAATTCTCTCTCATATGTCCTCCTCTACTGAAAAGAACAGTTTCCAGACTCCCCTATTTCTAAGATTAATGAACATGCTCAGAATTCTATTGATCTGGAATGGTTATGAAGAGCTGAAGTTGGCACCAAAGAAGGCTGAGGTAGGTCAGACATCTATTTTCTAAGCAGATGTTAAAGGGGCTACTTGGCTCCGAATCTGTCAGTGTACTGATGGTTCTGTCTTTCATTCCCAAATCACAGTTCATTCCATATTACCAAAGGGTCATGCGCAAGGTAGTTACAGTCTGAGGCCTGAATTACAGATAAGCTTAGGACACTGGCTTCTTGGCTTCTGTAATTGCTTTTATCATGGAAGAGATATAGTGTGTTCTTCCAGTGTCTGATTCTGTTTGGAACTTTTAATTACTTAAAATAGGCAGAGTGGGTCTATTACCTACACCTGCAAACTGATAGTTAGCATTTTTTACTCTGGAAACCATAAACCATTTATGAAGAAAATGAGAATTGGGTACCTATGGAAAAACACATCCCCTGACTGTTCTCAGTGTTGAGCAAGCATGAAGTTAATGAATGTTGCCTTGCTATTGGTAAAGAGAACCAGCTCCACTATTCTAAGACAAATCCACCTCCTTATCTCCTTTTCTCATTATTATCCAATACTGAAATTAAAGAAAAGCAAGAGTTGAATGGACCACCTGAGAAATATTCACAGGTCATCACTGGGTGAGTACTTGAGGTGTTTGACCGTAAGTTAACCTGAAGTCAGAGTAAATCCATTATTTATTTAAAAAGTTTTTTACATTTAGTGTGTATGGATGTGGTGTGTGTGAGTGTGTGTGTGTGTGTGTGTGTGTGTGTGTGTGTGTGTGTGTGTGTGAGAGAGAGAGAGAGAGAGAGAGAGAGAGAGAGAGAGAGAGAGTTGATTCATGTGTCTCTTTGTGTGTGTGTGCCAGTGAGTGAGGGTCAGAAGACAGCCTGTGGGGCTTACTCTTCTACTTCATGGGTCCTGGAAACTTACCTCGGGTCAGCGAGTTAGGACAAGTTCCTTTACCTGCTTGCCACATTACAGATCTAAATTTATGATTCATTATTGACCTTATAGTAATCTAGAAAATATGTGGGAGAGTGTGGCAAATACACATGCAAAAAAGTGAAGGGCTGAGGCAGAAGGAGAAATATGAAGGGGTTAAGAGAAAAGATGCATATGCCATCCAAACAATGCAGAAGCAGCAAGAACAAATAGCACAGGCATAGAACCAAGGAATTATTTTATTATTAAAGTCTTGTGGTGAAAACACTCCAGTTTTATTGAAAATATATTTGTTTCATATAATACAATCTGATTACAGTGTCCCCTCCCTCCTGAATCCTTTATACCTCACCATCTATTCAAATCTACACCCTTTCTTGTTCTCTCTCTCTCTCTCTCTCTCTCTCTCTCTCTCTCTCTCTCTCTCACACACACACACACACACACACACACACATTAGAAAACAAACAGGCACCTAAAAATTCTGCCTAGTAATTTCCTTATCACACTTGGAGCAGATGAACAGATAGCAGCAGAGAGCATCACCTCAACTACCACATGTAATCCATCAAGAGGATTTAGATGAATACCAAGAGATCCTGTAACACTCTTTCTAACAGACTCAGTCAGGAGCTACTACTGCTTCTGGAGTTGGCTTCCTGACATCAAATATAATCACGTGATAATAAATTATACACCACATTAAAAATTTTCCCACCACTTTTTCACATAAGCTACTCAGCATGGTCATTAAATCAAACCTGTAAGGTTTAGCCACCCCTCCCTTCCTGGCTTTATAGCAGAGTCCAAGAAAACAGCCTTTTCCTGGATCCTTGGCATCGACTTCTTAATAGGTCATTGTGGTGTTATGTCCTTTTCTCTGAATTCATAGTCTGTAGAGATAGGAAAGATGAAAGACAGAGACAGAGAGACAGAGAGATACAGAGACAGAGATAGAGACAGAGAGAGGGACAGAGACAAAGAGAGGAAGGAAGGAAGGGAATAGACTATAGATAGACAGATAATGGGTAATGATAGACAGACAGATGATAGATAGATAGATAGATAGATAGATAGATAGATGATAGATAGATGATAGATAGATAAGAGGCAGGTAGATAGATGATAGGTGGATGGATAGACAGATGATATATAAATAAATAATAGATTGATGATATTTGGATAGATAAATACATAGATAAGTGGTGGATAGGTGATACATGATTCTGTAAATGAATGTTAATAAACTCTATTAGTTATTATTATGACCTGGCCAACCCACCCATTCATCAAGGCAGAGAGCTATGAATTTTTAAAAACATTTTTAAAAATTTATTCATTTAATATATGAGTGCTCTATCTGTGTATATGCTTGTGCAGCAGAAGAGGGCATCAAACTCCATTATAGATGTTTGTGAGCCACCATATGGTCGCTGGGAATTGAACTCCGGACCTCTGGAAGAGCAGAGCAATGCTCTTAACTGCTGTGCCATCTCATCAGCCCTCCTATGAATTTTTAAAACAGCATTAGCGCAATTACTGGGTGAATTACCCCTAATCTACTTTTCTATAGGCCAGACTGTTCATCCCTCGCCTGTAATCTCCAACAACTTGCTGTTTGAGTCTGCTCCATCAGCTTGTCCTCATGGTCAACTTCTCCTGGCCATATGCTCCTGATCCATCCTCCTCACAGCTTCCTCCTCCTCATGGTGACCTCCTCCTTTCTCCCCGTGGTCCCTATCTGCAGACCCCAGCCCAACCTGGCACCTGAAAATCTGCCCTACCTCTATTCTTCCCAGTAATTGGCTGCAGCCACTTCTATTTAACCAATAAAACTGGGGAGAAAGGTTAAGACAACCAAGACTGGTGTATGTGGGAATTTACTCAGCTTAAAGCAACCAGATCATGGGGTACAAAATTAGCATTTGAATCTGTAACAGCACCAGACCAACCCCCAACAGATACCTAGGTGGAGAAATAAGTAGATCAATGAATGGATAGACACAGAAATAAATAAATGGATAGATACTAGACAGATGAATGGATGATACAATGACTAGACAGACAGATGGATAGACAGATGTTACACTGACTTTTCCAAGGCAGCTCATTAAATAAAATTTCAGCTCATAAAATAATTTATAGGGCATAAATCCTATTTTGAAGAAGAAAAAAAAAACATATGAACTCACTAGTCTTCAAAGGAGTAAAAATTAAAGCCACACTGAGATTCTATGTCACCACCAGAATGCCAGTCATCATGCAAAGAAATGTTGTTAAGGATGTGAGGAGAAGAAGATATTGAGAGTCAGTGTGGAGATTCCTCAAAACTAAGAATAGCTAGACATGACCCATGACGCCATCTCTCTGTGTTTATACAAAGGACTCCATGTCAGCATAACCAGCTTATTTGTCCAACAAACAAGGAGTTAATACAGAAAATGTAGGACACACACACATGCACTCACACACATATAGAGGATTTTTTTCAACCATACAGTACAGTAAAATTATTTGCATGGAAATGGAGACCCTGAAGATCATCATTTTAAGTGAATGAACCCAGTCTCAAGACAAGCCCCATGTTTTCTCTCAAATGTGGCTTCTACATTTTCTGTAGGCACATAAACTCATGTATCACACATAACATAAAAATACAGGTCTCCAAGGGACTAGTAGGAGGTGTGAGAAAGGGGAGAGTAGAAAGGGTAGAGGGCATACTCAATACAATACATACTTTTATAAAAGTGTCCCCATGTAACACAATACCATACACAGTGAGCATACATGGTGAGATTTGCTTAAGAAGCCAGTGCTTGTAGTAAGACAGACTTGAGTTAGAGAGTAGCCTGGCATTTATTGGTTCCATGCAAAGTGGGCTTTGTTTGTGCAGACGGCAGTGCAAAATCAATCTGCCATGGAGCACTGACGGTCGCTTCTCTTGTCATGCCCCAGTGTCAAGCACAGGAAAAGCCACAAGGGGAAGGCCAATGGCACCCGTCTAGGTGATGGGACACTTTCTGATGAGGCGCTGTGATCCTGGGAAAAGAATGTTCCATGGTCCTCTTAGACTTTACTGAGAAAAGAATGCAAATTAAATGAAAGGAATGATCAAGAATGTAAAGAAAGGACCACCGAGCTTTGATCTTCCACATCGGGCTTCGCTGAATGTTGTGTCCCATGAGGCTGCCTGAACTGCTTTCAGGACCCTGAGGACTTGTTACAAGGTTTTGACTCTGTGACCTTGAGAAGAGAGACCATAATCTTCTTTGAGCTTCAGTGTCTTTGATTACACCTACCTAGGTTAAGGAGACTTAAGAAGCAATGAGCCCCAGACTCCTAAAGACCAAAACTGCAGGGGTAGGAGAGATGATGGCTCAACAATTAAGAACACTTGCTGCTCTTGGAAAGAACTGGACTTCAGTTCCTAGCACCCTCATCACAGGGCTCACAACCACCTATACCTCTATATCTAAGGGATCAGATACCCTCTCCTGGCTCCCAAAAGCAGCAACACCCCCCCCTCTCTCAATAGAACGCTTTCAATTCTTTTACATGACCCTAAATTCTATCAGAATATACCATGGCTTGGAATGTGAAGTCTAAGAAATGGCCAAAGGGAACTTTCACATTTGTAGCCTGTACTTGAAGCACACCGTGAAAGCCATCCTCAGTATACCCTTCAAAGATGTCACTCATGATTCATCTGGAGGTATATCCTGAGCCCCATGATCAGAATGTCTAGAGATCTGACCCAGGGGTGCATGAATTTTGCAAACTTTCCAGGTGATTCGTATGCACACAATGTTTTTGTAGTTCAGCAGTTTCCTGTGGTCCCCGTTAGATCCCACTTCCCACTTCAGCTCTGCTTGTCTTATCTCCATCTTTCCAGTCATCCAAACCTCATCCTCCATCAGTACCACGTCTTTGCTTTTCCTAGTTCATCTCAGGGTGTTGACACTAGGCAAAGCACGACAGTGTCGCTTTATCGTGAACATACTCAGTTTGTAGAAGTGCTTGCTTATGGGACTTCTTCCTTCTTTCCAAGTAGTTTTCATACAATGAAATGGCCGCATCTTAAATTCACAGAGCTGAACTTGACAGTGCACATGCTGACATAACTTGAATCTGTGTAGGTATGTCAAATAGTATCACCCCAGAAAGACTCCTCCTGCTCCTTCAAACTAAAAAGGCAGCTCAGACCCTAACATGCACCACTGTTGGTTTTTATTTTTCTCAACACTGCTGCATCTTCTCATTTTGGAACTTCATATGAGAGATATTTGAGTGTGTACACCTGTGTGCAAAGTTGCTTTCATCTGCATATTTTGGGGGTTTGCACTGTGCATATCAGCATGTGCCTCATCTCAAATGTTGAAGAGCATCTCTACACGTCCTGCAGTTTGCTTCTTCATCACCCTGCTGATAGACACCTGTGCTGAGAACACTTCTTTCCCAGCCTCTTCATGCACATGTGATCTCATTTCTCCCAAGTTCATGCTTTAATGTGGAATTGCTGGATAATGAAGCAGGTGCAAACTTAGTTTCCGAAGAGAGTGGAGCCTCTTTTTTCCCACAGCGATGTTTCGGGGTTATCGTCTCACCAATGACATCTGAGCGTTCCCTCTGTCCCACAACTGCCAGCATTTGTGAGGTCAGTCTTTTCTTGTTTAATTCTGAGCAGCCTGGTGTGTACTTGCTGAGAATCCATTGCAAGCTTTAACTTGTTTTCCTTGATAACTCTTGACTCTTGAAGAAGTTGGAGGATCCTGAATCCTGTGTGGGCATGTGCTGGGCATTTGAATACCTTCTTTTGTGAGGCTGCTGGTCAAATCGTCAGCCATTTTGATTGAGGCACCTTCCCACTTTCATTATGGAGTGGGATGAGTTCTTTATGTCCAGAGAGACCTTTCAACAGGCAAATGCCTTTTAAATACTTTCTCACCTTCTAAAGATCTTCATTTCACAGTACATGTCTTTTGAGGATCTGAATCTTGAAATTTTGATTGAGTTAAACTCAATGTCATAAACTTGTATATGATTAATGCTTGATGTGTGGTATTTTTCAACACAGCTCTGAATTCAGGCTCTTTCTCTCTGTCTCTCTCGGTCTCTGTCTGTCTGTCTGTCTGTCTGTCTCTCTCTCTCTCTCTCTCAGTGTCTGTTTCTCTCTGTCTCTCTATTGCCATTTCTCTGTCTCTGTCTGTTTGTCTTTCTGTCTGTCTCTCCTTCCCCACAAAAGCACTATTTGGAAACCTGGCAACATAAGGAGCCCCCTCACTCCATTCCTCCTCTAGGTGTACACCAACCCTTCTCCATTATCTCTGTAAAATAGTTTCTGAAGCATGTGGACCCACAGAGGACCGTCTAAAGAAAACTTCCCTATGTCTGATACCAGCTCTAAGCAATTGTCAGGTTTCAAGAACAACTAGGTTGGTCTTTGTTCCCTGATCCTAATATTTTTCAAAACATAAATCCCTTCCTATCTCTAGAACTTATTCCCAATAGCACCTAGCTCAAAGCCAGTATTTAAAGTACTGGTGGTTGTACAACCTCTATGAAGGTGGAGAGAAGGACCTCGGTGACCTGCAAACGTTTCTTAGGCTCCCTTCTTTATGCAATGTCCTGCCTTTAGGGATAGTCACCTGCAGATCTTAGAACTTCTGACAGAGTTCAGCTTTAAGGTCATTATCTCCCAGGAGAAAAAGCAGATGCAGGCTAAAGGAACCTTGCCTGAGGCTACCACAGGAAGGTTGGAACAGAAGCTATGCCCCTATGCTATCAGCAGCTCCAGGCCTTAAAAAAATCCCACAATCCAGACAGGCAAAGCACAAAAGAGAAACCCACCGCAGAGAGGAAATGTTTTCCCACAAAAGCAATTTCCTCCAATTTGTATTCCAGCAACAAATTCACTTCCAGTTTCAGATGCCACTATTCAAAATGACCTGTTGCCTTTTGACTAGAAAGAATTCGCTCCTGTTCTTTAATGACTTGCTTGTAAATATTTACTGATGCGGCCTGGCACTTTGCCCCTTTTCCCTGAGTTTGGGATGCCATGCCCCTAGTCCTGCCTGGTCCATCAGGTCTCAGTTGCTGTGAAGGCTTTCTTATGGGTCCACAAAGTTCCTCAGCTGGCCTCTGAGGTGCTAGAAATGTTTATAACTGAACTGTCAACACAGAGAAATGCATGGCTGCATGCTTTTACAGCCCACTCACCTTTATTAAGACTTTTGCATTCTTGGACTTTCAGAACATTAGTTTATCTCAAAAACTTGAAGTGGCAGATTCAATTATATTAACTGTCTCGGTGCCAATGACCCCGATGCCCCACATCTGCCCCATCTGTATAATGTCATATAGAAGGGCTTTTCCTCTATTTGGAATTTAAAGCCTCCATTAATGTTTCAATCTTCCTCCAATTGACAATTACAGTTGTCTAAAACAGTCATTCTAGAATGACCTATGGCATCTACCTCTAGGGTGTTTGACTCACAAGGTCTAGGCAGAGTCTACAAATGCACATTTCTCACAATATCCTCAGTGATATTGATGCTATCTGGTCTAGAAATCTAAGGCATCTTGCAAAGTTTTGGATACAGAGTCCTCTCCAGTAAAGTCTTCTGTGCTGAAGGCTTGGTCCCAGTACAGTGTGTACAGAGGCCCCTGTGTAGAGTGTACAGAGACCCCTGTGCAGCAGTGTACAGAAGTCCCAGTACAGTGTTATACAGAGTCTCCAGTATGCAGTGTACACAGGTCGCAGTGTACAGAAACCCCAGTGCAGTTGTTGTACAGACTCCAAAGTGGTGGTGTACAGAGACCCCTGTGCAGCAGTGTATAGAAGTCCCAGTACAGTGTTACATAGAGTCTCCAGTGTACAGTGTACAGAGGTCACAGCGTACAGAAACACCAGTGCAGTGATGTACAGAGACTCCAGTGCAGTGGTGTAGAGACTCCAGAGTGGTGGTGTACAGAGACCCCTGGGCAACAGTGTAGAGAGGTCCCAGTACAGTGGTGTAGAGTCTCCAGTATACAGAAATGTCAGTGTACAGAGGTCCCAGTACAGCCATGTACAGAGTTCCCAGTGTACAGAGGTCGCAGTGTACAGAGACCCCAGTGCAGCATTGTAGAGACCCCACTGCAGTAGTGTATAGAGACCCCAGTGTAGTGGTGTATAGTAGTCACAGTGTACAGAGGTCACAGTGTATAGAGACTCTAATGCAGCAGTGTGCAGAAACCCCAGTGCAGTGGTGTGCAGAGACCCCAGTGCAGTAGTGTGCAGAGACCCCAATGCAGTGGTGTGCAGAGACCCCAGTGCAGCAGTGTACAGAGATCCCAGTGCAGTGGTGTGCAGAGACCCCAGTGCAGTGGTATACAGAGACCCCAGGGCAGTGACCCCAGTGCAGTGGTATACTGAGGTCCCAGGGTACAGAAGTAGGCCTTCATGGAAATAACTGGATCACTGGTGGATTCACCCATCAGTGGATCCCTAACTGGATGGTCTTACTGGGAGGAGGTGGGAATGTTAGGAGGTGGGGACTAATTGGAGAGGTAGGTGAGCTGACGTAAACCTTGAGGATGTATTCTGTTCATTGGGTCCTTCCTTGTTCTTTTGCAGCTCTCCATAGCCACCATGAGGTGGGCAGGCCCCTCTGCCACCTGATCCCACTCCTGTGATGTCCTACCTTGCATCGGGCCCACTAAAGCCCTTGTCCATGGACTGAAACTAGGAGACAGAAATCCACCTCTTCTCCCTAAGGTGCGTACAGTGGGCATTTTGTCTTAGCAACAGAAACTAAACATTTAATTAAGTTGATTCTTCCTTCCAAAGAAGGGGGAGTATTTACTTCTCAGTGTGGATTTCTAGTAAGTGAACACCTTATTGCTATATTCTGAGCTATGCCAAACAGGGCGGCCTTGGTTGTTGCTGGAAATGGGACATATCTCTGATAGTATTAGGGAATAAGTTATCTTTATACATGAAAAGGCATGGTTGAGGGGGTCCCTGAGCTACTCGCTCATCTTCGGGATACCTGACACCCTATCTTTTCATTCTATCAGGTCCTGTGGGTGAAAATTCTAATCTGTTCTTTGATCCTACCACATCACTTACCTCTTCCTACCTGCTTTAAAAACTGCATTTAAAGTGGTGTCACACTACATTTCCATTGCTATGATAAAATATTTGAAACTGATCATGTTAAAGGAGAAAAGCTTGTTTCAGATTTCAGTTATACATGTTTCAGTTTCTGGTCACTTGCTCCAGTCATTCTCTGTGTAACTAGAACAGAAAGCATGGTGGGATGCACAGGGTTATCTTCTCAGAAAAACATACAGGAAGCAAGATGAGAGAAAGAGAAAGAGACTAGAGTCTCAGTAGCCCAATACCCTTCAAAGACACACCTTCAACCTCTCCCAACTAGACCTTGCCTCCTAAAGTTTCCACCATTTCCCTATCATGAAATCATTTCATAAAAGCCTTTGGGTGACATAAAAGGTCAAAACCATAATGACTATGTTAGTGAGAGCAGACTTTGTGCTATTTATGAGCCCAATTGTTTAGCAGACTTACACCTGAAGCTCAAGACAGCCCCACCCCACTTCATCTTAGTCCCAGGTCACGCCACCCTAGCCCTACCCCACTCCATCAAAACTTCACTCTACTCAATCACAGCTCTACCCATCCAATCATATCCTATCACACCATATCACAGTCCCATCCTACCCCATTACAGACCCACTTCATCACAGTTCTACCCAATCACAGCCCCCCCACTTCATTCCATCAAACCCCACTCCATCATAACCCCATCCCACTCCATCACAGCTCCACCCTACAACAATCCAGGACCATTCACTCCATATCCACACCCCACTCCATCATAACACTACTCACTTCATCCCATTCCAGCTCTTCCTTATACCAGCATATCTCTGCCACATCTCACAAATTCAGTCGTTCTCTGCAATAGAACATTTGGGGGGGGGGTGTACTGGCTATTTTTGTGTCAACTTGACACAGGCTGGAGTTATCACAGAGAAAGGAGCTTCAGTTGGGGAAATGCCTCCATGAGATCCAGCTGTAAGGCATTTTCTCAATTAGTGATCAAGGGGGGAGGTCCCCTTGTGGGAGATGCCATCTTTGGGCTGGTAGTCTTGGTTCTATAAGAGATCAAGCTGAGCAAGCCAGTAAAGAACATCCACCCATGGCCTCTGCATCAGCTTCTGCTTTTTGACCTGCTTGAGTTCCAGTCCTGACTTCCTTTAGTGATGAACAGCAGTATGGAAGTGTAAGCCGAATAAACCCTTTCCTCCCCAATTTGCTTCTTGGTCATGATGTTTGTGCAGGAATAGAAACCCTGACTAAGACGGGGGGGGGGGGGTTCAAGACAGGGTTTCTCTGTGTAGCCCTGGCTGTCCTGGAACTTACTTTATAGACCAGGCTGGCCTCAAACTCAGAAATCCGCCTGCCTCTGCCTCCCATGTGCTGGGATTAAAGGCATGCACCACCACCACCCAGCTAATAGAACATTTTGATTACCACATGATCCCTCAATACATGATCTTGTGCTTTATGGCTTATGGATCTTATATTCATGAAGTTTGGGACTTTTCTAAAGCAGTGTCTCGTCTGTCTTCTGCAAGCTGACACACAAACAGAATAAAGGCAAAGCATGGGAAGGAGGAAGTTACAAGCAAGTTCAGTTCTTGGGGTAGGAACACAGCAGCCTCTGAGCCACAGTTTTACTTTTTGTGATTTTATTTACCACACTCACCTTGGTTGGGAAACTTGACTGGGAGATTCTAGAAATAAAATCTAAGTAATTTTTATTACATGTACTGTTAAATTTACTCTATACTGTTATTATTGCTAATCTCTTACTGTGTGTGGTGGTTTGAGTGAGAATGGCTGCATAGGCTCCTTTTTTAAATGCTTAGTCAGCAGGAAACTGTTTGAAATGATTAGAAGGAATAAGAGGTGTGGCCATATTGAAGGGAGTGTAACTGGGGAGTGAGTGTTGAATGTTTAAAAGACCATGCCAAGTCTAGTCTCTTCTCTCTCTCTCTCTCTCTCTCTCTCTCTCTCTCTCTCTCTCTCTCTCTCTCTCTCTCTCTCTCTCCTCCCTCCCTCCCTCCCTCCCTCCCTCCCTCCCTCCCTCCCTCCCTCCCTCCCTCCCTCTCTGTGCTTGCAAATCAGGATATAGCTCTCAGCTACCACTCCAGAACCATACCTGCCTATGCACTGCCATGCAACTTCCCATGGTGATAATGGACTAAGCTGATGAGACTTTCATCAAGCTCCCCAAGTAAATTCTTTCTTTTCTTAGAGTTGCCTTGGTCATAGTATCTCCTCATGGCATTAGAACAGTGACCAAGACAAAAGTTAGCATCAGGAAATGGCATATTTCTATGATAGACCTGACCATGCTGCTTCTTGGTAGAATGTAGAAGACTTTGACACTTTTAGAAAAGTGGTTCAAGTAGGTAGTGGTGGAGCAGACCTTTAATCCTAGCACTCAGGGAGCAGAGGCAGGAGGATCTCTATGAGTTCAAGGCCAGTCTGGTCTACAGAGTAAGTTCCAGGACAGTCAAGGCTACACAAAGAAATTCTGTCTCATGAAACAAAACAAAAAAAGGAAGGGAAGGAAGGAAGGAAGAACAGTGGTTATAAAAGTAATGTCAGTCCATCTCCAGAGATTTTAGAGGGGCAGAATATTATCAGCTGGCCTAGAGACTGCTCTTGTGATATTTTGGCAAAGAATGTGGTTACTTTCTGCCTTTGTCCTAAAATTTTACCAGAAGCTAAAATGAAGAGTTTAGGATTAATGGTGCTGGCAGAGAAGACTTCAAGACAGCCTAGAATTGACTGTGTTGTGGGTTATTAATAGTTACTCTTCAGCAGGTCTATAATGAAAGGGAGCAAGCTGGACAAAGAAAAATAAAAAAAATTATGGGTTGAGGGGGAAAGAGATGTAATTTTGGAAATAAGTTCAGTGCTCAGGGAGATTAGATGTTTAAAGAACATTTTACCTGATACTAAATGGAATAATGGGAGTGGCAACCTCAGGACAAGATCCCACCCAGTTAAGCTTACAACTTGGGAAAGGGAATTAGAGAGGCAATTAGGCAAAGGAAACTATCAGCACCCGAAAGCTCATTTCTTGGAGGAGCATTGAACAACATATTTTCAGTTTTGGCTGCTATGTGTGATGGTCAGCAGAATCCTGCAGACATGCTTGGTGCCTAGAGACTGGGATCTAAGACCAATGAGAACCATTTTTTGTAAGGAGCCGCCTTCACATTTGCCATTACAAGATGGCACTGATGGCACTGACACCCGGCACTGACACCCGTGTTCTAAGTAGTAAACAAGCAAGCTGCGCATGTGCCGGGGTAGCTTTCCACCCCATGTGCTCTGCCTTTCCCGTGACGACAACTCCGGCTGATGGGCTGCAGCCAATCAGGGAGTGACACGTCTGAGGCGGAGGACAGTCCTCCATAAAAGGGAGGGGGCTCCACCATCTCTCTCTCTCTCTGGCTCTCTCTCTGGCTCCTTTCTCCACTGGCTCCTGATGGGGTAAGCAATAAAGTTTGTGCTGCAGAAGATTCCGGTTGCCCTGAGCGTGTTCTTACCAGGGGAACACAAAAGCGCGGGCAATAATTTTTGAAACTGAGATCTAACTCCCACATATGTTTAGATTATGTGAATCTTCAAAAGGAAATGCAGGCTGTGTCTTTTGCGGTAGAATATCTTAATTTCTTTCTCTTGACATACTTTATGTGAGGAAAACCAAAACTAGTGGCTCATGACTTCCTCTTTCTGGTCTTCTCAAATCACAAATGATCTAGGAGTGACTTTATTAAGGGCTGAAGATGTAGTTCAGTGGTGCAGAGATTGCCTATCCTACACAAGATTCCAGGCTCAATATCCAAACACTGCCAAGAAAGAGAAAAGGATGCTGTTAAATGTCTTGAAGTTTCATGATTGGCTAATAAATCAAAATTTTATCCAGTATGTTGAAATGTTTTACATTAGTCTTTTGCCTACTTATGGTGCATTGTTTTTTGGCAATCACATCTGCATGCTCATATTCTGCCTCTTTCTTTCATGAAGCCAGGAGTCTCTCTGGTACAATTGGGGCTTTCAGGGTTAGCACATACATATTGTTCTTTCTTTTTTTTTTTTAAGACCCAGAATCCTATAACACATTTTACAGTGAAGGCTGCTAGTTTTGAAAAGAAAATTCCTCAGTCTTATCAATGGTGCCTCTCTATGAGGAAAGCTGGAAACGCTGGAAAAGACAGCACCCATGCAGGATTTCTGTGCTCAACATCCTAGCAGGCAAGGGAGGGAAAAATGAATCTCCTATGAACTCCAGTCCCAGGGGCAACTGGGATCTCCTACTAAGAGGAAATGATGGGTTTTGCCTAGATGGGATTTCCTTATATGTGATGCTCTGGGGATCACATTTCTTGCCTTGAAATATTATGTCTTCTTCTTTCACAACAAGCAAGATGAAGACCAGAGGTCCCAGTGAATTCCTGTGGCTGAGCAGAAGCAAGACATGGATCTTCACTTACACACTCCTAATGGAATAGTACCAGGGAACTTTTCTTATATAAAGAAGACAACTCTACAACAAAAATCAATAACATTTAATACTTTCCGTCCTCCTTTCCGTGACTTTCACCTGTAGCAGGAATTAGATCCAGTGGGGTAACTCTTCATTCACCTTCCTGACAACAGCAAAAGTGTTTAGGCTGTGCTGAGGAGCACAGTGGGGATTCTGTCTGAAGATTTTGTGTCCCTGAATACCCTCCTGAAGTGCACTGGGCTTTCTTCATAGTTTCATCTAGAAATAAGCCACCATCACGGGAGGTTAAATGGGTAAATCCTATGACAGGTACACTAGTGAGGCAGAGACAGGAGGGTCCCTGGAATTCACTGCCCAACCAGTTTAGCCCAGCCAAAGCAATCTCTAAACTCAATGAGAGGCTTTGTCTACAAAAATAAATAAATAAATAAATAAATAAAATAGCAATCGAGGAAGACATTGGATACCCATATTCAGCTTCTTAATGCACACACACACACACACAGAGAGAGAGAGAGAGAGAGAGAGAGAGAGAGAGAGAGAGAGATTCTGAAATGAAATCTATTTACTGCTTTTGACGAGAGAATTATTCACCTACTCTCATTGACAACTCACATTTAATTGAGTTAAAGGGCATCTGTAGTCACAGATTTCTGAATTTTGGACTCATAGTTTTACTCCTTACTCTGACAATAGGAGCTGTTTGCCAGATCCCTTAACTACCCCAAAGCTATTCGTTAAAGCGTGACAGTATGTGAATGTGTGTGTGGCAGGGGGTGGGGGTGTGGGCAGGGAGGAACTGAACAATGTAAAACTCTAAGCTGGAAGACTGACAGTTCAAACTTGACAGAAACATTCCCTTTGCAGCAAAATAAACAGTTTTCTCTCCTCCTAGATAAGATTGGGGGAATTTCTTCTCTCTATCCATAGTTTATCCCCTTCCTAGGAAACCACTAAGGCAGTTTTCCACATCTCTTCCTTCAAGTTTTCCTTATCAATAAATGCTTGTGATATCAGCTGAGGCTGTTAAGCCCACACATCCGGCCTGTATCTTAATTGCAATAACTTCATGTCACAAACAGCCAAAATGCAGTGATATATGGAAAGAACTTGAGTTTTTCTGCCCTCTGAACTCCCTCTCTCCCCCCTCCCCCAGTCCCCTTTCTCTTCTCTCTCTTTCATTCCCAAACCCACAGAGGCCGGAAAGTCTTTCGGCATTCTTAAAAAGTTACATAAGACAGCAAGAGCAGATAACATTGTATGTCTTGAGTTTAAAACAGGGAATGTTTATGCCTGTAGAGGGAGAAGAATGAAGGAATGTCCCTTTCAGAGGTTATATCTGAAATGACTGCAAGGCTGGCAAATGCTTCTCTTGCAGGAAAATAAATAAATAAATAAAAGTCTGCTACCTGGTAAATAGCAAGTTCTCTGATCCATAGAATTAAATCACAGTCACCCAAAGACCCAGACCACAGCAAATGGGCTGGAAGGTCCAAGTCTCACTTAAATAGAAGCATTCATTTTTTGTAGGTCCAGGAGTATCATCTTTAACCTTGAGATTCAGTCTCCTGGAAAGGCATAGAGGGGAACAGCACAGAGGGACTGTATCCTGACATGGCATCAAAAGAAGGCCAGCCAGGGTCTGATGTAGATGGATAAGCGGCCCTAATGCCTCTCTCACTGATAGAGCTGAATCTGTTTCTACTCATTTCTACCTCTCCCACTAAGGACAGACAAATCTCCTTGAAGAACAGCCTTGAATGAGTGTCAATTTAGAAGGGAGGCATTTTTTTTTTTCTAATGGAAGCATCAAAAAAAGGAACTGTAACATACAAGCTCATTTGCCCGAATCAACACACTGCACAGAAACTGGTTCTTCCCAGGTCTCCTGACCTTGCCCTTCCCTTTGGCCAGGTCACCAGCAGCAGGCACGCAGCCCCTTGGCTGATTGCAATACATGGCAACAGTCTCCAAGACAACCCCGACTCAGGGTCATTGCTGGGCTGTCTTGTTTCCAGGAAGCTTCTGTTCTAGGCGGAACAGTGGACTGTTTAACCTGAACTCAAGGGACAACCAGCGGGCGTCTACAGAATCTGGATTCTTTTCTCTGGTGGATTGGCTTTATGAACACGCATCAGCCCCTACCTCAAAAGTAAATATTTCTGAAAGGCTTATGGAGTGTAGACATGATCTCTGCCCTGTGGATTTACCACCCATCTTGTTAACTCACAGCAGAAATTAGATGCTTCAGACTCTATTCTCTTGTCCTTAGAAGGGGAAAGAGCATGAAAACAGTGACGTAAGGAGGAATACATAACACAAAAATGTGTAATGACCCCACTCCCAGCCCCCGCATTCTCTTGGCCTCTATTCCTACGTCCTCTCTGCCATCTTACTGGCTTCATGTGTTTTATTCTTTCACAACGTAGCTATGCCATTGGAAGGATCAAGTGCTGCTAAGTACAAGTGAAGTAAAATGCAGGGTCTGCCCCTGAGTCCCCTTCCAGCGTTGACTCCACTTTACTATAAATAACATCATCTTAGCCAGCTGTTCATCCTGCCTAATATCGTTGATGGTATTTATTCTTGCCAGCATTCATTGAAAGTTGGGGCAACCTCTGCTGTTCACCACGTGCTGGCGAATTCCTGGGATAAAACCATCAGATGCTGTTAGCACAGTCTGTCAGGACTGAGGGAGTCAGGAAAGTGTAGCTGACCCTACCTAGCATCTGTGATGCGAGCATGGGATAACTCAGAAGGATCCTGAAACTGATAGGATGCTTAACCTCTCTGCTCTTCGACTTTCTCCTTCATGACAAGGAATTTAAAATAGTGTTTCCTATCCTGGCATTTTTTTTTTTAGGCATTTCATCTTGGTTATAGGTCACCATATCGTCTGTAAGTTCAAGAATATCAGCCATTTACTCTGATGATGTAGATTCCCAGTGCTGAAACTGGAAGGTCAATTTCACAGAGAATGAAAGCAAGTTGGGTTGTCTTTGTTTGTTAAGAAAAATTCTTTCTGAGGCTTCTATGGTATTTAGGGTTAAGCTGGGTACAGAAATGTGTCATTTCTGTTCAGTCCTGTTCTGTGAGAACTAGTTTTAAGGACAGAATTTCTAGGTGGCATGTAGCTCAATGAATCTGCACTCTTTGTAGAAGTAAAGAGGAAGTAAAAATTCATTTGTCCTGTTTTTACCCTGGTAGAGCCTTGTGTAAAGAGGTCAAAGGATAGTTTCACTTTACCAAATCATATCTTAACTTCAGTGGTTACATTTCAAGTCATGATCCCTCAATATGATGGCTTTGATTACTGGCTGTGATAATGAAACAAGAACTAAAACACATACAACTTTTTCTTTCAAAGAAATTACTGTATGAGATCTCCACATGCAGGCTGAAGCCTTTACCTGGATCAAGGTAGAACGAAGAGGTTAAACAGGAATTGCTTAATATCACAGCAACTAGGAGAATTTGACATTCAACACTGGTGACAAAGAGCCTGTTTGCGGTGGTTTGAATAGATATGACCCTCATAGATTCATGGGTTGGATACTTGGCCATAAGGAGTTGCACTATTAGGAGGTGTGGCCTTGTTGGAGTAGGCGTGGCTTTGTTGGAGGAAGTGTCTCACTATGGAGTGGGCTTTAAGGTCTCCTATGGTCAGGCTATACCCAGTTTTGCACACAATCTTCTCATGCCTGAAGATCAAGATATAGAACTCTAAGCTCCTCCAGCATCATATCTGCCTGCATGCTGCCATGTTTCCCTCTGTGATGATGATGGACTAAACCTCTGAAACTATAAGTCAGATCAATTAAATGTTTTCCTTTACAAGAGTTGTAATGGTCAAGGTGTCTATTCACAGC
This sequence comes from Mus caroli, assembly GCF_978045245.1. NCBI lineage: Eukaryota > Metazoa > Chordata > Mammalia > Rodentia > Muridae > Mus > Mus caroli. Next base: position 78,624,151 of record NW_028227270.1, on the reverse strand, counting down.
AATGAAATCCTAAGACATAGCCATAAACACATACTAAGTGGAATGGCACAAAATTAAAAGCTTCTTCATGAAAAAAGAAAACAATTAATTGCATGAAATGACACTTTATTGAATGGGTAAAAAATTTTGCTACCTATACATATATACACAGGAGATTAATATCTAGAATATAAAAAGAACTTAAAAAATAAGTCATAGAAGCCAATAAAATGGCTAATAAAATGAATAAATAATCTCCAAAATATGAAATAAAAATAGCCATATGTTAAAAATTTCAACATTCTTAGACATCAGTAAATTCTTATTAAAACTAGTTTAAGATTGTATCTCATTCTACTCAGAATGCCTATCATTAAGAAAACAGAATAGGGGGCTGGTGAGATGGCTCAGTTGGTAAGAGCACCCGACTGCTCTTCCGAAGGTCCAAAGTTCAAATCCCAGCAACCACATGGTGGCTCACAACCACCCATAATGAGATCTGATGCCCTCTTCTGGTGCATCTGAAGACAGCTACAGTGTACTTACATAAAATAAATAAATAAATAAATAAATAAATAAATAAATAAATAAATCTTAAAAAAAAAAAAAGAAAACAGAATAAATACACACACTGCTGAGTGTACAGGAGAGGGGATTTCTCAGATGCTGCTGGGGAGATTATAAGTGGATCCAGTTAGTATGGAAATAACTCCAAAAACAGAAAGCAGGCCTTCCATATGAACCAGCTATACTATTTCTGGTTATACTCCTACAGGTCTTTAAGTTGTACAATTGTGTTTATTGTCACAGCCATATTATAGAATCTGCCATAACAGACAAATGTTATTTAAAAAGTCAACACACACACACACACACACACACACACACGGAGATTTATACAGCCAGAGAAATAAATGGAATTGGCTACTTACCAGAAAATGGCTGAGTCTGGAGGTCATCATAGTGAATGAACTAAGACCTAGAAAGACAAATATTGCTTGTTTTTTTTCTCATTTATGGATCCTACCTTGTATACAGATACATATAACCAGTATTATATATGTAATGTGGAAGCAGAGAAGAGACTGGGGAAGGAAGGAAGGAAGGAAGGAAGGAAGGAAGGAAGGAAGGAAGGAAGGAAGGAAGGAATCCAGCCGGAGGTAAAAGTGAAGTGGAGAAGACGAGGAAAGTGTGGGGATGGCTGAACAAGGCAGAAGAAATGACAGGTTTGAGAGGAAGTGTCTTATGAAGCAGTCATGGTAAGAATGAGCCCAGATCAATAAGACAGAAGGAATGGTTGCCCTTTACCATCCCCCAATGAAGCAGGACTCCCCATTCTACAAACAATTGAATAGGAATAAAGACATCAAGAGCAGGAAACAAGGTCATCGGGAATCATCTCGCACAACTTTCATAACATGACAACTTAGCTGTGATAGTCTCTCATGTCAGAAGCTCACACCATGATTCAGGTCATTTTTCAAAATGGGGTGACCCCTGAGACAGCTCAGGGCACCAAAGGCTTCATCACAATGTGATATTATTTAAAACTATGAGATTTTCTTAAATAAACCAACCTCTACTAGGAGGTTGGCAAATGACTGCCCATTGACCAAGTCCAGATTTTTGTAAATCCACATTTGCAAATGAAATTCCATTAGAACATGTCCATTTGTCTATTGTCTGTGAAAAATATGATGAAAAATGTATACATTTGTTGGATCCCACACTGAAGCATTGTCTAGTGTCCGTTTCAATTATAATGGGTGAGCTCAGTAGCTGCTACAGACGTTTCTGCAAAATATGAAGATGTAAAGTGATCTCACCCCTTAGAAGGCAGTAAAATCTTATTAATATAGACTGAGTCTATGTACATTCATATCACACACAGTATTTCACTGTGTTTGTACTATTAATCCTTTGCAACTTCTTAAGAATCATCTAAATCATAGAAGAGTAGTCAGTGTTGACACAATTTTATAGTTAAGAATATTTCATAATGGCTGGATATAGTGATGTACATGTTTAAAACCCAGACTCAAAGACAGGAAGATCTCTATGAGTTCAAGGTCAGCCTGGTGTACATAGCCAAGTCAAACAGGGATACATAATGAGACCTTGTCTCAAAAAATAAAAATGTATCACTCAAGTTTACTTTAATTAACAGCATGTTTCTTTCAGCCAAGACATCCTACAGCCTAAACCTCTTAGATGAAAAGAAAATCTTCATAGGAAAATAGTCTTAGATATATCTCTATGGTAAAACTCAAAGTGCCTCCAGCTAAGACCTGGATGCTATCGTGGAATCAGAAAGCTGTATTTTCTAATCCCTCACGTACACACTCTGGTTTCCATTGCTTTCTATGGTTTTATGACAAGCGCCATAACTGTTCTTAGATAATAAATTAGCTCTGTACTTTCTGGTTCTGCTTCTAGGTAAACAGTGAGCAAAATATCCTTCTCCCTCTCTTTGTAGCACCAGCTTCTTTTTTGTTTGTTTGTTTGTTTGTTTCTATTGCTAGTTGCTGTTGTCTTACAAGCATGACTTTATTCCACTCTTCTAAATCTTCTTTTCTCTTCACTAAAAACTTCTCCTATTGCTACAGCTCTTAACATTTCTATGAAGCAAAATTCCTCCCAAACTTTTGCCAGATTCTTTTCTCCCATTAACCCAAACACTCTCCTATCAGCCCTTCACCCTCCCCACGGTTTCCCTAGCATTCCACTAGGTTACCAATGACTATGTCACCAAATCCTACAACAGCATATGGTACATTCAGGTCTGTCCTTTCTAACATCCTTCATCATTGCACTTCCAGGATCCTGGCCCTCTGTCACGCATAGCATGTGTCTGGCAGGTGATAGGTACTCAGGAAATAACTGTTTAAATGATAACAATCTGGAATGACCATTCTTATCTGAATTACAAGTTAAAGTCACACCACTAACAAGAAGCTAAGAAATGATATCTGAAGCTATTTGTAAGATATGCTAAATCCAAACGGCTGCTCTTCGATTCAAAAGCACCAATTACATTTAGCAAAAGAGCCACATCTCGTCAATGTGTTGCCCACGGATTGCTCTTGTTGAAAGTGGTTTAAGCATTCACTGAATCTTCGTCAACCAGTCAAATCATAATTCTCAGTAAAACGTGGCCTGATGACCATTCTTCCTTAGCACTGTGTTTGAGAGAAGTTGCATGAAAATCCTTGAGAGTATGTCATTGAGCTACATGATAGTAGTCATATTGGGAAAGGTCTCTCAGATGGAAGTTAAGGGAGAGAATACTGTAGTACTTATAGTATAACCCCCTCTCATGGCAGGTGTATCAGCTAAGCCTTCACAGTCCCCTCCCCACTCTGTTAAAGGGGCCATAAGCTAACTGCAGGCATGCAGTGGTGTTTTTAAATTGAATTGAATTGAGGAACTGGGCTGAGTAGAAAGCCAGCCAGCATGTACATTTGAGCTGACTTATATCTGATTCTAAAAGAATTTTTACTCAGTATATCTCTCATGGGCCGAACTATCCTACATGGCAAATAGAAATTACAAATCCAGACTTGCAAGGTTGTACAGAACAGGACTTGAGACAGCGGAGTGGTTTTCCTCAGCCTCTGCACGTTTTCGGAGAAGCAAGGCACGTATCATGGGGGCGTTGTAAACATTGTGTGCGAACGAAGCTGGGACTGTGATGCACAGGGCTTCCTCTGGGTGGATGACATGCCATTAAGACAAATGACATTCAAGCCACTCAGTTGGGTAGTCAAAGATTATTAACTGATTTCCGTCCTGTTTTGTTTTGTTTTTTCCCCTAGTGCTCTTTAGTGACCAGGCAAGATTTCACTGTTTAATATTTAAACAAATGCTCTTTTGCCAAGACAATAAGGCAGTGTTGTGACTGTAAATATTCTCCAGTATGGCTGACTGCCATCCTGGTGAAGTAAATAGCCTAAGCTCACTTCTAGAAACTCTCAGGAAGAAATGTTCCCATTTTACTGATACATATGACCAGGTTCTACTGAGGCTCTGTCCCGGGTATGTGCAGGCTTCTTTAAGGGGCAAGGCCTTCCATTGTGTCACTCCTAGCAAAGCACAAAGTCTTGATTGGCATTAATCTTGTTGGCTGAACACATTGGCTTGCTTCCACATGTGAGTGCTTCTCTGTCTCTGCATCAGCAGTGGCCTGTTAAACAAGCCCCTTCTCCATCATCCATCATCAAAGAAGGGTGGTGGACCTTGCATCTGAGCTCCTCCATCTTACTCTAGTTGTTAAGATGGCTTCAGTAGTCGACAAATTTAAACTTACTTGGAGAAAGGCGAGTGTTCATGTGAGCTAAGACCAATCTCAAAGTCCATTTCGACATAATAAAAGAATAGCTCTATCTTTTTTTCCTAGAACCTGGTGCTTTCATATTTCAATCAGATAGGGAAAAAGAAGGACAACTTGACAAAGTGGTTATGGTCATCTGTGTGCTTGTAAGAAAAATCTAAGGGGTGACTTGGAAAATAAACTTCGACCGCATTGCTGGGGATATCCCCCTGGGTGTAGATGTGAGTGAAAGAGGCTGCAGGTTGTCATCTTTGCCCCACTGGATGATTTAAGAACCTAACATTGTAAAACATAGAATTTAGGTACCATTCATGTCCACCACATTTTAGCAAGTGTTGTTTAGAGTACAGGCAGTCCAAGACTGCATTGTAAAATCAGTGTAAATGGCTGTGGACTAAACAGTAGCAACAGCAAAAGAGAAACTCATTGAGCCTTAAAGAAAGAGCATTGTTGGTTTTAATCATTCATTGTAAAGTAAATTGAATTATACGTATCCTGCCTTGTTTCCAAAAGAATGACGCTCAGACTATGATTTATTTATTTATCTTTAGAGCAATTACCAGGTAAATTACCCCTGGCCTCTTTTTCTAATGGCTAGACTAGCTACTTCCCCAACTCTGCTTCCCAGATACTTGCTTTGGGTCTTCCCAGGTTATTACTGCTCCAGCCATTTGTCCTGGGGGACGTGGAACATTTCACTCGGTCGCCTGTTCCCCGTCTAATATATCTAATGGAGACCTCCTCTTCTCTTCTGTCTTCTTTCTTCTCCTTCTTCCTCCTCTTTTCCACTCGTGGTCCCTACCTGCACACCCCAGCCAGGTAACTGAAAACCCACCTACCTCTATTCCCTCCAGTAATTGGCCATAGCTGCCTTTATTTAACCAATAGTTTCAAATTGTAGAGCAAGGTTTGCACAACAAAAGCTCGGGTGTGGCGGGGGGGGGGGGGGCCCAAGGGGGATTCGCATGTCTTGGGGCAGCCAGGTCTTGGGATACAGAATTTTGCACCTGAATACAAAGCAGCACCAGACCCAACCCCCAGCATTTCATTTGGCTTATTGCTTATCCTCACTAGTAAACTATATTTATTTCAAACATAAAAAAATAAACAAAAAAACAAAGCCCTTTGCACTCTTGTTGTATATAACTTCCCTGTGTCATGTGGTGTGTTTGGTAAATGTATGTTTGGTACATATGTGTGAGTGTATTGGCATATATTCCTATAGAGGCCAGAGGAAGATATGAGAAAGACAGTCCTCTATGTACAGGCAGAGAGACGGTCTCTCACTAAACTCGAAGCTTTCCTTTCAGCTCTGCTGGTAAACCACCAAGCCTCTGAGGTCTACCTGCTTCTGATCCCCAACTCTGGGATTATAGACCCATCCAACTCAGCCTGGTTTTAAACCTCCTGCTTGCATAGAAATTGGTTTTTAACCACAGATCCAGCCCCTCAGCCCCTGGGTATAAATTCTAGAGCATGCCTAATATATTCCCCAATAGCCAAGAAGACAATGCATTTGAGAACAGAGCTTCCGAGAGAGGATGTGAACTATGTGTGTTCACCCTTATGGGCATCTCCAGTCCTCCACTGACGAGCTCAACATAGCTCTCTGGGGTTAGAGAATAATCTAAAACTTCCTGGCCATGGGAAGAAGTGTTTCTTCTCCTTTGTCCCATGAGAGGATTGCCAAGGAGATGTTGTTTAAGAATGTGACATCTGTTGGGCTTAATAAATATAAGTTGAAATCTCAGAGAATAGATTGCTAAGAAAATTGCTATGTCAGAAAACGGTGACAAATACCTCTCTAGGATATTGGTTGTCCCAAAGCCTTGACCTCACCAGTAGAAGACATACTTATTTTACAGGTTCATAGGAAAAGAAGAGGAGAAGCTGAAGAAGGGTTTTTTAAAAGTAAAAATGTGAATGCTACATATAAAAGTAATGCATGATATAAAAAAGAACAATTAAATTCCATAATCTGACATGAGCAATAAGTAATGACTGGAATCGGGTTTTAACTTTAAAATGGAAAGCACTCAGAAGGCGAAGGAGGGAGGAGGATGTGTGAAGACAGAGAAAGAAAGAGGGAATGGGGGTCTGAGGAAAGACTGATTGAATTATTATTTTTTTATTATTGGTTATTTTTTTAGTTACATTTTAAATGTTGTCCCCCCCTTCCCTGTTTCCCCCCATCCCATCCCCCATTGCCCCCGCCTCTATGAGGATGCTCCCCTACCCACTCCCCCTCACTGCTCTAGCATCTCCCTATGCTGGGGCATCAAACCTCCACAGGACCAACAGCCTTTCCTCCCATTGATGCCCAACAAGGCCATCCTCTGCTGCATATGCAGCTGGAGCCATGGGTCCCTCCATGTGAAATCTTTGGTTGGTGGTTTAGTCCCTGGGAGCTCTTAGGGGGGTGGGGGTACTGGTTGGTTCATATTGTTTTGTTCCTCCTATGGGGCTGAAATCCCCTTCAGCTTCTTCAGTCCTTCCCCTAACTCTTCCATTGGGGTCCCCATGTTCATTCAGTCTGATGGCTGTCTTTGAGCATCCGCATCTGCATTGGTCAGGCTTCTCAGTGCATTTAGTGTGGCTGAGTCTTGGTCCCATGCTCATCAGCCAGGTCCCTGCCCTATGCCAGTGCTCTGCTTTTGTCATTCATGTCTGTAGTACTGTTAAGCCACTCCAATTGCAGTGTTCAGGGTTTCTTTGGGTGTTTATTTTACAGTGGAAACTATTAAGAAAAGTAACTGATGGAGGAGATATGATGATAAATGACAATCATTTATTAAGCTCTCAGATCCACTCTACACGTGGAATTAATGTGATATCGCTTTATTAGCCTCACAGCACCTGTCTGAGATGGGTTTTATTTCCATACTTTTACTGAGAAGAATACAGAAGCTCAGGAAAGTCCTTTACTAAGGCCACCTTATATCTAGGTGACAGCTGGGATTTGAACCCAGGTGTGTCCCTTTCCTAGCACACTCCACATTAGTGAAATGGGGTGCTCCAGGTGATGAGTCAAGTAGCTTGGACCTATTTCTTAGGGTGCTGGTCACTCAGTGTATGGACAGATAGTGGTCCATATTATTTTGTGCCTTAGTTTCCCTGTCTTCTTGCTTGCTAGCTGGTTACAAACAGTTTAAATGTAGCACCAACTGCAGTAAATATAGGGCATCTATCTGTCTTCCAAATCCAGTTGGAAAGTGAGGCCAGTCCTTCAGGAACTCTTTCGTTACCATAACAAAACAAAACAACAACAGGCAGGTTAGGACTCCCATTAAAATAGCTGAGAAACCATTACCTGAACTTGGACCATTTTCTCCATTACCAAATGTCTTTGACTATTTCATTCTCATAGAGCCGAGCTCCTATCTAAAACAAAGCATTGCAAACCAACGGGCAAAAGCCAAAATTATCTCCCAGACACTCCAGTCTAGAGTAACCACTTTCTAATGAGCCGCTGCTTTCATTAACGGTTTTGCGGTACTGACTCATTCTCCTGGATTCATAAGAGACACAAACATACCACATCATGTTTTTTTCTACACAGATGCTCTTTGTAGGCTATGTAACAAGTCTCTGGTGAATCTCTGAAAAAAAAAAGTTAAATGTTTGTCCCAATTTAAAGAAGTTTGCACAGAGCTGTGCAAGAATTAAAAATAACCACATTCGACTCTGCTCCCTGGTGTCAAGGCGTATGCTTTGCAAGAAGGAGCTTGGGGAAATGAAAAGGAACATGAAATGAGTGGTAAGGAAACAGATGTCCAGAGCCTCAGGGACTGGCGGTGCAATTCCTGAGCAAGCTGCAAATTGCAAATGAGTCCAGGAAGGAGATGTGGTGATGTGGGGGAGTGCTATCTTTTGGGTAGGTCCTGTGTCTGTAGGGGTTTCATTCTTTCAATATCAAGTCAGTGATGGCACTGAGAATATATTTGTGTTCCTTGTATTAATGGATGAACCCAGGCTGACCTTGAGAACATGGAAATTCAGAACAACTTGATTCAATATGCACAGAAACTTGGTGAAACATTTTAAGCTTGCATTCCTAACAACATGCACACACACACACACACACACATCTATATACACATATGTACACATATACACACATAGTATACACACATGTGTGCACATACACACATACATACATGCACGCACACACACACACCACCACCACCACCACTACCACCACCACCACCACCAACAACAACAGTAGAAAACCATTTGGAGTTTATTATCAACCTCATACTCCAGGTCACTGAAGCACAGCTATGGACTGATTCCAAAGAAGCACACATGATGAGCTTCTAACTAGAGAGGAAGCACGGTAGCTTCCCTTTTCTTTACCCAGTGAAATATCTCAAAAAGAAGCAATATGAATTACTAAATGGCGTAAGTTGTGCAGTCCTGAGACTTGTTGAACACCAAAAACATATGGTTATGAGTGTAGCTATCATTCTGGAAGGTCTTTGAAGCTCAGAATTCATGTGCCACTAGGAGAAAGACAAGGAGGAGGGAAAACATGGGGGAGTATGCCTGTGGCCCCAAGCCATTATCTCCATTCACACAAAAGGGTCCCCAAACTCATACACTGTCATACCTATGGAAATGCTGCATTCAAATTCCTCAGGTTCCCTTCATATTGGTTCACTACACTAAGACTTCAGAAATTCTGGACATTGCAGTTCTTTCCCATTCACAAAGAAGTACCCATTCTCTAATTCTAGATCACAGACACCCTGAGTCTAAAGACGCTTGGAATTAGATGGTTTCGTCTAACAAAATAGGAGGCCAAGAGCAAGAAGAAAAAAATCAATCCAAACTATCCAGCAGAGCAGAATAATGGTTACAGATTGATGCATGCAGGACATTGTCTATTTTTTCCCATCACAACCCAGGATTCATCACCATAGGGCCATGTAAATAGTAGGCACTCAATAAGTACTTGGATGAAAAAAAAATACTTAACAAGTCCTGAAGAGCCATCCGTTGTTCTTCCTACTACCCAAGTACACATGGTAGATCTCCAGAAAACATCATCAACAACAACCATTTGAGAACTGACTGAGCTCCGAATGCCCCACCTCAAGCCCTGAAATGACCTAATATTTTATCTTGGAATGTTCCACTATGTTTCCAAAAATTCCTAGTATGTAGTGGTGTGGTTTGGCTTACTTGTGTTTTCACAAGTTTGGCTACTTTAAGTCTACTGCCAAAGCTCCGTTGTTAGCCCCAGATATCAGATATTTGCCTATGAAAACACATCACCTCTGGTTACTAATTTGGGGTAGTGATTCTCTGGCTTTCTTCTTAACTCATGTCAACTGTGCTAGTTGCACAACTTGTTTACCTTGGTCTGTAGTAAGAGGAGATTTAGCATATCACAAGATCATACACAGGTGAATCTCAGCACATATTGAGTCCTGTACCAAGATGCTTCAGTGCCAGGGACATGGCTTGGTTGGTAAAGTACTTGCTTTCCAAACTGATATCCTGAGTTTGCTTTCTAGAATCCAGCAAAAAGCCAGATGTGGGGGCTAGAGAGTTGGTTCTTTAGCTAAGAGTGAGTATTGCTCTTCTTTTAGAGGACCCAAATTTGACACCCATATCAGGTGGCTCACAATGGCTTATGACCCCCATCTTCAGGAGCAAGGTGGGGAAGAATTATGCCTCTAGCTTCCAAGGCACCACATCCACCTTATGTGCACATAACCATAACAATACACACACACACACATATGGAGAGAGAGAGAGAGAGAGAGAGAGAGAGAGAGAGAGAGAGAGAATAAAGACAGTTAACACACATACACAGAGTTTAAGATGAAGACAATTTTTTTATATATATAAAGCCAGATGTGGTGGCAGACATCTGTAATCTAGGAGGCAGGTGAATCTTCTGGAAATTTTCAGCCCAATTAGTCTCAAATATGGCACCCGTGCCTCAACATGGTAGAAGGTGAGACCTGGCTCCCAAAAGCTATAGCTGTCCTTTGATCCCCACACATTTGCTAGGGCTCACCTTTGCAAGGAGATGCACACAGATAACTCATTTTTTAAGGAAAAAAAAATCTGATTTCAACTAGATTTGCAGGTGAGGCCAGTTTTTTGTTCTGAAGAATTTCAATAAGCATCCATAAAATATTGACCTGGGACAGAAATATGATTCACATTACGTTCACCTTTTTGTAAAACACACCTGTGCAAATGGGGCAATATTTTTGAGACAACAATGAAGTAGGCAGAGAAACTCATTGTTGTTCCATGTTTTAGGAATGACTCAGGGGTCTGGAACCAGAAGGGACAAAACCCTTTAGCATGTATACTTTTTCAGATCCTGAGGGCTAAAGACAACCTAATCCCCCTGCCTGAAGGACTTCTGCTTGTTCCATAGCAAAGCCAGAGATGAGAGATGGACCATGGATTCCTGCTATGCTAACTGGGAAAGAATATTTAAACTCATAGAGAGATGACAAATGCCCTCATCCTAGCCAGCTTTGTATGACATGTAACAAATAGTAACATCTTGACACTGAGATGTTCATAGGCCGCATTAAAATAATAGTACAAGAAACATTGAAAATACAATAAGATTTTTTTTAAATACATTAATGTGCTCATGTTCCTTGAATAACAGTGGTGTTATTTCCTAAAGCACGTTATTTTGTAAATAGCACATCTCTGAACTGTATCTAGTACCTATAACTTGTGGAGCATCCTAGCTAAGTTACACAGCACACTGTAGAGTGTCAGTTTTTTATCCTAGTATCAGAGGCCGACTGGCAGCTGAGGTCACTGCTACTGCACACTCTCAGGAGCAAGGATGGAATTGTGTGTGGCTGTTCCAACAACACAGCCAAATCAAACCTTGTGCTATGTTTTGACACCATGGTAAGTAAAAAAAAAAAATTACACATCAAGGCTTTGTAAGTCAAGGCCTGTCTCTATATGAAAAATCAGATAAGAATGTCACAGTAGTGGCACAATTAGCGCATGGTACTTCACAATGTGTATTACAATTGGAGACATCCTTGTGACTCTACCTTTCCTGCACTGAAGAAGAGAAAGGAAAACGATGAGTTAGGTTATTGGTTATGTTCCTAAAGTATTTGTTTGTACACCAGAGAGGTACCTAGAAAGACAGGTCATAAAAATGGAGCTGTCACACGGGCCTGGACAAGTTGGAGCCAAACAAAGCCCCAGCACTGAGAGAGGAAGTGGGCACAAAGTTCCACCCCTAACAATGAAGCTATTCTCAGTTCATAGCTACTGAGAGAACAAAAATCCATTTTCACCAATGGAGTGCCATTGGGTGTATCAACCACACTCCATGGCAGGCCCCTTGTGTGTGTGTGTGTGTGTGCGTGTGCATGTGTGTATGCATGTGCATGTGCGTTCACTTGAAAGGCCATGGATCCCTGGAGCTGATATTACAGACAGTTGTTAGCCAATCTACTTGGGTGCTGAGAACCGAACTTCAGACCTCTGGAAGAGCAGGAAGCATTCTTATCCTCCAAGTCATCTCTCCAGTACCAGCATTTATATAATATTTTAACAAACTCCCAGGCGATGGTGATGCCATATCTAATAACTGCAGATTTCTATACAGCCAGATTCCTCAGACCCTCTTCCTAAAGCATCCTTCTGTACGTGTGGGTGTCACAGTTGTAATTAAACAGCTCTCCTGAACGAACATGCTGAAGTCCTGAAAAGTTCCTTCTGTAGGTTTAGCCCTCAATGACAGATATCAATAACAAAGGTTGGTGAATACTGCTCTTTTATTCCAGGCTCACTTACTTATTCACCCTATTCCCTATCTGACCATCTTAGTTTGGGTTTCTATTGCTATGAAGAGACACCATGACTAAAACAACTATTATCCGGGGCAACATTTAATTGGGGCTGAATTATAGGTTCAGAGGTTCAGTCCATTATCATCATGGCAGGAAGCATGGCAGTGTCTGAACAGACATGGTGCGGAGAGTCTTGATATGAGACAACCAGGAGAGACTTCCTCTTCCATAGTGAGTGGAACTTGAGCACAAGGCATCCTCAAAGCCTGCCTACATGGTGACACACTTCCTCCAATAAGGCTACAATTCTTAATAGTAACACCTCCTGTGGGCCAAGCATATTCAAATCACCACATTGACATACGGATTTCTTCCTCACTCATCAAGATTCCTCTGAATCTCAGTTTTGAAGGAACTATGCCTAATTGAGCCCAACTATCCTTCACCTGCCACTACAAGGACAATATCTTTTGACTCAAGTCAGCCTTTCAAGCATGGGAAACACTGCTTACATACCCTCCTTCTGTTATTCACTCATTACCCATCTTTATGAGACTAGGAGACCTGCTATTTTCCGACTACAGTTCAAAACCCATGAGTCATGTCTAATGCATCCTTGTATGTCTAATGCATGCAGTGTTTTGTACAGAATGGGTGCTGGACATTTTAGAACTTAAGAAGAAAACAGCAAGAACCTTGTGAAATCAAAACTGATGTCAATAGAACTTGCTCTTGGCCATCACAGCATATACCTTCTTTACCATAAAGTTGTGCTAGATAAGATGAACTACATTATGTTGAGAGGAAAAGTGTGTGTGTGTGTGTGTGTGTGTGTGTGTGTGTATTCTATATTATATAGTTATGTTTATAGTAATTAAGACAATAAAAGTTAGCTTTTTAAGCTCATAGCACAAAACAGAGACTAACAATGCAAGCTTCCCAAAGTGTTCTAAAATACATGTAGAGCACACCAGAGTGTTAACTCAGTGGTAACAATATTAACCTTAAAAAGGTCTCAGTTATAGTAGCAGAAAGCAGATTGGAGGCCGAGTTGCTAGAATGAGCTCATACTGTAGAAACGACTTAATTGGTGAAAATAAGCAAATGGTTGCATCAATCAGTGTACTACAGTGATCAGCGAAAGGATTTGGAGAGCTGACCTGCTGCACACAGAGCTATGCTTTGAAAAGAACAGGACAGTGTCTCTGACCAGACTCCCCAACTCCCTGGTCCTAACATGTCACCATTACACTCTTTCCAAACACCTTAAGGCTCTGTTGTTCCCAACACCTAGATAAAATGCCTTTTCTTCTGAGAAAAATTTCTTATCCTCAGCAAGACAATTAATTGAATTTTTTGACCAGATAATATTTATTGTGAGAGCCGTCATATGTATTCCTGGCATTGTCTTATGTATTTCTGATATTTAGCCCCTGATGTCTACTCAGAATCAGCCTCACTCTCCACCCATACAATCAAAAAGAAATAATATCTCCAGACATTGCCAAATTATCTTGGAAGAGACAAAGCCTCTGTCTGCCCCATTGTGGAGATCAATTTCCCACGAAACACCCCCATAGGGTGTTACTCTCTGCAGTGTCAGTGTGACATAAAAGCAGCTGCCCTCTCTCCTCTGTCCTACTCGTGGGATTAGGGCAGTGTTCTCCTGGCTGATTTCTTGAGCCCAAACAGATCTAGTTATCAATGGGATGAGAAAGTATATAGACCTCATCAACCTCAATTCCAGCTGAATGTCAGGAATCAGAGGATTATCATGAAAGGTCCTGAGAGGGGAGGAAAAGAGTCATTTGACTTGTATTACTATAATAATTTACTTTATTAATCACTAAAAGTATGTGGCATTGAGAAAATGATCAGTACAATCCAATGTCTCAAAACCAAAGCAACCTAAAAAGGAAAACATTGAAAATTCTCATTCCTGTCCAGTGTTGTCTGCCACACCTCCTCTCAGTGCAAGTAAGTATTTTATGAGTGTATTTGGGATCCTTCCAGAATTCCTTTATGAAAACAGAGAGCATGCAAATACATGTTCATAATATCCCAGTTCTTATGCAAAGATACAGTGCTCTCACTGTCTCTGTTTCTGTCTCCCTCTCTGTCTCTCTCTTTGTTGGTCTCTGTCTCTGTCTCTCTCTCTTTGTCTCTCTATCTTTCTATTTTCCAATATTTAATTGGAATTAATTCCAATATTTAATAAAAAATTTTCCAATATTTAACCTCTTGAAGACCTCATACAGACAGGCTTGCTGTCATTTCTGTATGTATCTAAGCTGCTGTTTTTCAGGACACAGCTATGCACTGTGGCTTAGACGGCCTTCTCCTGGTAAACCCTTGTTTCTCTCCAATGCTGTAGTGATTATCCTTGGCCATGAATCATTTTATATGTCTGCTCACTATCTCATCTGATGCTTATAAACCTCACAAGGTAGACAGGGAAGTGTTCATCATCTGCTGTTCAAACTGGATGCGTTTTGTGTGTCCATGGCAACAAAATACCCCACACATTGTATATAAAACCTCTGACAACATTAAGTGTATAGTGCAGTATTAGATACCCTGACATGATTGTGGTCTTCCATAAAGTGTTACGTCTTTTAGAACTAAAACTCAACCCATTTAAGTAAAAGTCCCCTCTGTCCCTCTCCTTTTAGTCTCTAGTAACCATCTTGCTGTTACTCATTTCTATGATTTTGATAATATTGGATGCTCATGTAAATAAGTAGAGTCACACAGTCTTTGTCTTTTTGTGACTGTTTCATCTCACTATAATACCCCCAAGACTCAGCCTCGTTGCATTCCTTCCTACCGTGGCATTACATAGCATCACACATCCGTACTTGATGTGCTTGTACCATCTCTCAATAGACATCTGGTTTGCTTCCACATCTCTTCCACCAGTTGTCACTGCTACTACTATAAACATAATTGTGATATTCTTTTGAGGCTTTGAGTTCAGCTCTTAGGCTATAAGCAGGGTTGCTAGATTGTATGCTGATTCTACTTTTAATTTCTTTAAGTTTTTACATTTATTTTGAGTAGAGGACAGAGGATAACTTGTGGTTACCAGTGCTTTCTACCATATGGGTTCTAGGGACCAAATTCAGGTCAGCAGGCTAGGCAGCAGCTTTCACCCTCCAAGCTAACTTATAAGCCTCTATTTTCAATTTTTGAGGATGCTTGCCATAGCAGCTCTCCCATTTTAAATGGTCTCTAGTGATGTTTCATGGTGAAACTTGGGTTACTAAATCTTATGAACTTGGTTTGTTGCTACCCTCACAGATCATACCAGATACAGCTTGAAGATGACAACTGGTCTTGGTACAGTACACTGCCCTGCATCATTATAATTTTTGTACTAAGATTCTGAAGGAAACACACAGAGCAAGCCTGGCTTCCCACTATCACTAAGCTTGACTCTCTGTTCAAAGTCTCAGTGATGATTTGTTAGCGAGTTTTTATATCTTTTGAGTGTTATTCTCCCTCGTGTTCCTCAGACTTCTGCATAACTCTCCTCTACTACCGCTGTGCTTTATACTCTTGCAATGCCAAAAGATTCGCAATGCCAAAAGTGTTGTACCAGCTCGTCGCCAGTTTTCATGACAAGCTCTGTTTTCCCTCCACTGTTCATAAATCAATTAAAATCCTAATGGAGAGAGACAGAGACAGAGAGAAAAAGAGAAGTAATATACCCATACCCATGCTTGTGGAAAAAGTCCTAAACAGCTAGCACAGTAACCCAGCCACATGTGTTTACTGACCCCACAGGCTGTGATCTCTGGGCCAGGCACGTGGAGCCGGAGGAAGGGCTAACTTTTGGCTGTATTGTTAGGTTTTTCCACCAAAGAATTATTGCAGGAAGACAGGTCACAAAGTCAAGGAATATATTACTGAGCAGGGAATACCACCAGAGGCAAAAACAAACAGCAGCAGTAACAAAGGAAAGTCCGACCCACTCTCCCTAACACATCTCAGCAACATGAGTGGTTGGAGGCTGTTTCAATAGTGATAGCCTAAGCTGATGACAGTGCTCTCTAGAATGTCTATGTGATCCAAAAAAAATTTTTTCATGTCTACTTGGTCAGACAGCCAATGAAGAAAAGGAAGGTCGGGGCTACAGGGAAGGGCGTGGGTGAATTGTTGTCCAGCAAAACTAACACTTTGCTAATTTACACACGCCTCAGATCAGCTTTCAAAGGGTTTTTATGTTGTACACTGTCAAAGAATTTGTGCTAAGTATAAAATAACATTCTCTGACAACAGTGGTATAAAGGCGTGGCTTTCACACATAAATGAAATGACCCAATTACTAACTTAGTTCTAGAAATTTATATGTGTGTGTGTGTGTGTATGTGTATAATATAGTATAAATTTACATTATATATAATCTATCCCATTCAAATGCTGTTTCAATATGAATAAAGAATCTGAAAGAAGTAAACAAATATTTGGATGGCTGAAGAGATGTCTCAGCAGTTACAAGCACTGGCTACTCTTGCATAGGACCCATATTCTGCTTTTAAAACCAATATGGTAGCTTACAACCACGTGTAACTCCAGCTTTAAGGAATCTAAAATCTTCCTCTGACCTCCACAAGCACCAAGCACAAGTGTGATGTACATATGTCATGTAGGTAAACACTCATTTACATAGAATAAAATAAAAATAAATCATTTAAAGAACAAAAGAGCCAGGCGGTGGTGGTGCATGCTTTTAATCCCAACACTTGGGAGGCAGAGGCAGGAGGATTTCTGAGTTTGAGGCCAGCCTGGTCTACAAAGTGAGTTCCAGGACAGCCAGGGCTATACAGAGAAACCCTGTCTCGAAAAACAAACAAACAAACAACAGAACAAAAGAAAAAATGGTATTGAGAGAAAGTACAGACACTGTTATCTTTGGGTATTTTAGAAGGCTTCCTCTGTTTTAGAGTCCATGAATGATCACTGAGCAAGTCAGACAAGGAAGGTGGACTCCAGAAGCTTATATATTAATGGTAAAACCATTTAAACAAACAACAGAAGAGTTAATAACAGTATTTGAGAATATAGTTATTGTTATAAAATATAGAAAGTGAATATTAGGAAGAGTTGTTTTAGTATCGGAATGCCGGATTGGGAATGGAGTTGTCAGTACAGCACTTGCATAGTAGTCATGACTTCCTGGGCATCCTCTCTAAGAGACAATGTTAAGAAAATAAAAATAAAATACTACCTGTCAAAACATGTGTGACATCCCCCCCCCAAAAAAAATCTTTTCATAGAAAGAGAGAACTCAAATTTATATATGAAGGGAAATTCGAAGCTAACTTCAAAACTGTAGACTTTCAGTTTAGGAAGTTAAAACAAAAACAGAAAATGTAGGGGGGAAAAAATGAAACTATGTTGCCAAATTTGAAATGAACAAAACCGAAGGTAATCCTGAACTAGATTCACTCAAACGTTTTTATTATGTAAACACTAATCAAATTGACAGCACCTTGCCAGAACTGATAAGGAAAGACCTATTTTTCTAAAGATGTGTTTTTATATATTTTCAATTGTCAGTGTCCGTAGGCAACCCTGAGTGAATTTGTGTGCACCTCACACTGCAGGAACCCATAGCAGTCAGAAGAGGGGATCAGTCCCCCTGGAACTGGAATTACAGGCAGTTGTGAGAAGCCAGACATGGGGGCTGGGAATGGAAGCTAGGTTTTATACAAGAACAGCTTGTGCTCTTAACTGCTGAGCCATCTTTCTAGCCCCAAGAGACATAATTTTTTAAAGTGTAATATATCAAAACAGATTCAAGAAAGCCTAAAATAGAATAATATTCTAAAAGAGAATAAATGGATTGCTTAAAATCATGAAACAACGAAAGCCACTAAGCCCCTCTGCATCCATCATTACAAACCCACTGTCACAGATGACTGCAAGTGCCCTAGATCAGGGGTTAGCAAATGTTTTCTCCTAAGGCAAAAGGATAGCTTCGGCTTTTATAGGTTATATAAAAGTTCTCCCATGTACGTTTTGGTTTTGTTTTGATTTTTATAGCCATTTAATAATGTGAATGCCATTTTTAGCTCGGGAGTTATACAAATACAGGGCATGGATTCATCCAGCAAGCCATGGAGTTTGCCAAGCCTGCCCTCATCCAATACTTTTGGAAAGATTCCCAGAAACTCATCCAAAGAGTTTCTGAAGAAAACGAAGGTACCAGGAAATGGGAAGAAGGACCCAGGTGACATGTCATGGGCTCCGTGAGAGGAATGAAGGAAATTCTCGTAACGAAGCAGATGATATGCACGCAGCAGGGCTGGAGGGCAGACCCCACTCCCACCGCCACATTCGAAGAGGAGAGAACAGTTTTGAAAGAGTGGACTCCCCCCAAAAAAGGATGGGAGAAGACATGGAAAGGTGTTTGGCTGATATATCCATGGGTTTGAAAATAGATTCAAAATAAGTACATGAAACCCAAAGAACTTCAAAAAGATAAGGCAGTGAATAACTCCAGGGGGTGGGGGGAATGCCTAACACACAGTATTCAACCTGAGTTGATGACTACTAACTGGAGCAAGGATGGGAAAGGCATATTCAACTCATTTTCAAAACAAAAGCAACATTTTGAAAACTCAAGAAGTTGTTGCTCACCCCACTGTATGAAACATGATCTGAAGTATCCGCAGGTAGTTTTGTTTCTGACTATACATTCCTACTCAACTGTCTTGTCCTAAGGTCACCATAGCAATGGCAAAATGTGTCTGACTTTAGAGGGGACAGTGGTTTACTCTTGAGCCCCCAACAATGAGTTTCCTAACGTGCTGCTCATGATACACGAATATAAAGTAGTTTTAGGGTTGCACATTTTTACTTTTGTGACTCTGTTTATTCTAGTTGTCTTTTGTGTCTAGATATTCAAAATGTCTGCCCGTTATGCCTGCTGTGTGCCAGAGGATTTGGACGGCACTCACCTCTTCTCCATCCTGAAAAACAAATTGGATTTCTTTTCAAACTCTTGACGCATAGATGGAAAATGACAGTGGCCTAGCAACCTTTGTCTTCGTATGTCCTCAGCATGTAGCTATATGAATGTGGTCCGAACTGTCTCCTGCTACAAAAAAAAAAATTGCTGTAATTATTAAAACCTAGAAAATATGGAAGGTTGTGGCTCTGTCGCCTGCATTTATCACATCCATCAGTAACTCTCTACTCCATGATTTTAAGTTATGAACAACTCATTGGCCCATCCTCAGTTAAAAAAAAAAAGTAGTTAGAGAAACAAAGCGTCTTCAAGCTACTTATCGTAGCTCTCCGTGCAACCAAATGCAACATGAACTGAACTTACAGTATTGGTTCCTAGTTTCCTAACATTCTCCTTAATTCCTTTCATTTTCTTCTTTTCCTCCAGCGTTCCTTTGCTGCTTATCTATGGGTTTACACATACATACCATCGTTGATTACCCACATACATCTACAGAGAAAATAGGTTCCAAGTGCTATGAAGTTACTTAATAAATACATGGCACCTTTACTCCTTCATGTTCATTGGCTCCTCATAGCTGCCAATCATGTTGGAGGCTGATGAGGCCATAGGCTGCTTAATTTGTCTATTGAGACCTAAAAGGTCACTTGTGTCAACCACAGATAACCTTTTGAAGTTGATCAGATACAAATAAATCGAATAAATGAAATCAAAGACATAAAACAGCATGAGAGAATAGACATTTGGGTCACAAAGCAGAAGCAAACTCTATTCAGGAGACGGTACCTGCTAACTAAACCACTAGTAAATAGTAATTGACTAACACTGGGTGCTTGGATTACGCATTGGCAAACAGTAATCCAACACATGCCAGTTCCTTTTGGTCTAAGTCACTCTTGTCTAGACTTATCAGTCCCACAGAGTTTTGAACCTATGCCAGTACCCATAGATGTAAAATTTCTTCTCCTAGGAGAACCCGTCCATTCTACTTTTATATATTTTTATAAATGTTAGTAACATATATTATGAGAAGGCCGCTCCTGATTGGAGACAATCATCTCTGGGTAGATAATGTTACTTGCCCACTCCATAACAGATTGAAGTCAGGAGTTTGTGGGGAATCTCCTGTAACACAGTGGACAAAGTCATGGAGACTCTTCCTGAATTAGAAAGGCATCCCACGCTTTTCATAATTCTCAGCGGGAGGGAGAACAAAACAGCGTGCTCATTGCCTTCTATAGGAATTTGGGTGGAATCGAGGGCTGAATATTAATTGTGTTTTTACAGGAAGAGTTACACCAGGAAGCTTTTCTAGCTGGAGGAAAAAAAAAAAAAAAAGATAGGAATGAAAATAGGCAATGTACTTCAGGAAAAAAAAAAAATCAAAACCAAGAGCTTTGCAAGTGACTCACCTGAAAGTCATGTCAGGAATGCCGGCTTTGTACCAGATGGCTGCTTTGCACAGCAGACAGGATGCTTGAGATCCGGGGCAAGGGAATGAGTCTCTTCTTTAGATCAGACCCTGGTTTAATCTTCGTGAGCTTTGGACTAATCACATGAAGTCACTTTCTAGAGGTCTTGGAAAGTGTTGTATTCTGGGTTCCTCACTGACCTCTCAAAATCTCATTTTTCAGCCCTGTTTTCTGGACCTTGAACAGCAGAAGCAACTATGTCTACCTTGGCAGCCCACTTCTAGGAGGAGACCTCTGTGTCTGATCCAACTCACACACATATATGCATTTAATGTAATGGCGCTGTGTTGTCTCTTGGTTTTTGTTTGTTTGTTTGTTTGCTTGCTTGCTTGTTTGTTTTGGTTTTTTTTTTTTTCTACTATCCGATCTTGCCTTTCAAGATTTGCCTTCAGATTTCATGGAAAACACCAGTTCCTGGCAAGAAGTCAGTATGTGTTCAAGAAAAACAATGGTTCTGTGATTAAGTTTGAGAAACTGGGCCCACTCTTATCACTTACTTAAATAATTCTCAGTGTGTGTTAATTATAGTAACAATTCTGAGAAGTCCCTTTATGAAGAACTCTGCTTAACTTTGTTTAAACTAAATGTTTCCCAAACTAATTTACCTAAGGTTCACTTTGTTTCATTTCTCATGGTGGACTAATGTAACAAAGAGACCCCGTGTTGCAAAGAAACTAGCAAAGAGGCGAACACACACACACAATCACCCTCACACACACACACACACACCACACATATTTCCTCTCTGGAAAGCAAAGTTCATAGAATTTCCTCTGTACATGTCTACAAATAGTTAAGACACGGGTAAGAACCTGTAACTAAAGGAATTCTTTTCCTTCTCACCCCCTCCCGGAGTTGCCTGTGCTTTTTATAAAGTTCGCTTGCTTTATTCCCGCCCCGTGTTACAGACATAGAAAACCCTTATTGCTTCTTCAGCTGATGTCAGCAATGCCTTCCTGTTTGTTGATGAATCTCTTCATCTTTCCAACTTGTCTGGGTTCTAGCAGCAAGATCAGCATTCTGTTGGGAGGTTGGGAGACAGCGAGAATGAAACTACCCACTCTCTTGGTTTTGTCTTTTCCTTTATCCTCAGCAATGTCCTATTACAATCGATAACACAGGGATTCAGTTTTCACACTCCAATAAATTACTTCTCTACTCTGTCAACATGCAAAGCCTTGTGTATGCTAAACCAAACAAACTCTAATGACTTTGCACAATTAGACCAATACCCTCCCATTCTGTCCTCGAACTTGTAGGAAAAAGTGATCTTTACTCCTTTTAGTTGTGTACCCTGTTTATGATTCAGGCCTCTGTATTTTATTTCTCTTTTTTTCTCTAATACCCCCTAGCTGATACTGTAATAAAAACACCAATAACCATGTGTCCATTGGCCAACTGAAATTTGACTGTCATCCGGAGCCTTCCTGAACTCTCTCCTCTTGTAGGGAGTTTCAGCCATGGCAAGAGGGCTTGGCTCTTCCCATCTTAGTCAGCAGATGACATTTTCTGTGTCCACCCAACACAACTCAGGAGCCTGGACTTGTTCATTATTCTCAGTCCACATGTTTTTTTGTTTGTTTGTTTTGTTTTTCCCCTGGGGAGCTTGGTTGATTCCCAGATATTGATCCTCTACCGACTGCTGTTAATTACGAATTCTCAATGTCTGCTTTGATCATCTCTTATCTCAGACTCACATAGACAAATGTCGCCCCAGCTTGCTTTATTTTTCACACCTTTCTCCAATGTCATGAAGACTGCTCTTCCATGCCGGTTTTTGTCATATAAACAGAGACTGTGACATGTGCCTATGGGGTCAGGTTTTCGGTTCCTTTACCTTCAATGTCTGTGGGTGACTTGACCTTGATCTTATCACCTTAGATTCTCAGACAGCATGTAAATATATATCCAAGGTAACTGACCATACAGTTGCAAAAATAATCTACATTAAGAAACCTGGCCAAAGGGCTGGTGAGATGGCTCAGTGGGTAAGAGCACCCGACTGCTCTTCCGAAGGTCCGGAGTTCAAATCCCAGCAACCACATGGTGGCTCACAACCATCCGTAATGAGATCTGACTCCCTCTTCTGGTGTGTCTGAAGACAGCTACAGTGTACTTATATATAAATAAATAAATCTTTAAAAAAAAAAAAAAGAAACCTGGCCAAAGACAAATACAGAAGTGGATGCTCACAGCCATCCATTGGGCTGAGCACAGTGAAGGAACTAGAGAAAGTACCTAAGGAGCTGAAGGAGTCTGCAGCCCCATAGGAGGAACAACAATATGAACTAACCAGTACTTCCAGAGTTCCCTGGGACTAAACCACCAACCAAAGAAAACACATGGTGGGACTCATGACTCTAGCTGCATATGTAGCAGAGGATGGCCTAATCGGTCATAAATGGGAGGAGAGGCCCTTGGTCCTGTGAAGGTTCTATGCCCCAGTATAGGGGAATGCCAGGACCAGGAAGTGGGAGTGGGTGGGTTGATGAGTGGTGGGTGGAGGGAAGGATAGGAGGTTTTTGGAGGGGAAACTAGGAATGGGGGTAACATTTGAAATGTAAATTAAGAAAATATCTAATAAAAAAAAGAAAAGAAAGAAAGAAAGAAAGAAAAAGAAAGAAAGAAAGAAAGAAAGAAAGAAAGAAAGAAAGAAAGAAAGAAAGAAAGAAAAGAAAAGAAAAGAAAGAAACCTGGCCAAATCACCACTCTGTCTTAATACCTCCCAGCTAAAAGCAGATGGGAGCCTACTGCCTGCCCACAGTGTGGGGGCTCTGACTGACTGCCCACAGTCGGTCAGGTGACCAATATTTTTTTTTAAATTACTTTAGTCTCCTTAAGGCTTGGTGATCCTCATACATGTCAAAAAAACCAATATAATACAGCACACTGAATTCAGAAACAGCTAGGAGAAAGCAGGTGTCTTATTCAGGCAGGCATTAAAGAGTCTTTCTTATAAAAGTGTAGAACTTTTTGGGTTGTGAAAATGTAGTTATATTTTATTCACACCGACATGGTATGTTCACTACTATTATTTTGAAATGGATGTTTTTAAATGTCACAAGTATAATTTCTAACACAGTAAATATAGATTAATATAAGCAGTGTAGGCCAAGGTTCTTCTTGAGAACTGAGAGATTCTTGAAAATTTTTAACAGTGGAAAGTGGTTCTGAGACCAAAATCCCCCAACTTCTAACTTAAAGGTACAGTACTCCCTTTCAGAATGCACAGATATTTCACTTGCCTTTCTAATGTAGTTTTGCACCATAACTTATGAATAAAGTCATAGTGTGACATCTGATCTTTATGTGCCTCCTGTTCTGTCTGGTTTTGTGTGTCCACTTGACACAAGTTAGTCATCAGAGAGGAAGGAGCCTCTGTTGAAGAAATGCCTCCGTGAGATCCAGCTGGAAGGCATTTTCCCAATTAGTGATCAGAAGGGGAAGGCCCAGCCCGTGGTGGGTGGTAACATCTCTGGGCTGGTGGTCCTGTTTCTCTAAAGAAGAAGACTGAGCAAGCCATGGGGAGCAAACCAATAACTTGCATCCCTCCAGGCCTCTGCATCAGCTCCTGCTCCAGGTCACAGCCCTGCTTGAGTTCCAGTTCTGACTACCTCCAATCATGGACTATGATCTTGAACTAGGAGCCAAATTCACCCTTTCCTCCCCAACTTCTTGTTTGGTCATGGTTTTTTATCACAGCAATAGAAACACAAACTACGGAACCTCCCTAATGGGGACTCCTCAAAGCCATGACCTGACTATACCATTCCTTTTCTGTGTTCCCATTGTACCAACATGTCTCTGTTGTATATCTTTTCTAAGGTATTATAAATTCCTGAAGAGTGTGATGTATTTAATTTGCTTGCATGTGCTTGGTTTCTGATTGAGGGATTCAAGGTCATTCATAATTTAGAGGTCACGTGTTAAAGACAGCTCTGTGGGGAAGCTGTGCTAGGCTCTTCCTATTGCAGCCAAAGTTGGATCAACCTCACACTCTCCTACAGCTGACTCCGGAGCATGTATGTATTCACTTTAGATTTAACAAATACTTCTTGATGTACCTCAGACACTGGGTTGGGCATCGTGCTGGCCAAAGTGAAATAAAACAGACCTTCTCAACCCAGTTAGATAGAGCAAGGCTTTCTACAGTGAGAAGTCTGATGCACAAGTACAATCCCAAGAAAATGTGTCCTTCCCTGAAACTTCCAGTGAAATGCTATCAGTAGACTCAGAAGGACATTAATCATCTCTTGGTATTTCAGAAAAAAATATATATATACATATATGTACATATATACATACATACATATTCTGAATGTATAATAAAATAATATAATAAAGCAGTGAAGTGCTCTGTTATAGGGTGCTGCTGAAGCTGTAGAAAGAAATCGCCATAAAAGGAAGAGCAGAGAGCCGTGTTGGAGGGTGTGAAGGATTTCTCTGTGGCTAGAGTGGACAGGAAAGAACCATTTGACTTAATGTTGGAGAGCTAGCAGATGCCAAAGCCCAGAGTGTTATAAATGAAGTCATTGTAATTTGTGGTCTAACCTGGGATGCTTTGGGTATGAAGGATATCAGCACAAGAGCAATTAGCCAATCACATAACTGATGGAGATGACCACACTACTTAAAAGCCACTTGAAGTACAGAGGCTTAATCCTGTGAAATGAGATGCTGTTGCGATGTTTAAGACAATCTAGTTGGAAAATAAAGAGTCTGAGTGTAATATAAACAAGCCTTTGAAGACGTTTCTGCAGCAAGCCAAGCATAGGTAACGGCTTAGACTACAGTGAGAATGGAAAGATCTGAGACCCATCTAGATATGAAATGGAAACTGTTTGCTGGTGAATTGGCCCCAAGGCAATGGGGAGATGGGGGTGGCAAGAACAAACCTATGCTTTGTAACTGTGCAAGGCAAATTCTTGCTGCAATGATTTGTGAGGTGGGGACGTAGGACAGAAATCAAATCGTCTGGGTACTCTGTATGCAGTGCCCGTGAGGCTTTCGCATGGAGCCTGGTGTAATTGGCCTTAATTGTACAAGCAGGGACTCTGAAGCATAGGAACATTGACAGTAGTTATCACCATGTGCAAAGAGCAGAGTAAAGCAAGGTAAGGCATTCTCTTTGTCTTTCTTCTATTTATGATTGTTGATACGATAACCCCTCTTAAACACACACACACACAAACACAGGAGAGAGAGAGAGAGAGAGAGAGAGAGAGAGAGAGAGAGAGAGAGAACTTGATTCTTCAGTTTTTGCCTCTGAATATAAAAAGGCTAGAAATTGGCTTCCCCCGTTTATAGTTTGAACCCTTTTTATGTCTCCACTTTAGGCAAATTTCAATCCCTAGCTGGATTGCATCTTTTAAAATCATGAATGTTCAGCTTTCTCTGGAAAGACCTTGCACTGTGGATCTCTTCTATCCCTAGGGGTATGAGGGATAGATCACTTTCGGAAAAAGACATTGAAATCACTTTCAGAGACATTAAAGAGTTTCATAAGTGTATGAGCAAGCCCCGTTCTTTCTATTAGCCTCAGGGGAAAGGGTTTATAAGGTAGAGCATGATTGGTGAAATTTGCCTTGATATTTTGTTTGCTGAATTTGGATTTGGTACAGCTTATTCTCTTGAAAGGGAAGATCGGAACTTTTTTTTTCTTTCTTTTTTTTTTTTTTCTTTTTTTGGTATAGGTTACCATTGTCTTATTCCAGGTAAAAAGTCTATCACCCTATTTTAGCATTGCTGCAATAATTGTGGGAGGTTCCATCCCTCCCCACTTTTTTGGTAGGCTTGCAGCTACAGCCTGTGGCATTAATCATGGTACTCCTATGAATGAACTCTTGCCTATGGAATTCTCTAAGAGATTTAGCAATTTCAAGAGTTATGGAGAATGTTGCAGTCATCTCCCAAAGCTTCTTCAACCAGTTCATGCAATACATGAGCCAAGAGGAATTAACGGTGATTTGCTAACGATGTCTTATCCCTGACTGGCTTTTATTTTGAAATTTGGGGGCAAAGGCTTGTGGAAGTCTATGTATCTGAATGCATGTCTTACCACAACATTTAACATTGGTTTCCATGTATTGCTGGGTATGAGGATCCTATAATACTAATATACGATAACAAGTTTCCCTTGAAGATTTTGATAAGAATAATATGTTAATTCTGGTCAGATAAATATGTCTATCAAATATATATATATATGAATATGTGTACAGTTGTACATAGATTATGCATATATGTGTAAATACTTATAGATATGATCATATTATGCCTAATGTTTTGGCCAATGATCCATACATAGACCACATACTCCCAAAAGATTATATTGGGAGTGGGATGCCATAAATGTGTTCATGCAATGAGTCTCAAGATATATCAAACTGTTGAGCAATATGTAGTTGTATGTGCATGTGAGGACTCAGCTATGAGAAGTACATGTGTAGCTAACTGTGTGTACACATGTGTACACTTCACAACTGTAGATATGCTTTAAAATAATTGCACATTTATTCTGCACATTCCCTAATCCAGCTGTCTTTTATACTATATGGTTGCACATATGTTTGTAGAGTTTTACATTTTTATTTTGAATTCTAATTTAATTTTTAATTAATGTATATGCATTTATGGGCACACGATGTATATGTGTATAGGAAAGCACATAAGCCATGGTGCATACATGAGTCCTCAGGTTTGAGTGCTAAGCATGTTTATCCTCCAAGCTGGCCCTTCTTGTGTAATTAAAATAAAATAAATAAATGTAGTACATTTATCTCATAAATAATGAAGAACAATGCATGGTGGTACAGCCTGCAATCCCAGGGGCCTGAGGCAGAAGGATTGCAAGTCCAGACAGGGTCTGTCTGAGCAAGTTAATGACACCTTGTCTTGAAATAGAAAGTAATAAGAACAGCAGGGACTTAGTGTTGGAGTGCTTGCCTAGTGGGCACAGGCCCTAAATTCGGTCTTCCTGGCTGAAACAAACAAACAAACAAACAAACAAACAAATGTGTCTGAGTATCTAAACAAATTATCAATTCCTTTTTCTTCCATTCCCCCCACACACCGCCCTTTTGGCAATTCAAGAGCTTTAGACAACTCCTACATGCATGCTAGTCAAGACAGCTACCTCTGAACTATGTCTCCAGCCCAAGATATGAACTTTTGAATTATAACCATCTGAATTTCACCCGAGCCAAATGTTACCTATAGCATTTCGGCTGGTTGTAACAAGTGAATCCTTATCTACTGGTCCCAAGCTCAGAGAGACTCAGACAGGAAGGCTTCTTCTCACCTCCAGCCACTGTTTCTACTGCTGCCTAAGTAGCACAGGTGCCCTGAAGCAAACGAGTCATGGCTAGCATCAGACTGGCTGCTCTGATTCAAACGCCCACCTTTCAGATGGCTGAGCTCACCGCTCTGATCCTTGGGCTTGCCTCCCTAGCATCCATGATCCCAGGGATGCAGGCCTCACTACAGCAGTTGGCTTGTAGCTACCAGTGATGACTTAGAACGTTCAGATTTGATCCCACACAAGCCCCATTGACTTGGAGAAACATGTAAGGAGCTACATGCACACACACACACACAAACACACACACACACCACATAAACACATGTGCACGCATGCATACAGACAGGTACACACATGAATCTGGGTTCCTTTTGAAACTGCAAATTTTTCTTCTCTTTAACTCCTTTCACAGAAACAGATTGGAAACTCTAACTCATACTCTATAAGCTGGTTTTTAATTTTAATTATGTTTTGTTTTGCTTTAAACAAGAGGGTTTGAGATTGTCTTTCTTAAAATCATCCATCATTATTTCTCATTCCATGAACTTCTTCTTGTGCCTTCCTATCTTTGTCCTGGAAAGAGGAATAAGATCATGAACATGAAGTATGAAGTAGCCTTATAACCTCCTTAAAGTGACAACATACTGTAAGTTTTATAGTAAGAGACACTAGGTAACAAGGTCTAGCTTGGGTATGGCTCTTATTGCTTCAGTTGAGGAACCAGACTCATTAAAGAAAGAACAAAACTGTGTCCACTGCTACTTTAGTGTGAATTTTGTCTAGAACACTAAGTTGATTAAACTGAGTTGCTCCAATTCTTCAGAGCAAACGTGTGGTAGGCGCCCTTCTCTTTAGCATTTACGGAGTGTGCTATGCCTGGGGACACTTGCCTCACAGGAGTGATATCACGGGAAGCAAAGGGAGGAGAGCAGGACTGAGATGTTTGGAAATCAATTGCATGATTTATGTGTTTCTTGGTAAGAGCTAGGTAATTCACAGAGAGCTGGCATTTGATTCCCTATAGTCTCTTGGATGTGATTCAGGCATGGCGACACACACCTATAGTCCTAGCTATTAGGGAAGCAAAGAGGGTGTGGTCACTTGAGCTCAGCAGTTCAAGCCATCCTGAATAGCACAAGACATCTCTAAAAGTAAGATAAAATTACTGACATGAACATATAATAGATTTTGAAGGTATGGGAAAGCTAATTAAAATGTACTTTAAGCCATATACTATGTATTTCCAAGGGTTCTATTGTACAAAGATGATAAAATTACCACAAATTTAAAAATGAACTCAAGAAAATCTAGATTAATTACTTTGACCATGCTTTCAATTCATAGTCCAGGATTTTTTATATAGTACAATTATTCCTCCCTCTATTGAATGAGGAGCGGGGATAACTTGTGAGTTTGAGAAAACCTGAACCTATCCAGTGTTATCTTTCATTTCTCATGACCAGGATCCAACATTGTGAAGGAATTGGAAGACCCCTCCTGTTTTCTTTACCTGCATGTCTAAGCATGTTGAATTGTGTTCATCTCCTGGGCAACTCAGAGCAAAATATTTTCTTTCTCTGAGTCCTTTGGTGGCTTTGAATTTCCACTCCACCAGCATCTAGCATTGCTAACTTCTAATGACTCAACGGGTTCAGACTCAAAGGCAAGAATTTGAGAGCCATCGCCCAGGCCTGAATCAGCCAACATGAAATCCAATTCATCACTGTGCAAGGATATTTGTTTTTTCTTGTTCCAAATGTGATTTAATGAAAAGGGGGGGGGGCGACTCACAAAACTGGATATAATGTTTCAGCCCAGAGATAGAAAGTATAATGATGGAAGTCTGCAGAATAGACCTGGAGGCCCTGCTATTGCAAGGACCCTTCTGACTGAGAATTTTACTTAAAATGGCCAAGAAAGTCAGAACTGAACCACCTAAAAGAAGCAAATACATAATAGCTAAAGGCTTTGAGGGGAAGGATAAAAATGTTCCTAATCTTTCCATTGTCCCCTGCTGTACTTATCCCAACCCAAGCCTGTGTGTGCCCTGTATGTCAAACCCTGATCTGTATCATTGCCAGGAATTATCTGAGGAAACATCTCCCTTAGATGAATTGAGATTTACCTTGCTGAATCTTGGTCATACTTTTGATACATCATTGCATCATGTGTTCTATTTTCAGCTATATTCCTGTTTAAGAGCCAGTAAACCCTAAACATTAGCCACTGACCCTTCTCTTCCTCAGAGCCTCAGAATTAGAGCTCACACTCGTGTTTTGAGGACAGGTCAATAACTTTGCAAATTCTGACATCTCCAAAGAACATTGCTTCAATCTTTAAGTCTATAAGGATGTTTGTGTTTGCCAATGGTGGAATAAAACCCACAAGAAGGACAGAGGAGGTACTGAGGTAGAGATAGAGGGAAAGACACCTCTTCTTCAACCCTTTCTTCATTACTCTACTGTAACTTCTTACAGTAATGACATAACCCATCTATAGTTTTCAAAGGATGCCCTAACTTTGCCTGAAAAAAAAATGGTTTTTATGTTTGTTTGTCTGTTAAATGACATCTCTGTGTTCCCACTGTCTTGGACTGAATTAACAAGAGGAAGGAGATCCGATGCCTTGCCTGACTTGTGCATTGGAAGGCCTGTGCCTTTTAAGGGTGGAGATGGTCAGCGGCTTGGTATGAGCTAGTCATTCAGTTACCCTGGTTCTATCAGAACCTCCTCTCTGAAGTTAGTTTCCATAAAGAAGCTGGGCCTACCTCTGACCTTACACCAACCATCCCAGACTGTAGACAGCCCTGAGTGGAAAGCGGGGAGGACGGAAGCAACTTTGGCAAGTCATTTTTATAGTGTAGGTCAGACCCCCAGCTGTGCAAATGTTTCCTTCAAAGTGTGACGTCAAAGAGGTTATTTCTGATTGTTGACTCAAGATATTTTCTATTATGTCTTTAGGTGAGACTGTGTGTCTACAGGTTGTGCAAACAGCTGCAGAGTTTGCCCAGACACCCTCTGCTGATGCCATGTTATGCATCTTCCTCTAATTGGGACAAGGTGTATTTCAGAAATCATTGAGGACCTCCTAGTGCTAATAAGGGAGGCAAGCCATGTGCTTAAACTCAATATTGGTTGCTCCCACTAACAGGTAGTATACGAGGGATCCCATATACAATGGGAATCAAGAACACTGGTCAGGGACTAAAGAATATGGTAAAAGACTTTGCAATGGCTTGAATTTGCATTTTAAGTCTATTACGATCCAAATGGACCCTTCTTGCATCCTCTACCCGTGTCTCTTGAGAAAACACATTTTCAAATGTGTATTCTAGTCGCAGATAGCCAAGCATGATAGACTCTTGCCCTAACTTCTTTACCAAACAGTGATGCTCGAACTAACTAGACACAGATCTCAACTGCTTCTCATTGTCCAATATTCCTATCAGGAGTCTGTAACGTACCACTGGTATCTAAGTCACCAGTGAAACAGGTAAACAGAGAATGTTGTCGGTGCTAGTTACTTTTCCTGCTGTGGTTGTAAAGTACTCAAACAGAGGCAAATTAGTGGAACAAGGGGTTGTCTGGGTTCATAGCAAGGGGGTATAGTCCATAGTGCTGGAGAAATCGCAGCACCAAAGGTGGAGGCAGCAGTCCACACAGCATCTACAGTCATGGTGCAGAGACAGACCAAGACTGGTGATCAGCTTGCTTTGTCCTGTTTATTTAGCCCAAGACCACAATTTGTGCAACAGAAACACTCAGTGAAGGTGAGAGGACCACCTCAATTAGCATCATCTAGATAACCCCTCACAGCTGCACCCCAAGGCTTCTCTCCTAGGTGACTCTATTTCTGACGAGTCAGCAATCACCACTCACCACCACACTGACTATGACCCTGAGTAAAATTTTGGGACTATATCTTTGTTTTGGTTTTGGTTTTGTCTCTGAGTTTGTTTGTTTTATGGGAAGGGAAAAATAACACTTAAGTTATTTTAGGGGGAAAAAAGCTGTGTAATAGATCTAGTAGTTCTTTTTCTCAACTATGTGGACAAAGCAACTTGAAGAAGAAAGGATTTGTCTGACTCACAGTTTGAGGACAGAGTTCCCCCATGATGGGGGAAGTACAGCCTCAGGTATGGGGTGGCAGGTCACGGTGTCCCCGCAAGTAGGGACAGCGGAGGAGGCTCGCTTTTTTTTCTTTATTACTGACTCTGGAACTCTGGTTCACAGGCTGTGATTCCCTTTCTTCTTTCCTCCTCAAACATCTCTTAAGAATATCCACCCCACCCAACCCAGCCAGAGGTTTACTTCCTAAGTCACTCCAAATCCCATCAAATTGACACTCAAGATTGATTACCAAAAAGATTTTTCAAAAATTGAAAAAAAAAAAAAAAAGACGATTTAGGCAGCTTCTGTGGAAACCATGACTGTTTGTCCAGTATTTAGTCTTAAATTCCAGCCCCAGGCTATTGGCAGCTGACATGGGACAGGAGTTTTCTGAAGAACCTAAAGCAATCCCAAAGGACATGTGTAGAAAAGGCTGTGAGTCAAGCTGGGGTAAAAGTGTAACCACATGGTCACAGGATACATCATTTCCGTGGGACTCTTCATTTCTGTGGGACTCTCTCTTTTTTTCTCCCTTGTCCAGTTTACAATGTGATCTCTGTTATGGAAGTGGCTGAATCCTGCTCACCTAGTTTCTTTACAGGAAGCTAGCAACCCTTAATTTGGAGCAGTAAAATGCCAGAAGTTGGGGTTCAACCTTTAGGCTAGAGATACTCCGTGGTTGAGTACTTGCCTATCATATGTGCACAATGGGAATGATAATGATTAGAGATTTTCCCAAAGCATCAACCAATCCTGGGCATCCAAGTGGAGTCCTCGTCTAAGCTTGCCATCCCTCAGAGAGCTTAGTCTCCAACTAATCTCCTTTCAGAGACAAAACAAGCCTCCTAAAGAAGCTACCCCAAACATCTATATTCAGTTAGTAACTCAGACTAAAGGATGCACAGTGGTAAATTGATAATTTAAACACCATTTCTTTATTGAACTGGTTGCTATTCTACTAGGCCTAGTGAAGTTGTCAGAGTAAAAGCAATTTACGCTATATCTGACCTGACAGAACTGACATCTAAAATAACTTCCTATGCCTTGCACACTCAAGGAGAAGTGGCTTCCACAGACTGATAGCACAATTCATTTTGATTTGATCAAACTTGCAGATCTACTGCGCTGAATCACAGGACAGAGGATTTTTTTTTTTTTTTTTTTTTTTTTTTGGCCTTTTGCCCTGTTCAGACAGACACCAAGATTAAAAAAAAAAAAAAAAAAAAAAAAAAAAAAAAAGCCCCTTTTTGATCTAACTTGAAAAAGCATTGTCAATGTCAAGAACACAGGGACTTCAGGTTGTTTATTATGCTAGAAGGAGTCCTCTGTGTTATATTGTTTGTGTGGTATGAAGCGACATTGTATGCGTGTGGTCCCTTGGGGACCCTCATGAAAAGGAGATATGTTATCTCTCTGTCTATGCCCCCCCCCAATGATTAGTGCGAAGTAAATACAGCATATAAAGCCAAGCTTAGTCCCAAACCTGAGGTACATGCCCCTCCCTTCAGCTATGTTTGTCAGAAAGAGGACTGCGGGATGCCACTGCAACAGTGCAGGAAATATGGTAATGAGACACCAGTATTTACTGCTGGCCAGAAAGTGTGCCACCTCTTTGTCTCTTCTCAGTCTTGGTTAGAGCTCCAATTGAGTCAGGGAGATGAGAAAGCTTCTAAAGAGGTAAGGAGAAAGCCAAGCTTTCTCTTTATGTAAAAAGAAAAGACGTCATCCAATCCCTAGGCTATGTAAGGGAGATAGTTAAAAACATAGATTTAATAACCCCTTTTCTTCCCTGTTAACTGAAATGTGTAGAACTTCTGTTTTATTTTACTGTTCCAAATAGATTAGGGATTGTTTGACTCCCATAAAGAAACCAAATATTGCCAGACCTGGTGGCACACCTATAATCCTAGAGGTGGGAGACTGAGTTCAAGGCCAGCTTGTGCCACATAATGTAAAACAGTCTCAACACACACGTTAAAACACAACTGTGGCCATATTACAAGTCAAGCAAGGAGCAAAGGCCTGGAGAAGGGAAGCCAAGTTGAAATGACATAACACGTGACTTTAAGACATTCCTGCCATTTCTTTTCTACTCCCGACCCACCTTCTCTTTCACCCAGGAGTTCTGGATTTATCTAGTTCCTCCCAGTTCCTCTACATTCCCCAGAACCTTTATGTCTGACATCCCACATCCATACCATTGTATCCTTGACCCTAAATAAAATTATCCAGAAGCCATGATCACTTAAAGGCCCAAGCTGACGTGTTGACTTAGGTACTTGCTAATATGTGGCGTTAGCACAAGAGTTTTCTGGGTTGTGACTCTTTTACGGAAATGTCCTATGTTTAAGAAAATGACCTCTGCTAGCCATCAGTCACCTGAAAGGCAGGCAGGTCGTGTGTCACAGAGTGAAGGGTTGAAAACAGATACCTCTCACTGAAAATACTGATGCTGTACTCTTAAGATCAACAGTCAAGTGGACTCTTACTTGGTTCACTGTGGTTCCCGGTCACTCAGCATCCATCATGTATCATGAACTAGCTCCACAGAAGTTTTCATTCCACCATCAAAGACAAGGAACTGACCCTTGACGCTCAAGTGTGAGTCATGGACAGATATTACTGATTTTCATTAAGACTTGAAGCAGAAACGATTTTAAGCTGCTGCAAAGTTTGTTGGATCTTACCAAGCTCACACACAGTTGGCTATCCTTACAAGTTCTTTTTTGTCCTCTTTATTGCTCTCCCTAAGGCATCTTTCTCAGCTCAAAACACTTTAGTTGACTCCTTGCCCAATATCTACCATGTTTCAAGTCTGCCAAAAATGTTTAACCTGGGGCATTAATGCAACTGATAGCTCAGTCGCACACAGAGCTGAAGAGCCAAGAAGGATTTTCCAGGTGTAAATTTTCTGTATGGAGGTGTTTAGAGCAAGTCTGGAAAATGGTGGCTCTGGATTGTCTGTGGAAATCTTCATAGTGACCTATCATTGACCCATCTCATTCTTTATATCATCTCAGAGCAAAAGTGCAAACCTGACACATGTTCAAAAGATTGGAGCAGAATTTTCCAAAAGTCAGTTCAAATCCCTGATGGTTAACAGTTGGCTTTAAAATCTTTTCTTTTTAGATTGTGTGTGTGTGTGTGTGTGTGTGTGTGTGTGAGAGAGAGAGAGAGAGAGAGAGAGAGAGAGAGAGAGAGATTGTTTGCGTGTGTGCAAGTGGGTAGACATGCAGACGTGTGTGTTTACATGTGAGAGTGTGTGTGCACTGTGCACTCCCATGCTTGAGAGTGTGTCAGAGTGTGTATTGGGTCAAAGATAAGTAGTGAGTCTCTTTGGAAGGTAACACCCAGCCTCTAATATTTTTGAGACAGGGTCTCTCATTGAATCTGAAGCCAGCCAATCAGCTTCAGGGATCCTCTAGCCTCCTGTCCCCGACCCCGCACCCCCAGTGCTGAGATTACAGAAGCACCTACCTGGCTCTTTACATACGTATCTACAGTAGAAGCTCCAATGCTTGTGGCAGGTACTTTACAGACTGAGCCACCTTGGCAGCCCTGTCCTGAAACTAAAACTCTCAAGTTGGATATTCCGAGGATGAACACTAAGGATACCTCAGCTTAGGGGAGGTCAAAAATGAAAAGTCTTGTGTCCAGTTTCCTGGCCTTTTCGGTTGAGTAGATCTATCTGCTGCTCTGAATGGATTGAGGAAATCTGCATTTCAGTTACTGGAAAACGATGCCCTCACCGTCAGTTCTATAGGCATTCATGTTGCTCTCTCGCTCTCCCTCTCCCTCTCCCTCTCCCTCTCCCTCTCCCTCTCCCTCTCCCTCTCCCTCTCCCTCTCCCTCTCCCTCTCCCTCTCCCTCTCCCTCTCCCTCTCCCTCTCCCTCTCCCTCTCCCTCTCCCTCTCCCTCTCCCCCTCCCTCTCTCTCTCTCTCTCTCTCTCTCTCTCTCTCTGTGTCTGTGTGTCTGTGTGTGATATCATATCTGGACCTGTATGTGGTTTTGAAACTGCAATTTGTCAGTTTCGTTGTTGACACAGGACAGTTGTAGGGTTTGATGTGGGCTTGTCTAAGAAAAAGAAAAAGGGAAAAAAAAACCCTTCTTCCAGGGCATGCCTTTATCAGAAGTCACCCCTCAGTTATTTACAAGTGCCATGGTTACAGACCTGCTAGACTGATGATATTCACATGCAGGAAACAATGCAAGGAAAACAGGATTTGCTCGGCTCCGACTTCGCTGGCCCAAGAATTCCAGGAAGTGATTGTACTCCGCGAAACCGTCTGTGCTGAGCTAGATTGTCTATAGCTTTTAAGGTCAAGTCCTATCACACTGCATTTGCGGTGGCCTTTGTAACAAGGCAACCTGTTTATGAAGACGAGTACACGCTGTGTTGTTTACCCAGCCCATGTGGCGTAAATGTGAGATATATTCTAAACCGTGGCTCAGGATGGTCCAGGGAATCCATCACCCCGCGTTTCTGACACAAGCTTGGGATGGGTTCAAAAAGCAACTGGAAGGGTGACTACACGGCCTTGTGGAACATGGGGACAGTCACGAAGCACCGGGCCCCTGACAGGACAGGCGGGTCTGTGGAGAAGATAAATGTGGGGAGCACTCTGAGTTTATATTATTAGATGTCGTGCTTCCTGGAGTGGCTGAGCCACCTCCTCGGAGGGAGAGAAATGCTGGTACAGTAAGCGACTCCGCGCCGCCGACTCTGACTCCATGCACGGAAAGGGGGGTAGGGGCAACAATGGGATTTATTTCTTCATAAGAGACCTGGGAGGCAGCCAGGCATTCCAGGGCCTTGCTCTGGAATTCTTTGATTTCTCTACAGTGCACAATGACTAGACCTGTGGTGCCCCAGAGCTCAAGGATGCTGGAGTCCCACGGGGGACAGCAGGACTGTTCACGTGCCCAGCCAGTCCAGTGGCCCACTCTGCTCTAAAACAGACCAAGTCGTGGTAGCTTCTAGGTTATACCTAATTGACCAGACCCTGTGTGTACCCTCTCCTTGAATGAGATCCATCCTCGGAGTGATGTTGAACATGCAACAGCCCACAGAGGATGCTGCTGTGGCAAGGATACTAGAGCATCTTGCTTTCTTTCCTGCTACCCAGTACATCCACTGCTACCCAGGCAAACAAGAACCACCCTTTTGGAGATTTTCAAGCAATGTCCCCCAAGGCCTCATACCTTAAAGGGCAAACATGACAGCATATGTGTCCTTAAATGTAATGGACCAAGTGAAACCCAGTAAGTGACTCTAGCTGGTAATCCACCAATATCAATTTAATGTTAGGTTATCGTTAGGATGTTTTCTCCAGGGCAGTGGAATAGATGACAGTAGGGAAAGATTTCCTGCTCAGTTTTCTCTCATGATAAACCTGAAACATACTGTCAAAAACGTACATTCCACTGTAGGACGGTATTTAGTGACTGGATTTTTATCAGGTTTCTAAATCTATGCCTTGAGGTTCAGCATTTCATTCACAGAGATGCTGTGGACCAAAACTATCCTTAAACTCCATATGAACGCTCTCTTTGTAGTAGGTTTGTAGAGGAACACGGTCGGGTGTGGTGATTAGCCCTACTACCTCCTAAAATTACCAGCAAAAGCCCAGAAAACTCAGTAAAAAAATACAACAATAAACTGGGTGAGCCATGGGGCAAGAAGTTCAGAGCTCATCGGACCAAGTGTCTTGAGACCTCTGCTCTTGCCCTTGGCATTGACACCTAGGAAGTTCCTGTTCAATCATTTATGTTTTCAGACCTTTATGTGGTCTTTCCCTGCATCCTCTTTTAATAGGACACATTTGTTTTAGCTTACTGGCATACAGGGTTGGAGAGAAAAGAGGTAACATTAGTTAACATAGCAGGATGCTGCTTCTGTAGCAGAGATCAACCCATCTGTTCATGTGGCCAGCATCCTAAAATGCATGCTTCAGTTTTACGTCGTTCTGGTTTATGTGTGTATCCACTGATCGTTTCGTATGTGTTTAGAATGAAAATTAACCATTTTCGTCTGTGATTCTCATTTCCCATCCTGTCCAGCTGAGACTTTCCCCTAAGTCTTTACTTTTCATCTGCAAAGAGAGTAGCTTTGAAGACTCTCTAAGGACCTCTCCATCCGGATGGGAACTGTGAGATCTGCCTTAGAAGAAAAGTCCTTTGAGAGGAAGAATAGAGACTTCCAAGGGAAACCGGGAAAGCATAAAAATACAAGTCCTGGCATAGGACAAGTTTAAAAATCTCTGAAGGACTTTGACTTTTTAAATAAGTGTTTTCCACATTCATGAAATTCTTGGGAAAATTCTAGGATGCTAATATTATAAATAAGGAAATGGGTTTGTAAGGCTTAAATGACTTTCTAAAGACGCTTGATAGCTACAGGTTTAAGTCTAAAGTCAAGTCATACTGTGCAGCCCTGGAAGAAGGATCGACAACCGAGAGGGAAAGGAGTTCAGAGGAAGCAGGTGGAGAGAGAGCAGAGTCACTCTGTCGTCCTTGGTGCATGCGTGCATCAGTCCTTGGTGAGTATATCAGACAGTCTGTCTTCCCCATGGTTAGGGTGGCAAAAATTCAAAGACATCTGTGTAAGAACATTTTACAATTTTTTAGTGTGCAACCTTAGTATTTACTATCAAGCCATGCATAAGAGGGAAAAGATTTCTACTGCAATCACTTACTTGAGGGGTATCTTTGTTAATTAGGAGAATTAAGTACATTAGAAAGTATGAAAACCATGTTCTATGCCCTAGAGATCTCAAATACACCATCAGATCATGTAAACAAAATGTCAGCATAAACTGCCTCGATGTTTGTAGTGTTAAACCTAGCAAGAATGATAAATTAAAATGAATTCTAGGAAGAGAGAAGGAGAGAGAGAGAGAGAGAGAGAGAGAGAGAGAGAGCGAGAGCGAGTGCTTAGCAGGTAAAAGCACTTGCTCTTGTCAGGGGACCTGAGTTCAGTTCCCACCACCCATGTCAGGGAGGTCACAACCATCTCAACTCCAGTTCCAGGGACTCTGACACCACCTCTGGCCTCCAAGAACACTGCCTGAATGTATTATTCATACAGACAAGCAAGCGCACACATACACATAAAATAAATTAACAATTGAAAGGCTGAAACACTATATGGGCATAGACTGCACAGCTGGTCAAAATGCACAGAATGCTGACTAGGGGAGGGGATTAGCCCCAACTTATACACGTACACTGCAACCCCTAGACCTAAGGCTCCAGGAGCACCACAGAAGGGGGAGCACAGGGTTAATGAACCAGGGTGTCTGCTGTGTGATGCAGTGTTTTATATGTGAAAGAGCAGCTGCTTCCATGAAATCTTTGTTGTTTTGTTTTGTTTTGTTTTGTTTTGTTGTTTTTTGCGACAAGGTTTCTCTGTATCGCCCTGGCTGTCCTGGAACTCACTCTGTAGACCAGGCTGACCTCGAATTCAGAAATCCACCTGCCTCTGCCTCCCAAGTGCTGGGATTAAAGGCGTGTGCCACCACTGCCCAGCTACTCCCATGAAATCTTAAGTATACCTGAAAAACGAGACCAAATGACAAGCTAATGTAGAAAGGCTCCTCCTCTAGGTGACACACCACAGGCAATTAACTAATGGCTGTTGAAAGACAGAAAACCAGGCTTCTCTGGCAATAAGCCTCCTGAGAGCTAATCTCCAGTGGTCAGTCCTAAATACATATACATATAGCCAACACTAAGTGAACTTAGTAGGTGGTATTTATAAATGTATACACACACATCTGTGAGAATAAGAATAGAAGGAATGAGTTTCACGAGTTGGGGTCACGAAGAGTTGGAGAGAGAAGAGGTAGGGGAGAAATGGTGTAAGCATAGTACTAATATATGAAAGTCTCACACGGCAGATTTTAAAACAATGTAGGCTGCAACCAATGCAAGTCTTAGAGAGAAAAGCAATCATTGGGGGCAGGGGTGGGAGAGCTTAAAATAAATGGCATAAATACCAACCTACAAATTTTTTTTGAGAAAAATAAAAAAGAAACAACAGAAGTAATCCAAAGAAAGAAGATGAAAATATAATAAAACAATTATAAAATAAATAAAACCAGAAATTAAATCTCAAAATTAAATCTCAAAAGCTTGTAGAGAGAATGTTCTGGTACTATTTACCAAAAGGTATGTATGTAGGGGTGAGGCAGAGAATATCGAGAAGAACAGAGACAGAAAAGAGAACAAAACTGTTTCTAGAGACAGTTAAAAACTTAAACATGGGTTGAAGGAGGAACCGGCCTTCTAGGCACCACAGGCTCAGAAATAAAAGTCCCTTGCAATTTCCAACTGTTTGAACAGCTGGAAGAAGGCCAAAAAGGAGTAGGAGATAGAACAGTTAGTTGGTGTCTGCAGGACGATGAAGATACTTACAAGATGGAATGGCAGGACAATTGGGCCTCCGTGAACAACTTATGAAAACCAAATATATAACCTTAAAAGAGAATGCGGGCCTAAGTGCCCAGAAGCACCCTCATCTGTGAGATTTATAACAAGAATCATTACGAGCAGTGTGAGCAGTTTGAATGGAGAGGTGGATCCAAGAGCCACGGCAATGCTGGCACAGTGACCGAATTCCCACAGCAGTAAAGTCGTCCTGCAGGAACTTCAGCGCTAGATGATGTCAAAGGAGAACATGAAGCTGCCACAGGCACCAAGATCATGTTAAAGCAATTAGTCACCAAGGCCCCGCCTCCCCTCCCCATCCAACCCAAGTCTTCATTTTCCGTAGTAGTGAATTTTCTAGGTACATCTGCAGCCCCAGTCAGACTTTATCCTGAGACCCTGTTCCGATACTAACTTCTTGTCCATTTGAAATATCTGAGTTGTACATTGTAGCACCGTATAGAGTGTGGCCGCTGCCTACCTGGTTGAATTTCTGGGAACAAGAAGTTATGTTGAAATCGGTTTCCCTTGGGAGCTGTGAGCTAAGCTAACGGAATTGTGAACAGACAGGGCACACAATCACTTGCTGCTGGCACTTAGTCTTCCTTTGCCCGCCCCGCTCTCTGCCACAGTTGTGTGGTGGCCCTTAGAATAGATGGGAAGGCTTCAGGTAGCAGCCCTGGGATTGACCACTGCTGAGCTTGGGGGCGCTTTGGCTGCGCCCCTGCTTTCGTTAAGTCTTAAGTGATGTCCCATCGAAGCCACTGTCCCCATTCCTCCACTTCCACCCTTGGCCACATCTTAGATTGAAACTGCTTAGATTGTAACCTTCCCCCTCCCTCTGAAATTGGCCGTGGGTGATGAACTCTGGGCTTCCTGTATCAAGGGATGCTGCTTTCCCCCTCCTTAGTCCCCTTGTTACCCATCATACAACATCAGACGAGACTGGAAGAACCTGGCCTCCCTCACTTAGCTCCAGACCACACTCAATCACCCGCCAGCAGCCTAGGAAGGGAATGCCAGGTCTTCGACCCTGCTGCCGCCATCAGCCTGTGAGCTTGGAGCTCAGGTCTAGAGGTGAACAGAGCAGTCACGGGCCAGGGCGACTCAGACTGGCCAGCGCTCAGGGTCCTTAGTGGCTATGCCTAGAGAAAGGCCATGTGGAGAGTCCTAAGTGTACACGGTTCTGAGTTGGTTCCTTTTTCCATAATCACTTTGCTTTTACACATTGAAGAGGTTTGAACAGGGCTCTCAGGCAACCACGGCCACCCATTGGGTCTGATATGGAGTCTGACAGTTGGAACACAGGACTCTAACCCGGCAAGGACCTGGAGAAGCTCTGTGTCACCATGTTTGCAGATCGGTGGGCCTGGCCTCCTGGCTCATTGCTGCATTCCCCACTCTGTTCAGGATCACTACATGTTGAAACGTGGATGCATTCCAAAATAAAGGCAATTCGTTTGTGTTGCAGAAAAAAAAAAAAAAAGCCCCAAAACCAAAACCTCAAATACTTAAATACACGCACAACTTTAGGCCAACAACTTTGTAAAGGAATTGAATGAACTTTTAGAAAACACAGAAATGACTCACGAGGAAATAGAAATCTTGAATGTGTCAAGACTACAATTGAATCTGTAGTTAAAAATCAACTCACAGCGAGGACTTCAGGCCAGATTTTACTGCTAACATCTCTTACCTAAGCTTTTTCATGAACAGAAAAAGGCACATTACTTCCCAGCATATTCTTAAGAGAGTTGCACAACCTCGCAGTAAAAGTGAGCCAAGGACAGAACCAGATAGGGAACTCACAGCTCAGGGTTACTGCGATGAATTGCTTTAACGAGTTAAAACAAGATTAAACTGTAAAATTACAACTGTGTATGCCCCATAAAATGTAAACATCATCAATGGTTAAAGAAAATAAACAATCAATCAAGTAGGAATGAACAAAATGTCTTTATCGTGAGAAAACAAATCTATAAGAGTATAAATATCATCTATAATGATAAAGATATAAATTTTCTTTTTATTGTTATGACCATAATAGTCAGTCTCAGTTGTTCTGTGTGTAATACAAGTCCCAAGTGTGTATAAAAAAGGGAAAGAAAGGAGACATTTTAGAAGGTTTAAGGAAGAGAATCAGTTTCTCAGGATGAATCTTCTTGTTGTGGGGCTAGAAGCCAGGCTCTCGAACACGAGGTGAAATTCTAATATTACACTGTATTCCCAGTCTCAGCTTCTCATTATGAAGAGATAATATTATCTAGAGTGAAAATTCGAGACATCAGCAATTGTTCCATTTCAAAATAAGGACTAATGGTAAATCAGTTATCAGAGTGTGTTACTTTTCTACATAGCAGAAACACTCGGATAAATCCGTGAAGGAGTGTCCTGCCAGGCCCTCAATCACAGCGATGACCTGGTGAATGCTCAGGGGATCTCAAAACAACAACAACAGCAACAACAACAAACACCCAACAAGGAAACCCAAAAAACCAGACCACAAACCAAGCCATGATTGTAGCAAAGGGATTTGGAGGAGTGGACCAATTAAGAATGAGAGGGGGCTGGAGGGGTGTTAATGATGAGCAGGTATGTTAGATGTGTGTGAAGTTGTCAAAAATAAACTCAAGGAGGAAGGATAAGTTAGCATGTTTATTTTGCAAAATGATCAATTATATAAAGTGCATTAATAAAAATCTAACCAAATAGCCACAAGGCATATATAAAGAATATAGAAAACTTCTTTCGCTTAGGAAAGGACTCAGATAATGGAAACTATGTCATATACTTCAGTAAAGGTACCTGTATAATGGTTGGGCTCTTTTCAAAGGAGCCTGCAAAGTAATGCCATTGCTGTTCTGTCTCCAACAAGACTTCAGGGGACATAAGGAAGGTGATTTTGAAACTTATTTGAAAGAATA
Source organism: Mus caroli (assembly GCF_978045245.1). Taxonomy (NCBI): domain Eukaryota; kingdom Metazoa; phylum Chordata; class Mammalia; order Rodentia; family Muridae; genus Mus; species Mus caroli. The sequence goes on along the minus strand of NW_028227270.1, from coordinate 78,580,834 downwards.
AAGGGTAATGGATAGCTGGAAAGTAAGAAAAACAAGAATAAGTTGTTCCTTAGGCATAGAGACTTAGTATAAAATTATAATAAAAAACTTATTAATAAGATGATGTTGTGCATTGATAAATAAAGCTAGAGCGAAGGAAATGAAACATAGGAAGAAATCCACAGAGAATAGAAACTTTACTTACCACAGCGGTAGGGTTTGAAGACAATAAAAATAAAAATAAGATAAGATATTGTGTGTGTGTGTGTGTGTGTATATATATGTATACATATATATACACACATATAATACCATATCTCATGTTTGTGTATATATATATATAGATATATATATACTTACATATATGCATATATACACACATACATGTCACATCTACAATTTCAAACCTTTGATTATACTCTCTCTTTACACTAAATGCTTCAAGCATTGAACTCAGAAATTGAAAACATAAATATGGAAGCCCAAACCACAAAACCCCAAGGGAAAAATTCCTACTTAGAAATGAAATGCTGAAGAACAGCAATGATTTTAAAATGGAGGACACAAGTCAGGTCCATTAGGAGAGTGAAATAATATCCTACGAAGCAAGAACATGGGGTTATAGTATATTACAATGTAGAGATACAAATAAAATACACATCAGCTAAAATACTTGCCTATCCCTAGGCCTCTTGTATTTAATGAGTTTCAACGAATTAAATTCAAGAATTTAAAGAAAAGGAGAAAAAGCTACACACACACACACACACACACACACACACACACACACACACACAAATCAGCAGAAAGTCCCCAGAAAGAATTACAAAGATAAGGAAAGAGATGCACGGCTCAGAACACAAAGATGCTTATCTTCTTCTTCAAGGAAGAGAGAAATGTAGGTAGGCAGGACCGTGGGGCTCCAATCCACACTCCCCAGACTCAGAACAGCAAAGCACCAGGCTTCAGCTCAAGTCCTGAGGTTGCTGAGTGACGACTGGCGGGAGCCTATATATGTTCAAAACTTTGGCAAACAGGTTTGGACTCCCCAGAATTTTGAATACTCAAAGCATAGGACCTAGCAAGCTTGAGCTTATCATCTAAGAATCTTGAGTATGTGTAACAGGGGGAAAAACTACCCCCAGATTTCTATCTGAACCCCCCTGTACACTCTCTGAAGTAATCTTATGCTCAGAACAATGGGATGTCTATAAGAAGTGGAATATGTTAATCTGTACAAAGGGATACCACATAACACTAAAGATTGTGTATAGGTGAGTTGATATAAGGGGACACCTGAAGGACAGTTTTGGTCAAAAGAAAAGAAGCTTTAGGAAGCACAACTGTAAGGAGGATTCCATGTATATAAATTCCCACCCAAGTCAAAAGGTAAGTTAACTGAATCTGTGTGTTATAAAAGAAAGCCAGAGAGGGAAGGACCTAAAACACACGCCATTGGTTACCTCTGGAGCAGACATCAGTACATATAGCCATCAAAATCTATGAAGTTTCACTAATCCTATCTATGAAGTTCTGTTTCTAAAACCGAGTGGTGGGGATGCGGGATACCAGGTGATTGTCATTCTTCCCGTTTACATTTAAATCCCTTATACGACACAAATGAGTTAATTCATACCAACCAACCGCACTGCCTGCTTCCTTTTCAGAGACCATCAAATCCCTTTATTTCTTTGCCATGTCGACAGTTTGGTAGGAAACGATTTTAAACGTCCCATCTTAAGCTTAATCCAGGGGGAGGATTTGTTTGAAAATGTAGAAGAGGATAGAAAGCGAGCAAGGGCCCTGGGATACCCCAGATGGGGCATGGTGTAAAGGGACAGGGTTTTGAGGGACAACAGCTTTGTCAAGATGCCTCTCCCACCAAAGCCTCCTGGCTGGCAGGACTGCCCTGTGTGGGAAACCCCACGTCACTCAGCACTTCCTTAGAACATTAGTGGTTCAAGGAGGCTCTGCATAATAGAGTGTTGATCACAAAATAGGAGGAAGTGGGGCACAAAGGGGCGAGGAGTGGAATTCTAGCGCTGGGTTTCCTCCTAAATGTCTTCCCTTATACACGTGTTGATGTTCTCCCTGGTTAAATATTTGAAAAACACATCATAGTTTATTAGGTGTTTTTCCCCCTAAAAGAACAGCCTGTTCTCATCCAAGGAAGAATGACAGTTCTCTCTACTTATTACATGAAAGTGTCAGCTGACTCCCCAAAGCAGCTCGCTTGTCCCTCCCCACTCTGTCTAACTCTGTCTCTCTGTCTGTCTCTCTGTCTCTCTGTCTGTCTCTGTCTCTCTGTCTGTCTCTGTCTGCCTCTCTCTCTCTCTCTCTCTCTCTCTCTCTCTCTCTCTCTCTCTCTCTCTCTCTCTCTCTCACACACACACACACACACACACACACACACAGGATAGGGGGTGAGTGAACCTGTAAAGTAAAACTGGTTCAGAGTAGAAACTGCACAGGAAATTAAAGGCAGTAGCTGGCTCTAATGATGCAAAGGATGGACTGCACTGCTGAGCTTTACAAGAACGAAGGGTGATTTCAAAAACGCTGGCAATACTCTATTTTTTAATTGCTGTTTTGTAAACCACCACGTGTAAATGTTTTATTGGCTCTCTTGGATACATCACATTTTTAACAATACTTTTTTTTGTATTATATTTTTACTCTGTTTGAAGTTCTTTCTAGGTGCTAAAATTCAGTGCTCTCTGAGGACCCCAAAGGAGCAGGCATCAGAAGCAAGGTGGAATGCCTCTATTCTTTTCAGAGTTCAGGCTTTTAAACATATGCTTTTAGAAGAAATAGTTTGAAAGTGTAGTCTCCGCCTTTTACCTCAGCCTGAAGAAACAGAGTATTTGCTGAGATGCTCTGGACAAAGGTTTCTCAGCTAGGGGTGGGGTCTCAGTACTTTCTCCCCTATCCAAGATGGAACTGGCTTGGTCCTGAGTAGGTCTTATGTAGTTATCTTTAGCTCCTGTGAGTTTGCCTGTGCATCAGAAACACATGTCCACAGACAGCACTCCTCCCCACGGTTTGGCTCTCTCACCCCCAACTCCCATTCTGTCTCTGCCATTGAGCTTGGTGGGCGGAGGTGAGGAGCCATAGAGATGGTCAATCCGTGGCTAAGCACTGATATCCATTTACAACTCAGCACTCTGACACTTAAGGCCTCTGCATTAACCACTACCCACTGCAGACACCTTATCAGACCAAGACTGAGAGCATCACAAATCTGGGGTAGGAGGCTCCCAGTCCTCTTAAGCATCCCTAAGCGGAGGAAGCCCCGCCCCAGTCTCTCGCTTAGAGCAAAGTTCCATGGGTGGATTTTTGGTGGGCCATTATCATTATCATTGTTACTGTTAAACTTTTTTGCGTGTGTGGTACGTGTGAGTGTGCGCGAGTGTTCATGTGTAGGTCAGAGGACAGCTTCTGGGTGTCTGATATCAACTTTCCACCTTGTTTGACTTGGGTTCTTTTCATGCAGCTAGTTTTGGCTGTGAGCTTCTGTGGATTCTCCTGTCTCCACCTCCTATCGCCAGTAGGGGGCGCTGGAAACTACAGATGCTTGCGCTTCTCCTTCAGGCTTCAAATTCCACAGCCAGTCTTGACAGACATTTCTGTACAGAGGCAGTCTCCAGCCCTGCTGCTTTGACTCTGGAGAACAAGCCTGGGCTTTCCCTCGCCTTTCTTTTCTTTTTTTACACTAGATGAATTTATGGTATATGCGAACTAGTATTTTTCAGAGTTGATTTAGGTAGAGACCAGGCAGATTTCCGTAAGAAACTTCCTACCCTTTCATACCACTGAATTTGTGGCCTGTAATTTTTGCTATTTCCCAATATGCGAGTTTGTGGCTTTTTGAATTAGTGGAATGCTGTGATTTACGAGCTTCCCTCTTTCGACCCTCTCAGCTGACTTTATCAGCGTTCTCTAACGGTATTAGCAAGAGAAAATAAACTATTTTTAGGGCTGATGATCACACAAAGTTAAATCCCAACCATCCCAAGCATGTTGCAATTTTCACAAAATTCTCCTGAGGTTGTTTCTTCTACACGTGGTTTCAGCTCAGAAATTATTGTTTTTTAAAACCTTATCCTAAACACAAGACCATAGGATATGGAGCCTGTGCTCCTGGTGCGGCTGCTGGAGCTGCTGCAGCCTCCTCCTCCTCCTCCTCCTCCCCCCCCTCCTCCTCCTCCCCCCTCCTCCTCCTCCTCCCCCCTCCTCCTCCTCTTCCTCCTCCTCCTTTTCCTCTTTCTTCTCCTTCTTTCTTTTCTTCAAAATCTTAATTTGGGCATAGCCTTCTGATGGATACTGGTTTGTGGGGACAGAGAGAAAAGAAAAAGTTAAACAGAAGCAAAAGAGGCAAAGGACCCTCGAGAAACCGAAGGACAAGTGGTATGGGGGAGGGTGACTGTTCACTTTTATTGGTGGGTGAATAGCCCTGGGTAAGATCAGATTAAAAACCAGCTGTACCATCTCTGTGGATCTGACGATGAGAAAGGGAAAGATGGAACTGGGTGGGAAAGTCTTAGGGAAGGAAGATTCAAGTGAGCAGGTTTCAGCATCCTTCAAGCAAACCCAGCCTGAGTACTTGCCAATTTCCATAGATCTTCTAAAATATAAATGGTGGAGTCACCAAGATAAAGGTATTTGAAAAAAAATGATTTAGAAGGATAGATAGAATGAACGTTCTCTGTTTTGGCATCAGGAACTCCTAAGTATGCCAAAGGACATGATTTGGGCTGGAGAGATGGCTCAGTGGTTAAGAACACTGACTGCCCTTCCAGAGGTCCTGAGTTCAATTCCCAGCAACCACATGGTGGCTTACAACCATCTGGAAAGGGATCTGATGCCCCCTTCTGGTGTGTCTGAAGACAGCGACAGTATACTCACATACATATGATACAAATAAATCTTTTTAAAAATATTTCAAAGGATGTCATTTAATTTATTCATGAACAACAGAAAAAGAATGACTTGGCTTCTAAGGAAAAAATAACTCTGGTTCTGAGATGGTCACCTTTCCAAATGCTAGAAGAACCACACAGCGTTACTCAGTGACGTTGCAGCATATCCAGGGACGAGCCCGGCAGAATGGCTTGCTGAACCTAAGCATAGGCAGAAAGAAACCTACTCTGGTGGCCCCTAGAAATTCCACGGGTGCCTTAGCTTTGCTCTTGATTTAAGGCTTCTTTGTTCTGTGTGGGTGCTTCCTCTCATCCTGTCGGTATAAGCTCACAAAGGCAGAAGAAGGTCATCACTGGGTGTTAAGACTTCCCATGGGTACTGAAAAAGCAAAGGAATATTGGCTCAGTGCTGATGATAATAAATGTAAGAGAACTGTAGAGAATCCTCATGAATCTCTCCTGTCAACACCAGCTCCAGTAGGGACAAGAAGCAAAGGCTTTGCCACAAAGTGGAGGTTTACTGTGCAGCCAGGAAAAGAGCTATGTAATGTGTGCCTTGCACCATGGATGCCCGTCAAATGCATGTATGTACTTGGTATGTACTAAAGAAGCATGCCAAGGGCTCATTTCCCCCCTCATTTCCTTCCCAAATAGTGGGCAAAGTCAGCTGATTTCCAGGAAGGAAAATCTGGCTTTCTCCTTGAGAAGCTAGATGAAGGGACAAACAGAGATGCTGTAAGTGCTGTGACCATTAGATTGGTGACGGGGGCCATGCTCCGGTAGGAAATGACAGCATAGCTGAGAGCAAAGACAACTCTTTTGGACTCTTTTTAAAGCGGAGTCTCGGTATGGTGCCCTGGCTAGCTTAGGGTTCACTAGAGAGGCACAGGCTGGCCTTGAACTCAAGACCTAAGATTTTAGCTGTGCACCACCGTACCAGGTAAAATGACTGTTTCAAAGATGAAGGCAATTTCGGATAGACATGGGAGAAAGATAATAAAAATAGATAGCAAAGATGGCAAGAGGCAGAAAACCAGGTTGAAAAGAATATACAAAAGAAGGGGAAACTAATTTCAGTGGCTTAATTTCTTTTACTTAAATTAGCCTTGGATCTTCCTCTAAAAATTAATTATTGTATTCCATCCCTGGGACAAGCATTTATCAAACATGTTATATTCTCTAACCATTCAAGTCTAGAGATTCAAAACATTGGTAAAATATTGGGATAGCTTCTATCACAGATTGCAGAGTCCAACAAAACATGGCCAAAATGAACTTTGAAGAATAAGCAAGGACTCACAAGAGATGCCGTAGCCTGGGGCAACACATGGCCATTAATGATTTCCAACTCAAATGGACCCCCACACGGTCCCTGCAGTTCTCCAGAGTGACAAACACCACAGTTTGATCTTTGAACCATTCAACACCACCCTGCAGCTACTCACCGACCGGAGATGAACTACTTTGTATTCCTCAGAAGAAAGAGGCATGGAAATAATCAGTTTATTTCTGTCTTCCCCACCTCACTTGTTGGCTCCCAGGAGAGGGCCTTTGCCCCTCCTCTCTTCAACCACACATATCCAGACCCTTCCAACCTCACTCAAAACTTATGGTCTTTATCTCCATCCTCTTTTGCATATCGATCAGATTTAGTGTGAAGAACTCTGCTCACTGGATTCAGTGTGAAAGCTTAGCTCTTCTCCATCAGGAAGATCAAATACATGTACACACTCACACACATACACAATCACCTCCACATGTGGCCACACATGCTCACACATGCACACACAGACAGACATATACACAGGCATGCATACATGCGAACACACTCTTTTATTAAAATAATCCGCTATCTTCCCCCTGCTTGCCCTAAGATTGGTTTTACCATCGAGTCCATGATGAATCAATAAACCCCCCTCAGTCCTCAGCCTACTCATGCTCCCTGCCCCATGTGATGGTAATGAAACATTTCTCTCCTTCAAATAGTGTCATCTCTATATATCACCTCTTTGTTAGTCCTTCTCTTCTAGATGTCGTCTCTGGACTTTCTCTGCCTTAAACATTGTGATACCCAGGTCAGACCTCCTCCTCCATTCCTTTGCTCAAGTGATTTTACTTATGTTAAAGCTTGTCTTCTCTTATTTTTTTAGTGCCAGCAAACAGCAATTTTTGCTTGGTCTTTCTTCTGTGTGTCTGCCACTTCTATCCTTCTCTTGACATCCAACATAGCTACAGTCCCATTCCCTCCCACCTGGTGGCAAATTGAGGCTTCCTCATGCCTTTCTCTCTCTTTTGGCGAGCCTCCAGCCCTTCTTCCAAGCCGTGCCAGAGTGATCTTTCTAGGTGATAAATCTTATCTCCCTGCTGCCCTTCTTAAAACACTTGAATGCTCCCCATTGCCTTGAGGATAAAATCCAAATCCTTATGAAAATTCTCATTGCAACACAGTGAATCATTTAAGATCTGTACTCATCTATTTTTTCTAAATGCCTCTTCCTCGTCTTTATCCTTTACACATTCACCAAGGAAAGTTTTCATCACCCTTCACCCACAGCATGATGTCCATTCCTCGTGCTCCTTAAGTTGAGACAACCTGGAATAACTTTTTCAGATGTCTCTACAAGGAAATATTAAATATATTCTTCAAGTTATGCACAAAGTCAGACTTCTCTGAAACGGTATTTTTATATTCCTCCTTGTTCTTCCCATCCTCCAGACACACCGTGTCCAGGTGAACTTGATTATGCTTTCTTCCATGCACTTAGAACATTTAATTCATCCTGCTAATTATAGTCCTCCTTGGATTGTTTTATGGCCCTATGAAAGCTGTGTTCTTCCTGGGAATGCCAGGACCTAAGCCAGGCATGGCACGGACAGTTAATGTTAGTGCTGGAACAACAACGATAGAAAGCATCAGAGCCTGTGATTTGTCTCCTACAGCATGGCGTACAGATGGTGTCATCCTGCCAGAAGGAACAAAAGAGATCTGATAACTTTTGAACATCTCTATCTGTTATGGCCACAGTGTTATGAATAAGCTCGGGGAGCGTTGCTTCACAGAGCTGATGTCTTGCTTTCTGAAAGCTACCCTGGGAAAATCAGCAGGAAAAACAGCCTCTGTCTTGCCACATCATGCATCCTGATGAGGGTGACATCTTGATAGCATCGGGGTTCCTTATCATTCCCAGGTACCTGGGTAAACAGAGATGCAGTTTTAGCACTGCCCCACAAACTCGATCGTTGTTCCGGTGTCAGAGCTTCCTGAAAGTTGGTTTGCCTTGACTTCTAGTGTAACAGAAGGAAGGAAGTGCACTGCATTGACCAGTCAAGCAAAATTCCTGAAGGTCCAATAGGACTGTTCTGACGCTGGAGCGACTTTCTTTTTATCTTTCCTATCCTTGATTGTGTGTGTGTGTGTGCATATGTGTATGTATGTATATTTGAATGTGTACATGTGTGTATGCATGTGTATGTGTGTGAATGTGTATGAATATGTGTATGTGTGTGTACATGTGTATATGTGTGTATATGTGTATGTATGTGAGTGTGTGGATATGTGTAGATATGGGTATGTACATGTGTATGTATGGACATGGGTATGTATATGTGTATGTGTGGATATGGGTATGTATATGTGCATGTGTGTGTATGTGTAGATATGCATGTTTATGTATGTATGTATATATATATGTGTGTGTGTATGTATGTTTAGATGTGCATGTGTGTATGTATGCATGTGTGTGAGTGTATATGTGTATTCATGTGTATTTGTATATATGTGTATGTTTATGCATGTGTATGTGTGTATATGTCTGTGTGTGTATGCATGTATATATTTGTGTGTTGTGTACTTGTATATATAGGTGCATGAGCACATACATGTATGTATGATGTGCCTGTGAAGACTAGAGGTTAAATTTCGGTATCTTCCCTGGTCATTCTCTATCTTATGCTTTGTTTTGGGACAGGGCCTCCCACTCAACTTGGATCTCACCAATTATGCCAGCAAGTCCCATGATCCACTTTTCTCTGCCTCCCCAGAGCTGAGATTTCAGAGCTGGGGTTAGAGACGACCACACCTCTCAGTAGTACCACCCTCTCGGTCAAACATAGACAAACCATCGCATTCTGCTCCTTGGCCCCTATAGGCTGGTTCAGACATATGACGCTATGGGGGCCATACCTAGCCATAGCATAATCAAAAAGTACATTTAAATCAACTTTCAATGTCCCCATAGTCTATAGCAGTCTCAAAAATGTTAAAAGTCCACAGTTAATAGTTTCTTCTGAGATTCATCCAATCACTTAACTGCAATCTCCAAAGCAAGTCAGGAAAACAGCTGGGCAAACTCCAAACTCTACATCTCCATGTGTGATGTAAAAGCTCTCTTCAGATCTACAGCTCTGTTTTCATGTTTGTTGACTACAACAACTTCATTCTTTTGAGCTGGTTCCACTCCCTGTTAGCAGCTTTCCGCAGCAGACATTCCATGGCTCTGGTATGGTGAACATGCTAGGATCGCCACTCCAACTCCAACTTCACAGCTTCTTGTTCCAATGTCTGGGATCCACACATGATCTTCTCGGCCCTCCAAAGGGCTTGGGTCACCTTGCCAGTCTGCTCTCTGTAGCACTCTAGGTTCTGGTTGACTCCACTCAACTGCTGCCATTGGTTTTAGTGATTATCCCACAGAACTGGCATCTCTAATTTGCTGGAATCTTCCAGTGCAACTAGGCTTCACCAATAGCCTCTCATAGGCTCTCTTCACGATGCCAAGCCTCAGCTCCTTTGAATGACCCCCTCAGTCCTGGGCCATCAACTGCAACTGAGGCCGCACCTTCTCCAATGGCCTTCCGTGGCCTCTCACAGTGCCAAGCCTCAGCTGCTCTCCATGACCCCTTCATGCCTTCAAAACCAGTACCACCTGGTGACTCTTACACATTACCAAGTTCGGCTTCAGCATGAGGTACAACCTTAGCTACCACTGGAACACAGCTTCTTTGTGTTCTCAGAAAACACTTCTCAGAGGATTTCATCTCAGTGATGCTGGTCTCTTCTCAATCACCACTAATTTCTTAGCTCCAGCTAACCAGCCCCAATTGTCCCAGTAGTCCCCTTCTTCTCTTGACTCTAAAGCCAGATCTAAATGACCAAAAGCTGCTGAATTCTGCTGCTTGCTGGAACTGAAACATGCCCCCTTGTTCTATTAATTATCACTAGCTTTCCGTTATCAATGAGTTAATTCTCTCCCTAAGCTTGGATATCCTGGGACTTGCTCTGTAGACTAACTTTAAACTTAGAAATCTGCATGCCTGCCTCCTAAGTACTGGGATTAAAGGTACAGTGTCACCATGCCTGAATTTAAGGTTTTTCTCTACTTGGAACATGCTCACTATCAAGCTAGCCTTGAACTCAGAGTTCTGCTTGCCTTTGCCTCCTGGGATTAAAGGCTTGCACTATCATGCCTGGACCTAAATTGAACTGGGTGGGATCTTACCCCAAGGTGGATTTAGCTCCATTTCACTTTCTGGTGTCCCTTTGATACTCTAACCATATTATTTCATATTTTTCCTTTCTAAGCTTGCTTCTCGTGTTCAAAACACTCTTCGAGAGACATAATGAGAGAACCAAGTCTCTGCTGGGCTTTTTGTGGGACTTCCTTTGTCAATGCAATATTTCTTACTGTCTTCCGCATTCCTACTAGAATGGTCTATTAAGCCCCACTTAAAGCATTCTGCTGCTTTCTAAATCCAAAGTCCCAAAATCCACATTCTTCCAAACAAAAGCATGGTCAGGCCTATCACATCAATACCCCAGTCCCTGGTACCAACTTCTGTCCTAGTTAGGGTTTTACTGCTATGAACAGACACCATGACCAAGGCAAGTCTTATAAAAAAAAAAAAAAACAACATTCAATTGGGGTTGGCTTACAGGTTCAGAGGTTCAGTCCCTTATCATAAAGGCAGGAACATGGTGGCATTCATGCAGGCATGGTGCAGGATCTGGGAGTTCTACATCTTCATCTGAAGTCTGATAGAAAAAGACTGACTTCTAGGAATCTAGAACTAGGGTCTCATAGCCCACACCCACAGTGACACACCTATTCCAACAAGGCCTTGCCTCCTAATAGTGCCACTCCCTGGCCCAAGCATATACAAACCATCAGAGCAACTCAGGTCTTTTTGACAGTGATTACTGGACATTGAAGAAGACGGCCACCCAATGCCTTATATCATCCTACAAAAGGTGCATGAGGTATCTGTATTGAGAGTTTATGAAATAGGCATAACTGACCCGGTAGCTGACCTGATGTTAGAAGTCACACACCGGAAGCTGCAAATATCTAAGTATGCACTGTATTGTGCATTCAGTGATTCTTCGATGAGCAAGAACTATCTGTGTCTAGCACAAGTCTAAGACCTGGGCATGAGCAGAAAATAAGAGAGAAGCATCCATACCTTTTAAAACTGACAGATAACAAAAGAGGAGAATAACACACACACACACACACACACAGAGAGAGAGAGAGAGAGAGAGAGAGGGGCGTGAATTACATATCAGAGGGTGGGAAATTGGAAGTTGGTAAATAAGTTTAGAGACCAACAAAACAGAGTAGTATCCTGCGTGGCAGTTGGGGCAGCTTTCTATTTTAAATGAGCTGCTAGGGGAAGAAGAGGCCACCAAAGGACTCCTCTCTAGGCACCCAAGAGAGTGAGTAATATTGGGAGAACTTGTGAACACAAACAGAGAAAATGGCTCTCTGACACCAGGAACCCAGCTGTGTCAGCTCTGAGAGGAGAGGCCGACAGTATATCCATGAAACTGTGAGAAGCCCAACATGGCCTTAGGCAGAGGGTTTCCTGCCCACTGGAGGAATTTCTGTCTCATCCTGAGGTAGGAGACTCAGGAGGGCTTGGAGAAGAGGAGGGACAGGGTCTAATGTGTCTTTGTTTGTGTTTGCTGCCTTAAGAATAGATTTGTGGGTAGTTGTTCCCGTTGAAGCAGGTAGATTTTCTCAGCAATCTGCATGAAGAAGACAGGTACCAACAGAGGTAATGAGAGGTGGACAGGCTCAAGATATATCTCAGAGATTAAAAACCACGGGTGCTCTCTCCTACTGGAATGAATCTGGTTAGGGGTGGAGCAGGAGAGAATAAAAGGAGTCAAAGATGCCAGGGCTTTTGTTCTGGCAAGAGGAATGCACAGGCTGCTGTAACTCCAATGAGGACTCTAGGCCAATGTGGACACTTGAAGTAAATACAAAGCATTCCCTCCTGTTTGCAATTATGCATGTCCCCACAAAAATGGTATGCATCCTTCTGTTACAAAGCAGGACAATGTAACTGAATTGTTAGCTGAAAGATAATACAGTGAAGTAATGTCATAAAAATGTCTTGAATTTCTCTATTAGCCTTAGAGGCTCATTTTGTCTTTACAAAATTATCTATTGTATGAAATTGTGTTTTCAAAGGAAAAAAAAAAAGTATTAAGCCATATGCAGTAGATCCTGCCTGCAGTCACAACACTTGGAAGGTACAAGGAGGAGAGTCAGTGCAAGTTTAAAGCCAGTGTGAGTTCTAGGCCAACTGATATTAATGAAATAAGACAGACGGATAGCACTGTTTCAGATTGCATAAGGAGAGATCCAGAGGACTGTGGACCGAAGCTTCTCAAATCCTCCCCAGAGAATTCCCTACCATTCCCACTGCCTAGAGAATTGAATCCTGCTAATCTGTAGTGCTTTAGAGCAAAAGTCCTAAGTTGTTGTTCGTGGTGGTGGTGGTGGAGGGGGGAGTTGTATGAAAATTCCCTTAAGTTCTAACAGCCAATAAACTTCTCAAAGTGTGGACTACAGACTGCTACATACGATATACAATCTTACCCGCTTTTCTTGTTTTGTTTGGGTTTGGTTTTGAGATATGATCTCACTGGGTAGCCCAGATGGGCCTTAAACTCCTGGGGATTCTCCTGCCTCAGTCTGGGAATCACAGGTATGCGTCATCCTGTCTGAGACATTTTCTTTTCCTTTTAAGTCCTGTCCGCCAGCTTCAAAGGACAGAGACCCTACAGTCTGCTGACTTTGTTGTCCTTATGTTAAAACTAAAAACTGCAAATGACATTTGTTTTCTAGCAAAGACTACTCCAATGGCCAGTGGTAGGAATCGTGAGATAATTATCCTGTTGTTTCACTATTTTTACCTCCTCAATTCCATTTGCCATTCTAGAACATTCTGGAATCCCAGTGAGCTGTGCTAGAAGCGAAAGTTTTTTTGATTTTTTTTAAAAACAATTAGTATTTCCTCCGCCATGAAGCAGAGCAAACAGAGGGTGTGGGTTTATAGTCTCCTCTGCTCTCTGGGGATTTTAAGTATGCAGTGCCTTGGCCACCATTGCAAAGGAACAACTCAGAGGTGGGGATGTCTGCTAGAAATGTTCCTTTGTTTCATTTTTTTCCTGTTATTATATACGAAACTTTGAAAGCCTCTTAGCTTTCCATTCCAAAGGCACACACCAGGCAGGTGCCAAGTGTGACAACTAAATGAGGGATAGCTACGACCCAGCTTTTAAAGGGGTCAGAGTGAAGAAGGGTCTCTCGTGAGATACCCTACCCCCTTTACCCCTTTGTTTGGGTGCGCCTTCATCTCTGTTCCCTTTCTGAGTGTGTGTGTGTGTGTGTGTGTGTGTGTGTGTGTCCTGAGAAGAGAAGCTCCAAGAGGGGCTTCCAAGGTCAATGCAAGCAATGATCCAGCAAAGTGCAGAGAGGTGGAGGAGCGAGTGGAAATTGAGAATTATGGTTCTGTGCTCTGTGTGGACTTGCTTTGTAACCTAGGGCAAGCGTCGTCTTTCAATACCCTCAGCTCCCATTTCTTCATCTGCTCAGCCAGGCATGCCACAGACACCAGTATTATGTAAATACGTAGATACCATCATTCCTTGAAGAAAAGAAAAAGAAAAAAAAAACACCATGATAGTGCTTTGATGAGCCAATAGGGCTTTCAGTTGCTTAGAGCAGGGGATGAGTCACAGCTCCTGGGTCTTTGCCCACATTCTGAGAGGTTCTAGAAAAGGCTTCTTCTTGGCTTCAAATCCATGACACTGCTGTGGTGCTGATCCAATAGCAATGCAGGTTGGGAAGATTTGTTCTTGTCTGCCCCCACCCTCCACCCTAGTGAACCCACATAAAGGTGGAAGAGAAGCAACTCTACAAAAATCATCCTCTGTCCTCTGCAATCACATTGGTTCCCCACCCTCTGTCTATCATCATCACAATCATCATCATCACAATCATCATCACCATCATCATCATCATTTAAAATGGAAAGAGACAGACAAGTGCCTCCCTGTGTTGGTAACAGTATTAGGTTGATGTTCTAAAGAGAACTTCTGTTTCAATACCAATTCTGCCACTCATTGGCTGTGTCAGTCCTTTGGGCTTCAGTTTCATGGTCTATAAAATGATGGTGACAATTCTCACAGGGCAGCAGGGACGAGTAAATTTGATAGCAATATAAAGCCTTGTGATTTTGCTGGACACATAAACACACACCAACCAGGGCTACTGTAATTATGATCTGCTGCTCAGTCTTCAGCAAGACCTGGGAAAAACCTGTCAGAACAAAAGGGGGAGGAGTGTACCTCATGATGGAGAAGCAAGGCAGAGGCGGTAGTGTGTTCACACAGACCATTAGAGTATTTAAATCCATCTTCTGTCATGCTCCTGTAGCTGGTAAATTGTTAGGGTTTGAAAGGTCTTGTGCTATAAGGCATATGGTTTTAACCACCTTCTTGCTAATAACTGTAGTGACCTCTAGTGGTCCCCATTTTTTCATTGAGGGGAAAACACATTCAACGTGGTCAAAGGCCACTCCTAGTACCATCTTTTACTTGTGAAAATTCAGAGATTGGTCAAGTGAAAGAAAGTATTATACGGCACCGACAGACTTAGTAGTTTGGCAAATAACGAACGAGCAAAAACTGTCTATGTTTTAAAATGTACCAGAGGAGGCATTGGCCCTATGAGGAAAAGCATCACTTGACTTTCCATAGGTTGTTGGGAATGTGGGTGACTTTGCTTTCTTCACAATATAAGAAAACACTGGAACTTTGAAACATCAGGATAAAACTGGCACATTGACAGGGAAACAAAGAAATGCTCTCATGGGGGTTGGAATGTTCAACCAAGAAAGCAAAAGGGAATCACCACGGGTTGGACCGATGGCTCAGCACTGGTTGCTCTTCCAGAGGACCTAGGTTTGATCCCCAGCACCCACATGGTGGCTCCCAAGAGGACACTGGTTCCAATGGATCTGATACCCTCCTGGAGGCATTGAACACATATGGTACACAAGCATACATGAAGGCAAAACACTTCTACACAGGAAATAATAAAAATAAAGAATCTATTCATAGAGACAGACAGAGGCGGGGCCGAATCACCAGGCACAGTGACTCCTACTGTAAGTTCAGCATTCTGGAGCGCGAGGCAGGAGGATTTCTACCAGTTTGAAGTTAGCCTTGGCCACCTATTTCAGAGCTCTGGGTAAGCCTTGACTATGTGGTGAGCTCCTATTTTCAAAAATCAAGAGAAAGGAGAGACATTATTCTGCTATCACTTAAAACATGAATATCATTGAAACATGAGAAGTGAAAAGTCAAAAGATGACTTAGTCGTTTTCAATTTGTTTAGTTTTATCTTGCTTATTCACCAAATATGTATGATTACTTCTCTAGCAACTCTAATTTGAAATAAAAGCACTTCTTTATATAAAAGCCAATATTGAAAGTGTAAATACAAGTGATTTGTATGCTTTCATATAACTTTATTATAAAGAACTCCACAGGAAAGGGGAATGTTTTGTTAGTCTGTTCCATCCTGCAGATCATTGGTGACGTGCATACGGTTGGTGTGTAAGGATAAACAGCCACCCGGGGAATGTGAGTCTTCCCACGAGGCCCGAAGTGCGCTCCTTTGTTTTCAATAGATATCCAGGCCTAAGGAATATCTATAGACTCTTCTGGAAGTACTTTGTCGTTTGTAACTTGGTGCTAAGGGTTAAGAGATTTGCCTCCAACACAATGTCTTCTAAACATACACACGCACACACAAAACAATCACATACACAAACACACACACACAAACATGCACACATAAACACAAACACACCCACAAACACACACCCACAGACACACACACACTAAAAACCCACCAAGACCCTTTCCATCATTCAGAATTTCGCTTTCCCCTTTCAGCGTTTCTTCTTACAACCATTCTGACCCCACGATGTCCCGAGAGCTCAAGCATAGGCAGTTATATAAGCACGCCCAATACCTGCTTTTCAAAGCTTCACCTTCTAAAGTGTTCATTTTTTATTCCTTTTTATTCTTACTCATCCTCTATATGCTTACTCATCCTCTATATTACTGACAGCTCGCCTTATTTATCCTTAGTCGCCACCAGCTTAAGATGCTTCAGCTTCTCCTGTTGTCCATGTTTTCAGACGAAGCTGAGGGTGCGTGAGGCTGCTGCTTTCTCGCTTTGTGTATCTTTAATAAGTATGAGTATTTTGCCTACATGCAAATATGTGTACCACTTGCTTGCAGTACCTGCAGAGGACATAATAGGGCATCAAATCCCCCTAGAACTGGGGTTACAGGCAGTTGTGAGCCACCTTGTGGATGCAGAGAGCAGAACCTGGACCCTCTGCAAAAGCAAGGGGCCCTAACCACTGGGCAATCTCTCCAACCCCACAAGCATATCTTGAACTAGAAAGAAATTAGTTCACAACACAAATTTATGGGTAAGCTTTTGAGATGAATAATCAAAGTTGTCATTTGTTAAGGTCATTTTTTTTTTTAATTCCAGGGAAGTAATTAAACCAGACATAGTTTTCACTGGAAAATGCTTAAATCTGATTAGCTGTATAATTCTGTTCTGTGGGGTTTAGTGGTAGATTTAGCTCCGAGGAGCTTCAAAACTCTGAGGAGGATACCAGGGATGTCACTGTGCCTTGGAAACCTTGCAGCTGCTTGTGTTATGTCGTCTTTGCTCTACCTTCTCCCTTTTAAGTACCAGTGAATGGGTTCAAGGCTCTTTGTCCCTTGCCAATTGTTTAGCTCAGTAATTTGCTGCCACCTAGTGTCCTGGGTAAAGTGTCATCTATTGAAACTGACAGTAATGGAAGAAATGGGCCCAACTATCTAGAAACTATAGATTCCTGGAACTCCGAGAGACATGGTAATAATGCCCACTGATGCCGTAGCATGATAGCCAAGCCTCGTGAATGTGTGTCTTACAGTAGAAGGGAGTGAACTGGAAAACTTAGGGTTTCAAATCCAACTGAACCACTCATGTCTCTCCTCACACCTTTCCACACATCCTGGTTTCAATCCTCATAAGCTAATGAAGAGAATTCTCCTCGGGCAGACCTGATTGAATAGTTCAAACAATCACAAAATATTTGGTAGAATTTCAGAAGGGTTTTCGTGGAATTGGGGCTACCGTCTTCAGTGACTCTTTGGGATGGAGGGCCAGCCTATAGCCAACATTCCAACTGATTTTCTTTATATGATTAGACTTCCTCCATTCCATGTTCCTAATTGTATGTATGCAGCTACAGTTGGCCTTTGGAAGTCTGGTTCTTCCTAAGATCTAACAACAGTGAGCCTGTTCCACTTATAGCTGTTCTGAAGAATAGGTTTTATTTTGGGAAATGAACACCACGCTGTTACATAAAGTCTGATTGATAGGCATTAAGGTGGGCAGAAGTTATCAAAGTCTGAAACTCAGGTGCTCGGAGGGGAAAGAATGCATTATCATTAATGAGGAAGGAGGATGGGCTTGTCTAGGCTGACTGAGTGATGGGTTGGCAGTATCAGGCCCCGGCAAGCTGCTCTTACATGCTGAGTCAGCATCCTGAAGAGCTTAGCTCTACTCATCCCTTCTCAGGATATGTAAGTACCACTTGTCAAAAGGAGTTGCCACCAGTCTCTGTCTGGCCACAAGCAAAGTCATTTCTGTTTATTCCCCAGATCTCACTCAACTAGAAAGCTAGATGGAGTGACTTCATTGAATCAACCAAAAGCGAGTCAAGGGGGTAAAAATGAGGAGAAGCAAAGGGAAGGAAGGAAGGAAGGAAGGAAGGAAGGAAGGAAGGAAGGAAGGAAGGAAGGAAGGAAGGAAGAGAGGGAAGGAGGAAGAGAGGGAGAGAGGGAGAGAGGGAGGGAGGGAGGAAAAAGGAAGGGAAGAGGAAGGGAGGAAGGAGGGTAGGAAAAGGGAGGGGAGGGGAGGGAAAGGAAGGGAAGGAGATAGGGAGGGAGGGAGAAATAAATAAAGAATAGAAGGGAAGGAAGCAGACAGAAGGAAAGAAGAAAGATCAGGCTCAGTGTTATGTCCACTCTAGTATCTGTCTCCCTTCCTGTCTCTACTCTTACTCCCTTAATGATTTTACCATCATCTTACACTCACCCATTCTCCAGTTCTGTCATGCACACATTTATTCCCCCCACACACACACACACACACACTTCTTTCATTTCTGCAAGAAGTACGCTATAGAATCACTCCCCCAGCAGCAGAGCAATACTTGATCTCGATAAGCCTCCACTTCGGAAACCAATGGGTCCTCGACAGACTTAAAGATTTCTTGTAAATGTTCCTCGCCTTTTCCCTTCATAACTATGGGCTTCCAGTGCTGGGTCCGTGATCAGGACAAACAAAACACGAGTCTTCACTTCTATCATTCTGAACCCTTCTGTCTAAGCAGCTTCCGTTCTCAGAGTAGCCTCCAATACAGGCCGTACTTTTTCGCTTTAGATGGTTACGTTTTAGGCTACATGGAAGAAGAGTAAATCATGTACCAATTCTGATCTTGGTGGCTTTAAATTTGTGCCTATGTGTCTGATGGCGCTCCTAACGAATTCATTCTTAATGAACAAAACTATAGATTAGCATTGACCAAAACATTCCTAAGTGGTAAATCCTAATGTAGATTGCATGCACGTGTGGTTGAGCAGGCCATCCTTAGTATCGCTAGGACCTAGGCTTGTTTCCAGGGCCCCCACAAGGAAACAAATCACCCTGGTGTTCAATTCCCTCATATAGAACAACATGGTATCTATGTAGAACATAAACTCCTGCATAATGGAAGCCATAGTTAACTTATAATGCACAATACCATGGGAACAGTTTATATATATATATGTGTATATATATACACACACATATATATACTCACACACATATATATGTGTTTGTATAGTCATGCTACATATATATAGTCTCTCTATATATATCTTTAGTTATAGATAGACATGTACATATTAGCACACATGTGACAGATGTGAGGCCAGCGATATGAGTCTGTAATTAAATATAAAGGCAATGAGAGTGCTTTTTTTCCCTGAAAAAAGCACCTTGAATAAAATTTCCCTGTACAGAAATAGAGCTGACAATTTCTAAGACTTGTAACATACATTATAAATATAAAGTGTCTTTTTCTTCTAGTGTTTAAAGCTACTGCTGACACTCTATTATATAAAGCAGGCTTCAAACATGTATAAACCCTTCTTTATCAATATAACCAAAGGATTTTTTTTACACTTTTGTTTTTATCAATATAAGCAGCAACACTCCTCAGATAGGACAGTGACTCTATTGAAGTGCTCTTGGTAGGACATTAAGAATAACCCTTTCTGTAAAGAAAAGATGAAAAGCAAAGTCCTTGAGCCCAGAGAGGCACACATTCCAAGAGTATGAGGGAAGAGCCTTGAGTGGGGCTTGAGGAGAGCCGAGCGTGGGTCCCGTGCTGCTGAGCTGTATCTGCGAGAGTGGAAGAGGCGAAGAAGCCAAGGCATTATCACGTCTTCTGATAGCCACACGTAAAATTCACTTCCATGGTAATTTTGTAAAACTTTGAAAAGATTGTCAGTATTGTATGCTATCTGAAACAATGCAGGCTTTCTCTTCATACCTCTGACAGTCTCAGGTTGTAAATAAAACAGACTCAAAAGAGACAGATGCATACATCTAGGTTTTGGTCATAAAACTTGTTCATCTCAAGGTTGTCAGTCACACACACACAAAAAAAAAATTGTGAAAATGAACTGAACTAGGTGGTTTTCTTGTTTTCTAACAAATCTGGCTTCTATGGACCTTCTCTTAGCTGCTTAGTCTATGAGAACCCAAATACAGAAAAGGGAGGTGGCCTTTTAGCTCAGCTCTCCAATCAGACTATCTAAACCAAACTGGAAGTTACCTTGTGTTCTGTTTCACCCAAATGGGACATGGAAATTGAGCTAAACCTCCCACTGGAGAGAACAAGACTGGACCAGAATGACAAATTGTAAGCCCGTGACTCAAGGCTGACCACAGACCAACAACAGGAAATGTCCATGAGGCTTATCACGCTGCTTATGGAAAACCCTGCACTGGGACTTATTTACCCTTGACAATGGCTTACGTTCTGGAATTTCCTTCTTCTGTGCTACATTGTAGTATGAGTGCCCTTGAACCAGTGGAGAAAGATAGAGGCTGGGTTGATAGACAATCCAAAGCGTGAATCACCAGAGACTATTTGACTAGTTACATGGTAGCTAGTAAACTGCCATGCTCACCAGTCCCCTGTTAGAAATTGGAGACAAAGTACAAAAGACTCACATTTAACTATGACTCAGAGTCTTTGGGAGTTAGGTGACAGCAGATAGAAATGGAATAAACAATTCTAGTGAGGACGCAAATAGACAAAACCTAAGAGTCTGGCTATGTTAAAACCCCCGGTAGTAAAGCCTTTCCCTGAGAGCCAATAGGTACCATACATAGCCAGAGAAGCCACATGATGGGGGACTGTGAAGTCTGAGACATCCGAAATAGACATCCTGCCACAGTCTGCCTCATTATGAAACA
This sequence comes from Mus caroli, assembly GCF_978045245.1. Classification (NCBI taxonomy): domain Eukaryota; kingdom Metazoa; phylum Chordata; class Mammalia; order Rodentia; family Muridae; genus Mus; species Mus caroli. Next base: position 78,560,034 of record NW_028227270.1, on the reverse strand, counting down.
TTCCCCAAACATGCTTTCGTAATAGACTCTGTAAAAAGCAGTTCTCGTGGGGAAAGCACAGCTCTGCCAAACCTGGTTAAAATCAATTTTGTGAACTGCAAGGCAGTCTTGGCAAATCCATCTTTCATCACCTATTTGGCACATACTGGACTGGCATATCTGGAGTAACATTTATTACTTTATCTAAACGTGGCCCTTGGGGTCTGGGAGATGGCTGCACTGGGAAATTTTAACTAGGGACTTATAGGAAAGGTCTTTTATGCTAATTTTTCATGTTCTTGCTATTGCTTCTCAAGTGTTGTTTTCTCCGAAGGAAGAGCTGAAGTGAGGTTCCTTTCCATCTGTTTTGGCAGAATCGAGGCATCTGTCAGGGCTGAGCCCACCTTTCCCTCAGCTGCGACTGCACAGAGTGATGCCCCAGCATCTCATCCAACTGCATCACCATGCAGATTCACAGCTACACACCCAAAATGATAACTTCACCAGACAATGTTTGCTACAGGGTAGGCAAGTTGATTGACGCTTTCAAATCTCTATTAGGCACCTTTCCGCGCATGTCATAGTATAAACGTTAATTTTTCAGCTATCTTGACCAAAGTTCCAAAATCACTCAAAAAAAAGATAAATAAAAAGGTGTTTATTATACCTCAAAAGGGTTTTGGCAGTGGAGATAAAGGCAGCATATAAAGTTTCAATACTTCTAAGAAAGGGAAAAGACTATTTTGGGAGCCTATCAGTATTCTCTTTGATGGGGTTAGAAGTAGCAGTTGGGTAGGTAAATACTTCTTGGCTCAGACAGAATAAAATGTTTCTATAAAGGGGAGGAAAGTTAGGCTTAAGGATATAAAATAAAATACAAATATGTCAGTCAAGAGTGTGGTTCAATAGTGGAGCCCTTGGCTAGTACAAACAAGCGACCTAGGTTCAACCCCCAGCATCAGAAACAAGCTAGCTGACTAAACAAGAACAGCTCTGTACCAAAGCAATCTCTCTTAAAAGTGAATGGAAATATCATAGACTCAGAAAACAATGACATATACATATCTATAATCTACAGTCATTACAAACCACTAATTTTTTTAAAATTTTATAATACGAGTGAACATTCTAAATCGACATATTTCCCAGAGAAGTACAGTAGCAACCTATAAGCACACTAAAGACTTAGCATCAGTATCACCAGCCATAAGCCTTCGAAGACTACTCACTACAATGCCCAAATTCAAAAGCTCTGATAATATCAAGTGTTGGCAAGGATACAGAGCACCAGAAACACACGGGCACTGCTGGCCATAGTGTATACAGTAAGGCCCTTTGGATAACTTACTCCCAGCAATTCCTCTCCTACACAGAGTCTCATGTGTCACTCAATGAGAAAAGTACATCTTGATGATGCCGACACTGGGAAGACACCATAGAGAACATTTAGGCAGATGCAGACCATGTAGGTAGGGCAGGTATTCCACACAGCCTGTCCCTGCTATCAATCAAGTAATACGTCTGACTTAGCTGGACGAAGCCACGGAAAGCAGCACACAAACCCTTATTTTATAGGAACCATGTGTTTTTCACAAGTCGCAGGGTTACTCTCTAAAATAGAAACAACATATAATCATAAACAAACAAACCATAAAATAGTCATTTTTAATCATTGCCAAATATCACTGTGTTGTGGCTACATGTGCTGTGCCTTTATGTGGGCAGTAGTTTATTTACACTAGTGTCACCACAGACACACGAGGAAAGCCTTGCATGACAAAGGCATAATGGATACAAAGTCCCTAGAGGATAGGATAACAGCTGTTCCATTATAGTCTTAATATAATCAGCTGTCGCTCAACATGTCACCATATAATAAGTAACTATATTTAATCATAGAAAAGTTGTGCCATATATACACAAGAGTGTGACTTGTACAAATATATATCACAACTATATTCATGATAATCCCAAGCTGAAATGGCACCAATGCCTGTCTATGAGAAATGAATATATGATTCATGATGCATTCATATGAAGGAACACTATTCATTCAAAAATACACACAAAATACACCCTGCATGGATCTTGAAAGCATTGTGCTGAATTAATAAGCTAAGCCCAAAATGCTACACACAGTAGGGCTCCCTATATACAAGTCCAGACTCAGACAAAAGTGACCTGTGGTTATTGATGTCATCGTGAGACCTTGGCTGGAATGAAGCAGAGGCATCTCTGTGATGTTAGAAATGCTCTAGCACCGGTCTCTGGGTGGAGAACGCACAGATGGCAATCCTTCCAGACTTTTCTACTTGACCTTACCATGAACTGTGGACTAGACAGAAAAAAACCTAGTACCTGAGGCTACTGAAGAGAGACAAAATCAGACTGATACTGGCAGGTGGGAGTCACTGGATAAAGAAAACAGAACGAAGTGGATTTCTATGTTGGCGTAGCTTTCAGCCTGAAGGGGAAGACAGACTGTGCCCTGCTGAGCAGCCAGAACCTGAACTCAAATATGCTGGGTCATTAGCTGAAGAACACAGCAGCTTGGATGTAAGAGAATAGTCAGGGTGGCTTAGCCTTGAAAATCTGACCACACCAGCTGTTAAGTCAGTGCTTCTTGGGGCTGGAGAGATGGCTCAGCGGGTAAGATGACTGCTCTTCTGAAGGACCCAAGTTCAAATCCCAGCAACCACATGGTGGCTCACAACCACCTGTAATGATATCTGACGCCCTCTTCTGATGTGCCTGAAGACAGTGTATGTATGTATAATAATAAATAAATCTTTGGGACTGAGTGAACAGAGTTGATTGGAGCTAGCAGGGCTGACCAGAGCGAACAGAGGTCCTAAAATTCAATTTCCAACAATCACATGAAGTCTCACAAGCATCTGTACAGCTGCAGTGTACTCACATACATAAAATAAATAAATCTTTTTTTTTTAAGTCAGTGGTTCTCAACCTAGGGGTCTAGTATCAATACTCAGATTACAACTCATAACAGTAGCAAAATTACAGTTATGAAGTAGTGATGAGATAATTTTATGGTTTGGGGGTCACCACAGCATGAGGACGTGTGTTAAGGGATCACAGGATTAGGAAGGTTGAGAACCACTGTGTTAACTCCTGTACCGTGATATTCACAAGAACAATCCATCACAGTCCAGTTAAGATGGAAAGAATTGACAGAGCTTTCAGCTCCGTCTCCAGCTGCATGTCAGCCATGGTGCAGTTGATGTCTAGCCAAGTCATGTAACCACTAATGTGGAAAAAAAAAGCATTTTAAGTGACATTATTGAATGCAATATTGGTACCACATATCATTGGCTCAAAAGATAATCTAAAATTATTCAGGAAGGGAAATAACCCCAGACAGCCATATCAGACACTGTATAGACTCTGATCCCATGAGAGATGGCCTACAATTCAATTAGCAAGCAATGAACTTCAATGAGGCTATCACAACCATGCTTTAGACTGTAAAGAAAGAAAGAAAGAAAGAAAGAAAGAAAGAAAGAAAGAAAGAAAGAAAGAAAGAAAAGAAGCATACATGAATTAAAAAGAAAGCAATAGAGGAGACACCTAAAATCTGGGGGCAGAAAGACTAAATGAAAATTTTACAGTTGAAAATATATATCTGAAATTTAAACAACAGATAGAAAATTATGTAATAAAGAATAGGTGACCTTTAAGTTAGAGAAATAACGTGGCATGCACTAGTACAAATATAAATTGTGCTTGCACATGCATGCACACATAGGTACACACACAGACCACAAATGTAGTCAATTTTTTTTAATTAAAAAATGAGAAGATCTATTCCTCAGGACTCTTTGCATCTGTGATCTGTTGTCACCCCTGACTCTCTGGGGTAGGTTAACAGTTCTGCAGCCCTTGGAAAGCTGAGCTACACAAAGAAGCGCATCCTCCTGTGCTAATTAATCTTGCTGGCCAATGTCAAGGACAGACTTCCACTAGGGCCTCATTTGAACCCAATAGCTTTGAACATTTAAAAAAAAACATGGCATACTCTTCTCTCTCTCTCTCTCTCTCTCTCTCTCTCTCTCTCTCTCTCTCTCTAAAGGGAACTGACATTAATAACCAGGTGGGTTTTGAAAGATAGAAAACTCCCCAGAGAAGGTAATGTACTACGATTAAGTTCGCACAGAACTGACATCATGTAGGGGAGAGGGATGGGGGAACCACCCACAATAAAATGTTATGCCTGTCCCTGTTTTCAATTTCCTCCCACACACCCATGCTTCTGTTGAAACTTGTTATTGCTAAAGTACTTTTTTTTTTAATCATAAAAGAGCTACTGTTCTAAAAGAGAATATTGGCACCCAAATTCGGCTGTGCTCTTAGAGACATTTAAATTATGTTTAGTGGTTTCTTTCCTGGGCATTTGATATTATTACTGGTGTGGATAAGTCCAAAGTGGGGTGCTTTCTATTAATCACAAATGTGGGAACATTACAGATGTTATTATTAAAAATATCAAACAACTAGAAATATTACATTAATCTTTGGAGACAAATGACAGATTAAGTCAAGAAATACCAGGGTAGGGGGCAAAGCAAAGATCTATTAATAAAAAGGAATGGATGGTTAATGACTATATTAACAATATCACACAAGACACACGAAGAGGTGCATCTTCTGTTTGGGGTGTTCTGAGTGCATAAGAGGTTTCCAGAGGAAATTTAAAACTTAACTGTTAAGTTTTTAATGACTTCAAATCTGCAAGGTCACAAAACAGAGCTACAGGAAAAGAGCTAGAAACATCCAAAGCTCATGATTCCTCAAGTCTTAGAAACTATAAGATTAAAGACTGTGCAAATTCAAGACAACAGAATGCTGAAGTATTGCAACCTCAGGGCAGCAAGAGAGCAGGACTCAAGGCTGTGACATCATAGACTTGTGACAGAATGAATGGTCTCTGCGCTTTCTTCAAGACATATTACTTGTTTGACTTTGCAGTAGTGTAAGTAAGAAGCTAAAATTGTGCAAAGTGGTTTGGATTTAACAGTCTTGCATCTTTGATCTGATATTTTTTTAAAGACTACTTATGTAATCCTGACAGGTTCCTTGAAATTAGGAGATCTCTCTCCAATAGATAATCAAGAAAAAGGCCTTCCGTTGACACTCTGCTGTTTGTTCTGGAAAACTCACTCTACTAACAAGAACATGACCCACAGACCCCCTTTTAAATGCCATTTACAATACCCCTCCCCAATGTGGGAGGAGAGAAAATAGTTGGTGAAAGGGTTCTGCTTACCCAGATCTACATTTTGCAGAAGGTAACACCAACAAGAAACAAATCAATTGCTCTACAGTTTTAAGGCAGAGCCATAAGAGCCTAGGAATGGGAGGCACAGGGTAGTAGTCAGGAAGATGAAGGCTGTGGCAAACACACATGGTTTTGCTATAGTTAGATGACTAGTGTTTGCCCCTCAGACAACCAGGCCATTTCCCTCTGCCTCCATTATTGGTTAGAAGAGGTAATTTCTTTAATAAATGAGAACCAAGTAGTTTCTATATTAGAAATAGAAAGCACAGAAAGAGGAAGGTGAAATAAAATAATTAGAGTTGAGATAAGATTCTACAAACTACATACCAACATTTAATAGTTCTTGACTGACAAGATAATATCAGGTTTACACATAATATCAAGCTGGAGATTGGAGGATCCATCCAGAGAGTAAGTCAAGCCAGAAATAAGAGAATGTAAATACCAGCATCCCAGGGTTCTTTAACATAGCATAAAATGTTAAGTGCTAAAATATATTAGGGGGAAAGGGAGAGGAAAAGGAGGGGGCAGAGACCACGAAGGGGAGGAGAAAGCAGGGAGGAAAGGCTAGAAGAGCGATAGGAAAGAAATTAGAGGAGAGAGGAGTTGGGAGAGAATGCTAACAACATAAACATATTGGTATTAAGTTCTCACAGCCTCTGGACTAATGGAGTCTACCACTTTCTTCTGGCCCCTGATTTCTCTGGTCATTTTCTGAGGTTTATCTTCATTTCAGCCACACAGGAGTGCATGAAGATATTGCCATAGGCAGGGCCTGAGGGTATAAAAAAAATCACTTCCGTTTTCTGTGGTGTGAAACTCAGTCATGCATCCATTCTCAAGGGCAAGACTGGGGTTCTAGTGAACAACTGGAAGATTTTCCATACTTAACGAGGTGGCTGAAGCTCACCAAGAAGTAGTCCTGTCTCTGTGGAAAGGCTTTCAATATCCATGCCAGATGAAATACAGGAGAGGATCCATGAAAAAAGATTAGGTAACAGTACAAATGGAAACAATAAGAAACTAGATGGGATTCTTGAACACTAAAAGTATGAGAGCTAAAATGAGACTTATTTTTCAGCCAAAACATAAAACTGAACAGATATTTCAAAAAGAAGAAAAACATGGAAGTAGAAACCTAAAAGTATAGAAAGGGCTGGGCAGGGCAGGGCGGGGCGGGGCAGGGCAGGGCAGGGCAGGGCAGGGCGGGCGGGGCAGGGCGGGGCAGGCAATACCTGCCAGGCCAGGTTCCAGAGAACGTGATGATTGTGGCTGGAGAGGTGGCTTAACAGTTACAAGCACTAGTTGCTCTTGCAGAAGAATGGATAAAGAAAATGTGGACCACTTACACAATGGAGTATTACTCATCTGCTGAAAACAATGACATCATGAAAGCAATGACTTCATAAATTTTGTGGGCAAATGGATGGAACTAGGGGAAAAATCATGGAGAGAGGTAACAAAGATCCACAAAGACAAACATGGTATAAGCTCAGTAGGCTAAGTAACAACGAAGGCCAAAGGGCGGAACACATGGATCTCTGTGGGAAGGGGAAATAGAATAGATTTTGTGGGTGGAGTGGGGAGGGTGGACAGGGATGGGAACAGGAGAGATCGGGTAGTGAGGCAGGATGTATGGAGAGAATTCTGGAAGAGACAAACGGCATTGGGGGTATTTGGGGGCATTTGGGGCAATGTGGCAAACTAGTATAGTGGAGAAACTCCATGGAATCTATGACAATGACCCTACCAAAGACTCCTAGAAATGGGAGATATGGCACCTGAACTGACTATCTTCTTTAACCAGACAAGGTTTCCAGTGGTGGGACTGGATACCAATCCAGCCACAAAAGCCTTCCAACTACAATCTGTTCTATCTGCAAGATGTGCTAGGGATGGTGGTGTAGAACTTGTGGGAGTGGCCAACCCATGACTAGTCCAACTAGAGGCCCACTCACTCCATAAGAGGAAGCCCATGCTGGATGTCCAGGAACCAGAGGCTAGACAGCCCAGGCTAGACCCAAACACAACTGGTAAAAAGAAAAAAGCCAATGAAATGATTTCTAATGATATTCTACTATGCTGATAGATCAGTGCCTATCCCAGTTATCATCAAAGAGGCAATCATCCAGCAATGGGTGGGAGCAGATGCAGAGACCCACCACCCAACACTAGACAGAGCTTGGGGCAACTTGGCAGAAGAAGGGAGGAAGGATTCTGGGAGCCAGAAGGGTCAAGAACACCATACGAAGACCCAACTAAAAATCAACTAAGTAGGGCTCATAGGGGCTCACAGAAACAGAAGTGGCAATCACAGGCTGTATGGATCTGAGATAAATTCTCTGCATGTGGATTATGGTTGTGTAGCTGGGTGTTCTTGTGGGACTCCTAACAGTGGGAGTAGCGGGTGTCTCTGACTCTTTCACCTGCTCCTGGGACCCTTTTCCTCTTCCTGGGTTGCCTCCTCCAGCCTTGATAGTGTCTAGTCTTCTTGTACTCTTTTATGCCATGTTCAGTTGATATTCCTGGGAGACTTGATGAGGAGGAGAGTGTACAGGAGAGAAAGGAGTTTGGTGAGGAGGACTGGGAAGAGTGGAGGGAGGAAGGCTGCAATCAAGATGTAATGTATCAGAGGACAAAACATGATAGTTTTGTTTTTCAACAGAAACATTAAAAACTAAAAATCAAAAGATGTCTTCATTACCCTCAAAACTTTTAGTATTAGTGTGTACAGAGCCAAATTAAATAAGTATAAAGGAATAAAGAACACTTTGGAATGCAGAGTTCCCATAAAAATCTATGTTCAATAGATCCTTATTCTGGATTGTGGCCAATTAAATAAGGATGCATCAAACACATGATATAAGAAAGAGATCATTCCAGACAGGGAGGGGTGGAAATGGGTGACAGGGTCTAAAGTTGTGATCAGGGACTGTCTCAGGACAAAGACTGCAATGAGCCTACAGAAAAAACACACAGCTAGATTGAAAAAACATGAATGGAAGGAGGTATAGAATCTCAACTTAGGAGACAAGCAGGGCTGTTCATAAAAAGAGACTTTTATCATGTAGAAAAGTTACTGAGTGATGTCATCAGAGTTAGTGGCTTCTGTGGCAAATCTTAACCACAACATCAATGAACATTAAACAAATTGGGGGGAAAACAACTACCAACTACAAACAACATAAAAATCCATGCCAGAAGAAGTATAACCACAATAGGTAGCACTGAGTAAATATATACATAGTTGTAGTTATCCATTAGTATATTTAAACAAATATATTGCTTAAAATAATACACATTTATTATTGTACAATCTGTGGTCCAGGAATTCAGGCATGGCATAGCCGAGTCTTCTGCTTCATGGTTTCTATCAGGTACAGCCAGGGTGTCATCCCAGATGCTCCAGTCTTATCTGAAAGCTTTCCTGAGGAAGGATCTGCTTCCACATCCACTGGGTGGTTGTTTGAAGCCCTGGTGCATACAGCCTTTTTTTATCCAGGATGCTGCTTCCACACTGGTAGTGAGGCAGAGGCTCCTTCAGCGCTTGGTCACCTGCATCTCTTCGGAATGACATTTTCTTCATCAAAGTCATGATAGCAGAATCTGTTAGCAGGAAAAAAAAAAAAGTTAAAATTCTGTGTGCTTAAATCACACAGGGGTCATCTAGTCGAGCTGTAAGTGCCGGGTAGTGGGTTATCATGGGACCATCGTAGAGGCTATGAAACAGTGAGAGTCATAAAAGTAGTTTTTCAGTTTTCACAGATTGAATTCAATTTTATAGATAGAACCTGAGATGTGGTGCATTTATAGTGAGAAAATAAAGAAATCAGGAAATATAAGAAAATCAAAACCTTTATTCTATAAGAAATCAACAGAGCTTAACAGTCTATACTGTAGACTCTACCGCCATGACAACCTTAACACACTTGATCTCATCTTATCTGTTATATAAGGAAACAACACAGAGGATCTAATAGTCTATACTATAGTCTCTAGGCCACACCACGTTTAACATAACTGACACTATCTTATCTTGGAAGCCAAGCAGGGTCAGAACTGGTTAGCACTTGTATGGGGAAAATTTTCACCAGAAATTAACCAAAAGTGGTAATAAAAATCATGTAGGAATATGAAGACAGATGCAGCAGAAATCTATTCAAAAAGTGACTATGATTACCTATAAGGACGGGATGGGGTAGAATGTATTAGTGGTTATTTCAGTATAAATTAATATTAATTAAGTAAAATAAAAGTTAGGAAGAAATCAGCATTCCTTGTGTTGATATATTCAGAACACAATGATAAAACATGCCACGTTCCTTGGAGCAGCCACTAAAGAAATTCCTTTTTAAAGTTATTTATATCATTTCTGTCTCTAGAACAGACTTTTTTTTTTTACACCCACTGAGAAGCATGAATATAAACTTGACATTTCTCAAATAAATCTAAGTGGCCTGGGTGTGATCACTGAGGGAAATCCTGAATGTCGACCACACTAATTGGAGCTGGGTTGTTGTCAAAGCCTTTCCATTACACTTCCCATTCTCCAGCTTCTATTATGTCGGCAGCACTGATGTTGTACTTTGTAACATGTCACAGCCATTGCTATTGCCACCTCTTCGTTGCCCATGTCTAGCTTTCCTTCATAGGTGCAGTAGGCTTTATTTAAATGTTTTATTTGTGAGCATGTGTGTGGGTGCATTCATGTTCACAAATGCAAAGGAGATGTTGCATAGGAATATTTTTAATTTTTTGACATTTCCTTGTGAAGGCCCTTTTTTGAACAGAATCCGTTATGATATATGTTACAGATAGTTTCCCCATCTTCAGCTTTATTCATGAAATACTTTTTCTTTTGGTAATTAAAATGCTTTCCTTAGGCTGAAATTGTAAGATGGATTTGAAACACAAATTTTTATCTACATATCTTGGTGGTAAAGACTCCTCTTCACACTTCTGTCTTTTCCTTTCATAAATAGATGTTTTATGAGAATGGAAGGGACCTCCTCCTCCTCCTCCTCCTTCCCCTCCTTCCCCTCCTTCCCCTCCTTCCCCTCCTTCCCCTCCTTCCCCTCCTTCCCCTCCTTCCCCTCCTTCCCCTCCTTCCCCTCCTTCCCCTCCTTCCCCTCCTTCCCCTCCTTCCCCTCCTTCCCCTCCTTCCCCTCCTTCCCCTCCTTCCTCTCCTTCTTCTCCTTCTTCTCCTTCTTCTCCTTCTTCTCCTTCTTCTCCTTCTTCTCCTTCTTCTCCTTCTTCTCCTTCTCCTTCTTCTCCTTTCTCCTCCTCCCCCTCCCCCTCCCCCTCCTTCTCCTTCTTCCTTCTTGTGTAATTTAAAAATCATTCTTACAGGACACTAAAGATGTTTTCACTTGTTATTTCTATTTTTATATTTTCTTAGTATTTGTCAGCAATCTTGGATTGACCTAAAATGAACTGTAGCTAAAATGAACTTCGCAGCAGCATTACATCAGCTGATGGGATGCTTGCAAAGGAAGCTGACCTTTGAAATAAAGTCCTGTTTGCTAACTTAAAAGAAAACAGAAGTGATGGCCTTGATCTAGATCATGGGGCTGGGTAGTGGTGGGAGTGAAGACATGCCTGATCCACTCACAGATTCCCATCCCTTGCTATTCTCCAAACTATTTTCTAAAGAAATAGGTGTACATTGTGTGCTTCATTTTTATTTTAAAATGTGACCTTCTAACCCCGGGCAAGAAATAAAACACAAGCCCACACAAAACTTCCACAGCAAGGGCTAAACAAATGAGGACAACTTACATGTCTATCAGTTGATGGATGGTTAAACGGCATGTACTACATTCATTTTATTATTCTACAAATTTTAAAGGAGTGTGTTATCATATGAAGGAGTCTGAAGAAACATGGGAAGTGTAAACAGTCAAGTGCAAAAATCAACACACTACACAATTTCATTTTTAATAAGGGTCCAGGATGGGCAAATCTAAGCAACAGAAGGTGAATATGTACACGGGTAAGGATGGAGAGATGTGAAGGAGGCTGAGGTGGTGAGGGCTGCAAGGTGTCTGATTTATTTGGGACCTGATGGTACTGTTTTTCCACTGACAGTGTTTGTGTTTCCTTAACATGTTCTGTGTGACAGATATAAATAAGGCAATTGGCTGCCTGACTCATCATTTTAGGAATCCACTCCACTAACAAAATATACAAAGGTAGGGATAGCAGGAAATACGTAATATGAATTGGAAAAGAGGGGGCATGGGAAGAACATCCAAATGGGGAAGAGGGATGAGAGGGCAGAGCAGAAGAGGGGAGAGACAATTAATTCTAAGGATACTTTAAAAGGCCATAGGGAAATCTACTACTTTGTAAATATATATGTATTCACACTCATATGTATGCATATAACAGTTTAAGTGGAGCCACCATGCACAAGGGGATTATGCTCATCTCAAGAGCCACAGGCTATCAGCTGAAAACCCCCAGTGCCAGCAATGAGATGCCTTCCCTGGAGTTATTAGTCAGAGGTGTCCCAGAGACACACCCTCCCCTTCAAATCAAAGCATGCTATCTGACAATCCACAACGCCGTTGCTCATGCTTGCACACCAGAGCTTGGTGGTAAGTAAGACTTTGTGGCTGGAAACAGCACATATATTATTTGTGAGATAGGAACGAATCAAGTCAGTGTGGACAAGAATACTTCTCCCTGATGGCTGGTTCTTGTAGTACTGAAAGGTGCTATGCAGGCTTCTGGGATGCTTATCAATAACTTTACCTAGCTGTGAATCTAAATAATAAAATAATAATAATAATAAATAATTTTATTAATATTATCAGGGTAGCAAGATACACATATGGATGCAATTTCTGCTTTCTCATTGGATTTAAGGTCCACTTCACATGAGGAAACATACCCCTGGTATATAAATATGGCTGAGAAGTTATAATTAGGGAACTCACAGGCTCCAGGGATGCACTGAATACTATTAACCCTGCTAAATGAACATAGTATCAAACTGAGTATCTCTCTACTTATCAATTAGTACAGATGTCAGACATCCTCCGAGTGCAGTGGATGGTGGTTGGGCAAGAAACTTAAACTGAGCTGAATAGAGAAAATAAATGACTGTGGGGTGAGTACTTATCCACTAGTGGGAGTGCTGTATCACACACACACACACATACACACACACACACACATACACACATATACAAACACACACATATATACACATATACACACATATACACAAATATACACACATACACACATATACACACATGCACATATGCACACATGCACACACAAATATACACACACACATACACACACACACACACACATACCCGCACATGTCCAGGCTCAAGGATCATCATCGAATAGAGGCAGAGAGATTGTAAGATCCAGAGGTCCAGGAGGACAGGAGCAAAACCATGTCTTCTAGACATAGCAAGACTCACAACAGTTCATGGACTCACAACAGCTATGGCTCCCTGTAAAAGACCTGCACAAGATCAGACCACTCAGGATTCTCACATGTCGTGAGAAGGGTTCATGAACTGAGGAGTTGCAGACAGTTGGAAACTTCTGTGGGAAGAAGTCATTTTTACTTAAGGGTATGGCTCGTGCTAGGTCAGCCATACCCAGGAGGATGACACACACCTATACCCAGGCCATCACTAATTAGAATCCATGGGTTATTAGTAATTTTTTTCAAGAAATACACAAAAGGGATGGAAGGAGGTGAGAATTGATCTTTCAGCATTCAGGGGGAGGAGTTGGGTGCATATGATCAAACAGCATTACATAAAATTCACAAAGACTTTGTAACAATACTTTTTAAAAAACAAAATAAAAATCTGTGATGGTTCCACATGTGCAAAGATGCCAGAAGCCATAGAATTGGACACTATAAGTTGGCAAATTGTGTGGATTATCATTTATAACTTTATTAAGATAATTGCAATTAAATTGGTGCTTATTTTAATGAGAATTTAGAGGCCAGCATCAATTACCAAAACAAAGCGAGGGACAGCTTTGGACATAAGCAATGAGCAACACAGAGTTAACAAGGGAGCGGCTGGTTAAAAGAAAGTTCATGTGTTTTGTCTTATAGCTGCTTACTTATTTATGAGATTCCCACTGTAATTCCAGCTAAGAAATAATTCAGATGCCAATTTGCTGCAAATGTAACACGCTCACTAGGCCTGCAAACATAATGGACCATGACTATGTCAGAAGTCATGATGGATGCTGAAGGAGGAATGAGAAGCAAACAAAACCAAAACCACACAGAGCGCACTCGGCTGCTCGTGGCGGAAACTTCCAGGTTTTTATGAGGACGTGTATTTAACAGCTCTTCAGCACATTCCAGGTGACAGACATAGGTGAGGTCATGAAGTGTCCGACTCACCATCTCAGGGACCTACTCCGGTAGGATTCAAAATATATTGGACTTTATAAAAATCTGTTGAACCTTCAAAGGCAATTAATGAGGTGGGGATACGTTTTGCACCTGTCTGTGTACTATTTATTAAACCCCAAAGGGCTACCCAACCGTTGTCTTATTGAATCCTTTCACCTCCAGTCAAGGAGAGTGGAGAAAGGGAGAATATTTGCAAGAAGGGAATCCTGAGAGTCTGAGGATGTATGCTCTGAAGTCTAGGTGGGGCCCTCGCAAGCCTATAGACTATAGTTAATATTGGGGCCTGGTGATTTTTTATTTTTTCAGATAATTCGAAAGGCAAAATTCACTACCGCTTTCTGCTTTATTTCACCTGGCTTCCAAGACTCCTCCGGGAACAGTGGCTGCTTTATTCTTTTGTACCTGAGTTTGGAAAGTGGGTTTCTCTTTATTGCCTATGCTTTTGGTGCATGTCATCTGAAGACAGAAGAGAGATAGGATAGTAACAGCTTTAGCCCCTGGTGCGTTCAAGTGGGTAATATCAACTCTTTGAAGCGTGACCTTTCCGTTGAGAATGAAGTGATATGCGAACTCTATCCCAGTGAGCTCAGAACCCCGGCAGAGAGGCAAGCAGACAGGCAGTGGTGGTAAACTATTTCACAGCAGAGGACATCAAAGAAAAAGAGGCTCTGCAGCTCAGGCGTCAGGACATTTGAACTTAACTACCAGAAGAGAATAGTCCAAGAAATGATCTGAAGGTGAGTTTGTTTCCTGCATATAGATGACACCTAACACATTCCACAGAGCTTGGGTGTGGATGAAAAAAAAATACAGAATATGGTACTCTTCAGGACTGTGGAGGAGAATGGTTTCTGAGGGTAGGAGAATTCAGTCAAAGGCATCTGGAAGGATCCAAACTGAGCATGGCCATGATGGGAGGCAGGGAGTGGGGGAGCAAGAGAGGGAGGGAAGAGAAAGGGAGTAAAGAGAGAGTGCCTGGGAACCCCAAGACAAAATAATGAAATGGCTGTATTTAGGTTTTGGAGCAGAGACGGAAGGAATGACCATCTGGAGATTGCCCCACCTGGGGATCCATCCCATAAACAACCACCAAACCCAGACGTTATGGCAGATGCCAACAAGATTTTGCTGTCAGGAGCCTGATATAGCTGTCTCCTGAGGGGCTCTGCCAGTGCCTGGCAAATACAGAAGTGGATGCTCACATTCAACCATTGGACTGAGCACAGGGTCCTCAATGAAGGAGGCACCCAAGTAGCTGAAGGGGTTGGCAGCCCCCTAGGAGGAACAACAATATAAACTAATCAGTACCCCCCAGAGCTCCCAGGGACTAAACCACCAACCAAAGAAAACACATGGTGGGGCTCATGGCTCTAGCTGCATATGTAGCAGAGGACGGCTTAGTTGGTCATCAATGGGAGGAGAGGCCCTGGGTCCTGTGAAGGCCTATGCCCAGGGCCAGGAAACGGGAGTGGGTGAGTTGGGGAGCAAGGGTAAGGGGGAGGGGAGAGGGGATTTTCGGAGGGGAAACTAAGAAAGGGGATAACACTTGAAATGTAAATAAAGAAAATATCTAATAAAAAAGGGGGGCGGATTTAGGAATCAAAGAAACTGAGCAAAGCTCAGGGGCTGGAAGAGGCTCAGGGTGAGGAACAGAGAGAGAAGTGCTGAGGAGCTAGGGCTCAGTAGCTTATATTGGCAGCCAGAGTCCACTTTCATATGCTAAACTGGCACCTCTGTTAGCCCTTTGTCTTACATTTGAGACCCAGCAGGGTGTACCCTGCTTAACTCATAGCCACTCAGAGGCTCTGGACTTGTCAGTGGCCCCCATGCTCAAGAATGTTGCCTAAGAACAGCACATTAGCCCAAAGGCCTTCTTGACATTTGATGGCTAGTTAGTTTTGGAAGATGTGCCTGCTGCCTTTGACACAATAATAGGATAATTGTCATAGATACATTGCAAGCGGTTAGGTCTTGGAAAACAGCCAGGGTGACCATAATATGGAATGTGACCAGGCATTTGCAATGGATTTGAAGGGAGGGCTTAAACACAAATATACACATATATAAATATATATACATATGTGTGTATATGTATAGTGTGTGTAGAGTAATGCATATGTTCTATGTTTATATACAAATTAACAACTATAACATATATAGAAAGTATTTACCCACATCTACACGGAAATGAACTACAAGAGCTTGAATTACAATTCTTTATGAACTGATCTCCATGTGAGAACAACTTTGATTATCAGAGTATAAAAAAATATAAGTAAATAACATGGTTTCTCCCTCAGGAGGTCAAGGTTTCTGCCAAACAATGGCTTCCCTTGATGCTGGAAGATTGGACCTCATTTTGATCCTTGAGGGTACCTTAAGGTTCAGACACCTCACCAGGTAGAAAGATAAAAGGAAAACCAGAGTCCAGACGTGAACCAAGAATGACTGCTCTTCACACAAGCAGGGCAGCCGACCTGGGCAAATAGCGAAAATTCCACAGAACTGGCCTTCAGCCTTTTTGATTTGCCTCTTTCAGCTCAAGGCAGGATCAGGGTTTCACAAGCTCCTGAGTTTGAAACCCAGGACTCACCATTTCCCGTTCAATCACTGTTGACCTTAACTTTGCCCAAAGACTGTTCGGAGCGGGCCAGATTTCAGGATATGCATTTGAGATGGGGGTGGAGAAAATGGCATTTTCTACTGCTTTGGGCCAGCTAAACGCTTCCATTCCATTGGCCAGGCTATCATCATCATCTCAGATACAAGCCTGGGACATGCTGGTTCATTTGTCACTAAGCAATAAAAAGCAGCTTGAGGGTGGCTTGGTGAAAAGCTGTCACCACCACATTGGAAGCTGGGCTCATGACAGTCTGCTTCCTCTGGTAATCCTCACCCCTCCCCTCCCCTCCCACTCAGCCACTGCCTGAGTCTGACCTGGGATGAGTTATTTAGCGGCTATATACCGCGTTATAATCTGCAAAATGAAGCCAACCATAGCTTTCATCTCACCAAGTTGCCTACAAATGGACGGGATATAGGAGGAGAACAGCAAATAGCAATGTCCCATGCAGCACAAAGGACATCTCTGTTACTGCTGTTCCTTCATTCACATGAGCACTTACTTACAACGCAGGAGTGAAGCAGATCGTACCTATAAAGCTATAATATGGGAAAGGAGACATGCAAGACACTTATCCTTGAATTAACAACACCATCCTCTTCCAGGAATATTAATTTTCTGCTTTGTCTTGATGATGATGATGATGATGATGATGATGAGAGTGTTGGCTCCCAAGTCAAGTAAAACCACTTCCATTGTCTGCATCCACTATGGGTTTCTGAGACTGAACTCAGTCCTCTGGTTTGCACAGCTAGTGTTTTTATCTGCTGTGCCACTCTGCTGGCTCCTCTTCTCTCTTCTCTTAGTAAGATCTTGGGTTTGCGATCTTACAGATGCACTAGGAGAGCCTCCTAAATATTTGCTCATTCTGACTCATCGATAGTAGAATGCTAACTCTGATTGTACATGGAAACCTAAAAACTCCCAACTCTGCTCCATTAGACCATAGGGACTGAAATGCAGAGAGGAAGGAAATCCCAAGAGCCACTGGTGCAGGAGCTAGTCAGGAACTGATATCAATATCTGGTACTGATATCAATGCCATTGGAGCCAGTGACAGCCAGGGATTAGGAGGCAAAGGCTCAAAAACACAAAGCATGGGTTGTGGCCTCCAGTGTCCTCATGTCTGACATCAGAGCTTCAAGGAGAAGTGCCATTACATCTATGTATCACCTAAGTGAGCATTTATGATGACTGGAAGAGACAGAATGGGACGATGATCTCTGGTGTCCAGCAAGGCCAGCATCCTGCCCCACTCCTTAGGTACCACATTTGTGTGAAAATGGTTTTGCAGCTAGGAAGGCAGGTGCTGCAGGAGATGCAGCATGCTAGTGATTCCCTAGTCTGGGCCAGTTGGAGAGAAGGTCTGGCTTCTGCAGAGCCAAAGCAGTGGTTGTTAAAATCACTGTTTCCACACAATGTTATAGTCATTGTGACATGATTTTTGTTCTTTGGCACTATTTGGCAGGGAAAAAGACAGGATAGCCATTTTTCAAAGGATTATATTTAGTATTTTAAAAATCTAATTTTAGGGACCTGGAGAGTTGGCTCAGCCGTTATGACCACATGTTGCTCTTACAAAGCACCCAGGTTCTATTCCCAGCACCCACATGGTGGCTTGAAACTTGGTGGCTTAGTTCCCAGGATACCTAAAGTCTTCCTTTGCAGGTATCAAGCACACACATGATTCACATACGTTCATGCTGGCAAAATACTCAAACACATAAAATGATTAAATAAGTAAATCTAAAAATAAGTCTAATTGTAAGACTGGCAAGTTGGCTCAGTGGGTATTAGTGCTTGTAGCCAAACTGAGGACTTGGGTTCTACCCTGTGAAGGATAGAATTAACTCCCGGAAGTTATCCTCTGACCTCCACACCTAGCTATCCATAGTATATATTATCCCCTATACACATGCAAATGGTCAAACACACACACAAAAATTTAAATTCCAAGTGTGAAATGGTCATATGGACCATGTTAATTGCTGAATAATTCACAATATCCAAGAAATTGAACCTGCCTAGATGTCCAGCAACAGACAAAGGGAGGAAAACAATGTACTCATACTCAATGGTATTTCTTTTAGCTGTAAAAATGGAAACATGAGACTTGTGGGAAAATAGATGAAAGTAGAAACTATTATATTAAATGAAATAAGCCAGGCTCAGAAGAGCAAACATCATGTTTTCTCTCAGATGCAGGTCCTAGACTTTAATTTTTAAATATGTCTATACTGTGAGATGGAGATTTGAAACAAGAAACAAACAGAAATCTCAAGGGTTTGGGGGAGAATCAGGGAGGGTAATATGGTATCCACGATATGAAAGCAGAAGAGCATTGTGGGTAAAGGAGACCCGTGGTAGGGAGACAAAGTGATGCAGGGGGAGGCCTGTGAAGGGGAGGACCATCAACAGGAGCAAAAGATTCATATAATGAAAGCCATGCTCTCTCTATGTGCTGATTCAGAAAGTGACCATTCAATGTTGTACTATTGAAAACTATAACCATTGGTTTAAAAAATTGAAGAAGGAACAAATGAAAAACAAAGACACCTACTCTTTAAACTCAAAGAATTAGTTCCAAGATGTCCAGACTATCTGTACTCCAATAACATTCTTCATAGAGATGGAAAAATGATCATAAAGATTTTCATGGAACCACAAAATAACCCAAATAGACGAAGCGATCATAAACAGGAAGGAGGAAGGAATATGGTGCTTTGTGATTTCAAACTACAATACAAAGCTATAGTATTCAAAACGGCATCATGCATACAGGTATGTCAATGGGAAGGAAGGCAACCCACATCTATGCAGCCAACTAACTAATCCTCTTGACTGCCAAGAGTGCCAAGATGAGCAAAGGTTAGCTTTGTCAGTGATGGTCATGGGGTAGCAGAATACACACAAAAACAAGGGCTCTCTGTCTTGTCCTTTATGCAAAAGCCAAGGGAAAGTGAATTTACACATAAGCATAAGAACATTAGCTATAAAATCACTAGAACACTGTGGGACACTCCAGACATTGGGAGGGGCAGTGGAATTTTGGAGACAGCATCGAGTAGGTAGGGCTATAACAAAGTACATTGTTAGCCAAGCAAAAGAACAACAAACATCATGAAAAGGCAACCCACTAAAGTGGGGAGGGGGTGTTTGCAAATCCCTTATCTAATAAGGGATTAATATCCAGAAATATATAAGGAAGTCATAAAACTCAGTAGTAAAAACAAAAATTACCCATGTAATCCAACTTTAAAATGAGCAAAGAGCTTGAGTAAATATTGTCCCCGGGGAGAGAAGACAAAGGCTGAGCATGACAGCCCTTGCCTGTCATCTCCTCGCACTTGAGAGGAGGAAAGAGGAGGAAAGAGAGTTCAAGGTTGCACTTCAACTTCGTGACAGCATCAAGGTCAGCCTGAGCTACTTGGCATCCTGTCTTACAAGGCAAACAAAAGGGCCTGCAGGGTGAGCCAGTTCAAGTTCTTGCCTTACAAGGACAAGAGCCTGTATTTGATCCCTACAGTCCACAGAAAATGCCAGCAATGGAAGCGTGCTCTTTTAATTCCAACACTGGAGAGACAGAGACAAGGCTACAGGCATCCTAGCCTCACCTAACTGCTGAGATTTAAGCCAGTGAGAGATGGAAGGAAGAGATGGCTCTCCTGAGGAGGACACCCAAGATTGTGTATACTCTTGCTTCTGCATTCACACACACACACACACACACACACACACACACACACACACACACACAAATACACATACGAATACATGCATTTGTACACAGAGGAGCACATAAATGCACACATGTGTGAGAAAGGAAATAAATGTCAGCAGATACAACACGTGCAGTAAACATAATGGATGCAGTGGGTGCAGCAGGTGCCGCAGGCACAGAAACTACAGCAGGTATAGGAAAAAATGCTCAACATCCTTAATCACTGAGAAGGGCAAATCAGAACATAATGAACTACAACACATAACTTAGGTTACTTTTCATCACAATCAAACCATAACAGTTTAAATGAGCATTTAGCAAAAGTGAACACTTCTATGTTTTGGTGGGGATGAAAATTAACACACACATTATGTAAATAATACATAGTTTCCTCAAAAAAAAATTAAATGATCCAACAACCCCACTTCTGAGTATGCTCTCGCCCCCGCCACAAAACTAACACTGTTCATCTCAAATTAGGTATCTGTACTTCTATATACATTGGGATAATGAACCAATCAAAATGCTCATGAATGGAATAATGGCTAAAGAAGGTGGGGTCTGTAGCACGGTGGGATACGATTTGCCCTTAAAAAAATGAGGGTGTCCTGTTACTTGTGGCAGCCTGAGAGAATACGGGGATCATTGTGCTAAGTCCAATAAGTCAGAGAAAGATAAGTACTTCATGATCTCACTCAGGCTGAAATCTTAAACGGGAAAACAGAGGCAGCTGAGCTTCTGGAAGTGTGAGTGGAGCTGGGAGTGGAGGGGAGAGAGAAAGGGCTCAGAGGGTATAGACTTCCAGTTCTAACTTATGAGTGTTCTTCAGAATTCAAGCATGCAAGGTGATTGTAGTTCATACTGATACATGGAGAGTCAGCAAGCACTGAGAGAGCAGATCCTTAAGTATTATCATATACAACAGTAAATATATGAATGAAGACTGTGATTATTAGCTTGACTAGGAAACATTGTCAACATGTATGCCAAAACAGTCCCTAACCCCATCCTAAACATCTGTCCTTACCCCCACAGTTAAGTGTCGTCTTCACCCCTCATCAAGGAAACTTCTTTGCAACCATCCCAGAAAACCTAACCAGTAGAAATACTGAATTGTGGAGCACAGTCCCAATGGATACATCTACAAGACAACTCCTGCACCTAAGGCTTTTGGATCATTGCAGAAGATGGGGCAGAAAGATTGTAAATGGTAGAAGATATGAGGGAGCTTGCTGTGAGATTGTGTCTTCTAGGAATGTCAGAAGCTACACTTATCAAGTCTCACCAACATGACTGCCTAAACAGAAGCTGAAGAATGATATCAATAAATGCACCATCATTGACAAGAGGAGAAAGCTCAGGAGACGTCAACCCTACACAAAGATCTACAGTCAACCAAAGAATGCTGAGGGCAAGCAGAATCGTCTTCCAAAGAGGAAGAGCATACTAGTTGGTTACCCAATGTTGAATAGCCTACCCTGGGAACATACACAAACAAGTAACTTTATACAGACTGAGCAAGCTGTACTTATGTGGGGAAAAAAAAAGACCATGCATTTCACGAAGAGCAAAGAGGGGTGTATGGGAGGGGTTGAGAGGACAGAAGAGGAGGGGAAAATACGTAATAAAAAAATATTAAAAATTTAAAAAAAAAAGAAGAGGAGGGGAAAGATGGTGTTCTATAATAATTTCAAAAGATAAAAGGAATACTTTTCAAAAACATAATACCTATTCCAAATCTATAGACTTTTGTGGGTTATACAAATCTCAATAAAACCAAAAAGTAGACTTATTATTGTTGTTATTATTATTGTTATAATCCATCACAACAAATAAAGTCCATATATTACATGTATTCCACTTTTCTGTAGATTTCCAAGAAGTACTGAC
Organism: Mus caroli; assembly: GCF_978045245.1. Taxonomy (NCBI): domain Eukaryota; kingdom Metazoa; phylum Chordata; class Mammalia; order Rodentia; family Muridae; genus Mus; species Mus caroli. The sequence continues at coordinate 78,538,121 of NW_028227270.1, read as the reverse complement.
AATGTACTTGTGTATGACCTTTTTATAAGTAAACAAAGCCCTGGCTATCACAGCACAAGTACAGCTCTCTAAGAAGAGCCAGTGACAAGTATAAACCATTTTGTATACTACCAAATGGTTTATACTGCCCATTACTGTGTGTGCAATTTTGTCTGCGGGTGTATACTAACTGCACTATGACATTTTCCTAAGAGCTTCTAAGTCTTTAATGGTCCCTATACTATACAGACTGAGCAGCCTATATGTATATGAGGTATGATGGTGGAGGCATACATTGTCTGATTTGTTTGTTTATACTGCCGTGATGGTTTCAAATATCAGCCAGTGCACAGCCTAAGTCAAGGGAGTATTTCCAGAAAGATGACGGAAGGCATCTGTGTTCTGCCTCTCGCACCTGCTCCTGCAGATAGCTCGGCACAGCATCTGTGTGCATGCTAAATGAGGACACTTGTCTTATTTGAGACTATGTGATCATCCTTTCCCTTGTCTTTATCAATAGTTATGTTTCATTTTAATCAGTGGTCTTTGGTGCTTTTTCTCTTGAGTCACGCCTACCCAAGACACAAACTCAGGGTGGACTTTAGATAAAACTCTTAAAGACAACCTTTGTCTCCATGTCCCAGTTGACCCAATTTGTTTTGTTAAACTTAGTCACCCCTGCCAGCTCCCACTTCTTCCCTCCAGTCCCCAGAGCAAACTGTATCTGCATCACCGCTCTCGTGTAACTCAGAATAACTTGTCCGAGAAGAGGTGACTGATGGCTATAACTCCCCACAACCTCCCTGTGTTGGTGTAACTACCCACAGGAATGACTGACTATCAAAGCCCAATGCCTGCCACTCTCCCAGAAAGCCATCTCCAGAGTGGCATCTTTAATCTAAGGAAGACATTCGTTCCCATTTTGCCAAGTCACAAGGTTAACATGGTCATCTTGAATGCAAAGTTGAGTGCTACACCATTCCAACCATTGTGAATTTCAACGCTGGCTACCATTTAAATAGGCCTTGCAAAATAAATGAACGGTAAAACCAAAATACAAAGATCGTCCACTCTTGTCATAGGCTATGCAAGTCACATCTGCTCATGTCCTGCCAATGTACATTGGGTACCTGTACAAAAATAAACAGCAAAGGCTTTATGAATAGGGTTATTTCATGTAGGGCCCATATCATCTAGTTGCTAAGATCCTGTGAAAGGATAGTTATGCTCAGTCCATGAAAGGAAGTTGTAGTTCAAGTATCTATTAAGTGGCCTTGAGTAAGTCACTTAGCCTGAGTCAGGTTCCAGGAATTGGGAACAGGACACAGCACCAAACACTGCTGAAGCCACAAGAAGACAAAACAGCCTGCCATGTATCAGATGCTCTTAAAGGTAACTTTTGATGACTCTGTCCCCATCATTTGCCTGAAGGGGGAAGTGTCTAAGGCCCTCTCAGAATCCTAGAAGCCTACCCCAGAGGCCGAGCCACACCCTGCCCACTGTGCACTGATTTCCAGCTTTGCACAGGGTTTGTACATTCTGAATTTCTAAGCTCGATTTGCAAATTTTTAGGTGAAGAGTGTTCAGGCTGGTCTTAAATAGCTATCAGCACTTCACACTAAGAGAGAAAAACAGGGCAGAAAAACACTTTTCATAAAGATTCTGTGCAGGGTCCCTGCTCATATCCCTCCTCCACCTAGAGAATCTGGAAGCACTCAGGAGGAAGGCAGGGTTAGCTCTGGAATGCTGGCTTGTGTGTGAGCTGGAAGTAATTCCAGCAATCCCGTCCTCTTTCTTTGCAACCAAGCTTATCTCTATCTTTGGCGGTTTTGCCATCTGTCCTGGTAAACCTTTTGGAAAGAGAAAGATATACAGCTCTAGCTCTGAGGCTTTCAACTGGCTCTTCATAAAGACAGAAAACCTTCATCTGAGCTTAGAGGATGTGGGTATATGAGCGCCACATCCCACCTTGAAAGGCAAGTTGTATGCACACACGCAGGCTCAAATAACACATGAGCATCATTGAATCTTTCCTGCCTGATAACGTCCATGTTTGGTTGTTGTTCATTTATTTTTTTGTTTCTTTGTTGGTGTTTGTGTTTAGCTTTTTTCTTTGAAACTGCTTTATAAGAATGACCCCCATCCCCCACTCCTCCCCCACGTTGTTACTTCTTTCCCTCGGAGTACCAGAAGTGGGGGAACTTGAGTCAACCCTTCTGTAGTTGACATGCTGGAGAAATATAGAATGCATGATCACTCCAGAGTTCCCACAATGCATCCTTTCCTCAGGAGTGGGCATTTCAGCAACCAGGAAGTAAAATTCTGGTTTCTGGAGATTCTTCTAGATGATGAGGTCTAATACATTCTGCTGGGGGGTAGAGTTAGCCGACCTGACCTGCAAAACCGGTTCCACCACAGATCACATAACACTAGGCCAGAGGCTGGCTTCCTTCCAGCTGTCATTTAGAAGCCTGAGTTGAGACTTGAGACGGGATGGACAGATGAACACCAAGGGATCTGGCCGTGGTCGGGTTCCTATGGCTCCTTTGGGTTTGTCCAAGTTTGTTTCCATTCCACAAACTTACTTTCAATTTTAAGGCAAGTTGCTTATTCCTTTCTTTTAGGAGGCCATTGTCTCACATTAGTTGACAATTGTACAGGCAAGACATGCTCCCTTCAGAGGACTCAGATTCAAAGAAGATGGTCTAAGTACTTACTGTGAAAGTTTAAGCTTTCTTTCCAAGGCCTGGCATGCTTGTTCTCTCCCTCTCCCTCCTCTCCCTCTCCCTCCCCCTCCCTCTCCTTCCTCTCCCTCCCTCTCTTACTTCTTCCTTCCCTTCCCTCCTCTCCCTCCCCCTCCCTCTCTTCCTCCCCCTCCCTTTCATCTGTCTCTCTCTTTCTGTCTCTCTGTGTGTTTGTACATGTGTGTATGTGTGTATATATGTATGTGTGTTACGTGTGTGTGTGTGTGTGTGTAAGTGAGTGTGCTCGAGCATGTGTTTGAGAGAGAGAAAGGAACTGGGGAAGAAGAGTCTCTGAGCATGAACCTAACCTTGGCCTAGATTTTTCAGTAGGCATTTATCATCCTTTGATCAATTTGAAAACACTATTTGTCTATTAAGGACAGGAAAAGATCAGCCTAAATGTAATAGTTTGTATCTGACTTGCTCTCAGGATTTTGATTTATTGAGTATTTTTGATATACAAGTAATCATCCATTTTGAATAGCAAAACTATGAGAAATCAGTTGAGGAAAGAACTAAAAATGTCAATCAGCAAAATGAGAGCCTTGAAAAGGAGCTCACATTGCTCTCTGACTTCAGGTGTGTTTATTAATATCTACCAGAAATGTTTTCTGATATGAGAACCCATATGTGTATATTTTGGCTATTTTTACCTGAACACTGTTGCTTTTTTTCAGCTTAGCTAAACTGAGATCCTTATCGTCTAAGGAAAAGCTACAAACAATTGGTTTTTGGATTAGTTTCTCTCCTAGTTGGAAGATAATAATTCAACAAAATCCATTGATTTTTCTGACATTTTATTGTCCTTGCTATTTCTTTCTATCATTTTAAAACTCTCTCTCTCTCTCTTCTTCCTCCTTTATTCACTTCTCCCTTCTTGAAATATCATCTCTGTGTTATTACTGATCATATTTTCTTTGTACTTAAACTTATTTTTGTATGATCCTCAATACCAAAATTGAAAAAAATCTATTTTTCTATCCTTTTAATTCTTTCCTCTGCATGAGATGATCAGGAATGTGAGAGCTTGGTTATCTAATTATCACTCAATCATCCATACCTGAATGTCATGTGTCTTTTCTGCCAAGAGCTTCTGACATTCTCCTCATAGTCTATGCCCTCCCTTATGAAGAGAGTCACATGCCTGACAACCCATTTCCTTGCATGTGACCTGTTCATGTCCTCTCATGTGACCTGCTCATGTCTGCCCATGTGACCTGCTCATGTCCACCCATATGACCTGCCCATGTCCTCTCATGTGACCTGCTCATCTCTGCCTGGTTACTCTCATGTCTGCCCATATGACCTGCTCATGTCCTCTCATGAAACCTGCTCATGTCTGCACATGTGCTCTCATGTCCACCCATGTGGCTTACTCATGTCCATCCGTGTGACCTGCTAATGTCTGCCCATGTGACTTGCTCATGTGACCTGCTCATGTCTGTCCATGTCCTCTCATGTCCACCCATGTGACTTACTCATATCTGCCCATGTGACCAGCTCATGTCTGCCCATGTGACCTGCCCATGTGACCTGTTCATGTCCTTTCATGTGACTCAACTTCCAGTTCCCTTGTTTTCTTTGTCTGGTTCCCCCCCCCCTCTCTCTTTCTCTCATTTGATTTTTAAGAAAACTCTTTGTGCTACTTCCAAGCTTTTATGTCTTCAGGTTACAGGGTATTCATCCCATACATCATGGTTTTCTTCTGAATGCTTGTGTGTTAAATCTCTACATATGCAACTCTGATTTTAGAACTTCATGACTGGTTATTTTGGGTCATGTATGCAAATCCTAAGCCATAGTGAGAATACAGTCGAAGCCACGAGCCTCCTTCCCCGTGTCTCTTGAGGAGAGCTATTTTTGAGTAACGTGGTTACTTGCATTCTTTTTTGAGAAGTTTTATATACCATGCTGAAGCACTAAAGATTCCAGGTTCTAATCATGGTTTACCCACAAACACACACATTTCATATAGCTTAGCCTTCAAGAATCCTTTTTCAAGACTTATAACCCGCTCATGCTCTCAGAAGCAAGCCCTGGCTGCTCAGGTTGGCTTGTTGTCTGTGACTGTTAAGTTGAGCTCCTGAGATCTGTTTGTGTCTTGTTAACAATTCTTCAAGGCTGTGGTTTGCTTTGCAAAATAACTACAAAGTATCATTTGGTCAGTGCTGACTCCTGGTTGTGAAATCGAAGCAGACCTAAAGGTAGTTCCCATGGAAAATGTTGTCTGCATCATTCTACCTTCAGTTATGGATATAGAAGAGTAGGGAACTCTGCATGGGGTCGCTACATTGCTACATCTTCCTTCAGTAACCATGGCAAGCAAAAAATCAAGATTATTAATGCTCATCATTAATAATTATTAAGTCAGCATTATTAATGCTCATTAATAATGTATATGTTGACAAATATCTGCAATACTCAGTTGAATTTGAAAGCAGCCACTTATAAATATTCGTATGGAAAAATATTCATACAATATTTATGACAGTCTTACACCAAAGGAATATTCATTACCCACGTAAGAGTCAACTTTCTTAGAGAATCCTGTATGTCATGTGATAGTCCTTTGGTTCAGCCCTGTTATAAAATTTATTTTTTTCACAATCTAATTAATCAGAAAGTATAAATTAACTGGTGATGGCATGTAAGTTGCTGTTCGGTTCACGGCCATAAAGGAGTTCAACTGATGTCACATCCTACCAAGAAGGCAATGCTGGTCTCTAGCGCTGGTTTCTCAGAGGTTTTGGATACTAGACACATTCTATTAGGTTCTGTCTCCCTCATCCCCAGGGGAACCTCCATGCAGGATGAATTGTCTAGGGCACTTCTGTCCCTTCCACCAATCTAGGGTATCGGCACATCTTTGCAAGTCTTCCAGATGGTGAAGAAAGTCTCAGGCACCTTTTTATAGTTTACAAGTTTCAAGTTGATTATATCAAAGGGAGTTGAATAAATACATTCAATGATCACAGTAATGTCACCCTGCCCTCTGACACAGACAATGAAAAGGCTTGTCTTGGTCTAAAACAAAATGAAGTTTTGCACATAGCCAGGGGTCCATATCTACCATGGTCTTTAATAATCAAATGAACCTAACTGTGGTTCTTACTCATAAGATGGTGTTATGAGCAGACTACTGTGGTTGTGAGGACAGAAACATTTTAGAAAGGGGGATCCTATCAAAAAAGCTACTTGTTGGTCACTTCAGTATGTAAGGCAATGTTAGATTTGCTTGAAGAATATCATAAAATAGAATCGGAGGGATGCACAGACATAACTTTGTGAACTGCACTAAAGCAATTTCATCATGGCCCCGCTCTCTTTCCCTTTATCTCTTTCCATGATGACTCATGACAAGAGAACAGCATGCTCTTTCATAAGATCAGATTCCTGGTCATTGGTTTGACTACCTGAACATTCTTGATGCACACCTTACTCTTGTTTGTATCATGAAGATTATGAGAAATGCATTGTTTTGGAGAATTTAGTCTATTTTCCCAGATTTATAGATGTTTCATGCTAGAGAAATCAGGTCTTGACATGAATCTCTTCAGTTCCTGCTTTATTTGTGACTTTCAGCAAATATGAGGCCACCTGGCCAAAAGGAAAGATCTAAGTACAGTATTAAAATCTAAGTTTTGGTTCTTTTTATTATTCAAAAGGGATCTTGCCAATGTCCTAGCATTTCTACAGCAAAAGACACTTCAGGCAGTGGTGGCACACGCCTTTAATCCTAGCACTTGGGAGGCAGAGACAGGCAGATTTCTGAGTTCAAGGCCAGCCTGGTCTACAGAGTGAGTTCAGGTCAGCCAAGGCTATACAGAGAAACCCTGTCTCGAAAAACAAAAACAAACAAACAAACAAAAAACAAAAGAAAAAAAAACCAAACAAAAAAGATACTTCATTGCCTTGTGTGTGAGAGATACATATTCAAAATTTGAAATATATTTACATGCACACATGATATAAAGACAATCTGAAATTTTTCTTTAAGCCCAACTCCATAGGATAAGCATTGTCATTTTAGAATAAGCATACAGAAATCCATCTGTTCATAAATGGGAACATAAATGTGAATGCACAGTTACAGAAACTCAAGAGTTGATTTAAAGTGGGCTGTGTGTCTGTGATTTATTTGAATGTCTTGTTAATTTTAAAGAAACTTTACAAAGAAGTTATTGTTACCTCATCCAGTTTAGAGAAAAGAAGAGGAGATTCACCTTGGCCAAGTTGGCATGCATGTTAGGATGTAGTGACTCTAGAATTTGAAACAAAGCATCTAATTTCAAATCCCACAGTGTATAAGACACTGCTTGAAGCCAGGCATTCTATGCCTTATAACAGCCCAACCTACCAACTTCTCCTGGGTACTCTCTGGGATGGGTAAATGTGATTACCAACTGGATTGTCATGTTGGACACTTAGGATATTAGCAAGCATACTTCTAAGTGTATCTGTGACAGAACAGGAACGCTCTGGTCCTATTAATGTTGGACTATGTTGTTAGGTAGGAAGAATGAATCCCTGTTAGAAGGTTGTGGGACTGAAGAATTTAGAGCCTATGTGTGGGAAGCAAGTCCCTAAACATGTGCTTTGGGAGAGTCAGCCTTGGCCCTTGGTGCTTCCTGTTAGCCTCACTTTCCTTTCTGGCCATCAAGAGCCATTCTACTCTGCCCTGCCTTTCTCCATGATGTTCACATGTTCGATTTCACTACATGCCCAGAAAGAGCAGAGTCAGCCATCATATCTGAAACGTCTAAAACTATAAACCACAATAATTTTTCCTCCTCGAATGTTATGTCTCTCATATTTTTCACAAAATGAAAGCTAAGTCTCATACCTTCTCATAGTAATGCATAAAACATATATATCCTTTCCAGGATTCATAATGAATCTGTCCCTACTTTATACTCTTAACAGTTTCTTCATCATGGAAGAAATTTGGCTTTCTGCTTTGTTTTTTTTTGGTTTTTTTCCATAAATACACTGATTCTCAAATCCTCTTGTGCCTCACTTTGCTGTTTTGTGATCACCTGTTTCATATCTTCATATACCTGAGAGTGAGATTTGGGTGTCAAATTTAATGTTGGCTACAGATTGCCAAGATACACATTTTAAGATTAAATTAGTCTGTACTCTTACAAACACAAACGAGAATAACTTTTCTTCATCCTTATTTCATTTAGAAAAGTCATTCTTAAAATGCATCACAAGACGATTTAAAAGAAAATGAGTCTCTTTTTGTAGTGTATAGTTGTCATTATGTAACTTCGACAAAGCCCAATTATTTTAAAAGTTATGTCATCCTATGCATGAATTAATGGTTCTCCTTAAAACACTCTTCCAGGGTCACTTTATTTCATTGTGGCCAGCAGGCGGAGCTCACATACAGATGACAAAGATCTCTGTGGTCACATAAATCTCTTTAGCAGCTGAGCCTTGGGATGATGGGACTTTGTCCACCTTATTCTAACTATATTTAACACTTTGCCTAATAATCCCCAAGGTTTGGGTTCATTGTGATTCTGAGTCAGTGTTTTGAGAAAGTCATGTAAACGATGCCCAGATATCCTTATGCGAAGGTCCATGTGTCAGACCAGAGGAACATTATTCTGTTCATGTGGATCTCTGTGGACCTGATTTCAAATCACACAGTTAAAGGTTTCCTCACACTTCCCCCGTTGCTCTTTGTCTCCAAAGATGGTGTGTATCAGAACATTGTCTTGGACTCTTATTACCATATTTTGTTTCTCTTCACCTATGTCTTCTTATTTGTAAATGTATTAAATTGTTATTCAAGCCTTGGGCAGGTGCTGTTCTCTTTGTTTTCCTTGCTAGGTTCCATGCTTTTTCCCCCCTCCATGTAGCCATGGATGGAACTACCTGAGACTGTTGTGCCCACAAGACAAAAATTTCAACTCATGTTTAGGGACTTTTTTCCCTCTCATTTTCAAAGATGGAATCAAGTTAAAGTATGGAAAAATGACAATACAGACATAAAAAAGGTCTAAACATAGAAAATATCAAGATAAGTCATAAGCTTTATTAAAATAAATATGAACCAATTGAGGTAGCTATTTGAGAGAGAGTAAGAGAGCAAGAAAGAAAGAGTTTGCATAAGTTTGTTAAAAATAATAAAAGTCATGCAGGGTATGGTAGCACATGCATCCAGGACAGCCAGGGCTATAAACAGAGAAGCCGTGCCTTGTAAAACGTGTGTGTGTGTGTGTGTGTGTGTGTGTGTGTGTAATCAAAAAGTCTAACAATAAAATGCTCAAAGGAACAGGAGTGAAATTTATAGAGACACAACTATAGATATAGTTAACGAAATATTGGATTTAATTGATTATAAAGCAAATACACATTAAAATGACCTTTGCTCAAAATAAGAAAGAGTACGTCAGTATTGGCAGTGATAGGTATGATCGTTACAATGCAGCAAGCGTCAAGGTAAACCCAGATACATGGCAGAAATATTTACCCACACTAGGAAAACCTTTTACAATTCATAGAAAGAACATGATAGCAATATTATATGCTTTGACAAATAATATTTATCTGTATATTATTCAAAATACAAAGGATACATATATGTCATTTTCATATATATACATATATATGTGAAAAATCATTTAGCCAAGCAAAAACCTACACACAGTAAATAAACATAAGATTTTACATATATATTGTTTTATATGATTAGGTATATACACATATGTATACACACATATATGTATATATGTATGTATGTATATATATATATGTATATATATATATACAGATATATAAAATCTTACTTTTAATACCTGTTTTCTCTGACTATAGGGCAACCTAATTCGTTCATTATTGTTCTCACACTTAGTATGAGAAACGATTATTCTGAGTGAGGTAAACCAGAACCAGAAAGACAAAGGTCTCATGTTTTCCCTCATTTGTGGGTGTTAGCTTTGAAACGTCAGATATGTGTGCTTCATTTGAAGTATGCATAGAAGGGAGGAAATTACCAAGGGGTAGTGGGAAGGCCTTCCAGGAGAGGAAATTGAAATCACTGGTATAAAGGGTTAAAGGGAAACAGAAATGCTTAAGTTGAGATGAGGAGGGAAAAGTAAAGAAAGGAAAATTGGGGAGGGATAAATAATGCCAAAACCCTTTTGAAAAGGGTCATATGGAAGCCTGTATAGCTTCTATATGTGCATGTATAGTCCATATACATAGCTGTACAGCCTTACAAAAATGCCCCCACTAGACACTATAGGCTAACAAGCAAGAACCCAGTGCCAGGAATGGGTTGCTTTTGGAGTTACTGGCCTGTAAGCTCCCATAGACCCCAAACGGTACAGGCTATCGCCAATGCTCTTGGTTGCCTTCAGAACTTGACAGTAAGATGGAGAACTCAAACTAGTGTTGACCCTAAAGCTTCATCCCTGCTGTTTCTCATAGTGTTAGAAGACTCTATGGAAGCTTCTAGAGGGGAAAATATCATCTATCTTACCATACTCTGAAGAGAATGAGCTACAAAATGACTGACTTGGCAAGATTTGCCCACTGGTGCAGTAGTGGCAAAAACACCATGAGAGTTACCAACCATGTTCTGATAGGATTTAAGTTCTACTTCACAAGATGAAACCCACACCGGCACTAGTAAAAGCCCTGGAGTTATAGCTAGATGGGTCAGAGGCCCTAAGGGAGAAACTACTGTTATTACTTTGATAAATGGACATGATATTAAAATTACATCTGGTGACTTATCATTAGGCCCATAGATTAATTCATTTCCTAACCTCTAACAGAGAAACGTCTTTTTGTTGTAGATGGTGACCAAAGCAGACCCTCACAAGTGGCCAAGATGCAGAAAATCAGAAACAGCAGAGTCCTTACCTCTAAATGGAACATATCTGCCACATGCCCCCTCCCAATGCTCAGGAATCATTGTGGAAGAGGGGGTGGAAAAAGTATAAGAGCCAGAGTTGATAACTGAAATGAAACAGTGCCTTCTGAACACAGCAGCTCAGGTGTACATAAGAACCCACAGTGGTTGTGACAGCATGCATAAAGCCTATACAATACCTGCACAAGCTCTAGTTAGACCAAACTCCAGCCTGCACAGGGGAGTTGGGTATGAGACCCAATTCCTAGAGAGAGAGAGTCAGCTTTCCCTAAGAATGCAGTCCCAGGAAGTCAACCATACTTCAATGGAAGCCACACATCCCAGAATTCTTGGGCAGATCAAATCGGTATTGGTGGGTTAAAAAGGGTGGAGAGATACAACGTTGGGTGGAGGGGAAAGAGGGATTATATCTGGGAAGAGTTAAGGAAGGAGTGGATGTGTTTGAATCGCATTGTACAAAATCCTCTAAAAATGAATAAAACAAATTAGGAAGACAGGGAAAGTATGGGAACTTGGGAACCTCACTCTGGAGTCTGGCTGAATCCTCGCACCAGCTGAGAAGCAACACTTCTAGCACAATTTACTCCATTTTCTGGGGAGGTTGTAGGCATTGGGGCAGAATTCCTTTTACATAGAGATATGTTATTAAAATAGCTATGAACCAGGCTTATGGTCTGAATGGATATCCTTGGGTAGGGCCTTACTTATCTCCTAACCATTTTCTAAGAATTTCACAAACAGCAGGAAAGATACCCTACTACCTTGCTGTGAGAAAAGGAAGTTGGATTACATTAATAATTTTTTCAAATATGGATTTGAACATGTATCACACTTGAGTGTTTATAGTCACATGTGTGTACCTTTCATCCCAGGCACCATTTCTCACTATCTTGCCACTGGAGGTCATTCCAGAACTTTCTAAATGTTCAAGAAAATTCATTTAAATCATCTTATCTTCTTTCCTTTGGCATGTTTTTTTGAAGCCTGAACATAATACATATGCTGATAGTTCATTCCTTTTATTGTTGAGAAATATTACCTTGAAATAAAACAAAAACTAATTTTGTAAGCTGCTGGTAGAAAATTGTGCTGTTTCTAATATTTTTTTTTAATAAAAAGAGGTCCTGGCTAGTTTTATGTAAAAACTTTAGAGTGAATATATGCTGTAATTATTCCTGAGTGAACCCTTCAGAATTAAACTTCCAAGTCGCTTCATATATGAATAAATCATATCATTAAAGAGCGACGAACTTGTTTCTGATGGTTTTATCCCACTCCCAGAAGGAATAAATAATGACAGCTTCAGTTCTTTCTTCTTACCAATGTTTGGTATTGTGGGGCTCTTTAATGTAGGCCCCTCCCACTGGTAAGAAACGGGTCGCTTTCATTGTATTCCGCCAACATGAGCTGAAGCCTCATTTCATGTTCTTTGGACCATCTGTGCCCCATTCTTGTGAAATATGTTGAAACTATTTTTCCATTTTGTCTACGGTGTTCACAAACTTGTTATTGACTTGTAAGAGTTAGTTAAATGTGCCACCAAAGAGGCTTTTGCCAGACATTTGTATCTCGAGTGTTTTTCCCAGCTTGCAACTTGATTGTTCATTTGCCTAAGTGTATCTTGAAGAGCACATTGTCACTTTTGTGGAATGTCATTTACCATTATTCTTCTCTTAAGATTTGTAGTTTGTGCGTCATATTTAAGAACTATTTTCCTCCCACGAGAGAAAATGCACTTATGCTGGCTTTTGAAGCTTCCAAACTTTCAGCTTTTATGCATATATGAGTGTTCTATTTCTAGTTAATTTTTTTCTGTGTTGTCAGGTAATTTTGAGATTAATCTTTTTATAGTGTATCTAATTGTTCTGCCATTATTCACTGAAAAGGCTAATTCAGTTTTCAATGAGTTGCCTGGAAATATTTTCTGAAAGTCAACCAACTCCAAATGTAAAAGTCTTCTATGTCCCAACTTTCTATTTGCTTCTCTTGACTTCTATTATATTTGCATTTTTGTGCCAGGAATCATTAGCTGAAATTTGTCTACCTTCTCCATCCAAATGGTTTCTTTTTTTTTTTGAAAACTAAAACCACCTGCTACCTAATGGATCCTCAAGTTGGAAAGAAATTTTCTTGAACCTCGGCTGTCCTTCTAACTAGCAAGAAATATAACCAAGGTAACTAACTTCCTTATCAGTTTCTTCACATACAAACATATGCTCTGATAATTGGTTTGATGATAATGTCCGGTTCTTAGAAAACCATGTGGCAAACAGGAAAACAGAAGTTAAGTGCAGTTGACATTGGTTCCTTTAAGGCTCTACCCCCAAAGCCAACAAGGGTTATTTTAGAATATGTTCACTATTGGGACTTTTAACCTGAATTTGGCATTTCCATTGCTTATTTTCACTTTAATTTTGCCACTCAGTGATGTGATAGCTCTTTGGTGAGTCACATAATTCCTCTGGATCTCAATCTCTTCCTCTAAAAACTGAGCTCAGTAGTCAGTCTCTGTAGTCACACCCATCTTTGCTATTACATCATTGGACAGGCACCAGTTCTACATAATTCCAAGCTATTTATGTTGTCCTTGGATTGTGATGTTCATATCTAGAGTTCTCTGTAAGGAATAATACTAATAAAAAGAAGTAAATATTGAGGTCATTGCTAGATAGATACAGAAACCCCAGAGCATGGAGACTGAAATAACAGACTTGTGAAGATAAGCACAAGAAATGAGAGAAAGAATAAGGCCAGGCATGGTGGCACACGTCTTTAATCCCAGCACATGGGAGGCAGGCAAATTTCTGAGTTCAAGGCCAGCCTGGTCTACAGAGTGAGTTCCAGGACAGCCAGGGCTACACAGAGAAACCCTGTCTCAAAGAGAAAGAGAGAAAGAAAGAAAGAAAGAAAGAAAGAAAGAAAGAAAGAAAGAAAGAAAGAAAGAAAGAAAGAAAGAAAGAAAGAAGAAAGAGAGAGAGGGAGGGAGGGAGGAAGGAAGAAAGGAAGGAGAGAAAGAAATGAGAGAATAAAATGAGCAAGAAAAACATGACTGTTGGCAATATGGGAAGAGTGGGCATCTTAGTTGCTCATTATGGGACATACAGTAGTACTAGGATGGAGTGGAGAATGCTGTTGGAGGAGAGAGCAGATTGCTGTAATCTGCGCTCATCATTGCATTATAGGACAGTCTATCATCCTATAGATGTGAGCTCCTCATCACTGGGAAAGTTCCAAGGAAGACCAATTGTCATCTAACAGTGGTGTTCTCTGAGGGATTCTGCAGTGACTACTGGATTTCGAGTAAGGCACTATAAAATCTATTCTAACTCCACAAGGTCACGATTCTATGAAAAGCTTGTGACCACACTAGAACATCTGTAAACCTGCACCATGGATGGACTCTCAGAATGTTCTGTGATTCTGTGACTACTTGTCTTTCATCAAAAATTTAAGCATCAAGATCAAAGAAGAGTCACATTTTTCTTCTTTTTGTCATCTCTTGTAGAAAAGCCTTCCACTTCTAATGGTTTTATCTTCCATCACCCTGCCTCCTGCAGAACAATACAAATCAAGAGATTAAAAACATCTTAAAAGAAAGATGTAGCCTCTTGCCTTCCACTCTGAATTAGCTACTCCACACAGGCCATAGTTACAGGAAACTATCATTCAATGTATCAATTTCATATAAACTTGTTGCTGGGAATATATTTTCCAATGGTATTTTATTAATCTAACACCAAATATTAAATAACAATGTTTGTGTCATGTTGCAGTTATCAATGACTTATAATAGTGAATGGTTAGTGTTTCTGATTGGTAGGAGAGACCAGGTACAACTGAAAGAATTTCTGTAAATGTAGAGCTTAACTGACATATAAAAACAAGGCTTAGTTGTGTAATAGGATACATTGGCTGTATTGTGGATAGAAAACTCTACCCTTACTTATCTGTACACATTATGCCAAGTGATTTTCAGGTTCCTACTATTCCTATGGAATCTCCCCCATTTCTTGTGCCTTGCTTTGGCCTCTAAGTGGAAAGGACAACAAGGCACTCCTGAGTCTATACCTTGCAAAGTGCTTGCAATCACATGGTCCCTGCCCTATCATGAGACATGCCAACTCATCCTCTAGAAGAGACATACTGAATATAGACGAGTGGCCCATCATTTCAGATATGGCCCATTGTAGACCAACAATGTCAATGTGTGAAGAGTACAAGCAAGATCAGCATGGACTTCTTTTGTATACTCATCACATGACTGTTATGAATGGGTGGTACAATTTGTCAAGTCTGAATCTACATACATAATACATAAAGGATGACTTCAAATAAAGTCATACTTGTTTTTAGAGTCTCAAAGACCAGTTTCTGGGACCAAGTGGTGATGATGCAGTCAGTATATACCTGCTGCGCCGTCTGAGGGACTGAGTTCTGTCTTCCTAAACCCCATAAAAAGGTGGGTGTGGTCAGTGGTACACACTTGTAATCCCAATGCTAGACAGATGGAGTCACACTACTTTGCAAGCTTCAGGCCAATGAGTGACTTTTGCTCAAAATTGAGCTCTATGACAACTGAGGAACATAGTTCAGTGTTATTCTTTGGCTTATACACATGTGACATGTGTGCATGCGTGGGTATAGACTCAATTTTAATCAAAACACATTTAGGCAATAAATCTATATTCAATGACGATATTAGTATATTTATAACACAGAGATCATGAATACACAAAAAACTGAGATCAGGCTGTTCCCTTCTCTGAACCACAATAGGAAGAACAGGGGATTTCAGATAGTATTTTTTTCTTTGATAATTCCACTTTACAAGCAACATTTAGCTCCACTGTTGGTGCAAATGTAGAGAGAGGATAAGCGCTATTACATACTCTATACCACATGGAAAGCACAGATTCATAAATAATTTATCACCCCTATAAATATATTAAAGTAATCTTGGGGCAAATGGGTACATAGGTTATTAAAACTGCATAAAAAATAAAGAAGCCTAAGAAGTTTCCAGAAACACCATTCTGAGAATGGGTGCGACACTCTCACCTGGACCCCATTAAAAACAAAACAAAAGACAGCTAATACTACACATCTATGGTGGACAGGAACTGACAAGAAGAGAATGCCCACCTATCCCTGGAGTTTCAGTTCAGCTTGATCTCTACTGTTGATGCAGCTTACTCAAATTACTATGCAGCTCTCCATCCATTTGTCTGTCCCACACCTTGATTTCATGCTCCTGATGTTGTGAGCCTTGCCTCTATGACCTCCAAGGTCTTTCTCATTATCTCTACAATTCAATTCAACCCTAATGTCCAGCTCACATCCAAGACCCCATGCCATGACTCTGTGGTAACTCTAGCAGCTTTTCCACTCAAGTCATTTATAATCTTACCTAACTCCTGCCCTAATGCTCAACATCTGGATCAGCTCTTTATCCTGACTCTAGGAAGGCATCTTGGATCTTCCTGAACCCTGCTGTGGCCCTTTTAACCCAACTGTATAATGAAAAAAAAATTACTCTGTGGTATGTAATGTGTGTTTTGAGAGTTATCATTATCAGTAAAGATTGAAAATTAACAATGTTTGTTGACCAATGGCCAGCTAGCAAGGGAAATCTGGACTGCCTGAAAAATTATAGCCCATAAAATTAACATGGCTTGAAGATTAAATGTGATTGAGTAAATTCTAACAGGTTATACAAACTCTACCAAGTCTACATATGTCTCTGGATTAGCACATACATATTCTTTTGAAATGTCCTGAAAGTATTTTAAAGGATATAAAATAAATCAACAAGTTTTGAAACATAAAACTAATTTCTTTAATCTCAAGTATTAACAGCATAAGTTCATAAAGTGTTTAAACTTAAGGCATAAGATTATGAATGTTTTCCTCTGTGTGTGTGTGAGTGTGTGTATTTGACTGGTGATTTGAACCCAGGACTACATACATACAAGGAAGTAGTCAACTAACAGAGCTATGTCCCTTGCCATTACATTAAAAAATATTTCCTGAAATAATTTAATGTCAAAACAATCTAATAATTTATATAAACTATTAGTTAAATAGGGATAGGAATATATTTACCAATAATTACTAATAAAAGACTCATTGAATCACAAAATACATGATTTCCAACATTGTCATCAGAAACAAAACTTTTAAATGTACAATAATGACATCATTATTTATCAAATTCTGGAAATGGAAGATCAAACTCTAAAAGAAGCAAAATGTCAATATTAGGAAGACACATTTTCCAGGATCTAAAAGTACTAAGACTTCCAGAGTAGAATATATAAGTATCAATTAAAAAATATTCAAAGTCATTAAATAAGGCAGCTAGTTAATGCACTGATATATTATAATCAAGCACACTGTTTCAATTCTTATCTTTGAGAATTATTGTAATTGAAATTGTCTGGAAAAAATCACTTTCTTTCAATCCAAATTTTGGTACTTACTTAAAAGACTTGGAAATGTTATCATCACATAAGAGAAATTTTAAGGCCTGAGTATAGGGAATACCTTCCACACTTAGATAATAGTTGCCACAGATTCAGGTGTGTGTGTGTGTTCCAGCATATATATTTTTTCTTTTATTGAAAATACATTTTTTCATAAATATATCCTGATTATAGTTTCCCCTTCCTCTACTCCTCTGAGTTCTCCCTAGCTCCTCCCCACTTCAGATCAACTCCGTTTCTGTCTCTCATTAGAAAGAACAGGTTTCTAAGTGATAACAACCAAATATGACAAAATAAAATATAATAAGGTAAAGCAAAACCCTCCATATCTAGGTTGGACATGACAGCTGTGGTGGTTTGAATATGCTTGGCCCATAGGGAGTGGCACTGTTGGGAGGTGTAGCCTTGTTGGAGGAAGTGTATCACTGTAGGGTTTGGCTTTGAGACCCTCCTCTTAGCTGCCTGCAAGACAGTCTTCTGAGTGCCTTTGGATCAAGATGTAGAACTCTCAGCTCCTTCTCCAGCACCATGTCTACCTGGACACTGCCATGCTTCCTGCCATGATGATAAATGGGCTGAATCTCTGAACCTGTAAGCCAGCCCCAATAAAAGGTTTGCGTGGTCATGGTGTCTCTTCTGAGCAATAGAAACCCTAACTAAGGCAGCAACCCAACAGGAAGGAGAGTCCCAGGAGCAGGCAGGGTCAGAGATACAATTGTTCTCACAGTCAGGAGTCCCATCTAAATACTAATATGTTTGTAATAATCTGTATTCAGAGGACCAGTGTGCAGACCCATGTGAGTCCTGTGCTTGCTGCTTTAATCCCAGCTCATATGATGCCCTGCTTAGTTGACTCAGAAGACCTTGTTCTCCTGGTGTCCTTCATGCTCCCTGACTCTTACAATCTTTCTGACTCCTCTTCTGGGTGATTCCCTGAGGCCCAGGGGGAAGGATTTGATTGAGACCTCCAATTTAGACTCTCTCTCTCTGCATAGTGTCTGGCTGTGGGTCTCTGCATCTGTTCCCATCTATCATATAGATTTTTATACAGCTCAAACTAGCCATATATTTATATGTTTAAGAGAAAAACTAAATTACTCAAGTGAGTGAGTGGCTTACAAGTACTTAAGAGTAGTGACAGATGATAATAGGTAGATAGAAATAGATGATACAAGATCCCTAGATAGATAGATAGATAGATAGATAGATAGATAGATAGATGATATGCACACATTGAGATGTATAGTGATTTGAATGCAATGTCCCCTGTAGTCTTGGGTATTTGAATTTGGTCCCCTGTTGGTAGTGCTGTCTAGGGGAGTTGTTGGAGGAAGTATGTCACTGGAGTTGGGCTTTAAGAGTGTAAAGACTCAAACCATTTCTAGCTTTGATTTAAGCCTGCAGATCAGGATGTGAGTCATTAGTTTCCTACTTCTGCTTCCATTACTGCTGCTTGCTGTCAAGTCTCCCTGCCAGGGCAGACTCTTATCTGCCTGCAAGTGCCTGGATGTTTGAATAAGAATGGTCTCCATAGACTAATATATTTGAATCCTTTGTCATCAGGTAATGGCAATCATAATGAACTAAACCTCTGAAACTGTAGGCAATATACAATTAAATGTTTTCCTTCATAGGAGTTGCCATGGTTGTGGTGTCTTTCACAGCAATACTACAGTGACTAAGACAAAGTGTAAGCCCAAATAGATTCTTCCCCCCGCACCCCCCCCTGAGGTTGCCTTGGTTGTGATGTTTTACCACAGCAATACAAAGTAACAAATGCAAATAAAATTATAGATTTTATAACATGTGTTAAGAGTGTTGAAAGAATACTGAATGCTATCATTGAGAAAACATTGGAGTCAATTAAAAATAAATTGAGTATGCAGTAAACAGTTATCTGGTTGGTCAAATCCTAGGAAGAGTAGGAGAATTTAAGCACCTCACAGAGTCAAGGCAACAAAGTGGAAAGTAGGACTTTTATTGTAGCTTTAAAACAATATGTATTGTTTTTATAATTAATGAGTTTTATGTGTGAATATCAAGTATATTCAGTGCCATTTAAGGCCAAAAGAGGGCAACAAATCCCTTGGCTCTGGATTTACAGATTGTTGTGGGTCACTATGTGGATACTAGAACACAACTCCATGCCTTTGCAAAAGCAACAAGTACTCTTAACCTCTGAGTCATGTCTTCAGCCACTATTGTAGCTAATTTTCATATACATTACATCCTGAATACTATTAGCTCACTGGCAAAACAACCAGGAAGATCTATAAATATACAGCGGCTACCAGCATTATAATTTAAACAAGACATTTCTTTTCTTGTAATTATAAACCTTCTGTATATTCATTTAAAACATTCAGCTGTACAGGAAGACACTACAATAAAAAAAAGTCTTGAATTGTTTTCAAACATGTCTGGTGCTAGAACAAACATACTCATACTCACTATTTTGTTTACTCTGTAGAGGAGGGCTTCTTTCCCTTGCAGTTTTTATTCCCTTTGTGTGAGTTTTATGTTTGGATTACATAAGAGCCATTTCCAATGAGAAGCAATTCTAACTTATAGCATGAACTAGAAATAAAAAAGTATGTTCTAGCAGTACATGTGAGGGAAGTAGGAATTGTACCCCAAGACCACAGACGAAAAGATGGATCACATTCTTTTTCTTCTTCCACCTACTGTCTGATAGAGGTGTCAATAAACAACACCATGACCATATGCTTAATACTGGTATAGACACAAAATGAGAAAGGGAAAAATGTAGTCAACTCCCCAAAATTCAAGTGCTTGCTAGACCCTGAAGACAACCCAATAGAGAGCAAATAACAGATATGAGTCATTGAACTCAAACAAAAATTACATAAGGCTGTGCAAAGTAGAGTAGCATCATCCACAAACCAAAGTGAAAAGCATAGGATGTAATATCTCTCCTAGATTGGTAAAAAGCTAAAAAGGCTCGATAATAGTCAGTGTCACCCACTGTCTGGGAAAATGAGTGCTCTCACAAAAGGTCATTAAGTAGGTTAAGTAGTATCAATACAAGGTTGTAGAAGAGAGCTTTGTCTCTATGAATAGAAATTTTAACTGTGGATTAAGAGGGAGGTGTTTTACTTTTAAAAACAAAGTCCGAGGTTTGAAGCTGCCAGTTTCAGGTCAGCTATTGTCTGGCAATAACTTCTGCTCTCCTACCCCAGACTTGTGTCATTTTATGTCCATGCTTATTTCTCTATGGTGGAGAAATGGTTCCGACAGCTCCAGAAGAAGAAAATTCCAGGACCTAAAAGAACCTGGGTTTTGAGGCTGAACTTTACATCAACATAGACTATTCAGCAGGCCTTCTTGAGTATCCTCTGTTGGAAGTGATATCCACAGCCACTTCCAGACCAAAGACCAATGAAGAATCAGAAGCGATGTACAAGGCTATACTTTCTTGTTGTGTCTGGCCAGTAGATCACAACCTGGGTTCTAGCCTGGAAAGGCATTTTGGAAACCTGGAAGAGAAGAGGGGCTGGGCTGCGCGAGATAAGGAAGGAACCAAGACAAAGCTCTCTGCTCAAGGTTCAAGTTTTACTATTCTGGCACTCAGTTATAAAGGAAGGGGGAGGGGCCCAATTCCCGCCAAATAATCTTGGGGTCCAGTAGCAGGGTGATCACGTGATGGCTTCGGAACAGCAAAGCGGCAGGTTCCAGCAGTGGGCGTGGCAGAACAATTGAGCGGGAAGCTCCATCCAGGTGTAAACAGTGGAACCATTAAGGCTGGGGGAGGGGAGGCTACACTTTCTGGATAGAAAATAGCACTTTATTGAGACATAAATTTGTGTGAGGGCAAATTTATATGTAATATTTCATTAGTATCAATCAAAATGTAAATGTGTAGTCTTTATTTCAGAATTTCAGGTCATAACATATTTTCAGAAATAGTACAAAATATACATGCTTTTATAAATAACCACAAAACTATTTCATGTGATCCTGAGTGTGCCTTTAGATCATTTCATGTACATAGTCATGCCTTCATTATGAATAAAAGTAGGAAATAATTTATAAATCAAACACTAACTAATAATGTATGTTAGACACTTATAAGGCCAGATGTCACACATGATGAGTGCTAAATTGATGTTGAAGGTTGTTTGGGGTACCATTGTAGAGCTTTGTCATGCTTATTTTCTCCATATCAAATGAATATCTCCACGAATTGTTGATATCTACACAGTGAAAGAACCGTTAACAATTAAAAAAAAAAAAAACACTTCATTTGTCAATGTTAAAAGATGTGTCTTGCGCACTGTTCAGAAAGAAATTTTCAACTTTTAAAATTATATGTGCAATATCACTGAAGTTTCCTTAAAGAACTAAGGAAAAGTAAAATTGGGAAATATAATTGGTTAAAAAAAAAGTTACACTTCAATGTTGTCCTATCTTTTTACCTGCCTTGCATATTTTAGAATTATTTTCCAGTCTAGGTAGTTTTAGTGTGATAACCCTAGAAATGCTGTGTTTTCCGCCTAACTTGTCTACTGTTTTTAAGCACTCTTACACATGCACGTTTTATGAATTTGTTTAACTGTTTTTTGAGATAGGGTTCTGAGTAAGGCAGGTTAGCTTTGTCCTGCAGCAGCTGAAGCTGGTCTTGAATTTCTAATGCTCTTTCCTCCACCTCCCTAGTGCTGGGTTCCAGCTGTGTACCGTCACTACTGGGGTTTGAATATATAGCTTGATGTATTCATCTGTTAACAGGAAGTCCCCAGCTATTATCTCTTCAACTATCACTTTCATCTTGTTCTCTCTTATCCTCCAGCACACCTGCTTTTTACAAGATTGCTGGGGATCTAACTTAAGTCCCCATGTTTGGGTGGCCAACATTTTACCAACCTAGCTAAGTCTCCAGCCTTCTAACCATTGTATCTTGAGCCTCCACACAAAAGTAATGTAAGTCTCTTTCAATCTCTCTTCATTGGCACACACTGTTATTACAGCCCCACTTAACTGGAGGAGTTTCAGGAAATGTGGCAGTCTACATCAACAAACGGGAAGCATTCTACATATCTTCTACACAGCCGAGGACATAGCTGTACGCCTAGCAGCTTTGTGAAGCTCTCCAAATCCTTCAATGGGGAGTGATCTTAGACACTGTTGATCTGAAGTAGTATGTAAGATGTCCTCAAGATGACATAGGTAAGGAAATTATCCCCAAATCTGCAGAACACATAAACATTTTTATGTTCCATAGAAGGTTTATTTTGATAAAAAAAAATATCTGCATGGCAAGAGGTACTAGAAAGATGCCTTAAAAATTAAGAATATCCTCTTTCTGAGGACTCACGTTGGATTCTAAACACCTACATCATGTTGTTCATCTACCTATAACCACAGCTCTGTGGTTTCTGACACTTTTCCCAGCCCTTCACAGATACCACAAGTGCGTGCACGCACATACACACACACACAGAGTTGAAAAAAAAATACATCTTTACAAATCTGCTTGAAGACACGTCTTTAAAAGGTTACTGGCCATTGAACTCAATAAGAGCAAAGAAATCTTTACTCAGTCAGGGGAAATACAGTTCACATATGACATTAAATTCCAGGGGATAATATAAAACCATACAAAAATCGAAGGAAACTTGCATTATTGCTTTTTTTTTTAAACGAAAAGAAAAATGTCTTCATCAAGGAAACAATTAGAGAACAGCACACCCACAAGCCTTTGCCCAAGTGACACACTGGTCAGACTTGTGCAATCAAAGATCAAACAAAATGAAGATCTCTGGAAACGACATGCGAACAACAGCGATGAGAGCTAAGAGTTGGGCTCCTGTTAGTGTAGAGCCATGCTTGACCAGACAAAGAGTCATGGGTACAGAGGGCTGCTGGTGTTACTGCTCTTCACTAAGTAAAAGTAATCAAATAGCGGGATGCACTGGGGAAGGAGGTGTGAGAAGGAGACAACTTGGTGTGCTGCTCCAACTTTTAACATCAGAGAGCTAAGTGACCCTGTCTAGGGTCTTCCTCCTCTTCCTCCTTCTCCCTTCTCTTCCTCCTTTCTTCTCCTTCTCCCCCTCCTCCTCCCCTCTTCTTCCTCTTCTTCCTTCTCTTCCTCTTTCTCTTCTTTCTCCTCCTTCACTTCTTTCTCCTTCTCTTCTTCCCCCTCCTCCTCCTTCTCCTCCTTATTCCCTCCTCTTCTTCTTCCTCTTCTTCCTACTCCTCTTCTTCTCTTTCTCCTTCTTCTTTAAAACAAAACAAAACAAAAACCCAATCCCAAACATAACATTGCTTCCACCTCTGATGCTTCATCACCTGTTTTCTTTCCAACACATCTATATAATTGAGCCAATACTAAAGATAGCCCTAGCTTCTATGAATCACCAGTCCAGGCACTGATCTGTTCTATGGTGCCACTTACTAATTAATCCTCAGAACATCTTTTACCTTACAGGTCACAATGACAAGGCACAGAAATTCAGCACAAGGTCTTCATACCACCACAGGACATTTAAATGGTGAGCAGTATTTTACTCATGTACAGGACTGGTTGTATGGCCAGACTTCATTTTCTCTGCCTCTGTTATATTCATATTTGGCTAAAAGAATTAATCAAGTCCATTTTAAATAGAAAAATACTGTGTGCGGTCTAATCTCATTTTTACAAAAAAAGATTTCCTTTAATTAGCTGCCTTTCTGATGGTTTATGCATTCAGGGGACTTCTGGGGGTGGGGGTTCGAATTATTTTATGCACTACAGTATTCTATGCTGTTCTAATGTCTGTAATTAATGCTTATATTACATGACATAGTCTGTAAAGACATAGCTTTGAATTTTTCAAAGGAATCTAGTCCTCTTGGAGACTTATGAATAAGCAGCTGTTTAAAGTATGTTCACTGATTAAGATAAACTAATAGGGGCTGAAAGGTGGCTCAGTGGTTAAGAGTTCTCCTTGCTTTTCCAGAGGACCCAGGTTTGTTTCTGAGCACCTATATCAGGCAGCTCATAACCATCTGTAACTCCACCTTCAGGGATGCTACACTCGGCCTCCTCAGTTACCTGCACGGATGTGCACCTATCCACATACAGACACACATCTATACATACTTTTTAAGAAATAAATCTTTAGTGCTTGCTGACTGGAGCCTGATATAGCTGTATCCTGAGAGGCTCTGACCGAGCCTGACAAATACAGATACAGATGCTGCAGCCGACCATTGGACTGAGCATGGGGACCCCAATGGAGGAGTTGGGGAAAGGACTGAAAGAGCTGAAGGGGTTTGCAACCCCATATGAAGAACAATAATATCAACCAACCAGACCTCCGAGGGACAAAACCACCAACCAAAGAGTACACATGGAGGGACCCATGGCTCCAGCTGCATATGTAGCAGAGGATGCCTTGTTGGACATCAGTGGGAGAGGGAGTCCTTGGTCCTGTGAAGGCTCAATGACCCAGTGTAGGGGAATTCCGGGGCTGTGAGGTGGAAGTGGGTGGGTGGGTGAATAGGGGAGCACCCTCATAGAAGCAGGGGCAGGGGATGGGATAGGGGTTTGCAGAGGGGAAAACAGCAAAGGGGATATCATTTGAAATGTAGATAAAATATCCAATAAAAAAGAAATAAACCTTTAAAAATATCTTAAATGTGTATGAGTAGGAAAATTTATTTTTGTAAAAGTCTCCAACTAGTAATATAATGCAAAATGTACTGAAATTTGTTAAACGATGTATATTGTGGGAGGAATTAATTTGAGTCAGACAGACAGACATATAACTCCATCCCCCCAAGATATTAGCAGTCTGTTTGAGTGTTAAGTTGTAGATAATTTTACTTTATTTTTATTGCTTCCAGTGTTGATCCATCATTATCCATAACTATATTACTCACTTGGCTAGTACTTATATATTCATTTGGGGAATATTGCCGGTAAAGACAGATCTGTGCTTGTCCCTTAGAGAGGTTCCCTGACAACTCTTGATGATAGGTCTTGTGTGGGTGTTTGGGGTTAATGTCAAGCATCATATGGGCGTTTGGGATTTCTACACTACCTTTTTCCTTTGTTGATGATTGCCAAAACCCTCGCTCTTGATTATCTCTTGAGATTGAAGAAAATAGATGGCTTTTGATATGAACTCATTTTTGCCTGAAAGGAAAAAAAAATGTCAAAAGGTGAGTTGAATGGAAAGAAAGGAATTGATTATGTGCTGAGCCTTGGCAGCTCAAGTGGGTGGATTTGCCCAGCTTTGGTGACACCTCCCTTCAGGGAAGGGCCTGCCTCAGGAATATCTTGTTCCAGTCCCTTCTCTAGACCCAGAGCTTACTGTTCCACTTAGGTTACAAAGGAGCATTATCTCTCAGAGTTTATTAGGAATATAGTCTTGGGTCCCATCTCATACATACACTGTTATTGAGAATTCAGGTGATCCTTGGATGGACTGTAGGATTAACATCACTGCTTAGAGAATATCTCATTCATCCCTTCCCCATTTCCACCTTCCAGTGGATCAAAGGACTGGAAGGTGTATTGACCTTTGGGACTCACAGTCAGGCTACTGTAAAAGACCCCACAGTTCGTCCAGGAGCAATGTGAGCCTTCAAAGGTGCCTCATTCAGAAAGAACTAACTACACTCCTTACTATAGTCCACATCCTTCTTACAGTCAGGAGGGATGGAGTAAAGGACGCTGTTGCTTAGCTCTCTGTCTCCTTTGTAGTCAGTGAAGGGCTCCAGCCCAAGGAATGGCGCCTCCCATAGTTAAAGTGAGTTCCCGATTCAGTTAACTTAATCCAGAGAAACCCCTCATGAGCATACCTAGAGGTCTGTGTCCTAGATGATATTAGATCCTGTAGGGTTGGTTGATGATAGTAACCATTATATATGCATATGGATCCCAAGACATGCTATTGTAAACCTCAACTAGAAATAACCAACATATAAATTTACATCACCATGTGACTTAGATGTCCTGAGTTGCTCCTTCAACATGCTGGTTTCTAAATTATTCTCCTTCTCCTTCTCCTTCTCCTTCTCCTTCTCCTTCTCCTTCTCCTTCTCCTTCTCCTTCTCCTTCTCCTTCTCCTTCTCCTCCTCCTCCTCCTCCTCCTCCTCCTCCTCCTCCTCCTCCTCCTCCTCCTCCTCCTCCCCCTCCTCTTTCTCCTTCTCCTCCTCCTCTTCCTCCTCCTCCTCTTTCTCCTTTTCTTCCTCCTCTTCCTCCTCCTCCTTCCTCTTCCCCTTCCTCCTTTTCCAGTATTGAAATTAAACTCAGGGACTTGCGTATTTCAAGCAACGATCCACCAAGTTTATCCCTCTAAGCTTTATGTGTTTAAAACCAAGTCCAGACTAGTTAGAATTGCCTTGAATAGCAAGTCTCAGCTGACAATTTGTGTGTGTGTGTGTGTGTGTGTGTGTGGTTTTGTTTTAAAGATAAGTATTTAAAATACCCTACAACTAGGTTATAAAGTAAAGGCTCAATGGTTCTTTTATTTATAATAAAGATGAAATTTAAAATGGAAGAGAATTATTAAAGTGAACTGAAAATAAGTTTATTATTATTGTTGTTGTTGTTGCTGTCGAAGAACAAAATAAAAAGTAGTGTTTTGTTAGTGCTAGGGGTCAGATATCTTTAATGAGGAAGGTTGAGGTAGCAAATGCTGGTTCACTTATGTTATTCCACGGAATTACCAAATTTACCCATAAAATTCACAGACATTTAGTAAGAGTTGTACTCTCCAAGGCTCCATCGGCAACATGCTGTTAATAATTCAATTTTCTCAGTTCCTGCAGATAACATGAATGTTTTCCACTTTAGTTGAAGGCTTAATTCCTTCATCCATTTTACAAATGAAAGTCATAATTCCATATACCATCCCCTCCCTGTAATGTTCTGTCTAATGATTGGTGATTGCTTATGAGATATAAACTCTAGTTTATTTGTCTGGAAAGAAGACTAAGCCCTAGATAACTTACGCTAAAAGGTAAAAGTAGGCTAAATGTCAATTAAAAGTAAAATTTAGGCTCAATGCAGTGGCACTTGCCTATGATTCCAACAATTAGAAAGCCTCACAGGGAAATCAGGAATTCTAGGCTATCCTCAGCTATGTAGTAAGTTAGAGGCCAGCCTGGGCTACATGATAGCCTATCTCAAAAAAGAAAAAATATCAAGAAATTAAAAATATTAATATTTAAAAGGTTATGTAAATATATAGCTACTTAAAAATAATGTAAGCATTTAGAGATTGAAGTTGTATTTAAATTTCAGTGTTAAAATTTCAGTTAGATGAAAATGGAATTTTTACATTTGGAGAAAGAGGGTTGAAATTCCTAGAAAGGAATGAGGGTACTTTCTTTGGGTTTAGTAAAATTCTAAATATGGTATGGTGGTTTGAATAGAAATGGTCCCCAGAGACTCATAGATTTGAATGCTGGGTCTCTAGGAAATGGCACAATAAGGAAGTGTGGCCTTGTTGGAGTATGCACGGCCTCCATGAAGGAAGTGTATCATTGAAGGTGAAACTTGAAGTTTCAAAAACCCAAGCTAGGCCCAGTGTCTCAATTTCTTTCTTCCTGCTGTCTGCCTATCCCTGTCACTGCTGCTTCTCATCACCACATCTGCCTGCATGGCCCCCATGCTTCCTCTTATGACCATAATGGACTAAACCTCTGAAACTGTAAGCCAGTCCCAGTTAAACGCTTTTGTTTATGAGTTTCCATGGTCATGGTGTCTCTTCACAGCAACACAACCTTGACAAAACCAGATTTGATGGCAGGATATATAATACACTGAGCGTGGGAAAGTGTCCCTGATAGAATCCAGGTATATATTCAATGTTTGCTATAATTTTTTTAACTTTTATGTGTGCATAACGCTTCCAGTGTGTTATAAAATATCATATATAAAGTATTAGTTTATATTAAGAAAATATAATAAAGTGTGGGGAAACACCAATTATTTTCAAATCCTTTTAAACTCAGTATCTGGTAGAAAGTCCACGTCTAGACACACAAATCACCCACGCCTGGTGCAGAAACAGAATGAAATATCACACACAAAGATGACAGCGAGGCTTTGGGAAGCTCAGTGCCCGCTCTCAAAAACTTTCAGATGAGCATAACTTCTGTACATCCAACCTTACTAAGCTGGAACTGAGATAATTGGCTTTTTATCTCTGGCTACTTAAAAAGGCACATTTTGTATTAGGCATACCTGACTGTTAATGAATTCCTCTTAAGCACAACAACCACAAATAAATATTTCATTTTTGAACATATTTTTATTTATTTATAAGTATGTGGGGGTTGGAAATAAAAGAGGATGTCAGATCCCCTGGACCCGGAGTTAT
This sequence comes from Mus caroli, assembly GCF_978045245.1. Classification (NCBI taxonomy): domain Eukaryota; kingdom Metazoa; phylum Chordata; class Mammalia; order Rodentia; family Muridae; genus Mus; species Mus caroli. The sequence goes on along the minus strand of NW_028227270.1, from coordinate 78,509,692 downwards.
AGGTAGTTGTAAGTTGTCCTCCATGGGTGCTGGCAACTGAAGCCTGGTCCTCTTGAAGAACAGCAAGTACTTCTAAGCAATGAGCTGTCTTTGCAGCCCAAAGGAAACATTTCTAAGTAGTTCCATTTTCATATAATCACAACTACTTAGCTTTTCTTTTGTGTTTCCTTTGATGCTCATGTGGTCTGGCCATCAAGTTTGCTTACCTTGCAGGTCAGACACAAGGGCAACAATAGCTCCTCCCCCCCCTTTCAAGGTGACAAAGCAGCCCTGATGGACAGCTGCCAGCCAGATGTTGGAGCACACTGGTTTCTTCTGCTCTATTTGCCTTTTGATTTCACAGCGATTGCCCAGGAATATCCTCTGTGCAGAACAAGCTGAGTCTTCAGGAGTTCAGTTATGCCTGCTTACAAAAGATGGTCACAGCTGGACTTGATGGTGGACTTTCTAGGTAGAGCAGGTGGGAAGGTTCTAAAGACCCTCACCTGAGTTTCCAGCGACTCCTTCCAACCAGTTGTATACAACTCTGCCCTAATTTCTCACGGTCTTAGGAAGGGGCTAGAGTATTTACACTGGCCGAAGATTGGAGAGGGTCTCCATCTGCATGCCCACGGGGAAGCCATTGTCCACGTGCAGTTTTGAGCATCATCCATGCTCTGTAAATCAACCTAATAAACTCACTGGTTCCTGCCAAGGGAACTTTAGAGGGATAGAACTTTGGTTTGCCGTGGGCCTTAGCAGGAGGAGAACACACATTGCCTAGTCACAGCTAAAGAAAAAACTCCTCCTAAAAGCTCAGGTTGACAAGAGTGAGGAAAATACGATGCTCCAGAAATCCAGCAGTCCCTCTCCAAGGACAGTTTTCTACCTTGATGGTAAATGATGTGTGTTATCTCTTCAGTTCTGCTGTCCATACACAATGTGAGGTGAACGGCCCCAGGGGCTCCATGTGTTTTCTCTCCCTGGAAGTCCGGAGCTGCTGGGAAATGCACCTTGGCTGGCTTTCTCATAGGACATGAGATGGAGGTGAGTTCTGCTTGCCTGTTTGTTGGAACTACTAAAGCCCATGGACAACAACATTGTGTTGATATTCTTGGGCCACTCATGGCCCTTGCTGATTTTCACAGGTCTCCTTGTATTTATGACACTCAGGGCAGAGGTCTAATCCTTCTTTTAACAACTCATTCACATATTGACTCTTTGGGGGTAGTTTTTCATTGGCGAACCCAAGCTTCTGTGTGAAATCCCCACACTAAATTATTGAGTACCTTAGTGAGATGTTGCTTTCATTATGATTCAGTGATTTCCCCCATCCATGGGAGATATCCAGGTTGTTAGTATAATAACATATATGAAAGCCAGGTGCTAGATGGTTGCCATATACCCAAAGATGCAAAAGCCACAAAAGGATGGGAGCGAATGATGGGTAGGTCCTAGAGCCTTAAAGATGGGGATATTAGAGATGTTGAGGTTCTGCAGATGTCTAGATGTCAGTGGAGAGTGGGGAACAGAACCTGTAGAAGGTGAGCAAGACCGCTTTGTTGAATCCTCTGCTGTCACTGTGGAGTAGAAAACATGAGTCTCAACCTAGCCCCAGGTAGACTTGGGACCTCTGAGTGGCCCAACAAATGTTGTATTGATTAGGATTTCTATGGCAGTAACAAAACACCATGGCCAAAGCAGTGTGGGGAGAGAAGGCTTTATTCAGCTTCCACTTCCACATCACTGGTCATCATCAAAGGAAGTCAGGATGGGAGCTCAAACAGGGAAGGAACCTGGAGGCAGGAGCTGATGCAGAGGCCATGGAGGGGTGCTGCTTACAGGCTTGTTCCCCATGGACATGGATCGCCAGCCAAGGGATGCCATCAACCACAATATCCCTGCCCCATCAATCACTATTAAAGAAAAACACCCCGTGGAGTTGCATACAGCCCAGTCTTATGGAGGCATTTTGTTAATTGAGGGTCCCTTCTCTCAGATGACGTTTATCTTGTGTCACGTTGCTAAACCTATCTAGCCCAAATGTATTGATTCAAGAGATTGAGTCAGTAGCTAACAAGGAAAGGGAGCCATGTCTGTGGGGCTATTTTAGTAAGAGTGGGTAAGCTCAACTGAGTTTACAGGACTGTGGTAGCAAAAATACACAGTGTGGATGCTGCTGTGGTTGTCACACTGGCTTTCACCTCACTCCCAGTCCAGCCTCTCTCTGATCTACTTACATGGACCCTTCCTCCATGAGACGGTTGCAGAGTGCACTCCTGTGGGTATGCATTTAGCATAGGAGAAAAAGTCAAGTTCAGAGGGGCCTGGTAGATGGCCCAGTGAGTCGGTGTGCTTGCTACCAAGTCCAGTGACCTGAATGACTCTGATGACTCTGGAACCCACATGGTGGAGAAAACTGACTCTTGCAAGGTGTCCTCCACATGTGTTCTCCCCCTGATTTTTCATGTATGAGATTGTATGTGTCGTCTGCATGTATGTGCATATGTGTGGAGGCCTGAGGTTGACATCAGGAATCATCCCTGATGGAGACAGAAGATCCCTGCAGCAAGCTGGCTAGCAAGACGAGCCACATTGGCAAAGCTTGTGTATGATTGAGAGATCCTGCCTTGATGAAAAAATGTGAGCCAGTGATTAGGGATGGCTTATTAGTGCCCCCGGTGCATTCACATACATCCATACACCCAACATATGAAAATAGAAAAGCCAGATAAACAGTCTGTCACCAAGGTAATGGTAGGAGTCCACCTGATGGAGATAAGCAGCTCATGTTTTGGAGGGAACTGACCAGAGCAGTAACATCAGCTCTTTCCAGAAGCTTAGTTGCTGAGAGGTAAACCTGGAAGTTTACAGAAAGTCATCCCCAGGTAAGCCATAATTTTTGTAAATTAATTTCTTTCTTTTTTTGGTTATTTTATTTATTTACATTTCAAATGTTGTCCCTCTTCCTATCCCCCCTCCCCTTTGCCTCTATGAGGGTGTTCTCCCACCCACTCAACCCCCATTCCAGCCTCACCACCAGGGCATCAAGGGGCCTCTTGTCCCATTGATGCCTGACAAGGCCATCCTCTGTTACTTATGTAGCTAGAGCCATAGGACCCTCCATGTGTACTCTTTGGTTGTTGGTTTAGACCCTGAGAGCTCTGGGTGGTCAGGTTAGTTGATATTATTGTTCTTCCTATGGGGTTGCAATCCCCTTCAGCCCTTCTCCTAACTCTTCCATTGGGGTCCCTGGACTCAGTCTGATAGTTGACTGTGAGTATCTGCATCTGTATTGATGAGATGCTGGCAGAGATTCTCAGGGAACAGCTATACCAGGCTCCTGTCAACAAGCACTTGGAATCAGCAACAGTGTCTGGATTTGGTGTCTGCAGGTGAGGAGGATCTGGATGGCCTTTCCTTCAGTTTCTGCCCTATTTTTTTTTTTTGTCCCTGCATTTCCTTTAGACAGTAATAATTCTGAGTTAAATATTTTGAGATGGGTGGGTGACCCCATCCCTCAACTGGGAGCCGGCTTCTCTGATGGAGATGGTCTCTACGGGTTCTGTCTCCCCTTTGTAAATTTCTTATCATGCCACCTGACCATGATTATCCAAACCAACCCTGGATTTTCCACATTTACCCGATAGTCAGGAGCAGGTGTTTTAAGGAGAGTTGGAGCTAACAAATGGATGTTCATGGTTAAGCAACTGTCTAGTGAAGCTGATTTAAATGGATGGGCAAACCGTGTGGGCCCATTAAGGTTTCTTTAGTCAGCACTGCCAGTGAGCTTTGTCATTAGGCTAACAGCCTTGATTCTGCACTGAGGCATTTCCTATGGCGTCCAAGGAAAACCAAAGAGGGAATTAAATAAAAGGTGCTGCAAAAGGCTTGTTAGTCTTCATCCAGATTTCTGCTACTTTCCTGCCTTATTTGCTCACATCATCTCCCTTCCTACCCCAGGCTATTCATGCCCATTTTCTCCACGTTTTATTTGAAGAAACGTTTACAGAGTTTTTTCCCCCCAACCAATATTCAATGGTAAGGCATGGTCTCTGTTTCAGCCAATATGCACGGTAAACATCTTCAGAAAAATTAAACGTTAGCATCCCACAGGTGTGGATGGTGTTGCACACCTGTTGTCCCAACTCCCTGGGGAGCTCAGGCAGGGGGATCTCTTGTACACAGGAGCTCATGGCAAGTCTGAGCAACATCAGGAGATGCATATCTCAAAGAAAGTTCCAAGAAACCAATCCTGTGAGCTTGATGCTGTTTCTAATTGTAAATTTAGAAATATGCTAAGAATGGTGAGAATCGTGTGTGGTTGGATATAAAACCCAGGGTTTTAACATCCTGAAAAGACGGTGGAGACTTTGAAAAGCTAGGTGGGCTAAAAACCCCTGTGAGGGGGACAAAGACACGGTCTCCTCTGTCCCTTACTCTGAGCTAGGTGGGCTAAAAATCCTTGAGGATGAAGACATGCTGTTCTCTCTGTTTCCTACTCTGAGCAATAGAAAATGAATAGGAATTCTTAAGACTGAGTCTGATGACTAGCTCTGATCTTGCTTGATCATTCCTCTGGCTAGTGTGAGGCATGCCGGGAGCTGGGAGCTAGGCCCTTTGCTTCTGCAAGCATTGACAGGTTTGGTTTTTTGTTTTGTTTTGTTTGTCACCCCTCACTTCTGTGTCCACATCTGCTCTTTTTGTGCCCTGCACAGCCTCTTAGTTCACTGCATGGTCTCCATGTCACCATCTCATTCAAAGACGCGCCTTTGTCACCTGTCTGGAATTGACTAGGGAGGAGCTGGTTGATTTCTCAGTGACCTTGTTCCTGTCCCTGCAGGGGGTCTCAGAATGCAACTCTTGATGGTCATGCTCTATTACCTGACTGAGAAAGACATTGAAATCGGTGTGCCTGACTGTACACGCTCACTACAGCACTAGTCATAAGAACCAGGATATAGAGGCAACTCCATGTTCATCACTGAATAGATAAAGGAACCCTAGTGATCATGAATGCAATTCAGCCTTGGAAAGGGGTGGCCCTCTCAGTTGAGGCACCATGCGTCAGCATGAAGGGTATTAAGTTGTCTCATAAGCCAGAAACCCAAACAAATACTGTGTGAGCTAACTTATAGGTAGAATCTCAGAGTTTAATTATAAGAGTAAAATGGTGCCGACTAGAGGCTAGGAACAGGGGAAGGACATGAGGAGAGGGTCAAAGGTCAGAATAATCTCTGAGATTGCTGTACATTCAGGTCACTAGAGTCAATGCTACCGTGAGGGCTGGGAGTGTTGCCCAGTGGTGGAATTCTCGCCTCATAAGCAAAAGGACGATAGATTCTATCCCAATCACTGTAAAAAGGAAAATTGAAGCAGTATGTAAGATGCTATATGTATCAGTCATCTTAGGCTAACCCCGTGGCATTATAAGTAGACACCAAAATGTCATTGCAGCTATATACACAGTTGCTATTGGTCAATTCAAAATACAGTTCTATGACAACAGAAAAAAAGCCATGTGTTAATAACGTAACATACCCAAGAGAGAACACTTTGAAATCTCTCCATGCTTCCCCTCCCGCCCCCCACTCGGCTTGGGTCCTTGTCTGTGAGGAGAAGAAATGCCAATCCCCAGGTTTTCTCTGCTACAGCAGCAAAGAGCAGCAAGGTGCCTAACAGGCACCCAAGAGTGACAGGCTCAAGCTGTGCAGGCTCCTCATCAGGCAATCAGTGGCAGAGCCAACCCCCGCTGTCACCAACAGATGTGTTCCAGGCAGAGAATAAATCATGTTTTTTCTCTCCCTCGCATGCCCTCCACCCAAACTCCAGCTTCTTCCAACTGCGGGGAGCCTAGATTACCTTACCAGATACAAAATCAGTTTTACCCTGTGATTCCAGAAACAACCAAGCCCTGGCTCTCATATAAAAGTGCACAGTTTAAGCGGGGGGGGGGGGGGGGGAAATCTATTCCTTGCTTAACCATCCGTTCTGGTAGAGGTCCGAGGGATCAGAAGTCCCTGGAGTGTGGCAGAAAGTTCAGTCCAGTGGGTACATTTGAGAACAGCAGCTGTGCTGGGGGCTGTGCTCAGTTTTGAGCATATGCTTAGCATAGGGTGTGCATGGCTGGACTAAATTCTCAATACCAAGGAAGAAAAGGAGGTATGTGTCGGGGGCTAGGGATACGCAAATAGCAAATAAAACAGATTAAGTGATCTTAACAAAAAATTCGTTTTAAAAAAGACAGAGGAGACAAATTAGCAATAGCAGCCACCACGGAAAACACACCCAGAAATAAAGTGGAAACACAGGAGAGGACTAGGACTAAGCACCAAGTGGTTAACCAAGGGAGAAGTGCATCTTCCCTTCCGTGGGAGTTTTACTAAAGAGAGCTTCGCTGGAATGTAAGGCAGGGGAGAGAATAGAAACAGATTGCGAAGAGGCACAGGGAATGGGATCAAAAGAGCCACTGATGGTGAAGAGTAAGTTCCTTCCCCAGAGGGGAGCCAAAAAGGCTGAAGTATTAGATGATCAAAAGACTCTATGAAGAGGATGAGATGGGGGGTGGGGTGGGAGGAAGGGAGCAGAGGAGCAGCCACAGAATGCAGACAAGGACAGGATAGTCCCATCATTTTGGCAGGAGGATGGGTTAGTAGTGTGTAATAGCTAAGGAACCAGAGTACTATTTTTAGTAAACATTTAAAAATCAAGTGATCGCTGTCAGGAAATACACACAAGTGCATGCATGCACACACAAACACACACACTCATTCCAGTTTCCAGTTACTGAAAGTAATCAGATGGAAGGCAGAGGTGGAAGGCACTGTACTTGATCTTACGCTGGGTTCATACGGTTGGGGTCTCAGCTGGTTTCCCAGTGCACGTCTGTTAGTTACCAACTTAGATGCTAAAAGGATGTAATTACTTCATAAGAGGCAACTAAACCTCATAGAATATAGCCTATATGTATTTTATTACTTCTGAACATAGATTGATTGTACTTAAGATATCCTCTGATTCTTCCACCATTTCTTATCTTCTTGGACCCAAGACAACAGAGTTTAGGAGGACAGATAGTAAGCAGATGGAGCTGAACTCCTGTGTGATGAGGTCATCAATGGGGTCTCCTTGGTTGTGGCTAATGAGTCTGGGAATGGTGCACATTGTGTTTGCACTGTCTCTATAGATCCTATAAACAGTACAAGTGGATGTTGAATAAACAAAGCTTATAGGATGCCCACTGTATGGTCACTCCTACAACGGGGGTGTGGCTGCTATAACATGAGGTGCGTTTCCTCGAGTGCTGTTGGTACCAGCCTGTTACCGTGAGGACCTCCATCACCGGTGGCACTAGTAGTCAGGAAAAGCCTGAAGCACTTGTCCACTGGCCAGATAGGGTATGAGGTCAGGCAATGCATGCAATATAAACTGGTGCCTAGAAGCAGAGCACCCATTCTGTGGTGGCCACAGCCAGCCATGATGGTGGCACATGGTTAGACAAATTGTGGGGTAACTTGTGTGGGGCAGGGTCATCAGGAAATGTATGCTCCCCTATGCAGTTGGTAACGAATTGATAGCCCCGGAGCAGGACTCCAGCCTCCAGCTGTGCACAGTAAGGGTGAACTAATAGACCAGTTGTTCTGAACCATCGATAGCATCTACCAAGTAGGAGCAAGGCATGGCTGCAATCAGTCAATGTTGCTCTCAAGGTTCCTTTGGCCATGTGTCCCAAGGAGGTTGAGTCATGGCATTGCTCCGGGATGTTTCAGCACCTGCAAGTGATATTTATCAGTGTGCACTGAGTGGGAAGAGTCCGTTGGGACTGCATGGGCGTCTGCTTTCCATGATACTGTTGTTACAAACCCACACCCGAGTCTCCATGCCATGGGTCTCTGAGATCATGCTCCTTATTCTTCCAGTGTAGGAGGGTAGTGCCATGTGGTTTTGGCATACTGCAACATCCATCCCTAGTCATGGGACATCTGGAGGGTCTGAGTCAGAGCCACTCTGCTAAACCAACTTGGGTTCATACAGGGGACAGCTACCCACTGTGGGATGCGAGACACTGGAGATGGGACCATGCAGTGGTTTCTGATCCTAAGAGCAGAATAATCTCAGAAATAGAGAACATCTCAAGATGGCTCTTGGCTCTAGAACACTGTGGATTCGTAGGAGATGATATGAGAGCATTATTCAAAGCAATGCAGATGTGCAGGCTCAGGACATTTATTTATGAAGACTGTTAAGCTTTCCAGTCGCCGAGATTGTCAGCATCGGGGGCAGATGATTACCGAGACAATCTCATTTACCCCTATCCTGCAAAGGGGATGCTCCTCCCTAGCTGTGGGGCCAAAGCAGCATATGCTGAGATTGCCCTGACAACTGGGAAAAAAAAGAAAACCCTATAATTTCTGCTATCACTCTCAAAGTAAATAACCTAAATCTTAAGCTTAAGGAAGCATGGAAGCCCAAATAACAGCCACTGTAAAAAGAAATCGGAAATTTATTTCATAAACTTGTCAAGGCGAAGAAAGCCATAGGAAAAGTCAAGAAAATATTCTAGAGTAAGTATATCAAATAGCCGTGACAACAAACTAGAAAATACACCCCAGTTGGGTCCTAAAACAAGAAAAGAAAATACAAAGAACATTTACAGTAAACCTGGTGAAGCTTCAGTAAAGACATATGGGCCTTAGATAGAGACTAATATTGTACCAGGCAGTGAAGAAGTTAGCATCCAGAAATGCTGGGGAGGATGCTAACTGGCTTCTGGTTTTTCTTCTGCTTTGCTCTCAAGCCAACTTTTACAGAATGAACCCCGGTTGTTTTAACATAAGAGGTAAAATGTGATTTTCTTGCAAGTTGTCCTTAAGCCCATTTGTTCTGACTTAAAAGGTGTAGAAAGTTGAAACCCTACAGCCACTAGGAAAGAATTCAGGTCAGAAACACAGCCTCTGCAAGCATATAATGCTACTTCTATGGTTTACAGCTAACATTTCCCAAAGAGACCAATAGCCAGAATGGATACAATCTACCTTTCTTGAAAAGTGACCTGTGCTTCTCTTGTTTATATCTCAGAATTTCCATGGTTACCTTCTTAGCTTGCCGTGGCAATAATTTGATCAGTTTCTAGAAGCCTTATTAAAGGTTTGAAAAATAAATTAAAAGGTGGTCTTCGGAAGACTTTTTATCATGACACTAGTGTGATGATTTGGTCACAAAGGTTAAATGCAGTGTTTCGTACACATGGGAAAATACAAACGCCCTCAGAACACTGTTAAAAAGACAGTCTACCTGCTGAAAGAAAGGAAAAGAGTTATTTACATAATTTTAGATATCAGAGCATTTGATAAGTGGATGTTTCTGAGCCCTGCTTCTTCTACTCAAAAGAATTTACTGACACAAATATGATTTTCCTGTTAGATTTTCTTATGTAAACATATTCATAGAGTTTAATCTAATGTTCTCAAAATTGGTTATTTTGTAAGGAAATAGAGCGGACTTCTCTCTTAGGAACACAGTGGTTGCTCTGTTGTTCAAAAAATTGATGTGATATATGCATATGGAGAAGCCTTCTGGGAGAAGTCCGTGTGTGAAGAGTTCTGTAGCTATTGCTGGGACACCAGAAAAGCCAAGATGCCATTCATCTATGAGAAATTGAGGCTATGCATGGATTTCACAAGAATTCATTGCACCTTATTTTAAAATTTCCAACATAAAATCATTGATTCGCAGGTTACCATGTTCAATTCTTTATCTGACATGTAAAATAAAAGGCAAAAAGTGAAATAAAAAAAAAAGCAGTGTAGCAGTTTCTCTTTAAGAATGAATCGTATTACCTTAGGAAGGTTTTAGTGGTGTGTGTGTGTGTGTGCGCGTGCCTCATGTGTCTGGGTACCTGAGGGGGGCCAGAAGAAAGCATCAGATCTTGGAGCTGGCGTCACAGGGCTGTGTGAGGGGCCTGGTGCAAGTGCTCAGGTCCTCTGGAAGAGCAGCAAGTACTTTAATTACTGAGCAAGCCTAGAAATCCTTCTGGCCATTTATTTATTTGGGACAAGATCTTACTATGTATCCCAGGCTGGCCCAGAACTCACAGAGATTTGTGTAGTGCTGTCTCCAAGTGCTGGGGTAAAGGGCTGTACCATCATATCTAGCTTTTTCTCTCAGTTTTTGTGATTTAAAGTATCTGAGAAAATGATCAAGTCAAAAATGTTTTCATTATCTTAGCTTCTAAGGAAAATTACTTCTCTTTGACTTTATCTTTTACGTTGCTACACAGATTGTTTAAGTCTGGGACAGGCAATGAGAGGCGCATTATACTGGGCCTCAGGAGGAGACAGCTTTTATGCTTCCTCATAGAAACTCTAGTTCGTTATTTGATGTTACAGTTCTTGTGCTCTATTAAAACTTTCAATGGATTTAAATATTATTTCAACAGTAATTTATAAATAACTATTGCTCTGCCATTGCAGGGCTGCCCCCTTTCCCTTCTCTATGCAGATGTGTTTCTGTTTAGCCAGCATGCCATTTTATGCATCTGTGTTTTCCAAAACTCTCCCTTATGTAAGGCATCTCAAAGTCAGGAAACTAGGAAATCTGACATGGGCAGCAGTCCCTGTGCCCCTACATTTTCAGTCCTCTTGAGCTTACTCAGAAAGTGTCTATATGAGATCTGCTCCGAAGAAAACTGACCCTAGTCAACTGGACTTCCAGCTCCCACGGTGGTTCAAGGCCGCAGAGACAAGCACCCACAGAGACCAACACAATGTGCAATGTTGGTGGGAGTTGGGGGAGGCAGGGCCAAATCACAGGGAAGTTTGCAATATGGTTGACTGAAACCTGCTAATTGATATTTGATATAGGGTTAAGGTAAGGGGCTTCAAACATTAATAACTCATTTTGAGAGTTGCTGGGGAACGATAGTAAAAGACACACCAGAGCTGGCAGGTTGCTAAATTTTCACTTGTAGGTATTAATATTCCTAGTTAGTTGTGAGCCATTTTTATTCTTGTTTTATTCCCTTTGACAACTTTTGTCTTGAGAAAAAAATTGATACTATGCATAACCTTTCATCGCCCCATGCTTTAACACATAATATTTGTAGAAAATTTCTCCTTTAAAGACAAATTATTGTCATATATTATTGTGGCTGTTACTTTGTTATTCAAACATTTCCACACCTAAAAGTTATTCAATAGTCACATAAAGTTTTCTGGGGTTTTCTTTTTTCTTTTTCTTTTCTTTCTTTCTTTCTTTTTTTTTTTTTTTTTGCCTTCAGTTTAAAAGTTCATGTTAGAATGTGTTAGATCAACTAAAGATATAAGCAAGCAGCATTCGTCAGCCTTATAGCATGAAAATAGGAATGAGGAAATGCCATTAGTGTATTTTTAAATGGATGCCATTGGCAGATGTTCATGCTATTGATTTATTTCCTTTGGCAACTTCATAGCATTACTAACTAAAGGTGTTAGTCGTTAGCGATATACCTTCCTAGACAAGTAAATTAACTAAAATGTAGGTAGCAGCTGTTTGGGGTTTGTTAGCTCTGTCCTGCACTGGTCTGTGTCCCTTCACACTTCCTACCCTGCACGCTGGGTTGCTGGTGATGGATACACTATGGTTATAGGAACAAAGAGCATTTGGATAGTGCTGCGGCCTCTTGTTATAGGAAGTATTTGAACTTGTTAGCATCCTGGTAGGAGTCACATAAACCAGCAGGATGGAAAGATGCCTCTCTGTGGGAGCCCTAAGGACAAAGCAGAGACCCTAATCCCATGGCCATAGCAATGGAGGATGGAGGCTACGAAAGCAGATTTAATAATATCGAGAACATAATTTATGCAAAGTGAGAAAAGAAGGATGGTGGCCAAGAACAATATACCCATAGATATACATACATGAATTTCATCTGGCAAGCTGTTACACTGAACACTCTAGAGGCACAGTTCATTGAATTTTAGGTAAATGACTCTCACGATGGCTCTGTGAAACTATGGGTCTGCAGGTAGCTCATAACTGAAGTTTAAACAGTGCTTTGGGACTGAGAATTATTTTTCCCTTCTTATAAACCCTTCAGTATCTTCAATTATATTTGAAAAGACACTTCTGGTACCTTAACTGTATATTTGAAGATGTGTGTGATGGTGCACAGTTTTAATCTCAGCACTCAGGATTCAGAGACATGTAGATTCCCGAGTTTTAGGCCAGCTTGGTCTATAGAGTGAGTGTCTGGATGGCCAGGGCTACACAGAGAAACCCTGTCTCAGGAAAAAGAAAAAGTATGCTGTGAGACTGGAAAAGGGGCTGAGCAATTAAGAATACTTACTGCTTTTGCAAATGATCTGAGTTCAGTTCTTAGCAACCACACATGGTGGTTACAATTCCAGCTCCAGGGGATGTGATATCCTCTTCTGAGGACACACACACCATAATTAAAAATCAAATAAAATCTTTTTTTTAAAAAAGAATGCTTGAAAGCCAATATGATTAGATGGCACTTTGTAATCCCAGAGAAAGTGCAAACAGGGTAATATTTGATCTGGAAACTAGATCTAAACCACTTATTTGTTTGATAATTAAATCAGTAATTTAATCAGAATCGTGTCTGGAAAAAGAAATGTAGGCAGTAGCTTTATGAAGCCATTAGTTCAATTATTCACATAAAGCATGTTGGATGCTTATCAGTACAGCAAAACCCACTGACACAGCCCTAAAACACACCACCACATACCTTGATGTCCTGCAACACAAACAATGTGCAATTGAGTTTAGAGTGGATTCTGTCACATAGTAACGGTGCCTCATAAATATGCATGAATGGTCTTTGAGTGGTGGATAAATGGATGTTATACAAACTCAGATGTCAAAGCAAAGCTGACATTTAGAGTTCATATGCAATTCATTTTATCCATCATGAATGAGCTTAAAGGAGGAGGGATAAGAGGTTTACTCAAACGCTGCAATCAAACACAACTCACACACATAACAGATAATGTAAGATGAAGTGTCAGGCATGCTGTAAGAGTACATTTGAATGTATGACAGTTATTACTGGACTGCCTCTCCAGCCAGCCAGCCAGGCTATAGATAGATCATACTTGGCAAAGTACTTGCCTTGGCAAATAGTGTGCTGTTCAAGCTTACTGGGAGTGGGGTGACCCACACATGTGTCAGACTCAAGTGTGCTTGTGTCAAATGTCCTCTCAAACTTCCTGTTGGAGGTCAGGCTGGGCCCCTGAATCTATAACAGGGAGAAGGGAGAACAGGTATTTAAAACACTGTGTCCCTGAGAATAGTGAACAGGCAATCCGTCTCCAACAGGGGTTACTGTTGTTTATCTTGTGGTTTAAAAAAATGCCTACAGTAGAAAAGAGAAGCTGTGCTCTCATCAGCCACATGGCTCTGGCTTTCTCTCCAGTCACTTTCTCCTGGGTATTCATAAGCCCCAAATTTGATGACATTATCCTTGTTTGCAATCTCAGTTAGGTCACCCCAGACCTTCCTGCTGGATGAATAAGTCTCCAACTTTCATGCTGTGCTAGCTACCTGTTGCTCGAATCTATCTGCCGCTTACCATTGCTTCTTTTTACTTGCTTGCATGCTTATTGAACTCAATGCTTTGAAAACAGAAATGAATGCAGCTATGGGGACCATTTTCAGAACTGTCCAGATACCCAATAAGCATGAAGACTTGACTTTGAATCCCTACAATCCACAGAAAAAGTTGAGTGTGGAAGCTTGATCCTGTCATGCCCGTGATGGTGAAAGGGGAGGCAGGAAGTCTTACGCAGTGAGAGAAGAATGCTCCAGGATAAATGCCACCAGGAAAGGGCAAGTCTGACCTCCCCAGAGCAAACAGTGCTACAAAGACAACTTGTCCTGTACATTGGACTTAGACTGCCTGCCCCCAAAGGCCCATTTGTTAAACAGCTCACTAAGGCTACTGCAAGTGGCAAAGACTTTCCAAGGTAAGGCCTGCTGGAGGATCTTGAGGACACATTCTTGAAGAAGCTTCTAGAAATCCATGTCCTCTTCGCTCTTACATCTCCTATCCATGAAAGGACTTTTTTTTTTCTCCATTGCCACAGCCCTGTGTGCACCAGAGGCCAAAAGCAATGTTCCGCTATGATCCATGGTTAGCATATTCTCTTTGTAAGCTGACTAGCTTGGGTGTTTCAAAGCTTACAAACACAGGATGTACTGGTGCTGCTGGAAGGGAGAAGTGAGAGCTCCAGATATCCCCATAGGATGTCTGAGCTGATTCATACAGAAGAAGGCACATGAGACAGCAAAACAATCCGTTTTGAAGATTTTCTGATGGACTAGAAGATGCTAAGAGGAATCACATAGATTTTTGAATGACCTAAACTTGTGCTTATAAGCTGTGTATTAAAGGTCGTCAACGTGACCCTGGGGAAGAGGTCCTGTTGCTGAATTCTAGCATGCAAACTGTTTATCTCAACAGCTAACTGAGTGCTCAGAACCTTGTGTCTTCTTCAAAGCTGCTACCATATTCATCCCTCTCCAGATTCTAAAATTTTTTTTTCTATTAATGCTTCTATTACCATTTTTCCAAGTTGTGCTTATCTGGATCAAGTCTAAATGATCACTCTCCTGGTTCCAAGGGATAATTTTTCAGGTGACTGAGCATAAGAGCCCTTATGGTTTGAAACAAGGCCAGTGAACCCCATAAAAACTGACCCCCCAGGTCCTGCAAACCATGGAAGCGATGGGGAGAGCCCAGCCTCTCTCAATTACACATAAGCCTCTTTTCCATGCTAATAGCACCAACCACAACATTCAAAGCTGTTTTGTCTTTGGCAAAATAATTCCTTGAGAAACAGTCTAGTTTTTTCAGCATTTAACAGATTAAACTGGTATCAAAAAAAAAAAAAAAAAAAAAAGGTAAGTTAGGAGCTGAAGAAATAACTCATGTGGTAAGATGCTTGCTATCCAAGCATGAGACATGAGAACCCTGGCATCCATGCCAAAATCCAAGCATAGCATATGTGCCTATAATCCCAACACTGGGAAGGCAGAGACAAAAGGATCCTTTGGGCCAGCCAACCTATCTGAAATGGAAGCTCTAGTTTCCGTGAGAGATCCTGTCTCAAAAAATAAGGTAGAGAGCAATTTTCAAGGACACCCAATACAGACCTCTGACCTCCCCAGGGACGTGTACACACTTGTGAACATATCTGCCCACATGTACACATACAAACATACATTCACAGCATGCACACACATCCTTCGGAAGGTGCTAAGAAGAGATTCAGTTACATTTACACTCAGGTAGTGATGCTCCACACCAAACAGCATGTCCTATAGAGAACTGCAATTAAAATGTAGTTCTAGATTTCCCCTGGGATAATTTTAGACGTGGGACTCTAGCTCCATGACTCTCGATTTTATTTCCTTCCATCCATCCTCTGTCAGTGTGTATCAGACCACCTGAGAGGCTTTGCTAAGGATGGCTTTAAATGAGTGTTATTAGAAAGTGCCACACACAGGGAGAACTTCCTGAAAGCCTATTGTGTGCCTTACATCTACCAGCCTAAAATAACCTGTTCTCTTCTAAAAGTAGCCAACATCCCAAACACCAAGGAACAGATGAAGCAAGGGTAGAGTGGACCACTGTGTTTCTTGGCAGAAAGAGCATGCCTGCCTGAGAAAGGGAAGGTGACAATGATTTGTAGCCATTTCTTTGTAGGAAATGAAGGGAGCAGTTTATTTTGCCTGGATACTATAGGGGATTGTTGTGTCTTCCCCTCTCAGGCCAGTACTGTATGATACGGCTGACATAATGTCTTTCAAATGTTCTTCCAGATACTAAAACATCTGTCACTGTTTTTGCATCCCCATATCACTGGGAGTGTTAGTGCTACCGTTCCTATTTTAAGACCTTGAGCTTTATGCCTTTGCAGATTTTCTCCACTTTAAATGCAGTCATATACATCTTGAAGGAAAACATTCTCCTCCACCCCAGAGGCGCAACTCTAGTTGCTTTTGTTGAAGGGATGGTTTTTATCTCTCAAGGACAGAGAAGCCGTCTTCCGGTCCCTCCTGTCATCTGTGGGCATCCAAGGAGCTGCAGAAAGTTTTACAAGCAACTGCTGAATACAAACATGTAGCTAACTGAGTATAAGCAGTCTACAGAATGTTTCACAGGAATCCATCTGCTAGGGGGTAACTTTGGATGTCGCTGCAGTAGCCTGACTTGGGCAATTGTGAAAGGGCATGGCTCTTCCTAAGGCTCGTGTGTGGCACCTTCAGAGATTATAAAGAAGTTTCAAACTTTTTGAGGTCTTACTTCGCAATGGTGGGAGATGGCCTGATAACTAGGAAGCCTGAGAAAATCTGCAGAAGTTTATAAAAATGTAGCTTGACTCTTCTTCATTATAGAAACTGCACATCGTGTTTCTGATTAAATTATAATGTGGTGTGAATTGTGCTATAAAACCAGTCAATACTCTGTCTTCTTGACTTGATGTCTAAGACAAGAGGCATAAAATTCCCCCTGCATACCCTATAATTTCAGCATTAATCTTTGACTTGGCATTCTACTTACACCTACACAGAGCCTTTCAGTCTTCCAAAATGCCACCGTTCTAGAGCTTAGCAAATTTAGGCACAGAGAATCTGTATTGCCAGGAGAAAAATAGAGTCTCAGTCTCTCTCTCTCTCTCTCTCTCTCTCTCTCTCTCTCTCTCTCTCTCAGTACTTTCTATAAAACAAGTTTTCATGTTCTCTGTCAGTGCTCTCTGCTCACTTTTAGAAATTGGCATTGTGGATATCCTAAGTTAATCAAAGGTCTTACAAAAGCTTAATAAAAACTCCTACTCGCCTAACGGCTACAGCATCTTTATGCTTTATACCAGCCTACTGCACATCAACTGAGGCTTCTGTTATTAATATATTTCCCAGTATTATGTGCTCATTATATTAACAAAATTCCTATTATATCAGAATTCAGTGGAGATTTCTCCTTCCCCTTAGGATTTCTCAGCACAATGAATCTTTCCACAGCGATGCATTAGACTTACCTAGGGGATTTTTCTATTACTGATGCTAGAGCTCTACCCCAGAACAAATGAGTCAGAATCTTTCCGGGGTCATGTCTGAGGTTAGTATATTCTTAAAGTTAGAGAAGTTCTCTCAAGGTGCAGCTGGGGTTTAAGCTACTGTTCTTTAGGGTGTACTCAATTAGGGTTTGTCTGGGGTTTGTCTGGGTCTGCCTCGTTCTTTCCAGGGGATGCCCCATGATCTATACAATGGCAAGACTGCAGTCAGCAGCAGCATACAAACCTGGCTTTTATGCTTTAACATTTGTAAAATCATTAAGATGGAGATGCTAATCCAGAGGGTCTGCAGTGAGGCCTGGAATTCTTCACTTCTAACAAGCCTCCAGCTAGTAGGACTATGGTCCTGTGGACCACTTAGAGCTGGTGAGCGTTATTGTTGATTCTACTTGATGATTCTTATATACATCTGTAAGCTGACATCTTGAGAAATAACAGGGTCTGGGCCTAACGAATGAGGAAACTGACACCTTGGAAGGAATCAGTCTCAGATGTAGGCCTTCCACATCCAGATTTTGAAAGCATTCCTTAGGGAAGTCTGCTCTGCTACAAGAGGTAGAACAAGAGAGTGTTCTTTCATGGCCAAAGCAATGGTGAGCGCATGCCAAGCTATAGCAGAGAAAGCAAGCCTTTAATGTTTACAACTCTTTAAACTGGGCGCTCTGGATCTGCAGGACTTGGACCAAGCTTCCAGGTAAAACCCTGATGTTCCAAGGACTACTTTAAGTCAAGTACTCACTGTTTATACTGATTGCATTTGATTTTTTTAACCAAAAAAAATATTGCCTTTTAATAATGTATATGAGCCCAAGAGATCAAGAAGAGATTGTCTGCTCCCCTGCAGGTATTGTGAGATGCCTAGCATTGGTGCTGGGACCTGAACTTAAGCCCTCTGCAAAAGCAATAGGCTCTAATTACCGAGCCATTTTTTCAGACTTCTCAATTTTCTTTTATTAGATTAAAACTTAAAGCATAATGATATAACCTGTGGGAGGTAGAGATGAGAGAATCAGGACTTCAAGGTCATTCTTGGCTACATAGAAAATCCGAGCCAGCTTGGGCTAGAGTAGACTGCATCTCAAGAAAGCAAAACCAAATTGAATGAGTTAAATAACTATTTCTGGAGTTGTGGCCAAAAGGGGTAACATCCTTGGGATATTATTTCAGAGTAAATGATGGGAAAGAGGACATTGAAGAGTGTTTCATTTCCTACTGAAGACACATGCCACCCATAAACCAAAGTCCTCAAACTAATGTCTGCACACAGAAGCAAGAACCCAGGCCAGAGGTTTTGAACTTTGATGGAGAGGCCTGGTGCTTTAATTTCTGGCTGCACTGATCATCTCGGAGCTCTCAGTTGCTCCATCCAAGAGAGAATTCTTCATAGCATCATAGCTTCCTGCCCTCTTCCCTGGCTTCTCTTTCTACCAAAGGTCCCCCTTCATCTCTCTGAACCTTTCTTCCAGCCTAAAGCTGTGCTTCTTCCCAAGGACTGTCTGGCTATTCTGATCTCTATGCCCACACTATATGACATACCCAGTCTGACTCCATCTTAAGGTTAGACGCCATCTTGTTATAACATCAAAATAAGCTCATTTCTGTTTTCTGTAAAACTTAAGTTTGACCATATCTTGACCCATTTTCTGGAATTTGACATATTCAAAATCTTATGAAATTTGACTCACTCCTTGATTATACCCTGAGAAGATGTAACACCAAATAACTTTAAGATGTTCTGCCAAGTTCCTATCTAACCAAAAGTACTCTGAAAAATCCCCCAATGCTTAGAAAAATCTTCTACTCTTATAGTTTAGGGGCTATAAAAACCCTACTTCTCCTCTGCTCAGGGCTGACTTCCCAAAGCCTTTACTTAGGGAGTGGCAATTGTCAGATCAGCTGTATTGTGTATATATAATCAAGCTTGCTATAAATTTGCCTAGTTTGGGTAGTTATCTTTACTCTCATCCAGTGGGATTAATACATACTCATTCTATTTGCTTTAAGATCCAAATATGCTGGTTGAAATCCACACCTATAAGTGTGACCTCTCCCTTTACATTCAGTTCCTACTTTAAAAGAAACAAACAAACAAACAACAAAAAATCTCCTCTTGATATTTCCAAGACACTGAAATTCAGGACTCAAGCTGAACCCCACTGTCCCATGTTCTTCTTCTATTTTGTCTAGACTCTTCCACTGCCTTGTAAGGTATCTTAACCTTCATGAAGAAAGCCAACATGTGGCAGCCTTCAGTGTGTGTTATCATCAGCACAGGAACCTGTCCTTTATAGGAGCTCTTCCAACTCCTGATTCTGGCTGAGGTAGGCTGAGCTTCTCCTTGTTCTCTGCTGCCTCCTCTGACTCTTGTTCCCTTTGAGAAATGTTCTGCTTGCTCCTTTACAACATCACCTGCTCTTAATTAACACTTCTTAAACTCCAGCATGAAAGGACAAAAATTCTGCCTGGACCCATTGCCAAAGCACTTTGACTTTGCATTTGTACATCTGTGTTCTCTAATCTTCTAATTCAGTGAACCTACAACTGCTGCACTTCTCCCTATAACTCCCCTTCCCCTGGAGAAAGAACTCAGGCTTTAGGGTTGTTGTCTTTTGGGGTTGTTTGTTTGCTTGTTTGTTTCACAGTTTAATGAAATTTCAAACAGGCTGCACAGAATAGTCACTCACACTGCCACCTTTGACATGCTAAATGAATTCAGCTTTTATTTCCTTCTTTCTTTTGTTCAATACACATGTATTTGTTTAAGCTCAAATTGATTGTTTTGCTTCCCTAGAGACTAGCAAGAGTATTTAAAAGGTGTCAATTTCAAAAATAAAGAGAAAGAAAGGAAGGAAGGAAGAAAGGAAGGAAGGAAGGAAGAAAGGAAGGAAGGAGATAGAAACCAAATCTTTGTGTATTTGGAGTAATTAAAATTTACAAATAAAGTTCTTTGTCGGGTGACACTGTAGCTTGTCTCACTGTATCTTTATTACACAATTCAGTCCCCAAACAAAAAGCATTAAGTGCATTTCATTATAAAACTCAAAATCCAACTAAAGCAGGTGGGGCAGTTTCAAGGGTAATGTTATTGACTCGTGCTTTACTGAGCTCTGCAACCATTGACATTTGAACAAAGCCAAAATCTCAAGCTAAGATCTTGAAGTGAAAACAGAAGCCATGGTTAAGAGAACAGAAATAGAATTAACAATCCAAATGTGTCAACAGCCATGAAGACTGACATCAGCAGGTTCAGGGTGCTATTGTATTTTTTTCCAAAGGTGAGTAGGTGTTTTACATTTTTGAATGTTTAATGCTTTTTTAAAATATATACTTTCTTTTTAACGTGAAAAGAAATTCTTTACAAGAATCAAAAAAACGTGGTTAGTTCCAGCAAATTTTAAATGTTGTTCAGGGAAAAAAAAAAGAAGTCCCCAGAATGACAGCAGCTATCTTCAAGAAAGATTGTGATTGCAGATTATTGTGATGGGAACAGTCTACAGAGCTGACTGGCACAGAGCTGCACCACAGCTAAGTTCTACAGGCACCATATGGCAATGGTCTACTTGCTGATGTTGGAAGGACTTCCAAGAGGATTGTGAGGAGCATGTGAGAGCAGATCAGTTTAGTCTCTGAGCACAGGTTGCGGCTGTTCTCTGGCAGTGCCCGTCTATCATCCCAGGAAACACTGTAGATCTTACTAACTTTGCAATGGATTTGTGAGCCCAGGACAGAGCTGGCAGATTCATTCATGGAATAGTTTATCTCTGCCAAAGAAGAATGAGCTACAAAATTCCTGCTGAAGCAGTTTCTCCTTCCATCCTACCTGCCCCTAGAGCACCTCACTAGTCTCTGCAGCAGGATATTATGACTCTGTGGGCATCCAAAGCCTGTAAGTTCTTTCAGTGCAGGAATTTTGTTTTTAGGGTTTTTTGGGTTTTTTTTGTTTTTTGTTTTTTAACAGTGTTTAGGGCTTTGTTGGTGCCTGATGTTTTTTATAGTTCAAAACGGTTTGATACTGAGACTTTCGATTATTTAGCCTAGTAATTGTTCAATATTTAACAAATGAATTTTAACCAATCACTTCATGCCTTTACCCTCTTTTACCAACTGGAAAGTTAATGGTGATTTCATGACTTCCATGCCTTGTAAGGTTGATGAACTGTCGAACTGTCAGTCATTCACTGCTTTGATACCACATGGGGCTTTCCAGTATCAACTGCTCCATCTTTGTAGATACTAAATAGTAATAATTCTATGCCTTATTTCCTCCAATAAGCCAGTTAAAGTCTTGGGGGTATTTTGAATATGGGGAATGTTGGTTCTAAAGTTCAGGCTAAAAGTCTAAAGAAGACGGGAGTAAAAATCAGATTGGGTTTGAAGGGCGGGGGGGATGCCAAGCAAGAAGCAGGGAATGATATCACTGGATTCTTCTTTTTCCATACACCCTTTGTTTGAGATGCAGGAATACCAAAAATCAACTTCCACGGGCACAAAATGCGTGGTCAATAGTCAACAATATACTAGTAGGCAAGGAATTCAAAACTTTGAAAACTAGACAGTTGAAATATCATGGAAAATCTACAAGCTGCATGTAACTCACTGGAAGTCCTGGCCTCCCATGACTAAATGAAAAAAATCAAAACAAACAAACAAAACAAAACAAACAACACTCCTCTTTCAGTAAATGACCAAGATCCACAAGTGGCTTAAAACAAATTGTAAGATTAAAGAAGAATCAACAAGAAAGGCTCAAAGCTGAACGGTGAAAAGTAACGATAAAGCTGCTCTTCATCCCTTTCTGAACCAAAGCTAACAAAACTAGAAGGTAAATGGACAATAACGAAGGCGGTTAGTTATTCTTCCTCTCTGTCTCGGACGCATCCTAAGCTCTAGAGTACCCCTAGCTGATGCCAAAGCTAAAACAAACAAAATTACTGGTATGTGTGTGTGTGGGGGGGTGCGCTGTGTATGATATGCATACACAATCATGCCAACCTACCTACCTTGTCTTTCGGGGTACATCATGAATTTTACCTGAGGCTGTTAAAAGTATAGCTTTCTTTATTTTTCTTCTTTTTATCTCATCCATCCCAACAGCTGCCAGGATTCCCAGCTTGCCTGACTTGTCCCTCTTCTGACTGTAAAGATTGTCCTTGAGTTCCTTTCTGAATGCATGTTAACATTCCTTATCAACACGAACAAGACCTACAGATAAAGAACTCTGGCTCCCTGGAGACGGATTCAACCATAGTTCTGCTGATGACATTGTTCAGTAGATGATGTGAGAACTCTCTAATAGCTCTGCCTATTCTGTTTCCACAATAGCTCTTTCTGAGACATAGCAATGCCATGTAACCATTCTAGAGAAACATTTCACTTTCTGATGTATGATTCAGTGACATTTTGGCTTCACTGCCACTATTATATTTTCTTCCTGGGTGAAAATATTCAGTATGTATAGGCTGAGCCACTATTGGATATATTATTTCGTCTCAGCCTCTATACCAAAGCCAGTCTAACTCATAGTATTAGTGTTCAGCTCAACTTGTTACTTCAAAAAACAATTACAGCAATAAAACCCTGACTCATTTTTCTGTAAGTAACCCCAATAAAACTCACTGATTCACCAGACTGAACTTTAGTGGCATCTGTTCTTTGGTCTGTCATCGGCTCCACATCTGTGCAGAGTAGATGTTTGTTTCTGTTTTCCCAGAAATTGTGTCACACAACACCTCAAAATAAAATAAAAGTGTTTGCACTTGACACAGCTGGAGTTATCACAGAGAAAGGAGCTTCAGTTGTGGAAGTGCCTCCATGAGATGCAGCTGTGGGGCATTTTCTTGGTTGGTGATCAAGGGGGCAGGGCCTATTGTGGGTGGTGCCATCTCTGGGCTGGTAGTCTTGGGTTCTACAAGAGAGCGGGCTGAGCAAGCCAGGGGAAGCAAGCCAGTAAAGAACATCCCTCCATGGCCTCTGCATCAGCTCCTGCTTTCTGACCTGCTTGAGTTCCAGTCCTGAACTTCCTTGGTGATAAACAGCAGTATGGAAGTGTAAGCTGAATAAACCCTTTCCTCCCCAACTACTTCTTGGTCGTGATGTTTAAGCAGGAATAGAAATCCTGATTAAGACAGTGTTACAACAAGGAGGAAAAAGACAAATGGAGGGTAAGCAGAGAGACAGAGGTGAGGCGAAGGGGAGAATGGTCAACAAAAACAAATTAGGAGGAAAATGGCAGAATGAAAGCCATTGCTTCATAAGCAAATTTGAAACATATAAATAAAAGAATATTTTATTTGAAAAAAACAAAATATAGTTGCTATATTATAATCTCATAACCAATGGGTCTCAAAACAAATTTCAAAAGGAAAAGCAGTATCTCAAGGAGATAGTTATTCCTGTGTTCTCAGCAGCATTACTGACAATGGTCAAAAGATAAAAGCAATTCATGCCCATAAATGAGTGGATGGATGGATGGGTGAGTAAATGGATTTATATATGAATGGATGGGTAGATATAAAGGTATTGAAATATTATTCAACCTTAAAACTTAAGAAAACTTTGGCACATGTGATAGCATGATTATTCTCCAAAACATTATACTATATGTCTCCAAAACATTATACTATATGGATGTCACCATGGTGGAGTGGTAGCCTCTCATGAATGACACCCTAGCTCTCCTCCCCAAAACAAACAAACAAAAACAAAATTTAAAAAAAGGAGAGAAAAGCATCACACCAAATAAAATAAATCAATTCCAAATGAAAAAATATTGTATGGTTTCACTTACATGAAATACTTAAAGAAACCAAAGCCTCAGCCAGATGCCAAAAGGAGATGTTTCCAGGCAGGAGCTGGAGGCAGGAAAAGAAGTCCCGGAATGTACTCTTAGATTGCAACTTTATTCTGCAGGGGCAATCTTTAACATTGAAAATAAACAACTCAAACAGTTTCTGGGAGTCCTTGAAACAGCTCTGATTTCCCAGCACCTCCATCCCCAAGAGAAAAACTGAGAGTCACTCTCAGATGAACTAAAATGCAAAGAAGACTCTTAGACAAGCCTGGGCAGCTGGTAGGAACAAAGACGACTGAACTGCTTAGAAGAGTCACATGGGCACCTCTTAAGCTGCCCGGAGGCTGTTCAGTGGGCTTCAGATCCCCAGCTTGGTGAGCTGTCATCTATGCTTGGGTGAATTTTGGTGATGCAGTTGTCTTTGAGTTGTTTCTGCTCCTCTTAACTCCTCTCAAATATTCTTATAAGTAACCCCAATAAAATGTATTGGTTCACCAAGCTGGACTTTGGTAGGGAAAGGACGGATATTGACACAAGATATCCCAAGACCAAGATTTCAGCACAAAGGAGATTTATTTGCCCCAGAGAGGCAAAGGGCAGGGAATAAGAGACAAAGACAGGAGATAGAGGACGATGGAGACTGGGAAAGGAGCAAGAGAGAGGGAGGAAGGATATTCAGGCAAAGGACTGTCTCTGCATAGAGAAGAGACAGAAATGGCCCATAGGCAAATAGCAGTTTATAAAAGTAAAAGGGGAAACGACATATTAGGATGAGTTACTTTGTTTTTATTGGGCATGTTAATTAGGGCAGCCAAAGGGGGGCTTTTGATTGTTGGACTTGAATACCTTGATAGCTGGACCTTGGTAGTCAGCCTCAGAAAGAAGTAGCCAAATAAGAGAATAGATTTGGGTGGCTAGCTTTAGGAATGTAATCTTACAATTTTGAGCAAGGCAGAGGAAATGGGAGAAGAGCAAGGCCTGGCAGAGCAATGTTTGCCCTATTTGGACCTGCTAGAGCTCCTTTAGGTAGCACTCATACTGTGGGCTATCATGGGTTTATTTAAGTGTTTTCTCTCTCTCTCTCTCTCTCTCTCTCTCTCTCTCTCTCTCTCTCCCTCCCTCCCTCCCTCCCTCCCTCCCTCCCTCCCTCCCTCCTTCTCTCTGTGTGTGTTGTGTCTCAGAAAAAGTTTGCCACACAACTCTAAGCTATGATAATGACAAATTTTACATCATGTATATCTTGACACAGTTAAAAATTAAGACCAAAAAAAAATATTTCCAAGAAGCCCCTCACTCACCCACTTTTCTGGTCTTTGAAGTCAGTGTGGATGGACAGAGCAGCAAGGTAAATATCCTGACGCAGACATGACTTGAGGAGGTAAGATGATGGTGGACTTGACTCCCAAACACTTGGGGGTAAATCTCTACTCTGTCTTTTACAAAAGACACAATTTGTCTCACTGGTTTGTCTGACATACTCTATAGAGTACAGAAGAAAGTGAAATGAAGAAAGCTTATGACCCACTTGATTGTTTGTTTTTCAAGACAGGGTTACTATGTATAGCCCTGGCTATCTTGGAACTCTGTAGACTAGGCTGGCCTCAAACTCAGAGATCTGCCTGGTTCCCCTTTTGAATGCTGGCATTCAATATGTGTGCCACCACAGCTAGCTCTCAATTTTTGTAATTAAAAAAGTGTATTAAGTTGCAGAAGGGGGTAAACAGAACCAGATAAATGGCCAACTATGAGCAGAAGTTTAAAGTGGACAGTCTGAAGCTGACCTGGTTCTTCTCCCTTCTGACTAACTAGATGTCTATGGAGGGCCTCCTTAAATCTACCATATTCTGACCACTTAATCACTTACTACGTTATTTTCTTGCACCAATGATGTTTTATTATCCATCCAATAGGGATAATAACCCACAATGCCCTCACAGACTGTGGATTTGTGTGGGTCATGATGTTTGACCTCGCTACCTGTCACTCAAAAGATTTATCAAAGGAATCCATCCCCATAAGCATTCTGTGCCCCTGACCTTCACAGTTTACTATGCCTGGAAATGAAGATTTGAATGCAGTACATATTCTGAAATACTTAGTCTGGGGTGGGACAAAATTTCCCAAGTCTTCAAATGATGCTTTTATACTCTTGGACAGATTTTGAGCAGCAAGACATTAGGTCATGAGGCTCACAGTGTGGCCCATATCTAGATATCTTCACTTTTTATAAGAAGAAAGTCAGAAGCCCCTAATCATGCCCCATTTGTGAAAATTCATTTATTGGGATTTGAGTGATGTTAGGAGGTTGTAAGATATTTGAGATGTGACTCCTGGTGGAAGATTTTAGTGACATTATCTGCAGAAAGAATAGAAATGTTCTCAGGGACCCTTAGTTGTTCTGAGAAGGTTATAGTAAAAGAATAAGCCCGGCCCCTCCCCCATGCTTTTGCATGCTCTCCCACCTTGATACTATCTGCTATTCAGTGCAACTAGAGGTGCCTTCCTTAGAACTAGTGCCATGCTATTTAGATCTTTAGCCTTTTGAACTTCTGTATAAGTGGTCTAGCCTTGGGTATTTCTCTATACTAACAGTAATGAAAAACAGATTAATCCATGGGACAGCAGGTATCTTAGACACAATGACTGGAGTTCAGCTTTGTCAATCATAAGCAAGAGAAAGAAAAGCCCAGAGCTGAAAAGTTTTATGTCTAAGTCTGAAAAGAAGATGGTGCCATCCTTATGCTTACTGATAGCCCAATTATCAAGGACACCCTTAACCCATGTTTCCTCTGAAAATATATCCTGCCTAAAAAGCCCATGAACAGAAATCCAACAGCTACACTCCACGAGAAACTCAAGAGGGGTGGGAATGGATGTCTCGTGCTTCTTCCTGATCTGGAATCTTCTACACCAGTGGTTCTCAACTTTCCTAATGCGGCAACCCTTTAATACAGTTCCTCATATTGTGGTGACCCCCCAACCATAAAATTATTTTGTTGCTGCTTCATAACTGTAATTTTGCTACTGTTATGAATCATAATGTAAGTATTTGGGTCTTCTAATAATGATAGGTGACCCCTGTGAATGGGTTGTTCAACTACCAAAGGGGTCACAACCCTCAATTGAGGAACCTCTGTTCTACACTTTTACAAAGGACCAGATGCAAGTGACTGGTTCATATTTTCCCACTATCTTAGAGCATGAGAAAAAATTTTCCACAAAGAAACTTGAGCTACCATTAGCCACTAAATGATTTTATCTCTTGGAACTTTAAGTAACATGTACCTGGGATTCAGGCTCTGTCTTCCCTGGCCTTCGCATCTCTGAATCTCAGGCTTCATTTTCTCGAATAAAAAAATGGAACATTCTAAGAGATGCCAGAGCTACCACATCATCTCTGAGGAGCTAGTATGACTGGTGACAGCCACAGCCCATAAGCCTGTCAGCTTGAGGGGGGTATCTCTCCTGCCATGCCTAACCATTGCAGCTTCCCAGGAGTGTGTCAGAAGTGTTCCGGTGTCTCTGTCACAGCCCAGTGGGTGCTTCTTGGCTGTGTCTCACCACATATGTTATCTTCATGGTGGCTGCTCCCAGAAAGAATTGTAATTCAAGGGAACCTCTTCACATATTTGCGTCTGGCTTTAAAACAAGGAGCTCTCAAACATGTCAAACCAGAGACGCAAACTATGGCTCTATTTTTGAGGTACATTTCCCTCTGGATTTATGAATATGTCCCTTGAGAGGAATCCTCCCTCCGCATGCATCAGCTTGATGGCTTGCACGTTGGAATGCAACCTGGTATCCTTTGGAAAACAGAGACACACTTTAGTGACGTTCACGTTGAATCCAGAGAAAAGGAGGTGGCAGAAGGCGGGGGTGGGGTGGGGGGAGAAGCACTGTTAATGTACACAGCATGTAGCAGTGGCTGAATGCTTCTGTTGGTTGCCATAGGAATGAGAAGACTTTTGATTTGAAATCACAGTTCTTCAGAAGCTATGTTTAAATTGCTATGCTGGATCCTTGCTGTTTACCACCACCAGCTTTGGAAATCAAGGGCTCTTTAAAAAAAAAAAATTGCAGTTCCAACGTTTTCCCTGTCAAAGCAGGTCGTACCAACCTCCAAAATGTCATTCCCAAGACCCTGACAGCTGAAGAACACGGACTTCTCTCAATTCCTTCGTACTGCATACTTCCTAAGCTAGTGAAGTGCAGTGCTGTTCTGCTATTTGTCCTTGCAGGAAGAACCTGCGAGATCCACAAAAGCAATGTGGAAGGATAAGAGTGCACTCAAGGCCATTGTCATCAAGATGGTGTGGAAGCATATTTAAAAATCAAACAATTGGTTTGTAACAGGTAACCTTTGACATCATTTTCAAGATTAGTTGTTTCTAATATGGTGGCATGCGTGGTTTTTTTTTTTTTCTTTTCCAACCACCTTCTAATACTTTTTGTTGCAAGTTCAAATTTCTGATACAAGAATGCCAGCATTCAAAGTTCAGCATTAAACACAATGCCATGTTTCTAGTGTCTCTTCCTTCCTTCGCCCGTTACCAAGTAGATGTATTTTACAGCGAGCTTGAAAATGGTTAGAGAAGTGCAACCCACTGAAGATTGGATACTGTGCAGAAAGCTTTCCCAATGACAGCCGGACTGTCATCCCCTGTGACAGACAACTTGTATGTGAAGTGTTGACAGAAAGCATCATGCATAGGAAGCATGGTCCCCAGTGAGTAGAGCTAGTCATTGAGAAGAGACTGATTCAGCCTGGACCTAATCCAGTGATGGATTGATAATTTGATCCCATTAATGAACGGTAGTGAAAACTAGGTGGGACCTGACTGAGGAGAATAAGTCCCCAGGCCATGCTTCTGAATTGTGTATCTTCTCCGAGTGCCTCCTCCTCTTCATTTTCCTTCTCCTTCCAACCGTTCTTCCTCTTTTACTCCTTTCTCTTTTACTCCTTTTCTTTCTTTCATTTGTCCCTTACTCCTTTCTCCCTCCACCATTTGCCCCTGCCATCCTGAGGTTCTGCCTCTCCACCAACCTAAGTCCATGGAGCCGACTGATACTGAGTTGGAAACCCTGAAAACAGGAGCCGGAATGTTTTGTCACAGGGACAGAAAGCTAACAACTACACCACCTCTCCTCTGAATAGCTGAGAGCCTAGGTATATCTGTTAATTTACAAATATAACCATTTTCAATATATGCCTTACAAGGAAGAAAATTAAGAGAACCTGGGTTCTGATAACTTTTAATCTCCTGAGAAAAAGAATTGATCTACATTTTTTGTTGTACATCCAGCAACTAGTATAGTTTGAGACATATAACAGGTGAAAAAAATCATCTTCCAATTACATTACAATGAATGAACAAATAGTGACTGTGTGCTAGTATGTTCATCTGGAAACTAAATAGAAATTTCCTTTGTTGAACTATTTTTCATAAAGCACCTACTATGCATCACACACACTTGCCATTTAAATTTGGCAAAGGATGAGATGAACTTTGTGAAATTCTATTGTAGCTTATTACCTGCTATTGAAAACTTCCCTCAGGAAATCAGGGTAATAAAAGGAATAGATAATGCACTTTTGGTAATAACATCTTATCATGGTCTTGGTGCTCCCTAGCCAACTCTCTGTGAGGGAAAATAATTACAATAACTAAGACTTTTCAGATATATACCATAACCAGACACACATTAGATGCTTAGCATGCATTAATTTGTTAGATATTTACATATACAAAGCTGACCTTAGAACAAGTTAGAGGTACAGTCAACATATGATACAAATGGATTTCATTATACCTGAACCTGATTTGCCATGAAAGTGATGGAGGTAATGTTTCATCTTATATGGTAGATGGATGCAGTTTGGTGGCCCTACCTTTCATCAATCTTTATAGCTGTTTACTGTCCATTAAGTGCTTCTGAAAAGTCAGACCTCCGCACTATGTGTGGTATTCTCTGTTGTCTACATAGATTATCACATTTGACCTCGATTTTTAATCAATGTGTGACCCTAACCCCAAGGTTAGCTTGGTTTGCTGATTATAAAATTAGCACCCAAATTCCCAAGCCAATGTTGTTCACTGCTTCATTGTATTGTTTCTTGAATGATTGAATAAAACATTTCTTTGGGCTTTATTCTGCAGTCTCAAGTGGTTTGAGTCTATGGCAGATTTTTTTCCCCTTCAGGTACTACTAATATTTATGAGAAGTTACAATTCAATAAGTACCAATAAAATGTCCTTTGTTTCAGAAGTAAGCCCCACATCCCTGTGACATTAGCCAGAGTTTGATTATAATGGAATAGCTAGATCTGGAACAAGGAATTGGGGACCTGATGCCTTCAGTGCCTTTGGGTGGCAGATACTAAAGCTATTCAGCTCTGAACAACAAACTGCATTTGGGACTCTCTCATGAGTAACAGTATTTGTTAGGCAGTGATGAGACACTTAACAGCCTTGCATATGCACACACAGCGAAAGCCTTAAGTATTAAGGCTTAGAAATCTTGTTGTAGAATTTAAGTGTGTTTAAATCCCAAAATGAGGGAAATAATCACCAAAGTCCCTCTGAAGTACGACTTTGATATCCTCCACTTTCCCTGCCTCCCTGTGGGTGCTCAGTGGTGGGTTCAGCAGGGTGTGCCTAATGTGTGTTGAAAGCTCAGGGCCTTAGGATCCCCATGGGTCTAGAAGAGTTGAGTCCCTTAGAGATCATTATTCTTTCTTCCTTCGACATGTCTTTTGATGTTTTCAAGTTTCTGCCTTGTGTTTTAATACTAGGAATAAGCAATTTAACTTGTGCTCAATATTCAGTCCCCCTCCAAGAGAACTGAAAATAAACGTTAAATACACAGAAAACCCAGGGCACTGTGATTTCATTCTAGTGGAAGTAAAGTCAGATATTGTCTGTACCTTAAAACGCATGTTTCAAACTACCAACAACACATGTCTTATCTTCGTGGCTTCAGAATTAGAGACCAGAGAGATGTGAATAGAGTTGCTTGGGAATTTCTCATCTTCTCAGCTCAGCATTTCCCCCATTTTCCTGCTTTCAGACCAATATCTAAAGACAGTGAGCGTCTACGATTCTGGCTATTTTTTTTTCTGCAAAGCAAGGAGATTTGCATATCATAAGCAAGAGGAACATATCAGAATCTATTTGGCAGAGGGTGAGATGGGTATTCGAACTCATGTTGTTTATGCTTTGAACTGAGTTTTTTAGGACTACCCAAGGGAGACTGTTCAGTAAAAATGTCCTTAAATAGGATTTTTAAAATCCGCCTCTGGTGTTGAAGAGGGGCATCAGTGATTGATAATGGATATTGTTCCTGAGTTTGTTTTCCAGTACTCACACTTGGGAGCTCACAACCTCTCATAACTCCAGGTCCAGGTGATCTGACACCCCCTTTTGGCCTTCACTCATGTTGCAACACACACACACAGATGCAACCATGCACCTACACACCCATGAATGCACACATGCACCCATGCAGCTACACACCCATGCACACAGGCAGGCACACACACACACACGGACACACACGCACACACATATATATACACACACACATGGACACATTCTAAATAATAATAAAATCTTGGATAAAAAGGATCTGCCTCTGGACCACCCAGACATCTTCAAACCACGATTCTCATTATGATGACTACAGTTTCAGTGCTCTTTTCTGACAGGCAAATACTAACCTAATGCCTCCTTTATAAGAAAACTCTCCCAAGATGGCTATAAGCCTGCGTGAAATGAAAAATTAAGCTCCTGCTCAACATAAAAGTTTTTTTTTCCTCTGTCTGTCTTAATTCCCTGCCTTTTTATTTTAGCTTCCAACTATTATCAAACCTTCCTCCAAAAACAGCAGTAGAAATTAATTTGCTCTTATGTAAAAATAACTGACGGTGCCTCCAAGTATTTCTTCTTCCAGGGAAATTTTCATATGAATAAAGCCATAGATAGAATGTTTGCAGAAGCATGCTGTTTGATGGCAGCCTCCTCCCCCTCTTATTCTTATTGATTGAGAACCTCATACGTGTATATAATGTTTTGATCAAGGCCTCTCCCCTCCAGTTCTTCCTCTATCCCCACCACCACTCTTTCTTCCTAGCCTCATGTGTTCTTTTCTTTCTTTTAAACTGGTGGAGACCAGTTGGTCTCCCAGTATGTGCATGGCTTAATGAGAAATTAAGAGTAAGCTTTCTCATGAGTCGAAGGTTAAGATTATAATAGAATGATCTGCCAGAACAGTGGTTCCTCTTTGGCAGACCATTGTATTAAACCTTAACCTTTTGCACATGTGCATGTATATCTTTCCACCTTTGCACATGTGAATGTGTATTTTTTCACATGTGTACACACTGTTGTACACGCATGTTTATATGTGTCCATACAAGTGTGTGGCGGTCAGGGGTTGGGTTGACATCAGGAATCTTCTCAGACACAGTCTCCATTTGGCATACCGACACAAGGTCTCTCCCTGGAAGCCAGAGCTCATCCATCAGCTCGTCTAGATGGCCAACTTGCTCTAGGGATCTCCTGTTTCTGCCTCATGCATGCTGGGATTGCAGATAGGCTACTGTGCATGGGAAGCAAGGATCCCAACTCCAATCCTCATGAGTACTTTTACCTGGTGAGTCATCTCCCTCTCCCCAAACTACTGCTTTGGAACTGGACCTATCTGAGGGTCAACTCAATAAAAATGAATGGATAGCCAACCTATGTATCTATGGGCCCATCTATATACTTGGCAAACTGTGGATCAAAACATCCAGTGGAAAAAAATTGTAGCTGTACTGAATATGTACAGGATGTTCTTGCTATCAAATATTGCTAGGCAATAATGCATAAGAACTATCACATCAATTGTATAGGTGTTATGTATTAGGTGTTACGTATTAGGTGTTATGGGTTACCGGGGAAAATTTAAGTACTCAAGAGGATGTGTGTAGGTTATATAAAAATAGTTCATCACATGATATAAAAGACTTGAGCATTTGAAGATTCTGAAATTTATGAGGGTTGCTGAAACCAATCTCCTACATATCTGGAGGGAGTGGCAGCCATACTTGTTTAGCGAGCTAGTGATTTACCTAAGGCCCTCAACCGGAGCACTCTGCCAAGGCATCCAGGATGTTATTTTACTTTAAGAGATATTCTAATGTTTCTAAGTGTTTTCATGGTTTATTATCCAAAGAAAATGTCCCCAAGGTTTCAGGCAGGCAACAGTCAGAATTTCCTGGAGTCTAAACAGGGTCTTCTAGAGAATTCTATGATACAATGAGACAACTGAGTAAATGTCTCACTTAAATGTAAATGTACAATTGTAAGTGAGATGAACCACAGTAAGCCTGTTAAACCCTGCCCGAGCCCAGCGAAGACCAAGAAGAGGGTGTAAGAAGAACATGTTTCTCATGGTCTTCTTTTTCCGAATGGCTAGTTCTCACAGCCTCAATAGAATGATGGAGTGTAGAGCCAAAGGGAAATTAACACAGCTAATGTCTTTACTTCTCTCTGGGATTTATTCTGGAGTATATCTCTGTTTCAAGTCAATGCAATCCTTCTACATTTTTTATACACATTGCAGACCTATCTTATTACCACCAAACTGGAAACAGAAAGGTTTGCAGGACCACATCCAAATTGTTTGACCCCTTATAACCTTATATTTTCATATGATTTGGTTTCTTTTTTATTTCTAAATTAACTTCTATGTATATGTCACAGGGTTATATTGACATTATCTGACTTCGCTTGAACTTGAGATGTTTTTGGTTAAATTGTCCAGTGCTTTATGAACGTTAGCCTGGGACATCACCAGCTACTCTGTAATGTATGTCAGAACAATATGGTGACATACAATGAACTTAGTGATACTTTTAAATAGGTAAAAGTTATAAAAAAAATACAGCTGAACTGATCAGATCTTGACTTTGTTTTTGGACAATTTCTATGCTTCCCTACCTTTACAAGTAAAATCCCAACCCTGGAGGATAAGACAGGAGGACAGCAGAATCATGAGTTCAAGTCCAGACTAGGCTATATGGAGCTCATAGTCAATCTTAACTGCACAGGGTTCCAAGCTAGCCTGTACTACACAGCTCAATAAATCAAGATCTGGGGACACAACTCTCTGGTAGCGTGTTTGTCTAGTTTGCTCAGGTCCTTGCACCATATGAACATCAGTAATTCAGTGATAACTTCGCAACATGAATGTTCTTGTATGTAATCTAGTCCCCTCAAAACATGAAATCATCAACTTTGAAAATCTATTTCAGAGCCAAGCAAGGTGTCACATGCTTTTAATCCCAGCACCTGGGAGACAGAAGCAGGTGGATCTTCCACTTGAAGGTCACCTCAGTCTTGACAAAGCAAGTTCCAGGACAGCCAGAGCTACACAAGGGGGAAAAAAACCTGCCTCAAAAAGAAGGAAGGAGGGAAGTCAATTTTAGAAAGTGGTTAGATTATACTTTGAAAATATAATGATTATTTTGTAAAATGAAGTCCCTTTTGTGAATATGTCTTTTCCTTCCCAAATCATTGCTTTTTAAAAGTTAAAATCTTACCATTTAAGAAAAATCATAGCCTTTTCATATCGCTTTCATTACTTGGGAGGGAAGGAGAGATGAAGAGAGAGAGAGAGAGAGAGTATAAATGGGGGCTAAGAGACAACTCCAGACGAAGTTTGAAGCAGGGTCCTTTTGTCATTTGCTGCTGTATGTACCAGGCTAGCTGCTCTACAGAGTCCAGGGAGTCTCATGTCTCCACTTTACATCTCACTTTAGGAACACTGGCACTCCAGACATGCATCAGCCTATCTGACTATTATGAAGACACTGATGATTCAGCCCCGGGGTCCGAATGCTTGCACAGCGAGCGCTCTACCCACGGAATCATCTCCCCAGCCCCAGCATTTTATAAAGCAACTCAAGTTTCCTTTCCTTGGTCAGGACTCCAGAAATTATTGAATTCCAAACCCACTCTCAGTTCCAGGAACACGATCTATTTTTCAAATGTCCTATTTAGCATCATCTTCCATCCCAGGCTCATTTGCACTTAACAGAGTATCTGATGTTTTTCAACTTAATCTCCCTTTCTCCCCTTTCTCTCTGTTTCTCTCCTTTCTCTCTCCACTCCCCCTCCCCCTGTGTCTCTCTCTCTCACCTATGAGTCATTATAATTCCAGTAGAAGCACAATAGAAGGTTAGAACCTGTCGCCCACACCCTACTGTAAGTGAAAAGAACCAGAAGACAGCTTTCTCTTCTTGTAAATGTCAAGTGTTCACCTGTCTCTATTGAGGGCTGAATAGCAATGCAACCTTAAAGCTCAAAGGCCTGGGGTCTGAGCAAAGCTTTGCACATTCAGAGACCAAGCTGCCTTCTCTACAAGGCCTTTTTGATTGATCATTACATTTAGGTCTCCCACGAGGCTGATCTCTCTATAGCACTAACTTGGTACCCTGTTTTCCCTGATGGAATGGAAGAGCCCACCCTATTATTGACCCACAAGATAGTCAGCAAGGCATTCTCTGATTTCTCTTTTGGGAGACAACCCCTTAACCCACCAAAGGCAAGGTAGAATGGCAGACACAGGAAAGGAGAATTTTCAAAGTCAGTTGTCAGTCACTGACTAGCATTTGTCCTCTGGCTGAGCTATGGACATGGGCAAGAGGAGTCTGATCTTCCTTCCAAGTCCTTGCAAGCATGGCTTCTCTTGTATTAACAATCTACCCTGATGCTACCCACTACCCTGTACTAACCATCACTTCTGCTTGGTCCATACAAGGTGGAAGAAGGTTACAGAAAACACATACGGGGGGACATGGCTGGATTAACATTATAGCTTTTAAGAACACATCTCAAAGTCTCATGCCTACAAGTCCTTCCTGGGGTGCAGTAAGAGGATCTCATACCAGGCTAATGTGAGGGACACAATCAAAGCATCTTTTTGCTGTGGAGATAATAAATCTGTTGCATTCAGGAAAGAAGAGAGCATTTGGGCATTTTGAAGATCTGACCATGCACAGACAAAAAGAGGGAGAGTGAAAGCCTTCTGTATTTCTCTCCAAAATGTAGCTCGCACTTTTAATTGCCCACCTTGTTTGGCAGCTCAGAAGGAAATGGCAGGGCACCAAACCCTATCCTACCAGGAGCAGCCTTCAGGATTAGCAAGTACTCCACACCTTGGAGAGCCTAGGAGACAGGAGAATCATTTTAAATGCAAATTAAATTGAGGGGGTAGCAGAAAAGAACACATAAAAGACGGTAAAACAAAACCTTTCAATTTTCTTAAATTAGCAGGCTAATGCATTCTAAAGAGCGGCCCCACTTAGATCCCGGCTTTGGGGGGAGGGGGGCATTTCATCACAATATAAAACCCGACAGATCCATCATTTCCCTCCACCCAGTGCTCTTGACTGGAGATTGAAGGGAAAATTAGAAGCTGTTCATTTGGGCTCACAGGCTCGGCAGCCCTGCTCAGCTTGCCCGCCGCTCACTGACAGCGTCCTGTTGAAGGGGGCACAAGTGCTGGTGAGTATCCCCTAACTTTGAGAATTCTTCCCTTCGTGCGTCTTTCTGGTTGTGTTGCCTTTGGTGGGCTAGGTAGGGGTTGTCTCCCATAGGGTCTGCGTTATAATGCGGCTTTCAAAATATGGGAAATTTCAGACAGCTTTTAAGCTGTTTCTAGGGACAGAAGGAAAGAGTTATTTTCAGCCTAGGTGCCGGTGACTGTTTCTGTGTATTAATTATAATGGGAATGTTCGCTGAACATACTATACTGCCAGTTAAATAGCCTTTCTCCATCACCCTACCCCATTCAGCAGAAAGATAAAGACAGGTGCTCCAACATGGTCTAAACACTACAGTCCTCCCCACTGTTTAATCATTCACCATGTATTTTGTTCTTACTGCAAAGCAGACTGGGATTTGAGATTGCAAAAATAGATTATTAAAGCAGAAATTCTGATTTTTAAATAACCGGGCGAAATCTCCGCTTAAGAGGTGGGAGAGTAGACTGTGAATGGCCCTGGATGATGCGAAATCTTCATGTAGATTTTGATGGTTCCCTGCCAAAGTTTTACATGGGAAAGTGGTAATTTCCTTCCTTCGCAGAGGAGGGCGTGGAGAGGCTGGAACTGGCGTCACCTTCGGTTGCTAAGGTAACCTGTTCTGGCCATTTTATCTGATAGAGAAAGTCCAGTGGACAGAATACATTATTCATCACTGATCTAATCAGATAATCAAAACTGTTTACTTTCGCTGGGAATAGTTAATAAGATCGAAGGCAGCTGGTTGAAACTGCTCATTTGTTCTATCGACGGCCCTTGGTTTTACATTTTTTTTTACAGTAAGTATTCTTTGCTGTTGGGGTACCTTTGGTTATTTTTTTTTTAAAGTTTCCTCTTATCAGACTTGGTTTCTTAGATGAGAGTGTGCAGACTTAGGAAGCAAGAGATTGCTTTAGCCTTCAGAATCTGATTTTTAAA
Source organism: Mus caroli (assembly GCF_978045245.1). Lineage (NCBI taxonomy): Eukaryota > Metazoa > Chordata > Mammalia > Rodentia > Muridae > Mus > Mus caroli. The sequence goes on along the minus strand of NW_028227270.1, from coordinate 78,472,338 downwards.
GACTTCCTCTTGTTCCTCCTTTGAAATATAATAGTGCAGAAATAGAGATAGTTCTTCTGTGCCAGTATCAGGGGTAACTGCATGGGCTCCGTGAGAAGGGGCTGGCTGGCTTTCATGCCAGACTAGTACATGCTATAGGAAACACGGCAAGGCTGTGATGTTTGCCACTGCTGTACGAACCACGGTTCTGTATCAAAAACAGCCTATACTGGGCATGGGCAGATGAGCCAGTAGCACTGTATAGAATGTGCTGAAGGGAATGGCTGAAGACTAAGGAATTCAAGGCACTTGTACAGCAAACAAGCCAGCCTATATTGCAAAGTGTCTATGAGAGGAGGCTCGGATTCCCAGGGGATGCTCTCTACTAGAGGGGACACCAGACACCCCTGGATCAATTGAAGAGCAACATGCAGGTAGGGTGATACTTTACAATGCCTTTTATCAGGCAGACTTTTAAAAACTAGAGGTACATGAATTTAAAAGTATACCTTTTGTCAGATAATATACAGCAAGGAAAGAACAATATGTTATTCCTCTTTAACGTGGATCATTTTATTTTTGCAGGCAGAGTATAGTATTTTTAATCGGTGTTAACTAAAGGTTGGATCTTCTCATACAATACAAAGGTTCTGGCAGTGGGGGCTTTGAAATTAGAAATGTCAGTCAAATGTTGGCATATGATAATGGCGTACTCTTATTTAAATTAAGGAATACACATACTTGACATCCTGAAATACTGTGTCTTTCTCCCCTTCCCCCTTTATAGAGAGCTAAGTGATTGCCTTTTCTCAAAATCCTGTTCTGAACATTGAAGATGGATTATCCCAAAATGGATTATTTTCTGGACGTTGAGTCTGCTCACAGACTCTTGGATGTGGAGTCGGCACAGAGGTTCTTCTACAGTCAAGGAGCTCAAGGTAACAAAAGGAGAAGAGGGGGGGGGCTCACCCTCAGGCTGCTTTGCTGCAAACAGTGCAACATCAGCTCTAACAACTTGAAACAGCTCTGTCTTGAAAGTTCATTCACTAACATTCCCAAATTGATAACATTTACCAAAGAGCTGCCAGAATTCCAGAACTGACTAAAGAAATCTATAATCCTGGAAGTGTAAGCAAGTGTTGGGTGCCTATCTCTGAGAGCTTTGTTAGCAAAGGATTCCCAACTGCTTGAGTCCATAGCTTATGCCCAAGAGGACTGAGGGATGCTTTCCCACCTGGAAATTGTTAGGCAGGCAGCTATTACACTTGTGGCGATCTTGGGGCACCCTGACCTAGCTGAGTACCATCTGACTGGATTATGGGCTTCTGAGATAAGTGGGCCACTTGTGTAGCTGTCTTATCTGGTCTCAATGATCTCAGTTGCTTTCTAAAGAATCCTCAGTGCACATTCAAGGGCTTCCATCCACTTCTGTGAAAGTAAGGCAGACTGTGTGCTTTCATGACCTAGTTCAAGGTAATTGATTAAGCTCTAACATGCTTGCTCTTCTGTCCAGGTTCCATTTAGAACATTTGCCATTGTTAAGGTGGCCAAAGAATTTAAATGGTTTTGTAAAATTGATGTTTTTTTTCTTTTTTGATTAAATCATAATTTGTGTTTTTCATGAAATGTTTAAGATGTCCAGTCAGATGACTTGATTATGGCTGTATCCCAGAGCACACATTAAAAAGGTGGACAGTGGTCCTGTTTAAATAGGAAGGTAGTTGAATTCGGGGAAGTCACGAAACAGAGCTGTGAAGGAGATACGCTGCATTAGAATCCTGGCATCTTCCACCTTGGGCATGACGGGAAGCTCATCTTGGGCATTGATAATAACAACAGCCCCCCCGGGGGGGTTCTCAAGTGTTTTTATGAATTGTTTGTGTGTTGCTCGTGGCTCTTGGTAACCTTGAGTGCTTTCAAGCCTCTTGCTTCCATTTTCTGGGTATGAGCCTATGCTCTTAAAGTCAAGAGGGGCTGGATATTATCTGCAGGGTTTGTTTGGGTCTGCAGGATCAGCAGCATAGCTTGATTTTGGCAAAAGTGATACCATGGCTAATTCCCACCCTCTAAGAGGAGAGAGGCAGCACTGCTACTGTCTGTCACTTCAGGGGGTCTAAGAAGGTTCCTGGGAAGAAGGGACAGAGGCTAGTTAACACCTCCAGCTTGTTCTGGGTCTACAAGTAGCTAGATTGCTAGAAGATATGGAGCTGGAAGAGACAGGAGAAGAGAGAGGCTTCCACTCCACCATGGCACCTGACTTTATACCTTGCCACCTCTGCCCCAGTGCATTCCATTTCTGAGTCTTACTCCATGACAGGCTCATCTAGCTATGGTGCAGATCAAGAAAGGAAGCAGTAGTTAACCGTGGAGGGTAAAGATGTCTGTTCACTTTTTCTTGAAGATGATGGACTCTTGGCTTTTATGGGAGGAAAGCGGGCAGGGTGTGTGGGAGGCTTGAAGATTACAAGGCAGCCTGGTAGCTGCAGCAGATGGAGCTGGGGGTGGAGTGGTCAGAATTGTCACCAGCAGTGACGGTGGTGTAGATTCCAGAGCTGGAATAACTGGGAAACACATGGGAGGTGGCAGCATACGCAACGGCTTCTCCTTGGGATCACGTGTGCCTGCGGGTGAGGAGGATGCTAATTTCCACTCCAGGAATCCTAGATTGGCAGGGTTCAGTAGGCTCCCCAAACATTAAGGAAGCTGGGGGTCCTCAAATCAGAAATCTAGATGTTTTCTAGATCTGCAGCTAAACAGGAATGACAGAGCCAGCACACCTATCTAGGGACCCATATTTAAAAGTCAATTCATATAGTCCTTTGCAAAATGATAACGGTGACAGATCTCTAAGTTGTTAAGCACATTAATGAGTCGAGGTCTTTAAAATGCTTAAAACAACATCTTCAGCATAAGATACTGTGCATCATTGAATCAATAAAATAGATAGCCCATGTTAAAGGCTCCCCCTTGTCTGATTGGGAGTCCCCAAGGCAGCCAAGGCTTTGCAGATAAGAAACCTTAACTTACAGGAGCTCAACCTCCTGTTTCTAGTGAAAAGCAAATACACACCACACACACACATACACATACACACACACACAGAGGAATGTTCAGTAAACATAAAATCACTAAGGTTTTATGTCTTATCACAGGAAAACCTACCATAGGACAAACTTCAACAATAGTTAAAGTATGTTATAGTGGATCCCCCCACACACCCCCAGGAACTCTTTCACTTTATCTTAAAACCTGGTCTCCAAGTCCTCCAATACGTAGGGTGATCACTACAGGGTCTCCTCCTTTCAGGACCACTGCCTCCACTGTAACTCACAGCTTCTCTCTACAGTTCACCCCTGCAGTCACTTCTGCCCACTTTGCATGGATGTTCAGTCTTTCCAAGACACCAAACCCCTAGGCCTTACAAAGACTTCCAGGTGAACAGTGAGTGGGCAAAGGCTCAGCACCATAGCCTGCTACCCTCTCTTTCCACGGCAAACACTCATGTCTCCAGTGCATGACTGAAACCTATTTGAATCCATGTCAAGGCTCTGAGTACCAGGAGATAGACTGGTATATGATGGCTGCTTCTTATGAAAGTCACGTGGGACAAAGAGAGTTAATCTCACTCTAGGCAGCTCTCAACTCAGCCAGACTAGCTCAGAGCAGTGTGAGGATGATCTAAAAACCTAGATGTGATAGCCTCTTCTTAAAAGGTCTAACTAGAACTCTCATACAGCGCTCACAATCTAGAGCTTGGATTATCCCAGACCTGATTGGCTAGGCTGTTTGTTTCCTTTGTTATTCATTTATGTGATTATTTCTATAGACCAAACACATGTTCTCAGAGATCTAAATCCTTCAAGGAGGAAAGAAAATAAAACATTGAGGGTTCCCCTTCTTCTTTTCCTGTATGATTTACTCTTTATTGTATATAGTATTTACAAAATTCTAAAATACACCTTCAAAATTAATTATAGACTACATGTCTAACCAAAGCAAGAGTATTAGAAGTATGTTTTTTGACTGACTCATAGGTATTTTTGCTTATTTTTTCTTGGAAAATGAAAATATTCTGTTCCAAACTAGAGGAGGATGTTCTAGTGAGTTAACACAGGAGGCGTCAGGGGAAATGTGAGCTCCTATAGCAAGGGAAAAAAGAGGTCCCAACTTTTCAAAGCCCCTTTGAAAATCCCTAAGACTGTCAAGTGTGCGTTCTGTTCTGCTCATGGAACAGCTTGTTTTCTCCAATCTCCATTTCCCGTTGGTCTGAGTGTAAAAGGGGGAAGATTGGATGACTGGGAATTCTACTATCAAAATAGAGATGTGTTCTGGAGAACGGGGTGGCGAAGCCCACAGGCCTGCTGCTTGACTCCTGTTGACAGATGATGTTCTCCTACTTAGTTTGGGAGTTGTTCACCCCAGAATATCTTGGTGACACAGAGAGAACTCTGTAAACCCACCTGTAACACAAAACGGAAGATTCTGGAAGCTGGAGGTGCATCTGACTTCAAAGGTCAGATGAGTCTCCCCAGGACATGTTCAAGTTTACCTTTAATGACAATGATAGTCCCACCCTCAGTGTTAGGCTCTGTGATCTTTACAGTACCCGACTGCACTGAGGGGAACATCATTAAAATTTTAACAAAATGAGTATTGTGGGATTTTTTTCCAGTTGAAATGGACACCCGAGCTTCTCTCAACACCCTCCCCTCAAACTAAATGAAACAGGGTCTGAGTGACAAGGTCTTCAGAACCCCAGTTTCCAATAGGCTTCTGGGTCAATCCTATGAAGAAGGACTGGCCACTTTTCTACATGATAGTGATAAAGTTTTTTGTTTTTAAAGCATTGTATCTAGTGGATATTATAAACACCCCAAGGGATTTCACAAGATCCTCCATGACTGAAGACCCACTGCAGTCCAATGGAATCATAGTGTCTAAGGGGCAATACCATGAGGAGAATCCACTTCCTTGCTTCCAATGGGCAATCAGAGATGGCATCTGAGGACTGACCATTTTATTATATCCTGTAGCTATGCTTATTTTTATTTGGGGGTGAGGGGTGAGTGCTAGGGATTGAAACCAGGACAGGTACTTTACCATTAAGCTATATATAACCCATTCTTTTGTGGCTATTTCTACCTAAATATCTTTCTTAGCCACACCTAGGTAGTTAAGTATTATAAACTATCATGTGTTATAAATATTTCTTATAGATAACACAAGCCTTACATACTCTAGGCAAGCACTCTACCACTGAGCCACACACTCAGCCCCCAGTCGTTTCGTATTAACTGAGTTCAAATGATCCCAAGTGGCAAATAGACATCAAGAAAGGAACATACAGGGTCAGAGACTGCACTTTATATATTCTTTGCTTGTGTTCCTCCCCAATGAAGCATTGGGAATTGTGGATTGCAGCATTATGTGCATGTTACAGATTAGAACATTTACGACTTGGGGCTGGGAAGGTAACTCAGTTGGAAACTTGCTTGCCACAGACATGTGTATGTGAAGTAATGGATCTCCTATAAGCCTAGTGCTGGGAGGAGCTGAGACTCTGGGGCTTTGTGGCACAGACAACCTCGCCTAGTTACTGAGTGTCAGGACCTAGTGAGAAACCGGATTTCAAAAGCTGTTAATATAAATTGTGCCTAAGAAATAGAAACCAAAATTGACAGCCTACATCCTCAATCATGTGCTTATATGTGAACACACACAGACACACACACACACATACACACACACACACACACACACACACAGAATTTAAAATTGATGCACAGATGATTTTTAAAACAGACCATCCATTTGGATATCTGTGAAGCTAGGATCTGATTCAAATATGCATAACTCCAACATCATGCTATTTTGAATATCTCAGTGTTCCTTACTGGAAAGAAGTGCCTTTTCAGCTGGTCAGATTGATTAAATCAACCAAGGAGGTGAACAGGGGCAATTCTCATGACCATATCACACTTCCCAAAATGAAGAAGATGAGAGATTCCATCACCTGCCCCGATCACACAGCTTCTAGCAGGAGGCTAGAGAACCCATCCATCTCATATCACTCAAGTTCTTTCCACTATGCTGGAGCTCCATTTTTTTACATAAAAGCTATCAGTGTCACTGGACATTGAAATTACCTTCAACACATTAAAAGGCAGTCGGTTGACTAAAGCCACCAGGCAGTCACATTTATAGCTCCCAATGACAATCCCCCCTCCTTTATCACTTTGCATAACTCATGACATTTGAAGCCATTGGTGCTCCTCATAACGTACCTTTTCTCTTGTCTGCATTGTCTTGTTCAACAAAGGGAAATGCCAGTTTTGACAACTGATGAATGCCACGGTGAGCTTCTCAGAATCTCTTCAAGTAGTTTTAGGAATAAAGAAACATTCACTGAAACCCTTCTGTCAACCCTTAGTGGCTCGCTCATCTCCACCTTTTGTTATGTACTGCCCTCCCCACAAGAAATCCATCAGAACATTGGCCTTTGAATCTTTAGCTTTCAGTTGAATGTTCTCCAACTATCCTAACCTTTGCATCTCTGGGATTTCTTAGTATGGTCCCAAGAGACAAAGAACATTTGGTATTACTCAATTAGTTGCAAGTCATTAGTAATGGTTAATTAACAATAGCATTCTCTCTTTTCCTGTGCTTAAGGCAAGACCTGGCTAGCATCAACGCCACCTCCCAGTAAGTTTTGCCTGATGTTTCCAGATGTTTCTCCTATGCCTACATTATAGCCTCTGTCATAGTACAGGGTTCCATTTCATTTTTATCCCATACTAAATCTCTCCACTCACTTGATATAGGAACTCAAGAAAATGGCAGCCTCTCTAAGCTTCAGGTTCTTCATAGACATAAGGGTGAAATGAGAAGAGAGAGAGAAAGAGAAAGAGAGAGAGAGTTGGAAAGAAATAGAGACAGAGAGACAGAATATTCTTGTCCATTAGTCACTAATAATATCCTCTTGTTACGTAAATGCCTTCCATCTACGTGTGTGTGTGTGTGTGTGTGTGTCTACCTCAAGTATAGTGATCTCCTTAAATACCATTTTCTTGGTGGGTAGCATTATCCTTGGTTATAACAGAGCATTATGATGAATTAAATGCTTCTACTGAACTGGTAGAACAAGAATCCTTCAGTCTACATTTTCAAACAGAAACTTCAGATTCAGAAAAAAAGACTTAATACTTCGGACATGGAAAACACTGCTCCCCGACCCTAATTCCTTTAAAATCTTCAAAACTAAAGGGACTGGTGCATAAAAAAAAAAACTGATAGAATTAAGATGAGGAAAATGAAAGAAAGTCATCAACACAGATGTATCTGTCATGAAACAAAAGAAATCCATTAAAAACTCAAAAGAGAAAGGAAAGCACTACAGGAAAAGTTCAGGTATGTTATTAAACAATTATACACTTTGACGTTTCCAGAGGCAATGAAGATTTTAATGTATAATTGTCAATGATGACTGAGTTTTTCTTCTGTCTGGAAGTAGTTATGAAAGGGATGAACCCTGTGATAACTTACCTGAGACCAATTCAAAGAGTGCTCTGACTATGTTCAGAAGTTGAGCTCTGAGCTCTGCCTAACTCAGATCCCCTACCCTTCTATCTTTAAACACCTACCGCCCAGTCCAGGCTTCGAACATTTTGGACAACTGAGCCTCAACACAGCCGCCACTCACACTCTTGTTTCCAACCAGGCACCATGGAGGAAGCTGTGGAGCCCCATCAAAGTCACTCATTGGAAAGAGACTGTGAGAACAGCTCACAGGGCTCCTGACAGGCATCAGGCGTTTTGGTCATTCAGCTAGCAGAACGCTGCACTCTCTCTCCATCCCTGTCCCATGAGACCTCAGGTGGGACTCATTCTGAAAGCTGGAAGACCAGTTTTCTCCAGAAAAGCTAGGGCACAGCAATGACCACAAGTCAATCCAGTGCCCACTTAAGGAATGGCTGCCAAGTAGATTATAATCTTCTACATCACAGTAACACCTTTCTGTCTGTCCCTTCCAGCCCTGTTAGCACCAGCACAGCAATATCAGTCATGCCTCTGGTAAGCCCACAGAGTGGTTCCTTCCTATGTCTTACTTGGTTCATTACCCAGGTAACTTACGTGCTAACTTCTAGATCGTGATTTAGAAAAAGGTTTCATATGAAAACCTTACAAATTCCTTTCTGGTCTCATTTTTTGCCGTTGGTGATCAGGTTATCGCCCTCAACGAATCCTTGAGGAGGTTGGAGAGCTGTTCTCTGTAACTCTAGCAAGGAAGTGGCAAGCTGTGCTTCACTCAGGGATGACAAAGCCAACTACCCAGCCTGCCCTCCTGGCCTCCCACATGGTCCATTTTAGACCTCTAATTGCTCACACGCGGACTCTCCCAACCTGTGTTTAATACAGAGAACACTGTGTGAAGGAGAGAATGAAAGTAGATAAAGAAGGAAAACATCATAGAAACAGCCAGCCCTCCACTCGCATAGATTAGAGAGGGCCCTGAGGTCCAGCTCCAGCTTCGGAGCAAGCCTTTGTAACAAGCTCACAAAGGAGCGCCTGTGGAGGGCCTTGGTATTTGGAGTGTCTTGCACCTAGGAACCATCTGCTTTAACACAGATTGGGGGTTCAGGTTTCCTCTGGAGAGCAGAGAGTGAGAGGAAGGGAGAAATGTTGAGACATGGGGGGGGGAGATAACATAAAAACACAAGGAAACACTTCCAATCCATTAATAACTCCCACTCTCACATACGGCATTTGAAAGAGCAGATTAAAATGCAGCCCACACTTGGCTAGGCTCAGCCATGACCCAATTAGCATAAACAATTCACAGGTGCTGGGGATGAAGTCTCCATCCTCATTTGCCCAAACAAATCTGTTTGTCAAAAAAAAAATTGTTATTGTTGTTTTGTTAAGAATGCAAAAAAGAAAACTTCCAGTGTCACCCTCTGTGCCTGTACAACAGAGGCAAGGATAGGAGTCAAGCATAGCCAAGCTAGCTCATGGTCGGTAGCATGTTCACTGTATTTAATGATTTCCCAGGGAGCCATTGATACACAGAGGAGCGAAACTCCTGAATGGACATTGATATATTAAAGCAGAACTTTAAAGTGTTCTGTCTGAAAAGGGAGACGATCTTCAAGATCTATTGGTTTGTCTTTCAGAATTGCGAAACCAGGTTAAGAGCAAAGCCTTTGGCAAAAGACGAAAAAAAAAAAAAAAAAAAAAAAAAAAAGGAATAGAGCCAATTAACTCGTTTAAGTCTCTGTGACTATTTACTTTGTATGTTTACTTTCGTTCCTTTTATAAGCATCACACTGGTATCATTACAATGACGGCACATAAAACCTGATGGTAGGAATCAAATAGCCTCCCATATTCACTACGGGCTAATCGCTGTGTTTGAGATTTCACCATTACCCTCCAGTGGTCCTGAGTTCAAATAGTGTTGTCTACTTTCTAGCTTGTGCAGGTAAACCAAGAATTTAATCTTTTTTGCTTCCCTTCTGCATTTCCAGTGCAGAATCATAATCAAGTCAAGAGTTCTTAATCCAAATGGCAAATTTGAGGACTAAATGAAACAAAATGGCATTTTAGAAACTTCCATATAACATGCAATTTACAGAAAACTGCTTAGACTCCCTTAATATGGTAGTGTGTTTATTCTGTTGTTTTAGAGATTTTAAAATAGGAATGTTTTATCGTGATGGAATAATATATAGCTAGCACTGCCTTTTTTGGACTATGGTGGAGGGCAAGCAGTACAGGGAAATAAGTAGAGCGATAGAAAATGAATTAAGATCATTTACTGACTGACATTGGATAAAGAGTACAGACACCACCTAGCTTTCCCAAAAGGCATGAACGTGACATTCGAATACATGGTTTCTAAGTAGCGAACAAATAAATGTAGACCATTAAGCAAAACTGTTAGCACCTGATATTCATATAACCAGTGGTTGCTCTGATGTCAATTCTCCTTTAATTTTGTCATCCCTCAAAAGAAAGGGGCAGGGCTCCATCTTTCCAGAGAGATCACCCTCAGACACCACCCATTCTATCTCTTCTTAAATGTTGTTGATTCCCAGTTTAAATTTCCAAGCACATTGAAATGTGAGGAAATCTTAAAATATAAAAATACTAGGGAAGGTGCTGGACCAGTGGCTCAGTGGTTCCAGAGGACCTGCATTTAATTTCAAGAATCTACATGCTACTCATGCTACTCATGAATGTAGCATCTCACAATTATCCATAACTTCAATTGCAAGGGGATCAGATACCCTCTTTTGATTTATGTGGGCAACAGGCATGCTCACAGTACGCTTACATACATGCAGGTGAAACACACATACACACACACAAATAAAAATAAAAATGTAGAATTGATGTTGAAACAAACTTACTAACGAATTCTAAAAGCTTCCTCTTTATAGCTTTACTGTTGGGTGATATTAACCACTTTGTCCGTTTCTTAAGACTTCACAGCATCACAGACACAATGTGTTTCCAAGTTTCTATTCAAGATAAGGTGACAAGGAACTTTCCTTTCAAATGGCTTTAGTGAGAGCAATGAAGCATCTTCTGGGAGGTCTGAAGTGATGTGTGATAAGCCATGGCATCTGAAGAGAGTAATCCATTAGAGTCCTGTGTTTGTTGCAAGGGGACACAGATACAGAAGAAGAGTCTAGATCAGTAGGCAGAAGCCAACATGTTCAAGGCTTTGTTCACTGAACTAAGACATTCCAAAGCAGATGTTGAGTCTACTAAAGAATACAGCACCGTGGGGATCTGTGCTTAAGGTGCATTTTTATGAAGGTTACAGATATGAGGACTAATAAGACTAAAACCATGAGAGCCACTGGCTACTGCAGTGATGTAAACATAATTGGACAGTGAACAGAGAATTCAGAAGGCAGGATCTGAAATCATGAAGAGTCTTTGTACATGTGTGACAGTCAGACAGCTGGATACTGAGAGGGCAGAATGTCAAAAGGTCCTAAGATGTTACCTTTGTATATTAGAAGTTATTACATATATTATATATTATATTAGAAGTTATTTATTGGTAGGATTATAAGTAGAGTATTAAGAAAGGGGAAATTAATTTAGAATATATTGAATTCAGCAAGTGTTTTGAATCTAGAATCCATTTAATCATTAATATGAAATAAGATCTAGCCAGGTATTGGTGGCATAAGCCTTTAATCCCAGCACTTGGGAGGCAGAGGCAGGCAAATTTCTGAGTTCAAGGCCAGCCTGGTCTACAGAGTGAGTTCCTGGTCTACAGCCAGAGCTACACAGAGAAACCCTGTCTCGAAGAAGAAAGAAAGAAAGAAAGAAAGAAAGAAAGAAAGAAAGAAAGGAAGGAAGGAAGAAATCGATTGATTGATCTATGGACCAAAGTCTTGGTATTGAGATCTTTGAGAACAATCCAAAATACTCATGGTGGCACAATAATTCTTGAAAACTATTTACTGACATCTTTTACAAGGGATTTTGAGTTGTATTTCTTCTAAACCTTAAGCTTCCCTTTTATATTATGTAGAGGACTAGGAGCTTGTCAGGACACATTCTAAATTACGCTTTGGACTATAAACACAGTATTTTCTTTTTTAGCGCTAATACTGAAAATTAATAGCCCATTTTAAACACTGAAATAAAGCAGATGTTTGTAGTCGCCAAGACAATTTCAAATTCTGGATTAGGATTTTCATCAGAAGCAAAGTCTTGAATTAGCACCAAGAAGATTATCTAAGAAACAACTCATTCACTGTAGAAGAATTATAGCTTGTCACAGGACACAGCTATATGAGAGGTTTTGCTACAGCTGTTAAAAATAGGCCTTACTTTTCTTTTGGACCAGTGTAGACCAAGGTCTTCTGCTTAGTTGACTACACACAGTCTGTTGACTAAGTTGGTCTGAGAAGATGGTACTTGCCTTAGCTCAATCTTATCTTTATCTTTGAAAAGCCAGACTACACTGCCAACACACCACAGAGCTGATTTCCACATTGAACCCATAACCCAAGCTCACTCAACAGCCTAAAGTTGCAAAGAAAAATAGGGGGGAGGGGAGACCTCACTCTATATCATGGCCTTTTCATTGGCTCATTGGATTCACAAAAGGGAAATTTGCAGAGTGTGTTTTTTTCATGACTGACCATTTTACACATATTCTAATGATCAGGTAATTTTTCAAGGTCCCACAGCTATGCAAATGAAGCCATAATTAAAATCTTGACCCTCGTGATCCTCCACATCACATCTTCCAGGTCAGTGTTCTCTGGATGAGCAAAGTTACCAGCACACACACACACACACACACACACACACACACATTGTGAGCCGACCAATAAAATATAGAGTGTTCACCCCATTCGTGTTCAGAGGCAGTGTCTCCAGAACTGAATGGTAAGAAGGTGACTCCACAGTCATTCTGTGTGTGTATGCTGTAGGAGAAGCTCCTGAGAGGAACATTTCATATTTCTTTCTTGGAAAACTAGTACAGTGATAGGAGAGACCTCCATTCTTAGCTTGAATTAGACAGTATATGATTTACCTGTGAGGCAACTTTGCTAGGTCCCCATGGGAATTTCTTGCAACACTCATAACTCACTTTTTTTCCTCTTCAATACCAATACAGTTCATAATAGTTATAGAAAAGTTAGAAAAGACAGACCATAAAACCAAACCAAACTGAAGCATTACCCATCACCTGAAATAGGGGATCCTATAACCCAGAGCACATGCGTACAGCCTTATGATGCAGAAGACCCTGGCGTGTGCTCTTAATCTAAATCAAGACCCATGGATCATTTATGACCTCTATTTTAATCTTAAAATTAATAAAAATTCATGTAAACTAAGGACTGTTGGTGCTCTCCATGGATTAATAATTACACAGTTTGAAAGAAGGAAGATGGGTCCGTTGTGTTTTGGTTTTACCCCAAAGGTACCTTTGCCAGCTGGACTGTATCCCTGAATCAGTGCTTCTGTTATTTACTAGACAGAGTGTCTGACTAATGCCCTGTGATCTGATTACCATCAGCAGCCCATCTGTACACACAACAGAATACAAATAAAACATGCACCTAATCCGTCCTAGGCAGGTCTTTGCTTCCTACTCTACCTTTAAGAAAAGTCCACAATCCCGACTTCCCAACAACAGCATGCCTTCTTCTTGTTCAAGACATACCAAGAGCTTCCCAGGTCTTTCTGATCTTTTACTCAACAGTGTAGTCATGGCAATGATAGAACATTAGAGCCTGAAAATGCTACATTTAACTGGTCCACTTTACAGATGACAAAAACTGAGCCTTGGGGAAGAAAGGAAAAGCAAGCATTAGAAGCATATGTATATATATATATATATATATATATATATATATATATATGTGTGTGTGTGTGTGTATGTATATATATATATATATATATATATATATATATATATATATATATATAGTGTGTGTGTGTGTGTGTGTGTGTGTGTGTGTGTGTGTGTGCGTATCAACTATAATGCCAGGATTCAAGCATAAGTCTTCCCAGCTTTATAGTTTTTTACATTTCTAGGGACTAGATGGTAGGAGGTGAGAGCTAGGTATTTACCTATATAACATAGTGGATGTGGCCGAGGAGTTAGACAAAACCTAGGACCTCAGTGAAGGCTGAAGGTCCTAGTCAGGTTCTTATTGTTGTGATAAACATTACAACCAAAAGCAAGTTGGGGAAGAACTTTTCATTCTATATAACCCATCATGAAAGGATGTCAGGGCATGACCCCAAGGCAGGAAGTAAAGCAGAGGCTATGGAAGAGCTCTATTTGTTGGCTTGCTCTTCACAGCTTGCCTGGCTGGATTTTTAATACAACCCAGGATCATCTGCCCAGGGGTGGCACCATCCATAGTAGGCTGGACCCTCCCAAGTGAGCCATTAAAATCTGATCCCCTCCTCCTAAGACTTGCCAACAGGCCTCTTTAGGTAAGGCATTTTCTCATTTGTGGTTCCCTCTTCCCAGACAACCCTGGCTTGTGTCAAATAATAAAAAACTAAGCAGGACACTGATGCCCCTATCTCTAAATGCTATCATCTGCTTGTAAAGTGACTCAAATAACTCAAGCTAGCAGACTTTACTTTGAGGTGACTTCCAAATGAACAAGGCAAGCGGTTTCCTGCACAAGGCTAACACCAAGAATATATCACCTTTCTGCACAGTGAACATGAGTCAGGGATTCAAAAACCTTAAGTTAAGACCTTAAATTATGTGATTAATTACCATCTATATTTAAAACTATCCATGTAGAAAATACACAATTAAAACAATAAGGCTTGCTGTTAGCTGTCCTGGTGACTGTGACCTGGAAAGTGACATATACTTCATCTAGGCATGATCAACATTTAAATAATAGAAGCTGCTTGGGTTTCTGTCTGACTCAGTTCCATGTGCAAAGCCTGAAGCAGTTTCCTTTCTGCATCTAGTATGGCTTAGCAGCCAGCCCCCAGCCGCTCTGTACAGTGTCTACTTTAAGAAACTGGGAGGAAAGGAAGCAATGAACATTTGTTGTCCGCCCACAGTTTGTCAGGCTCTGTGTTAGGTGTTTTACATTTATTACATAATGTTTTATCCTCCCAAGGCCCAGTGAAAGAGTTCACTTTATTTCTCATTTGCATATAAGGAAAAAGCAAAGGTTCGGAGAGTTATTTTTTTTATAAAGTAAGTCTGATAGCGATCAAGCTTTGAAATTGTGCCAAGGTTTAATTTCACAGCTATAGCCTTGCTTTGGGCTGGTGAGTAATAACAGCTTACATACAGTCAAGGTTTATCAGGAATCATTTGTTTGCCAAAGACTTAATAAGGATTATGCATTTGAATCCCCGTGGAGACATGTAAGGTTTGAGCACTCTGTCTGTCTCGTAGATTCACAGAGATGCTGGTTTGTATGAAATCATGAAATTACGAGGATGGAATTTGGATGCAAATTTGGGAAGGCTGACCTCACATTTGTGTTTTTAACTAGTACTTCTTATTTGCTGAGAGGAATATAATACTGCTATCATCTTTCTTATATGTTCTTATATATGCAAAGTGAAAACCATAAAGGGCCATGAGGTTGGCAGAGGTAAGCAGAGGGCAGAACTAATTTTCTTAGTGGTACAGAAGTGCAGGAGTGGGGATAAAAATATTTGAGCCATAGAAATCAAGCAGTCAGCCATGCAGAGATGGGGAGTGGAAGAAAGACTTGCCACCAGAAAGACAAACAGGTTTTATTAATATGTCTCATGCAAATAAACAGTTTCAAATTAGGTATAATTTTTCATGACATGAAACATAAGCCCTCTGGAAGAGGATTGCCAGGCTAGTGTTTGGTGAGTTAACTAATAGTCTTGCATCCTTCTATATGCAGGCATCAACCCAAGAGAAGATAGATATTCTAGCCTTACAGAAGACTCAGAGCAAAGTCCCTAGTCCTATATAGCTATAGAAAACAGGGCTAGCTCAGTGTCCAGATGTGGACCTATCTTTTGGAATCTGCCTTCTACTGCTTGTGGCAGCAAGAGTGTGGATTTCATAGTCATCTGGTTCTCCTCTGATAGACGCTGAGGCAGACAGCACACTCCTAATATCGTGCAAGTGAAACTTAAATGGGGCCTTGTAGAAAGATCATGTATCTAGAACCTGGGCAGAAGCAGTAAAATGAAAGCACTCATCCACTCTCTGTCATGGTCCCTCATAAATTTACCAAGGATAAAAGGGAACTGGTTGGGCTGGAGAGACCGCTCAGTGGTTAAGAGCACCAACTGCTCTTCCAGGTCCTAAGTTCAATTCCCAGCAACCACATGGTGACTCAAAACCATCTGTAATGGGATCTGATGCCCTCTTCTGGTGTGCCTAAAGAGAGCAATGGTGTACTCATATACATAAAATAAATAAATAAATCTTAAAAGGTGTGTGGGGGGAGAACTGGTGTCAGGAGTATGTCAGAGAGAGAGAGAGAGCTCCTTTAAGGACAAGCTGAAGAGTAAAAGTTAAAAGGCACCAGTAACATTTTTTTTTTTTGCCTAGAACATTTTGATTCCCTAGAAGAGAATGTTATGTCTAAAAAATAAAGATGTCCCAGGATCTGCAAACTAAATTTAGCGATAACAAAAACCCAGCTCAACGAATATTCTTGGTCTTTTTTTGTTAAACGCGCTTGAGATGTGGACGTAACTACCATAAACTGGGTTGTATTGCAGTCAGTGGCATCCTTTTCTATCACTTATACCTTGTGTTTTCTGTAGTTTGCCATTGTGACATCCTATTGGGTTCAATTGTGAGGTCTAGCATGGCTTACCTTTCTAAATCTTATAGGATACGCCAGTCGGCAAAGTGTGTTTCATTACTGCGGCCCAGATTCCTAATCTGCTTAAATAAAGTACACAAGACTCAATTTTCAACAAAATGTCAAGGGCCTCCAATTAATCTAAAACAAAATATTCTTAATATTAATACTGTTTGTCCACAGACTTGGGGCTTCCCTAATAATGATAATTTCTCATACATTTTTTTTTTAAAAAAAGGGTAGGCCCTCCTCTCTATTTAACCTCTGGAAAATTCTCATAAAGAGAAAGGAATGAATATGTTTTTCCTGGATTTATTTGGTTGCCTTTATTGTTTCCATAAGAGATCTGTCACCTCTTTACCTCCCATCTATCTATCCATGGGAATGAACGTGTAGCTAATTATTTTAAAACCACAGCACTTCATCAGCTACGGTAATATTTTAATTTAACCTGCTCTTTGCATTGCAATGTAAGCTGACTGGGGACACCCCTTAAAGGACCCTCTACTCCAGGATGAAATCCAGACCAACGTCAGTTCAGCTTAAGGCTATGGTCCAGGACAGCTCTGTCTATGGTCGGGTCTCTTGCTTTTTGACCCTGGAATATTTCTACACCCTTATCCTACCATTTGTGACATCATCCTTTGTGAAGCACGTGATTCTTCTCTGCCTTTTTAACAGACATATGCGGCATTTTCTGTCATATTCTCGGGATGAGACTCAAGTATGCCTTTTCTAGGATAGAATACTCCAAAAGTAACATCACGTTTTCCCCTAGGCACCATATTTGGAGACACCTAAAACCCAATTGTTCTTCACCAGAGGTAACCATTTTCATTGCCAGGCAAGATTCTACCTTGAAAGGAATGAGTGTGGAGGAGGAAACTTTAAAGCCAGTAATACCCTCATCTTCATCAAACTTTCCTCTAGGTTTAGCATCTCTGTTGGTTCTTTCTTGATTTATTTCCCCTTACTTGATATTTATTGATAAGTATTGTAATGGATACAAAATGATGTTTTTTAACAACACCTACCTCCATATTAATAAGTGAGCTCTTAGCATCCCACTGAGAAAAGGAACAGAAGCTATTTCTTTTCCTCGTTCACTCACTCATTCATTCATGTATTCATGCATGCACACGACTAGGCCATCTTTTGATACATATGCAGCTAGAGTCAAGAGCTCTGGGGTACTGGTTATTTCATAATGTTGTTCCACCTATAGGGTTGCAGATCCCTTTAGCTCCTTGGGTACTTTCTCTAGCTCCTCCATTGGGAGCCCTGTGATCCATCCACTAGCTGACTGTGAGCTTCCACTTCTGTGTTTGCTAGGCCCCGGCATAGTCTCACAAGAGACAGCTATATCTGGGTCCTTTCAGCAAAATCTTGCTAGTGTATGCAATGGTGTCAGCGTTTGGAAGCTGATTATGGGATGGATCCCTGGATATAGCAGTCTCTAGATGGTCCATCCTTTCGTCACAGCTCCAAAATTCAGAGCAAAGTACTTTAAAAAAAAAAAAGAAAGACATCTATCTAAAAACCTACTTTCAATAAGACAAAAACAGAAAAAAACTTAAAAGCGAAGTCCACACAGAGAAATATATAGAATTCTTAAATAAATTGATAAAAATTACAGTCATACACATGAAACACAGACAAAACATTCATACATAGAAAATAAATGAATATTAAAAACAAAATAAAAGTATAGATACCAGAGATAGTTAAGATAATGCCCCCTAGTTAAGGGTCAAATAAACAAACAAACAAAAAACCCACAAAATGTTGGTATAGTATAATATGAACATTCCCAAAATGGTCCAAGTCATCTACAACCAGAGTCAGTCCATATGACAGATATGTAAAATCTAAAATTCAGCATTCATTCCTGTCTCTCCTCTCTATCTGCCAGCTCATACATTCTTTATTCCCCAGTGTCCACAATGTTCCCATCTTAAGTGGGAGAAGTGAATATCGATGATTATCTACTCAAGCATTCATTATTAGTTATGTATGACGTTTGAACTCGTTACGAGTCACTATATTAACCACTACCCACTGTACAACGAAGCTTTTCTGATCAAAGTTGAAAGCAACACAAATTTATAGATCTAAACATAAATGTTTAGAAGATAGTTTCACAACAGGATCACCTATCAAAACCACAAGAGTAGGTTGTCCACAAGAAAGGTCTACGGTCTTTCCAATCATGGACTACTTCCCAGTAGCAGACATGAAATAATCCCTTGTATGGAGCAGACTTTATGGCTTGTCATAAAGCAATCGGTTACCTGTATGCCACTATTACACCAGTAGGACTATCATGTCAGGCAGGTCAATATTGTAGCATGCAAGTCCAGCTGTGTATGAGATAATTGATATATATTTTCCCCATCGGTCTGTGTCACCTTCTGGCATTCCATAAGGTACCCAGCAGCAGGGTGAGAGTTTCCTGGTCAGTTGGGGTTGATTTAGCTATTCCCTGCATGCAAAGTGAGTGATGTCTTCATCAGCAGAGTCTTCTCTGATGAAGTTCATCGAAGTGAGCTCATGTGCTTATGGCAGGAAACCAAGAACACAGTGCCGAGAGATAGTATTGTTTCGGTGCCCTCTGACTTTGGGGTCATCGTAAGTAATTCTGCTTTGGCCATGTTCTACGATAACTTTAGGTTTACTTCTATTTGTCTAAACATATTCAAAGTGTTCCAAAGGAATCTGACACGCCTAAAGATATTTGCAGTG
Source organism: Mus caroli (assembly GCF_978045245.1). Classification (NCBI taxonomy): domain Eukaryota; kingdom Metazoa; phylum Chordata; class Mammalia; order Rodentia; family Muridae; genus Mus; species Mus caroli. The sequence goes on along the minus strand of NW_028227270.1, from coordinate 78,453,292 downwards.
TTTCCCTTTATTCTTTTAACAGCTATAGTATCCACAGTGAGAACCCCAATCTGATTCCTAACATTGAAGAGTTCTCTCTTCAGCCTTTTCCTCTTTATCCATTTTTTTCCAGAAAGTAATCAATTTTAATGATTTCTTTTTGAGGAATACATTTTTAATTGATTTAATTTCTTTTGTGTTCCTGCTTTCAATTCCATTGACTTCTGCTTTTATCTTTATCATTTCCTTCTGTTTTCATTTGGAAAATTTTCCTCTTCTTTTTCTTTCCTGTATTCACAAGATTAAAAACTTCCATTTGCTTTGAGACTTTTCCTTTTCTCTAAGTAAGCATTTAGTGTTAAACATTCCCTGATTAGCAGTGTTTTAGTTTTACTTCAGAGAGTTGGTACATTACATTTTAAATGATGTCTTGACATGAATAGAAGTTCTTTAATTTCAGTGACTCAGTGTGGCTATTTGCTCTTTTCTGCTTGTTGCTTCTTATAAAGTTGTCTTAAAACTTTCTTCCAAGTTTACACAATTGTTTTCCTATGAGAGAGATTTTCACCTGGAAATTCTATTATCTTTCACATATTTGTTCATGAGCCATGTGTAATTGGATTTGGTGTCTAATATGAGGAAGGGATCAGAGTGGTTTTCTACTCTGTAAATATTCAAATAATGAAGCAATATTTACTTAAAATTGCCTTTCTATATTACAAAGGTATCCTCATCCAAAGCACAGGACCCTTTGGCTTTTAGGTCTTCTATTCATCCACTCATCTTACATTATATTTGTATTCTATGCTTTCATGAATCTTAGGTCTTATATTAGAAATCTACAAGTTCACTCTCATTTGTCAAGACCATGCTAACTAGTCTCTCTTTGCATTCCCACATGCATTATAAAATCACTTGTCAAATTTTCTTTTAAAATGCTTAGATTTGTTTGGAATTACATTGGATCTATAGGTCAATTTTTAAAGGTTGATGCCTTAATAATTATTTCTGACATTTATTTTGCCTGCTTTATTTATTTATCCAAGACCTCTAGTGGAATACTGAATGGATGTTTTATTCATAGTAGGAAGATTTTCTAATATCTGTAGGTATTTTTGCTCTTATATTCATGAAAATTATCATAGAATATCAGTTCCATTTTACTTAGGTATTCTTAATTTATATCCATGAAGCTTCATAGTTTTATGTGGAATTATTACCCATCTTTGCTAACAAAAAAAAAAATCTTCATAGCTATTTGACAATTTTAATGCCATTCTGTGTGGTACTTTAAAATTTTTGTTTTCAGGCCAGTGAGATGGCTCAGTGTTTGTAAGGGGGCTTGCTACCAAACCTGATATCTTGGGTTCAATCCCTAGAATCCACATGGTGGAAGAAGGGAACAAATTCATACACATTTTCCTCAGACATCCACAGTCATGTGGTACATGCACACCTTGGCACAGCCATGCTCAAGCCCATAAATATAAATAAATAAATAAATACATCTTAACTAAAACTAGAATTTTATCTTCTAATTTTATATAGAAGACGGATGTTTTATTCAAACATATCCAGTGATATTGTGAAATGTATGCCTTTCTCACAGCCTATGTACTCACAAGGATTCTGTGTATTCACAATTCTAATAGATATGACTAATAAAATGTTTATTCTTGCTTTAAAATTAATTACCTCTTGCATTTATTTTGCTTGTCTTATTGACTTATCCAGGAACTCTACTGTAATACTGGATAGGTTTTTGAAAAATCTATACACTCCATCTCATCCTTTAAACTCTAACTCAGTAGGTTCAGTCTGAGGATACAGAACTGACATTTTTGGCCTGTAAATACACACCTGAAATTCCAGCACTCAGTGGCTGAAGCAAGAGGAATATAAGTATAGTAACATACTGGGATACCTGGGACAACTATATACCAAAACAAATAAAGAAACAAAGGTCAAATCTCACCTGACTAATGCAAGGGTGTCCTGGAAGCATACGATTTAAAGGATAAGTTTTTACTTACCTCAAAATTTTCCATAATAATAATCTATTACCCTAATTGTGTTTTGTATTTCTGTCTCGATTCTCTTCTGTAGAAATTATGAAACCATAAAATATTTATTTTGAGACCCTAGTATATTACTTCTATTTTTGGCTCTAGCTCATGAAGTAATATGAATAAAGGCTCTGAGATTTTAGCTGTTTGGCAGGCTTTAGAAAAATAAGAAAACATTGTACATACTTAAATTGTAAATATTGTACATATTTTTTAAAAAGCAATTTAAAAAAAATTTGTATTGGTAGTTGTTGAGGTCATAACTGAATTCAGTTCTCTGGATGCACACTCTCATATCCACATAAGTCCTCATACAAATATGAATGTTTGTCACATGATAGAAATGCTACAAGGGATAGATTCTACAGAATTCAGTCCTATGAAATATATATATGAGTACTGTGAATCAAGACTAACAGATAGCATGTTGTTTCCTAAATATAATTACTTATAATTATTTAACAAAGGGAAATGTCTCATAAGACTGAGAGACAAAAAGATGCTGAGAATTTTTAATGGGAAAGACCAGAATAGCTTTTCTAGCTTCCTTTCTGTTGCTGTGATAAAGTCCATGAGCAAAACCAACTTGGTGACAAAAATGTTTATTTGACTTTAGACATGCCAGAACATAGTCCACTGAGGGAAGTCAGGGAAGAAACCTGGAGGCAGGAACTGAAGAAAAGGCCATGGAGGGGTGCTGCTTACTGGCTTGCTCCACCTGAGTTTTTGCTTAGCCTGCTTCTTATACAACACAGAACCACATGGCTAGGGGTGGTGCTGCCTAGAGTGGGTTAGGTCCTCCTAATCAGTCATCAAGAAAATTTCCTACAGACTTGCCTACAGATCATTCTAATGACCCAGGCACTTTCTTAACTGAAACATCTTCTTCCACAAATGACTCTGGCTTGTGTTAAGTTAAACACAAAGTATAATCTAATCCGAACAATTACCCAATAGCTACAAATATCTATAGAGTGTTATAACTGAGCAGGGCCTTTGCATGTGTTCTGAGCCTTACACTTTTTTTTTTTGCCTTACACTTTTACAAGATGTGACTGAGGTCCGTCCTTCTCCCAGTGTTATTTCATAATTTGTTAAATAATACTCATCCTTGGATGGGGTCCATCTCCTTTGAGTCCCGCTCTGGGATTCTTCTGATTCCAATCTAATATTTAATGAGAATAAGTTCTGAATATGAAATAGATAAGGAATCTGGAAATACAATTGTAACACTATCACAATGAGTTCTTCATATAGGAAGCGAGGGGACACAGGAAAAAAGACTGACTCTGTAAGAAGATGGTTAGAGATAAAAAGTAAATGCAAGAAGCAGCTTGGACAGAATAAAATAACAGTCAAAAGACAGAGAAGCAGCATATTAGGAAAGGCAAGAAATGGAAGATACAGTCATAAGTAAAATATAATAACTGAATTCAACCATGTGTGCATCAAGGTATAGTATTTTATTACCATTTTTTATAAAAAGTCTATCTATTTAAAAGTACTTGAATAACAGAATAGTCTGTAATAAACTTATACATGAGAATGTATGTAGCCAGGTGTGGTAGCAACACTTGTAATCCTAGCATGTAAGAAAAATGCAGGAGAACTGTTACAAATTTAAAGCCACCCTGTATACATAAATCAAGTTGCAGGCCAACTCGGGCTATATGTCCCAACCCTGTATAATAATAATAATAATAATAATAATAATAATAATAATAATAATAATAATAATGATGTGACCATCTATGAAGAAAGGTAAACCTTAAACTATTAGCAGCCTTAGTTCTTGATCATCATTTAAGAAATAGAATTTTTTCACAATGTGTTTTTCTGTATCAAGAATCAGTAAGTGGAATTAAAGAAAAAGGGAAATCTATGACTAATTCCTCCTTTAAACAACTCTATCATTCTTCTTCAGACATGGCTCATGAATTACATAGGCTAGGGAATCCCGGGCATTTAAAACAAAAGGCCCTACATTAATTTCCAGGGGCGTGGTTTCTGTAACATTCAGAGATGTTTGAGCCTCTTTACTTTCTGTTCCTTCCTAAGAACTGATACCAGTGTGCCATGATTATGTGCTGTTTTATTGCTATGAATAGATGTCATGACCATGACAACCCTTAAAAAGGAAAACATTTAATTGAGGCTGTCTTACAGTTCGGAGGTTTAGTCCATTATCATCACAATGAGAAGTATGTTAGCATGCAGGCAGATATGGTGCTGGAGAAGTAGCTAAGAGTTCTACATCTGGATCCACAGACAGCAGGAAGTGACAATGAGCCACTAAGCCTGGCTTGAGCTTCTGAAACCTCAAAGCCCACCCGCAGCCCCAGTGGTATACTTCCTCCAACAAAACCACACCTACTTCCACAAAGCTACACCTCCAATAGTGCCACTCCCTATGAGTCTGTGGGGGCCATTTTCATTTGGACCCCTGTATTAAGGACACACCCACCTTTCCCCATTGCAATAGAGCCATTCTTTTGAAAAAGCTGTGTTTCACTGAGAATGCACTTGATATAATGATGAGTCAAATATAATAGAGGGGTGAATTTAAATTGTGGTTGGAGCCAGGCATAGTGGTGTATAGCAGTAATCCTAGCAACCAAAAAGTTGAGGCAGGAGAGTAGAGAGTTCAAAGTCAGAGAGAGCAATAGTGTACATCCAGGGCCAGCCTGAGCTACATAGCAAGATTCTGTTTCAAATCCTTAAATATAAGGATGAGTTGGTAGGTAGATAGATGATAGGTAGATGATAAATAGATGGATAGATAAATAGATAGATAGATAGATACATGTAGTACACCAAACATATCTAATTAGTAGATCAACTAGCCACCTGTATCAAAGCTACATCCTCAAATTCAACTGGGGATGAAATTATATCTGTAATGTACAAATAAAGACTTTTTGTTCTTGTCATTATTCTCCATTCAGTATGACAGGTCAATTATTTACATCAATTCTGTGTTGGATGACATATTAAAAGGGAATGATCCACGGGTGAGTTCAAGTATACAGGAGGTCATACAAATATGTTATATAAGCTTGAACATTCTGGGCTTTTGTTATCCATGATGAATCCTGGAAACCACACCCTGTGAACACTGACTGTACTCATTGAAGGTGTAGTGTCCAAATTCAGGGAGACATTGACTTGATCCCCAACTTACACACTCATTAGTTACTTAACGCTCCTTCACTTTGTCTTTCCTTCTTCCTCCCTCCTTCTTATACTTCTTTTATTGAGAAAAAAAAATCTTTTGAGCATTTACCATGTGGTAGGGCTGCTAGTTAGTTTTCATCAACTTGACACAAACTCGAGGCAACTAGGAAGAAGGAACCGCAAGGAATCTAATGAAGGCAACTCCTCCATTACAATGAGTGGTACCATTCCCTAGTTATTCAGTCTTGGTAAAGTAACTGAATATGAGCTTAGAAGCTCAAGTCAGTAAACAATTTTTCTCCATGGTCCCTGCTTCGATCCCTGCCTCCCGGTCCGTCCTCTGCCTTGGTTTTTCTTGATGATAGAATAACAGACTATAACCTATAAGTCAAATAAAACTTGTCATCTTCCAAGTTACTTTTGGTCAGTTTTTTAATTACAGCAATGGGATGCAAATTAGAGCAGTAGGTTCACAACAGCAACACATTTCTAGGAATACATGAAGAGTCTGAAGAAGTTTGTAGTGAAGCACATTAACACAGGTTGCAGACATCCAAAATGAGTCAGATGTAGGCAATCCGAGTAGCCTGCAAGGAAACAGTGGGAGAGAAAGGTTCAAGGATAGGCTGAAGTTAGACTCAGCGTTGGGGGAGGGCAGGCAGTGAATGGCAGGACAAACAATTTCAGACTAATCTGTAGAGAACTGGCTGACAGAAATCAAGTAGTAAGGAATGTGGTTCAGTACTGGAAGAGCAAAGGAATAGATAAGTTCAAGAAAGAGGGGTTATGGAATATTTCAATGAGCCCAAGAAAAGAATAGACTTAACTGTTAGAAAGACATTGGCAGCCTTTAAAAGGGACCTTGGTAGAGAGATGAAGTCAGGAAGCAGTAGATGAAATGAGAGACAGGGAATAGGAAGTAAGAAAATGGGAATTCTGGGGTGCCGAGAGTTCCATAGGAAGGACAAACTGGATCACAGAGACTGTGGGAGAGGCAGAGGAAGAGGCAAGCCAAGAGTAACCATGACTATGTGAAGGCAGGAGACCTGTGGGGAGAGACTGGTGATCCCAGAATGGGGTGGATATGAAATGAGTAGGAACAACGTCTGCAGTACAGAGAAGAGCTTGCAGAGCCTGGGGTGGGAGTGCAGTGGGCATGAAGCCACATTGAGCTGGTCTTTGTACCGAGGAGGTCAGGTTGCCCACCTACCAGAGGTGGGCATTCACCACACAGAAGGGTAGTGACACCAGGGTAGGGAAAAAAAAGATAGTGTCAGAAGATTCAGGAAGACAAACATAAAGGGGGTTAGCTCATCAATAGGTCCAGCGGCAGCATCAAACGGGTGCTGATCACGCCCCTGGAAAGCCTTCTGGTTCTTTTGCTGTGTTTTGTGGAGTGTTACAGTCAGACAGTACAAAGGTTCAAAGGAATCCAAGGCCCTTTGATGGCCACCTCTCCTTCAGGAATAATGGTGCAGAGCTGCAGAAGGAAAGTCCAGTGCACACATCGTTATTTGTATTAGGTGTGACTGACAGAAAGAGTTGAAGGTTCACATAAGTAGGTATGATGTAGAGAGAGAACCACATCTTACAACTTAGTGGGTGTAGAAGAGGACCATTGGTTCTGTGAATAAGCCTGGTCTACATTGAAAATATCAACTATGAAACCCATCCTACCAAACTTGTCTACACTCTTTCTCCACTTCCCACCTCTAAATCGTAAGGGGCAGATAAGAGAGTTTCCAACGATGCAACGACCTGTTTCGAACTTTATTTGTGCTTCTGGTTTGGGACAGATAGGACAGGGGGCTTGTCCTGGAAATGGTAGGTGTCCTGCTCCTGAGGCCAAGGGGCAAGAGTGAGGGGCATAAAAGCTGGGTTCTGTGGTCCCGAGGCAGCCTCAGGCTAGAGAGTCCCCTAGGATCATGTAGACTGTATTCGCCTGCCTGTGAAAGGCGAGGAAGCATATTTGGCGGGAGAGGGCACAGTGCTGACTGGGCATCTTGGCTTGGGAGTCTTCCTATTCGCATTAGCCTATCTGTGCCAGTGGCTGAAACAGGGCTGCGGCAGGAGGCGTGGTGTTGGCCCAGAGCGCTGACCCCTTGGCCCAGCATTGGGAGAGGAGTTAGGGGGAGCCCCGGGTACAGATCAGGGCTAACCTGATCTTGCTCCAGTCCGCCAATCCTTAACGGATTTTCTTTCTCTCCTTTCACCCTTTTCTCTGCTCTCTTTCTCTCTTTCTTTCTCTTCCTCTTTTCCCCTCTTTCCCTCTCTCCCCCCTCCCTCCCTGTCCCCTTCCCCTCCTCTCCTTCTCCCCTCCCCTCCCCCTTTCTATGTGTGTGAGCCTCCTCCTTTCCCCTCCTCCCCCTTTCCGCCTCTTTCCCTCCCCCTCTCTCCATCTCCTTCTCCTCTCAGCTCGCCGGGCGACCCTGCTCCTGCCTCCCACATTAATGGCGGCTTCTTCGGAGGATGACATAGACCGGCGGCCCATCAGAAGAGTCCGCTCCAAGAGCGACACGCCATATCTCGCAGAGGCCAGGATCTCCTTTAACCTGGGGGCAGGTAAGGACACCCCTCGCCTTCCTCTGGGTGTCAGGCACCTGCTTCCTTCCTTCCCTTCCCCCTGGGTCGGATCAGCCCTCGCCCCTCCCTGGTGCCCCCTCCCTGCGCCCTTCTGCCCTGCAGGCGCCTTGCTCTCACACTGGCTCCCTTTGTGTCGCCCGCGTGGGGAGGGCGTGTGTGAGAGTGTGTATTGCAGGGATGGGGGAGGGTAGCGCGTAGAGCCTTACACACAACCAGTGACACCCACACGGGCTTTCCCCTTCCAGGAAGAAAAGTGTCAGTGATAACAATGACCCCCAAAATCACCGGGCGGCGCGGGGTAGGGATGCCGCGCGGCTGTGGGCGGAGGGAATGACAGGGCTTCCTGGGTGAGGCTGTTGCCGGCGGGGCTACTACAGGGTGGAACTTGTTGGTGACATTCAAACCGCCGGGTGGTTTTGTCTGGAGGGTGCCACCGCACTGATGCGGGGAGGGGGCGGGACTGACTTGGGAACAGTGGTTGGAAAGCCACCTTGGAGGTCAAGATGCAAGCATGGTCCTCAGCGTGCAGTTGGGTGATTCCGTGCGTTTCAAGTGGCCCAGATAGAATTAAGGGGAAAGGATGAGCAGGGTAGAAGGAGAGGAGAAAGGAGAGGACTGAGGAAGATGGGAAAGGAAAAGGGGGAAAGAAGAGAGTTAGGGGAAGGGTAAATGAAGGGGCAGAAAGATTCCAAGTTACTATGCTGCAGGTGTGTGCTCTGGGACACCTAATGAGTAACACCAGTCTGTCTTTTTTTCCCCACCGCTGCCCAAACTCACAGCGGAGTTGCTCTCTCAGAAGTTGTTCACCACTAACTTGACAGAACACTTCTGGGTGGCTCCCATCCCTCAGCCCTACCCGTCTTCCTTCCTCTCATGCCTCCTTCTCCAGGCTGAAAGACAGAGAGCTGATTCTCTCTTACAACTCAATTTCAGAATAAGTTTTAAAAAGCAGACAACTCTTTAAAAAAAAAAAAAAAACTTAAGAACTGAATTGGTGTGTCTCTGCACATGTGTCTGTGTCTTCTTGTGTGTGTGTTCGTGTGCGCGCACACACACACACTGAAGCAAAGGATATATATGTGATGTCATGTGGAGAATAGTTTAGACATAGACTATTGCCTAGAGAAAGAGAGTCATTGAGTAAGCAACTTTTTTATGGCCGAAAAAAATGGGAACTGACTGGGCAGGAGTAACCAAAAATGTTCTTGTCTTGGTGACTTGACTATTTAAAGGGCGTGTTCTATGGTAATTTCCTCAGGGATTGCCTTTGGCGTTGGAATTGGAGGGAAGAGACCTTCTCTGTGGAGTTTTGGTCATTTGTTTGTGACATGCTGCAGTAGTTCTTGGTACTCTTCTGGGAATCCTTGTTTGCACCTTCCAGGTCCAGTACATTTCTGGGAGGTCTTCCACAGAACTGGGAAGTGCTTGCTTTAGGACCAGCCTTGTTCTCCCAAGCTAATGATCTTAGGAATTTTGGGTGTCTTCCATGTATTTAGTAGGAAAGAAAATGAACTAAAGTATAGTTAGTGAAGACTGTTTACCATCTTAGTAGGGTTATACTGAAGTAATAGAGCACTGAAGAAGGGTATGGGGTTTCAGCTATTATTCAGTGACACTGAGCCACAGAGTCAAACCAATGACTTAGTCTTTTACTCTGCTTAGATTGCTATGGAGTCCAACTAAAAGATTGCTTCACACAGGGCATGTCTTCATTTCATCGGGAAGTAAATCAGATATGGACCTGGTCCCTCCTGTGTCTTTCTTAATGCATCCCTAAAGGCACACTGACAAGGCAAACACTATTTAGAGAAAACCTGGAGGTGGTGGGCAGCCACAGCTCTGTAGGGAGTGTTGGAGGAGCTATCCTCTCTTCCTGGTGCTGAAGCAAAGGGCAGGGAGGCAAAGACTTGGCTGCCAGAGGGACAGCAGACAGAGGAGTGTTCCTGTGGTTTCTGAGACTAAATCACAAGGAAAAAATTATGGAAGGCCTGTACCCCTAAAAACTTTTCAATTCCTGATCCCCCACCCTGCCACTGCTGCCTGTTTACTGTGCATCTCTTATGTCTACTGCTCCATGCTCAAATGGGACGTCTCTCCCCTCCCCCATCTCCCTAATTTTAGGCTGCCTGCTCACTCCTGGGCCTTTCTTTACTTTCCAGCTGGTTTCTGGTTGCTTTCTTAACAAAGTAGATGCACACACAGATGTGCCTTTCCACCGCATTTAAAAGTAATTGTAACCCCTGATTTAAAGAAAGAGAAAAAAGCAAACAGCCTTGTTTATCTCCTTAAGCAGAAAGCTGTAATTAAGCTATTAGTGTCGTTATCAGGGCTGCTGAACAGAAGAGCCTGCACACTCCCAATACATTGTGTAATCTGGGCATAGCAAGAATTTTGTTTGCCTCTTAACAGCAGTTTATAAACAACTAGCCAGACAAGTACCTTTGGCCTCCTTCTCCCAAACATGCAGTGACTCTCTGCTATCTCTAGATAAATACTCAATCTTTTAAAGTACTTCTGTTAAGGATTTGCCTCCTCAAGCCCCCTCATTGTGTATAAGTCCATCTTTAATATTTTACACATTTTGCAATGCTTGAAGGTGATACCTATAAATATTTTCGTTTTTCTTGCTTATGAATCATTTTAGGTACAAACTTGGGCACTAACCCATTCAGTTGCTGGATTAAAGTGGACTAGACAGTTTGAAAACTAACCAAGCACTTCAGCATTCTTCCAACTATACACTGTCCCTGACAGAACTTAATAACCTCATTTTGAAAAAGTCCACAGGCTAAGTGTAGGATATACTTCTTAAACTACAGTCCCATGACAATTAAACAACAGTATCAAAACATGAATCTTTTACCATTCTGTGGATATGTTAACTTCATTCATATTTAAACTGAGAGATCAGAAATTTTCTGAACCATGTCTTTGATTTGACCAAAATAACTCCATTTGGGGGTTTTAAGCTACCACTCAACATTTGGAAGTTATAAGTATGGTGAGATGGGTGTTTGCTGGAGATAATGTCAAAGCTAAAGAAATTGAAGACAGTGTACTCATTGTAGGGTATCTAGACACCAGGCCTCATTTAGAACACTGGGAGTGGGCTTCATACGTTCCCTAAGAAATTAAAATGTGTCAAAAGGACAGTCTGCAACAGGGGAGTATGTTCACTCTGCTATTAGCAGTAATAGGCATCACTAGCATTAGCTTTAGAGAATTTATCTTCTTGCCTTAGGAAATTGTTCACTCCCTGCATTGAAGAGGCAGGTGCCTTACCTATGCCTTCCACTTATCTGTATATTATATGATATATTCAGTGCCTAAGTGGCACTAAAACTCAAGTTCTATATAATTATGCACTGAAGGGGATGGAAAAGAATTAAAGAATGTATAAAGTATCTTAAAGAGAAGTCAGTGCAAAACTCCAGCTTACTCCTGGTTAATTTTAGGAGTGTCTGAACCCCCCTCTCCAAGTAATATGTGGCACATAAGAAGATATGCTCTCTCTCTCTCTCTCTCTCTCTCTCTCTCTCTCTCTGTGTGTGTGTGTGTGTGTGTGTGTGTGTGTATGTTTGTGTTACCCATATGCACGGGCATGTGCAGATACATGTGAGGAGGCCAGAGGGCATTGGTGACCTGATCGTCACTCTCCACCTTAGTCCTTTTAGACAGGATTAGTAGAGCTAGGCTGGTAGCCCCCCAGCTCCCAGATCATCCTACTGCCTCCACCAACCCCCTCCCCAACCTTAGCTTAGGTGTTACAAGTGAATGTGCAACCCCAGATTCTGGGGGCGAATCTGAACTCAAGTCTTCATGCTGATGCAGCATGGTCTCTTTCTCTCCAGCTCAGGAGATAGAGTTCTTCATCCACACTTCGGCGTTGCTTTCTGTCTCTGGATATTTTAAATGAATTGCATGGTCAACATTTATATTTTTTATAAAACCAGCATGTTTGTATTTTTTATAAAACTAGGTTCTGCTTTTGTTCCTGATCATAGTGAAAAATAAAGATTTCTGGTTTGCACTGGTATGTTCTACTCGTTCAGGTCCACAGGATGAAAAGAGTCATAAGTGGCTTGGTTTGGGTATCTTAAGAGTGGATAGGTCCATCTAGATCCAGGACTTTTAACACCTCCTCCATAATTAAATACTATGAAAGATGTGTGTTTCCCTTTATCTTCTTACATAACCAGGGCAGGCAAATCTATACACAGAAAAGCCACAGGGCAGGTACAACTTCATTATAAAGCTTGGAAATCCATGGGGATTGATCCTTCTAGGCACTTTCTTGGCCATGAACTACAAACGCTTCTTTCTTTTCTCCATTGACATATGGGCTGTCAGAAACAAATGAGCTATGGTCTATGATAAATACAGAAGTTGCATATCAATAAATTTGCACAGATACCTATTATTATTATTATTATTATTAAAGCAAACCATTTTTCAAAGTGGCTTGTAGAGTTGCTCTTTCTCTATGTAATTTTGATCACTGATTATTGTACAAATGAAATAGTTATATGATAGTAATACTTAAATTTTAAGTGGAAACCAAAGATAATTTGTCAAGCTAACATTTCCCCTCCTCAAGCTAATGAAGTAAAAAGAGAAACATACAGTATAGCCAGTGTGTTGTGTGACTAACATAAAGTCTGAGGGAGACAACTAGCATCGGGTGCTGTTCATAGTGTGAGACAAAGAAGACCCTGGTATCTTTATAGTTTGTTTTATCATGTGCCCAGCCACTTAGAAAAGTGGATATGACTTCTAGAGGAGAAGAGGACCGTGTAGACACTTAGAATTTTTTAATTTATAAGCGTTTAACATAACAAAGGCTAGATCCATGAAACATGAGAATCGTTTTATAGCCTTATCCAATGATGATGGATCTGGACAACTTCCTTTATGAAATTCCAAAAGACAACAGGGCTGACCTCCTGATAACTGTACCTCCTTAACGCACCTGAATGAAAGGGCTGTGTAAAACTGTACCTCATTAACATACGTGAATGAAGGGGCTGTGCAAATGCTTTTACGTCTCCTATCGGTCTTTTCTTGCCCCACTTCTGTGCCCCAAACTACTAACTGTCAGCAGAGTCTCTGATGGTCAAGTGTCTGGGCTGTGACTGTAGGCATGAGAGGGCTGTGTGTGTGTGTGTGTGTGTGTGTGTGTGTGTGTGTGTGTGTGAAGTATTCTGAACAAAGCCCCATTATTACTGGATTTAAACCAACCAAATTACATGTTGGTTTAATATTAAAATTATAGTTTAATCAAAGGTACAGGAAGAGCTTTATTAGTCTCTATTACTCACACATTTCTCCCATATGCCAGCTGGGCCCTTTATTCAAGGGAAGAAATACTGACTTGGTGATATTCATTCCATTAAGAATATTAACTGAGCACTTAACTATGTATCAGGGCCTTTTCAGACACTGCTAAGCCTGAGTGATGAAATAGTATCTATCTGACTCTCTTGAATTTTAAGTTCTAAAGCAGATTCTGGACAATAGTACACAGTAGTGTGTCCCTTGTCCAGTGCTCGGAAACAGAAGCGTTTGGGATTTTAGATATTTTGAGATTCCGGACATTTGCATGATTTTATCAGTGAAGCAATTCTACTCTGCAAAACTTGAAAATAAAATCCACCTGCTGTCCCCAAATCACTCATACACACACAAAGATTTGAGCTCCGAAGCTTTTGGATTAAGGATTTTTTTTTTCAGATTAACAATGTGTAATCTATAAGGACATGGTGAAGTATTTCACAAATCCATACATGTAAAGAACAAAATGAAGGAAGCAGGCTAAGAGGTTGATTCATGTGGCAGGAAGGAGGGTGGATTGCAAAGTTGGCAGAGGGGAGAAATAGGAAGTCGATTCAAGTTCTTTAATTCAGGTAAAAGAATAAGAAATACAGAGTAAGGGAGAAAGCCAAGGAAAGACCAGGCGAAAGACCTCCAGTGAGGATATTCCGGGTATATAAAGGAGCCCAGTGTAGCTGTAGAGGACTGAATAGGGGAGGGGTGAATGAGAGGAGATTCCAGAAAGAACGGGATCAGGTCATATATGACCAGGTCATACATGAGTGAGGAAGTAGGAAAGCCAGTTTAGGGGCTAATAGTAACACAGGAAACGTCTAGTAACTCTACAGGTGTCTAATTCAAATACGGTTATGCATAGAAATCAATAATTAGGCTCTTGCGTTCCTGTCTTCCTGCTCCCTCTCCGTCTTCTAGTCCCTTCTCCCTTCCCTCCATATCCCCTCCCCCCTCTCTCCATGTGCCCATGGGCCTCTTCTGCCTCCCTCCCCCCCTCTCCCTCTCTCCCTTTCTCTGTCTCTACTACCCTCTCAACTCCCCTCCCCATGCCCTGAATAAACTCTATTCTATACTATAAAAAAAATCAATAATTAGAACCATACACAGAGCATGTATTGGATAGACAGCATTTACTAACTTTGCTGTGTCCAGGACTTTATAGGCCTTTGTTTATCCGTGACTCTAAGGAGACTGGCATTATTCTTGTACATTGAAACGAAGTCATAGAGAAGTTATAATGTAGTGAAGCAGTGCAGCCAGAAATAAGAATTAGAAGCTATATCATGTTAGACAGCTTCACACTCCATGTTCTGAAGGGTCGTGATTAACCCCAAAGGGTAAGCTAGCATCACCAACTACTTTCAGATGTCACAATTAAAGCTGAACATAGCTCAAGGAAATAAAGAAACCAGGACAGGAATCCTAAGTCATCCACAGCTGAGACTCAAGGTAAGAAATATACTTTATTCCACCTTACTGACCCATCCATATACTTATAACTGATAAGTACAGTCTGATGCCTTCTGTAAAGTTCTATTCTATCCCTTCTGCCCTGAGCCATTCTCATGTATTTTCATTATAAAACTGCTACTTATGATCTATCTGAGTGGATTTACCACCCACGCTTTGATAAATACTACTAAACTGGTGGCTTTCTAGGGGATACTTCTAAACTTGTGAATATTTGCCAAGAAATAAGACTTGTTTCTTCTGAATGGTTGAGAGTGAGGTAAATTTTCTTCTCTTCCCCAGCCTGAGTCAAGGGGAAAGAAAAGGGACTGAGAACTCAGGACAGGTGTAGGCCTCTGGCACCACAGGCATGGGGGCCACACTGGAGATATTTTTAGAAGCCCATTGAGACATTGTAATTTCCTTCACTGTTGAAAACAATGAACAGACAAGCCTATAAGCTGTATTTGTCATTACACCAATATTACATAAAATATGGTTTATGAGCTCCAACGGGAGCAGAAAGAAGGCCATCGAGAGAGGCTTCTTCTTCCAGGTAGGCGCGATAAATGGAAAGACAGAAGCTGGAAACTTCTGGGTTCTGCTTGCCAGTCTTCCAGCAGCTGTGGGATCTTCAGTGAGGGAACACCTCACCTTCCCCTCCTCCATATCCTCTACGTTCTCTGTTAAACGGAATTAATGGTGCTGGCCACCTTGGAGGTTTGCTTTAAGGATCTATTAATTGAATGAATGTGAAATCCAGAACAATGCTGGACACACAGTGAAGTTTCTTAGGACAAAGTGGAAAGTGAATGCCGCATCTTTAGTTCATTTTCCTATGGTATTCCTACCTCATCTCATCATCACCACCACCACCACCATAACCACCACCCCCACAACAAAAATCACCAGAACCAGAACCTCCACCACACCACTACCACCACCACCACCACCACCACCACCACCACCATCACCACCACCACCCTCCCATACAAACCTTCACACTACCAACTGATGCCCGTCTGGTAGCTACACCTGTCTTCTAGGAGCAGAGCTCATGCATTCGGAATGCAGAAATACTAACATTGTAAATACACTTTCTTGGGGGTACATTTTATCTCTACTTAATGCTATTTTCTTAGGCTGCAGAAAGAAAATAAATAACCCACGATGAGAGGTAAAACCACCCTGGGTTCTGTATTTCTATGGTATTCCCATCTCACCACCATCACAGCCACCACCACCATAACCATAACCCCCACAACTGATCACATGTGAGTGAGGAAAAAAAGTCTACTGGAGATTCCAGTGGCCCTTTGGTGGACACAGTGAGTATAAACAGAGCTCACTCTGTAGAATGACCGTGGAGCATCCATGACACCCTGGACTCCATCCCTATCACCACATATAACAGGAATGGTGGAGCATACCTAAAATGCCAGCCCTGGGAAGGTGGAAGAGGCAGGAGGATCAAAATTTCACAGTCATCCTCAACTACACAGCAATGCCAAGGACGGCCTTGATCTATATGAAATTTTCTCCCCATATCATACCCCAAATAAAAGAGGAAATTAAAAGGTAGACTTAGGGAACTATAGGCTGAATAAAAGAGAAAGGGAAGGGGGAAATTTAAAGATTGATAGTCTACATAAAAGCACAGCATCGGGGCTGGGAAGATGGGACAGTGAGTACAGCACTCACCTCAGAAGTATCAGGACCAAAGTTCAAATTCCAGACCCATATAAAACTAGGTATAGTAGCGCACATCTGCAGATATGTCTGTATCCCAGCACTGCAAGATGGGAAGCAGAGACAGGAGTTACTGAGAAGTTTATGGGCAGCTTAGATTATACAGTAGAAATAGACCATGTATCAAACAAGATGGAAGGCAAGGACTGGAACCTGAGGTTATCCTCTGACCTACAGGGAGAGAGAGAGGGAGAGATATTTTTCTGGAAAGCATAGCATCTTCCTACCTTTGGGTAGTTAAGGGGAGCATCTTCTCTTCTTTGATGGATATGGAGTTCTGTGATGTTTACAGAATGCTGTTTCCTACAGTTCTAGCCCCCACCTAGAGCTGCATCACATTCTGAACCTGTAATAATGCTCTGCCTAATTGTCTCCATCCCTTTGAGAGTCAAGAATGAAGAATGCTTTCCCATAGTGAAGTGTTAGATGATGGACCGAAGCCTGTGTGGTCTGGGGACTGGGACGTCTTTCACTCTCTGCCTCTGCCAAAGTAAGACACAGGAATAAAAACTGAAAATTTAACTGATCCCTGACAGGTGTCGCCTTTGCCAGGGCCAAACCGTCACTTATGATCAGGGCTCTATCAATTCTTCCTTTGTAGACTGTGATCTCCATAGAATCTCCACCTCACTACAAGACAGAGCGCTTGAATTTTATGAGTGCTTTCCAGTTTCAACCTAACCTCTCCTTCCTGTCCTGGCCTTCAGCCCCCCATGTGTAATTGGTATTCAAGAACAAACCTGGTGTTTTGACCCCAAAGCACCTATTTCCCACAAGGGTCATTGACTTAACTGGGAACAAGACAACCAAATAACCAGATGTCACTCTTCCTTCATGACCCTTCTCCTCCTTCCTTCACCCTCTCTTTTCTCCCAACTGAACACCCTAATTATTTGCTTTAGCCTCACAAAAGCATACACAGAAGCTTCGAGGCAAAAACCTTTTATTTCTGAGAGGGAGAGACTTAAATGTCCCCCGTGGATGCGCGGAAGTCTGGGGCTGTTCATTACCTCCCACTCACACCACAGAATTACAGTTTGCACAGCTGTGGAGCCAGCTGCCCCGCGTTTACTCCAGACCTCGACTGCGCTGCCTTGCAGCGGGAGCCTTGTTACAGACTGATGGCAAAGCTGGCTGTATCCAGCAAAGCCTCTTCTTCTGTAGGAAAATGACTTCTGACAGCAGTTTTGGTTAGAACCGAGTTGCTCTGAGTATAAAACAGCAGGTCTAGGAACAATTTCTCATTGTTAAAGCTGTTCAACAGAAACAGAATGGGCAGAAAGAAAAGTGGGAGTGACTGGGGTATTATTTATTTTATTTGGGGTCGTACCCTTCCAAGGCTCTTTCCCCCAATGTCTGGATTTCATTCACAAAACTAGTAAATATTGTCAGCAATTTGTCTAGGGCCAAAGCTAGGGTAAATGATACAGACCACACTAAAATCTGATCTATCATTCATTCCCTGTTGTATACAGCTAATAATTCTACATCATTTCATGCATGTAGTTTCCAGTGCTTGACATTGAAGACAGTTAATAGTAGAAGACCATTAATAGTTTTGAAGAAATTAGGTGTTCAGTATGTTCTTTGAATTGTGCAAGATTTCTCAATGACTGCGTCTCCCCCCTCCCCCCAAGGGCTAAAATGCCCAAGTTAGTTTTCCTTTTTCCCCCTCTCATGGAAAGAGTTTGCAGTACATATGCAATGATAAATCAGTAATGTGGTTTGTGAAGTTTAGCCAAAGGTGTCCCCTGGACTCCACATTCCTCTGAGCTCTCACCACAAAACCTGCTGTGCAAACAGCCCTGCCAGCAGTAGCTATAAAGGCTGCTTGCTTGGGCCGTCTGTTGGTCCGAAGAGTCTTTGTTATTCAAGTTTGACTCCTATATTTGCATCTGAAGGTTAAATGGTACATTTTCCAGGCACCTTGGGAACTCTTCAGTTTCTAGAAACAAAAGATCTGTTTGTATTTTTCTTGTTCATCAAAAATCTGAATGCAAGCATGTCCTCTTTGGTTGATAGAATAGCAGCTTAATAAATGGAGTGTGCATTAAATCTAAGACCAGCTGGGGTGCCTAGAAAAATAATACCAGGTCAGGTCAAAGGATCCTCAAGTCAGCGTTAAGTCCCTCCACTGATCCCTGCGTTATCACTCACAGAACGTGATCTGTCTGAACGAATCCTGTTGTAAAGCTGCCTGACAAAGAAACATAGGATCTGTAGAGGACCGCCCTGCTTGAGTACAAGAGCAACTTGACAGAGTTATAGCCACTGGGATCTGTGTCCTAGAGCCTGCCTGAGCCTACTTACTGAACCAGTGAAGTGGAAATACTGAGACAGAACAGAATGCTGACTGACATTAGCCAGTGCTGACAGGTCTGACACAGCCACTACATCAGGTACAATTTTCATTCTCCCTTACTGCTAACTTCATTTATAATGGGTGGCATGACCTAACAGCAATAAACAAACTCTACACAGATAGGAATATGTGGTCAAGATCCCACTAGATTATTTGTGCACACTTGTCCATGATTAGTTTTTTAAAAATATTAGTTGGTGATTTCACTCAAATCCAGCCATCACCCTTCTTGGTTAAGACCTTTGGTGTCAAATTGCTGAAAGGAAACCAGGACTAGCAATTAAACCACATTGTTCATTTGTGTTACCAAGCAAGTGCATCCAATAAAACCAGGCTGTAGTAAGGCTGCTGCAATATTCTCCCTGGTCTCTGGTTCCTAGAGCACATTTCCTCCATCAACCTTTGCAAAGATCACATACAGCGCAGTAGTCACAATGAGCTCTGAGTGCATCGTGGAGTCTGATTCCTAAACTCTCACTGGTCTCGCTTCTCTCAGACCCGATCTGCAGTGACTTAATGGAGTCACACCTCCGTGAAATGTCCATCTTCTCAATTTGCAGTTTCTGCAAATCTGTTGCTGAGGTCCAGCTCATTTTATCTCCATCAACAGAGCACTTAGGTTATGATACCTTCCCTTATCCAATCCCTGGCATTGATGCAGCCTAGAATAAGATGCCTTGCTGTTGTGAAAGGCTGGAGGTGGTGTGGCCAAGACAGATGGATACAGCAGGATGGTGCATACAAGACCCAACACCTGGCCTTCCTTGTGGATTTGGGCTCCCACTGGCTTGTAGCATGTCATCATAAAGAAGGATAAAAAGACCTAGGTACTCTTGGTTCATTCAGGAGCTGCTGCAGGCAAGCAACAGTAACCAATAGTCTTGACAGACCACCAGATAGCAGAGAAAATTGTCACAGGACAGAAAAAGATCACAGTGGATTTGTATCACAGACATATACTTGAATTCTGTCACTACTGGGCCATTTGGGGGCAAGATTGCTATCTATTTTAATTTCAGCCTGCTTATCTATAAAATGTACACACACATATATGTGCATATGCCCCCACACACACATTGTTAGATTGACTAAAAAGGAGCTAAGATGAAGAGTCAGCACAATCGATACTTAGTAAGCACCTTCCAAATGAGTCCAGAAAAAAATTAGTCTCGGCTCATCTTAGTAACATAAAACCTTGATGTTGTGTCTTAGTGACAGATATTCACTAGTCTAACAAGAGACTATATAAAACTTGGACCCTGTTTTAGCAAAAGGAAAGATGACTTACCTTTATTCTGCCATTTCATTAAATAGTCATCTATTTAATCTATAATCTAATAGTGTCTCACTTCTAACAACAATGTGATCCAGAGGTAGATTCAACACCCAGAAAAAGAGGCATTAGTTTCTGAAAGAATGGGCCATATCTGTTTTACCTTTCTTTAAATGCTTATGGCTGGCAGGAAGCTCTTACCATAATAGATACTTGGAAGCATTTGCTAAGTGAAGAAGAGAACCACATTTAAATGGTAAGCACTCTGTCCTTCAAATGGACTGTTGGATCTCTCTTCATCATCTGGCAGGGAGCATCTCCAATGATCCAGCCCTAACCCCTCCCCTGACAGTATCTTACGCAGAAGCTGTAGAGCAAAGAGACAGACGTATTCCCTTCAAGCTACCTACCAGCCAGTCAGGCCTCTATAGGATAATACACCTACTTCTTCCATCCTCTCTTGAGGAAGGGTTCACAGAGCTGATGTTCTCTTCATCATTTGTATTTTAGTCCTGAAATATGGAAATGACAAACCTTATTATTTCTTTTCTTTGGCGATTGCCACATCCCTTTGCAATGATATCATTAACTTGTCACTATCTAAGTAACTTCTTAGACAGGAGGACTTAGCGTAAAGTTCCTTTCCCCTCCCCCTGCCCTGCATTCTCGGCAAGTGCCCTACGATTGTGCTACATCAGCAACCCTCTCTTTAGTTTGTATTTTGAGATGGTGACTGGATCTAGGTTGCTCAAGATGTCCTCAAATTCATGCTGTAGCCCTGGAAGGCTTGGATCTTAGCCTTCTGAGTAGCTGGGATAGCTGGGCTATGTCACCAAGCCTGGCTGTAAGGAATTTTTTTGCAAAGTGCATGAGTTGTTCCATCTTCTGGACTTTAGAGGTAATAATATCTTTGATGCTGCCCATCCCAAAAATTCACAAGAAAAGCTGGAGCAGGCATTATGAAGTAAGTGTAGAGTGCTTCTATTTGATGTCTCAGAATGCTTTCTTTTCCATTTGCATTGAAATTCATATAATATCACTTGATATGTGAAAGCCATACTTACTTATAAAATAAGCCATATTGAAATCTGGATCATGCTCTGTGTTTGGGGCCATCCTGGATCTTCTATAAACACAAACCAAGCAGAAATTTTCTTTGATTCTGCTATCAGACTCTCAGGCTCCCTTCCAATTGAGTATGAAAATCATTTGAATATTGGGGAAAAAGCTGAACTAGGAGAAAGCTTAAAGATTAACTATTCAACCAACACATCTTGGAAGTAAAAAATTCAGACTTTGGAAGCTCAGTGGCCCCTACAGAAGAAAGCAGACAATGGTTAGAGGATTTCATAGAAACTTCACTTTAATGCACCCCAGTCCCCAGCACCGTAAGGTGCAGTCTTGGATAAGTTTCCACAGTTCGTTTATATCTCTTCCTGACCCCACAATCAGTGTCAACACAGTGGTAGCTTGAACTTTGTTCTCGAAGAGAGTATGTCTGCTGTGTGGATCAGCGTACGGTCTGTAAATTAGAGAGCTGGATATTAAGCATCTCTTAGTCCAGCATGCTTTAGTTCACAGTGTGGATGCTAACATCCAGAAGACACTGGAAGAACTGTTGAACTACACCTGCGTGGAGTTCTGACGTTATCACTTGTTTTCTTTTGTTACTAAAAAATGTTGAAGGACCCAGCTTTGCTTGGCTAATTTAATTTGGCAACTTGGCTTATTTATTTTGGTTGACCTAAAAACATGCCAATATGTAATTTTATTATTGCTTTTCTCTTGTTTCCAGTCGAAACTCAGTGTGGCTAGGGTGATGTCTTGTAAGCATATCTAGTGAAAATATCCTTCCACCTTTAAAATAGATATATTGTGTTTGCTGTGGGCACTTTGGGGGCTGTTTTTATAGGAACTATTTTATAATCTTGCCTTGTATTTTAGATACTTACCAAGGGAGACATGTATTGCTTCTAGCAGTCTGTTAAGTAGGATTAAGGCGACCAGCATTCCAGTGTGTTACGCAACATTGCCACATTCACTGGCCAATGCCATGGTAAGGTGATACATTCACTCCGCTTGGAATATGCTATCAGTCGAGTGCATGTTGAGTCATTAGCCATGTTTCCTTACTAGCCTTGCAAGCTGGAAAGCTGCATCTTGAAGCAAGGAATCAAGAGCTCTTTCGAATTCATCCATCCCATCTTTCCTTGGCTCGGTCGGGTTGGAACTTTTGAACTGTCATCATAGTAGGCCTCCGAGAAGGATTCTCTTCGGATTATGTCTCAATTCCTGATGGTTTCCTGAGTTTTTAAGCAATGCAGAGATATGCTTGGCTGACTCTCTTGTTTTGTGAATAGGCACTAACTTGTAGTAAATGCAGCTGCAGATGAAAAGCAGAGGCCTTAGTTCGGCGCTTGACTTGCTGCAGATCAGAACACCCTCCTTTGCATTCTTGGCAGCTGTGTAACATTTGAGAACTAAAATTGCTTGCTTTGGGGCAGTTTTGTAATGTCTATGTGTTGAGTGCTGTCTATTTCTTTGGGGATGTATACTGGAATATATAAGTTAGAATATATAACTTAGAATGCCAGTGAGTCCTTTTGAGGGAACAGATCCTGGGAAGAATGGTTACTACCATCAAAGTCCCATAGGGAAGCAGATCTTGGGAAGAGTCCATTGTGATGAAGATTAGATTCCATTTTATTTAATTAAAATCATGTGTTAGGAAGGGGAGTGGTTTCTTCTCTCTCTCTCTCTCTCTCTCTCTCTCTCTCTCTCTCTCTCTGTGTGTGTGTGTCTGTCTGTCTCTCTGTCTCTCTGTGTCTCTCTCTATCTCTCTCTGTCTCTGTGTCTCTGCCTTCCTTTTTCTCTCTTTCTCCCTCCCCACTCTGTGTGTGTCTGTCTCTCTGTGTCTCTGCCCCCCCCCTCAAAAAAAGAGTCCCAGTCTTGGTTAGGGTGTGGGTCTCATCTAGACTACGAGCTACAGATTCTGGCCCACCTGCAGCCTACACTAATATGGGACCTCCAGTTAGCTGATGAAGCCCTCTCTGCATTACTTTTCATGGGTAGACTTGTGGTAGTAATCAAGCCTGTGTTTGTCACCAGGATAGGAAAAGGCAGTCTGCTCAACGATCTTGGGATGGTTTGGGGTACACAGCACTCTGGAAATGGTTTCGGGTATGACTAGAAGGGACAGAAGCTCAGTGCTCCCAGGATACTAATAAGCTGCAGAGACTGTGCATCTGCTGAGAGGAGAGCTGCAGACAGACTGGGGCGAGCAGAGCCAGCTGGCTCAGCAGCAAGATCCCTCCACGAGATGATGTTTTCGCCTTGGCCCTCCCTTTATTGCAGATCTGCTTAGAGGCTCAGAGAAAAACCTCTTTAGCCCCCTAGGTAGAGCCTTGGCTGAAACAATTTGTCCCTTACCACAGCTCAGGCTGTGACTAGGCAGATCCAGGTCTCCCTGAGGCAAGTCAACTTATAGGGTAAAGTATTTAACTCAGTAGGCAGGTCAAAGATGTGACAGAGTCATGGTGTTTAGTCATTTATGGTTCTAATTGCTTGGGATGGTTATGCAATCTGAAATGTCACTAAATGTGGGAGGCAGGGTATGAGTCAGGGGAAAACTTCAGGTCTTCTTGCCCTTTCGTTTGGAAAGCCTCCTTGCTGTGTCCTTCTATTGTAGTGACTCTGAAATTGTTTTACCAAATTACCTAAAGTAGGGATCAATGAAACCAAAGCTCCAGGCATTAATAAATATATTTTTGCAATGTACATCACTTAGCATCTCTTATATCTGAATAAGTATGTCCCCTCATTCTTAGGAGCCTGGCTCTTGTGCAGCACCATTATAAACAGATGGGGACATAGTTGGGGGCTCACACAAACCCTCATCAGACATAGAAAATGAAGACATCAGACTGTCTAGGAGTATCGGAACCCTTTAGAAAGGATGGCACTTGGATTGCTTCTCAAAGAGTAAGTAGGAATGAAGTGTGTTTACATTCTCCTAGTTCATAAGGCCTTATATGAATGTCTTCAAAACTATTCCGAGATGACCTGCCAAGTATCATGCCCCAAGGAATAAGGTTAGCGCTAGGCGGAAGTGCACAGGAGGCAAAGAGGAGCAACTGAGAGAAGAGGAAGGTGATGGATCATCAGAGCAGAGCACCAGCCTCCAAAGCCACGAGATGGCAAACAACACAGAATCATCCCCCAGCAGAAGCATGGATTTGATGGTGTGATGTCTTCTCAGTGAAGGCAGGACTTCGGGAGTGAGGGATGCCTGCCAGTAAAGCAAGGAGGAAAGTATTTACATGAAGGCAGTTTCCATTCACATGGTACAAAAAATAAGATACCTGGTAAGGATGAAGCACACCATGTGAGTCCAAACAGGCACATGAGGTTGTGGAGAAAATGACAGTTCAGGGTCCCATACAGGACAGTCCCCAAGGCTCCTGATAACAGGAAGGTAGACCATTGCTTCTTTGGGAAGGTAGTTTGCTGACATTTGACAAGATATAAATGCTTAAAAGGGTGAAAGAAATGACAGGCTTGGAGAGTGTACTGTGGTGTTTTAGAAAGGAGGTAATGTCAAGACCTCACACTCACTTGTCTCTAGAGGGTGAGTGGGAGGAACTTGTGATCTCTAAGTCTCTGCCTTGGCCAACTGGGTAGATGAAGGGCTCTCCTTTAAGGAACTGGATATGAATTAGATCTTCAGTGAGCTGAAGAGTGAGCTCACTGCCAGGTGGTAGATTCGGGGTGGCATCCCAGTGAAAGATCCATTATAGAATGAGCACATGGCTAAGGAACATTCCTGAGATCGTAGAAAGGCAAGGTCTTCTGGTCAAGAATTCATGCTCAATGTATTGCATTTTGCTAGAAGTTATGAGCTGATTAACACCGGGATGATTCAAAAGAATTCCCCATAGTTCTCACGCAGCCCCCACCCACCACCCACACACCGGGCATGTTCAAGACTATCACATTACCTTCCTGTGCCTTAAAATCCCATCCTGCCCTACATTTTCCATGCCACAACCAAAGGAGCTTGAGGCTAAGGAACTGGCAGAGAAAGACTTAGCAGAAGACACAGAAAAGACTAAGGAACTGGCAGAGAAAGACTTAGCAGAAGACACAGAAAAGACCCTTGAGGTTTGATTCTTGGGTTTTCTTGTGCTAGGTCTGGAACCCAGGGTCTTGTGCATAGTGCCACTGAGCCATGTCCCCAGCCAAGGAGCACCCATTCAAAGGCCTGTGAAGAAGAGGCACAACAGCTAAGGAAAAACAAAGAGGCAATGTGGAGGAGGAGAGTGAGGGGAACAGAGGGGTTTTCTAGAGCAGTGGAAGGGCCAGGACGTGCAAAGCACTGGTCAAACCTAGCAGGTTAAGCATCTTCTTTTTATTTGACAGAGAGAAAATGGTCAAGGATGTTGCCCCTCAAGAGTTCTCTCAGCCAAGTGGCAAAGGCTTAGCTGCAGAGGAAAGGGGATTGAGAAGACTGTGACAACGAAGGTTTGTCACTTGCAGACATTGTGTTAGAATGACATAGTCTTAGAATAGCCCATAGTATAGCTGTGTAGGGTCAGAGGTGAGAAAGGTATGCCTGTCTTGCTTGGGGCTTCAATTACATCCAGTAAGACCCACCAGAATCCTCACTGAGTGAGAGATCACGCTCCCTACACTACTTAGAACATTCCATATCCTAGCTGAGGGCCATGCAAGGGTCACAGGTTGACTTTGCCACAGAATTATTCAAACAACCTTAATGATATAGGCTCCAATTCCAAACAGCTTCCTGCATTTATAAATGGGCTCACTAGACATATTTCATGAGGGGCAGGCAAAGTGTGTAACATCAGTTAGTAATAATAAATCTCTTAAAACCCTAGGCATCAGTGGACAGGCGTTATCTTACTCTTGAACTTGGCATCTACCCAGGCGTATTTTCAAGTGTTATGAGATATTCTGTGCTTCTGCTCTGCACTATGGTCTTTCTCCTACATTCATCTGTTAAGTAACATTTCACCACTGCGATGCTTGGACCATATGTTCTCTTTCTGCTGTGCTTTCAACATCTCTATGGGGCAAATGGTATTTGGGGGTGAGTCTTATCATTTTCAAGTACTAATATAGACTAATTGGGTTTCAGCATGATATCAACTCGTCCCGGGCAACCATGTACTAATTAAAAAACTATCACCCTCACCATCTTCTTAAATTGAAAAGTCTATTACGTTTTATCCTTGGTGAAGTACTACAAGCAAAACACTATTGTGGAGATGCCTGAGCTGGTTGATATCTATGGAGGCTGGCCTTTTTTTTTTTTGAAGAGAAAGGAAGGAATGGATAAGGGTGGAGAAGAGGGAGAGGAAACTGCAATCAGGATGTTAAAAACAAACAAACAAATAAATAAATAATAAAAAATGATTGCCTGCCATTTACACCTTCTGACCTCAAGGATGAGTTGTTCAAAGCCAGAAAGGTATTCAAGGTGACTACAGATCATAGCAAATCACTTCATGAGTGAACATGCCACACTGTGCCAAACTGCTATGCAAATGATTTCTTTAGCTCAGATTACATTAGGCATCTATAGAATAAGTAAATAATGGGAAAATGAATATGCCAAACTTCCTTTATTCCCCAGTCACCCTGTTGTTGTTAACTTGTGTTTCATTCTTGGAAGTTTGTGCGATGTGTTTTGATAATATTCACCCTCTCTCCTAACCCCGTCCAGATCCATACCTCCTTCTCTACTTGCTCAACTTTGTTCTCGCTCTCTCTCTCTCTCTCTCTCTCTCTCTCTCTCTCTCCCTCCCTCCCTCCCTCCCTCCCTCCCTCCCTCCCTCGCTCCCTCTCTCCCTCCCTCCCTCCGTCCGTCCCTCCGTCCCTCCCATGTTGAGACTTGGTGTAGCATGAGCCTGCCCCGGTCCTGTACATACTGTCATAATCACTGTGAGTTCATACGTGCAGCTTCCTGCCTGTACCTAGAAGACACTGTTCCCTTGTGGTTCTCCACCGCTCATTCTCTCCTCCCCCTCATAACAGAATGCTCCCTGAGCCTTGGAGGAAGAGTAACAAAATGCCCTGCCTAGAAAAAGTATCATAACCACATACAAACCAGTTGTCTCTAAGAACTTGTGCCATGTTCTCCTGTCAAATGTAAATGATCTAGGTTGACATAGTCCCAAAGAAAGTTGCTCAGCTGGACACTGAAAAATTAACACTCTTTAAAGCTCATGGTAATGCTGTTGGGTTTGAACTGAGACAGGCACACTTTGATGTATTTGGAAGGCTTTTCAGGGTACGTACGCAGGTTTACTTCTACATAGTTCTACGTAGTCATGTATATGCCATATATTCTATAACACACTCATAAATATGTACACACACACACACACATATGTAATACATGTATTATACTATATCTCCTAT
Source organism: Mus caroli (assembly GCF_978045245.1). Lineage (NCBI taxonomy): Eukaryota > Metazoa > Chordata > Mammalia > Rodentia > Muridae > Mus > Mus caroli. Next base: position 78,425,889 of record NW_028227270.1, on the reverse strand, counting down.
TTAGGGGTGAACATTCTGCAGTCTCTTATTCTCTGTACTTTGGCCAGTTGTGCGTCTCTATGTTAACCACAAACTACTGCAAATAGAAAACTTCTCTGATGAGGCTATATATTGATTAACGTGTGTATGTGTGTGTGTGTGTGTGTGTATACTTCCACAGTAGTAGACTTGACTTCCATATGACTTTTTACAAGGTCTTTAGTGATAATATTTATCCCTTCCTGTGTTCTCTCCTCCACACCACTCTTCCACCCTCCCCCTAGTAAACCGTTCTTGTTCCATATCCCTTTGTGTCACTCTGTTCTCCATCGCTTCCCTTGACAGTAACCCATTATGGTCCTTTACTAACTTCCTGACTTCTATGGCTATTGCAAATCAAACACACATATCTGAAGATTCAGAGCTAGCACCCATGAATGACAGAAAGCATACAAAGTTTGTCTTCCTGTGTGTCATAACTGTTGGTTGGTCATTCTTTATGACTAAGGCTGCCAGGGGGGTTCTGTCATCTCATTTTAATGGTTGACTTTGACATCTAAATTCTCTTAAAGTAAGCACCAGCAAAAATATAGTTTGAATAGCTTGTTAAAGGTATAAACAATAACACATAGAATCCACCCAGTGACAGTGTCCAATTCTATGGCTTTGTTATATTTATAACACATGGATCAATCACAGAATTGATTTGTTTTGAGTTTTTAAATATATGCTTATCATTTTGTTAAGAATTTCATATTGTTATTTTGATCACATTTGCCCTGACTCCTTCCCTTAGCACATCCCAGATCCTCCGCAATCTTCCTATTTCTCAGAATTTGTGTTGTCTCTTTTTCTAAAGAAACTAATAAGCCACAGACCCCCTCCCCAATTGATGTTATTCATGTATTGGTGTAGGACATCCATAAAAGCATGGCCAACCCACCAGGAGGCACACCCTCAAAACAAATGGACTCTTCCTACCCAGAAGCCATCAGTTATCCATAGCATCTCTGTTGAGCTCATGAACCACATCTCACTCCATTCAAGAATTTTGACTGGCTTGATCCTGTACAGATCTTGTGCAGGCAACCACAGCTGCAGTGAGCTAGTGAGTGTAGAGGCCCTGTTACATCTTAGGCTTTCTATTTTAAACTTATAAAAAAAAAGTCAGTCAAATACTCACCTCTTTGTATAAAATCTCAACAATTATTTAGGGTAGAAGTAACATCTTTAAAGTGATGAAAATAACTAGGTCAATTCTGATTAACTTACTGAAGGTGCAGCAGGAATCTATCTCTTTACTTCAAGTCTAGACATATGATCTGTGGACAGTGGTTGCCATCTTCATTTTTCTGAACTTCAAATGGATGCATACTTACCAGGGTCTGTTTAGGGATGGGGGTGTGGGTTCCTTTCTCGAGAACCACAAAAATCAACAAGTAATTTTGAATCTCCGTATAAAGAGTCCAGTTATTGTTATTCCAACTAAAATCCATTTCAAGCCTCTTCTTAATAGGTGAGTGACAATTGAAACCTCACATTTGGTTGGTGCTACACTAGATGCCCGTGTTCTGCTCAGGTCTCCGTGTGCAGTTGCAATAATTTGTAGCAGGTCACTTCACCTGATTCTCTCCTGTATTCTCCTGCTACCTTCCTAAAGGGATAGAAAATGCTATTTTTACTTACTTGGTTCCTTTGTTTTAAGTGGGATATTTTTAAAATGCTATACTTCAAACTAGCCTGAAGAACCGTGGTGATAGAACCAGAAGGCTGTCAGCTAAAGTCCCATCTTGGTTCTAATATAAACCCCTACATTTCACAGATCTCATAATATCTGAGCTGAGAATATTTGCCTCAGGCATCAACTTGGCATTTTCAAAAAAAATTCTTTAAAGCCACATGGACATTTTACTTTGCCAGGATATCTGTTCCTCGTATAACGCTTAAAAATATCAAACTTCGACAGAAATATCCCATCCTGAATCAGAAATAGAAATTCCTGCTTGTTTTATGAGTCCACTCCTTCTTCTTCCCAACCCAGTCCTAGGCTGGCACATACTTCTATCATACTTTGTACCAAATACTTAGTTGATACGGTAATCAAATATCCTGCCCAGAAACTGCATTATAATCACACACAAAGCAGTTCTCTCTGAGAACTTGTGCCGAGGTTCTTGGGTTGACTATAAATGGTATGGATTGAATTGAAACACAAAGACAAAGTTATAGTGTATCAAATAAAGCTCACCAGTGGGACACTGAAAAAGTTAATACCTTGTAAAATACATGGTGATGTTCTTGGTTTGAGTTGAGACAGGCACACTTTGATGTCTTAGGAAGGCTTTTCATGGTCCGTATTCTTTATTTCTCTCTATACGCCAATTTGTGCATAATATTTATTTGTACATGATGTCCACATGTGTTAAATATTTGGGATGACCTACGTAAACCCATGTAGTTCACAAAATACTCTCAAAGTTTGTATTTGCAACAGTGTTAGACTCCTTGAGACCTAGACACCTGTATTGTACTTTCCTGGGCTCCATAGGAAATAGAGTCAAGCCAATAATATGAGTATAACCCATAATATGAGTATATTGAAGCCAATCACTTTCCAAGCCTTTACATGTCTATGAGAGGTTTACAAGCAGCATCATACTCAGAGACATAGACCCATAGTCAGTTTTTGAATTTTTTATCTTTTGAGAATGTTATACATGAGAACTGTATTTATATCCTTGCTACCCCCTTCCCCCTTCTAAAGTCTCCCATGTCTCCTTCTATCTTTCAGATTTATGACTTCCTTAATTTTATATATGTACTTATGTGTTCATACAAATGCACACATATTTACACATGACCTACCAAGTCAATTTAGTGTTGCTGGTGTGCACATGAGTTTAGGGGTGACCACTTAGGATGAGACAGTATATTGGGGCTGGTACTATGTAGCTTATGAAGAAAAGAAAGCAGTCAATGGTCCTATCGCAATGAACTAGGACAGTGGTCAACCTGGAAGGATCCCCAGTGGTACAGTAATGGTGCGTATATCTTGAGGATCACAATAGCTGTCCAATTGAACATCCATGCGGGTTTTTTTTTTTTTTTACCACAGGCTATGAACAAGAAGCCTTTGTGCCAGATCCAGCTTAAATACCAAAAGACAGAGCCATTTTTAAAATGCAAACCACGTGCTGCATAACATTTTGTTCAATAGTAGATCGCGTATTTGATGGTGTTCCCATAAGAATGTAATGGAGCTAATATTTTTCTAGGTGGCACAGTAACCATCATAATATCATCATGTAGCATTCAACTCATATGTCAGACAGTACTGGAGGAAACACAGCCACTGTGCTGTCAGTCTGTCGAAGCACAATACATATATCTGTGGGGAGTACACATTTGATGACGATGGTGATGGTGATGTTAGTGTCAGTGGTTTATATAGGTACTGAAATTTTTAATCATTATTTTATCAGAGTATGCTACTTACATCCACAAAAGTTTTCCTGTCAGACAATCTGCTATGTTATGCAAGCATAAGCCTCCCGAATCTCAACTTTCTCATATCATCAATTGTGGAATTTTTTTCTCGTGCTTGATTTAATCTCAGGTGTTTTTCCCTTGTGACCTGCAATCCTTGGTCTATAGCCTGAAGCACAGATGTGTGGTAGGCTAGACCATCAGGTTCTGTAAGCACACTCCTAACCAGATCACTTACCAACACATTTCTTAAGTTGTGTTTAGGTTGGTTAGCAGTGCATTAGTATTTGTTAGTAAGAGATGCTGTCTCTTGGCCGTTCTAGGTCACTTTTAGAGCATGTGTACAGAGGACTGCCCAGTGACCAGAGTGTTAGGTAGGCACACTGCTGGCCTCATTGGCATGACAAAAGGATGAGCAAGGGCAGCTTCTGGTGCCATCACTGTCTTCTCTTTCCAAGACAAAACAAGTCATCCATCTTGCTGACACATGAATCAGTTACCCAGGAGAACACACTGCCATGCATTTTATTCAACATTGCGAATGAGTAGGTCCCTAACATATGTGACCCGATCTAAATGGATCCTCTAATGAAATAATACCTCCTGTAGAAAAAAATTAAAATAATATCAACTATTTTTTTTAGAAACACTTGTTTGGAGAAAGTTGAATATAGCCATCTGCCATCACCTAGTTAAGTTGTCACATAGTAAATACTTTGTGAGGGCAGAAAGCTATTTCCACTCATGGAAACTGATAGTCATGGGGCATAACTGTCACTTGGCTCTAGAACTGAGATTCTGTTATGTAGTCAAGCTAACCCTGGGACATTTCATTTATTTGTGATTACCAAATGGCAAATTAAAATTTAATATTGTGGGGTTTTTTTTAATCCATTATGGTGGAGAAAATATGCAAATTGATGCAAGATGCAAAGTGGCATAAAATGCAGTTCGTGCATATGGGCCTCTGGGAGCAGACAGCTTTCTTTTTGGCTCTAATTCTGGTAAGTTTTATAGAAGCCTGGTATTTGAGGATTTCAGAATCTAAGATAATTCCCTGTCAATAGTTTTGACTGGAACACAATATACTAGTAAGCCTGCCTACCTCCAGATTAGAGTGAAGACATTACCAGCCCTATTCAGAGATTTCAATGGCAAGAAACTACATCATCATCATCATCATAATAATAGCTATTATTATTATATGCATATATAAAACATTTTAAAGTAACCAATTAAAAAACACAGGTCTGCCCCAAGTCTTCTGTGTATATATTATGGCCTCCAGTCTAGTGTTTTTATGGGATTCCTGGCTGTGTGAAAAAGTGGGACTCTGTTTCTTGTGTCTTCTCTTGGGCTCTTTTCCTTCTGTTTCTTCTACCCAAATTCTAAGGTGTTTTTTTGTTGTTGTTTTATCTTATTATTGAAAAATGAAAGAAAGTGCAATGACAATAGCTCAGTTGAGAAAGTAAGGAATACATAAGCAGAGAACCTGAATTCAGATCTCCAACACACACATAAAAGCCAACCCGCAGTGCCCTTCTATAGACCCAGTGCTATAGAGGAAGACAGGCAGGTCTCAGGGGCTTCCTGGTAACCCAGTCTAGGCAAAACAGCAAAAACAGCAAGCATGTTCAGTAAACAGTCCCTGAATACATACACATATATACATACATGCACACACAAGTGCACAAGCACATGCACATAGTCATACACACATGCATGCGCACACATACACATGCACGCGCACACACCACCACAGAAATGAAAAAAAAAATCACTGAACAATTATTTGCTAGGTGCTTCTTTCCTCCTAGGCAGTCTGCTTCAGATAGGAAGACCATAGTGGTTGACACAGTCATGTTGTCTCTTCTTTGTTGTCCTTATGTTTTAAGTGTCACTTTAGTCTAAACACGAGTGACATCTGAAAGAAAGTTAAATTTTCTGAAGATATTTTTTTCTGTGAAATCTAAATACAGTTAAAATACAGTTATTTAGTCAAATGAGGTTGTTTCTCATGTTGGTTGTAAACAATATTTTTTTTAAATTATACATATTCACATTAACCTAACAGGGCTTCTTTTGTAGCCAACGCTGTCTTTATTTTCCATTTTCTTGTTTAGGTAGAGATTGAACACAATCCTCATTACCATTTACAAATTTAATGTGCAGAATCGGAGAGCAGTCTTTCTATCTTTGGGGTAAAGGGTGAGTCTGGAGAGTGGGAATCAGAGTAAGCCAGGTGCTGAATGACCCACAGGCTCTAACTGTACCTATACCCCCTATATGCAAAGGTCCCACTAGATGGTGGCCATTGCCTTTAGGCAAAGGTGGGATTGGGTCTCAGTGGACTCAGAAATGCCTTGGGTCACTTGTACTGTTCTATTTCAACAGTTAAGTTTCATGTATTCCCGGTTAAATTCCACCCCACTATCAAACAGCCACTTAAAGTAGACGCATGGCTTCCCGCTTGTTTCTGGTCTTATGTAGCACCGCTTCTCTTCCCTGATGTAAGAACATGAGAAAGCACAAACACTAGATATGTAGCCAAATGGATATTTATTCTCCTCTTCCTGCTCAGTCATAGCTTGAGGAAATAAGATGTTTGATGGGAAAGAAGTATTGAAGACGCTTAGACTGTTTTCAAAACTCAAGGTGAAAAGCTAGTTTGTGCCTCTTCATGACACAGCTTGTTATGAAAATACCATCTTTAATGCACAGAAAAGAAGAAGGCTTCTTCCACACTCTTCCAGAGGCTCAAGCTATTAGTGGCCTCATGAGTTCCAAAGCAGCAGCTCCCATTGATAATAAGCAGACACTGTCATTTTCAAGGTTAGAAATTTCCAAACTGAACCATAAAAATATACTTGGTGCATGTGTGTGCACACACACACATACAACACACACACCACACACACACACACACACACACACACACACACACATGCACACACACAGAGCCTTTGTTTTTACAATCCAGAGACATGTCAAATAATTTGACGCAACGTTTTTGTGCTTTATTTGTTGTGGTATTTTTGATGCACCACAAGAATGCTAGTTATTAAGATTACAGTTGTGGTTGTAGACTTTGATCACCCTAGGAACAGTTCCCATGGCGTGGAGGTGTGGAGTGGTATAGGAACAACCCTCAACATCAAGTCATCTGTTGATCCATTTCAAAGTCAAAAACAGGGCTTAGGATGTACTTTGATGCAATAATTTGCTTAGCACATGAGGCCCTGGCTTCAAAAATATGAAGACAAAATATATTGGCTCAGACTCCTGGAATTTATGCCTTTAGTTATAAGCATATCTATTCTAACAAGCATATCCAATGGGTCTGTATGCAAAGCAGGTTATAACTTTCTGAGCATTTGGACATCCAGAAAATCAAAACAAATTGGAAATCAAATACAAGCGGCAAAGTCAATTAAAATCAAGTTAACAAAACTAATTTAATGTGGCAAAACATGTTGGTTAGATGAAATTACCGCCCAAACCATAAATATGATTTCCATGGCTATAGCTATGGTCAAACCATGCCAAACATTTCAAACTGTGGGTGAGAGTTTTCCAGGAGAACAAAGAAAAGTAATTCATTTATTCTTCAGTTTTTCTTAGTACAAATACATCACTTACTTTAAAAGTCGATCTTTTAATCCTTGTCAGTAGAACTTGCTGCTATCACATACAAGAATTATGTTTTTTAAAAAGATTTCTTTTTATGTGTATGAGTGTTTTGCCTGCATGTATACCAGATACACGCAGGGCCAGCCATTGCTCCTAACCACTGAGCAATCACTTCAGCCTCTAAGAATTATCCTAATTTTTATATTAACATATATTCTATAATATCATATAGTATTTATATTTAGTATACTATAATAAAAGATATTATATTTTATATATGTTAATTATTATAATCTGTAAATACATAGAACAAAATTAGTTCCCACAGAGAATGAGTGAAATGTTACAAATGTGCGTAAGACCTCCCCCGCCTCCATTTCTGGCAATCATGTATGTTATTTATGTAAATCATAAAACTTATGCTGATTCTAGACCTTGAAGGGTTGACTGTATATCATAGGACACAATTTTGAAAGACCCTGTCATACTGCCAACCCTTTTAAATGCACAGTTTGTCATCCCCACCATATTGTACCTTCGTGAAAATATGACGTGGCTTCCCCCACCCCCCACAGCAGGCACACCCCCAGCCGTGGCTCATAGCATTGCCACACTCCCAAATGGAACTTCAGCTCTACCTGCCCCCTGGCCCAGTGCCCCAAGGTTATAAGGACAGTCACAACTGACATAGGGGATGAGAAAAGTTAAGGAAACAAATATCCCGTCCTCCATTTCATTTAAAAAAAAGAAACAGTGATTCTCGAATGAGTTTATTAAAGTCTTTTTGTGATACCATGTTTATTTCATTTAATTAAAACAAGTGTATGGTGGGAGGGGTGGGTGCCTCACAGATTCCCTTGGGAAATCATTGCCAGTGAATTCACCTTAAACAGAAGATACCCTCCACCCTGCCCATTCATCCTATCGTCTTTTTTATCCCCAATTTATTTTATTTGTTAGAACTGACTAAACACCCAAATCAGTAAAAGCCCTCTGCTTCCTTCTTGATCCATTTATATTTATTGCAAAGATTATCTTCTTCTGTGATAGGGTAGACAGTGCTCTTTCACTGTCTGCTATGGCCCTGTCTCTTAGCAGCAGGAATGTATGTGTATATGTGCATATATAAATACACACACGCTCATTATAGCTCAGTTTAAATAAAGTTCTTTCCATAGAGAGCAAGCATATCAAACAGGAATGCATGATGGGGGCTTATGTAAGGCTGTCACCTTGAATAGCATCACTGAGCTTCAATGCTTTATGCTGGTTGTTCCTCAATATGCAAATCCCTCACAAAGTTCACATGTGTCCACATCCTCCCCTGGCCCAGAGGGAAGGCTAGAGGAGGGAGATTTATCAAGAACCTATGACAGGGAATTCTGGGTAATTCAGGTTGGAGCCACGATGCATGGGAGAAATTAGGGTCTTGGGAAGCTGACTGTATTTTAGTGGGATTCCTGTTGTGTAACTGTTATAAACATTTGGCAGTTATATGATTTAATAAAAACCTCAATTGGAAAGGAGAAAAGTGGAAGTGTGTATGAGAGAGAGAAAGCACATTGTGTTTTGCGTGTGCACATGACCACATACACTGACGTGTTCTGCAGAACCCACTTCACACATGAGCGCTAGAGAGGCTGACCTATAGGTAGCTGCTGTTCCGTGATTGCAATCTCCAGCAGCAAATCCTCTCTCCTATAAGCTTCATGGCCAGCAGAATGGTGCAGAGGCGATTTTACTTATAGGATTATGACCGTTTATCACTCAGTAAATCTTTTGCCAGCCTCCACACGAGCAATCAAACCTTCGAAGCTGCCTTCTACCTGGAGCCCAAGCTTGTGTGCATCCTCCAGACCCTCCAGACCTCTCTCTTCTCTTCTCTTCTCTTCTCTTCTCTTCTCTTCTCTTCTCTTCTCTTCTCTTCTCTTCTCTTCTCTTCTCTTCTCTTCTCTTCTCCCCTCCCCTCCCCTCCCCTCCCCTCCCCTCCCCTCCCCTCCCCTCTCCCCTCTCCCCTCTCCCCTCTTCCCTCCCCTCCCCTCCCCTCTCCCCTCTCCCCTCTCCCCTCCCCTCCCCTCCCTTCCCCTCTTCTCTCTCTCTCTCTCTCTCTCTCTCTCTCTCTCTCTCTCTCTCTCTCTCTCTCTCTGGGTTTGCTCACAAGGAGATTACCTCTGTACCAGCAAATGGACAGCAGCAGCCATGTGTGAGGCAAGCACCTGGATAAGCTGCCTGCCTAGGATTTGAGGCCATCCATCGCATCCAGCCGATGAAGTCAGCTAGAGCAAGCACCTGAAGCATGCTTTTACAAATGGTCCCCAGACTTAGCAAATGTGTGCAGAGCTCTAATAGATCTCTGTAACTCTTGGGGGTAAGAACTGGTTCATGTTCTATCCATATCTCCCTCTATGGCCTGGCTTCTCTTTTTAGTATGTATATACTTATGTATGTATGTATGTATGTATGTATGTATATGTATTGTGTGCATATCTATGTATGCATGTATTTATTTATTTTGTATATGTGTGCATATGCCACATGTGCACATGTGTGTGAAAAACACAGGTCAACATCAAGGTCTCTTCCTCTATCACCTCCTCCTCCTTGTTATCACTAGTTTTTGAGGCATCCTCTCATTGAACCCAGAGCGTACTGATGGGGTAGAATGGCTGACCGGCTATTTCTGAGGATTCGTCTGTCTCTGTACATTGCTCCCAATGCCAGGATTACCTGTGCATATGGCCACACACAGCCATTAACGTGGGTGCTGAGGAGCTGAGCATAGCTCTTCATATGTACATAGGAGGCACTTTACCAACTCAGCTACATTCCCAGGCCTGACCCAGCTTCTTAAATTATAGGTCATAAACCCATAAGTAAAGGGTTCTGAATGGACACACCCAAAACAATTCAAAATTAAGCATTTCATTAACCCAGATGGTTTTTTGTAGCACTGACCCATGTTGAATTGTGCAGTTTGTGGCAACCTTGGTTCTGAGCACATAGCATGTGTGCCTTCACAGGCCAAGAAGCACCGGTAAGTGCTGCTTGCAACATGTCAGTTCAGATTCAAAATGCTTTTATTCTTTATTGCAGTGCTTGGCTATATTACAAAGTTTTCTTAGCCAAACATCACAGTTTCATTATAGAAAACAAAGACTGTCCACACTTCTCGTCCCCCAGCAAGTAAGTTTCAAGTTAGTGTAGCTATGGGGTGTAATGTGTTCGCATGTTTTATGTTTTAAAATTCCATTTGAGCCGGGCGTGGTGGCGCACGCCTTTAATCCCAGCACTCGGGAGGCAGAGGCAGGCATATTTCTGAGTTCGAGGCCAGCCTGGTCTACAAAGTGAGTTCCAGGACAGCCAAGGCTATACAGAGAAACCCTGCCTCGAAAAACCAAAAAAAAAAAAAAAAAAAAAAAAAAATTCCATTTGAGTTGCTGCCTTGACGATCGTTAAAAAAATTAAATGAATTTTGGCTTGAGATTAGGATGAAATTTTCAACAATCTATGGAATGTCCCTAAATACACTCATTCCATTTTGTACTTGATGTTTATACACTGTGGTGCTCTCAATGGTGATTATAATAATTATAAGTGGTGTAGGGATGACTATAGAAACAAGATACAATCAACACTGAAAAACCCCGAAAGTGACCAAGCCCCTCAGCAAATATTAGCCAAGACTTACTTCTTTGCATAAAATATACAGGCACGCCCATCCCCTTAGCATGCAAATTTCCTTTGGTCAGTGACAAGTAGTAGAATTATATGGCAAAGTATTGCTTTTAAAAATGTCTTTATAATTTATTATCAATGGATATTTGATTCCTGTGTGATTTTTATAGACCTATATACCCAAGGTCACATAAAATTTTCTTAAGGTGAAAAGGTTTCATGCATGGAAAGAGTTGAGCAGCCCTTCGCTGTGTGCTAAGAGGCTTTGGAGGAGAGCTGAAGTGGGGAAGATTGGAGGATGAGATGGCTGCTCTGTCCCTCCCCCCTCCACTGTAAGAGGAGCTCAGGAAGAACCTTTTATGCCATCTGTCACTCACACTACTCCCAGGCCAATGGCTGCTAGTTGTGAGTGAAGAACTGAGATTAAACACAGACCCTGTTCATCCCTGGAAATGGGTGGAAATGAACAGACCCAACTACTAGAGTCCTGTCGTGTTTGCCCACAGGCCTGGAGTTACACTGTGGAGTCCAGTCCTGTGGATCTGAGGTGACTCAGGCCTCGACGGGAGTCCCCTCTCCTGTGATAACTTGAGAGTAGAATTTCCAGGCTACTTAGGCACCTGTTGTTCCTATGTTCTGAGATCATTTCTAACTCCTGCATAGTTCTCTCATTTGGCTATGATTCAGGAAATAGTTAAGCGTTCCTAGGGGTTTATGTGCTGGAACCTTGGTCTCTGTGGTAGCATTTAAGAGGTAGAAGCTGTGAGAGTCTATGGAGCCTGGAGCCTGGAGACTGGAATTTGGTCAAGGTGATTCGATCACTAGGATGAGATTAGTGCTGGAGTTTGAAATGATATCACCCCATGTTCTTGACTCCTTTGACTCATGGTTGTCCCCCTGTTGTTTTGCTATCAGCTGCCTTTAAAACTGTGAGTTAAATAAACCTCTCTGCTTTATAACATACTCAGCTTGTGGTATTTGATGTAGAAGCAGAGATGTACTATGTGTACCCATAATGCACACCTGTGATGACAAGCTGCTTTTGAATCAGTGCCCACTCTACTAGGTGCTGTTTGTTGTTTACTGTCCACAAAGGATCAGGATTTCCTGCTTAAAATATCAGTGGGGGTTGGTGAGATGATTCAGTTGGCAAGAGTGCTTGCTCTGCAAGTGTGAGGATCTGAAGTCCTCATCTTGCATCCACACAAAAGCCAGGCATGGCTGTGTGTGCATCTATAACCAGAGAGTTGTGGAGGGTGGGGACAATAACATCATTGAGGCTCACTGGCTTCTAGATTCAGTGAGATACCCTGACTCAAGGGAATGGGGTCCAATGAGTTTAAGGACACCCAGTGTCATCCTCTGGCTTCCACTTGTGTACTGGTAAGTATGAATATATATGTCCATACATGCACGCGCGCACACACACACACACACACACTGGAAGCTAGTGCTTCTTTCATCCAGTATATCCATTGAGAGCAGGACCTCTGTGTGGAAGCAACAGAAGCTCCACTTGGAAGTTTCCATCCTTGGCGTTTGTTTAATGTCGTGCATAGTTACTTCATGGAAGTCTGAGATGAACCATTCTCCTGGCATCGCCATGATGGACGGTCTCACTAGACCTTCCATCTTACTGTCGTTTCTGCTGTAGAGTAGTTCTGCTTTTGCAAATGGCCAACTTTGCTTCTTTTCAGACAGAGGAATAGCAGTAAATGTGCATTCTTTTTTCATGACTGACTTTATTTCATTTTTCCCCCTTTAAAATCTCTATAAAAAGAACACATTTGTCCTAAATCAACATTGACTCTACTGGAAGTTAGCTGTCTTGTCAAATTATCAACTTCTGAGAATCCTGAGGGTTGGTAGTCAGGAGTACTTACAGAAGGCATAAACTAGGCTAGAGGCATAATCCAATGGCCCATAACGTGACCCCTTAGGAAGGGAATAGCTGAAGCTCTTTTCTCCGGCAGGACATGTGGTTAGGGCAAAGTCCTGAGGATGCTACAGTGGATCTATCTGACCTTTCCAGAAAAGTGCCCTTCATAGGGACAAGCTAGAATCAGCTTGTGTTCCTTAAACTCCTTCTAACATGTATACATATATTTATACTAAAATTATAACTAAGGGTTTTCACCAAAGTATTCAAAACAGGTAAAAAGTGTTTCACCCAATTTTATAAATCTGTTATTTCACTTCTGATGAGCTTGGACTATGGTAAGACATGAAGTCATCAGAAAAGTGGTGATAACCATGTGTTTTAAAAACTAAGGAAGATGTGTTCCCTCCTTGGGGGATATCTTATTGGGCTGGAAAGTGGCCAGCTGTAGAATTAGGAGGGAGGATTTCTACTTAGCAGACAGGCATAGAGACAGAAAATAAAGTCTTTGGGTGGAACACTGATGACAGGAAATAAGAGGCTGTGTAGCTATCAGAGGCAAGAATTATTCAGTCCACACAGTAATTACCTTCTTGCTATTCTTTTATGAATTATACACCCAGCTGGAGACTCAGCTGGGAGACAGAGAAAGAAAAAGAGATAAATGTTTGTATTCAACCTGTATCATTTCTGGGTTCAAATGTTTAGAATCCTCAGCTATGAGCCTTCCTGTGAACCATGGTCCCCAGTAGTGAATGTCACCATAACTTAGACAAGACAAATGGGGGCGTTTCGGGTCCTAAGAGTTTAGAATGTCTGAGCTTTGATTTTGAGTGGAAGGATGGATGGACAGATGGATGGATGGATGGATGGATGGATGGATGGATGGATTGATGGATGATGGAAGAATGAATGTTAGCTGCCTGTTGCTTTACTGGCATTTGTTTGTTTAATATCAGACTCTAGTTTCAACTTAATGGTCACCTGTTTGACTGCCACTTTCTTGAATCCACTGTCCAGAGAGGGAAGGGGTGGTCAGCAAATTGCTAATTCTTTTCTGTTGTGAAGTCCTGGAAATAATTTGGTACAGACAGATCACAGTCTATATGACGTTAATCTGTATTGATGTTTCACATTTAATAAAAGTAACCCCTTCAGGTTAGGCTTATTTAAAAGCCCCAGAATCATACACAGTAAAACTGTTTATGAATTATTTATCTAAAGACAGATTTCTTTTCTCCCTTTGCTTGGTGATTGTTAAATGACAGAGAACGTAAATGGAAGAGAGAATGTTCATATAATAGCTAGGTAGTGTTTCAAATGGGCCTTAAACTTATTTAACTACATTCCAAATTCTGTGGATTTCTTTTAAATGGGCTATATGCCAACAGCTACCATAGGCTTGTGCTCTTTGGAGGAGATCCAAGCTGACTCCTAACTGGCAACTTGCATCTCAAGGCTCTTTCACTCAAACTGTGGAGGGAGACATAAACAAAAAACCGTGGCAAAGGCCTGAACAACTCACACTGATCACCGGTTAGGTTCCTTACATGCATTCCTAACTATAGCAGGAAAAAAATATTCAAACTTCCTCCCTCTCACCAAGAAAGAAATTGCTATTAGGTATAAGTGATCAGCCTACATGACTACGTATGGGGGTTCTAATTCAGATTATCTAAATTCAAATCCACATTTCACTACTATGGTATGTGAAATAGTAATGTATAGTAAATCACTGTCCAAATCTATATGAAGAGGCATCAAAGGAGGTAATTAGCTTTATATTTGCTTGGCAGCCACTATAACAGACAGTATTAGGATACATAACTATACATGAACATGCACATGAATGTAGATAACATAGTGAAAAATAGAAAAGATACAGCCCTTCTATGAGTTTAGCATCTATGAAAAAACAGGCTATGAATGGGAAGTGTGGAGCTCACAAGAGCTCACCATGAATAGATACTGGAACCACAAGTGCGGACTCATCACTAGAAAGGGTGGCAGCATCTGCTCTTCCTCTGCATCCTTCCCAGCCCACAGCAGAGCTGTTGGTGAAGCAATAAGCAGGAGTGTTTCAAGGAACATAAGTATGGGAAGAGATTCTCCTCTGTTCAGAAAGCAACCTTCCAACAGCAGTTCTTTCACGCTTGAATGTCTCAATGCACCGTATCGATGCCCAGGCTTGATCTGTCTCTGAAACACTGAATGGAACAGAGCTGGATGAGACTTCTTCCCTTGTGTGTGATGTATTGAGCCATCACAAAATTAAAGTACTTCTAAGTAGTGCGGCTGAGAGAATAGACTCTCCAAGCAGGCTCAGCTCCTAGGTACCAGACTCCCTGGAGCACATTGTGTTTAAAATAAACCTTGCTAAACTGGTTCTGTTCATCTGTTTGGATTATGTTATTTCTAATGTATAATATATTGTCCTGTATACATTATCTTTATTATTCACTCATAAAGCCTTAAATTATGCAAAAGAGATTAATGAGTATCCACTTTGCATAAGACAGCAGGATGTATTCTCTAGACAGCTATTCTTATATCCCTAAAGGGTGTTCTTTCTTGACATGCCAGTCCAGCAAAGTTCAAGGGTTGTAGTGTGCTACTGGGTTTTTTTTAAATACTTAATTTTCTCTATGTGTGACATATGCGTGTAGATGCCTGCAAAAGCAGGAGGGGACATCAGATCCCCCAGAACTTGAGTTACACGTGTTTGTGAAACTTCTGGTGTGGGTACCAGAAATCAAGCCAGGGTCCTCTGCAAGGACTGTAATTGCATCTAACTAAGTGCTCTTAACCAGGAAGCCATCTCTCCAACCCCTAAAAACTCCTCTCAATATGTTGTCTCAGTCTATCTTTAAGTGCTCAAAAATATCAACATGGTAACTAGGGTGACTGAATATTTATCCCTGGGATAGGAAACCTTCATAATCATTGTCTGGTTATATTACCCTGTGTGTCTTTAATATTATTCAATTTCTAATTGCATACAAATGTGGTTGAGCTTTCTTTTTAATGATTACACATTAAAAAGATACAAGCCTGTGGTGTTCAGTGTGATGTTTCTTACACACAACATGCTCTGATCATCCCCAGGCTCCTTTCTTTCCTTCTAAATCATTCTCTGCAAACTTGCTATTAGGGGTTCTTTCCACTTTTTATAGACAGAAGGAAATCTAAAAGCAAAGCTCGCTTGCTCTCTCTCTCTGTGTCTCTCTCTCTCTCTCTGACTCTCTCTCTCTCTGACTCTCTCTCTGTCTCTCTCTCTCTGACTCTCTCTCTCTCTGTCTCTCTCTCTGTCTGTGTGTGTGTGTCTCTCTCTCTCTGTCTCTCTCTGTCTCTCTCTCTCTCTCTGTCTCTCTCTGTCTCTCTCTGTCTCTCTCTGTCTCTCTCTCTCTCTCTCTCTCTCTCTCTCTCTCTCTCTCTCTCTCGTGTGTGTGTGTGTGTGTGTTCAACAGTATGAATCTATCGCTTCCTAAGTGGATTCTATCGAATAGGAAGATAATTCCCAATCCAACTCCATTATTTTTTAACCACCCCTGTCAAAGCCCTAATTGCATGCACCAGCTCACTCTAGAATCTAACATATGACTCAGATTCAGAACTCAGTAGTCAAAAAAGAGAAAGCAGAAGGAGTGGGGCATTGAACTCCTGATTCCTGGAAAGTACACTCTGAAGGGTCCTACTGAAGTTCAGGTTTGCTCGGATAAGATTTAACTGACACACAGCTCCCATGGCCAAGGTGTTTGGAATGTCTAATGTTAAATAAGTTAAACATCTAGCAATTGTTCTTCTGGAGTAGACTGTGAAATGACAGCTGATTCTGACATGGGTGTCCAGCTCTTCGGCACCCAGTCATGATATAAATAGTCACTGTTTATTTCTTGTCTGCTTTCAATCCACTTAGCTGAGCCCAGTGACAGGCAGGCATGCTTGAAACCATGCCCATGTGTAAAAGTACCTCACTTATAAAAGTAGGTGTTTCATGACACTGAAGTCACATCCCCCATAGTACTGAGTTTTGTAAAAACAGGCACCATGATCTAATTTCCATCGTAGAAGAGAAAATGTAAACAATCAAACTTTTCTATGATTAGTCTCGGTAAATCCATCATTAAGTTGAAAATGTTGGTGTTCAGAAATTCATTTAATATACCTAACCTGTAGAGCATCCCAGATAAACAAGACCACACCCTGTAGGGTGTGGGCTGCTTCTGCCACGATCACAGAGATGACTGGAAGCTGAGGCTCATTGCCCCTGCTCAGCATCACCAGAAGGAACTGAACCATATTTTACTAGACACTGAGAGGTCCAACCTCTGGGTTTGAAGGGCAGTTTCTAATGAATGCCTGTCACGTTTGCCATCAAGAGGCTATAAAAATCTCAAGTCAAACCACTGTAAACAAGGGACTGTCTACAGTCCCAGGGAAAGCATGGCTATGCCAGGTCTTAGAGAGTTGTCTCCTCTTATCCCTGGCTCCCTTCCCATGGTTCCAGTCATCCTTGGCCAATAGTGGTCCAGAATTTTAAGTGGAACATTCTAGAAATAAATGGTTTCTAGGTTTTAACTAACATTTATAATGGCAGTGTGTTATTTTAATTGTTCTATTGTTAGTAATTGCTGCTAATTGTTCACTGTGCTTAATTTATTAGTTAAACTTTATCATAGGTGTGTATATATAGGCAAAACTATAGTACTGTACCTATAAAATGTCATTTCCTTAATGGTTAAGCTTACAGTTCTTTTGTCTTTACAGTAACATGAAAGTATATAGCCCACACAACTCCTATTTTTCACTGTCATCCCAGTAGACCCTGCACCAACTGTGATGTAGTCTTTAATGTTGGAGAGATGAACTAGATGGTTAAATTAACTTTCAACTTACAATGAGCATATTGGGACACAACTCCATCATAACTTGAAGAGCATCAGTACCACTCATAATTTCAGGTACCCATCAGGGTCTTGGAATAAATTCTTATGAATACAGGGCATTCCCTGTACTTGCAAAGGCACAAGGTCCAGAAAGAAAAGAAAATACCACTGTGCCCTGAACAAGGATTTCCTAGGACACTAACCAAAGGCCAGGTAGAAACAAGCTGGAGGTTTTCCTACCTGTCTTCATGCAACGATCAGGAAGGCCATAGAGGGACCAAGCTTGCCTCCAAATTATAGTCTGGTTCCCCAAACAGGATGACAAAAGTTACGCGGAATCATTTGTCAGGTCAGGCTGCGGTTAGAAGTTGAATCACTGTCCTGCTTCTGGAAGATTCTAGGAGTCCTGAGTGATGACCCTAGGGCTCCCTGACTTGGATCAATTGTGCTGCTTCCCCAAGGGGGACCCTATTGGGCTGGGAAATAAGTAAGGATCTGGGGAAGCAACATTTACCCCAACATGAATCCAGGGACTTGCGGGAACAAAGGAAGCAAAATTGAGAGAACACCACTAAGTCCTTGCATTCACCAAGCTGCCCTGACATTGCCTAGCAGAACAGATGGTGGCATATCCTGGAGATGACACAAAGGCGAAGCATATTAATAGACACATTTCTAAAGATTTTGAGTGACTTGACAATATTTTTTAAACTTACCCTTAAAATAAGGACTTTGTAGATGATGAAGGGCATATGATAAATATAAAACACAACGCATGCACCAGGCTCTGCTATGAAACTATTTTACTTTGATAGCTTCTGGTTTTCTGAAAGAATGTGATTACAACATGAACTTCATAATGACTGTTGCTATTTTTACCTCAAAATATTATCAAAGAGACAATCAATTCATTTAAGAATAAGAAGAATTAACCTGAAGGAGAGTAGTAACAAAGGCCCTACTATATGTTGACCCTGTGCAGAATATTCTAGAATTCATTTAAGATGAATACAAAAGAAATGTAAGCCATTGTCTCTGCCTCCCAAGAGCTAATAGGTTGGGCATGGAGGGCCTAAGACACAGAAGAGCAATGCAGAATGACAATGAAGCAGGCTTATTGGATCCTGGAAAGCAGGCATAGGAAATAAGTACAAAGATGAATTGTCAGAGAGGACTGCCAATTAGACATAGAAAGGAAGATGGGACCTGGGAAGCAAGGGTACCTGAAGGAGAAAAGGGGGAGCCACACAAGAAAGCAGGGACAATGCACCATTTATCGGGACTTTGCAAGAAACCAGCCACCTGATGACTTTGTTCCGCTTGTTACTGTACCCCATTCCGAGTGCTTGTCTCTATGCCCTCTTCTTGCTCCTCTTTGCTTGCCCTTTCTTGAGCACACTAGCAGCTTCCATGCATATAAAGTTGAGGATTAATTTTTCATCATTATCTTACTTGACCTTCCAGCAATATTTGTCATTGTAGACATGCCACATCATTCACACGGGAAAGCACAGGCCTGACTCCCAGGGCATCCCTTTCTCTTGGTTTCCCCCTAGATATTTTTTATTCCCAGCATCTTGTCCTGTCCCTGATCCTATCATACTGGTCTATCTCGTCCTGGAGCATCTCATGCTGGAGCACCATCTCATGCTGGAGCACCATCTCATGCTGGAGCACCATCTCATGCTGGAGCACCAACTCATGCTGGAGCACCATCTCATGCTGGAGCACCATCTCATGCTGGAGCACCATCTCATGCTGGAGCACCATCTCATGCTGGAGCACCATCTCATGCTGGAGCACCAACTCATGCTGGAGCACCATCTCATGCTGAAGCACCATCTCATGCTGGAGCATGCTCACCTCTCCTCCTCCACCCACACAGACTCCTTTGGTCCTCTCTCCTGTGATCACAGTGTAACAGTGTATTTTCTGCTTTACCATCATATCTTGCCCATCCCCATCCAGCCCTCCTCCCAGACTCTATGCTCAGGTAGCTGGATGTTTGTTTGTTTGTTTGTTTGATTGATTGATTGATTGATTGATTGATTTTAGCATTCCTACTCAGTGGCCAGCATCTATCCAACACTGTGCTGTTCACCTTCCGATATCTTCTACCCTCACTGTTGCCTATACCAGGTGAAAACTGTCCAAATAGTTCTGGCGTTTGGGTTAAAACTGTATAGCCATTCCTGGATCTTCTTTATCCACAACATTTGAAGGGCCTGTTGTCAAGTCCTAAAACGTTTCTGACCACATGTTGCCACCTCCATTGTCATCTGCCCAAATCATCTCCTCTGCACTATCCACCTGCTCCCATGGCCTCAGAGTGATTTTTCTGTCTACTTCTTTTCATGGCAACTGTCTTCTTAAACAGGAAATACACTGGCCCTTCCACGATGTCAGGCAAGTCTTGTGCCTCCACACGTACACCCTCTGTTGTGTCCAGGTCCACTCAGGGTGGAAGTGAGAGCTCCGGTGATGACTCACATGAGTCACAACACATGTTTCCACATGTGGGCGGTGATAAGTATTGTGAGGGAGGGGGTGAATTGAGCTGAATATGAGCCCATTTTATTAAGAGGAGACGTTGAACAAATGCCCAAAGAAGCTGTTAATAGGCATGCTTGTATCTATGTGAGTATTTGGAAGTAGATAAAGGTGTGTGTGTGTGTGTGTGTGTGTGTGTGTGTTGCATTGTTACATGCCAGAATATACTTATATATTAATAGGATTTAATCATAGATTGTGGCTAGAAGCTAAAGAGTCCTGACACTGTCCTACAGAAGACGCTGAACAAATGTTATTACCTGAAAAACTCACAATACTACCTACAGACACCATGAAGCTGCTCTACCTATTAAGCTATACACCCGAGAAGCTTTCAGTTGCAAACAGTATCTTGGAAGAAATCTGCTGTGAACATAATTTTCATAATTTCATCAGAATGCTGAAAAGATAGCTCAGCCTGTGATGCCTTCTGACACAGGGGCATTTTGGATTCTATTAAAATGGAAATGGAGATCTAGTGATATTAAATCAAGATACAGATCCCTAAAGGTTGCTATTCCCACTCTGCTGGTATTTTAAACAAAACCCTTTCTGAGGAGCGATCGTCGAAGGGTTTTAGAAAGCGCTTCTAAGTTGGCAACACCTACATGCTTGCTATTTTTGGGTGTGCTCTCTCGACATTAAATGCTTTGGTGAGGTTAGAGCCTGTACTTGTTCCCTATCAAGTTGGTGAGCTGCGTCATTTCAATATCATTTAAATTTCACTGGTTAAAGTTGCCTTCCCACCCCCACAAGGTCATCGTCAATCTCAACCCCAGCTAAAAATAAGAAGAGAAGCAAATACAGAGTCTCCAGGTAGCCCTTCCAGGAATGATTCTACTCCTCATGCCAGTGTTTCTCATTGCTCCACTAGATGATGATTAAGTCAGTATCTCATGAGTTTTCAGGATCAGAATTGAACACATGTCAAGTGTTTCGTTCTGCAGCACTTGGCACCCATCCCCTCGAGCTCTGCTTCTTGAGTTTTATTGGGTTATAAAAAGCTTGTAACAGCAGAGCTTTTTATTTGGCTTTTCATTTATTCAGATTTTTTTCCTTCTTGGCATTTTTTTAAAGCAAGCTATTGATATTTAGGGAGTGGACACTAAATGGAATATTATGAGATTTCTGTTCTCTTGGCTTCTGGTTTTTCCTTGCCTTTCCGTACATGAAGTGATCAAAAGCCATCTTTAAAAATGATGTCAATTCGGGACTGACGTGATGACTCAGCAGGGAAGGCCACTGACTGCTCTTCTGAAGGTCCCGAGTTCAAATCTCAGCAGCTGCATGGTGGCTCACAACCATCCGTAATGAGATCTGATGCTCTCTTCTGGTGCATCTGAAGACAGCTACAGTGTACTTATGTATAATAAATAAATAAATAAATATGTCAGTCTTTATTCTTCCATTTTCAAAGGAAATGCAAAGGAGAGAAAACAAGGGCCCTGGTGCTCCAAACTCCATCCTGATATAGAAACCAAGCTCAGAAAGGCAGAGAAGCCTGTTTAAGTTGCGTAATCAGCCGAACCCAGATTAAAATTTACAGTTATGACCACCAGCTCATTAGCACTGTTTTCCAAAGGCAAAGAGCAGATGCTTTCCTACTTTACCGATTCCTTATTACAACTATTTTGGCTCATGGTTTCAGTAGGTTCACTTGGTCCCAGGCACGTGAACCAAGAGCGTAATGGTACCTTAAATTAGTGATAGAGGGGAATCTTCATGCTGAACAGAATTCAAAGGGTAAGAAAGGAACAGAGACCACCCACACCCTTCAAAGGCATACTCCTGCAAAGGGTCTTCATCCAATCCCCACCTCTCAAAGTGCCCAAACCCTCCCACAATAACTCCACCTACTGGGCACCGAGTATATTAACCAAGGGTCTGGGTTTATGGGGATATTTGTATTCACATGTAATAAGCAATTGGGATCAAGAATAGAAACAACGGAACACTTTCAAAGATACTTTTACCTACAGAGAATGGGAAAACTGTAGCTAATAATCAAGTTAAAATTAAGTGGCCTGAGTATTTTGCAGTCTAGCATTAGATATTTATCCCTTACCTTCAGACTGAATGCCCTTCTTCTATGACTTGCATCAGGGTGTGAATGGCAACCGTTGTCATGTGATTCACTTACTTAAACCTTTCTAGGAACCTCATTGATCCATGTTGGAAGGATAAAGGGATTGGAGCACAAACTGCTTGTGATTTACTGCTCCCAAAGAAGAGCATTGTTATTCACAAATGAGTTGGGAGCCACAAGGCTACAGCAAATCTGCCTCTAAAGCTTTGGAAGTATGATAAATGAATCCCAGTGTTTGACTGATCCAGGGTGCAGCAGTGTGATGGGAAGGTGGGGAGAGGAAGGGAAGGGATGCTAACAGAACTGGTGAACTCTTCATTGTTTGCCCACATTAAACACTTTGGGGAAGGTCACTTGCCTGACAGCAACGCCATGGTGTTTAAAGTTTATAATTTTATTACCTTCCCACTTTTTAAATAGAAAACTAGTCGGTTGTATTTACTTTCTAAAACTACAGTAACTCTTGATGGAATACTGGCCTGTCTTTTTCAGGACTTGTGCTTTAGAAAATTAATCTTCAAGTACCTGGAACAGCACAAGTTGAAAGGTCTCATGCTGTATTAAAGACTCACAAATGATTTTAAAACTACCCAGTGATTTAATTAAGTAGATGACTGATATATTTATTCAGAAGAATTCCAATATGTGCATCTACACTCTTTCAGAATCCAAGAATTTAAACTCTATCATTACTTAGACTTTGCCAAGGCCAACAAGCTGCCTAATTTCTCTTGATAGGAAAGATTTTTTTTAAAGGAGAAAGGATATTTGTAGACATTTGGCAGAGAAACAACAGCTGCCATTTCTAGACATGCGTTTTCTTTTCTCACCCTGGGTACTCTCTGATTTAAGTGAGGGTGTGTTGTGGTTGATGTGCAGGATTACACGTGTATCCTAAGTTGGATCAAAACATGATTTTCCCCAGATTATGGACCTCTGGATGCCTCAAACTGTATGTTGTGTTGTCATTTAATGTGACTCAGTTTGCAGTAGAATCTGAACTTTTTTTCTATTTCTTGTCCTATTATCTCTTGATTGAGGGTCCACCTTGTTCTCTGATAGTGATGTCAAGACTGAAATGGCCTGATTCTGAGATATGTATTTTTCACTGTATAAATAATTTGTCCCTTGACCACTGTTTCCAAAATAGAAACCTACCTGTTAGTGGTACCCAGAATCTCAAGATTCTCAGAGAAGCGCATGTGTGGTAGCGTGGCTTGGGGTGAATGATAACTGCATATTTGATGGACTCTCCTTGGGCTTGACAATGCAGAAATGCAGAACACTCCAAAGCTAGAGATCATGAGCAAATTATATGCAAGAGCCAAAAGCAATTGATATCTTTCTCTGCTCACTGTTCTCAGTGCTCGGTTGTACACTCGTGTAAATCTCATAATCTGCTTACCAACACTCATGGCTAGCAGTATTGCCTTATAGTTTTCAGTATCTGCCCAAGGGTACCATGTTTGTCAGTAAAAGGGCCAGGCCATAGAGCTGGTATACCAAACTCCATGTGTGAGAGAGGAAGGGGGTAGAGGTGATTGGTGTAGGACTCCAGTAGGAAGCATATAATATGTGGAGCTTTCCAGATGTGATAGAGGTTGCTAGTCTTGACATGCTTAAAAATAGGACAAGGGCAGACTGGTGGCATGAAAACCCCACTTCCTATTCTGTAACAACCAGCTTACAAATGGATAAGGGCAGCCAAGCATTTCCTGTGTCTTGTGGGAAACGTCATAGAGTGGAGGTCAACCACCTAAGAACACACATTCACTGGCTGTGCATTGTGCAACAAATCAAGGCCAAGTTCTTTTATTGAACTGAAATCTGAAAGTTGGTCTTTCTTTTACTTGTTAGCCCTGCAAAGCTTGTTCACTGCTGTGTTCTATCCATGCGATGTGTATGTCAAAGGTGACTCACTGACAACTTATTCCTTTGAGCATCTCCTAAGTTGATATTTTAGAGTTTATTGACAGGAAACAGAGAAAATAAGTGGTAAACATGCAAGGGATGAGTTGCTTGGATGGAGGAGACATTGAATGGGAGAGAGAGAGAGAGAGAGAGAGAGAGAGAGAGAGAGAGAGAGAGAGAGAGAGAGAGAGAGAGAGAACGCTTGTGTAAGACTTACACCTCTTGAGACTGATAAAGACCCAAAGTCATTTGATGTGTATAGCACCAATTTCCTCATGGATTCCTCTCTTCCCCTTTCATCACTGTCCAGTCACAGTGGCCTTTTGTGTGTGAAGACACACCTAGTTCTATTCTAACTTGGGGCTTTACACCACTTGTCCCTTCTAGAACACCCCTGCCTTAGATGAGCTCTTGCTCCTTTATGTTATACTGGTGTCTACTTAAAAGCTACTTTATCCAAGAGTTAATTCAGACTATCATATTGAAAGCAGCTTATCTTTATTCTCCATCTGTAGTACATATTCAGGACTCTTAACAATGACCCAACCTATTATTTCCATGGTGATTTTCTCAGGCCACCTATATTGTACCTTTTCCCAAATACACACACACACACACACACACACACACACACACACACACACTAGACTACACTACACTATACTACACTCCATAAAGGAAGGGACTTTGATTAATTACTGTATTCTCAATGTCTGACATTATGCTCAGCAAAATATCACCAGTCAATAAGTAGTGACAGGAAAGAAAGAGGGGAAGAGGGAAGGAAAAGATAGAAACAGAGATAGGGAAAATAGGGGAGAGAAGCAAAGGAAGAAAAAAAGAAAGGGTGGTAGATCCACGACAGTAACTTGCGTGGGGGTACTGATGGGAGCTGAAGCATCCCATTGTATGTTTGTTAAGAGACTATAATGGAGATCTGCCACGTTGCTGTATACAGCAGGTGAAGGTGATCTATGGTATGGATAGGATTATGAAGCTGAAGGATGGATATGGCCATTGCCTAATGTAATAGGAAAAACCTAGAGAAAGACAGAAGGTGATTCATGATTCCACAGGGTTACTGTGGTTCTAAAACTTGGTCTCTACAGCAAAGACCCTCCAGACTCAAAGGAACTGCCAGACATGACTACATAATAACCCTCACGTAAGTAAAACAAGATGGCATTACAGTGAGTGGCAGAAGCCCAGTTTAAAGTCAGTCTTCAGGTGATACCACCAGCTGCTTCCTTCTGGACTCTCCCCACAAGGTTTGATCATCTAGCTTTGTAAGTAGAGGAAGAGGACACAGCCTGTCTGCTTTGGGTGGTCACTTCAAAGGTCATTATGTCATCTAAGAAGCTGTTTTTAACTCTGCTACCTTTTTCAGAATGCCTTTCTTGGCTCCTGATTGGGGACACATAATGAGCATATGCTCTGGTTGTAGAACAACTCATATGGCTTCCACTGGCAACACTGTACAACCCTTTCCTGAACCTCTATCACAACAGGGAGTGATCTCTCCATTCTTTTAGTTCTTGGATGTTCTCCCCCAATTCCCACTCAAGGGAATATTCAGAGTCTTTCTGCTCCCTTGTTAATGATCTCCAGGTGGCAAATAGAAGCATTGTGTGGTCTCCAGACACTGTTGGCTATGAGAAACTTGAGTAGCATGATTTAACTGTCACATTATATTATAAGACAGAGATATAGCCACTTTGAAATTTGACCTTCCTTTAGTGCATGTTCCGTCCATGTGACTCTTGTCAGCTTTCCCCAAGAGGTAAAATTTATAAATGGCTCTTTATGTGTGTAGTATTTCATCATCAACTATGAGAAGGATGGATGAATGAAGAGATTGTGAATCAACCTAGAGTCACATGGGAGCTGGGGTCCTACTCACTTGGAGATAATTCACCAACATTTCTGTTTAAAATCCTGTTGTCCTACCACCAATGTGTACGTCCATACAAAATTGTTAGTTTGTAAAGTGATGGCCAAGGATACCATCTTCAAAATATCAGGCTCTTCTCAATTTTTATTTTGGTTTAAAGAATCCTATGTTGGCACCCTACACAGATCTTAGATATTTCAAAACATATGATGGTCTTATATTTTCCAAATGTTCAGGGTATTTCCACCAAGTGTTAACTTTCCATCAGCACAGCAAGATATCTGACAAGATCAGCGTATAAACAGAAAGGCGTGATTATGTTTACAAAGATGTTAGTAAAGGGTTAGTTGGACTAACTGCTTTGGGCCTCTGTCCAGATAATATACTGGGTGTGTATGGCATAACAAACTGTTTAAAAGAGGGAGGGAAGAAGATGTGATGAGAGAGAGAGAGAGAGAGAGAGGGAGAGGGAGAGGGAGAGGGAGAGGGAGAGGGAGAGGGAGAGGGAGAGGGAGAGGGAGAGGGAGAGGGAGAGAACACTACCCCTTTAAAAGGTACACTCCCAAAGACCAAAGTCTTATCTCTACCTCTTATGAAGGTTCTACCAGCTCCCAACAGTGCCATCTTAAAGACTGGGCTTCTAACACATAGATTTTGGAAGATACTAAATATCCAATCTATAGCACGCAGGAAAAAAATAGTGTTTTTTTTTTCCATGTTGAACATAACACCCATGATGAAGACACACACTTTTCCTAACTCAGACATTATCAGTATGTATCACCAATCTAGGTAACCCCAGCCCAGCGGTGCAATCATGTGGTCCAACTTCATGATGATGTAGTGTCCATAATGTCCCCATCGTAGCTTAAATTCAACTTAATATGACCTTGAGGAAGAAAGGGAATGGAGGCATGAGTACAACTTTCCAGAGGCAAATGTTTTTATAAGCGAATGGACATTAGCTGAAGATGCTACTGGTAACTGACCTTGGCATCCATGCAGCAATGGTGTTGATGGCATGGCATGCCTCTTGGCAATTACAATCCACTTTCATAGCCCTGGTTACGCCAATCTTCCCAGCAGCACTCTATGATCATGTCAAACTATGCTTATGATCACCGTGATATTGATGATAACCATCCAAGCCACAGTCAATAATAACCATCCAAGCCAAAGGCAATAAAAACACATGAGAAACCCAGATCCTATGAGGTCAAAACCAAGCCATCTTCATTCTCTCACTTCATGAAGAAGGAAGAAAGATCAACAGCAGGGACAAGAAATCAGAGCATAGGCTCTCCTTAATTTCTGGAACCGGGTGTTTATTTACTGGGTTAGAATGAGTTTGGGGGCGTTTAATTCCTTGGAATTCATTTTTTTAAATCCATAGATTATTACTCCATAAGGGCAAGAAAGGGGGGAGGACTCAAAGTCTTGGCATTTCACCAAAAGGCTACAACCCAAGATGAGGAAGGGTGAGTAGCCAGGACATGCAAGGAGGCCAGTTTTATCTTTCTGCTGTTTGCTGCCTATCACAAACTTTCCCTGGCATCTAGCTAAAATACCTGATTTACTCGTCATACCTTTTTGTTTCTCTTAAAGACAGAAGAGCGACTCCGAATGTTAATTGCAGGTGCTTCTTTGGGCAAAATCATAGCAAAGAATTTTACAACCTAATGATGGGTTATCTTTCTAGAAAACGTGAGTTTAGAAAGTTTAAGTCCATTAGGCTAGTTAATGGCCCAGGGACCCTTCTGTCCATCAGTGTCTAAGAGTCAAACAGTGCTAATAAATTTTTGAGTATAACATTTTTAAGTAGGATAATGCTACTGGAAAAATAGTATATAATTATATACTAATATTATATAATTATATGCAGAGGTCCTTTAGTGCCTTTCTATTCAAGATAGTAAGGTAAATAACAGATGTATCAGCACTCCTTGAGTTAGTCAAATTGTATTGATAAAATAATTTGGACAAGATTTACAGCGTGTGAATATTGATGCAAGTCCAGAGGAGAGAGTATACAAAACTATTAATAAACTCATTACAGATGGATTCAGAAAAGCATAAGCTCAATTATGCAGGAAAAAAATTTAGTGAGGAAATGAACAGGGTTCAAGCAACTGAATGTCCACTCAGCAGAATTGATGCTCTGTGCTCTGTTGGAAGCTTCATGGTCAGCAGTTCACCAATCCAACCATGTGTGGCTGGGTCATTTCACTGGCAACGGAACAGAAGCCAACTAGAGCAAGTTCAGAGGGGGCCATGCAGGGACTATAAAGGTTCATGCATCAGGATAAAAATAAAAAAAAAGAACAGAAGTTCCTCGCTGCTCGGCTGACAGCTATGCCAGGGCGGGGACAGCAGGAGGAGGAATTAATTGCAAGGAAGAAGCAGAGACATCTTTGGAAGTTCAGGCAGGAAGCATTTAGCAGAATCCTGGGATGTTAAGGCAGTGTGGCATCTCAGAGATCATCTGGAGCTTTGGTTGGAATTAATGAGACTAAATTAAACTAAGGAAACTCGAGGTAAAAAAGCAAGAAAATCTGCTTGCAAATGAGAACTGCTTAACAGGGCTTCACTGACCCAAGAAGAAATCCCTGTCTTGTCTCCTCCCTGGAATCCTGGAGTAGGAGAGAGGATCCTGTTACAGCCTGTCAGTTAGAATCTTAGCTTACCCAGGTCAGGAGTTGGCTCCTGTTTTGAGACATAACTGAACAAAGTGTTGGCAGCTGCCATCATCTGATAGCCTGTGGGCACTATTAACACCACTGTGCACAGCACCACTGAATTCAAATTTACATAATTACATCCAGAAAATATATTTCCTGGGTTCTGGTATGATAATTTCATTCCGCACAGACCTTTGGATTGTAAAGAAATTGAACTATATATTAAAGTAGATTAACTCAAGTAACTGCTATCAAGCTTGTAAAGGCAGTTAATGCCAAAGACACTGAGGAGATTTGAACCTCGGCTTTTATTCTCAGCCCCAAAACTTATTAAAATAAATAAAGACGTTTAGCCCTCATAAGTCGGAGTCGTCATTAGCAATCCCTGATAGTGTGAAAGTAAAAAGAAAAGAACAGTCTGGAGAACAAAAAGCCAAGCCACGCTCAAAATTAATCATTTTTATGTGCTCGTAAATGGAATATTTAATTGGGCAAAAATAGGAACAAGTTTAAAAAGAGAGAGAAAGAGCTGATGTGTGTACATGCATTTTTTAAAAGAACCAATTAGAGATGACCTGCCTGATCAGACTGAGTTTAGAAACTGGAAAAGCATCTGCTTTTATCTCGTTGAATCTGAAATGTCATCAAGGAGAAACTGTAGCATGGTTTTAACTGCCAGCAGAGAACGCAAAACCAATTAAACTCTGACATAGCGCTTTCTTCGTTGCTTCCATTACGGGATGTGTTCTGAGTTTTTAAGGGTCGCAGTGCTGATTAGAACTGTGGGTCTCAGGACTGATGAATTATATAGTATTGGGAAGTTAAAGACACAAGGATTGATCACAGCTTCATACTCAGGGGGTGGTGACAGTCTTTCCAGGGCCATGCCCTTTGGCCCCCAAGATCATTTCTATTCCAGTTTGAAGGTAATCAAAAGCTTTGAGTTTTGATCGTCTGCTTTGAAAGAAAATTAATACGATTCACTCTCTGTTCTCAGTAGAGTGGGATGGGGAAATATGCAGGTTTATGTATATGGCTATATAAGAAGAGACACATCACCACAGAGTACAAGAAGTAAACCTGGGTATGAAAATGTCAAGCTGCCCAAATTAGTGCACTCTTCACCAGCTTGTATGTGTAGCCTATTTGTTGGCATGCTGCCATCTCTTACTCTGCACAGATGAGTGTAGCTTCTATGTGGTCCCATTCTTGTAAGACTTCTCTGCACTAGCTTGTTTGAAAGGTGGACAGGCTGCCACTCCCAAACCTGATGATATACAGAGCTCTAGCCCCTTTGCACCAAGCATGCAGGCTAATCCAGCTATGAGCCCTGAGAGGAGGTCAATGGTGGGAGGCGGGGTGGCACAATGTTACTGCCCCACCCTTCAAGAATCATTAACTCTGTTGGGGCCCACCACTTGTCCCCTTGAAGGAGGAGGAAGGGCAGATGGGAGACATGAAGGAAAACATTTCAAAGCAGACAGAGCCACTGAAGGCAAACAGAAGCTTAAAGATGATGAAGATGTATCTGAGTGATGTCACTCTCAAGCTCCCCCGATGATTGAACTCTGCGTTTTCCACCTTGGGATCTTTACTAGGTCATGTTCAGTGAGAGAGAGAGAGAGAGATTCCATTCCAACATCTTGTGTTCTTAAAATGTCTTCAGTAAAGTACGTCTTAAGAGGCAGGAACAGGAAAACTATCACTGCCTTCTCATCCGAAAGTATACCATACTCCTTCTCAACTTTGGTACTAGTTAGATTTAGGGCAGGATAGTTATTTATTGGAAGACCTGACCGTCCTGTGCTCTGCAGGTAATTAGGCAGAGCTGCCATCCCTGGTCCTCTGTGCCAGTAACAGCCCTTTTCAGGTGTGACAACCTGTGTGGTGACCAAGTCATTCTAGACTTGGACAAGTGATCCTGAAGGACAAAAGGCTCCATTTTCAGAACCTGCACTCTGATCTCTTCAGAAAGGTCGTCTCTGAAGAATGGTGTAAGTCATTAGTTCTTCCTCCACAAAGGACTTCTAGGGGTTCTTCTTCTATAATTCATCAGTAGTTCCCAAAGGCGAGTAAGTGGGGGCAGCACTCTGGATAGATTATCTAATCTCCATATGGCTAGGCACAGAGTGTGTTCATTTCCTGACAGAGGGCAACACTACCCATGATTATTATCTAGTTGCAGACTTCTTTTCCTTGTTCAGTTTCAAACCAAATAGATGCTCATTGATCCATCTCCAGCCTGGGTTGTCTGATTAGCTGGATGTTAAGGTAGAAAACCCCAACTTGTGTCTTAGTGGTTTCTAGGTGACCTTTCAGTATTGACTTAAATGGCTTGGAACCTCTCAGGTCTCAGAAGCTTTCTTAAGCTCTTTATGTGTGTTTTGTCTTGCTTGTAATGTGCCAAGCCCTATCTATCCTAAAAGAAATGAGGAAACTTCACGCTTGCCTTTAATGCCTAAGAGGGAGTACTTTATGAAAATCTAATTAGGAATATGATGAATGGGGCCATTACAAAATGAATCTTTGATATAAAAAGTCCCTTACACTGGCACCCTGCATGTATGAAAACAAGAATTCCCAAGATGGACAAGAATTATATAAAGATGGACAAGAATATATATATAAGTTTGGAGCCCAAACCTATCAAGTTATCTTGTTAGTTCAGTAAGAAATTCTTCTCACGAAGGCAATGACTCATCTTTGCTCTTGAAAACATCACACTTGGAATTCATCACTTAACACGTTACAGGGGATGTAGTTAACAATACTGTTTAGGTGCCAAAACATTTCCACTTCCCTTTGAAATAAATTTCTTCTTAAATAATCTGGTTTGCTTGAGGGCATGGTGCTTTAAGTCATTGACAGTCCCCTTTTTGGCCTCTTTTGGAAGTGTGAAATGCCTGTATACCTTTGAATGTCGTCTCATATTCCTGCAGTCTCAAGGTACCCACCCCTCTATCCCTCGGTGTTATGGTTTGAATCTGAAACATGTCCCGTGGGCTCGTGTTTGGAATGTGTCTTCCCCATCTGGTACTTCTATTTTGAAAGGCTGTGGAGTCTTTACAAGGCCGGTCCTACATGGAAGAAACAAATCTCTAGGGGTGGGGATTTGAAGGTTATTGTCTGGGCCTTGGCTCTGGGTACACCCTGCCTCTAGCCTGTCCTGCTGTGATGTACAACTCTCTCTTGCTGCTGCCATGACTCCCCAGACATAATGGACTTAAACTCTCCAAAACCAGGAACCAAATCAGATTTTCAAATTTTTCTTTCAAAGACTGTTTTGCACCAGGTATTTTGTTATAGCAATATACGAATAGCTAAGACATTCAGCAGCACCCACTTGGCGACCCTCCCATTCATCCCTCGGTCCCTGACACCTGCCCCCATGATGCCACCGAGCTAATTGTCACTAGAAAGGCTTCATACTTGCTTAGCCTTAGATATATTTCAATGCCACTTTCCAGGGTTGACAAGAGTGAAATCTCAGTCCATGAACCTCACAGAGATGAATGTTTCTTATGCTCGGGTTTCTCAAATCCCAATCCCCTACCATTTTGTCGCTGTATCTCAGAGTCCTCAGTCTGACTCACTTCTCTCTCTGCACACTTTAGAAATCTCTCAAGACAGTAATATCTGCTTCCAAGATGTGCAGCGTTTAAGCTCCCTGCCTGCATCTCCCAACCATCTTTCTCAACACATGCAGAAGTGGCTGCACTGTCTTCTCACACCACGGCTCCTTGCTTCCTATCTTAGGCTCCCAACACCAGAACCATGCTTGCCCCCACCCAGACTTTAAGTCTGAAAGAAGGCTTTAATTTCTTTTCTCTCCTGTCCTTCATTGTGCCAGGTACAAACCACACGGACGGACTTTTGCGGTGTCTCTTCTATTTCTTCAGTTCCTTTTCCTTCCCAGAATCAGAAGTCAGGCCCCTATTTCCTCTCTCTGGTTTTCTGCCTTCTAAATTTTCCTACATGCTGTTGCTGGAGCCTCACTTAGAAATGGCAGTAGCTTCCTCATGCTCAGATCTCTGCATCATGTCCCTTGGAGTCTGCCTTCCCTGAGTGTATCATTTGTCTTGTGTCGCTATGTGTTTCTGTGGAGACCTTGGTCTGACAAGGGTCGCCACGGAAACCAGCAACATCAGCAGTACCTGAGCTCATCCGGATGCAAGTACTTAGACCTAGCTTCCTCAGGCCTAGTGATGCGGAGACTCTGAAGGTCAGTCCAGAGGATGGGGTTATCACAGCTGCCAGGCAAGGCTGACAGTTGCAACATTTGGAAACATGCAATGCCCCTCTCTGCTTCCTCTGCTAGATTTGGCTGTACTTTTCAAAGGGCGCTCTAAAGGAAGCCTCTTTTGAGATCATCTCATTCTCCTGCTGCTTCCCTACCTCTCTCTGGTGCTTTTATCCTGGCATTTTTCATGCATTTTTGATTGTAAGCATGACAGTCTGTAAATTAAAAGACTGTGTGTGTGTGTGTTCACCAGGCATGTCTGAAGTGTTAGAGTCAATATATCTAATTCATTCAGTGTGGTGTTGTTATGGCTTGAATATTAAATGTCCCCATAGGCTCACATGTTGCATGAGTTTGCCAGTTAGTGGCTTTATTTTGCTAGGCTGTGGAAACATTGGGAAAAGGACCTAACTGAAGGAAGGATACCTTTAAAGATTCCACAGGGCGTCTGGTACCATTTTTGTTCTTGTTTCTTGTTCATCATAATGGTAAAAACCTTCTTTGATATATTGTCCAAGAGTCAAGGTAGTGGAGCCAAGTGACCATTGACTAAAATTTTAAAGCTATGTGCCACAAGAAACCTTTCTTCCTGTACATTGTTCATGTCAGGCATTTCGTCACAGCAACATAAAAGCCATTAACATAATCATAAGTGGTGTAAATTCTTACTCCATTTTGTAATATTGTTTTATAAATATATTTTTATTTATTCTCTGAGAATGCCCTGCATGCACACGCCCCCTCCCGTCACTTTGACCACTCCCCTTCCATCACTTTGACCACGCCCCTCCCGTTACTTTGACCACACCCCCTCCCACTACAACTGCTTTCAGACCCCTCTAGCATTTTCCCTCCCAACTTCATGTCTCTTTTTAAAAAACTCACCGAGTCCGTTCAATCAGTGCTCCACATCTGTGAGACGTCTGCATCCCACGAATTCCCAGAGAAAATCAAGTAAGAGGGAGCTGAGAGACTTGAGAGTCAAAGGCTGAGCAGGATTGCTCCTAAGCTGATTGGACATGGCAGAGCCTCGGCACTAATGAACTTACTGAGCCAGTGGTTGCCCACCTATAAGACCTGAACAAGATCAGGCCAATCAAAATTCCAGCATGGGTTGGGGAGAGACTCACCAAGCCCATCCCTAGCTGAAGAGCTACTGACAGTTAATGCTGCTGAAGAAGGGGGAGTCAGTCTGTTTCAAGGGTGTGCTATTAAATTCTATTGAATTACTTACGGCATTCTTTACTAATAACATAAGCATAAGTAATTATGTGTGTACACCTAGTCTTAAAATACTCATAAATCCGATTTTCTCAAGTGGAGAACAGTATTTGGGGATGAAATAGCAGAAAGGATAGGGACAGAGAGATGGCTCAGCAGTTAGTTAAGAACTCATGCTGCTTTTGCAGAAGGCTAGAGTTCAGTTCCCAGCACCCAGGTTTTGTAGTTCACAACCACCTCTAACTCCAGGTCCAAGAGGCTCAAAAGCCTCCAGCCTGCAGGCAGAAGTGCTCACATATGTATGTGGACACACACACTTTAAAAAAATAAAATAAAATAAATCTTTAGAAAAGATAAACATGGGAAAGAAAGGCAGAAAAGACTGTAGTCTCATTGTAAAACCAGGCTGGCAATAGACAATGAATAATTTCAAATGTAGCCACAGATTTCAGGAAACCTAACTTTATTTTACTGCTTTACTCCGGGTTAGAACAACCATTGAAGCAGTGGTTGATATACTCTTCAAATGATTGACAAGAAAAGAGTAATTATCCTAATTTAGGAAGTGCATAGTACTGACTCAGCATCAAGTACTGCAAATTTGCTGTCCTTGTGCTTTAAGCTTTCCAGAAGATTAGATAGGAAACACACCCAGCAAATAAAACTCCTGAAGCAAGGATCTATAAGCTGCATTGGGGGCGGGAGGAATTCATGCAACTTCAGGGCCCACTGGATCCCCTCCAAAGATTAACTTCAAGGATACTCTGTTATTTTTGTGCTTCTGCCCCTAGTACATTCTTGAGTTCACCTTGAGGAACACAGTCTCAAAACAACTCAAATCAGCACCAACCACAGTATATCCCCTTCTCCCGTATCCAGCATCACTGTGTGCGCAAACATCCTCTCAGGCCTTCTCAGCATCACATGGATGCTGAGTAGATCTCTGTGTGACAGTCCACTGTCTTTCAAATCTTGGAGAGTGCATTCTCCCTGTTCCCATATGGAGAAACTCGAAAATACCTGCACGTTTCGCCTCTGCACCTCACTGCAGATCTGCTTCCCTGCACCATTCCCCAACCGTTACTGCAGTATATTAAAGAAGAAATGAAATAAGCTATAGGCAGTGACCAAATATGGGCTACACATATGAGATACGCTTGCAACACCAGAGGACCCATGGAAGGCTTCCTCCGACATCTTCTGAATGATTATATAATAGGATGTAGAGATTGGTATTGTGGCAAATAGAAATATGGCTGGTGTCTATTTAAAACACTTATGATGGGATTTTTTTTTTAGGTTAGTTGTTTTAAGTCCTTAGTATTATTTGACCTGGGAGCCTGTGCATGCCTAGCAAGTACTCTTCTATAAAGGGAGCTGCATACCTGTCCTTTTTCATGTTTTTTTATAGAGAGAATATCATCAGGGGGTGCAAATAGTGTTTGCTGTTCTTGTAGAGGAGCAGAACTCAACTTCCAGCACCCAACTCAAGTTCTAAAGAAATGGTGCGGGGTGGAGGCAGGGAATGAGGAGGGCTGCTGGAGAGAGATGACTTAGTGCTTAAGGGTACTTGCTGCTCTTGCAGAGTACTAAAGTCAGGTTCTCAGCACCCACGTGAGGCAGCTCATAAACACCTGTAACTCCAGTTGCAGGGGATCAGATGCCCTCTTCTAGCCTCTGTGAGACCCTACCTGTACATACATGCACACATGTGTACGCACACACACATACACATACAATAAATCCTAAAGTGTATGAGTACTGCCATTCTCAGTATGTTGTAAAACAAGAAAATTTCCTTTACAGGACATCACATAGAACATTACATTTTTAATAAACCAGACCTACATTATACATTTTTTCTAGTAATACATATGAATTGAATCTTTAGGATAACCAAAAATACACATCAAAATCCCTCGACAAACGCCGTTCTTAAAAATATCACTGAGAGGGCATATATTTTCAGAGTTAGGAGTTTGTTTGCCTGAGAGCTGTGATTACAAATCTGGAGTTTTTAATGCGGCAATCGGATGACAAGTTGAGCAGTTACCACTCCATGCTTAACTATTTTTATGATGGTTTTTTACTTTTTTCCAAAGCAGCTGTTGCGGTTTCAAAGGCACCAGGAGTCTTGTTTTTTGTTGTTGTTGTTTTTTTTTTCTTTCCACACTACAATGTATTGGCAAACAAATGTCTGTTTCTCCAAACACAGAGTCTGATTCCGAATGATGATGTTGTGACACGTGTGTACTTCATGCATTCCCAGCACAGCCTTAGCTTACGGAGGAGGGACTCACTTTTTGTAAACACCTCGCAGAGTTGTAGACAGCGCGAATGGCCAAGCTGTTTATGATTGGATGAGTGAATGAATGCTATTGGAATTATTTAATCATATCTTTGGACAATAACTGTTTGTCTCTGTGACAGCCATTTGGAATGAAAAGACAAAATATTTATTGATTTCAATTTTATTCTTCCCCAATAGGAGGATAGCATAAAGTAGATTTATTGGGTAGACAGAAAGGAAGGAAGGAAGGAAGGAAGGAAGGAAGGAAGGAAGGAAGGGAGGGAGGGAGGGAGGGAGGGAGGGAGGGAGGGAGGGAGGGAGGGAGGGAGGGAGGGAGGCAGGCAGACAGGCAGATAGATTAGCAAAATGATTAATAGATGATACATAGATAGATATAGATAGATGATACACACATACAGAATTTTTCAGATAATACAAATAAAAGTGGAATACACACTAGTTAGTTTTATCCTATTTAGAATATGCAAATATCTATATTTTTCAGTTCCTTTCTTCTCTTGGCTGAAAATTATAGAATGGATAACAGGGAAATAGATGTTTCTAAGTTGTGCTGTTTTCCAGACCCCTTACTTTGCTAGCATGTCATTTAGATTACAAGAGTCAAATGAAGACCTTACAAAGACCAGATAGGGACTTGCACCAAAATTTCCCTCCAACAAAGCCTTCCCAGAGGAGTCGTCTTAGAGTGAATGTCTTATAATGAATCACGGGCGTGCTTGTATTTTCTTTTGCCACTATGTCTTGGACTTTCTCTCAGCCATGAATAAAGGCTAAG
Source organism: Mus caroli (assembly GCF_978045245.1). Taxonomy (NCBI): domain Eukaryota; kingdom Metazoa; phylum Chordata; class Mammalia; order Rodentia; family Muridae; genus Mus; species Mus caroli. Next base: position 78,388,691 of record NW_028227270.1, on the reverse strand, counting down.
ACTGTTAATAGTGTTGCCTTTTATTAATGTTTACATGTGCTGACTGCATCCGTAGCTGCCTGGTGAGTGCCCTGTAGAGTGGGTTGAACTACATGTGGTGAAGGCAAACCTATCTGCCACATCTGCACCACATCTGCACCGACGTTACTTAGGACAGATTTAGGGTGTGTAAGAATAATCTTCAGGTTGAATTTTCCGCTTAGGCTGCAGGGCCTTTTCATGACTTAACTCCATCTGGCTTGGTCCTGATTTAAACACCAGACTGTGCTGCAAACAGGGTAGCAGGGTAGAACTTTGTTCTGCAAAATTATATGAACTTTTTATGATTGCTCTGAGACATCTCAAAGTACAGTTCGGTGCGATGTCCTGACCTGCCTAATGAGTCAAGATCCTCGTGACAAGCAGGTATCTAGCTCTATTATATCTTGTGTTTAAAAAAAGCATTTTGTCACCTACATAGTTCCAAATATGAGATTATTATGATTCATTGTGTGCAGAGACTAGTTTAGGGAAAGCTAGTTGTTCAGCTAAACCATGGAATTCTTTTATCAGTTTCTCACATCTTAATCAGTCTTTGGACACGTTTAAAACTATCACTTTTGATATTTAAAGATTTGATGAACATGTTTCTACAACATTTCAGGACAATTCATCGATACATATAAAAATAATTCGAGTTGATGTTGTTTCAGAAATTTGTTTTAAGAATGCATTTTAGTATAATAAGCACAGAGCTGGAGACATGGCTCAATATTAAGAGCATATAGTGTTCTTCCAGAGGAACTGAGTTCGAGTCTCGGCATGTTACACAGGGTACCTTATAGACTCCTGTGACTCGAACTCACTGGAACCTGATGAACACAGGCAGGGCCTCTCATGTGCTCATACAAACACACACACAGAGACACAGACACACACAAACACACAGACACACAAACAGACACAGAGACACATATGTATACAGACACACACACATATAGACACACAATTAAAAATAATGAAAATAAATACTTAAAGCATCATGCCTGTGCATAAAGATTTGATTACAAATTTTTCATGGAATCAGGCTGTTTCAGATAATAAAACTTAGGAACTGCTATATACAAGAAGAGTGGTAAACCTACAGGAAGACTCACATAGAGAAATTCCAGGGAGATATTTTAAATGATTCAGAAAGGTTTCAAGTCGGGTTACAACTGGATGAATACTACATTCTTAGAAAATGGCGCTTTGGTGTGTGTGCTGATCATTTTGAACCCAGATTTGGCAATTGGGAACACAAAGGTTGTGTTGGCGTTTACACATGGTTTTCACTATGGGCTGGATACCATGTAATGGTGCAAGAAGGCTGTTTTTCTTGATTACCAGCCCCAACTCCTGTGCTACAGTAGACTTCGTCCTTCAATTCTGACATGCCACCCTGAGCTTTCTCATGAACCTCAATTATTCTCAGCACAAAGCCCTAGGCAGTCTTTATCATTCATCTAAGTTGGCATTAGAGCCCCATTTGCCAACTCTACCAAACATTACACAAAAGAATAGAGAGGTGACGCAGCAGTTAGAACACAGGTTCTCAACCTGTGAGTCATGACCCCTTGGGGGGGCGGTCAAACATCCCCTTCACAGGAATCACTTAAGATCACCACAATTTTTTTTACAAATATTTACATTACTATTCATAACAGTAGCAAAATTACAGTTATGATGTAACAGAAAAAATAATTTTATGGTTTGGCTCACAATAACACAAAGAACTATGTTAAAGGATTGCAGCATTAGGAAGTTGAGAGCCACTGAGTTAAAATCCCTTGCAAAAGACTGAAGTTCCTAAGCTCACAGAGGGAGGCTCAGAGACCACCTATAACTCCCACTCCAGGATCCAATATACCCTTTTGGATTCTGTACCCCTTCCGGTACTCACATGCACACATACACACAGATACACATATACTTCAAAATAAAATAAATACAATGAACTACAACTCAATCCCTAGGCATTGAGCCTAACATGTTTCTGCATTCAGCTTCTTGTTTTCCAGTGTCTATGCCTCTCATTGATGAAGACTTTATTTCCAGGGAATATTATGTTCACTTAAAAGAAATGATAGACATCTTTCTTGGAAAAAAAATAATGATGTGGTTGTTCTTGTCTGCAATCCCACTACTTGGGAAGTGGAAGCAGAATTGTGACCACAATACCATTCTCTGTTAGACAATGAGTTCCAGGACAGCCTCCATTAAATGACACCCTTCCCCCAAAAAATGTTTTTTGTTGTTATTGATAACAAAACTTAGGATTCATTGACTCTTGTAGATCATAATTTTTTAAAAATGCATAATATTTGAGTTTTTTTAAAAATAGCACATTTAAAACAAAGTATCCAGAACCCTAATGTCAGCGATAGAGACATGGAATATGTGAAAACTTACTTAGAACCTCTAGACAGCCAACTGCCATTGCCCAAGTGGACATCTTCGCTTTTGATGCATCCCTTTTCAGGTGGAAGAGAGTGTCTAGCAGGTGCAAGACACTGGTTCAATTCCAAGTACCCCAGGAGGTCATTCAGGCTTTGCACACACTGTGCATCAGTAGATATACAACAAGCTAACCAGACAGATCTTATATAGGGTACAGATGAAGCAGATCTGAGGACCATGGGTCAAAGAAGCGACGCTGAGCTACCCAACCCATCTGGGGTTCAGATCCCTGGGCTTCTTGTTGGAGTTCTTCCACTACTCCAGGTTTCTCTCCTTGAACTAGGAATGTCCACCCCTCGCCCAGCCTGATGGTCTGTAAAGTCCATGCTTTGTATCTGCATCAGCTGGTACATCAGGGATGCTGGCAACACAGTTCAAACAAGTCACTCCTCCAGGAATCCTCTGTTTAGAACCATGTGTATCGGGTCTAAAACTTAAAAACCATGCACAAATGTATGCAGAGAGAGAGAGAGAGAGAGAGAGAGAGAGAGAGAGAGAGAGAGAGAGAGAGAGATCTCCTGTTGTACTCCAGTGGTGGACTGTAGGATTTCCATCACCTTGAAGCTCCAAATCTATCTTGCATCACCTGACACTCATCAAAAAAGCCCTCTTCCAGCTCTGTGTTGAAGAATATTGGTATGTCTCCAATATTCATGAGCATCTCTAGTCAGCAATGACTGAGGTGGATTTTAATAATTAACTCATTAGACCAATTTATTTCTCTAATTGCTTGTGAAGCTTTGTTAACTAAGAGACAATAAAACAATTAAAATTTGGGAAAATATTAAAAATCTTGGTTGAGCGGCCATATTAAGCATTCACAGAGCAATGAAAACAGACAGGAGGTCCTAATTATTGTGGGAATGAGTGTTTAAATGTTTACAAATTTCACTTTGATTAAAATCATTTTTGTTTTTATAGATATTTGCTGCCTGCTGCTTGCAGTGGAGCTTGGGTTGCAAGAGTTCTGGGAGCTCTGCTAGGTTCAAAGACCCTTCTTCTTAGCCTTGGGAAGAAATCTATTGGGAGATATCTATTAAGATCTGGGACTTGTCTACAGTATTACACACATGTGTTTCTTAAATAGAGATGTAAACATCTTCGCAGTGTTCTATGGTCTGGAAACCCCTACAACATAGCATTCTCTCCATCTCTCTAAACATCGTCACTGTCCAAGTTTATGATCTCCCAGTGCAAACTAGGGAGATATATACGTAGTTTGCACAGCCTACTGCCATGCCCAAATTTCTGGTGACCAGCCATCTCCCATCCTTCCACTCATTATAATCACAGAGAGGGGACTCTCCAGTTCCCACCAGCATGTCTCTTATTAGCAAACCAAACTGAGCACCAGATCAGAAGTCCCATCAAAAACTGTGAGCAGCCCAGAGCCATTGGGATATTAGAAGTACTTTTGTGGAGGTACAGAAGGAAATTATCCGGCTTGTAACCTCAAGAGGCTTGTAACCACAAGGCAGTGGCAGCAGACTCTCTTGGGAGCTTCCTAGATAGGCAGGCCACCACCTAGATTTAGAATCTGCAGTGCAGTGAGATGCTCCCAGGTTCGTAGAACATCTCGGAAGTCAGGAAGCCCTGAGCTCTGCGCATTCATATTCATTGTCTGGCTGATTACTTCTGTTCTGTTCTCAGATAAAGCCATACTCCTTCCCCAGTTCAGTTTTCATGACAGCTCTTCTGTATTAACTTCAGTGCATGTTGTTCAAGCCTGTCACCCAAAGCAGTAGCTATTCTCTGTATATTTGCTATTGCATCCCTGTGGTCTGAGCTCCCAGCCTTTTCTGAGGTCCAGACTCTTCTGGCTGCAGGATCTTGATGGTACTGTCATAAAAGGACATGAGGAGTTCTGAGAAGAATCCTCCTGTCACCTTTGGGATGAGCCCTGCCATCGTAAGAAATCACTGCTCCTCCCTGTGCTTTTCTTCTTCATCATTGCAGTGGTGTCTCTAGCATTAAACATAGATACGTAAGGGAAAATATTCATGCCTGGCCCAGAACAGGGTCCACAGATGTCTCTTTGCCATTACAGTTGCCCTACCTCCTAAGCAGGGATGAGACATTCCAAGACCCTAAACCTTCTGTTTGAAACTATTTGTACTGAAAAAATATATATTGTATAATATATATATATATGCATGTAATAAGGTTTAACCCATAAAATAGGTGCAGTGAGGTCTGCACCTATTTTATAGCTAATTATATATATTATATTATATTATTATTAGCTAATTAGCTATATTATTAGCTATATTACATTATTTTATAGCTAATTATAGCTAATACTAAAGTAAACAATTATAACTCTAGTGGGCTAGTCACACTGACATCTCAGAACTTACGAGGATGCTGCAGGAGGAACCTGAATGCCATACCTCACAACCAGCTCCTATCTCAAAACCCCAGTCCAACCCAACCAACCCAAACCAAAATAAAGTCAGAGTTGTTTGAATACAAGCCTCTCACAATCGTTCACCTTATAAACAACAACCACCTTATGAACAATAGGTAACATAAACAATTTTGTTTAAACAATAAGCAAAACAAAGGGGGTTAACAGACAAGAGGTGTCTACTTATAGGGGGATACACTATACAAAAGGATGACGTTCATTCAAGACAGGACCAACTGGAATGGGATATGATCTCATCAGAACAGTGCTCAATTTAAAACTGATCAATCGCTCAGTTCTGGGACTTTCCATGTAATGGTTTCAGACAGCATTTGACCTTGAGTAAGTGAAATGCAGACAGTCAAAACAGATGAGGGGGCAGCTATGTAGTTTTTAAGTGAAAAGCACCAATACTTTGTAGAGGGCACAGTGAAACTAGAGGGGAAAAAAAAATCTGTTCTTCTGAGAGCTAGTCAGGCTGTGGCCGGTTCTACATGAATTTAAGTATGTTCTTTTGCCCTAAACGTTCCAGAAAAAAAAATAATGTAAGGCTTTGATTGCAATGCTGTATATGGTTCTTGCTGACTGGTCCTATTGCGAACTGTTTCACAGAGGAAGGCACTCTCCTGCGCCCAACAGACGTTCTGTAAGCAGTGAGGTGGTGGAGTAGCTGTCCTCTGTGGAATTAGTCCTAGACTCAGAAGCGTCCCTTGAGACTAATACAGTTTCATTGTTCCACCTCCCTGAACATTAATCCCCTTTCACTAGTGAGTCTGGGGTGCACTGGCTGCTTTATGCAACCTCGATCCCAAATCTTCTGTCCTCAGTGAGACATCCTCTATTAAGTTCGCCTCAGAACACAGCGTGCTTGGTGCGCACTGAGTAGAGTTGCAAATCCCTCTGTGATTCAATGAAAAGATTAATTTTAAGCTTCAATACTTTGTGTTTATCCAGCCTGGTGATAACTGTCATCGTGATGATGCTGGCTCCAATGCAGACAATTGAAGATCAAGCTCGAGGAGCCTGCTCTAATTGCTTAGCTTTAAATTATCACTCACTGTAGAATTATCTCTTGTGCAATAACTAATTTTTTTGGAAGTTTCATGAATTTATTAGTAACCAATAGACAATGCATTTTCTCTCTAGGACATTTTGAAGAGGCTCCCTGAAAACTGAAGAAATGCAAAGAATGACTTAGATAATGGCTTTCTTTCCCCTTAGATTTCAAAGCTCCAGGCTCTCGCTCCAATTATGTGGCCACTCAAACATTCTCTTCCTTAGGAGAGTCTCACACTTTGGATTTTTTTCATGCCAAATTTATCTGTTTTGATTGTCCTTTCTGAAGCCAGATCTCTGCACTGTTTCAGCAAGTGTAACAAGTAAGGCTATTCCTGAGTATTCACTGGGTGCCAACCCAAGTTCTGTCACTTCTTTGTGGTTTTGAAATGGGAAGGAAAGGAAGTAATCACCGTCCTATTGTTCGGGTTGGTGGGTGCATGGGAGGAGGGAAGGAGCGAGGCAGAAATACCTACTTCCGTAGTTCATCTTCTTCCAAAGTAAGAGTTAGAAAAAAAAATCCTAGTTATCCCAAGTGAGGGACAAAATGCAGAAAAGCGGGGGAAAGGGGATATTGCATTTACACTGTCTTTTGGTTGTTGGAGGTTTTTTGTTTTGTTTTGTTTTTCCTGTTTGTAAACTCTTCTGGCCTATGCTGCTACATCATGTAATTAAGCCTAAAGTGGCAAGGAAAGCCTCTCTACAAGAAATAGAAGTCAGTTCCCTTCTCTGTGTGGACGCTGCCTTCTAGAGGGGCATGGAAGATAGTTGGCCTTTTCCCATTTCCCAAAACAAGGAACTTTTCTTAGGATGCAGTTTCCAAAGGCAAGAATCCTTCCAATGTGGACAAGGGGGAAAAAAAGCAAGTTAAGACAAGATACCCCCTCACCCTTGCAGGTAGACCCCATTCTATAAGTGAACACGGGGGTGCATAGCTATGATTCGTTCTGTAACCTTCTAGATGTATTGCCTCAAGAAATCCCATGGCAGTTCAGAATTGGAAACAGTGCTGGTTCTTATAGAGTCAGAAACCTTGGCTCTAACATAAGGAACCAGCACAGAAGCCACCCACGCTTCTCCTTTAAACTTTGGACAATAACTAATATCCTTGCAAGAAGGATGAGCCCAGTATTCTCTTGCAGGAGAGCTTTTAGCAGACCCGTCCTTTTGAGCGTTGATGAATAGATGTCATCTCCTGAGCATTGGTCCCTCTCAGAATCTCAGGTTCTCTCTAAGGTAAATGCAGTCGTTCCTGTTGGTCTTCTAGTTAGGTAATTAAACGCTGTGAGTGTGGATCTTAGGTTTCCCTTCAGGGAGAGATAAAGCCTGGTCGCGTTTACTCCCCAAGGAGAGAAGTCATTACCCTGAGACATTGGGCTTTTGTTCTTGTACCTTGTGTTCTATTACATCATGGTTGTGAGACATTTGTCATGGTGTGGCTGTGCAGTGAAATCCTAGCACACATGAGAGTACCATATACTGTTTCAGAAACTAAATCTTGTTTTCGCCTATATAAATTGCAACAACCAAAATCTCGAAGAAAGCCACTTTATTTTTCCTGTTTTTCCTTTGTTGTAAAAATACCTGTCTTCAACTAACAAGCTTGATCAGTCAGGTATATATGTAGATAGCTGGAAAGACTACATGAGATCCGTATTGTGAAATAATACCAAACAATGCTTAGACTAAGCTGAGCGCTGCTTCGTATTAACTGTCGTCATCCCCTCTGGGTTTAGCTATGAAGGGGGATAATTGCTACTTTGACAACCCAGAAAGACATTTTTAATTTATAACACAGGAAGAAGATAGAGATGACCTAGGGCTATGTTGCCTGGGGATGGGCATGTCTGTAAGTCTATTTGCATAAGTCTATGTGGACATGTATATAATGATATTGCTTTGTGGGGGTAATGTTACTTCTTTGATTGGTGGAAAGATAAGACTTGTGTTATATTTTGCCATAACCTATAAATTATACTTATTATTAATCATGTCCTACCAATTCATATTCTTAGTGAGTGGATTAAAATGCAATCTCTGGCAGAGAAGATCATAACTAAAGAAACAATGCTAGAAGACAGAATTGCAAAGTACGCTCTAATGGGGATTCCGGAATTTTGTTTTCTCTAAAACACACACACACACACACACACACACACACACACACACAGATGTCAAACAATGTGCTTTCATTTTAATCTCAGGTGTGGGATGTGGGGCTGCTTCGGACTGTGCGCAGCAGCTGGCTGTGATTCGCCTCGTGCTCTAACAGATGTATGTATGGTTTTGCCAGCTGCAGATATTTTTTGCGATTGTGTGATGTGGAATTCTGTGAACCTTTCAGGTGATAAATGCTAGGGACCCTATAGGTGGGATCGGTGGTTGTTGGTTATTGAGGGTAGGGCATTGGTTGAGGTTTGTTAGTATTTGTGCTCAAAGAAGAAATAAAAAAAAATTTAGATTCAGGGCTTCTTTCTCTCTTGCTCTCTCCCTCTATCCTTCTATCTATTGGTAGGGGGTAAAACTGCGGGTGTGGATAAAAGCTGAGTCAAAAAAGAACCCACAACGTAGCAAAGACCAGCTACGATGCATGAAAGTTATCACCACACACTATGCTTCTCTCTTCTGGGAACTTCCTATTCCTTCCCCACTTCTTACCTTCCTCAAGAGATGTCATTCACATTGAATTATAAAAAAGAAATTTAATTTTGCTTTTGAAAAATTTAGAGAAGTAAAATTGTATTTAATCATCATTTTTTTAAAAAGCCATGCCATTAATTGCTCAAAGCAACAAAGATCCATTTTACCATTTATGAGATCAGAATACTAACCTCACATCAGGAACGAAAGGAAAAGCCATTTCTATTGGTCAGGACTCCTCGAGGGCAGCTCGTTCATCAAGGCCATTCTCGTGCTCTTGGGCTGCCAGGTGCAGAACTTCTCATTACTTAGTTCTCCAAGACAGGAGTGTTACCCAGACAACTGGCAGCCTGGTTCTTAGATAACCACTCCACACATTAACAGTGCTTGATTCACGCGAGAAAGAAGGAGAAACTGAAAGGAGCAGAGGACTGTTTCATGCAAATATGTGTGATTTGTCTCCTCTGGGCCTCCTTGATGGCACATAGAGCCAATATGGCATCACTGAGCAAGCACACTTACTACTTTGAAAGAGCTGTGAGAATTTGCTTCAGATCAAGGATGTAACACCAGGACCCTACTCCTTACTTGTTGCTCGCCCACCCCACTTTCCCTTCTCTCTCCTGTCCTCCTCTCTTGCCATGATGTGTTGTCTCCTTACAGAAAGGCCACCCACAGGGAGAGCTACACGGACACACATCTTCCACTTTGTCATGAGAAATTAGAAATTAGTTTCAAATCAAATAAGTGAAGGTTTAATGAAAAATTGGTTTCTGTGTCTTTGTCAAACTCAAAGGCATATTACAATCATTCTCTTTCTATTAAAAATGGGGGCTAATCCAGGCCTAGTCTGTAATGGCAACTTGCGAGGTGATAGTACAAAGATTCTGAGTTCATGTCACCCTCCATTACATAGTGAGTTTGAGGTCAGCCTTTATCAGCACAGGAGTAAGCTAGACATTCTGTCTTGCTGAGGTCAACCACTGTGGCTTGTCCATGTGGTTGTATCTGGGATTCTCAGAAATAGAGGCCAAGTGGATGAAAAAGTCAATAGCTATGAGTGTGGCTCAGATTGCAAGCCACAGACAAAAACCACAGGGAACTTCTTACCTCTAACCACACTGAACTCCAGCCTGTAGCCAATGTGTGTGTGTGTGTGTGTGTGTGTGTGTGCGTGTGCGTGTGCGTGTGTGTGTGTGTGATCTACATATAAATACACATATACATCATGTACACATACACATATATTGTGTATGTGAGATAGGTGGGGAAGGGGAGGAAAGAGAAGGGAAGTGAAAAGGAAAGGAAGTGAAAGGGACAGGAGGGGAGGGGAGGGGACAATGAATTAATTCTCCTTTGTGCTAAACCACCATGACATTCCTTGTTCCCCAAGTCCCTTTTCCTTCCCTACTTTCTTAAGCCTCGGAAGAAGGGAGGAAGCTAGTGAGTGGATGGCGGGAGGCAGAGAGCAAGCTCCAGTCAGGAAATTAAAGAAATGGACCAGCTCCTTTCCCAGACCCTTCCTGGGAGGCTTACCCTGCAAATTCACCGTCAAAGAACCTTCAGTGTGTACAGAGTAAACCTAAATGAGCATAACAAAGATTAATTGACACACTGTCAAAGACTAATTGAAGACAGGGGTTGTTGTTGTTTAACTATTTCTGAGGAGGTGGCTGAACATAATGAAGTCACAGAGAAATGAAGGGATGAAAATCATAATAAGTATCTTTTGATTTATTCTTCGGGTCCTCTTTGACAATGCCATTTGAGTTGGGCATACACGAGAATTTCTCAGGAACAAGTAGGGCTAATAGTTCACTAACTGATACTATAGTGAGGGACATTTCTCATCCAATCAGAGGAAGGCTGTATGTCAAGGCAAACTCCAAAGCTTGACTGTGCTGAATTCATCTAATGACACAGGTTCCCACCTACCACATGACCTTGAGTGAGTCACACACACGTCTTCTATGTTTAAATTTCTGAGACAACAGAATGGAAAAGAGTGACCTTAATCGTCTGGATTGAGGACGGAAGTAAATATGGTCGTAACTGCTTAGAAAAATTAAAGACACGTGGGAAACATTTTGCTATCTTAAAGGAACCTTATTAAAATCAACACCATGAATCTAAGCAGTTAATTTGAAAGCATTAAGCGAGCACTGAATTTTAAATCAATAGCCTGCAACCATCAGAAACTAGTCCATGAATGTGTGTGTGTGTGTGTGTGTGTGTGTGTGTGTGTGTGTAATGAAGCGAATAAATGTGTTAAGTGGGCTTTCTCCATAGTGTTTGCACAGCAAGCCAATCAGTTTGGGGTGAACATTCTGGAAGTAGATAACACACTTTGGTTTTTAGAGCCTGGTGTTGTCCTGAGTTGCACTAACTGATTTTTTTTTAAATCCCTCTATCAGCTGGAACTGATATGGTCTCTTTTTAAAAATAGGGCAGAAGCCCATTTCCTGCTGTTTTAGAAGCTTCTACTAAGTGTTCATTTATTACAACCATACCCTACACACACCCCACCCCACCCCTGTTTTACAAACACACAAGCCGGAATCATCAGTGAGTGGGATCGTTTGCCACTCCATCCAGGTGTGACTGCACATTGATTTGGTGCACTTTCTATGTATTCCTTCCAAGAAAAGGACAACCCAATGGTGCACCTGAGATTCCTAGTGAGAGTATACATATACCTAGTGTCAAAGAAGAACAAAGCATGTAAATCGCTTTCCTTCCATCCATCCATCCATTCTTTTCTTCTTTCTCTCTTTAATTTTGGGTTTGGTTTTTCAAGACAGGGTTTCTCTGTGTAGCCCTGGCTGTTCAGGAACTCACTCTGTTGACCAGGCTGGCCTCGAACTCTGAGATCCATTTGCTTCTGCCTCCCCGGTGCTGGGATTAAAAGCATGCGCCACCACCTCCCTTGTAAATCACCCCCTAGTAAATCATTCTCATTCTCAGTCTGCCTCTCTGGGAAGAAAACTTGTAATGGAATTTGGAGGGAGCAGGGAAATGCAGAGATGTCCAGTTCAGACTCTGGATCCCCCATGACTAGGAGTCCTCACTAGTATCACCCTCATAGATTTCCACTTCACTAGGCTTCCACACCACCCCTACATCCCCCCCCCCCCAGTTCCAGCTGTCTATTCCTGCACTTTCTTCTCCCATTCATCTCCCCAACCTGCCCCTCCCTCTCCACGTCCACCCACCCCCAGTCCACCCCAAAATCTATTCGATTTTCCCTTCCCAGAAAGATCCATGCATCCCTCCCCCCGCCCCAGAGCCCTCCTCTTTACCTAACCTCTCTATGTCTTATAGCTTGATTATCATTTACTTAAAAGCTAGTATATGCTTAGAAGTGAGTACATACCATATTTATCTTTCTGTGTCTGGATTACCTTACTCCAGATGATATTTTTTTCTGGTTCTATCCATTTTCCTGCAAATTTTATGATGCCATATTTTTAACAGCTGAGTAATATCCCATTGTGTAAATGTACCACATTTTCTTCATCCATTCTTTGAGGGACGTCTAGGTTGTTTCCAGTTTCTAGCTATTTTGAATAAAGCCACAATAAAAATAGCTGTGCAACTGACCTTGTGGTAGGATGGAGTATCCTTTGGGTATATATGCCCAAGAGTAGGATAGCTGAGCCTTGCGGTAGATCAATTCCCAATGTTCTAAGGAGCCATCACATTGATTTCCATAGTGGCTATACACATTTGCACTCACGCCAGCAACAGAGGAGTATTTCCCTTGATCCACATTGTCACCAGCATGAGCTGGTAGTATACACAGTCACTTGTGTTATTGATCTTAGCCATTCTGATAGGTATAAGTTGAAATCTCAAAGTTTTGGTTTGCATTTCCTTGATGGCTAAAGATGTTGAACATTTCAAGTGTTTCTCAGCTATTTGCGATCCCTCTATTGAGAATTCTCTGTGAACCCCAGATGTACCCCATTTTTAATTGGATTATTTGGTTTTGTGATATCTAGTTTCTTGAATTCTTTATACATTGTGAATTTTAGTCATCTGACAGAGAGCTAATATCTTTTGCCTCCTACTTCATCATCATGTCCTCGTAAGTTCATCTGCTAGGGTGCACCACCCCCATCCTCAGCTCATTAGGAAAGTTTTCAAAGTTCACCTTTGCTCTCAATAGCTTCTTCAGTCACAGCAATAGAACTCTTAGTGCATGGGTGGGAAAGCATGCAAACAAAACAAAAGAACTTTAGACAGTTTTCATCACCAAAAAGACTCCTGCTCAGGTTTTCTTATAGCCTCAACTTTTATTTGAGTTTTAATTAATAATTTGAATAAATGAAAATTGTTTCTCATTCAGGCTCTGCGTTCTGACATAGGTTACAAAACAATGTAATGTTGAGAGAAAAAGTAATGTTCCCCACGTCTAGCTCTGAAAACCCAATTTGCTGATTGATTTAGAGTCAAGAAAATCAGTAAAGGAAATATTTATTATTATATGCCATTTCAGTAATTATCTTTTCTTCCGGAAAGAAATGGAATCATATATAAGAATATGGAGGTGTGAACAACTATATATTTTATATTTGTGTTGATGACCTTGACTAGGGTTACTGACTTGGCTAGAAAACTAGAAAACTCAATCAAATGTAGTAACAATTCCCAATCTCTTCTCTACTTTGCCCTCTGGGACAGAGAGGACTTTGTGAAGGAAATCCTTCTGCAGAACCCAGCTAGCTGCAGCCAGCTACAGCCAGCTTGCCTCTGGTTATTTTGGTTCTCTGTCACTCAGGGAGAAAGCATTTAGCAATGGAAATGGCTGACATCTTTACAGGATATCTTTGAGTCCGTTCTTATCTCATTCCTTAGTATGTAATCTTCAAACCCTGTCATCTTGATATTCATAATAAAAACCACCAACAGTGCATCTGAAGCTGACAGACAGTGCTTGAACAACTCTGAGGTTTGCACAGTATACCATGTGTTCATAAATCAATACAAGGAAAGAACCGCCCTGCCTAAGAATAATTAATCTTGCGATGCAGACCAAGCAAAGGTGCTCAGGGGACTTCTTAGGAGCACAAAGACATCTTTCTCTCTGACACCCTGGTAGGAGAAGTACCAAGGAATTACACCGACTGCTTATTCCCACAGCTTTGAAAATGGGTTGCTAATAACACCCAAATAAGCAACAAATAATGACATTTTGTGGGATAAAAACACCCCCCACCACCACCACCACCACCACTCCCGTCTTTCCTAAATGTTTCTGTGCATAAAACCGATGTCATTTCACTACTGATTATTTCAATAGCTGATCTCTCCTGGACTAGTGGTACTGGACAAAGTTTCAGGAACTTTCTGGAAAGGGCTTTTCCTGACTCTGCTTCATCACTAGATTGTAAGGACTGCCTACATATCTGCTGTGATGTTATCATGTTATCTATGAAGGCAAATGTGCCCAGTTCTATTTACGGTAAAGCAAGGGTTCTCAGATATCTGAGGGTGACAAAGAAACCAAGGAAATGATCAAATATCTGGACACCTTCCACAGACAATGCACAAAGATTTATGGAGTTAGAATGCATTGTTTCAGGATGTTATTAACCTAAAAGCCACACACACCATGACCCTTGATCCAAAAGATGCCATTCATTCTGACTTAAGTAGCTCAGCTCTGGGTATCATAAGATCTGTGCATGTAAATGAAATGTTCTATATGGAAAATATACCTCCGGGGCTTAATGTGGGAAGACCACATAAGTGTTGATAGACAGTCTCAAAGAAGGTATTGCGATTCACCGAAAAGCAGCCTACATCTGTGCTCTGTAGATACCGATTCAATTTAGCAGCACCTGCAAAACCTATTGCTCCCAACTGAACTATCCTTGGGGTGAAAAGATTTAATATTTGCATGGGAGCAAACACTTAAATTGTCCACCTTTCCTGTCTTTCTATACCAGTGGTCCGATGGCATAAAGAAAGCTAAGGTGGATTTGCACAAAACATAGCATTCGTTCTCCCTGTGAGAACATCACAATCAACCAGGACTGCACAGAGAACCCCTGCATCAAAACAAAACAATAACAATAACAAAAAGAAGAAGAGAGTTGCATGCATTCTATTCTTTCTTGTGGGGAGGGAGGAGTCCGCAGTGCAAGGCTATTTGAGCCGTCACAATGCAGGAGCCGGGTCTTCATGACACTTGTTAGTCATGTCGGTTTTCTGCCACTGTGGCATGTCCTTTTCTCCTCTCGAAGGCTTAATTTGGAATGGGACTGTCATGCTCATCAGAACTAGAATTATCTCGACAAAGAGGTAGCTGCGGGTTTTGATTACCTGCTAACCTCACAAGTAGCAGCGGACCGAGTGGGCTGGCGGCGGAGCTGTCGTTCTGTGGCTTCCATGCACACGGTGCCAGTGCGTCAGAGGGGTTTATTTATAGAAAAATCATGAAATTCTCAGCTTTAAAGTGGAACATTATGCTCCTCTATTCTCTGGCTAATTAGGAACTGTCACAGACTTTTGCGGTTACCTACTTAAAGAAGCATGGGTTCTTATAGAGCACGTTTGCTAAAGCGTTTTTTATGTATTTCCAGTACAAAAGAACTCCACGTGATGGGCTCACCAAAGGAAACTTAGATGGCACAGAAGGATGTGCAAGTATGTCGTTATTTTATAGGAAACTAAATAGGAGAAGAAGATAATCGCGCTTATCCTGTGCTGGCTTTCTGTTCACTTTTGTTTCCTTATTATGATAATTAGTGTGTTAGTGTCACTTCAAATCCACATTTGTGGGCTTTCTAGGCTGTGATATTCTTGCAGAAGGGGGAGTTGTGAGAATCTGTAGTTGTGTCTATATGGGTGGGATCCTGGGTGACTTTTAGTTCCCTGTTTCTTGACATATGTGCTTCCAAATTTCTCTGTAATGAAAAAGCCCAAAGGATTAAGACATTTTGCTGATGGTTAAAAAAATGACAATTCCATGTATAAAAGACACATATTAAGATTTTTATATTTTTAAAGTTTTGGGGGATCTTGTGCCTGAGTGTTTTTGCTTGTCTATAGGTACATTTACTATATATGCAGAGCCTATGGAGTCCAGAAGAGGGGATTACATACCTCCAGGAATGAAATTACCTCTGGTTGTGAGCTGCCATGTGGGTGCTGGGCATTGAACCTGCATCTTCTGGAAGAGCAGCCAGTGCTCCTAACTGCTGAGCTAGCTCTTCAGCTCCAATACATAAGCCTTCAAAAATGTAGTTTGTAATAGAGGCAAGATGTACCACTAAGTGCTTGACCAAGAATGTCCTTCCAGAGGCAGACAGGCTGATAGCTGGTTTGAAAGCATAAGGTGGGACTTCCTAGGAAGATGAAGCAAAACAAAAAGAGTTTACAGGCAGGGGGGACACATGGAGCTGAACCATCCCTAGAGCAAGCTCGGGAGACACTGCGAGAGACTCAGGAGATTTGTTCATTGCATTATTGTTTTGGATGCAAAACAGTGGCGTGCTATGCTTGGGTAAGGTGATGGGAGTCTGTTGGAGATGGCTGTGTAGGTGGGTTATGAGATCGCTGTACTTAAAGAAAAAGTCCTGGGTTGTGGTGTGGGGCATAGAGTGAAAGAGAAATGGATTAAAGGAACAGATTCTTTAAAATAACACAGATGGGATGTTGAAGTGGCCTTCGGTTCTTTTTTTTTTTTTTTTTTTTCGGTTTTACAAGACAAGGTTTCTCTGTGTAGCCCTGGCTGTCCTGGAACTCACTCTGTAGAACAGGCTGGCCTCAAACTCAGAGATTGGCCTGCCTCTGCCTCCTGAGTGCTGGGATTACAGGCATGTGCCACCATGCCCGGCTATGTGGCCTTCGGTTCTTAGGGAGGAATGAGAACCATGCATGAAGGATTAATTTTAAGGGTCTGGGTCAGTAAAGTGCCTGTTGTGCAAACAGGAGGACATAAGCACCACCCCAGAACCAAAGTAAAAATGGCTGCCAAGGTGTATGCTCTTATACTGAGGAGGCTGAGGCAGGAGAATCGTCCCTGAAGCTCACTGACCAGCCAGCTGCCAGCCTATCAGAATCAGCAAGTCCCAGGCAAATGAGAGGCGCTCTGTCTCAAAAAGAAGGTCAGGGAGGTCAGGGGAGGAATAGTCACTGGTAGGTTCTCCACAACACAGTGGGTGACCACATATCTATGCTTATGTGAAAAGACCTAACTGGTCTGGGGGGGGGGGAGAGAGAGAGAGAGAGAGAGAGAGAGAGAGAGAGAGAGAGAGAGAGAGAGAGAAAAGAAGAAGAAGAAGGAGGAGTAGGAGGAGGAGAAGGAGGAGAAAGAGAGGATGATGATAGATAGGATGATAATAAAGAGATGATTATGATAGATAGATGATAGATAGATAGATAGATAGATGATAGATAGATAGGATGATGATAGAGAGAGATAAAGAGAGATAGAGAGATAAAGAGAGAGATGATTATGATAGATAGATAGATAGATAGATAGATAGATAGATAGATAGATAGATAGATATGATGGGTAGGTGGGTAGATAGATATGATAGATAGATAGATAGATAGATAGATAGATAGATAGATAGATAGATAGATAGATATGATAGGTAGATGAGACACCTGAGAGGATCGAGTAGGAGGCATAGATGAGGAATTGATATCATCAGTATAAGTTGTATACATGCATGAAATTTTTAGATTAAATCTAAAAACCAAGCAAGCAAGGTAGATGAATGACTCCTGAGAATACCCACAGTTGACTTCTGGCTTACACACACACACACACACACACACACACACAGTTTATTTTTAAAATTTAAGATGTCCCAACTTTATGTTGTCAGAGGCTTGGTTTGTTTGTTTGTTTGTTTGTTTGAATTCAAACTTAACTGAAGTTTCAGAACTATACAAAGAAGGGGAAAGAAGCCCGTGGTCAGGACACACAGGGGCCTTACTTTCCAGTCTCTTGCTCTATCGTCTTAGTAAAAAAAAAATTCAACATTAAAGAGATTTAGGAAGAAGAGACTGTGAGAATGCATGGACTTGAGTATCTCTTTAAATCCCTGCTTTATGGAATGGACATGGTTAAGCTCACATAGAAAGAGGAAAAGCCAGTCATCAGAGAGCAGGGACATGAAGGCCTTGGACTTTCACGTCACTGCTCTGCCATTGCCCGATAACAGAATGTGTTAAATGAAGGCTCATCTCTTCTGAGTCAAAATTAAGCATTTTGAAAAGTAGAATTAAGCCAATTTAAACATCTAAGGTTACATAGACACCTACTCACTCATACACTCACATGCGCACATACATGCACAATTCACTCACGCACACACACGCCACACGAATGCACTCACACACAGATGTCACACGCCTCAAATTGTAAGACAATTCATCTCTCCTAAACAGGAGACACCGCTGGGTTCTCTCAATCTGGCCTTGGTAATTGGGATGGAAATAAACTGTTTGGGGAGTCAAGAACTTCTCCCATAAAAGCTAATAAAACTTTATTAATAAAAATTAATAAAGCTAATCTCAAACTGTGATTGGAATGTTGCATTAAATATAATTCCTACAATGCCATCTACCCCACTGCTTATTTCAAAGTTCTTTATCTCCAGAAAGAATTATCTTACCCTTCTAACTATAATTTGAGACAATAAAAAAAAAATCTCTCCATCCTTTGTTCTCCATCCTTGTGTAATCAGGTACACAGAAAAGCCCAGCAATAAACTCAGAGAGGAAAGGAAGGGCTGAAATGGCTTTGCTCTCTACATCAGATCACTGGGCTTCTTTCCCATCACATTCCGTCAATGTCTTAGCACGTGTGACTTGGCCCTGCCACTGTGGGTGGGTTCTGAATCTGTGGAGTCAACCAACTGTGGATGGAAGACAATTGAGGGGGAAGCTTGCATCTACATTAACCACATGCTGACATTTTGTTTACCAACATTCTGCAAGCAATACAATATCAAAATCTTGCCTAACCCTTACGTTGCATCATGGGGGATGAATAATCGAAGGTAATTGAATGTACAAAGGAGGACAGGCACAGGTTGTGTGCAAATGGACACTATTTTATGTGAGTCTGGCTTCTCTGGAAGATCCAGTGTCCCTAGAACATGAAGGGACAGCTATACTTACATAAAAGACACCTTCTCAATTGGTCATTAAGAAGTCTATAGCTTTAGACCGTCAGCCATAATATAACCCAAAAGGCAGAGTCCGGAACAGAGGAGGATGGGGTACGAGACTTGATCAAGGTTCTGGAGTCAGCTAACCATGTGCTCCTCAGGAAGTTACTTTATCTTCCAGGCCCAAATGACTTCTCACCCATAAATGTGATCTCCCAGGTCCCTGCTGTCTCAAAAATGCTGTGACATCAAGTACGTATGCTACTCAGTCTCTAACACTGACAAAGGGACCCTCGGAAATAAAAGTCAAAGAGGAAGGATTTACTCAGACTCCTGGATTCGGGAGTTTTAATGCAAAGTCATCTGACTCTATGGCTTATCAGTGGCTCTCAACGTTCCTGATGCTTCCACCCTTTAATACAGTTCCTCGTGCTGTGGTGACCCCGTTTCATAAAATTATTTCACAGCTAGCTCATAATTGTGATCTTGCTACTGCTGTGCATTGGAATGTAAATATCTGAAATGCCACCTCTGAAAGGGGTCACAACCCACAGGTTGGGGGCCACTGCCTTAGAGGCAGAAGAAAGGCTGGTAGCGAGAGGGAGGCACCTGTTCAGCTGACATCCAGGAAGCAGAGAGATGCCAGGGACAGATGTCCTTCAAGGACTGCCTCCTAACTCTTCTCAGAACTTTGGGCCAATCTGTGGCGTATCATTTTCGTGATCCAGCCAGCTCTCACCAGCTGAGGACCAAGCCTTCAGCATGTGACTCTCTGGAAACATTTTGTGTCCAAACTATCCACATGTTGTTCGTGTCTTGCCTTCTTTTCCGTATTAAAACTAGGAATACCTAAGGCATCTTTGACATATGCAGCACGTGCTAAAACTAAATATTTTTCCCGTTGCAAATTCCTTTACACCTGCACGAGAACTATGGAGAGGGCCGGGACTGAGGCTGTGTCCTTGAGGAGAAAAAGCCAAGTAAAAGAAACGCTTTTAAACGTTATCAGCTATAATTTATTATACTTACCTTTAATGAACTGTACATCATCATTTCAAAACTCAAAAGCCTCAGAAGACTACATAAAAATTTTTTTAAAAAATCTCTTTTCTATGAAGGAGATATATGATGGAAGATAGAGTGGATGTTAGTGGTGTAGGACTTTTTATATGGTGGCATATGGCTAAGCTATTTTCGTGTACTAGCCTTGCCCTAGGAGCCCTCCTCCGTTGGCCTTCTGGGTACCGAAATTAGGCCCAGAAATAATGGCTTATTCTTTGCCACAGTTTCACAGTATCTTGTCAATGCCCCAGGAAGTAGATAATACTGCTCTTATTAGTTCTATTGTGATGAGAAAATGGGCCTCAATAAGTAACATAACCAAGACTTAATAACTTCCTAGCAAAAAAAAAAAAAAAAAAAAAAAAAACTAGAATAAGACTCAAGGTTTTTGAAGGCAAAGAAAATAAGTCAGTAATAACTGCAAATGGAAATGTTGATATACCAATTTTATCCACAAACTTTTAAATGCTACAAAACAAGCTTTTGGGTTCCTTTCAATGAGAAGAACAAAATTAAACAAACAAACAAACAAAAAAGGAATGGAAAGAAGGAAAGAAATGTACCAATATCTCTACAGCGTTTCTTTATAAAAATTCTGGTGTTTTCTTTAATGCTACGAAAGCCACACTAATTAATGATGACCGTGATGTTTAGGAATTAAGTGTGTGTGTGTGTGTGTGTGTGTGTGGTGGTGGTGGTGGTGGTGGTTTCAGCATGGATTCTAGAAGCGTTAGGAGGCCGCCGGGCTTACCTGGCACTGAGCAGGGTCTGAAAGCATAAGATATGCAAGCCGCCTCTACACGCAAACCGCCTTTCTTCCTCCTCTGCAGACGCTGCCTCTTTTTTTTTTTCTAGTTTTCATTTCTAGATATATGAAGAAACAACACAGTCCATGTTCCATTGTTCAGACAATTTTTCTGCTTTTGTCTAGTGTCACAGTTTTGTGGATCTTAAATAGAAAAAACAAACAGAAAAACCAAACAAACAACAACAAACCTGCAAAATTGGGAACCAGGTTTAGAGTTATGCTATCAGCTATACCGATCTTTGGAGGGGTTAGAGGATGCCACCAGTCTCTGGCAGGAGCTAAGCTGCAGTCGCCGGGCTTGGGAGAACTACCAGGATAGTCTTTCTTCCACTGTTACTGGAAGCCAACAACATCTGTCTAGCAGGGGGGATGACAGACTGAATGTGCATACAGAGTTCCTCTGACAATTGGAAGGTGAAGGGACATCTTCTCATACTGGTTGCTGCCGTCTTTGCTAAATTTATAGAACAAGTACCATAAATAATAATATACAGAGATATCACAAATCCAGGAGGTAGGAAGGCTTAATTTAACTTTGGGGTCCATTTTAGAAGCAATAATTGAAATGTTGCCCCATATTATTGCCAGAGCCATGAATTATATGCTTTTTAATTATACCTGTCTTTTCGTTGCAGAGAGTAGGACTTCTCAGAAAGCGAGATCCCCCTCATTAATAATGTAACATCTCTAAGATCCTTTCAAGAATTAATTGCGCTAGCAAGCCTTTCTCTGGGGATGGGGGTGGGGGCAAAGAACTCCTTAAAGTCATTTCTTATTCTCACTTATTCCAAGGTCATGAAAGGAATGGGAACAGAGTCCTTAGCTTTTCTCAGTTCTTTTGAAGAAAACAGAGTGACCCTTTATCCAGCCCACTATCATCTACCAAGGCAAAAGGCAAACCAATCACAAAATATCATCGTCCTACTTTAAGGTAGACGTATGTTGCTGGACAAGATAATGAAGTCCGATGAGCATTGAGCTCTATGACGTACGTGAGAACATTGAATTCATTACAGTGACACTGTGAGCAGGGGTTCACCAGATACACCTGAGGGAGTGACAGTGAGTCCTAAAGAGTTAACGGGTTCTTTACTGTCTATTGGACCCTAGGCAGTGTGGTGAGCTCTCAGATATAGTTCTTCACACCCACTTCATAGTTCATAGCGTTTTATCCCTCTCCCAAAATCCTGAGATGATCAACCTAAAAGGAAAAAGTACTTATTTTCACTCAGACCTGTTGACCTTCTTGCTTTGTGCTTCTGCAGGGAAAGTGTACGGGACGTCTTCCCTCTAGCCTCCTTGCAGGATCTCCAGGTTGAGAAACAAGCCTTTAATAAACACGTTTCGTGAGGGGCATTCCTGAACTATAACATCACTGATTCTCCGTGCGTGCGTGCGTGCGTGCGTGTGTGCGTGCGTGCGTGCGTGCGTCCTGCTCTTCCAGAAGGTTCTATTCCCTCCATCCACATGGGGACTTACAACTGTCTGTAGCTCTAACTCCAGGGCATGCAACGCCCTCTTCTGGCTTCCGTGGGAACTGCACACAAATGATACCCAGCCATATATGCAGGCAAAACACTCCATACAATTAAAAAACAAACAAACAAACAAACAAAAACTGTCTCTACAATAGCTACATTAAGGGACTTTCGAAGGGTTACTAACTTGTAATTGTTGCATTCTGGAAGACTGGTCAAGTTTGAAATGGAAGGAATCTCTCAATCCCTTGCAAGAAAAACGTAATCTAAATAAGTTGAACCTCAGACGTCAAGTTTTTTTTTTTTTTTTTTTTTTTTTGCTTTTCTGTAGCACGAGGGAAGCAAGAATGCATTTGAGGATGGTGATGTTAGGTTAAGACCAAATCCCTGCCATGCTCAGTGGGAAATCTTAGGAAGAGTAATATAGTATGGCAATGTTTACTGTACCTGTGCAGCCAACAAAGACCAGAAATGACCGTTTAACACATAAGGACCATATTTAGAGAATTAAATGGAGTTGGTCAGCGAGTGTTGTGAGCGTTTCAACGGCATGCTGAAATTCACTTTGATAATTACCTTGCTGCTCCCGGCACGCCTTTTGTGCGGATCATTAGCACCTGAGTGTGTCCTTATCTACTGATATTATCACTTCATTGAGCTCGTCATAGCACTTAGTGATTTGAGGGATCCATACACGATTCTTCTTAAAATGAAGAAATACTCCTAGATCTTGTCCCGATTTTCTCAACGGTGCCTCGGGTCTCTAGCATCAAAGAAAGAAATCCTACACCATTGTTGTACACTAGCTAAGGTAGATACTTTTTTGAAGATTTTTTGTTAGAAGGTAGAAGGATTTGGGTAAATGTCCTATGATACACGTATCTTCTTTTAGAGCTGACACAATACTTTGTTTCCTGAGAGTAATATTTTTTTCCAATTTTTATTAGGTATTTTCTTCATTTACATTTCAAATGCTATCCCGAAAGTCCCCCATACCCCCCCCCAACTCCCCTACCCACCTACTCCCACTTCTTGGCCCTGGTGCTCCTGTGTACTGGGGCATATAAAGTTTGCAAGACTAAGGGTCCTCTCTTCCCAATGATGGCTGACTAGGCCATCGTCTGCTACATATGCTGCTAGAGACAGGAGCTCTAGAGGTACTGGTTAGTTCATATTGTTGTTCCACCTATAGGGTGCTGACCCCTTTAGCTCCTTGGGTACTTTCTCTAGTTCCTCCTTGTTTCTTTCTTTCTTTCTTTCTTTCTTTCTTTCTTTCTTTCTTTCTTTCTTTTTACTTATTCACTTTACATCCCATTCACTGCCCCCCTTCCTGGTCACCCCTTTCCATAATCCTTCCCCCACCCCTCCTTCTCCTCTTAGCCAGTGCCCACACCCCCCCCAGGTACTTCCCCTGTCCCTGTGAGGCTATGTGCATCTTTTCCCATTGAGGCCAGACAAGACAGCCTGGCTAGAAGACCATATCCCATGCAAAGACAACAGATTTTGGGATAGCCCCCAGTCCAGTTGTTCCAGACCCCATGAAGACCAAGCTGCGCATCTGCTACATACATACGTGCAAGGAGGCCTAAGACCAGCTCATGTTATGTTCTTTGGTTGGTGGTTCAGTGGAAAAGCATTTAAAGAAATATTCAAAGACCTTAGTCATCAGGGAAATGCAAATCAAAACAACTACGAGGTCCCATCTTACACCCATCAGAATGGCTAAGACCAAAAATTCAAGAAATAGCACATGCTGGAGAGGATGTGGAGCAAGAAGAACACCCCTCAATTGCTGGAGGGAGTGAAAACTTGTGAAACCACTTTGAAAACCAATTGGGCAGTTTCTCAAAAAACTGGAAATAGTTCAACCTCAAAACTCAGCTATATCACTCCTGGGCATATACCCAAAAGATGCTCCACCATCCCACAAGGACACTATTCTCTTCTTAAATTTCTCCTAGTTGGGAGAATGTTACAATCTCCTCATTACTAGGTAGAACAGTAATGGATTTTAACCAACATGAAAAGACATTAAAATAAAATCCACTTCAATCACTCCAGCAAGGACTTGAGCTGAGCTAACATTTAACATTTGGATAACAGACACCACAGCTCTCTTGTTGCTGTCCATTTCAATGCCAACTTATGACATCCGGGGGGTGGTGGGAAGAAGAGATAGAGATAGCGAGTCACAGAACCTGTTGAAGAAGCTGCGGTGTCGGGGAAGTAGCAGAAGCCAAGAAAGTGGAACTATTATCTATGTGCACGTATGAACATATGTATACCCATATGTGCACATATGTAGACCCATGTATGTGTGTGTGTGTGTGTGTGTGTGTGTGTGTGTGTGTGTGTGTGTGTGTGTGGTTGGATAGGTATATAGACAAAAAGACTGACTTACCTACAAATGCCTATTTCTTTTGACACTGAAAAACAAGGCAGTTAGTTGCTTAGAAACCATTGACTCTTTAAATGAGACCGATAAGCCAACACTTCAGACCGACACACTGGCAACTGAGTTTACAGGTCCTCGGAGATACTTGCATTAAGGGAAGGAGATGTTAGGGAAAGGCTCTCCCTACTTTGAATGTCACTTTGCAGACAATTGAAAAAAAAAAAAAAGAGTCAAACTGATATTTTAGCTTAAAGTGTTATATATGGTCACAAAAACCTTTCCTTTCTTTGGAATGAAGAAGAAATAAGGTAAGCTGTAACCGTGTATATTTTTTAACCATCTCTAAATTTCCATTTTTCTCTCATTAAAGTGAAGTCTGAAATCTCACTGAAGCCTCAACCTCACTGTGCCAAGCAAGGATAACAGAGCTAGGTAGGCACACAGGTCTTGCCACCCCTGAAGATGTGCTAGTCTTGAAGATTGTTCTACACCTAGAGGGCACGGAGGCAAAGCATACAGACCGGTCCCTTGCTCTCGAGAGGTGTCCAGCAATTGATAGTTGTGAGTAACGCATGTAAATGCTCCACGGTAGAATGCCGAGAGCGACTAGATGGGGCACTCACCTTCAAAAGCCGGCAGTGTTTGCAGTGTTTCAACAAATGTTTGAGACAATAAATAAAAGATAGAGGAATGGTGAGATAGAGAAACTAGGCAGCAGGGGATATCACTAGGGAGCGGAGGAAGACTTGGAAATCAAGACTGTTAAAGCTACTGAGAGCACAGAGCGCACCATGATGTGTCGCCCTCTAGTGGTAAGAACAAGTAATAGCCTCAACAGACAGCCTCAGGGGAACGGCAAGCACAACCAGAACAAGACTTCTTTCATTTCTCCTCTTATAAAAATATTTTGGGGGAAAAAACCCACAACGATGTACGTGTTTGCACATATATCTATGTACACTTGCATCTGTATTTATAAAAACTGGGGCTTCTGTTTTATTTACAGTGTAATTACGTGCTTGTTGTGCTTATAAATCTTCGCATGATTTTATAAATCTTTGCACGATCTAGGAGAGGGAAAGTGAGGAAATGCTATAAGTTATTTTAGTCTGTCTTCTCCATCAGATCTCATGGAGCGTAAAAGCCGCCCCATGTCATATCCCTGCTCCCTCTCTCCTGTGCCTTCCGGTCTCCACTGCCAGGCGCTCACTTGTTCTTTTGCAAGAAGGGAAAAAAAAAAAAAAAAAAAAACGAGAAGGATGCAAAGACGCCATTGTGCAAAACCCCTCTTAATGCTGACAGTCTGTCATTTATCATCCACAGTACAGCAGGTACTGGCCCCTAGGGAATCACCGTTTCTGTTCCGTGCTGAGACTGAATGGTCCAGTGTACTGAGATTATTATCATCTATACGCTATTATGTATTGTTTAATCTCCCACCCCTCCACCCCCCAAAGTTCCGAGATGGAGATAATCAGGGCGGTTAGTTTCCCAGGTCTGAGCAGCAGACCTCTGTGCCATATTAAGTTCCTTTTGTGGACTCTGAGATGGCGCGGCCCACGTGTGTCCCTGAAATAAATAGACGTTATCTTATCCCTTTAAAAGGATGATTAGTCTGACCAGAAGGCAACACTTTCTAGGATTCCGCAAGAATAGCCTTGACTTCTTTGTTTAAAAGAGGGGTCTCATTGCCCTTAACATCTCCTTGAAAGCGAACTAATGATGAGCAGACATCACATACCTGCTGAAAGTATGTCCCCCACCTCTACCTTGTCCCCGACTGTAGTGTGATTCCCTTGTAGCAGAAGCAAGGAAAAGCAAGGGGATGGAGCTTACTCTGAAGCCATAAAAAAATAAAAATAAAGAAATACTGACTGTGAACACTATAGAATAGAGGACCCCTCCTTTCTCCAGCCCCCCATTAAATGCCTAGCATACATTGAGCCCTGTGTATCGCTTGGACATTTTGGGGCCATAATGTTCCCTGGATGAGTCATTAGTAAGTTTCCACAGAGGAGAATTTAATCTTAACTGCTGTGAAATTAAAAATCTTAGTTAGAAAACCAAGTATCCAAATGGAGACCACAGTTGTCATAGGCAAGGTGGGAATCTATGGCTCGGAAAGAGCAATTTTCTATTTTTATTTTTAAACTAATTTTTAAGTTAGAATGAAAATGTCATTGGACTTTTTAGTCACTTTTTTGGCCGCTGACTTTTTCAAATAATACCAACCTTATAGAAACTCTGAAAATATCAAAATAGATGAAAATAAAAAAGTTATAATGGCACTCCCTTCACTTAGTAGGTAAGGCCCCACAGAGCTTCTCCTCAGTGACTGTAGGGAACATGCAACAATTGGCCGTGGTCTGTACACCACATAACTTCCTGTGGGTTTTCTTTTTCAAAATAATTTTCAAGAGTATTACATGTTTCTGCAAGGTCTCTGAGTTGTAGATAATTCCACATCTGAAACAGTCATATTTAGTAATGTCATATTTGATAGTTCATGAGCAGGGGCATGTGCTATCTATACACAGTGTGTGGAGGGACAGATGCTTTTGCATGCTCACGTGCAGATGAGGCAGTGTTGTGTGAGACTTTTCTCAGGGAGACAAAACACACATACACATGCACACACACACATGTGCTCACACATGCACACACATACATGAACTCACATGCACACACACATGTGCTCACACATGCACACACACATGCACACACACATGCACACACACATGCACACACACATGTGCACGCACACACATGTGTACACACACATGTGTGTGCATACACATACACACTGCTTCACCCCAAAAAGAAGAGAAATGTTTCATTTCAGAGGAAACTGATACATAGTAGTCAGCCATTAGAGCTCTTGCCCATTCAATAGTTGAAGCAGTTTGGACCCCCGGGACCCAGGAACATGCCAATAAGTTTTGTGACTTACCTGAAATCCCAACCTTAGAAAACAGAGGCAGGGATCCCTGGAGTTAGCTAGCTAGAGAGCCTGCCCATATCTGTGAGCTCTGGATTTGGTTGAAAAGCCTAACCTCAAAAGAATAAGGTAGAGGGGCTGGAGAGATGGCTCAGTGGTTAAGAACACTGACTGCTCTTCCAAAGGTCCTGAGTTCAATTCACAGTCATCTGTGATGGGATCTGATGCCCTCTTCTGGTTTGTCAGAAGACAGCTACAGAGTACTCAAATACATAAAATAAATCTTAAAAAAAAAATAAAAGAAGAAGAAAGAATAAGGTGGGAAAAAAACAAGGAAGATATCAACATCAGCATTCCACAGGCTTTCACATGCATGCCACACCCACATACAGATAAAAAGAGAGTAAAGACAAAATTTTAAAAGAATAAACTTCAAAAGTGCTATCACCTTTAACATCATATATATTCATGCACAAACATACATATAGTGCACAAATATGTATAACCACTATATTCATACAAGGGGGGCATGATGAATGACAAACAACTGTAATCCTTGTGCATGCATGATGTCACTACTAGGGAAGCTAAGGCTGAAGGATGACAAGCTTGAGGCCACCCTGGGCTACATGGTATGATTTTTAAAGCCAGCCTGTCAGCACAGTAGGCCACCCTGGGCTACATGGTATGATTTTTAAAGCCAGCCTGTCAGCACAGTAGGCCAGCCTGGGCTACATGGTATGATTTTAAAGCCACCCTGTCAGCACAGTAGACCAGCCTGGGCTACATGGTATGATTTTAAAGCTAGCCTGTAATCATACTGGGACCCCAATTCAACACGCTCCCCCCAACAACAAAAAGAAACCCATAGATATACATAGATGAGAAGACATCAGTGCCCCTCTATTTATAAACCAAACAACCTTATCTATTATTAATGAGCTCAACTAAATACCAAAAAGATGTCACTCAGAGAAGCCTGGATGCCACAAGCTCTTGACCCTCAGTTGTAGAAAATACTTCTTGAGGCCCACATAGAATCTGTCAACCGTCTTTTCTGTCAGTGTTTGACTCACTTGGTTAGGTGTTGATTTGGCATTGGTAATGATACTGTAAAGGCCGGGAACAATTAACTCAAAGAACAACAGTAAATCTGTGCAAACAAATGAAAAACCTCCACAAGCACAGCAGGTGGGGAGGGTCATTGAAATGGGTAGAAAACTCTCCTGAGCACACTGGGATGCCCTGGTGGCTCTGTATCTTCATTAAGATTCACAGTGATAAACGATTTAGGAAGTGCCTTTTTGTATTCGTGATTCCTGTTTCCAAAGCCAGGGGAAAAGTTCATTGTTTTGACAAATTTTCTTCCAAAATTAATCTTAAAAATTAAAAATGACAGTCCTCTCTAAAGATTTACCTCTGTAAACATCTCCTCTATAATACCATTTAGCTGATGTTTTGAAAATACTATTTCCAATCAGTCATTCGTTATTGGAACCTGGATATACCTCCGTCTTGATATGTTTGAAGGAAAGTGTTGCTTGTGACAGCAGCTGATGTGTGGGCAATCACCTTCGTAAGGGAGAAGAGTATATTAAATAGCCAAAAGTATTTATAGACTAATTGTGCAGAAGTGGACCTGAATCTGCACTCACATCCATCTATGACTCTAGGCTGGACCAAAGGCACACATTGGCTATAGACAATGTATAATGGCCAACACACATAGAGATCAAGTGTGTGTCTTCCCATCTGTGGGAGTTTGAATAAAAATGGCCCCCAGAGGCTCACACATTTGCTTCCTCACCAGGTTGTAGCACTATTTAAAAGGATTAGAAGGGTTATGTATGGCCTTGTTGGAGGAGTGTGCCCATGGGGGTTCTCTCTGTCTCTCTCTCTCTGTCTCTCTCTCTGTCTCTCTCTCTCTGTCTCTCTCTGTCTCTCTCTCTGTCTCTCTCTGTCTCTCTCTGCCTCTCTCTGTCTCTCTCTGTCTCTCTCTGCCTCTCTCTCTGTCTCTGTCTCTCTCTGTCTCTCTCTGTCTCTCTCTGCCTCTGTCTCTGTCTCTCTCTGTCTCTCTCTGTCTCTCTCTGCCTCTCTCTGTCTCTCTCTGCCTCTCTCTGCCTCTCTCTCTGTCTCTGTCTCTCTCTGTCTTTCTCTGCCTCTGTCTCTGTCTCTCTCTGTCTCTCTCTGTCTCTCTCTGTCTCTCTCTGTCTCTCTCTGTCTCTCTCTGTCTCTCTCTGTCTCTCTCTCTGCCTCTCTCTCTGTCTCTGTCTCTGTCTCTGTCTCTCTCTTTCTCTCTCTCTCTCTCTCTCTCTCTCTCTCTCTCTCTCTCTCTCTCTCTCTCGCCCCCCTCTCCCTCTCTGCCTATGAATCCCAGCTACTTCTCCAGCACCATGTCTGCATCTCTGCCTGCATCTTGCCCCTCTATGTTCCCCACCATGTTGATAATGGACTAAATCTCTGAAACTGAAAGCAAGCCCCCAATTAAATATTTTCTTTTATAGGGGTTGGCATGGTTGTGGTGTCTCTTCAGAGTAATAGAATAGTGACGGAGACACCGCCTTTATTCTTAACTTACTAGAAATGACCATCCATTGCTGAAAGATCAAAACATGTCCATTTTCTGTATGGCACATGTGCATATACAAATATTAAATATACAATAGTTTGCACTGACTCAGGGATGCATAAGAGTTAGCTCCTTTTTCTCCTACTTTCTGCCTTTTTCCAAGCTTAAGATTCCATTGGTCTGCATCAAGGCAGCTGTCTCATTTCTATGAAAAAGCTGGTGCAAAGGGGCGAGACTTTTATTTGGAAATTTAAGCACAGTAAGGGGAGGAGGCATTTGATAAAAGGTTTCTGGAGACAATTGGTTTGCGATGTACCTGCAGACAATCTCACTTTTAAATGGCATTTAATAGCTTTCTTTTCCACTTCACTGATAAACATTTCAGTGTAACTGATCACACTGAAAACAGGACACGGGTACTTGAGCAGAAACCCGAGGAAATAGCCAGGTTTCTTGTTCTCAGATATTTTCAAATGGCTTTCTGCTGTCAGAGAACAATAAGGAAATCCCCCAGAGAAAGAAATCCTCCATATCAGTCCAAAAGTAACAGCTGGAGGGTTCTCTCTCTCTCTCTCTCTCTCTCTCTCTCTCTCTCTCTCTCTCTCTCTCTCTCTCTCCCTCTCCCTCTCCCTCTCCCTCTCCCTCTCCCTCTCCCTCTCCCTCTCCCTCTCCCTCTCCCTCTCCCTCTCCCTCCCTCCCTCCCTCCCCCCCACCCTGTGTGTGTGTGTGTGTGTGTGTGTGTGTGTGTGTGTATCCTCTCTAACTTTCTGGACTAACAGATGAAAATTATAAAAGCTTCATTACAACAACTCAAATGCCAAGGACAGAAGGCTTTTTTTTTGTTTCCTATTGCACTTATTCCTCAAAGCACATTTAATCTGATTGCCTCTAATTGTCCATGATTGTTCTAGCTATGGTTGCAAAGACAGGCAATATTCTCCTTAGCTGCAAGTCAAATGACTTTGCAGATGGTGCCTGATTTATTTTCTTCACAGCACAGGGCTTGCATAGGTGAGGAAGCAGACATCCCTTCTCCCCAGCAGAAAGCATCCCCCGATTCCCGCCCTACCTTGCCCCACCCCAGAGTGCTGGTGAGGAAAGCTGAGGCTGAGTGGTCAGCAGAGCTCCCTAGGAATGTGAGAGCATTGGGCAGCTAGGAAAGTCTGACCATGTCCCCGGTAGTTCTGCAAAACTTAGCATAATTCCTGCAAAGAGTGATGAAACCCTAGGGAATCCTTGCACAAAAACACACTCATGCCGGGTGCAAGGGTGGCCTGAGAAGGGTGTGATAAAGAGAATTCCAAGTGTCCTGAGGTCCCCTGTGGAGAGGGACACAGGCAAAAAGAACTCTGTGGAGACACACCTGACCGTCAGGTATGCAGAGGAAGGTGGGAGAGGCATCTTACAATGATGCCAGCTGACAGGCTGGGCTGACCCCCAAGAAGGCAAGGTTTAGAAGACGGGCAGATGAGATTCTACCTGTGAAGTGAAGAAGCAACAGCAAGGGCTAATATTTTGCTGATGTTATAATTGGATTGCTGGACAGAGTTGATGAGGCTGGGATAGTCTGGCTTCGCCAGCCATGACATCAACGATTATACTCATAAATCACAGTAGTCCCCGCAGTGTTTGCTGGTCCGCCATCTTCCAGATAATCAAGCAATCATGGTGCCTTCTTCCACTCAAGAGGTAGAGACAGAGAATCAAGAGTTCTCAGCCAGCCTAGGCTGTAAAGTGAGACTCTCTCAAAATATATATACATATAATTTCATAAATAAAGGGAAAGTTACCTTATCTCAGACACATGCTTTTTTTTCACTGTGTCCCCTCAGATATAGGGTAGCGGTCTAGGCTAATAGGATGTGTTTGGGGCTGAACTGCTTGTGTCAAAGAATGTGTGCACCTTGGCAGCCATCTTTCTTATTCTTGTCAGTCCTGGAGGAACGCTTGACTGTGAGCTTGCAAGAGCCACTCTGGGATGGATGGGTTTTCTCCAGGGACTTCCTGATTATCTAATTTTTAAAGATTTGACTCATAATCTAAAAATGGCAAGAGAACAGGACACCAGCGATGAATTCATCCCATGCACCGTGGCCTTCACAGCAAGTGCTCTTAAAAAAAAAATGATCCATCTCAGGGGCTGGAGAGATGGCTCAGCAGTTAAGAGCACTGACAGCTCTTCCAGAGATCCTGAGTTCAATTCCAAGCAACCACATGGTAATGGGATCCAATACCCTCTTCTGGTAGACAGAGACAGTGTACTCAGATACATAAAATAAACCTGTTTTAGAAATAGCCCTTTGCCCCAACCCACACATGGGAGTCATAGTCGTCCTGCCTTAGAAATCCTCTTTGGTTGGATCATTAGGAAAGGCCGATGTGTGTTTATTATACTCGAGAAGGCTAACATATATAAATTCCAAGAGTAACTTGTTAATCTAGAGACAAACACATAGACAGTCAAGGACATTGGATTTCAGTTTCTCCTCTGCCAACCAAAAGTAATAGTGAAAAATATATTCTCTGTGTCTTTCATAGACTGGGGCTAAGTCTGGAGGTGGGTGTGTTGGACATGTTGGTAAAAGCCTGCGAGTTTGGAATCCCATGTTTGGAAAAAAAGATTAACACAAATTAAAGGTCACCTTGGACTTTATAGTAAGCCTGGCTATCTGACGAGAAAATGTCCAGAGATCCCCGTTTCTGTCTCCCATCTCACCGTGGTAGTGCAAACTATCATGTCCAGATTGACAGGGTTCTGGGGTTCCAAACCCTGCTGCTTGTGTTTTTACACCCACCGAGCCACCTCCCCAGCTCCCTCCCTCTTTTTATTGTTCACAACAAATGCACCTCTACAGCCATGTATACAAAGTTCAGTCTGAGAGTTATGAATGAAGCCATTGCATACACAGCTGCTTAGCCTGTGTAATCTGCTCAGCCTCTTCTTGGTCATGGATCTAGTCTCATAAACCATTCCATTGTGCCCTTGTTCAGGAACAATGTAGACAAGGATATAAAGCCAAATAAAGTAGGGGTCAGTTCAAAACACACACACACACAAAGAAAAGAAAAAAGAAAACTTTTTAAACTGGTTTTAAAGCTAGAAACCATCACCAGGACATCATTGAGTTTTCTGCAAAACTTCTAGCCTTTAAATCAAGGATTTCTTATGTGCATTGTCTGTCCCTGTTTATTCTATAGCAGCAAGAGTCACGCTGGTCTGTTACACAAGCTCTACTCATGATGGCTAGGAAACAGAATAAGTTTAGGTGTGTATCAGAAAATGAATAGAAAATGAATACATGGTACACACACACACACAATGGAATTATACTCCACCTGACTTCTAACAGAGTATAAGGATATCCAGTAAGAAGCAGATGGAAGAAGAGACTTGTGGGCAGACATTGTAAGGCAGCCAATCTTAGCACTCCAGGTATAAACATTCATGCTGGGATGCAGACGAGAGAGCATGTTTAACTAATGCCGGTGAGTCTTGTATTCTCTGAAGGCAGGGTAGCAGGGCCCCAAGCAAAGGCATCCCAGTGACACATCATAAAAAAATAACTCTGACATCGTAACCCACATCTGCTAGGTGGTCCCAGAATGGAAGACTTTGAGAAACATAGAAGCACCATCATTGTCCCTTCAGGGCCACTGCCCCAGGGGACATGGTTATTGTGATGGTCCTTATGTGAAGAACACACTCCCTTGACTTTCAAGCTCCAGAGAGGGAGGAGCAGCAGTGGTGAGTTATCCCCTACGTGACTGTAGGGAACTGAATGGGCTTTACACCAACACACTTGATTTAGGAGCATGTGCCCCAGAGATCACCATGCACTGTGTCTTTTAAAACATCAATGTCTAGGGACAAGGAAGAAAATAAATGGCAAAGGTCCCATCTTACCTAATGGGTCAGAACAACGGGACGACTCCTTAAATGCAAGAACGTTTTGTATTTTGTGTTAGCAATTAGTTAGAGTAATTGCACATGGACAAACACAACCTCGTACCGGAGTCTATATGGCAGAGTCCTAAAGTGTCCATGGAAACAGTTATGCCACCAAGCAACCATTGTCAACGGAGCTGGAAGATAGGATTTCTACACCAGAGTTCAACTCCTGATCAGCCTGGTCACCGACCAAGACATTAAATCTCCAAGAACCCATTTTCCACTTGTAAAGGAGAACTCTGATAGTTACTCATAGTAATCCATAGAAAGTCTTAATGCATCTAAAAAAAATTCCACCACTGCCATGATCATTCACCCACAAATGGAACAGGCAGGAAAGTCATGAATTTATAATATTTGCTATGTATGTTTGTTTGAGATGATACAACCAAATACTGCACAGAGTTGTTCACACAAGGATTTTCCCCCCATAGTTCTGGAGTTGAAAGTCCAGGTCAAGGTGCTGTTTCCCCCACCCCACCCGGAAGGTCTCCTTCCTGACTTGAAGACCAAGACCTTCTCTGTGTCTTCATGTGACGGGAGGAGAATGAAGTCCTGTTTCTTCTTTGTTCTATAAGGTACCTGATCTAATCGCACTCTCCCAAACTCATCTCAATTCAAGTATCTCCCAAAGGACCATTCCAGATTCCATAACACCAAGGTTCAGAGCTCCAACACATGAATTTTCAGAGCCTAACACTGTGACATTGAAATGACTATTGCTTTTAGTAACCTGGCAGAAAGGCAATGGCATGGAACTGTATAGAATGATCTGAATGGGTTTTCTCCAGTCAGGAGCCAAGAGCCCCCAAGAACTACCCAACCACAGAAGAACAGGCCCATAAGGGAATCCAGGAAAGTCGTTTGAACGATCGATGCTCATAAAATCCAGTTTGAGTAAGGATGATTTCATTTTATGAGAATGGATAATTCGTGTGATACTCATCCTCTTCATAAGATTTATGCTTTCCATGCTTTTAAAGGAGGAATAAGGTATCTTTGGCATGATTCTAAAATAAATGGAGAAATACGGGTAATTTTTGGACAGTTTCAGTAGCAACCAAGAACTGGGGCCAGTTCAATGAAGCCGAGTGCCAATTCATAATTGATATTAGCTCATGAGCAGATAGGAGGCAGAGGTGGGAATCATAGAGGAGGCCATGGCTGAGGATGGTCATGAGTCTGTTACCATGTTCAACATACCCAGCCCTTCATTGCCTCATTATGATACATCGTAGTAGTCAAGGATGTTCATCATGAATAGGGCAGAGAAGACATGAGTGTATTTACCCAGTGGTTCTCAAATTTAGCTGTATATGCCAGCATTCTCTGGAGAGGTGGAGCAAGCAGAGATGGCTGTCCCCTCCCCAGACTCTCTGATTGGTCTGGTCTTGGGAACAGCCTGAAAATTTTTATTTCTAACATATGCTCTGATGATATGGAGGCTCCTGGTTCAAACTCCTTATAATTAAATGAGAACTCTCCCCTCTCCCTCCCCCCAAGTATTGATCATAAATTCTAAGAAGTAATAGCTACCTTATCCTTTCAAACAGAAGTTTTTAAAGTTTTAAGTTATCACACAGACTTTAGTTTCTATTGTGGATTTTCTCCGTAGCATAGAGGATTTGTGGTTGTTTTACATAGCCTGGCATTTATAATCAACTTCATCCTTTGCTCTTGACTTCCTCCTCTGTGTGTCACTGATTAAATGTTCTTCAGCTCTGTCTATATAGCTTGGTGAGCTAATGCTAGTTACTGATAGCCAAGGGCAAGATGTGGGGAACAAGGAGGGGAGACAAGAGGCAGGGTGACCGGGTTCCTTTTAAACCTAAAAAGTTCCCCTTTCCAAGAAATCCTCCAATCCTTGGTAAGCCAGGACAGTTGGCCATCCTGGGGGAAGGACAGAGTGCTACCAACCTTGTGCAGGAGAGAAGACAGGGTGACTGTTACTGATAATGCTATTTACACTATCATTGCTGATTTGGACTGGCAAGCTCCCCTGATAACAATGGCATCATGGGAGCCTAGAAACATCCTTCAATATTGATGAGTTACTTGGGCAAATATTGGCAAGAATATACCTTCTGACTTCTGAGGACTGCAGCATGCAGACATTGCTTAGCTCCCATAGAACTGGTTAATGGGTACATGTGTACACACGGCGCCTTCCTGTCTAAGATTTATTCGTTTGAAATTCCTCCACCTTTTTATTCTCTTTCCGGTGCCTTTGTGCACCATTAGTATAGGCAGTCACTGCCATTTGTTTCGTAGTCTAAAGCTATAATAAAGTTCCATGGTAAAGGCCCACTAATGCTGTGTGTATTAATTACCACTATTCAATTACTGCATATGACAAAGCTGTAGGATTATAGATTTGCATTCTTCACCTTACAAAACAGTCTCATTGCCTACAAAAAAAAAGTGTCTTTCATTTTGTTGGATTCAGTGATCCATTTGGGGGTAGGAGTTTAGAGAGCTTGATATTATGTTTTGTTTTTCTAGCTGTAAAAACATACAGTTCTGTTCCTGCCAAAGAACTAAAAGACCCAGAAATGAAGTTCAATGAAAGAAAAAAGATTTGAGTCCCTTGTACCATTCTTTTCTTGTCACCTCACCTGTCCCAGTTCAACCCCAAGGGTGCCTGCCACCAACAAAGATGTCTAAAGGTGCCCCTTAATGGCTGCCTTTGTGATTGGCACTAGAAGGCTAGCTATAGGTCTGTCGGCTATGTTTCATGTCTCCGATAGACGTGGTTTTCAGCAAACCTCAGTCCCCGCAGCTCCCGAAGAACCATTATGGTTGAACATTGCCAAAAGATTTGAGTCTTTGCTTGTGCCTGAGAGATGTAAGCCGCTGATGGTAATCGCGCTTGCACTCTCCGGGCTTAGTGTGGCCTTAACATCCAGAGCGAGACTGATGGTTCCTGAGTGAACACCTGTGTGTGTTTCAGGACCTGAGATTTTTCCGGTCAAAGCAAAGACATACAAGAGAAATATCGAGGTTGCACTTTAAAATTCACTGTGGTCTCCTTTAACCGCTTCCTCTCTTCCCCCACCCTGTTCCGAAAGTACCGGAGGGAAAGGAGAGTTGACAGGCAGTTCTGCAGCTCCCTCACCAGCACCTCCCTCCTCAGAAGAACAAGAAACTTTGCAGAATAGTTTCCCTGCAGCTCAGCACTGCCATTCTTTCTCTGGAAAGAACTGGTACCCAAAGTCAGCCCGCTCAGTCGTCCTTCCTCCCACACACACATCCCCTCCCCGCATCTTTGCAGGCTGAGATGGGGTAATTGAGAAGGCGTATTCAAAATGTACCACTTATGTTCACTGAGGGTAAGGAGCCTCGCTGAGGCCTCTAGCCTCCCTCTGAAAGGGCAGTGTTATGTAAGTCGCCTGCCTGAGAAGAGATGCTGGGTCTTGGTAACTGCAAACAAGTTATCGACAATGGAAGGACAGGGGGTGTTTCAAAAGGCTTGTGAGCTAGGGAATCAGGGGGCTGGAAGTGTTCAGCCAGCCTTTCTGTTTCTGGCTGTTATGGAACTGAAACAAAGCTTTCAAAGAAAGTACATGGTTCCTTACATGTCACTGGGCTCTGGGCCCAATTTGAAAAATGCTTTTCTCCTTCTTCTTCCCCCCTCCCTGCTATTGTTTATTATGTTTGCTATATTTTAAGCTTCGCTATTGGTTCAGAAATTGTAGCACAGAGAAACCAGAAGAGAAAGGAGGTAGACGAAAAGGGAGAGGTGAGGCAGGGGAAAGAGGGACCCAAAGTTCCCTTTTCGTGGGGCTGTGGGCTGACATCTCTGGAAACAACATCTGGATAGAATGAGGTATGAGATGAACGAGGAGACGGCAGACTTGAGCTGTAAAGATACCAAACTAGAGAAACAGAGGATATGAAGATGGGTAAAATGATAGTCTAGCTACCAGCGATGATAGATGAAATCATGTCATTTTAGTCATATATAGTGTATCTATGACCAATTCCTGATGAAACAACTTCAAAGAAGGTTGACTTTGGCTCATGGTTCCAGAGGTGGCAATCCATCAGGCTGAGGAGGGTGTGGGGAGGCAAAGCGGTTACCATCATGGCAGCGAGGGAGCAGAGAGAATGAATACCAGAGGAGCTCAGGACAGATAGCAAGCCCCTCAAGGATACACCCTGATGTCACCCAGGTAACCCATACCTCCTTTCTCCTCTGCCTCACAATAATGCTATCATATTATGCATCCATCAAGCCATTCATTAGGCTAGACCCCTTGTTATCTCTTCATCTCTGAAGGGGAGGAATTGGTCCATAGTTCCTGTGAGGACAGAGGTATAGACCAGTCTGTATAGCAGGGCCTGCATTCACACTGCTACACCAACTACGTTGTCATCACAGTTGACATCTTTGCTGGGAACCAGATGTTTACCTGCTGACCAGCACACACGGTGACTCTTCTGTGTCTTCATAAAGTTCTTAAATAATAATAGCCATCATTTTCCTGTCATTTATGATATATAGATCAACCCATACTCCGAAGATATATTTGGCATGAAAAAATATATCCTAGAGATAGTCTGCTTCCTAGGGAAGGGAGGCAGACCATTGTGAGTCAGGGAAGAAGAGGAGGAGATAGATAATCTATCGTCTGCCAAGACTTGTATGTAGATTCTCAGAAACTTCTCATCCACCATCACTTAAAATGTCACCAGAGCACATGACAGAAAACGAACAGAAACCCAAAGTGGAAGAGAGATAGGACTTCATGTAATCTTTCCCAAGCACACACAGACTTGCAAAGTCAGGGGACCTGAGCCCTGTGCCTTCCATCTGTTCCCAGGTTCACTGACAACTCTAGGGTCCCCTTTTGCATCCCAGCTGCCAGGATTTCGAGGTCACTAACTCATGGCTTCACTGGGATTGGAGTATTTGCATGCTACAACAATGTTCAGCCAAGTGCCCGCTACAGATCCTTGGTTATTTTTTTGCAGGGAAGGCAAAGAAGGAAACAAATTAGCCGGCTGAATGATCACTGTAACTGAAAGGGGGCATGATAAAATTAACAAATAAGTAAAAGCCACCAGTGTTTCCTCTGTATTAACAGCATCCTTAAATTGATCCAAGGCAAGCAGTACACTCCCCTCAATAACATGTCCGAGAATGCTGCAGTGTATGTGGGTGTAATAACACATTGCTCTGTCAATTCAGAGAGACACTCCGACATTCTCATTTCAAGTAGAGATTATTCAACAGGAAATGTGCATCTTGTTTGGGGTGCTTTTCTCCTGCTTTCTTTTTTTAAGTCTTTTTGTTCCCCCAGACTGTTGCTGTGTAACCCGATTCGATTCTTATGAAAGGAAGATCCATTAGTGTGTGATTACCTGTTTCATGGAGGATTTTTTTAATTCTCTTTTCAGAGGTATTTGGAATGCTGACTTTTATTAGAAAATGCTAGTCTTTGGGAAGTTTAAAATTAAAGTCACCCAGGGGAAAAAAAAATACCTGGAGGCTGAATGCACGGGAATTGCATTAGAAACATTCTCCTCACAAGCATCTGCTGTTACACATACACAATGAACATGGACACGAACCTATATACATTCTTCTATTTGGCTTCTGTTGCACGTGGGAGAGCATTAAAAGTCTCCATTCTGAGTCATCAACCCTCAGAAGACCTCACTGCCTCCTGATCCATCTGGGAGAGAACAGACTCCAAGGCACCCTTGGGCCAGCAGCAGCTAAGAAGATGCTCTGGTTGGTTTGTTCTCATGTTTTAAAGCCTTGATTTCCCCCCTTTTTATGAATCAGCTCACTCTTATTTTTTTTTAACAGTGTAAATATTAGAATACCCTTTGTATAAGTTACTTTCCTCGCTGTGACAAAAATACCTGACAAAAGCCATTTAAGAAAGAAACAGTTTATGGAGGTTCATGGCATGGTGGTGGAGGCACAGATGCAGGAACACAGGGCAGCTGGCCATATTGTATCCATCCATAGTCTGCGCACATTGTATCCATAGTCTGGAAGCAGGGAAAACCCAAATGTTGCTGCACAGAAAAACTAAATGGTTGTCCTCAAACTGGATTCAGATCCCACTTAGGAGAGACACCTGAGATGTGTCTGGGGTGGCGGTATCTCTAGATAGTCTCAAGTCAGGAACTCACCTTGGATGTAGAAGGCACCATCTCATGACTAGAGTCCTAGACTGGATTAAAAGGTGAATAGAAACAAGCAAGCTGAATTCCAGGCTTCTTGACTATGGCTGCAATGTAGCCAGCCACCTCCTGGTCCTGCTACCATGCTGTCATCTCTATCATGGGATGTACCTCAAACTGTGAGCCATATAAGACCATGGTCCCCTATCTGCTTCTCAGAACAAGACTTAGTCCATAATCACAACAGAAGCTGCTCATGCAAGGTGCCTTCGTCTCTACGCCCTCAGCCATCTCTACGCCCTCAGCCAACGATCCATCAATTAGTCATCTCCATGTGACTGTCTCATGAACCTAATCTCCACTGAACCATTACCATCTCCATCCCTCTCTTGTCTGCAGCTACTTGGTAATAAAACCACAAATGTGATATCTAGCTAAAAGGTTTCCATATAAAACATTCAAAGAGTCAATTCCTTGGGTTTCCACCAAGAGCTGTCATTCTAGAAGTTATGCCAGTTCCCACCTACCATCCCCAAACCCTTGTAACATTGCAGGGAAATAAGTACACTCACTTAAGTGACTTAAGGTACATTCTGTGAGTTTCAAACTGTCATTGTGAATGTCAGAGCTGGGAACGCCTTCGCCCTCCCTTTATTTATCTTTAAACAAGAGCTAGAACCAACTCTGCTTGGTAGACATTGAGTTCAAGAGAGGGAGAAAAATTAAGTCTGCTGGTGTTCAAGTGAATTAAATCTTGGCAAAGAACAATCTGGTTCTGTGTCAAATAAAGAAATAAATAAATTCAGGTAAACAATAACCAAATACTTAATGTAAAAAGAATCACATTTTCAAAAGGCACTGTGGACACCAATAGCCACCAAAAGGATATCATTTCAATGTCAATAGAAATGGCTGAGAAATATGAGGTTTGACTTTCCAAGGAAATGTCACACACACAGACTTTATACAGAATATGTTTAAAGAGTGCATATTACAGTCAGTTTACAAGTTTATTCTTTGTCATGAGCCCAGAGGGTTCTTGCTTCTCAGTGAACCCTGGACCAGGCAGAAATAAAGTCTGAGAGTTCTCTGTTAAAAGTAGAATCCAGAGGACTTGCCCAAAGTTACTCAAAGCCAAGCGTCAGCCTTGCCTGGATTTCTTGTGCTGCCCTTGTGAGTTAAAATCCCCCTCTACTACCTTACTCCTAAAGGGGCGGCAGTGAGAACTGCCCAGCCCTTTGACCCAGATGTAAAAGCCCCAGCCTTGTTCCATCAGCATACCGCTTTCCCAGCTGACATTAGAAATCTCTGTTTGAGGTCTGAGGAGGTACAGCTGTGCACATCTGTAACCCCAATGCTGGGGAAGACAGAGACAGGAGGATTGCTAAGTCATGCTGACCATCACCCTAGTCACAAATGGTGAATTCCAAGTTCAGTAAGGGACATTGTCTCAAGGAAATAAGGCAGAGATGTCCTTCTGTGACCTCTGTGTACATACACTATGGCATACACACACATACACACACACACACACACACACACCATAGTATGCATACCACACCAATTCACTGGTGTGGAGACTTAGTTGGGTCCATGTATGTTAACAGGAATGCTTCATTCTCGTGCGTGAAGAGCTTGCTATGGGAGCTTGGCCTGAATCAGAGTCTCTCAGGCTTTTCTGAGAGAGAATGAAGAAACCACACGTACGCACAAGGCGGCCTGTACGTGCCTTGTGCGTTACTTATGAAATTCCATCACTCTATGGGAGTGTCTTCTCAACAGCAGATGCTCATAGTGCCCATCACATAGTAGGCAAAGGCTAGCACCCGCTCATGTAAAACTTAGAAGATCTCATGTGTTGATCTCCTGCTCTCCCAACTACAGTGGTCTGTGTAGGGCTGAAATCATACCTTTTCACCTAAGACTATGGAGACTTGGCCGACTGACAAAGAAAAGGCTTTTGGCGGGTGTTGTATCAAATGAGAGGCTGAATAGACATCAAAGGAGGTAAGAATCTTTGAGGGGATCTTACCTTGATTTGGAGGCAGTAGGGGAGGAGGTCGATAGGGAAGCGTTAGACAGACTTCGCTGCACCCTTTCCAGGACACTCGCTTAGGACAGGGAGTTCGTGCAATCAATCTTCCAGTCATTTAGGAACTCGTTCTGCTCTACCTGTGTCGACTACAGAGAGATGTGTGGAAGAGCTAGGTGCTGCTGATGGTGGGAACAGGCAGTGCATGCGCATTTAGCGCACTGCGGTTCTTATCTGAAAGCAGCTGAACTTCTGTTCGAGGGTAGAGGGGACCCACAGGGGCCATTGCTGGTAGCCAGGAAGGTATAGGGAGATTGTGATAGTCACCTGAACAAGAAACTTTAAACCAAAGCAGTGACAGAACAGCAGGTAAGAAGCACAGACCTGGCAGAAAAGAGGAGTTTTGCCAACTGAATATGGAAATTGAGAAAGAAGATGGAGTGGAAAATATTGCCATTGTCCAGACAATTCGTTGCCCCAAGCAAGGCAGCCATCAAGGCACCCACCTCCACTCCAACATGGCGGCCCCTTCCATAAATAACAATAAGGATGAATCTAGTCCACTCGGTCTCATCTAATCATTTGTAAATACTGTTCTTGTTAATGTCAGTGCGGAGACTATTTGATGATTTGGTTTGATGTCTGTTGAAAGCATACTCCTTGGAGCCATGTTATTCCTAAATATCATGCTGGACAGAGATGTAAAAATTCATGTATTGAATATTTATCATACCCAGGCTTACCGCATGCTCATGCATTCAAATCCAAGCAGGTCAGCATCATTATCATCAACTCTATTTCACAGAAAATGAGGTAATGCCCCAGAAATCAAAAGGCGATGCAGAGAAACATGTGAGAGTCAAACCCCCACATTATCTCAATATTTCATACTTTTGTTTTGGGGTTTTGTTTTGTTTTGTT
Source organism: Mus caroli (assembly GCF_978045245.1). Classification (NCBI taxonomy): domain Eukaryota; kingdom Metazoa; phylum Chordata; class Mammalia; order Rodentia; family Muridae; genus Mus; species Mus caroli. Next base: position 78,345,687 of record NW_028227270.1, on the reverse strand, counting down.
TGTTTTGTTTTGTTTTGTTTTGTTTTTCAAGACAGGCTTTTTCTGTGTA